>NW_026782087.1:0-1330814 GCF_031769215.1 Ylistrum balloti | reverse complement strand
GGGTATATAACATTCAAACAGGTGTAACTTTATCTTGATTTTTGCAAAAATAAGAAATATATTCATAACAAGTGTTTACAGTAAGTGGTGGTCTGTTATCAGTTCTTTTTCTTACTGTGACATGACATCTTATTGTCCCCAGCGAAACATTTGCAGACCATTTCAAAACCATTCCACTCAACTCCAAGAAACTTTCTGTATATATTAGGTTAGTGCCCTAGTTGTGCTTTATCTTATTGAAGACATTTTACTATTTGCCATTTTTCTGTAACCATCAAATTTTTCTGTTTTTTGTGACTTGTATTACTCCAGAGCTTATGGAGCGTTACAAAAATTTGTTCATGGACAACACGAGCTCTGTTCAAATGTCTACAGTCAAACACACAGGATCTACTTCAAGATATAAACTCTTACTATGAAGTTGATATATAATATATATGTATAATGTTGAAGTTGGGGAGATGCAAAGGAAATTAAATTGATAATTGACGAAAGATGTTATGTTTTGCACTTTCACTGTATTAGATCTTCAGATGACAGTAGCAGTACATAATTGAGCAACATCACAACTTGTTATACTTGTGTATGTATATACATCATATTCAGGTTTTACACCAACAGCTGGGTGCGAGTGATAATGCCACCCTTTGCGACTCCTGATTCCAATAAGGATAAGTTTCACCTGAACCTCGAGGTAAATCAAGACATTTTGGGTTTTTCTTAGTTTCTTTTGATTTAAAAGACCGCAATGTTTTTAAAAAAAACTGTTCATGACATTTACATCCCATATCTCTTTGCACAATTGCAATTGGTCTTGTCTTGTCAGAGTATGGTCTTATTAAACGGAAACATCGCTCTTTCAAAATAAAAATCAACAAATTTGAATTATGTATGTAACTTTAATACACAAAGGACTAACAGGATGAAATACTCTCAACAACAATCTGAAAATCTACACCTGTGATATTGCAAACAAACAAAACAGCACATACCAGCAAGGCACTTCCATCGATGACATATTTGTAGTACCTCCATAGGATATGTCCACTTTAAAGCACCTAAATGGGCACTCGAGTATCCTTTACCTTAAACTACATAAATAAACATACAAATCATGTTTATACAGTATAAAACATCTGAACTGATTTCTCTTCATCTTCATTTTGTAAAATGGGAAGTACATTCAGTAACTGGAGTTCTGTCATCAATTACTTTGTATACTGTGGCATAATATCTTATTCAAACCACGGCAAGTTCCACCTGAATCTCAAGGTAATTTCAGATTTTTTTTTTTTTTTTTTTTGTTATTTTTACTTTTTGATTTAGAGACTATAATTTTTGAAAACAATGTAGATAAAGTAACAATATACTCAGAGTAGATGCCCACTAAGCATTGGCTTATACATAGTTCATTACCTCACTAATGATCTTGATGGGGATCACCAATTTTATCTGAACCCATTTGAAATGGTAAAATAATAACAAAAATATGGAGAGAAAAAAATTTTGCAGCACTTAAAAAATCACACACAAAAAGCACTGAATACCAAGAAGTGATAATGTCCGGCGCAAGAAGTGATAACGTCCTTCACAAGTGATAAGATCCAGTACAAGTGATAAGGTCCATCACAAGTGATAAGGTCCATCACAAGTGATAAGATCCATCACAAGAAGTGATAAGGTCCATCACAAGAAGTGATCAGATCCATGCTGTAGTTTTGAAATAAAGATGAACATTTTGTTAAATGCTGTTGAATATACGATATGATACAAAGCATCAATGTCCTCCTTGCCCAATGTGTTCTGATTCAGTCACAGAAGATCTGTTGAACAGCATTCAGTGCTAATAATGACTAAAACGTTGCCCACAGACAAACCTCCTGGATCTGTTGGTAGTTACCATCAGACTACAGATGTATATGCATACATGTTTTTTTTTCTCACTAAGAATTTGGGAACTGACAAAAAAATAATTTAAAAAGAAAAGTATTTTGCAGAGTTCAGATTTCCTTGACATAATATGGAAGCTTTATAGATGGGCTCCACATATTTACAAAGCATTTCGTTGGATAGGAAATGGCAGGCATTTAACTTTTTAACGTCACAGGTCACATAACAACTAAGGTTATACATTTATATTACTAAATAATTATAATATGCAGGTATTTATAACTTGGTAAGTAGCTACATAGATATGAACTGTGGTGGAATATATTAGAAATATTTGGATAAAATCTATAAATAAATCTATATTGTATTATATTGAGCTACGATTACTGAACACAGGACACAAAAAGATTTTAACAAAATTTCCAACTTTTAAACTGTTTCCAATCGTAGATTCTCTTTCATAGAGAAATACCAGCTGCTGCAATCTACCTCTGAAAACTTCTAGAATACAACAATATTTTGTTTAAAATTCTCGAACAGCATTGCTGCTTCATGTATCATTCATTTTTTTGAGGATTGTTGCACAACATCAATGCACTTGAAATTTGCCCACTTTTGATACAAAAGAAAACTTTGCAAGGTCGGTGCTCATTCGTGAGTGCAGCACCATAGACATCTTATCAACATTAGGTGTTTCTATTTCAACTAATTCTGGGGAACAAAACAATTTTGTTGACATTAGCAATATTCAAGTGAACACCACTCTTGCAAACCAATTAATGTCTTAAGGGCGACAATATGAGCATACTAACATGTAGCTTGCATCACTCAAGAAAATGTATGTACTCTAAATTATTGGAGAAAAAAAAATGCAGTTTATGATTAAAAACTTTTAGAGGTAGCTGGTATGAACATAAGGCCATTTGTAAAAAATGGTTGTGTTTCTTGTGTAACTACAATTTCAATATATCCATCTGCAATATGAATAAAAAAAAAACACAATTCACAACAGATCATTTGCCATGGAAAAATATGACAATACGCAGAAAACAAACCAATTTTACAAATGGCCTCATTGGTAATGTTAAGTAGTACAATAACTTTAACGTTAAAAAACATCACAATATTTAACATATCCTACACCTACATACTTAAAAAAAACACAATAATGATGATAATATATTATATGTGGAATACTGGTCAAATTAGGAACAAAAGATATTAAAAACAAAGTGTCAACCTATTACCAAGTTATCATCTAGTGCCTTGTACTGTATACGTGTAAAAGTTCACACAGTTGTAAATTACACTGGGTCTAAAACTATACAGTACACTCTCGTCATATATTCACTAATATTGGGAGGAGGAAAGGCAAGTTTTACCATTGTTCTGGCATAGGTTTAATAATATTAACACCAAGAAAAGACTAAAAAATTCTATTAAATGAGACAAAACAATAACATATCGTGGTGGTCCCAATTTGAAACTGATATGAAAAGCAAAACCCTTAAACCAAACAGTTTTTGATACGCTGCTGATGTAAATAATTTTAAAGTCATACAAATTTATGTTTCAAATAGCATTACAGTACAAATTGCATGTTAAAACCAACAAGTTTATATATAATCAGTATTTCTATATTTGTGACCCGACCAAAGTTTTACCAGAAATCCTGTTCAGTCACATGTTGTTAAGGATCAAAATAACAGCATATCTTTCAAAAGAATGAAATTATAATTGTAACTTTGCGAAACAAATCATAATATGTTTGTGCACTTTTAAATCTCGTGTTATTCCACTCTAAATATTTACGTGGGTTCATTTCTAAGATTTCTTGAATATCTGGCAAATTCTATTTTAAATAAAAAAAAATTTTTGTATACAGTACATGTTTATGAATTCTTCATCATTAAGTTCTGCATTCTATTTATATACAAGACTCTACAGGCAAAAGTCAACTGTATTCAAAATTAGGAAAGCAATGATAATGTGAACATATATCAACCACACCTTTTCCACCAAACAAACATATACCTGGTATATGTCATTTTAACAATTATTTTCCTTTTATTCCATCTGATGTTCATTTTCTTGTGAATAACAGAGATTTACAGAGCGGAAAACGATCTTTGTTTGCAAAATCACAATACATTATCAATACTGGCATTACAAAAGACTCAAAATATTTCCCTTGCACCAGTACTTATGAATGCTAGTCATTCACTAGAAGACATAATGCACAACATATTAATCAATAAACAATGTATTTTGTGCCTCAAACTTAAGGGACAGATAAGACTTGCATTGACTCATGTTTAAGACAAGTGCTGATTGAGGTGTAAGTCCAGCAAGGACTGGTCGGGGAAAGAAACATGTCACATGGGGAATTAAACCAATAGGAGATTACAAGTATAATTACATGTATTGTAAAAGAGGAGCTAGAATTACAACCCATGAAATTTGTACATGACATGTAAACTAAAAACAAGGAGCTATGTCTTAACGTAACAATAGTTATCTCCCCTCACAAAAACAAGGAGCTATGTCTTAACGTATATGTAGTTATCTCCCCTCACATGCAATGCTTCACATTTGTAGGATTGATATTGAAAATGATCAATTACATATACCTGACTAGACATGCTGTAACTAAACAAGACTACATGAACACACACAAATGGTATGGAGGTCATTCATGTACATGGCATCTTAGTGTGAACGCCACCAACCTGAATGGATATTAATCGTACCAAAAAACGGGTTTAAAAAAAACAGTCATTTTACATCTTAAATTCTTGTCTACAACTGTACAATTTAATAAACACCAATTCATTTTAAATCAGAACTATTTTTAATTACCACAACTTCTTTCTAATAAATGGCAATTCCAATCTAATATCAAAATGTGATTTTACATGTCAAAGCAGCAATTTTTATTTCATCAAGAAATGAAATGTGTACACTTGGCATAAAAATCTTCATACAAATAGCGCAAGTATTTACACACTAACACCAAATAAAGCTTTTTCTAACAAAAGGTTACTAATTAAACTAAAAAGTAAAATTTACATTTGATTAATTCAATATGGCCACTATATATGGTACATGTATTAGTAAATTTTTTTGTTTATGTGGTTACCTTGGCCTACAATTTCACTACATATAGATTTATACATTATGAAAAATATATTTATCACAACCTACTGATGTTTTTGTTTGAAAAAGAAAGAAATATATATATACAAATTACCAAAATTTTGATTTACCTGCAAAACTGACCTGAAAAAAAATGTACAGATTGGGAAGCTTCAAAATTTTCAATATTCTATACCAAGAATCCACACCAGCTTAACGTCACAGCCTCAATTTGTAAGTTACAACAGATTTCACTATCATTCCATACCTTTACATATGAAACAGAGAGTCCTTTTATAAATCACATGCATGCAATTAATGCATTTGGTAGCCTACACATTTGTCATATTTTCTAGGTTTGTATTTTATATATATAAATGATAGAAATGAGAAAATACACACTTTAAAACTGATAAATCATTATTCTGACTGATCTGGTACCCCATCGATAAAAGTGTATGTCGACATGCCACACAGTAGAAGGCAACATCATCAACGTGATTTTATACCATCACTAAGTAGATAGAAGTGCTGTTGAATTTCTTCGAGTTTTCATACATCCACCTGTACAAAATAGTCCTTATCTAAATGTGTTTGAACATCCTTCACCATGATGTACCAAAACTGCACTTATCTCATTTCAAATGTAACCAAACATCTAGTTCTTGCACCTCACATATCCAAGTACTACCACCCTTACTAGTAATGCAAATATTCCCTGATGTACCCAAACAGCACTCTTCTACTCTGATGTACCCAAACAGCACTCTTCTACTCTGATGTACCCAAAACAGCACTCTCCTACCCTGATGTACCCAAACAGCACTCTTCTACCCTGATGTACCCAAACAGCACTCTTCTACTCTGATGTACCCAAACAGCACTCTTCTACCCTGATGTACCCAAACAGCACTCTCCTACCCTGATGTACCCAAACAGCACCCTTCTACCCTGATGTACCCAAACAGCACTCTTCTACCCTGAAGTACCCAAACAGCACTCTTCTACCCTGATGTACCCAAACAGCACTCTTCTACCCTGATATACCCAAAACAGCACTCTCCTACCCTGATGTACCCAAACAGCACTCTTCTACCCTGATGTACCCAAACAGCACCCTTCTACCCTGATGTACCCAAACAGCACTTCTCTACCCTAATATACCCTAACAACATTTTCTGACCCTGATGTAATACAACACTTATCTACCCTGATGTATCCAAAATACATTTTGCATTTCTCTTCGAAATCCTTTCCTAATACACTAAAAAAGCACCCTTTCAACAGTACAAAGCTTGCCGAGTCACAGCCATCAACACACAAAAGCAGTTAATATAAGCTCACTGACCTAAATTCTCTGTGGAATTTATATTGGTGTGCATCTCTTATTTTCATATTAAATCACTCAGTTTCAAACTTACAAAAAATTGATCACAAATCAATCTCATCAAAACTGTACACTCCAGAACCTCAGCAAAATTAGCACTAGAAATGCTTTAATCAACACGAAAGAAATATCAAGAAAACATCAAAATCAACAATTTGTTAAAAATATAAAATGTATAAATATATATATATTAATGTACAGGATTCATTATACCATGTTAAACAAAACAAACCTAAATACAAAATGTAGCAACAAAGAACGTGTCCTGCAGTGTAAGATAGGGAATGTAAAATACCCTGATCAGAAACTGGAATTTACTTTCAGCTCCTGCTGAAACTGATCTCAACCAACTTTTCATTTCAAAATGCCCAATGCTATCTTCTGACTCATTGAAAATACCAATGGTTCTGCCTTTGTCTTGAAAATACTTCCATTCCAATATCCTTCTTCATTAAATTATGCACAAAAGTGAATTCACATATAAATTAATAGAATATATTCATTCCTGTTATAAGGTATATACTCAACAACCCATGCAAAGTTTTGTTAGTATAATGCAAAATCATTTTTTCTGAAAACAAAAGATTTTTTTGTAAAGATACAATATGACACAATTGAGACATTTATTGTAAGTTTGCTGGTAACTGTTCAGGGGCAAGACTTGACAATATCTAATAATTATAGAGATAAAATTCAGACAAAAACTCACAAGTTCCAACACCATAACAAAAATCAATGAAAAATACAACAGAATGAGATAGGAACAATGCTTGTTAAACATTCAAACATGAAAAACACATCTGTTAGTCAACTCGATTCCAAATATCTAATATTTATGTATTCTCTATTCAAAAGTCAAAGGTCCCAAAAAAAAAAAAAAGAGAAAGAGAAGACAGATTAGCCTTGATAACATGGAGTTACATATTATATCTATTAACAGTTTGGTACAATAAAAACTTACTAGAAACAATAGAAAAAATTAACAATAAACTTTTAATTCTGACCGTTATCAATCTCAAAACAATTCCAAAATATATTTATTAAAATGTGTGTTAGCTATTTAGTGAGCATAAATTTGGAAAACATTAAAGATTTTGTAACAAAAAAAAAAAGTTAGGGATATTAAACACGCTATATTTTTTTAAAATTGTGACACAATACAAGATATCATTGAGTGTCATCAATATAGCTGTGAATCATCATGAATACCAATCTATTGGAGATCTTGTTATGGTTAGCAGTTCTTCATTTTCAAAGATAAAAAAGGAAAATTCATTCCATACTTAATAATTCAACAATCATATAAACTCTGATTCGGCACGTTCCTTAAGTTCGTTGATCTGTTGCAGAAGACTGGATGTACTACCATGGAGGGAACTGTCTACATAACCCTCAGGTTTTAGATATATATCTGCATTCCAATCATAGTCGTCAAAGCTTCCAATGCTACTGGTGCGACTGTTCATGCCCCATGAATATTCAGAATTGGTCTCCGAATACCGGTCTTGTACTGCTACTTTATATTCCTGGATAGCATCATTCAATGACCACAGCTGGCAAAGTAGTGACACATCAAGTTCCCTCAGACCAGCCTGTGAATGAAAAGGAGAGGTATAAACCATTTGCAAACTACAACTACATCCATTAATTCCTGTATAAAACAATCAAAACATTTTCAAAAACTGAAGCAACTTTATGTTACACCAAAGTTACCATAAATATCATCTGTAAAGGCTTTACAACCTTCAAATGATACCTCTCTATGACCTGAATTCAAGAATGTATCAAATGTGTGCCTTCTTTGGGAAGCTATAAATGAAATTTTACTGATGAAGGACCTATTGGAACATGCCGTGTACCCAACCTCCAAACCATAATCAATCAATGAAATTAGGTCTGCAGATTGATGTCCTTTCAATAGATTTATCTAACCAGTAGGTGTTGATAAATACTTTTCCCTTGGAGAGATTAAGTTAAACAAGATGTTTTTACATAGAAACCTGTCGCCCCAATAAAGGGACTGCACTCCATATTGTTTTCCATGTTGATTATATATCAAGCAGTGCAACATGACCTAAGCAGAAAAAATTACATCCTATTTCTTTAACAACTGATCATGAGTGTTAACAGATTGCATATATGGTTTTCTCATATAACCAAATATGTCTGCTTCAAATACCATCTTCCAATCATTGAGTTAAGCAAATGGTAATCAGCAGACACACATGTGACAACTGCATTATCTTGTCTGCAGAGAGTCTAAAGGCAGATGTAATGCCCATTAATCTACACTACTTTATAGTACTGATCATGGTCATGTCCCCTAAGTTTCAGTCTGTAAGCAGTATTATTCAAAACAAACGTTATAAATGATGTGTGTTATAAAAGGGACATTACTCCCAAGGAAATTGCCTCAAAGCAAATATCAATGGCAAATACCTGTCCAAAGACCAATGGACAGATGTCCTCATGCAAATACAGATTGTCTATCTATTTCTTTGTCCTTTTTTTAGACAGTATTACTTAAGAGCAATATTTTAGAAACTTACTACAAATTATATCTTTTTGTAAAATTACGTTTACATTCAAATAACATTTGCAATATTTTTAGTAATAGTAAAGTTATGTAATGTAAATCACAAAGACGGATTAATACAAGTCGGAAAACGTGTTCAATACTAATGATTGCTAGTGTCTTGTTAAATGTATATGTATATATAAGAATGAAATAATGTTTACATTAAATAACATTTCATTTGTTTTGTAATGAATACATGTGGTTTGTATAATGTTCCATTAGGCAAGATATAAATAATGTACATAATGTATACCTACACGTTCCGAATACATTAATACTATTGATATCATACAAAAAGCCGTCACTTCAATGCTCAATTTACCATTTCATTCTTTAAAGTAGATAATGCTGTGTTAAGCTTCACGAAAGGAGACATTTCTTCACTGCCACTTGGTTGGTCCTCGGGCGACTGGACAGCCGAATCAACATTTGAGTCGGTGGACGATGCATTGCCTTGCAAATCAGTGTCGCCGTCTCTTAGCACGCTGCGGTCCGGTTGACTCATCGGACTGGACAGACTGGACACTTCAGTGTCACTGATGCTGCCACCCAATGTCGACTCCTCCTCTTTTTCTTCAAAACTTGTCAGCGACGAGTTGACATGTATGTTCACTACATCACTAAAACATTTGGGGAGAGGCGGTAGACCTGGTAATTCAGCCATCATGCCCAATACGGACAGCAAACGATAGGCTGTGTTCTTTCTATGAATACATCACGCACTTTTAAGGTGTTTTCTCACAGCTGTAATTTGTTGACAAAGTCACCATTTTCCCAAACTTTACCGTGTATGTCTTACTTCCGGTAACAGGTGCGCCCCCACAGAGCAATTATCTTTATAGGGGTTGTCTCCCTTACTTCGTTAACTCTGTCCTCTGAATGAAATCGCGTGATATAAGCCATCATTTAGAGTACTTGAACTACATCTTAACCTGGCACGTGAAATATTTGTTTTCCTGTCACCAATCAAATAATAAGAGGAACTATTTACGTCTTTTAACTTTCTGTTCCAATGTCAAATAGTAGAGGGGGATTTGTATAAGAGAGACGAAGCATGAAATTGGTTAGGCAGTAATCATGAGCATTTCGGAGGTAAAACTGAGAATTTTGTGAAATAGTAACGGTTTATGATAGTTCGGTGCGTGATCAGATCAGATCAGTATGAATTTTGTACAAGAGCTGTAATTTTCTTTTCTGCCGCCAAGTAGTTCTAGTCCAATTTCTGAATATAATGATTCCCTACTCGTAAAGGAAGGCAATTCTAGTATTACCCGTATAGACAATAGCTACAGTTTTTCTAAATTGTCTGCATCACCGGGAGTACATTCGTCCCATACCTCACAACAGTATTCCAATATAGATAGAGTGTATGATCTATAGATTTTGTTTAATGTTCGTCTATTTAACATACACAAATGTACTTCAATTTTTAAAACAATTTTTTACACTATTTAGACACATTTTTACAAATATTTTCAACGTGGCTTCTTCATTCACAGCTTGCATTCAATGCTACTCCTCGGTGCTTATGGGTTTCTACAAACGTAACATCAGCATTATTAAACTTGATTTCAGTGAGATGATCAATCTTGAAATTGGAAAAAAGTAATGCCTCTGTCTTAGTATGATAAAACTTAACTAACTACCTATCTGCCTAACATTTAATTTTATCTAAATCATTGTTTATCGTTGTTTCCATGGTTACATCGGAGTAAAGTAAGAAGATGTCATCTGCAAATAATTTACACGAACTTTCAAGGTTATCGGCAATATCATTGACGTGATTTAGGAAAGAAAAAAGGGAGAATAAATAAAAAAAAATACGTTTTCCAGTAGCCTATTATCGGCTTCATCGTTTTTTCAATAAACTATTTAAACTAACTGTGAATGTTGCCCGCAGTTGAGGACTTCCAATATTTGTGTATATATATACATTTTGTAGATGTCACAGAATCTTATCCCAAGACTAAAAATATCAATTATCGACTAGTTTCATGTATTTTTGTTCTCGTTGGTTCACAAGGATCTGAGTAGAATGCGCTTTCTCTTTTTATAAACAAAGCTATGAAGAAGTCGTGAATTAAATTTTAAAGCGAATAATATAAAATTGAAGACGAGACAGAATGGATAGAAGCAGAAACGTAGTGTGCATACCTCAGGATGGGAGGTAAAAAGGCGATCCGATCACCGTGATTAAAGACAAAAAATCTTGATGAAAACATCAGATTATCGCTTAATGATTAGTGTGTGTACCTACACCACATGGAAATAATTCTGAACTTGAAAATTTCTATTTGGTCTAAAGGGTTCTAACTATATATCCATGATTTTATTTTTTTGTCTTGGTTGTGATTAATAGACAGAATTTTCCACCCTCTTCGAGAGGTTCTGTAAAATAGATGCGAAACGAATTATGGATAATTTCACCACAAGTCCGATTATATGTATATATATTACGCAAGAATATGTCATTCGATTAATCTGAGCCATGACATAATGCCTGTCCATTATATCAGAGTCTAAAACTACCTACCGAGCATGGAAGTCAGTTTCTGTTGCCCAATCGACATAAATATTGATGACGTCACGATTCCGATTCCCAACCTACCGGTTAGAAAGACTCGTTCATCTCCGACTACATACCCCATGGAACTTCCACAAGGGTTATGGATATAAACAGGTATACATATGAAGCTATACTCATGTATTCTAGTCTATATATCAAGCAATGATATAATCTGCCTAGCTATACTTTAAAGAACACCTGATCCTTTCCATATATACACATTTCTAAGAAGATAATGCATTACAGAGTCCTTTGATGGGTTCTATGACAAGTCCAGTGTTATCGAAAGCATTCTTCCGTCCCTCATTCAACCTGCTTAACTGAAGATATAAGGTTTTTGATCATAAAGCAAAGGGGATATTGAGTCACAGCATCAGCTTGTAAGTCTTTGGTAATAAAAGAATGACAGAGAAACGGTAATTTTTTAATTCTGAACAACGATACTCCTCCCTTGCCCACAGTTTTCCATTTCAGATTTAAAATTGCTGCCTTGGTGTGGCACGTCCCGTGACGACCGCAGATTTAACCTCTTCGATAGGGTCACCCATGTCCGACAATCCTGAGGCGAGGAACGACACGAGGGTTCTTTTACCGTGTTATTTTGACACACGCAGTGGAAACACTATTGTGTAAAATGAATCCAATTAGGACCATGTGTTAGGACTTTCACTTTATAACCTCTTAAAATCGGTCGACTGAGTTATTCTGTACGAGGTAAAATTGAGCTTGTATCGTCCGCAGTATTCCCTAAATATTTTTTCAGTGGGATAAAACTAAATCCCACGAGGGCAAATGAATGGTTCCCAGCGGACATACAAACTGATCAGTTGTTAAACTTTTAATAAAACTAAGAATGCATAAAGATCCTTGATATGTAAGTGTGTATCAGTTTTACCAAATTTCATTGCTAAATTGCTAATCGGAAAGCAGTATTGTAGTTACGGCCATGGAAAGGACAGTTCCTTCGAATTCTGCAATGCTTTTCCGATAGCTTGACGTTAACGAATCTCAATAAAGGAAGTTTGTGAAGATGGGGCCAAACTGGACAGAGTTGAGAGTCTTTCCTCGGCATCCAATTCCAGAACGTGTCAAAAGCGAATAAAATAAACTGCCACGTTTAAACAATATCATTTTGTTGTGTTTATTATTTGTTTTTAATTTAAAACATTTATTTATGTATTTATTTATTCGTCTAACAAATCTTTCCACAAGGCTATGTTATTTTGGCTACTCGGAAGCCGTCCATTAAAACTGAAGCAGTCTTACCTGAATTATTATGAGCTAAGGGGCGGATTGTCACCCTTTCGTCGTCTCGAGATTTATGCCCTAAGTTCCTAAATATCTTTGAGAAATTATTTATTGTTTATTATTTCATTTGTAGATTGCTAGTTTTGGATAAAGGGATAAAAATAAATACAGTTATAGCTAGGGAGAGGGTTTGAAGGATTCAGAGGATATGCAGTGAAAAATACACTGATGGAGAGTTCCATTGTATTATTGTAGGGGAGATTAGTTTTACATTTTCATTTTATAATTATCTCAACACCTTTACAAAGAACGACATACAGAGATACATTACCAATAATGTAGTGCGCATGCGTGAATATACAGAAGAAAGAAAGCATAGATGCAATATACATTGATCAAATAATTAACCCCGATGATTTCTAGGGGGAAACAGACATTATTTAATTTTCGTATTAAAGGTACATACATTAAATTATAGTCTTTTAGAAATCATTTTAACGGTAGTACACTGCCAAATAACTCATTTCGACCGTAAGCAGCTTCTTCTTCCATTTTCTAAAGTCGAACATTCAAATACGTGATGACATTCGTCTCAGATGTCTCTTTTATTCGTTCTTCACTTGGTATATTTCTCAAACTTTCAATTTTGACGGGTAAAAATTTGTTTCTTAATCTAAATCTGCAAAAAAGGTAAAGCATCAAATTTTGATAGAATATTCAAATTAATTTCAAAACCAAATTCGTCCTTCAAAACCCTATAAATGGAATTTTGGAGAGTGTCAGCATGTTTCCATCTAGATTTGTTTAAATTAATAACTAATATTAGTGTTATTTTAGAAAGAAATCATTTTGGAGCAATATGATTATGATTCAACCATAAACAGGAAAGTTCATAATTATTCAATAAACATCGGTCCATGTAATTCAAGCACCACTATGTTTATTTATGATAGCTGATACTTTATATATATATAAATAATGGTTTTCTGTAGCCTCTTTTACATTTATCCAAAGAATTATTATTCTCATTTTAATTTCAATATTAAGCGAATGTCTACCGAGATCTGCATATAGCATAAATTCGGGATTGGAGGATTTAAGATGCAGTAACACGTTACAAAACTTTAAATGGTTCTTTTTATTGCAGAGTTATTAGAAAACATCCTTACCTTACTAGGGCCGCGCTGGCCGATTGATCTAGGCATCTGACCGTCTTCAACACTGGCCCTCCATCCTTTGGTTCCGGGTTCGAGACCTACGTGGAGCAGTCGCCAGGTACTAACTATGCCGAAGGTCGGTGGCTTTTCTGCGAAAATTCCGACTTTCCTCCACCACACTAACCTGGCACGTTCCTAAGTGACCCTGGCTGTTAATAGGACGTAAAATAATAAACTAAACTAAATCAAACCTTCATTCACAACCGTGTAATAAAACTGGTGTTATTTTTTTGTCAACGAGTCCAGTTGACACTGTATTGTTTGGTTATATAGTCTACATTCCTTTAATGCTTCAGACGTGCAGGCGAATCTTGTTTCATCAAGCTCTTGTTTTCTTTAAGTTCTTAAAAATTTCCAGAGTTAAATAAAATTCCAATATTATTTAATTCTTAAACTATATCTAAGGTCTCACCCGTGAATTTCAAATTACCTGGTATTCTTCGTCGACATTTGATTTTGTGTATATTCACCTTGAAAATGTACTTGTAATATATTCTGAAGTTATTTAACATGTTTTGGAGATCATCTGAACTCTCTGCTAACAACACGGTCTCATCAGCACATACAGATAATAGACAGAATAACTTAAGTACACGCTAAGCTTGTCTTCCAGTAGTTTAGATATTGTAGTAAGACTGTTACCATACAGCATTGATAAGAAACGTCGTTAATCATTGAGAAAAATGGAGAAAAGAAAAGATTACATATTCTCACCTTGTCTTACACCGTTTTCACACCTAAAGAAGCTTCAAGCTTCTCCCTTTTTAAATATTTTTGATTAATTTCGCTATACATACTGACAATGACTTTATGTATATTTGCATTAAGAATATTACCAATATTTTGCGCCATAGTGCCTTGTGTATGACATTGGAGGCAGATTATACCGGTAAGTGTATGGCTATGCCTGGTTCAATGGTCTGCGGAATGGAGAATGTAGCTGCCATTTAGTGCGATAGGATGGTGAATGATTTGGTAAGAGAGTTTTTTCTTGTTCTCATTCTTGGTGTGTAGGCCACTGATGTTTTTCCATCATGTCATGAACTGAAAGTGATACATATGCATGTGTATATGATTTTAAACTGATCTTGTGCCTCCAGATCGAAAGATTGGAGGCGTATTGTTTTTGTGCTGGCTGTTTGTCTTTTCGTCAGCTTTGACCTTGCCCATAACTATTGCACCTTAAGAGGAAGGGCTTTCATATTTGGCATGTATGTCCAATGTGACAAGACTTTTCTGGTGGTACCAAACTTTTTCCCCATGTGACCTACATTCGAAAAACATAATGATTGGCCCTTAACTATTGCACAATGAAGACTTAAGTGTTTCACAAAGCGTGCATGCAATTAGCACATGACTTACAAAGTACAGTTTTAATGTCGCACATCAGAATTTTGTTACAACAGGGGATGTAGTGTTTCATAAATACATTTTGTTTTCTTTTATTGTTTACGCAGATCTCAACTTTGGGAAGGACATATGAGGTCATTGACTTTGTGTAGTCGTACATAAATATTATTATTATTATTATTATTATTATTATTATTATTATTATGTACAAAAATAGCTATATGCTCTAAACAGTAGGAAGTGATTGCTGGTCCTAATATGCACGACCATTTCATACTCATAGCAACATACAGATAGACCTTTGAATGATATCATGAAACTATTAGTGTACCTGTACTATATGACGCATCACAACTCTGTTTATTATTGAGTTTTACAATTTTACAATCTGCAAGTTATCATTGAGTTTTACAATTTTACAAGCTGCAAGTTATCATTGAGTTCTACAATTCTACAAGCTGCAAGTTATCATTGAGTTTTACAATTCTACAAGCTGCAAGTTATCATTGAGTTTTACAATTCTACAAGCTGCAAGTTATCATTGAGTTCTACAATTCTACAAGCTGAGGTTATCATTGAGTTCTACAATTCTACAAGCTGCAAGTTATCATTGAGTTCTACAATTCTACAAGTTGAAAGTTATCATTGAGTTTTACGATTCTACAAGTTGCAAGTTATCATTGAGTTTTTACAATTCTACAAGTTGCAAGTTATCATTGAGTTTTACAATTTTACAAGCTGCAAGTTATCATTGAGTTTTACGATTCTACAAGCCGAGGTCATCATTGAATTTTTACTTTTTTTCAAGCTGCAAGTTATCATTGAGTTTTTATAATTCTATATGCTGTTTCCGTTTCAGTTGATAAAGATGTTAGATATTGAATTAGTCGGTCCAACATGAAAATTAAAGAACTGTCGGATCAATAACGTTTTGTTATATCACCAATATCAAAGTCTCGTTTTATATGCCGCACCGAAACCTGTCAGATGCAGGCTACCGTAAATTAACTCGTTGGATAAGCTCCTGGTCAGTTCCCCTGGGTGATATGGGATATCGACAGACGACGTACAAATTGTGACTCATGAAGTCTATTTCGGCAGACTACAGAAATGTTCTGACACAGTTGGCGTTAAATACTGCATATGTTATCTGATCATAGTAAAAACGGCGACCTACAATCCCTTTTTAGTTTTAGTATGAAGGGGTTTAAGCCACGATTTTTTTAGATTCTGTAACATCATAGACTATACAGCATTACTATCTAGATGGTACAGCTCAACCGCGTTCCGATACCTATTTTAAGCTTATTTACCGGAACACTTGATTACATCAGATACTAAACATTGCACGAGTGTTGTTAATTACTTACGTTGATAATCATAGTTTGCGCTGTTCAATAGTTTACGTTTGACCTATTTATCAAGACAATAACGAGACGGATAATGATTTCTGAGATATTAAAGACTTTGTTAAATTAGCCTATAATGGCGAGGAGGGTATTAACCAACAAACACTGACGTTGGTCGGTGAGACGATACCCGGACACGGGAGGAGTCAAGGAGACGGAAAACCTGTCCACCAACCAACAGTCGACAGAACTCTGACGTTGGTCGGTGAGACGATACCCGGACACGGGAGGAGTCACGGAGACGGAAAACCTGTCCACCAACCAACAGTCGCCAGAACTCTGACGTTCGTCGGTGAGACGATACCCGGACACGGGAGGAGTCACGGAGACGGAAAACCTGTCCACCAACCAACAGTCGACAGAACTCTGACGTTCGTCGGTGAGACGATACCCGGACACGGGAGGAGTCACGGAGACGGAAAACCTGTCAACCAACCAACAATCGCCAGAACTCTGACGTTCGTCGGTGAGACGATACCTGGACACGGTAGGAGTCACGGAGACGGAAAACCTGTCAACCAACCAACAATCGCCAGAACTCTGACGTTCGTCGGTGAGACGATACCCGGACACGGGAGGAGTCACGGAGACGGAAAACCTGTCAACCAACCAACAGTCGACAGAACTCTGACGTTCGTCGGTGAGACGATACCCGGACACGGGAGGAGTCACGGAGACGGAAAACCTGTCAACCAACCAACAGTCGCCAGAACTCTGACGTTCGTCGGTGAGACGATACCTGGACACGGGAGGAGTCATTTTAGACGGAAAACCTGTTAACCAACCAACAATCGCCAGAACTCTGACGTTCGTCGGTGAGACGATACCTGGACACGGTAGGAGTCACGGAGACGGAAAACCTGTCAACCAACCAACAGTCGCCAGAACTCTGACGTTCGTCGGTGAGACGATACCCGGACACGGGAGGAGTCACGGAGACGGAAAACCTGTCCACCAACCAACAGTCTACAGAACTCTGACGTTCGTCGGTGAGACGATACCTGGACACGGGAGGAGTCACGGAGACGGAAAACCTGTCAACCAACCAACAGTCGCCAGAACTCTGACGTTCGTCGGTGAGACGATACCTGGACACGGGAGGAGTCACGGAGACGGAAAACCTGTCAACCAACCAACAGTCGCCAGAACTCTGACGTTTGTCGGTGAGACGATACCTGGACACGGTAGGAGTCACGGAGACGGAAAACCTGTCAATCAATCATAACATGGTGTTGCTTTAATGAATACCTTAATTATGGATTTTCTCTTCATTCTCTCTGATATTTCTATTTGATTTCAAATCATTAAAAATTTATACAGGTGAATTACTCGTAGCTACACAATGAATCTGTGAGCTGAATTTGTATTGGAGCATTATTAGAGGCGGCTAGAACGAGTGTCTTGTGTATATAAAGACTAGTCCGATGAAGTCTGTTCAGATGAAGACTGATCCGATGAAGACTGATCCGATGAAGACTGATAAGATCAAGACTGGTCCGATGAAGACTGGTCCGGTGAAGACTGATCCGATGAAGACTAGTCCGGTGAAGACTGGTCCAGAAGAACCCAGCTTTTATTATTTGTTTTAAATAGTATCCCTCCTTTGGGGGTTTCATTGATGGCAACATAATCGACTTCCATCAAATTTAGACCACACACTAATGAAGATCGAGTAATTCCGAACACGCTTCGTGTTACATGTAAACATTAATCTATTTTTACATCTTCTGATTTTTTTATCATTTTTTTCTCTCTTTCCTGTTGTTCTTCCCAATTGCTTTCGGTATTTCTCCAGAACGACGTGTTCCTATGTCTTTATCAAATTCTCTTTACTGAAGATTTCAGCTCTCCTAGCATTGTATAATTACAGTAACATCTGCTTACCTCTGGCACTCTCCTGTCAATTACCACACGCTGGTTGTTTCCCTTAGCTTCCTTTCATTATTTCATTCCATTTTACATTTTAAAGAAAACGACTGCATTCCCATTAATGAAAATCTCCCCAAAATCCGTTTGGATTTGCAGATTTCCATTTTTTGTGACTTCATTCCAGCCCACCTTGCCGCCACTCCCAGTACTTGGACTGTCCGTTTTTACATCATTGTGGTTGTCCTGGAGCCCACTACAAAATACTCCTCACCTGGTTTATTTCAATGAATGAGTAACAATGCCTTTCTACTTCTTTTCGATTTTGTACATTGGCCCCAGTAGAATAGGGTAACCAGCATAGTTCAACAACTGGAATATTGGAAGTGTTATCAATCCAAACGTATTTCTTGTTCCCGGAAAAGTTATTAAGCCTTGTTGTTGAGTCTATCTGGAGCACAGCAGAAAAAAAGTCTGCATATTTGGGTAGTGTTAATAGGAATTATGCCAATTTGTTATTTCAGAAGTTCTCAATGACAACTTTTGTCTTTGATATCAAGGTTATTAAATTAATATGGATAATTCATAACAATAAACACACATGAATAGTGTCTAAATTAGGCTGTTTGGTACCACATATACATGGTCCTTAGCTATGTGGTTTCTTAGTATTCGGTGAATTGTGATACAGCTATAAATTCATTTTGGGGGTGTGTAAAACTAATCGTGATGAAGGGGTGGTCTTAACAGTGAATACATACAATACGAAAGGAAAGTTTGGGATGAAATGAAGTGGAATTTATAGCGAGAAGGTTTGTCTTTTAGAGGCGGTCTGTATGTGAGGTTTTACACCACGTGTACGGCACGTATATATTGCATTACATACACCAGGGGAATGGTGATCTATCTTATACTGCAGTTATCGATCCGAACCTAGACTGTGAAGGAAAGGCCAAACAAATTAAGTCCTTTAGTACAATCACCCTGGACACGAATATATCTTCAGCCAGGTTATTTAATTAAAATATTGTCAATTAAAAAGCAGTTAAATTGAAAGCATACTCGATAAATTTAGTCTTGATCAACTTTATAACTATGACGTCATTTCATATTGATTTGTAGTTGAATGTAATTGTTTACAGGTTTTGGTCACGGAAAAGCTTGCTGGCGGAAAGTGGTCTGAGCGATCATCCGACTAGTGAACGTGCCACTGTCGTTTTAATTGCCTTGAAAGGTTGTTCACTGGTGATTAGACGGAACGTTTAATTAATAAATTAAAACAGCCAGTACTGTTGACACCTGGGGAAACAAAATCTATCGTTTTATCCATAGGGCCCCCGGAAGGAAAGACAACAACATGTTCTTTTAGGGAATTGCACCAACTCAATGATATGATAAAAATCCCTCTGTTGATCACCGTATCTCATCAAAGATAGGTAAATTTGGTGTTAACTTACTAATTCTGCCACTAAAAAAAAGTGAAGATTGACATTTTGCAGGATGTCAGTTCTACCTGAACTTTCGCTGATTCTGTTGTAGAAGTATAAGACAATGCTCTATAAATCATACCGCCATCTTTTCACTTTAATCTTATATTAATTGCTGTTTCCGCGACAATTAGTGGAAAATTAAATCGATAAAATTAATCTTGTCCTAATTTCTTAAAGATCATTATTCTAATGGTACTTTATGAAACTCATCTGGGATAAAATTTTAATAACCTCAATATGTTACTGGGTATTTGGTGAGTGCCGTCAGACATAAAGTACCGAAACATTCTGATATTGGTTAAAAAGGAAAAAAACATTTCTGTCAATAAATTTCATTTATTTGGAAACAAGATAGCCCATATTTTTTTTTAAACGAACAGCATTTCTGGAGAGTGTGGAAATTCAGAGAAATTTTATGACAATTTAAATTGGCTTATAATTATGGTTTTCATAGCACGATACGTTGATATAGAAGAATTTTAAAACGGTGTTCCACGTTAATCGTTACTATCGGGATAGTGCCGTTCGGATTTAATCTGATCAAGCTAATTTTGTTGTCAGAAATCTCATCCCCAGGATGACGTATCAATGCACGCGTTGCACGTGACACAGTTCTAAGCAAACGATTCCATGAATGACAGATCGACTGGCCCTGAGTAACTTAGTCACAGAGAAACTAGATTGGGTATCATTTTGCAGTCTTTTACACCCAGGTGCATTCTCGTACTTATGTACTTAACCGGCTGAGTGGTGTAATAACACGAGACTGTAGCCATGGTTAACCAATACTACGTCACCACCTGTAAATTTGAGAGGTCCACATTAATTTGAGTTGTTGGTCGGGTTATTGGGTTTGGAATGGTCTTACTTCTGAATCCAATCAATGGAAACCTGAAGTTTCCCTATAAGATGTAATGCATTCTAAACATTTCAAACTTGGACGAAACATCTTTGATCGAATTCAAGGACGGTGTAACACTTCAGTCCGATAGAAAGACCATTACAACAAGGAAATTACTAGAGAGTTTATACGGACAGACTTATGATAAAGCAAATAAAGAAGTCTTGTCGACCACTCAAAATAATAAGTTGAGCGTTCGAGATAACGAGTCGAACACTCCGAAAGTGATGTCAAGCGCTTGAGATGTTATGTCGAGAGCTTAAGATAAGAAGTCGAGTGCTCGATATAATATATTTATTAAATAATATTGTTCATGTCCTTGATGTACTACCGTATGTGGCCGACTTTGCAGGTGGAACTGGCTATATCCTGACATAAAACGTGTTTTTTGTACTAACATTACACAGTTCTGTGCATACTGACATAACATCGCATCTGTGTATTGACATAAGTGTGTGTACTGACATTACACAAGACTGTGTATACTGACATTACACCGGGTCTGTGTATACTGACATTACACCGGGTCTGTGTATACTGACATTACACACGTCTGTGTATACTGACATTACACCGTGTCTGTGTATACTGAGATCTCACACGTCTATATATACTGACATCTCACACGTCTGTTTACTGACATTACACACGTCCGTGTATACTGAAATTACACACGTGTGTGTATACTGACAATACAATGCGTCAGCGTACTGATATACGTATGTGTAGTAACATTTAGTGCGTCTGTGTATTGACATACATGTGTATACTGACATTACACGTGCGTTTGTAGTGACGTTACAAGTATCTTTCTGCTGAAACAACAGGTTGTTTTGTACTGATATTATATATGCCTTTGAACTGGCATTTTACGTGTCTGTGTAGTGATATCACACGTGCATTTGAACTGATATTACACCAGTTTTCTGGTGAAATCACACATGTCTTTGTCCTGATAAATGCATAGGACTTCGTACTGATATACCACGTGTGTGTACTCATCACACATATCTATATACAGATATTACAAGTGTCTTTGTACCATGTCTTTGTACTGACATCATACGTGTTTTTGTATATTACATGTTACCAGTGTGTTTGTATTAACCTTACAACCGAATCTTTACTGACACAACGCGTGTCTATATACTGACACCTTTTTATTGACACGTGTCTGTATGTTTACATTAAAGCTGTCTTTGTACTGACATTATACAAGTGTTCTTATTGACATTACATGTATCTGTGGACTGACATTACACGTGTCTTTTTACTAACATTGCACGTGTCGTTTTACTAACATTGCACGTGTCGTTTTACTAACATTGCGCGTGACTTTTTCCTGACATTATACGCGTCTTTTTACTGACATTTCACGTGTCTTTGCATTACAATTATAATAGTTACTGACATTGTGACGTTACACACATATATATATATATCACATGGTCTGGATTACCCAACATTTCATGACATCAATGATATATGTGTCAAGGCCACAAGTCAGAAATTGTTGCCTTTAATGCAGTGTTTGGAATGGAGAAGTCACGACTCCTTGTATGACGTTAGTGTGTTCAGGTATCCCCAGGTGAGCCATCGCTAGACACACTCAGTGAGCGCTGTTGTGAAATCGACATTGGAAACTGATGACTGGACTTTCTATTAGGAATCAATTACATTTTACAGTTGTTGCGGGCCACTAATCGCATTTTGCCGAGGATGGTTCCGGGGAGGAAGCTGGGAGGGACATATTGCTTCAACGGGTTCTTGGTAACAATTTAAGTACTAGTGTATTCTGTGTAGATGACATGCCTTGGGACAGGAGAAATATTTTTGATGACCTCTGATCAAACTCAGTCATGATATCTCAACGCTATTATCTCGAACTTAATGAGTTTTTTAAAAGTTGGTCAACACGTCCTGTTGGACCTACTCGACCCGGAGACGTTACTCTACTCTCAATACCATCTGACGTTCTCAGTACTCGGTACTCGTCTACGTTTGTCAGCAGTGTCCTAGTATTTAGTATTGATCGCTAAGGCAGTGGATCGACGTCTAGAGAGACCTGTACATATCGTCTTTTCACGAAGTACTTTCACGTCGTAACAGTGACGGTGCCATTAGCATACACCGTTGGATTAAATGGGGAACAAGCCTTGTAAACCTTCCGTAAAGGAGGAACAGTTTAGTTTCGATGTTCACCCTGAAGGTGAGTGACGTCAAAAAGACGTATTTTTTGTTTGTTATGTTTTGTTTTTGTTTATTTTGTTTTCCCCCATCAATTATAAATTAAATAGTATACATATTGGATAAGGTTACATGGCATAATTGGTAGGGTAGAGGATCATATTTGTATAAAATGATATTTTTTCCTTATAACTCGTTAATCTAGGCCATGTAAAGATTGCGGGCGACTTTCAGTGTCATAATTCATATATAGGGTGGTTGTTCTTCTTTGTCAAAAAATGAAGTTATACACTTTCTAAAAAATATTGAAAACTAATTAAGGGGATGGTTACTCTACTTGTTTCAGCCATTTTCAATAATCTTTAAACATCCTAATAAAGAACAGCCACAGTGAAATCCCCAGCAAAGAGTCAGTGATTATGGAGGGGTTGGTCTCTTGTGTTTCATGTGCTGGTCATGTTTCCATAATCGATTGTCAAAATGATTAACCCCGGTGACACAAATAATTACACAGTCAACATGTTATGTTAACATTGTGAAACGGTTTTTGTAGATATTGCCAGAATCCTGTTGATCTTTCTGAGATACATTTTCCGGTTAGCAAACAAATCTATTCTGCTATATTGGTTGAACTTATGTAGTTAACCAACGAAGAATTAGTTTTAACTAGGGATTTGTGTAACTAATACGACTTTTAAGCAAGCTATGTATCAATGTGACGTACTATCGGAAAATAAGGTCAGCTGGACATCCTATGATATAACATGAGCTCGTGCGACGTATAAATCACAAATATTCGACACACTGTAGATGTACACCTCATACAATATACACATTTACCTTATATATACGATAAATTCTTATATCACTGATACTTACAATGTATATCTGATACTTACAATGAATATCTGATACTTAAAATGTATATCTGTTACTTACAATGTATATCTGATACTTACAATGTATATCTGTTACTTAAAATGTCTATCTGATACTTACAATGTATATCTGTTACTTACAATGTATATCTGATACTTACAATGTATATCTGTTACTTACAATGTATATCTGATACTTACAATGAATATCTGATACTTAAAATGTATATCTGTTACTTACAATGTATATCTGATACTTACAATGTATATCTGATACTTACAATGTATATCTGATACTTACAATGAATATCTGTTACTTACAATGTAAATCTGTTACAATGTAAATCTGTTATTACAATCTTTTTCTGATACTTACAGTGTATATCTGATACTTACAATGTATATCTGATACTTACAATGAATATCTGATACTTAAAATGTATATCTGTTACTTACAATGTATATCTGTTACTTACAATGTATATCTGATACTTACAATGTATATCTGATACTTACAATATATATATGATACTTACAATGTGTATCTGTTACTTACAATGTATATCTGATACTTACAATGTATTTCTGATACTTACAATGTATATCTGTTACTTACAATGTATATCTGATACTTACAATGTCTATCTGTTACTTACAGTGTATATCTGATACTTACAGTGTATATCTGTTACTTACAATGTATATCTGTTACTTACAATGTGTATCTGATACTTACAGTGTATATCTGATACTTACAGTGTATATCTGTACTTACAATGTATATCTGTTACTTACAATGTGTATCTGATACTTACAATGTGTATCTGTTACTTACAATGTGTATCTGATACTTACAATGTGTATCTGTTACTTACAATGTGTATCTGATACTTACAATGTGTATCTGTTACTTACAATGTGTATCTGATACTTACAATGTATATCTGTTACTTACAATGTATATCTAATACTTACAATGTATATCTGTTACTTACAGTGTATATCTGATACTTACAGTGTATATCTGTTACTTACAATGTATATCTGTTACTTACAATGTGTATCTGATACTTACAATGTGTATCTGTTACTTACAATGTGTATCTGATACTTACAATGTGTATCTGTTACTTACAATGTGTATCTGATACTTACAATGTGTATCTGTTACTTACAATGTGTATCTGTTACTTACAATGTGTATCTGATACTTACAATGTAAATCTGATACTTACAATGTATATGTATATTTGACACTACTGTTTCCTAACATGGGATACATTGGTACCTGACTGAATATATTAATTTAAGTACACATTATATAATGTAAAGTTATAATTTGTCAGTTGACATCTTCATACACTGTATCACATTGAAACATACATTATATCAGATCAGTATAAGTATATGTTTTAAAAAGATAAGGTCTCTTACGTCATTCACGTACTATTCTGACTTAATTCAAACCATAATTAGTACTTTATCACTGGAGAATCCTCGTTTGACCAAACTGTGTTTGTATAGTGATGTACGTTCTGTAGCTACTGAACTTGTCGGTGTTTATGTACCTAACAGCGTCTTTCTGTATCACACATACCTTGATGGTTGTTGGCTGTGCTACCGCGAATGACAATGTGTTATGTGCTGCTATCATCGACAAAGTGTCATTATCTCGTATAGCTAATAAACGTGTTTCCTTACATCGTATAGACATCGTGTGTCGCGCTACACTACAGTAAAAAAATACACTGTCTGTTTTAAAGTCTTAAAGTAAATGAGGGTGTTTGCTCTCTGTTACACGGCAAATGAGGTTATGTGGCTGTCTATTTAAGCAAACGAGGATATGCCCTCTAAAAACACAGAAAATAAAGTGTTCATGAATACGTGTAATCTCTCTGTAACACAGTAAATGAATGTGTCAATTTATCAAAGTAAATGACCATGTCTCTCTCTCTCTCTCTCTCCCTCTCTCCCTCTCTCTCTCTCTCTCTCTCTCTCTCTCTCTCTCTCTCTCCCCACAACTCTCTCTCTCTTACACAGTACATGAAAGTGTCATTTTATATAAGTAAATGAGGGCTTGTCCTATCTTTTTCACAGTAAATGAGAATGTGCCTCTTAATCACACGGTAAATGAGAATGTGTCTCTCTTTCTCTTTAAAACATAGTAAATGCGGATGTTTGTCTGCATTAAATTACATCCCCCCACATAAGATATCATTTGATATTAATTGCATTATTACATTTTGTTCGAAAGTGGATACATACCGACTTTCTTCTACTGTTCGAGAAGTCTATTTGTATTAGCTGAAAACAAGTACCTGTCATGATCACCTATCTCTCGAGGTTATATCAAACATGTCTATATAGACCAATCTGAATTATATAACCTTGACATTCATACTAAGGGGCCATAGATCATACATTATATCGACAGGATGCAATTTACAACAATTGATAAAAAGTTAAATAAACGAATTAAAGACAGAACCTTTTCTAATCACACGTCTTGAAATAGATATACTTTTCGCATAGACAACAACGGAAATTCATTCATAAATACCATTATATAGACACGTTTAACGTGTACAAAACCTCAGTATACGTACCGCATATGGCACGACCGTATTTATAGGAATGGGCACAAGTGGAGCACTCTTTTAGGGAGCTTTGTTCATGTGACAACCCATGCTTGACAGGAAAATCACACTTGGCTTCTTCTTGAAGACGTGTTTAACACGCTCTTGTATTCTGTATATATACAACAGGACAAATCTTAATCGCGGTGGTTCAAATCTATTCATTTCAAATGCACTCATTTCAGAATAACAATGAAATCATACAGTGAACTACTGTCGGGCATTCCATTTTGGAAATTGTGGTGATGAATTTCGATCTTCACCTCCGTTTAATTGATTTTATTTCGTTATTTTTACATGCTAACATTAGGTATCACGGGATAGGTAACGTATATAGAACGTATGTGAAAGAGATCCGCAACACCAGAGAATAATAGCTTCAAAATCTCACCATATTGCTTCGTAGTTGGTTATTTTAAACATGAATACCTCCTAACAGTTTGATTTTATTCGTTGCATTGAATCTTAAGTGAAACAGCACCATGTATGCAAATGACTCTAAAACCACACAGACGACGTCATGACACTAATATAAGAAATGCACCAAAGGGAGAATGGTGGGCGTGTCTTTGCTTTAAAAAAGGGAGCCTTTAAACGTCACTATGTCCAAATTTGACAACATATTTAAATGAGCTATTTAGATATGCAAATTCGATTTTCCCGATATTTTCGATTTACGCTTGATCAAGATCTATTTATTATGTAAGTAATCAACATGGAGTTGGTGAATTCGATTTTAATTTGCTGGTGATTGGAATATCGAGAAAAGCGGACTCACCTATTACCTTTTCACTTTTTTTCAAGGTTTATCATCGCAAGGCAGTGAACTGTTACAATGAACTTTTTTTTTCATTGAATGATATATGAATAACCAGTAATCATTGCTTGATTCCTAGATGAGCTTCTATATTATACATTATTTATAGAAAATGTGAAACACATAAAGCAGGCATCATCTTACAGTGTGAAACAGGTTATCTGTCGTACGACATTTAACGTACACTTACAGAAAAAAACCTAGCGAATATAATTTATTTCCTCAATAAAAGATCAGACTTGTGTAATGTATATTATTTGGGTGATTTTTAGTGTAAGGGTCGGGGTGCATAGCTTGTTGATATGGAGATATTTGAATTTTTGGCATTTTAGCATAATCAGTCATTAATGTACTGACCATATCATTGTCATCTTTGTTTTTCTTGACACATGTTTTGCATTCCACACAAACACAAAATATGTTCAATGGATGGAGTAAGCTACATACTTAATAAGATTCCTAAATGTTCACTTTGTCACGTGTAACGTAACGATAGCACAGTGGTAAGCTCTCCGCTGTCGACTCCAAAGGTGCTTGGATCGAAACCTCAGTTGACATCTTTTTTTCTAAATGAAAAGGAAAATTACATGATATCGAAGTTTTCTCGACATTATTTTCATTTTGTTTCGTTAGAGGTCATTAAAAATAATGAAACAATTAAATCGTTGACTGTTTGAGAGTTAAAAATTAATCTTAACATTAATCTTTTAATCCTCAAATGGTTTCCAATCACTAGAACTTCAGGTTATCTCTTAAGCGTGCGAAATTCTTTTTCTCATCAACAACAAAAAAGTGGTATGACATAGATACTCTCATTCTCTCAATACATTTAAATCAATTATCAGTAAGACAGAAATAATACATGACAAATGCTTTTAGGTTTGGGATTTACGTAATTTAAACATACTTCATTTCCGTTTGAGATATCCTTCCAGATCTCTTGATTACGCATTTTCAGAGCGAAAGGTAATACAGCTGGATGTAGATGCAGCAACCCATTTGAAGACTTTTATTATTTTTTTAATATTTGTCCCCTATAAATTCATAATCGAAATCTATTAATAAGACAGTTACAACCTCTCTTTGAGAATTGAATTAGATTTACTCATATATGGGGATAAGGATGTGCCTCTTAATTACACAGTATTTCTCTTTAAAACATAGTAAATGCGGATGTTTGTCTGCATAAAATTATAGATAAATAAGAATGTGTTTCTTTATTAAAATAAACTGATGCAATCTTGATTATCCATTAGCAAGGATGAATGTTTGTCACTCTCTACTACAGCTGTCGACAGTTTGTCACTCTCTTCTACAGCTGCCGACAGTTTCTCACTCTCTTCTACAGCTGCCGACAGTTTGTCACTCTCTACTACAGCTACCGACAGTTTGTCACTCTCTACTACAGCTGCCGACAATTTGTCACTCTCTTTTACAGCTGCCGACAGTTTGTCACTCTCTATTACAGCTACCGACAGTTTGTCACTCTCTACTACAGCTACCGACAGTTTGTCACTCGCTATTACAGCTAACGACAATTTGTCACTCTCTACTACAGTTACCGACAGTTTGTCACTCTCTTCTACAGCTGCCGACAGTTTGTCACTCTCTACTACAGCTACCGACAGTTTGTCACTCTCTACTACAGCTGCCGACAATTTGTCACTCTCTTTTACAGCTGCCGACAGTTTGTCACTCTCTACTACAGTTACCGACAGTTTGTCACTCTCTGCTACAGCTATCGACAGTTTGTCACTCTCTACTACAGTTACCGACAGTGTGTCACTCTCTACTACAGTTACCGACAGTTTGTCACTCTCTAACTACAGCTACCGACAGTGTGTCACTCTCTACTATAACAATGGATTCATTGTTTTTTCTGCTACATTCATTTCTATAATGAGAAAAACTTTGCTCTACGCAATGCCTTTGATGTCGACATTTCATTGTTTGGTTGATCATGAAAATGTAGACTAATTTCCAGGCCATGATTTTGAGAAAATTACGTGTTACGTTTATAGCCAAAGACAGAAAATACCAGTTGACAGATAAAGCTTGTATTATCGATTGTATAAGTGAGGGTTGATGAAAACGAGAACTAGTGTTTGGAACCGTCACTACGTTATCGTTAATTAATACAACACAACATAAAAGTAAGAAAGTGAAACAAGTTCGCCATGCCAGAGGGAAATCGAATATCGCGCTGTAAAAATAAGGTCATACCAGTACTAGAGAAAACACCATTATCTGGTGTCATAAAATCGGTTATTTCTTTTAAAATGCGAATACCAGAATAAATTTGTTGAGACAAACCGATACAGTCAGCCTATATATATATCCAATTTTCGTGTTATTTTAGCAGTAGTGACATGCCCTAGACTATCGTATCACCAGACTACATCCCCGCGGTATTTTAGTATTCTCAATACAGCACTGATATCTGGTATTAAACCGATACTTGTCTCGGTGACTGTGGTCAACTGTCGTCATTGAAACCAACATGTTTTACAGGGCGACACAGCTGTCATGATCACAACGCATCATTTTGTGTCATTGTTAGGCTAAGCTTTAATATGATTGTGTTTTGCAGTGTCAGTTTATATTGTTATGACATATACCTGATACGATCTAGAAAAAATATTAATAATTAAATTAGATATTAATCTCCTCGACATATTTATAAACGCTGTAACTACAAAAAAAAAAAACATTCTACGAGCATAACACATTTTTTTTGTGCTGGAAAGGTAGGAAGATTAGAAATACATCAAATTGATTTGATGCAACACATATCAGCAATTATGGTGATACAAAGCCCTACCTGACAAGCAAGTCTGCGTTACCGTGTGGTTGATAATATGAATCATCTTTGCAATCTTGCTTTTGATAAATTCTCAGGTAATATGCGTGTGTTTTCTTAATTATAAGCAACTTGATATTGAAATCAATTTTGTAATTAAATTAAGGTTCATTTACGTAACCCGTTGTCGAGACAACGTAAAATTTAATACGTTTGCTTTCTAATTAGGAATGCCATAGTGTAAACACATTACTCAAAATTGTGTACAACGACCAGATTCTGACTACTTACTAAATACTGACAAGTTACAGACTACTTACAGACTACTGACTAGTTACAGACTACTGACTAGTTACTGACTAATTACAGACTACTGACTAGTTACAGACTACTGACTAGTTACAGACTACTGACTAGTTACAGACTGTTACAGACCACTGACTAGTTACAGACTAGTTACAGACTACTGACTAGTTACAGACTACTGACAAGTTACATACTAGTTACAGACTACTGTATAGTTACAGACTACTGACTAGTTACAGACTAGTTACAGACTACTGACTAGTTACAGACTACTGACAAGTTACAGACTACTGACTAGTTACAGACTACTGACTAGTTACAGACTAGTTACAGACTACTGACAAGTTACAGACTACTGACTAGATACAGACTAGTTACAGACTACTGACAAGTTACAGACTACTGACTAACTACAGACTACTGACAAGTTAAGACTACTGACTAGTTACAGACTAGTTACAGACTTCTGACTAGTTACAGACCAGTTACAGACTACTGACTAGTTACAGACTAGTTACAGACTATTGTCTAGTTACAAACTACTGAAAAGTTACAGACTACTGACTAGTTGCAGACTACTGACTAGTTACAGACTACTGACTAGTTACAGACAATTGTCTAGTTACAGACTACTGACTAGTTACAGACTACTGACTAGTTACAGACTAGTTACAGACTATTGTCTAGTTACAGACTACGTACTAGTTACAGACTACTGACTAGTTACAGACTACTGCGAGTTACAGACTACTGACAAGTTACTGACTACTGACTAGTTACAGACTATTGTCTAGTTACAGACTATTGTCTAGTTACAGACTACTGACTAGTTACAGACTAGTTACAGAATATTGTCTAGTTACAGACTACTGACTAGTTACAGACTACTGACAAGTTAAGACTACTGACAAGTTACAGACTACTGACTAGTTACAGACCAGTTACAGACTACTGACTAGTTACAGACTATTGTCTAGTTACAGACTACTGACTAGTTACAGACTACTGACAAGTTATAGACTACTGACAAGTTACTGACAAGTTACAGACTACTGTATAGTTACAGACTACTGTCTAGTTACAGATTTTTTCCTGAAATTTCCCTTGAATTACAATGGAACTATTAGTGATCGCTGTAAATAATCGCAGATCAGGGACCAAAAACCTTGTCGTTGACGTAAGAATTATTTTAATATAGAAAACCAATTATCAGTTTTTGATACGCAGGTCGATAAATTTTACGTTATGGGTCTAAAATATGGGATTTCCATTAAGCACCTGATGTTGGAAAAATCCATACGGTGTTCTGTAAAAGATTACAAGGTGCTCGGAAAAGAACTCGTATTAAAACGGTTTATTCAGAACTAGGTAGATTTCCACTGACATTGTTAAGAAAATTTTGAAAATCTAAACTGAAAAAAAAGACTGAAAGTTGTATTTGAAATCATGCTATGAAGACAGGTTAGAGAACACAGGTAAACATTAGAAATGAATTATACAGACTATGTTTAGGGTATATTTGGGAAATAGAAGAAGAACAGTGATGATATTGTGATATATATACAGGATTATTGAAATTTTCAGGCAGAAATGCTAAGTAAAAATTAGGACATCATCGATAGGATGTTGATGCTACTTGAAAAAACCAATACCAAAGGAGTATTTGAAATAAATTACAAAACTTAGACCATCAGCCATCAGAAAAATGCGGATACCAAAATTTTTATCGTTTGTGATTTAGATTATGTTGATGATGAGTTCCCGCGAAATAAAGTTTTGAAAAGATATTGTTTTAATAAACCGATGACGGAATAATATGGAGTTTTTAAATATGAAAAGCACAAAAGAAATCGAAAAACCAGCCACACACACATAGTGATTCTGATTGGTTGATTTATCCGGTTGTATTTAGTACTTTGTGACGTCATCGATCCTATCCATGTATGAGTATATTGCAGATATCGTAAAACTGATGTTGGTTTTGTTTTGATGAGTCGATAGCCTGAGATATTTTTCCCTCGAGAGGTTTCCATTTTTACTTATTCCGGAGACCTTTCCTTTTCCAGAAGACTTTTCATTTTTCCGAACACATTTCCTTTTTCCTGAGACATTTCCTACTTCCTGAGATATTTCCTTTTTCCTGAGACATTTCCGTATTCCTGAGACGTTTCCGTTTTCCTGAGACGTTTCCGTTTTCCTGACGTTTCCGTTTTCCTGAGACGTTTCCGTTTTCCTGAGACATTTCCGTATTCCTGAGACGTTTCCGTTTTCCTGAGACATTTCCGTATTCCTGAGACGTTTCCGTTTTCCTGAGACGTTTCCGTTTTCCTGAGACGTTTCCGTTTTCCTGAGACGTTTCCGTTTCCTGAAATATTTCCGTTTTCCTAAGACATTTCATTTTTTAGAAGGCATTTCTTTTTGCCTGAGATATTTCCTTTTTAGCTTTGCCATCATGATTTGTCTGTCGTCGTGCGTCGTTAACTTTTCACATATTCGACTTCTTCTCAAGAACCACTGAATGGATTTTGACCAAACCTGGCACAAAGCATCCCCATGGGAAGCCGCTTCAAGTTTGCGAAGAAAAAGGGCGTGGCACCAATAGGGGCCCCAGGATGGGGAAAAGGGGTTAAAATTAGGTAAATCTTCCTATTTCCTATTTGATATTTAGGGTCCTTATGGCATGGTCTACAAAGTTTGCGAATGAAAAGAAATCGGATCAAAAACGGCCCCTCTAGGGGGCGCTAAAAAGGATAAAAAAAATTCAGCTTTGACCAATTTCAACCAAATTTGGTAGAAAGCAGCCCTTAGTGAAGGACATATGAAATTATGTTGAAAAAAGTGATTATGTCCCCTCTAGGGCCCTTAAGGGGTGTAAAAGGGGCCAGATGTAAAAACCTTCATTAAATGACTACTTCTCAAGAATCAGTGGATGGAATTTGACCAAACTTGGCACAAAGCATCCCCATGGGAAGCCGCTTCAAGTTTGCGAAGAAAAAGGGCGTGGCCCCAATAGGGGCCCCAGGAAGGGGGAAACGGGGAAACTTGATACGAATGTTCTACACAAGGTCCTGGCAAGTGATTTAACTTTTTGGAGCGATTCGAAATCCAAGATGGCCACCCTGGCCTCTGTTTGGCTAAGACATTATAGACTTCCTCTCAAGAACCATTGGGTGGGTCATGTTCATACTTGGTACAGATGTTTTACACATGGTCCTGCACAAGTGTTGTTACATTTTTGCAACATTTTAAAATCCCCAGATTATTGACACATATTCCCCAGGTGACCGTTAAGGCCACTTGGGCCTCTTGTTCCTGAGTTATTTCCTTTTTCCTGAGATATTACCTTTTTTCTGCGACTTTTATGTTTTCTTTGAGACATTTTTTTTTTCTTTCTTAAATTCTTTCTTTTTAAGACTTTGAGACATTTCATAGTTTTCCCGAGACAGTTACTAATTTTGCCACAAGGTCGGTTTGGATTGCTGTCATTGACACGACTTATTCAAGTAAGGTTCCACTCTTCAAAACTTGTACTCCATTCAAAGAGGATCGATTTAAAAGTAGTCATGCTTTGATTAGATGTCATGTAATCACAGGGGTATAATCATATAGCTATCATTAGCCTTGCTTAAGATTGATGAACAGATAAATGACAACACTACTCTAGAGACACTTGTTCTCTGAATACCGCCACTGAAGCGTCGACAGTCACGCGACTTCCAATGGATCAAACAGAATACTCTGTAAGGAAGGTCGCCATATTGTATCGGCTGGTATCAATTGATATTTATATATATATATATATATATTGTATACAATCTTTGTCACAATTACCTACAGGATGACGGGTGATTAGGTGCATGTGACGTGCATGTAGCGTGGTCTTCTTCTCAGACAGATTTCAATATATCTGGCTGGTCCGAACGGCCTCTTGTGCCTTTGGCATTTCAGAAGAAAATGACTTCCTAATCATATGTGTTGAGATATTGATGAAAAAAGTCTGTTCCTGTCCGTTCTTGTAAAGGTAATCATGTAGGAATGTTCGCGAGATTAAGTAATTTGATTGGTTTGATCGAGAGAGACACCTTATCATCAAGACAGTGCTAAATATCCAACAGGGCGTGGTATTACGTTTCATAATATAGTACATTTTATATGCTTCATAGAAGATACAAATATCTTTCCAAGCTGTATCTATCAAATGATGCTATATTAGGCCATGTGACCAAAATTAGAACGAAATTGTAAAGCCATCGATTTTATTTTGGCAATACTGACCTGAAGTTATTTAACAATTAGGAAAAAACTTCTTGATTAAAAATAAGATATAAATGACGTTTGATAAATCGGTTTACAGATAATATGTACAATGACAGAAAACACAGCGTGACGTTATACATCACACGTGACCACACTAATCATACAACAGGTTCCGGTGTCATGATGACGTATCACACGGCGCAAGTTATAATGTGATTCATTACCAGGTGTAGTACAACTTTTCTGCGCTAGACTGCGTTCGTTGTATTTTCGAAGCGAAGTCTAGCGGAGAACCGAAAAAAACAAAGACTACGGCATATTTTTTTTTAAATGTTGAATTTCTTGCATTTTTATCATTAGCAAGTAACTTTTCAGCTTTAAATGTGTTACACTTTTCTTTCCCCAAATAATAGAAGGTAGATTTCAAACCTTTCGTGTGGTATATTAAACAGAATAGTTTTCGCGACAAGACCCGTTCTACTTCAAACTTTTGAATTTTTCAATGAGCTGGCATTTAAGACGCAAAAATAAGTTTATCATATAGATTGATATATATGAATATTAGTATGTCTCCACAGACGATACGGCTGATTACTTGTCTGTTTGTTGCATTGATCACCCCATGAACGGCCAATGTCATCTGTAGTCTCTTTGTAAGAACTGGTGACTACCTTAGTGAACAACATACGGAAATCCCGTCGCATTCCATCAAGAGCAGGTGGAACTTCGCCTGGTTTGGGGATCGCTGTCATTCAATGATGTAATCAAATCAATTGACAACAACATCATAAAATATTCAAATATCTATTAATGCGCATGTGCACAAACAATAAATAACGAATGAATAACGAGTGAATAACGGATTTATCTTGGAAAGATATGTGACTTAATACTTTAACAGATTTCCGTTTGGAATATGGCGGGCCCATCCATGAATGAATTACTCCACAGCCTATACGTCTGTTTACTTATTTCTTTATTGGATTCTTCAGCCCACCAACGTCCATGGTATTTTTTTTAGACAGTGTCTCCTTGGTTACCTTACTGAACAACATACTAAAAGTCCGTCGCATGCCATCCAGAGGAATAAAGTTAAATTCCCATGTCCAAGGACACAACTAGCACAGACTGGTTGATCACTGCCCTGTCCGTCTTCCGGCTTGGCACATTGTACTTTACAAAGGTACCGGTCTATACCTTTCACTAAGTCCGGCAGATCGATATTCTGGTATTGTAATAATGCTTGTTTTTGGAACAGCGAAAACGCTTTATGTCAAATGATTAGTACGGTGTTAGTATTTTCCTACATATAACGGCAAATTCTGATTAGCCACCAAGTTAGGTGTCAAGGTTTTATCGCTGTGTATGTGAAGAAGTGTAATGAAAGAACGGATATTTGATGAACAATCTACCGATCGTTACATAATGTAAACCTTACATTAAAAAAAAGTCAGTCAGTCTGTCCCTTTCTCTAGACACAACAGTTACCTTTACATAACATGAACTAAGACAGAACAGTTAATTCTTTTTATGTAGATATCAAAGTCATATATTTGTCTCTAGATCTCCAATTGAGGCAGCAAGTCCCGCTTATTTTCACCAACTCTACCACGCCAACAACACCGCCATTTTAATATTTAATCCTCCTGAAATAACTAATGTTTATAGGTCATTTAACAACAAAACCTACCCGATTACTGTACTGCATAAGTTAAAGTTAAATAGACAAAACACATGGAATAGGAACTAAATCCTAAATGGACAGATCAGGCCCCGCAGATAAACTGTGTTATATTGGAAGTTCCGATTTTGACATTTGACAAAAACTATTATGTTCGAATTCCACAAACAAGATTAGAAGACAGAGCGATAGATAGAAGGACGAACGGACAGACTCGGAACAGAAACATAATATGTAGCTCTCAAGAACTCATTGATTTAAACATGTTTTATAGCTTTGAATAAACAAAAGGATTGAACAAAAGTCATTATTTATAGGCGCCCTTGACGCAAATAATATACAACAAATAATATACAACATGTAATATACAACATGTAATATACTACAAATAGTATACAGCATGTAATATACTACAAATAGTATACAGCATGTAATATACTACACATAGTATACAGCATGTAATAAACTACAAATAGTATACCGCATGTAATATACTACAAATAGTATACCGCATGTAATATACTACAAATAGTATACAGCCTGTAATATACATGTAATATACTACAAATAGTATACAGCATGTAATATACTACAAATAGTATACAGCATGTAATATACAGCATGTAATATACACAAATATTATACATGTAATATACATGTAATATACTACAAATAGTATACAGCCTGTAATATACTACAAATAGTATACAGCATGTAATATACTACAAATAGTATACAGCATGTAATATACAGCATGTAATATACTACAAATAGTATACAACATGTAATATACTACAAATAGTATACAGCATGTAATATACAGCATGTAATATACTACAAATATTATACAGCATGTAATATACAGCATGTAATATACTACAAATAGTATACAACATGTAATATACTACAAATAGTATACAGCATGTAATATACAGCATGTAATATACTACAAATATTATACAGCATGTAATATACTACAAATAGTATACAGCATGTAATATACTACAAACAGTATAAAGCATGTAATATACTACAAATAGTATACAGCCTGTAATATACAGCATGTAATATACTACACATAGTATACAGCATGTAATATACTACAAATAGTATACAGCATGTAATATACAGCATGTAATATACTACAAATATTATACAGCATGTAATATACAGCATGTAATATACTACAAATATTATACAGCATGTAATATACAGCATGTAATATACTACAAATAGTATACAGCATGTAATATACTACAAACAGTATACAGCCTGTAATATACTACAAATAGTATACAGCATGTAATATACTACAAATAGTATACAGCATGTAATATACTACAAATAGTATACAGCATGTAATATACTACAAATAGTATACAGCATGTAATATACTACAAATAGTATACAGCATGTAATATACAGCATGTAATATACTACAAATAGTATACAGCAGGTAATATACAGCATGTAATATACTACAAATAGTATACAGCATGTAATATACAGCATGTAATATACTACAAATAGTATACAGCATGTAATATACTACAAATAGTATACAGCATGTAATATACTACATGTAATATACTACAAATAGTATACAGCATAATATACAGCATGTAATATACTACAAATAGTATACAGCATGTAATATACAGCATGTAATATACTACAAATAGTATACAGCATGTAATATACAGCATGTAATATACTACAAATAGTATACAGCATGTAATATACTATACAGCATGTAATATACAGCATGTAATATACTACAAATAGTATACAGCATGTAATATACAGCATGTAATGAACTACAAATAGTATACAGCATGTAATATACTACAAATAGTATACAGTATGTAATATACAGCATGTAATATACTACAAATAGTATACAGCATGTAATATACTACAAATAGTATACAGCATGTAATATACAGCATGTAATATACTACAAATAGTATACAGCATGTAATATACAGCATGTAATAAACTACAAATAGTATACAGCATGTAATATACTACAAATAGTATACAGCATGTAATATACAGCATGTAATATACTACAAATATTATACAGCATGTAATATACTAAAAATAGTATACAGCGTGTAATATACTACAAATAGTATACAGCCTGTAATATACTACAAATAGTATACAGCATGTAATATACTACAAATAGTATACAGCATGTAATATACAGCATGTAATATACTACAAATAGTATACAGCATGTAATATACTACAAATATTAATACAGCATGTAATATACAGCATGTAATATACTACAAATATTATACAGCATGTAATATACAGCATGTAATATACTACAAATAGTATACAGCAGGTAATATACAGCATGTAATATACTACAAATAGTATACAGCATGTAATATACTACAAACAGTATACAGCATGTAATATACAGCATGTAATATACTACAAACAGAATACAACATATAATATGCAACATGTAATATACTACAAATAGTATATAGCATGTAATAAACTACAAATAGTATACAACAAATAATATACAGCATGTAATATACTACAAATAATATACAGCATGTAATATACTACAAATAGTATACAGCATGTAATATACAGCATGCAATATACTACAAAAAGTATACAGCAGGTAATATACTACAAATAGTATACAGCATGTAATATACAGCATGTAATATGCTACAAATAGTATACAGCATGTAATATACAGCATGTAATATACTACAAATAGTATACAGCATGTAATATACAGCATGTAATAAACTGCAAATATTATACAGCATGTAATATACAGCATGTAATATACTACAAATAGTATACAGCAGGTAATATACAGCATGTAATATACTACAAATAGTATACAGCATGTAATATACTACAAACAGTATACAGCATGTAATATACAGCATGTAATATACTACAAACAGAATACAACATATAATATGCAACATGTAATATACTACAAATAGTATATAGCATGTAATATACAGCATGTAATAAACTACAAATAGTATACAACAAATAATATACAGCATGTAATATACTACAAATAATATACAGCATGTAATATACTACAAATAGTATACAGCATGTAATATACTACAAATAGTATACAGCATGTAATATACAGCATGTAATATACAGCATGTAATATACTACAAATATTATACAGCATGTAATATACTACAAATAATATACAGCATGTAATATACTACAAATAATATACAGCCTGTAATATACTACAAATAGTATACAGCATGTAATATACAACATGTAATATACTACAAACAGTATACAGCATGTAATATACAGCATGTAATATACTACAAACAGTATACTACAAATAGTATACATCATGTAATATACTACAAATAGTATACAGCATGTAATATACAGCATGTAATATACTATGGTTTGTTAAAAATATATATAATTAAAGACATGTACACAGACTGAATGACACGCACTTTCTAGGTGTATATACTGAAGCTTTGATAGGAAAGGAATGATTTTCAGTTCAATTCAGTTAAATGAATTCGCCGGCGCATTCATGACAAGTTTGAAAACTAGAATATGTAACTATCAAAGCTCATAATTAATTTCTTAGTTCGGTTTCCAGAACAAAAATAATACATAGATAAATAAATTTGATGTAAATTTGTTAATCTGATGACAGTATAATAGCTTGTGTGGGCTAAACTGTGCCGTTTTCAATAATTCTAAACTCATTCATGAGTGGGCCCGTCACATTCCCAATGGAAATGTACAAAAGTACAAAGTTACACACAACTGATAAATCCCTTGTACTGTTGTCCTTTTTTTAATTAAAAAACGCACGCGCGCATTCATTCAGTTTGCAAATAGGGTTTCTCTTCTACCAGCATGACACAAAAATTAATTATTTTCCGATGTTAACTTCTTGTGCAGGAATTCGCCAATTGCTGGTTAATATTGCAATTTGTCGGAGCCTGGGATACATCCAGTAACAGAAGAATTATTTTTTTAAATACAAAAGCTATCCATTATTGTGTTGTGACAATTCATCTGATAACAAGGGATTGTTTTAAATGTGATGTCGTAGCTTCATCACGTCATATGCAGTGTTTCTATATATTGAGTGAGAATCTTACTTGTGTGTGACTTATCACCACAGATCGCAGATATGAAATACGTGAATGATGACTTGGTACACCACTTTACTTGAATTTTAAGAACCAAATATCAATGTTTCACTATATTTCTGGATTTTTAACAACTTAATTGGATACATATTACAAGACACTAAGCACAGCGACCCCTTCTTTTTATTTCAAAACTATTTCCATAAAATTCTATTAAAGCAAAAAAGTCTTGAAAATAGCTGAATTTCAGGACATTGTCAAATAAAGGATTTTCAAAATTTGCAAAAATTGTCATGAATGGAACGTTAACACTACGAATTGTCATTTTTTTCAAAGACTTGATATATACCTTGACATGAGGTCAAAATCGAAACAAATTACAAGGTTGCTCTTGACTCTAAATCAGTTTGATTCAAACAAAAATGGCAAACAAGGACACTTACATGTGTGGCTGAACTAGAATTACAGGAACTGTACAAATAGGCCGAATCGGATCGATTCTAAATGTGAGCGGCCAACATCTGGTGTCCGGTGGAGTTCGAATCTGACTGTCCCTTGACACATTGTGTGTGACTGTACAGTTAAAGACCCCACTTTAGACCAGTCAAAGTGTCACACGGGAAATGCGCTTAAGCGCGGAACCCAAGGAGACCGTCATTCTAACAACTAGACACGGTCATTGTTGGTCAGAAAATATTACCTTTGGGGTTTACAAACGTCCCGATTACTACATAAAACATGGATGAGCAGTCCTTTCGGGTCGATAAAACAGAATATGAACGTATACCGTGGTGCAGCGACCTTGTCTACTCATCCGTACAGTGTCAACTTTCTTTTTTTTTTCTCTTGCGTACGTTGTTCAACAACAACGATGAAGCAATAGGACTTGATATTTGAACGGTGGCGTGCTGAGATAAATGGTTCTTAGATTTGTCATAATGACGTCATCAGACAGTTGTCTTGAAAAATTTAAATGACTTCTAATTAACCAGTATTCTTGGAGCTTGGACATGGTTCTGACCGAGTGTTATTCTTTAAGGGTATTTTAAAACATTTGGGTTGTCCTGTAATCAGCATCAAGGTATTGGTGTATGATAGGTGGTCTGACCGTAGTCTGTAAGTGTCTATGATCGGTGTTCTGACCGTAGTCTGTAAGTGTCTATGATCGGTGTTCTGACCGTAGTCTGTAAGTGTCTATGATCGGTGTTCTGACCGTAGTCTGTAAGTGTCTATGATCGGTGTTCTGACCGTAGTCTGTAAGTGTCTATGATTGGTGTCCTGCTTGGTGTTGTGTATGATCGGTGTTCTGACCGTAGTCTGTAAGTGTCTATGATTGGTGTCCTGTTTGGTGTTGTGTATGATCGGTGTTCTGACCGTAGTCTGTAAGTGTCTATGATTGGTGTCCTGTTTGGTGTTGTGTTGTGTATGATCGGTGTTCTGACCGTAGTCTGTAAGTGTCTATGATTGGTGTCCTGTTTGGTGTTGTGTATGATCGGTGTTCTGACCGTAGTCTGTAAGTGTCTATGATTGGTGTCCTGTTTGGTGTTGTGTATGATCGGTGTTCTGACCGTAGTCTGTAAGTGTCTATGATTGGTGTCCTGTTTGGTGTTGTGTTGTGTATGATCGGTGTTCTGACCGTAGTCTGTAAGTGTCTATGATTGGTGTCCTGTTTGGTGTTGTGTATGATCGGTGTTCTGACCGTAGTCTGTAAGTGTCTATGATTGGTGTCCTGTTTGGTGTGGTGTTGTGTATGATCGGTGTTCTGACCGTAGTCTGTAAGTGTCTATGATCGGTGTCCTGTTTGGTGTTGTGTATGATCGGTGTTCTGACCGTAGTCTGTAAGTGTCTATGATTGGTGTCCTGTTTGGTGTTGTGTATGATCGGTGTTCTGACCGTAGTCTGTAAGTGTCTATGATTGGTGTCCTGTTTGGTGTTGTGTTGTGTATGATCGGTGTTCTGACCGTAGTCTGTAAGTGTCTATGATTGGTGTCCTGTTTGGTGTTGTGTATGATCGGTGTTCTGACCGTAGTCTGTAAGTGTGTATGATCGGTGTTCTGACCGTAGTCTGTAAGTGTCTATGATTGGTGTCCTGTTTGGTGTTGTGTATGATCGGTGTTCTGACCGTAGTCTGTAAGTGTCTATGATTGGTGTCCTGTTTGATGTTGTGTTGTGTATGATCGGTGTTCTAACCCTAGTGTGGAAGTGTCTATGATTGGCGTCCTGTTTGATGTTGTGTTGTGTATGATCGGTGTTCTAACCCTAGTGTGGAAGTGTGTATGATTGGGTTTCCCGACATTTTTTAGTGTCTACGATTGGTATTTGGACTATTGTTTGAGTCAATATGGTAAATTCCCCATCGATTGATTTGCTTTGTAGTGTTGATGAACATGAGAAATGAATGGATTATCCCAGTACCGGTATATTGTTTAATATCACTTCGATAGACAGTTTGAAAAGATCTTCAGTGTATTGTGAGTGGAAAGTCTAGGCACTTTACTGAACATATGTATTTGTGCCACTGGCGAATCCTTATTACGTGGGAGGATTCTTGTAGCAGGACGATTTTGTCATTGTACTGATGTGGACTGGTTATCTGTGTACCTCTGACAGGTTATCTTTATATCAATGTATACAGATATCCTTGTACCTGTGACAGATGAACTATGTATCACTGTATACAGATATCCGTGTGCCTTTGACATGTTATCTTTGTATCAATGTATACAGATATCTGTGTACCTTTGACAGGTTATCTATGTATCAATGTATACAGATATCCGTGTACCTCTGTCAGGTTATCCATGTATTACTGTATAGAGATATCCGTGTACCTGTGTCAGGTTATCTATGTATCACCGTATACAGATATCTGTGTATCTGTGACAGGATATCTATGTATCACTGTATACAGATATCCGTGTACCTCTGTCAGGTTATCCATGTATTACTGTATAGAGATATCCGTGTACCTGTGTCAGGTTATCTATGTATCACCGTATACAGATATCTGTGTATCTGTGACAGGATATCTATGTATCACTGTATACAGATATCCGTGTACCTCTGACAGGTTATCGATGTATCACTGTATACAGATATCCGTGTGCCTTTGACAGATTACAATGTACCACTGTAAACAGATATCCGTGTACCTTTGGCAGGTTATCTGTACACTAAGAATGGATCGTTCGAGTAATGTGTGTATTGGCCGTATATTAGTCGTGTATAGCCTCGACTAGGGAATTTCCTTCTATTCGAGTGCTACAGTGTCACGGTAGAGACGAAGGGTCGCTAGTTCGAACCCCGCAGAGAACAGATTGATTATTTTTTTATTACTCAATTTTAACATTGGACATATTATCTTTGCACCGCTTACAAATTATTTAATATCCGCTCAACATTGACAGATCTTCACAGATAGCTGTGATAGTATATCTGTCTGCCTGACACGATGGTTTATTAAATATTAATGTGGGTTATATCGGAATACAGCACCTGGTAATGCGCATGTCTGTGATATATAGGTCGAAAGAAGTGTACTGATGTACCTGCGCATGTCTGAAAGTAGCAAAAAGTGTTATGCACTTGTTGTCTGTTCCGAAACTAATCATTTTTGCTGTGTTGATCATGGTCTTTTTATGACCTTATTGTGTAAATATATTGTTAAGACGTGTCACAACCATTTCCCTGACCCTTCTTTCAACACTTGTCTACCAAGTAGTTAGGGAGTCTCTGACCAATAACGTCCATACTATAGACCAACACCATCAAGCAGTGACGATTACCATCCGATGTATGTGATTAATTTAAGTCGAGTGTGTGACAGGAAGTCGTTATATCATTACAATAAAACACAGCTGACCAGCTAGAATGTCGAGGAAAAGAATTGTACTCCTGGTTATATTTTGTAGGGACCGATAATTTTTTTATGATATTAGCATTGACCAGTTGTCCAACTGCTGTTAGTTGTTTGAATGTTGGTACTAATGAAACATTACGATCACAAGGCTTTTTTTCAGATAGACTTTTTTGATAAGCAGCTTAATTTTATTTCAATTATCGTTAAACTACACGTAGGAACTTTGATTCAATAACACGCGTATATACCAATTTAGAATTACATTTTTAGAATTAAAATAAATTAATTGCTTTTGCAGAGGTCATCGAGTTCGCCGAGCCAAGCGTCAGCCCAGCGATCGGCATTCGAAAAGACCTTCCAATCCCCCTTATCATACAAGAAGATACGGAGTGTGACGTCAGTGCGAGTCCTCAACCCCCAAAGGATTCCTACGACAAGCTCATTCATTGGCTAGTTGAAATGGCAGATGGTGACGACATTGACCTTAAGGACCCTAAAATTGTTGAGGAATTCCGAAAATCTCCTTTGATCGGCAACGCGGCAAATCGTAAGAAAGATCTAGGTCCTCGGTCTCAATCGTACGATATCCACGTGAGTTACGAAGGGCCAATATGTAGTAAACCGTCGCGGTCGTGTGGGGATATTGAGGAGGAGACAGAGGCGGAGGGATTTATGGAAAACCAACCAACACCAAAGAGTTTCAAACTGTCTCCAGATCCACCTCGTCACAACCGCAATAGATCTAGACTGAAGAAGCAAAGCGCTGTGTCGTTTGACTCGACTTCCGGTGACTCAACTCACTATAAAAGGTCGAGCAAATCCTATAGTGATCTTAACGATTCGGCGAACTTCTTTGTTAATCAACAGCAAAGTTTATTGCGCAGCCATCATAAAGCCAAACCGGTTCCGAAAACGCGGAACCAGTTTACGAAACAGTATTCGGAACCCGTGCCTTGCATCCCTAAAGTATGTGTGTACGAGAGCATCGACGACAGCGCAAGCAGTTGCTCTGATCGAAATCGACATCGTTCGTCAAGTGCTAGTCTTGATTCCAGATCGCCGAGATGTAGTCGACAAACGACATTTAGCGACGAAGATGACTTACTCTATGAAAGGAGCAAGTCTTCCCTGCTCCAGCCTCCTCTGGAAATAATGACCGTTCGAGAGCAAGGAGAGGAAGAGACAGAAGGTGAGGGCGGGGTGATCAAAACCAATCGCCGGAAACACAAAGGCAAGATTTCCGGAATGATTAGTCGAAGCGTGGAAAACTTGATAGGTAAAACATCGCGTCTAAAACATCGCTTAAAGTACCGGAGCTCGAGTTTGTTTACCGTGAACAATGATAACAAGTCGGAAATACCCCCAGAACTTTTCAACGACAAACTTTTCCTCAACGACAAACTGCTGGATGGTAACATAGACGACATTCTGTACGCCGTGGACACATTGTGGCCCAATGAATGACGCCATTGATACCGGATTACATGTATTGTAACCGAGAGAATCAATGGTCTGCCATTTGTTAGACGTGGTAGAAGAAGCCGCGCTATGGTACTATTTGGTACTCAAGGGCGTTCTTGGTTGCCAAGCATACCTGCCCGGGAATAGTTATTCACAACATTTTGTGAAGGCAAATGATTCCAGTCAGCAAGTCTCAATGTTTAGGATTCATGAACGAGTTCTTTGTAGAATGAATTGTGGCTGTTGTACTAGATACGATGAACTGTAACTAATTCGATCAGCTATTGCAGGAAGCAGTCGTTTGTGCAAGGTGTGGGGTGATGATTATGAGTATAGTTTTGTCGCGATACGGATTGTGTTGACTGTTGAAATGGTTTGATAATGCGGGCGGTGATTAAAACTTAATTATAAAAATTCAGTGAACAGTACATGATTAATGTGAGTGCGATCTGGTAACGCTTTATAAAGAGTCGTATCATATGTGAACGGTGTTTGCTTTGGAATAAAGTATTTTCACACCTGTGGAACGGTTTAGTGCTTTCGTGCTTTCATGACTGTTTAAAGCTTTCAGGGTACTGATAATTGTAATTGCGTTATTAAGAATTGTGAAATTAAGAAATGAATGTTATCATTTGAAGGTATAGATACTCTTGTTTTTACAGAGGATTCCTGAAAAGGCCCGACACTTGATTTAAGAGGAAACGTTCAAACTTCCCAGTATTGTTGTTTTTTTTATGAATGCTTAAGTTGTTTGGATGCTTCAATAGGAGTGAAATGGTATCATTTGAGAGAAGCATTCCAGCTGTTGATAAAACGATGGAGGAGAAATAAAGGAACTTTGTTTTCAAGAAGTCGACTTATGACTGTAGAGCGACTAAATTTGTCTCTGTCCTACAACTTAACATAAAACTCCGAATCTCTTCTTAATATTACCTGTACTTTTCCGGTGCGTGCTCGAATGACATTAAAAAAGAACTTGTTACTTTGTGATGTAATTCATTTTCTCTGATCACCAAACAAAAGAACTCTGCTTAGATAAAATGATTTCTTCGTGGTTTTGTATGCCAGTGTGGAAACGAGCATCGAGATCTTACTTTTCATAAAATACCGCAAAATGATTGGTTCAAACGTCTTTCTAAGCACTCCGGACCAAATGTATGTCAACCAGTGTATTGGTGTGTGCCAATGTAGTTGAATGGTAAAATTCCGACATTCCGGTACTTTTTTCCATGCAGGAAACATATAATGGTAACGGTTATCGGAAAACACTCGCTGTGGGGGCAATCAGTCCTAAGGCCGCCTTACTCCGACATACGACCACAGCGATCTCGAAGCACGCAATGACACCGCATATAAGTACACGACACATTTTTGTTATAAGCACAGCTTTAAAGATCTTAGGCTAACTTTGAATGAATGTAAGGTATACATTCACGTGCAATGCCATCCCAGAATTGTACTATTTTTAGAATCGTTTATTGAGATGGTAATTACTTTATGTTAAGTTTGTAATTCGTTTGAAGGAAATTAACTAATCGGTGCAGAATGTCCGAAAGATCAGACAAGTCTATGTCCAACAGGTTATATATCGTCCGGCACACCAAACAGTCAGTATATCTCCCGACACACCAGACAGTCAGTATGTCGCCCGACACACCAGGCAGTCAGTATGCCGTCCGACACACTAGACAGTCAGTATGTCGTCCGATACACCAGACAGTATGTTGTCCGACACACCAGACAGTCAGTATGTCGCCCGACACACCAGGCAGTCAGTATGTCGCCCGACACGTCAGACAGTATGTCGCCCGACACACCAGACAGTCAGTATATCGCCCGACATACCAGGCAGTCAGTATGTCGCCTGACACACAAGACAGCCAGTATGTTGCCCAGCACACAAGACAGTCAGTATGCCGTTCGACACACCAGACAGGCAGTATGCCGTCCTGCACACCGGACAGTGTCGTCTGGCAGATCAGGAAAACCATGTGTCTTTCAACAAAACTGCCGACGTAGTGGTCAAAGTCTTCACAAATAGACTCTTTTTGCGACAAGGTTCCGGGTAGCAAGCCACTATTTGTGGTGATAGCATAAGAAATCCCTACAAATAGAAATAACCCGAGAAATGGAAAGTTCACACCAAAAAATGACTAACGACAGTCAGGTAAATAAGGTACACTTTATCTTTATTCCTTGGGTATGTTTTTTTCTTCTAATAGTATGTTATAAATAATATAGAAAATTAGTACAATGGCGCGCCGGTTGAAACTGATCTTGTAAAAACCATGAGGACATACCAATTCTGGTAGTAGACCGGTTTTGCAAACCAATCCGTCTTACATCAATGGAACTACAGTGCGAGGCGTGATGTTTGGATATATCAACTTGATTTTGGAAATACTACCAGGATGCCATACCCAAATGCATAAAAGTTAACTAAAATTTACATTACTTTTGTTAACTCGCATCGCCAAAAATAAATGATAACGTGACACAATAATAATTATATTAACTTCACGAACACAGTAAATACCGTTTCTGAAAAATTAGACCAAGTTGATGAAGGTATTGTTAGGGAAACACGAATAAAGGGGTTATAGAATATGAATGTCATAAAATGGATAGCGTATCCATGGTCAACACTAATTTTAGTAAAATAACTCTCGTCCTTCTGAAATATATATATATTTTAAAGGATCTTTTAACCTGATTTATGACTGTTACTAGCTCAATCTTTGGGTTGACAAATAATTATAGTAACCCTCAGCTAGCGGCTTAGCTGGTGGTTGGTTGATGCAGTGGTAACACACTTGTCTTTCACATAGCCGTCTGGTTTTGGATACCCAGACCGGACGTAAAAAGGTATAGGGTCACCTGTCACGTGGGTTTTCCCCGTGTACTCCGGTTCCCTACCACAATAAGTCCCCTCGCGCGCTTCCATTCAGGCCAACGGGAGTGGATGAAATAAGCTGATAGCCTGTTTCGCAATCGCGCAATCGCGCAATCACTAGGAAGATGGGTTTTTCTTCGGGTTTGAAATAAATTATGTTCGATAATCTTACGGAGCGATGACACTATATCAAAATCATAAATAAACACTCACAAATCACATCTTCATTACTTGAGAAACACTGGCCCGTGTTTCAAATTGAATTTTCTACTTCGCGAAAACATACCAAAACAATAATTCTGTTTTCTATTTCTTTGCTGAAATGTTCAATCTGAAGATCTGTTCCTCTGTGATCGAAATACACCGTCGCAATCAAACCAGGTCTTCTTTCTTTATATGTACTGTGGCACACACTATCCTATATATACTTGTACTGTGTCACACACTATCCTATATATACTTGTACTGTGTCACACACTATCCTATATATACTTGTACTGTGTCACACACTATCCTATATATACTTGTACTTGTACTGTGTCACACACAATTCTATATATACTTGTACTGTGTCGCACACTATTCTATATAAACTTGTACTGTGTCACACACTATCCTATATATACTTGTACTGTGTCACACACATTTCTATATATACTTGTACTGTGTCACACACATTTCTATATATACTTGTACTGTGTCACACACATTTCTATATATACTTGTACTGTGTCACACACTATCCTATATATACTTGTACTGTGTCACACACATTTCTATATATACTTGTACTGTGTCACACACATCCTATATATACTTGTACTGTGTCCTATATATACTTGTACTGTGTCACACACATTTCTATATATACTTGTACTGTGTCACACACATTTCTATATATACTTGTACTGTGTCACACACTATTCTATATATACTTGTACTGTGTCACACACTATTTTATATACACTTGTACTGTGTCACACACATTTCTATATACACTTGTACTGTGTCACACACTATCCTATATATACTTGTACTGTGTCACACACTATCCTATATATACTTGTACTGTGTCACACACAATTCTATATATACTTGTACTGTGTCACACACTATCCTATATATACTTGTACTGTGTCACACACATTTCTATATATACTTGTACTGTGTCACACACTATTCTATATACACTTGTACTGTGTCACACACTATCCTATATACACTTGTACTGTGTCACACATATTTCTATATATACTTGTACTGTGTCACACACTATCCTATATATACTTGTACTGTGTCACACACATTTCTATATATACTTGTACTGTGTCACACACATTTCTATATATACTTGTACTGTGTCACACACTATCCTATATATACTTGTACTGTGTCACACACTATCCTATATATACTTGTACTGTGTCACACACTATCCTATATATACTTGTACTGTGTCACACACTATCCTATATATACTTGTACTGTGTCACACACTATTCTATATACACTTGTACTGTGTCACACACTATCCTATATATACTTGTACTGTGTCACACACATTTCTATATATACTTGTACTGTGTCACACACTATTCTATATATACTTGTACTGTGTCACACACTATCCTATATATACTTGTACTGTGTCACACACTATCCTATATATACTTGTACTGTGTCACACACTATCCTATATATACTTGTACTGTGTCACACACAATTCTATATATACTTGTACTGTGTCGCACACTATCCTATATATACTTGTACTGTGTCACACACATTTCTATATATACTTGTACTGTGTCACACACAATTCTATATATACTTGTACTGTGTCGCACACTATTCTATATATACTTGTACTGTGTCACACTGTAGGGGAGTAGTGATATTGAATGGAAAAGGGCGATAGGAATTATATTTCAGGTAAAGTCATCGAACACCGACCGTGACATCCTGGGCACACCGCTTTGTCGTCTTGTTTGTCTGACTGTCTGATGGATCCGGTTTCTGTGAATGGCGGACACTGACCGTCTCTTGACAATGACCTTTTAACTATGACCTTCTTTTGCCCATGACCTCATTAGACACTGCGTTGAACATCAGTTAAACTATGTGTGCATCATGACATCTCAATTCGATGATAAGATATATCTACTTCAGTGTCACAATTCCTGTGAAATGTTGACATGTTTAGGAATTTTTTAGAATATTAAAAGAAATGAACATAACATGTTTTTTTTTAGTATTAATGGTATTTCAATATCCATAATTCTTTATTGACCGAAAGTTAGTAAACATATGATGCCAATAAGAATGATACCCCTGTAATATTATTGTTATGCTATGTACATGAAGATTAGACAGATCTACATTTGTATCGCACACCGTCTAAGAGGTTGTATACCTATGTCGTAGGGTAATTGTAAAACGTCTAGCTACGTAATGCGTTTATTGGTTACTCGTGTTTTCAGCGCACGTGGCCAGCACGTTCTCTTCCTCCAAACTTACTGCATGTCATTATCCTCTAGTGGCTTCTAATTCTATCAAGTAGATAACTGCATATAACTGTTCACATCAGATCGATAATGAGTGGATTTATTATTTATAAACCGTACAACACCTCTGAGACGGATGAAATGACAGACAACAAACACTGAATCAATCAGCGATTATACATTATGGACAGAAACGACGACGAGATAAGGGTAAATGACATCAGAATTCTGAGGATATCGCTCTTGATGTGTTATTTAAAAAGGACCTGATCACTACTACAGAAAAAAAAGTTGGGAGAAAAACAGAATTTATCTAAATTGGTTTAGTAACATTGTCATAAAAACGAACTGCGCTGGCGCACAATCCTGATAACAATGAGTGAAAATGACAATGACTTGTATGAGAATGGTAACCGCCTGTTTGTTCTTTGAGCATCGCGCATGCTGTGTTCAGTTCACTTTCAGCTTCTGTGATATTGGTATGTCTGTGTTGAGACCGTTTTGTTCTGTTTTCTGCGTCCATTCGCGTGTCTTTCTATATTCTGCGTTCATTAACGATATCTATGTATGTAAGTGTTGGCCTATGGTCAAAGCTGTTCCTTGTGTCACGCACGTTCTTCATGAAATAGTTATTTGACCAAGTACAGTCAGATTAAAACTTTTTTTTTTCATTTCACTCCGGACACAGTCCATCATGCACTGGAAAAAGTCCACATGAATTATTTCATCTTTTGTATGGTTCTGGGTGTCTAACTCGTTGGTGATATCGGCATTGCTTGAACGCATCTCTCATTTGTTCAATCAATATTCCATTGATATTTTGCAGAAACATATCCAGATAGTTGCAGACGACATGGTTAGATTAAAAAAAACATAGAAAGCATTTTTAATCTACACGTGATCAGAAAGATTGCACACGCTTGTGCTGAGAGTTTTTTAAATTGCTATAGTGAAGACCTGTTTGTCACTTTACCAATTAGTTTCGCCGATAGGACCAAACATATTAACAACATTATGACATCTGAGACAGAAACATGCATTTATTTTATGTATCTGGACATAATTTTGAGGCGAGCAATTTCCATCAACAAGAACACTAGAAAATGAAAGGTCAAAGGTATTAGACAAGTGGTGACCGTGACTTACGTGAACAAACCTAGGTGCAATCCCATGGGAATCTCCGTGCGACTGGTCGGAAAGATCTACAGTGTCTCATAGACTGTATAAGGTAGTTTTCTTGTCGGTCAAATTATGAATTATCCGGGAGAAACTACTGATTCATACGTACATATGACATCAACACAAATTAACATGAATTTCTCCTACTGACGTAATTTGGATCCAACAGGACAATGGATACTAGTTCAGAAGCAGCGATACGATTAACCCCGTGGAGAATAGACTGAAGAGGTCAACACTACACCAGTATAGTGACTACAGATTTGGACCGGAGAGGTCAACAATGCTCCAGGAAAGTGACAACAGATTTGGACTGGAGAGGTCAACATTACACCAGTAGAGTGACTACAGATTTGGACTGGAGAGGTCAACATTACACCAGTAGAGTGACTACAGATTTGGACTGGAGAGGTCAACACTACACCAGGAGAGTGACTACAGATTTGGACTGGAGAGGTTAACATTACACCAGGAGAGTGACTACAGATTTGGACTGGAGAGGTCAACACTACACCAGTAGAGTGACTACAGATTTGGACTGGAGAGGTCAACATTACACCAGGAAAGTGACTACAGATTTAGACTGGAGAGATCAATATTACACCAGTAGAGTGACTACAGATTTGGACTGGAGACGTCAACACTACACCAGGAGAGTGACTACAGATTTGGACTGGAGAGGTCAACATTACACCAGGAAAGTGACTACAGATTTAGACTGGAGAGATCAATATTACACCAGTAGAGTGACTACAGATTTGGACTGGAGACGTCAACACTACACCAGGAGAGTGACTACAGATTTGGACTGGAGAGGTCAACATTACACCAGGAAAGTGACTACAGATTTAGACTGGAGAGATCAACATTGCTCCAGTAGAGTGACCACAGATTTGGACTGGAGAGGTCAACGATACTCCAGTAGAGTGACTACAGATTTGGACTGGCGAGGTCAACAGTACACCAGGAGAGTGACTACAGATTTGGACTTGAGAGATCAACAATGCTCCAGTAGAGTGACTACATATTTGGACTGGAGAGGTCAACAATGCTCCAGGAAAGTGACAACAGATTTGGACTGGAGAGGTCAACACTACACCAGTAGAGTGCCTACAGATTTGGACTGGAGAGGTCAACAATATTCCAGGAGAGTGACCACAGAATTGGACTGGAGAGGTCAACAATGCTTTAGGAGAGTGACTACAGATTTGGACTGGCGAGGTCAACATTACACCAGGAAAGTGACTACAGATTTAGACTGGAGAGATCAACATTACACCAGGAAAGTGACAACAGATTTGGACTGGAGAGGTCAACAATGCTCCAGGAGAGTGACTACAGATTTGGACTGAAGAGGTTAACACTACACCAGTAGAGTGACCACAGATTTGGCCTGGAGAGGTCAACAATGCTCCAGGAGAGTGACTACAGATTTGGACTGAAGAGGTTAACAATATTCCAGTAGAGTGACTACAGATTTGGCCTGGAGAGGTCAACATTACACCAGGAGAGTGACTACAGATTTGGACTGAAGAGGTTAACACTACACCAGTAGAGTGACAACAGATTTGGACTGGAGAGGTCAACGATACTCCAGGAGAGTGACTACAGATTTGGACTGAAGAGGTCAACACTACACCAGTAGAGTGACCACAGATTTGGACTGAAGAGGTCAACACTACACCAGGAGAGTGACTACAGATTTGGACTGGAGAGGTCAACGATACTCCAGGAGAGTGACTACAGATTTGGACTGGAGAGGTCAACAATACACCAGGAGAGTGACTACAGATTTGGACTGGAGAGGTCAACACTACACCAGGAGAGTGACTACAGATTTGGACTGGAGAGGTTAACAATACTCCAGTAGAGTGACTACAGATTTGGACTGAAGAGGTTAACAATATTCCAGTAGAGTGACTACAGATTTGGACTTGAGAAGTTAACAATATCCAGGAAGGTAGCGACTGGAGAGGTTGACAGTACCCAGAAGAATGGCAACTGATGCAGACTGCAGAGTTTGACAGGAATGGCAACTGATTCAGACTTGAGCGGTTGACAATGCCTAGGAAAGTGGTTACTAATTCTGGTTTGAGAAGGTGAAAATACCCTGGGAGACTGACTTCCTTTTCAGTGTAGGTACGTTTTATAAGTAAATCTGCCACTCTCTACTGATAAAATGTATATCATTACTGAGAGCGGCGAGCAACTGTCAAGTTATAGACATTGCCTATCACAACTTAGAAATAACTCTCTACTTAGTTAAGGGCGCCTACTCCAACTGTAATTCGTAAGAACCTCTTAGGTCAGAAAGGCCATCCTTCCTTTCTGCGATTGGTGATAAACTCTCAAGTCAGAGATGTCACATTTCACTACTGTGATTGGCAAAACTCTTAGGTCAGAGATGTCGCATTTCACTACTGTGATTGGCAAAACTCTGAAGTCAAGAGATGTCACATTTCACTACTGCGATTGGCAAAACTCTGAAGTCAGAGATGTCGATTTTCTAAAACTATGATTGGCGGTAAAGTCTCAGGACAAAGATGTCACCTTCCTTAATTGTGATTAACTATCAGCTTTCAAGTCTGTAAGGTCACCTACCCTCGCTGTAATTGGCAAGTTTGACTATGAGTGAGAGTGAAATTTCTGGTTACTGAATTAACGACTCAACATAGTTGCAAATGATTTTAGGACGATCACCAGTCTACAGAACATTGTAACGAAACAAGCTCTGAAAGGCGACCAATAATCTCGGGAATGTGTGCCACACCTCTGGTAACTGTCATCTTCAAAAAAGCGATAGATGATGAATATTTCACGAAACCTATAAAGCCGTGTATTGATTACTGCTGCCCAATATAGCACATGTGGGAACCCAATTACTTTAATTGTCATGTGATTTACACTCCCGTATTAGTACAGGCAAGACAGATGGTGGGGTCAGTGGAGGTCAAATTGTACCACGTGATGTATAATCACCAACTAGCGCGTTACAATTACATTATATTCTTTGATAATTATCATTTCAGGTTGGTTCTGAGGTAACATAATACTGTTAGTTTGATGATTCATAAAAGACACGAACACAAAGTGCCAATCGAAGGCAAAAATATCGATACATGATATAAACAGAATGCTTGTGAGAAACATTATTATGGCCGACTCCTCGAATGCTTCATGCGTTTTAATCTCCTTCTCTCTATCTATATATACAACAGACAATATCAGTATAGAGACAATAGTACCACGACACGGAACACTCACTTACAACATATAATATTATGTAATTTTAAGAAAAGTCGACCATTTCTATATTTAAGCAAAAGTGATCTTAATCTCCTTACGTATGTGTGTTTATGTCAAGAGACGCATACTATAAAAGAAATCTCCTCTTGTCATATGTAGAGACAAGCTAATACAGACATCCTCTAGTGTGACGTTAAGAGGCAAACACAATTATGGAGATCCCCTCTTATGATGGTAAGACACAGTCTATCATTGACATCCCCTTTTGTGATAGAAATAGATGAAGAACGTTTTCGACATTTCTGTTGGTAAGACACAGCCTATCATTGACCCTCTCCTTCTGTTGGTAAGACACAGCCTATCATTGACCCTCTCCTTGTGTTGGTAAGACACAGCCTATCATTGACCCTCTCCTTGTGTTGGTAAGACACAGCTTATCATTGACCCTCCTCCTTGTGTTGGTAAGACACAGCCTATCATTGACCCTCCTCCTTGTGTTGGTAAGACACAGCTTATCATTGACCCTCCCCCTTGTGTTGGTAAGACACATCCTGTCATTGACCCTCCTCCTTGTGTTGGTAAGACACAGCCTATCATTGACCCTCTCCTTGTGTTGGTAAGACACAGCTTATCATTGACCCTCCCCCTTGTGTTGGTAAGACACAGCTTATCATTGACCCTCTCCTTGTGTTGGTAAGACACAGCCTATCATTGACCCTCCTCCTTGTGTTGGTAAGACACAGCTTATCATTGACCCTCCTCCTTGTGTTGGTAAGACACAGCTTATCATTGACCCTCTCCTTGTGATGGTAAGACACAGCCTATCATTGACCCTCTCCTTGTGCTGGTAAGACACAGCTTATCATTGACCCTCTCCTTGTGTTGGTAAGACACAGCCTATCATTGACCCTCTCCTTGTGTTGGTAAGACACAGCCTATCATTGACCCTCCCCCTTGTGTTGGTAAGACACAGCCTATCATTGACCCCCTCCTTGTGTTGATAAGGCACAGCCTATCATTGACCCCCTCCTTGTGTTGGTAAGACACATCCTGTCATTGACCCATCCCATTGTGATGGTAAGACACATCCTATGATTGACCCCCCCCCCTTGTGACCGTAAGACATTTTCTGCAGACGTTGTAATACATGGAATCATTAACCTCTTTTCTATCTGTCTTTTTCCGTTTCTAATTATCTTCATTGGAATACTTTTGGCCAAAGCATTGAAGGTTATTGCTTTAAGTCGGTACCGACTAACGACTAACGAAAGATGTATAGCACTGACCCGTGGACGTTTACCTGATACACACAAGATCAACATCTACAGACGTAATTTTAACATGCTTGTCCCTACTTAGGCGTGTTGTCTCTCTGAACACTATCGTCCGCGCAATGTTGTTTCGGGCTTTGCACGGACATGCTACAGTGTAATTTGTCCTTCGCTACACGCACGAAAATGTATACATTTTTGTATATATTTGTCTTTCTCTGCACCTATTAACGTGTCTAGGTTTCCAATAACTTCTACGCCCGATCGTGTCTGTCTGTACATGGACGACTGTTCGTGTCTGTACATGGACGTCCGTTCGTGTCTGTCTGTACATGGACGACTGTTCGTGTCTGTACATGGACGTCCGTTCGTGTCTGTCTGTACATGGACGTTCGTTCGTGTCTGTCTGTAAATAGACGTCCGTTCGTCTGTCTGTACATGGACGTCCGTTTGCGTCCGTTTGTACATGGACGTTTGTCCGTGTCTGTACGTGTTTCGCAAATATCTATTTTTCATTAACAAAACACGCATGCACACACACACACAGACACACACACATATATATATATATATATAAGGAATCAACTTATTATTAATTTCGTTTCTCAAAGCTAAATTCGTTTCCATTTGTTGTTCAATTATCTGCCTGCTCAAAACTGTGTTAAGATAACTGGGATATCATTACCTTTTCAGTTTGTTTGGAGGCGTCCTTGGTCCAATTTTTTATCGTAATTACATTTCTGGTGTTTTTGCTCACTGTCAATATGCTTTGGGCGATACGTTGCGTAACTTGGCGTAGGATTCATTCAGAAAGCATGTCGACTCTTTACGGATCACTCCCGTTTCTGTTCAGTTCATCAAAACAAAAGGGATCAGTCTGATGGTATATTGCAGTATATTAAAGGAACATGTACGTCCCCCCCCTCACCTAAAAGTATAAAATCAATACATTAACTAATCCTTCCGTTGTAGAGTGAACGCCAGATAGCGATTGCTGTAATCCGTGCGATTACGGCGGAAGAAAGTATATTAGAATCCAATGCTTGTTTATATATCATCTCAGTAACAAGGGTGCGGCTAAATATGTGTCTAGTGCTTGTTTATATGTCACCTCAGCAACAAGGTGCCAGTATATATATATATATATACCCGTGGCTTATTCATATGCAATGACAACAGCACAAGTATAAACATATCTATGGCTTATTCATACTGGTATCACAACAGTACAGGTATATATGTACCCTTGACTTATTCATACTGGTATCACAACAGAACAGGTATATATGTATCCATGGCTTATTCATACTGGTATCACAACAGCACAGGTATATATGTATCCCTGACTTATTCATACTGGTATCACAACAGCACAAATATTAACGTATCTATGGCTTATTCACACTGGTATCACAACAGTACAGGTATATATGTATCCCAGACTTATTCATACTGGCAACACAACAGTACAGGTATATATGTATCCCTTGCTTATTCATATTGGTATCACAACAGTACAGGTATATATATCCCTGACTTATTCATACCGGTATCACAACAGTACAGGTATATATATCCCTGACTTATTCATACCGGTATCACAACAGTACAGGTATATATGTATCCCTGACTTATTCATACTGTACAGGTATTTGACCCCAGGGCACTGCACTGTGGTTCGATTTCAATTATTCATTAAAAAAGAGTGACACTTGCAGGATTCTTAGTGGTTTTGGTACTTTTGACTACATTAATGTTCTCTAGTTATCAAATATTTATTTGTCCTTCCGTGACAACAGCAATGCTTTTTAAAGACATACACAGAACACACTTCAAGACAAAGAACATCCATTGTACTTCATTTTGATTCAAGATATTTACAGTTTTTTAAATGAATGCCCTCTTCAATGCCAATCAGTTATCGTCTACACAACAGAAGAAATCTGAGGGTGGCAGTATGACTAACAATCAGACTTATCCCAAACTCAATATCTCTTCTTTCAAGTATGTTAAAGATGACGTGTCATGACTCTGTGTCTCTTGGTTTTTCAAAATCTGTTTGAATATTCGTTGGCCATGTAGTTTAGGAACTGGACGATGGTCAGTGTTTTTTCTTGAGGAACTCTAGCTTTCCCTCCTCCATCCAAACCTGACATGTCCTTAAATAACCCTGACTCTTAATAGGGAGTAAAGCAACATCAAACCAAATAAAAACTTAACACCTGTAACCCTTACAGTTAGGTCATTCATCCAAGTATGCTCCTGCATCAATTACATGGCCTTAGGTCATTTGGTTTGTAGGGCGTCACTGTCCTATGCATGGTGTGTGACATTGAAAGTGGGTACAGGCCATTCATTTAAACCAACTTGACAACCCTCTATCTAAGGAGTCTACTGACTAATATCACATGACACAAGGCCTTTTCAGTGTTCAGATTATTTTATCTGACCTTTACAAAAAATGGGTCAAGGTTGTTCACCGTAACAAACTCAGTAGCCATAAATAAATACAAAACTAGTAACTGCTTTAGTTATGCGACATTTATTTCATTTCATAAATATCCTTTTTCTGATACAATATGTTTTGTTTCATTGAAAATACTGCTTAAACTGAATTTCAATTTATCTTGAAAATTTTGTAAGATGATGTTAACATTTAAATAAGCATTTAAATTAGCATTTAATGGAGTTTTATTTATTAAATTAAATCAAATTTGAATTGAGTCAAATTATAAATAAATTAAAGTATGAGATACGTACAGCTATAAACAGTTCATCCTCATTCTAGAAACAACCAGCAATTTCCAAAGTTGTTTTAAATGGTACACAATTTCCTTAATACACCAACACTTTGGGTACGGATTCAGTTAAACACAATGACATATCAACAAACATGGTAAACTCCAAAGAATTAATAAATAGTTGACTTTTAGTAAAATTTTTCCCGTTTTTATAAACGTGCAAAACCTTACTGATGACCTTTGAAATATGACATATTACTTTCTATACACCACCATTACTCACTCTAATCACTTTTCCAGTCATACTATGGATGTTTGAACAATTAATGATTCCTAATCATTACTACATAAAATTGAGCTGGAATTAAAATTACAGCTGAAAAAGGAAAGAAAAATAAATAGACTACACTTTTTCACAATAAAAAAGAACACAAGTTGTCTTTAAAATCAGCACCTTCTTGCAAGGTCGGTACAATTTTAGTACATTGTAGTACAAGGTATATATTACAACATTTTAAGTTAATAGGAAACACAAAGGACATAAAGTGTATTATAAAATAATTTCCCTACATCTTATGGAAACAGTTTTCAAAATCAAATGCTGGCAAACATATTACAATTCATATATTTACAAAATGGACTTCATACAAAAATAAAACTTCTGTTGGTGTCACCTTCAGACTATATAAATACACTCACCTTCTGTAAAAAATTCAAGAAAAAAATAACTAAATTATCTAAACCAACATATTTTATCTAGGATTTTACCTTATTTGAATAATGATAATACCAATTGATGTACACAGGTCACACTCCACATCCCATAAGTCTAATCTCAAACATGTACTGACTTTAATATCAAATGATAATCTTCAGTACAGGGTCTGTACTCACTATACATCATACTTATCTCTACAGCAATATATACAGCTGGAGCTATACAAAATTACAGTATTCCTTGGACATTAACTATTAAATTATATGACGGAGTAGTTTTTGTAACTTCCTCACACTGTAATTACATTTCACGTTATACATCCACATACCTGAACAAATGAAACAATTTCTGAAAACTTACCTGTTTATGTCTATATGTTGGAAATCATCTAATTAATGTGGAAAACAGAAGTCACTGTTGTGTTTGACAGATGACTATTTATCCCTTTTTGTATAATTGTACAGGATTGGCTCGTTCACATGAATTTTCTGCACATATTAACAGATATTTATCTACACAGAAATATTTATCGTACAATATATACAAATATTAACACAAAATACTCCTACAAACCTGCATGAATTGTGCTGAAAACCACAGTAGTCGACATGTTTCAACCGTTACATGGCTGTCATCAGGACCTGCTAACGGCCACACAGCGGTCGAAACATGTCAACGACATCTAGATCACATTAAAGAAGATCACAGACCAGTTTGTATATTGAGAGCTTGTGTGTCCTCATCAGAGTTGAGATTTTGACAAATTTGAAAAATATTCATGCTTGGTCACTGGTCCATGTCTGTCCAGTAGTAGTCGCTATCTTCATCGGAGTCGGCATGGTTGTCTGAGTCGGACTTCTCTTTAGACATCAACAAACTGTCAACACCTCCTAGTGTGACATCGAACAGGTTTTTTGTAGGTGTAGAATTTTCATCTTTGTCCTTTAAGAAGGGAATGATAATGTTAACATGAGGAGTAATATGAATGAAACATGTAGCACAGACAACAAGAGGCCCAGTGGGCCTGCATCGTTCTACTGAATACTTCATTAATCATAGCAAAATCTTATTGTCCACAGTGTTAATTGTAATATTTTAGATGTCTCCACTCGGGATTCAGAAACATAAATAATATTTTAATTAGTATTCCAATATCTATTTCACCATGAATTGATTTGAACACCCAACGATCCAATTATACAACAGATGATGGCTAGGATACTTGACAAAGTACTGGTCTAAATGTTCATCATTGGTCGATATTGTAAGTAAAGTGACGCCATATTCTCCCTTCAGAGTCCCTGCCGGGACGAAACAAGAAAGACTATCGAATGTCTTCTCATAAACACTGCAATCAATAGTCTGTTTATTGATCTGTGTAGACTGATGACAATGGACTCTTAATGAAAAATGACAGCTAGAATATATACCAAGGGAACAAATGATGAATATAGATTTTTATGTTGAGAAATTGATAATGACAAGTCACTGAAAAACGTCTCTAAGGATAGGACGATGTCAAAAATAATCCAACATCATATCATGAGTGATGAATCATTAAGCAATCGCACTAATGAAGGTTTTTTCATCACCACAGCTCAGCGTTTTTGCCCTCGAGTCATAGCTCACATACTTACATATTTTGAAATAGGTTTGTTGACTGGTGTTTTAAGCACATCTTTCTTCCCTTTCTGTTTGTTGCCTAATCGGCGCCGCTTCATCACTCTGTGAATGTATCTATCCATTTCCTTCCTGTAATAATCAAGGTGACATGTTTGATGTGAGTTATACTTACATGCATCTTGATAAAACAAAGGTACTCCTGCACTAAGTCCTAAGTCTTAACCTTTCTTTAAAAATATGTTTTTATTGACAAGCTGTCTGGAGAATTCTAAATATCAAGGGCCATAACTCTAGAAAAAGTGGTCAAATATACCTTAGTTCTCTGCATGTATATCTACCTATACTACTCAGTCAGACCAGCTTGCTAATCATTTCCTTGATGACATCAAGTTCTGTCGACATAGCTCACCTGTTAACAGGCTCATTTGGGCTGATGAGCAGGTTGAATGGAGTTTTCTTTTGGGATACAGGTTCAATATGAAAATGTGCTACAGGTGTGTGGCATTGATTGCCAATGTTAGGATTTTTCATCTTCACTTCATTAAAGAGGTCCTCTTCATTTTCATCCTCATTGTCTTTCCCCATCCTCGGCACCTGAAAAGAGCTGACAATTTTTTAATCCGTCCACGGTATCATGAGATATCTTGTATACAAGCTTTGCACTGATAAATGCACATATGGACCTATAGATAAAACACACAGATGAAATTATTACTATATAAATCGACTAGGAAGGAGTATAATTACAATTGTCATCTGATTGTCACATGACATATGAATGATGAACATATGACCTACGTAATTTCTGAAGGAGATGTTGTAAAAAAAACTTCTTTTGTCATATCGACAGGGACATAACTTAAACCTAATTCCGAGATAAAGTCTTCCCCGCCCCATCTAATCAAAATATAGGCAAACTTTCAATTTTCCTACATAAAATGGCAGAGCTCTCAGATGTTAATTCCTGTTTTCTTGAATATTATCAGACAATCAGGGGTCTAGCTTAACCAGGAAAAAATTGTCCTAAAAATAGTGAGATTTCAGGCTTTATATAGAACAGTGACGATGTGTATCGGAAACAATGCTACATCTACAAAACAAAGAGTACAACAAATTGTGGAAGAGTTTGTATGATAAATATCTCTTAATAACAATGATAACAAGACAGTTCTTTAAATATAAATCTCTACCTGTACTACACGACCATATTAAGCTAACATCAGTACTTATTAAGAATTCAGCAGGATGCAGACAAAATCAGCCCGAGAAATTGCTCAGTATTTGTTCATGATTACACGTGCTAAGTGCAAAGCATTATGAGATTTGAAGGCTAAATATAGCTATCTAATTTGCATATTATTTTAGTCAGTCTGACAAGTTTGATTGGATAAGGATTTCCTTCATTAGTTATGTAATTAGGTATTTTTGGGAACACAGTGGAATACAGCATTCAATAAGGGATATAAACAAACTTAGATTTGCAATTTGTTCAATTCCGTTAGAAAACAGAAATTTTCCCCAGCAATGACAACCTTAAAAACAAATTATGTTTTTCCATCATGCCTTTGTGAAACAGGACATAGTTTTATACATCATGACTATCAAGTGTTTCAGACATCACATAAATGGTCTCCACCTTGCTCTTGATGCGGTTCCTGAACGGCGTACCATCACACAAGTCATCCTCGTGACCCTCGTTATGCTGCTCCATCAGACTCCTCAGCTGCTGTTTCCGTTTCATAGTGCCTTGTCTCGCTGTCAACCTAACCTTGTCACTGGCTCCTGAAAAGACATTAAACAGATGTACAGTTCTGTATGTATATCCAAGTGACAAACAGAAATAGTGTATTTATAACAGTGTTTACCACACATACCAGTGTGTAAATAACAAGTTGTCAATTCTATCTATAAATCATATTTACATAAAATTGTAAAAGTTTCTGAAAATTTGTACATCAATATAGGATCTCTCACTAGTCTTTATTAAAATTATATTTCAGAATTGAAGAAATGGTTTTTCTTTTTTTTTGTTTACTGGTGTGTAAATTGCATTTCAAATTTTCCGTTTACATACTTATTGAGATACCTGTAGTTTATACACCAGTAAACATAAAAAAGGAGGAAAAATCATTTCTTATTATACATTTAACATTTAAAGCCTGACAACTACTGGAATGGCAAAATAGCAGATTTCATTTTGGCTGGAAAAGATGTCAGACTTGACATACACGGTAGTGTAAACATCAATTTTGATGCTAAGGCCAAAGAGAGAATACACCCTGGAAATATAAATAAATGGGAAAAAACTTTTGCACACATTTTGTTCCTGAATGTCAAGGTGAATTAATTTTTTTTGTATCTTTTTTTGGGGATATTTTTGTCAATGTCACAGGTGTTTTCAACTGACAAAGGTGTGAAATTACATATATTACAAAAATATATTTTATGAAATTATAAACTGATACTGTGATATACATATTCATTCCTTTTGCATTTTTAATCAACTAACCATGATTTTCAGATTTTTCGTCACTTCTTTTTTTCGGATTTCTCACAGAACTGCCTTTCGAGTGGTGTTTCTGACATTCTTCTTCAGTTTTTGTCATCACTTTCTGTTGCACCAAGTGCCAGAAATCTGGGTGATCTGCTGGTATACTGGAGACAGCTCTACAATACATCAACAGTCACCATACTTAAGACACAGTTTATACAATATGACACTGTAAATTAGAGAATGATAGGTATGAAATATGCACTATATCAGTAACATGTCAGTAAATAGATAGCCAATATAGAAATATAAAAACACTAAAGCACATGTAGGTTGTGTACACATTCAACCTTTACCCTTAAACAGAATAAACGTTTCATAATTTGAATGAGAGCTGAGTCCTATTAATTACATCATTGTGTACAAAACATCTACAGATCATCCGACAATATGTTAAATATGATTTATCATACCTGAAGTCTTACCCCTTCCGATTTGTTCATGATGATGATATATGTGTTAACTACAGTGATGATAATGATATTAATAATTTCATGTGTTTGCAATATACCTATCATGATCTGCATATCCAAAATTTTGTGTAATTAAATGTCTCACCTGTCCTGCCTTATTAGTATAGTAATTTTTCAAGCAAAAATGCAAAAATTTAATCTAATTAATCTATGTCTTCCCCCTCCACTCCCTTACCCATTTGAAAAACTAATTTTATATACCATGTTTATTTTAAATAATATTAATAACATAAAAACTAAATCTCAAGTGAATAGAGCAAGCCATAAAGACTTTGTAGTCATTTCTCAAAATCTGAAATTTTGTCTCCAAATACACAAAAAATTTAAAATTTGAAAATTTGGTAGGTTCAGATGATAATCTTACTATACACAAAGTATGGTAGGAATTGCATTTTCTTTTAATGAGATAACTGAGCAAAAAAACAAGGTTTTTAAGTCCAGTTTCTCATCATCCCTAAATATAACAGCTGCTGGACCATAAAATGTGAAGCATACTTTTGTTTGTGATAGTATGTTGACATAATCGCTATGTGATTTAGCTGTATACCATATTTGGTTAATGTTGGGGTTATACTTCCTAAACATCAGATCTGAACACAAAACCGTGATGATGACACTGTCACCGCAATGACAATAACAATGACACTGTAACACCAGTCTCACATTCGTGACTGTTCGTCACAGGCATGACAAAAATTGCAGTAAACTTACTGATTCAGACGTTTCACCTCTTGTGAAGACCATACACTAACAGCTTTTGTACGGTCTTTGTCCTCTTTGTCCTTTAAGCGAGAAACTGTTCTATTTTTAACAACAGTTCCTGTCTTTTGACTGAAACCATCACTATCAGAATCTTCTGTTTCACGCGACTTGTTAGACTTTGATGTTGCCCTTTTTCTTGATTTATTTTTCTGTCTGTTTGAAGCATATTCCTCTGAGGATGAATAGTCCAAAATAGTCGTAGGTGTTTTCTTTGCTGAAGTCCTTAATTTCCTTTGTGATTTTGAAAGTTTATTACTGTTCAAGTCAGAGTGGTTTTGAGTCCTCTTTGGCATCCTCCTTCCTGAAAGCTCACTTTGTTTTGATTGTGATCTTGTTGAATCTGAGTCTTGTGATCGTGACCTTGAACGTCGTGTGACTTTAGTGTTATTCTTATATGAGAGAGTTGGTTGTACAGTTCCAGAACCTCCCACAGAAACCCTTGACCTGGTCACTCGAAAGTCTGAATCTTCACTCTCTTGACTGACCCCAGAAACTGCTTCACTCTGTTTTCCTTTATCACATTGCTTACTATTACGTTTTGTTTTCCTTTCCTTTTCATCATTACTCATTTCTAACTGACTCTGCTCATCATTTGAAGACTGTTTTCCACCTGTTATCTTTTTGGTATATCTTTGTTTACGTTTAGTTGTGGTTTGTCTGCCTCTTGCAGTCTGTTCCTCACCACTACTGATGGCATATACATCACTGATTTGGGATTCTTCTTTCTTTGACGTAGAATCACTATTATCATAACACTTACCCTTTCTAGGTTTACGTTTCAATCGGTTATTTTTACGTTTCTGTAGCGCCTTTTCAATCGGTTTTACTGGGTCAATGTTTTCATCCTGCTTTCCCTTTTTTCGTTTGTCAGTTTTTCCATTTTGACAAGATTTCTCTTTCTCTGAATTACTGCTCAACCTGTTGTTTTTCCTGGATGTCCATGCAACCTTCCTATATGAGTTTTCCATCTCTAGAACATTCCCGACAGTCTTATTCATCGACTTGTTTAATTGTATTTTCTTGGTATTGTATGACCTGTTGAGACTATACCTCTTCTTTCCCTGAAACTTCAAAGCCACATGTCATGAAAGTAAAAAATCTAGTTTTAATAGAATTTAAAGCTTGCTTAACCTCTGAAGTCTTTACTTTCACAAACTTATTCTATATACTGGGCTTGCAGAGAAATGACTTTTAATATACTTGAACTTTCACCTAAATTCACATTTACTTTCGTAAAATGAGCAATATGAGGTACAAATGGGCCATGGATCTATGGCAGGTGAGCATTAGGATTTTTCTTACTATCTTGAATAAGTTCAGTTAATCTCAAATAATAAAGTTAGTTCACAAATGTTTGGCCCAGATACCAAGAAAAATGACATAGAACTTCCCTACTTCTTTTCACCTATTGTTGTGACTTGGAGAAATATTACACCTCAGTACAACCAACAGTACAAATCTTTTAATAGGACATAATTTATTAATATATTGTATTCAATCAATTTTACTCAACTACTGTAGTCTACTTAATCATTCTGGTTTCAAATGCAAGTTAAACCTTGTAAATGTGTGGCTATTTCTTAAATATCAAAACTACATCCTGTAAGTGTCTCTCCTAAATACTTTTAATGTGTATGTATCAGTACAGATGTGAGCTACACCCTGTATATGTATTATGTATCAGTACAGATGTGAGCTACACCCTGTATGTGTATTATGTATCAGTACAGATGTGAGCTACACCCTGTATGTGTATGTATGAGTACAAATGTGAGCTACACCCTGTATGTGTATCAGTACAGATGTGAGCTACACCCTGTATATGTATTATGTATCAGTACAGATGTGAGCTACACCCTGTATGTGTATGTATGAGTACAAATGTGAGCTACACCCTGTATGTGTATGTATGAGTACAAATGTGAGCTACACCCTGTATGTGTATGTATCAGTACAGATGTGAGCTACACCCTGTATGTGTATGTATGAGTACAGATGTGAGCTACACCCTGTATGTGTATCAGTATGTGTATCAGTACAGATGTGAGCTACACCCTGTATGTGTATGTATCAGTACAGATGTGAGCTACACCCTGTATGTGTATGTATCAGTACAGATGTGAGCTACACCCTGTATGTGTATGTATCAGTACAGATGTGAGCGACACCGTGTATGTGTATGTATCAGTACAGATGTGAGCGACACCCTGTATGTGCATGTATCATTAAAGATGTTGACTATATATAATTACCTTAGTATTACTACCGCTATAGATATGAGCTATACCCTGTATGTGATCTTTGGCGTGGGATGTGGCAGTAGACAACTCAATTTTGTTGCTGTCGGTTACAATCTGTTGGCCCATCCACCAAAATAACGGTGGCTTGACCATACGGCCACTCCTTGTCTTCTGAAGATTTTTCAGATCCACAAATTGACCAACTGGGGTACATACTGTATATAACAGAAAAAAACAATGAAAATTTTTCTGATTGCAATGTTAAACGATATTTCTATCCTTTCTGTCTCATTGTAACAAAGACAGTTAATCATTATGCTGCAAGAAGGCATGAGTTAATAACAGCCCTGTTCACCACAGACCTATAAGAGTTGTGCTACTTTTGTCACAACATAGATATAAATCCTTAAACAAACAGCTCGCAATATTGAAATCACACTTTTATTCCTCATTAAAAATCATATTAGCTAGTGAAACCAGCACGAACTACAAACAAATAAATTTTGAACTTAAATTTTTAAAACTGTTTACATTTAAATTTGAGATAGCACCACATTATCGATATATCACTTTATGACTGCTTATCAACTAGAAAAAAATGTTGCGAGTCCACAAACAAACTACAATGTAACTGATTGTTTACACCCACCAAGTGTATCAGAATTTGCCACATTCTGTCTTTCTCTGAGATTCACAGGCGATGTGAACTTCTGCTTACTGTCTTTCAAATTAATGGTCTTTGGTTTGGTTTTCTTTGAATCAGGCTTCTTGTGTACTGTTATTTCTTCTTGACTATCTTCATTAGAGTCTTCAAGTCTGACCAGAAAAAAATAACATTGTTGCTATGGTTACAATATATATCACAACTTTACCTATGACTTGCACCTGTCTCAAGCAATACTTAATTGTGACGATCATCAGAATATTATGCTACAAATAATTTCTCCAAACAAACAGGGACTTTGCAGCTATACTTACATTTCAGTTTTATCAAAGTGATCAGCTATCAACTGTTCCCAGTTCTTAGGAAAACCGTAACAGAAGGCATTAACAAGCTTTTTGGGGAAACCTGAAAATCATAACACACGAAACTGAACAAATGTACTGAAATTAGTCAAGTAAAATGATAATAAGCTTTTGTACACACCCTCATATACATTTTTTTCGAATTTTGGAAAAGCAAGACTCTAATGAATTTAAGCCTGATATACTCTATAGTCATAAGATTTGCCAAATCGGACAAAATTGGTTTAGTAAAATAATAATGAACTTTCGCACACAACCATGTCAAAGAAATACACCTTTTAACACAGAACATCCAATATGACCTATGACCTATGGCTTTCCTGTACATCACCTCATCCAACATTTAGTCTATCACCATCTATATTAAACTCTGTATCATAGTCCCTATCTACCTCCATATACAAACATTTCACATGTATAGATAGTAGTCTGTGGATATACTTACCTTCATCTAAGGCATACACCTTGTCTATATCACCAATTAGCTTATACACAGTGCCTGATGCTGTTTTAACTGTAGTTTTATTTACTCTTTCCTTTATGAGAGAACTTTTCCAAAATTCTTCATTCGCTGATTCACTGTAAAAGAAAAAACAATCAAGCAAATAATTTTGCTACTTGATTTTATTGTACAGTCAAACCAGCTTAAGCATTTAACTGTCATCAGTGGTTATTTATTGAGGTCGATGCAACCTTGACACCAATTCGTTAGTGTATCATGGTGACTATCACTTTGATGGTGAAAGATCTAGCGGAATTTGGGGATTTTCACCAAGTTTGACGAAGACGTCAAGAAATCTACACACATTTAATATAAATCAGTATATGGTAAGATTACGAAATGATGTCACTATTGCTTTAGCTTGAAAGCTGTAATTCAAAGTGGTTTTGTAAGCCATGCAAACGAAACAAGCAGTGTTATTAGACCACTCATAAAAACAAAAACAAACATGTTGAATGAGCATATATTTTCAATTGATATCACAAATGATTTGTTCTAGAGAAGAAAACAACCAAATAAATTTCCCAAAAAGAAATTAATCATTAATTTTTTTACACTTAATACTAAAAAAATAAGTCAGTGTACAAAAATGAAGATATTCATTCATAATTTTTTTTCATCAACTTCACAAAGACATTATCAAACTTTTTGTATCTTTGATAATCTACCATTGATAACGTAACGTGCTTTCAATATGATCGATTATTAAACTGTATAATAATAACAACAATTATGAATAGCATATAAGATTAATCATAAATATGAATGTAATAAGTTTGTTGTCAGCTGTAATAATGTTATATAAAAATATAAATACCAACTTTATTTATTTTACAACAATTGCGAAACAAGTTATGTCAACTTATACTAATCACTCTTGTTGGCCCGGATGTAAGCGCGCAAGGGGTCTTATTCTGGGAGGAAACCGGAGTACCCAGGGAAAACCCACGTGGTCGAGCAGGTGACCCCCTACCTTTTCACGTCCGTTCCGGGAATTGAACCCCGGTCGGCTAGGTGAAAGGCGAGTGCGTTACCACTGCGCCACCCGACCACCCTGTAATAGTGTTCATAATTGTCATAAGCAGTGAATTCCATGGTATCCTGTAGGTGACCACTCAACACAGGTTTGATAGTGCATGAATATCTTTGATAATGTTTTAACTGAATCTCTCCATATTAATTAAAAGCAATTGAGACAATCTTTAGGCAAGTTCTTTTCGTGACATTTCTGTTCACACTTTTCTCATGTTTTGCTTGTCTACCTTTGTCTTCCCTCCACACAAACTCCTCTTGCTGTCTGCACAGGTTTAATGATCCACTCGAACAGCATCCTCTCTCTTTTGTTTGTCACTTTATCAGTTCCACTTTCCATCTCTGCTCCATCTTTTGACAAATAGTAAACCAAATTACTAGAGGTGCTTTCCTAAGTAAGTATTGGCATCCATTGATCATATGTATAATTTTCAAAGTATATTTCTATAAATCTACATATTTCAGTAGTAACTTTTTTTAACTGCTTTTCACAATGAAAGTATCTTGCTAGTTCCCATTTCTGTATTTCTGTACATTTTTTTCATATAACAATTACTGTGGCTGTGCAAGTACATTTCTGATACTAATTTGTCAACAAAATAAAGTGATGTGCTCAAATTTTATTTTGTCAATTCAAGTTCATTTATAGTAACTCAACATCACTTTCTTTATTTCAAATTTGTTGACATTGAAACCACATATAAAGATGATATCAGTTTAAACCATTATGTGCGAGAAGCACCAGTGAGATTTACAATAATTCCATAGATCCTACATATCATGAGTATAATGATAACAAAAACCTTGCCCATCCTCTATCGTGTCATCTGCTGTTTCCTCATCACTTTCCTCTCTGGTGTCTGATTCCTCCTCATCACCATCGTTGCTGCCTACATCTTTCTTGCCCAAGCTCTCATTGTCATTTTCTGTTTCATGTTGCTTGTCCTGTTCTTCTGTGTCCTCCTCAGCCATGGTTGTGGCTCCGGGATGTGCCAGAGTAACTTCTGTGTCAGTCTCTGTGTCTATGTTATAACAATACAAAAGGAATGGATTTTATAATGGTTTCCCATACTTAAACATAAATCTAATTAATCACTATTAAGAGACATTACAAAAAAATCCCATGCCTCTATTTTTCTATCAGTATCTTAGTTGTACACCCTCAGATCTTACTATAAATATAAGTACAAAATGTATAAACTATTTCACAACAATTGCAAAACCAGCTTTTCGCTTACATTAATCACTGTTATTGGCCCCTGTGGAAGCATGTTAAGGGTCTCTTTGTGTGGAGAAACCCACTTGGTTGGACAGAAAACCCCATCCCTTGTTACATTCGTTCCAAAAATCAAACTCTGATTGCCTAGTTGTAGGGCAAGAGTGTTACCACTGTGCTGCCCAATCTTCCGATCTTACAATAAATGTAGGATATTTCACTGCTTTAGTAATGCTAAGTACATATACTTTCTGAGGAACTGACTAGAACTTCTTCACATCTCGTACATATAGATGCTGACAGATGGCAACACTGTATAATCCTAAAGTAATGTTGACTTTGTTACTGCCAGACAAAAATGTCAATAATACAATCTGTTTCAACACTCACCTTGGCAGGAGGTAGACTGGAGGTCCTGGTCTCCAATGTGGCCTGGATTCTCTGTGACACTGTTGTGGTTAGTGGACCTAAGTGGGGTGGCATCATCAGTGCTTGGTATAAGGTCAATGTCACTGACACTGCCATCTGATTCTGCTCTTTCATAACCTGGCAAGTTATACACAAATGCTCAATCTTAAAACTCCTTAAAAGCTGAATTAGAATCAGTGCATAAAATCTTCCCCTTCCCCAAAAGATTCAACCGAAGTAGTGAGATTATTCAACCTCACCAGAGCAACTGAATGAACATTCCAGAATCTCTCCCTGAAGACTGGCATTTTTAAGTGGAGTAATTGAGTTCCTTAACTCTTAAGGTAGAAAAGGATAACTTTCATGCCATCTTCTGACAATCTCCTTCAACCAATGAAAGTAGGGAAGGTATACAAATTAGCCGTCAGTTGATTTCACATCTGGCTTAACTGAATACTATACCAATATGTTATATGCTGTAGACCTTAAAGAGCCAGACCCACTCCGTTATAGATATTTTTTTCATATTTTATTGACTGGAAATGTTGTTGTATACTAATAGATAATATATAAATAAAGACTTATATGAAGTTTCGAACTTGAAATTGAAAGGGTACCGGAGATATCGGAGCCGGTGTCATATCATATTTGTATCCCCCATCAGAAAAGGATCCGGATCACTTTTCACTCATCAGAAAAGGACCCGGGGATCGCTTTTCCCCCATAAGAAAAGGATCCCCCCTATAGTATTTTGATCCCCCTTGTGAATTTTATTTTAAACTTTATAGCTTTTTAAATAAAATGAGATATGATAGGTAACTGTGTCTGGGACTTGGTCACTGATACTTGGGTTACCTGTACAGGTGTGATTACATAACACCTGTGGAGCCAAGGCTGAAGAGGTCAAGCTCCAGATTACCCTGTACAGGTAGTGATTGACAGGGGCTTAAATATGTATACATTTTCACTATCACTTTAAATATATGCATATATGCATTGTTAATATAAACTCTCTTTATGGGGATTGAAATAGTATAGGGGGGATCAGATGGCCAGAAAAATTATCCGGATCCTTTTCTGATGGGGGATCCAAATATGATATGACACTTTAGTCTCATTAATCAACACCAAGATATGAATATTGATGAGGAAAAGTAACGTGATACGTTCAGACGCGGTCAGAACCAAAACAAAAATGTAGAAAGAGGTGAGTAGTACGTCCATGTGAAATCCCTTGTAAAGAGATTTTACCGATAAATGCAATCAATACTCTATATATCCTGTATGGAAATCATCTAACTTATGTATTGATCACATCTTTCAATGCTTAGATATGACACAAAAACGTGAAGATTACGAGAAAAACTATGACTAAATGCAAAGAGGCCCTCAAATGGGGGCTACGATACGGTAACGACATATAGAACATTGCAAAATGGATCTATCTAAAGCGAATATTCGATGATAAGAGTATTTATGAATATGATTATAGAGTGATGCTACACGAGAGAGCCATCTTCCTTCTTTTCGTCTCAGAGTCCATCAAAACACGCTTTCTTCCTCGCTTCCCTCGTACGCTTTCTGCCATGTTGGAAGACGGCAGATTTATTTACAGTTCTTTGCGCATGCGTCAGAGGCCAGGACTTCCCGCATAATTGTGAATTAGCACTGAGTCGTTTCGAATTCTTTTTTAAAACTATTTATTACGTTAGATTGGTAGCGATTTACTTTGAAATTGCGGTATTACAGGATTAGTCAAAACTTTTGCTACTCTAGAAAAATAGGAAATCATGAATTTTTTTATATAAAATAAATCTGGTTGAGGAGTGGGTCTGGCTCTTTAAGTAATCAACAGCTATGGTACATATGAAATTTCATACTTTAAATCAAAAAATGTTATAAAATATTTGTACAATGCACTCAAGTTTCAGTTTCACAAAGAATGCCAGGGTGCACTCACCAGTTATGCACAAGTAGAGCCTTATAAGTAATTGACCATGCCTTTTATACTCACGTGTGGTACCATTGGGGCAAATAATCTGCATTACAACTTTGTATAATTTCGATTTCTTTTAGATATTGTTGTAAAACATGATAAGTTAGATAACTTCTCTGAACTCACCGCCACTGCTATGTCTCTCTTTATCTGATCCTTTGTCAGCTTCAGCCATTGCTTCCCTGTCTTCGTTATAACTGTTTTCGCTTCTATTACTTTCTTCTGCAAGATCATGTCCAGAAAAGTTTTGAGTTTTCTTCTACCATTTTCAAGATTATACATGATCTTCATTAAATTTTTGAGAGATCAACACCACATTGTATGTTAACAACCGCTAATCTACAAATTAGTCTCATACCGTCCAAACACAGTAATGAACTATGTAAATTATGATAACAAATTATACTGAACCTACAGAGTCAGGGCTCTCACACCCTATTTTGGGACTGGGGCTCAGAGCCCTTAGAATTGGGAAAAATAACGTTTTCCTTAGAATTGGGAAAACTTCGGGTCTAAATTGGGAAAAAAAGATACTATTTTGCATTGGGAATGGGGCCGAATATCGGCCCCAAATCTGGCAGATCGAGAGCCCTGAGAGTACAATGAAAACAAGGAGTAACAGTAAAATATTGTAACGTCAATAACTCTAAACTTCTTGCTAAACTCGTGTTTGGACTTTTGATTAGATTTATATAATAAATCACATGTATAGTTAAAGTAAGAGAGAAACAGACTTACCTTTACCTTGAACTTTACATGTACATTTCTTTCTTAACTGTATTTATTCCATGTGCACATACAAACACACTCTCATCTCAAAGAGCTTTCAACAATCAAATTTTTAATCTTTACTTTCTTGATACTTATACTAATACTTTTTTTTTGCTTTTGACTCTACATTTACGAGCTATATAAGGTCACCTCGTCTGAACTGAGTATACTATTGATTATATAGAGATATGACCACTGCTAGAATGCATATTTATCTCTAACCTTTTGACCTTGAGTCTTTGTAATGTTGGTGTCTCTGGTCCCTAAAATCAGGCATCACAGGTCCCCGAGTGTGAGATGGTTGGCGTTCAAACCCATGCATAGGTATGACAGGGGAAGAAAGTAGGTCCTTTTCCTGGTAACTCAAGTGCCTTTCCTCATTCTGAATTCCCAAATCAGACCTTGACTTGTCCCACTGACAACCAGACATTCGTGTATTGTCTTCATCTTCACTGCCATATCTCCATTGTAATTGGTCAGAATTTAGACAAACACCTTGAACAGAACTGTACCTGTTTTGATGATACTGTCTGTAATTTAAGTCTGACTCACCTTCAATGTTTTCACCATTTTCATCATCACAGTCAAATTTTTTTCTACAATTACCTTCCCTAAGGGAAACATGTGAATGGGCTCCTCTTGTAAATTCTCTGTTAAACTTGTCTCTTGTATCCCCATAAAGTCCTTTATTGGGTCTCAAATTCTCCTCATTATCCAGAACATTTGAAAATTTGCTGATGTAATTGCTATTTCTGTTCCAATTAGAGAACTGTACATCTGATGTAACCCTGTTAAAACTTGCGTCTCTGTCAACCAAGCGTTGAACTGGAGTCCTGAATACAGAATCCGAACTTCTGTTTAAATGTGGTGAACTACAAGCAAAACTGCTGTTGTGGGAAAAGCTAGCACTATGGTCTGAGTGAGGAAGTGAAGTATCAGTCTTTCTAGTTTTCCTCAGAGATGCATATATCTGATTGATTCTGTCGGATGGCGTTGCCTGTGATTGAAGAGAAAAGAACTAGTTATTCTGTTACATACTAAAATTCCAGCACTACAATTTTCAATGAAAATGCTCTTAGCATAAAAAATGAAAATAAATCACAAAATATAGAGTCTTGCATACACATATCAAGTTTATTATTGTTCATTATAATGCAGAGACGCAACCAGGGTTTTCCATAAGAGCCGGTCGCCGGCTAATTTGACCAGCTACTTTGATCATTTGGCCGCCTACACCAATCCAGTTCCGTAATAATGTTCCGTACACGACTACACATACACGGCAGGCCAGCCTCCTACTTTCACTACACAGCCTACTACTAACAAAATTATGGAAAACCCTGGACACAACTTCGACACTAAATGTTTACAAATTAGCTAATTAAAACATTTGATTTTGATTGATTTATTTGTTTTGGGAAAAAAAAAGAAAAAAGTAAAAAACCATCAATGTATTATCAACTTAATTTGAAGTCATTAAATCTTACATTGCTTGCTCCATGGAACCTTTTCTTCGGACTGTGTCCAAGGTGACTTTGCAGAAGCTAAAAGGTAAAATTACAGCTCAGCACAGTAGACTACAGTGTATATATAGGTCCAGTGCCTGAGTGTGAAACTGGACAAAATATAGATGGATTCCATCTGATTTCAAATTACTGTAAACCAGCTTTTTTTTGCGTGCGATTAATTTTTGCATATTTTGCGTATGATAAGAAAAAATAATTGTTCCAAATAGTTTCAATCACAGGTACAGAAGACTTTTTACATGTAAACTAGGGCCTATTTTTCTAGTTGACCAGAGATACATCTCATGAAATAGTAATGATTTCTTAATATATGAAAGATAATTTACACAAAGCACTTAACATGCAAACTGTATTTGCTTACTTTCAAATAAACTGAGAAGCAAATAAATATCTTACAAGACAGTCACAAAAGTACAAGATTTTTGCTAGTTCTCTGTGAAATTGAATGCAGGAATAAGACATTCTTATACATAAACATAAGGAACGCAAGGAACGCAATGTTGTTGGAGCATGTCGGGTATGGTACTGTCACTTATTTGTCTGTTTTTTTGTTAGATAATCATTGCATTTTGTAAAAACTGCATCACACATGCCCAGGAAGAATTGCTCTTCAATCAGCAATTTTTACTGCTCACCATCATGTGATGTCATGCAATTTACAGGTCTGCAGTGCAGAAGGTAAAAAAGCATATCTCTTTCTTGTTATGAGTGAAAACGCATGAACAAGCAATATAAATATTAAAGTATGACATACGTATCAGATATATTTCGCTTGCATTTTGGTAAAGTTTTAAATATGGCAACTTTTATTGAATTTTGTGAAACTAACCTCACAGTATAAAAAGGATTAATAGACACATTGATTTTGAGATCAGGGCTATTTCTGGGGGCTCTTTTATGCCAAATATGGGCCCCAATCCCAATTTGATTTATTTTGTAATTTGGGCAAATTCACAAAAATATACAATTCACTTCTTAGAAATTCCCTCTCAATTGATAATCCCCTCCCCCCACCCCCCCAAAAAAAAGAAAAAACTGGGGCAAACCCAAATGCAAAACAAAAGCATTACCTCCCCTCTTTTGACAGTCTGTTTTTTAACTGGAGGGGGGGCTAATTTGCAGTAAAATACGGTAATTCTAACCAATAATCTGTATGCGGCCCAAAAAAAACAATGATATACTGGGTAAATTGAATATGTTACAAGTTAATTTTTGCAATATATGGACAAGTAGTGTTTTTTCCTCATGATCACTGTAATTTTACAACACTTATATAAGAGAACAATAAAATTCAGTCAGATTTATCAAGAGTTAACCTATATTTTCATAGTATCAGTTATATAACCTAAACATAAATTGCGTAGGCACTCCTCTTAGGAAACAGCATTTCTTTTTACAATAATCAGTTAATTAATCAAAAGGATGTAAATGCGATACGTTAAAATAGCCAGTTATCAGTTGTATAAACTGTTCAACAAGATTTTTAGTATCATGTCCTCATTCTGCTTACCTCGGGCAGTGGACTTCGCTCATATAATCGGTCAAATGCATTTTTAATAATAAGCTGCTGTGACACTTCATTATTGGTAGAAGAGCACTCAAAGTGTGACCGGTTATGACTCATCTGGAATGAAAAGTAGAATAAACAGGTATAACAGTTTTTGGTTCCTTTACCTTGTCTTGCTTTTGAGATGCACAATTGTATGTAGTGTATCTGTATTGGTACGTCATCATTGCTTTCCATCTATCTCCTTAAATCAAAGGCATAACTTTACTCTGTTTTTAACCTTCTTCGTGCACTTTTTTTCTGAATTCTTCACTTTAGCCCATTTTTCACTCCATCCACTAATACTCAACTTTTTCATCAATGACTCTCGACAGTCTGGTCTTGAATTTAACATACTTTAACCATTCAACTTGTGCAGATGAGCACACTGCACATAATTCTAGTAAGTTCGTGAGGCAGTATATTCGTATCACCAGATATTACCTTATAGTACGATATGACGTGTGTTGATATGCGCGTTATATATGTGGTGGCTGAATATTTTCAAATATGAATCGCTTAATATTTCAATAATGAAGATACGGCTACGGTGACAAAAGTGTTCAGCGGAAGACTTAACTATTTCAGTGCTTTTCAAATTTAAAAACAAGCATAACGTTATCGGGGAAACCAAAACAGCTGGACAGTTATGTTTATTTTCATCGACCGTTTCCAATGCAAGGGAAGAAACTGGCCCAAATCGGTACACTTTGAAAGTGTGCTAAAAATAAGTTTTGCATAGTAAATACCTCGTGACTGGACTTCTTCAAAAGCTAAAATAGATCTTCATCTTTTAATTTACAATGCCCGCCTTTCTGTTTTGGGTTCGCATGTACGCTTGCTTCTACGGTAAGATGTCACAATAATTAAGCGTTTCATTGACAATGACTAAATAGAAAATATGAAATATTGTTTGAAATAAAACGGAACGAATACCAGACCGCTTGAAGGCAATCTCTACTAGAGTTGTCGTTCTTAACAGTCACTTGACGAGATCACGGTGAATAATGAAACTAGCCACATAAAATCCATTAATAATGCAAGAAACAACCCCAGAACTTGGCATATAATTCTATTCTGATTCTTTGCCAATGCAATATACATCTAAGATTTTGACCAGCAACATATATATAGTGATTTGAAAGATAGATTTGCCAAATAATCCAAACTTGAATTTACGATTGCTCAACTTCATATGCACGAACTGACTGATTTTGAAGGGTGCAACACCATTTTTTTAAATGATGGATTAGGTTTTGTTCACTACATTGTACATGAATCTCTCTTTTCCATACAGTGTTAACTTGAGCAATCAAGTAGTATTCTTTCAACCACTATTTTCACATTGTTTCCACTGCTGGGTGCCTGGGATTCGTAAAATAAATCTTAACGTATAAAAGGATATCTCTTCAATATTTTCTTTTCTTCGGTCTACATAGCTGCAAAGTTGTGTGAGTTGAGGAAAACTCAACATAATTTGTAATTAGTAACAACTCGAACGACAAACAAAACATGCACAGCTAGTTGTCAAACATCATTCAGTCCAGACAGAAAACAAAATTGCTTACATTCCGATAATGCAATTTGTTACCAAAACTTCATTGAAAGAGAATCATGACCAACTCCCTTGTTGAAGTGAAGTGTATCTTCTCTCTATTCAACCAGTATTGAATGCTTACGTATGATGTATATGGTTCTCCACAAAAATACTCAGCGGCTCTGGCAAATGGTCAAAATAACGTGTCCTTCATATTGTTGGGTACGCCATTTCCTTTTTGTGATATAAGTATAATGACTCACCTCTTCCCTCTCTTTTATTTTCGTGATGACGCCATTTACAGATTAAATGAAAAGATTGTACTGTACTAAATGGAATGTTTCAGTTCTTGCTCTGATCGCTTATTTACAATGGATGATAATAGACACACTATATAGATTCATCATGATGAAATCTGCAGAATGCATTCAAAGTTTATCAGTAAATTTGGTTGGTTGGTTGACAAGGTTTTCATCTCCGTGACTCTTCCCATGTCTGGGTATCACCTAACCGATGGACGTCAGTGTTCTGGCGACGTGCATCAAGGTAAATTTGGACACAGACTACATGTGTTGTATATATATAGTGGAGTGTCTGAAGGGTGATAACTTACGAAAACCTTTACTATTACAGGCAGTGTATTGAGTAGCATACAGCCTTAACTCTTACAAGGATTACAGACAGTTTGTGAGTTTCTGTCTAAGTAGCGCATAGAAATAAATTTCTGTTACAATGACGAAACAGAAACTTGGCAAAATACAACTACAAAAAACAGAGACAACAATAAACATGGTTTTTCTTTCTTCTTTTTTTAATTTTCTAAAAATAAACGTAATAGAAACACTGGCATGTAGCACTGAAAATTTGATTGCGTAAGGGTTAAAGAGAGAATGTTTGATGAGAAATTTTTCATAGAAATGCAATGAAAAAAGAAGCTATACAAGATTTTCGAGGAAAAGGTCCAGGATGGAACATCCTTAAATCAGGAAGGTGATTACTGGTATTCTGGATACTACAGTGTAGCTGGAAAATAGATATTATCTTTTCTATTATCATTTCCCACTGTTGGAACCATCATACTGTACTTTCGATGTCAGGTTTGAGAATTAAACTCATCATGTTTGTGCTACCCACACAAAATTATTTTTAAGAATTTCACGATTCAAAACATTTCCAAACATGATTATGGTCACTCATTCAAGAAACATTCAGGGGTTTACTTAGGTGAAATTGACATCTGACACATGTACAATGGATAAGGGCATGTTATCATTTAGGAATATGAAATTACTTTTGTAACCACTCAAAAATCAGAATTTGCTACAAATGTAGTGATATGGAAGCCTTCTCCATAACATAAATTAACTTTGAATAAATGTTTCATTATTTTGGCTCAATTATCTTTTACAACTAGAACTTCCTACAAAGCAAAAGAAAATAAAGTCGCAGTCTTGTTAAAAATGTAAAATATTTCATAAAATTCATTGGTAATTTTGACAAATATGTATCTTGTATGAGACAAGTATTAGTATGCATAATTTTCCTACAATATCATTCATTGAGCTATTGGAAGCAAGAACTTGGAATAATGTAGAACACAAAATACAATTCAAGGTGTAAACAGAATATACATATGTATATAATTGTAGAAGACTTTTAGTTTTACATTCTGACAGCTTCAGCACTCAAATGTCTACAAAATATAGACCTAATCTTGACAAGACGAATTAAAGACTACCAGGTAGAATGAAATGAAATACTTAATGAAACACTTGTATAATTACAAGTACATGCACTTTTTTACCAATTTAGCACAACAAGGCAACATGAGAGCTGCCATCACTGGCATCATCAACAAGTTCAGAGTTAGCCCACTATATTTACATACACCGCTTGCACAGTACATAGCTCTTCACATAATTTTTGTAAATAAACCTGATTAATACTCTTGATTTCTACTATAAAGCACATTATGATCAATTAAGCCAAACAAGTAAAAATATGTTTTCTTTCATAGTACAGTACATTTGATGTACATAATTTATATGGAAACTAGTGACAAAACAAAGAAATAATTCCAACAATTTGTCACTCTGTTCCAACTGCAGGAAAGCAATGGATTTCTGGGGGAGCTGGAATGGATAGAAATTGACTAGAGTTACCCACATCCATTTTATTATCTAATCAAAATTTGACAAAAGCTTTATAATAACAATGAAATTAAAGATTTCAATTCTTTCAGAAAAATAAGGTAACCATGGTAACATGACCTTTAACTATTCGCCGACATTCTTTGGTTTAGGAAAAAAAGTAGATATTTTGGCGCATACTATATACTATATTATATATCCTATTGTAGCTCTTTAGATTGCTGACTCTTGTGGTTCACATCTCATTCTATATACTGAACATCAATACATGTTTTCATAAAAACAGGTGAACATACATAAAAATATTTACAAAAAAAGTATCTACAAAATAATTACTTCATAAACAGGTAAGTTGACAGCTAATGCATTTCACATTTGAAAACAGAATACATTCTGTATAAATAGAATGTATATTTTTTCACAAAAAAAAGGGTGTACATATAATACTTAAATAGTACTGACTACTTCATTGTAACACACGGTGTATTCATTATCAATAAATGTAAGATATGATCAGTGTATCTCTCTCCTTACCAAAGATTATACATAATATTTTCAGGTTATACAAGATTTTGACTTCTTAGACTACCAGTATATGTGTCCTTAATACTTTAATAAAGATGTTGAGCACGATACATTCCCTTGCAAAATTACATACAGTCCTCAAAATTAAAACATATGTTTTGATAGTGTAAAATGAACAAATTCTTGATAAATTAAAATGTGCAATCAGATTTTACTAATTAATACTGGCATGAATACCAGAAGTTAACTTAAGCAGATGATATTTTATATGTGTAATTGTCAAGGGTGGTATGGGGGCACAACCAACAAGGGAGATAATCAAACATCTGCATAGATAAACTTCAGGCACTGACTAAACACCAGAAAATATATATACATTGTCTGATTCTGGAAAACATTCAATGACACAAGTTTGCTCATAAGCTTTTAAAATATTTAAAATAAATCAGGATATGTTCAGTGAATTTGCCCAAGTACTATTTTATCTTCAGTGTTAGATCCTAACTGTAAATTAGATCCTAACTGTAAACATTAACTAATGTCACAGGTAAGTCAGTGTTAGATCCTAACTGTAAACATTAACTAATTTCACAGGTAAGTCAGTGTTAGATCCTAACTGTAAACATTAACTAATTTCACAGATAAGTCAGTGTTAGATCCTAACTGTCAACATTAACTAATTTCACAGGTAAGTCAGTGTTAGATCCTAACTGTAAACATTAACCAATTTCACAGGTAAGTCAGTGTTAGATCCTAACTGTAAACATTAACTAATTTCACAGGTAAGTCAGTGTTAGTGTAAACATAACTAATTAACTAATTTCACAGGTAAGTCAGATCCTAACTGTAAACATTAACACAGATAACTGTAAACATTAACTAATTTCTATAAGTCAGTGTTAGATCCTAACTGTAAACATTAACTAATTTCACAGGTAAGTCAGTGTTAACTGTAAACATCCTAACTGTAAACATTAACTAATTTCACAGGTAAGTTAATCCAACTTCAAACATTAACTAATTTCACAGGTAAGTCAGTGTTAGATCCTAACTGTAAACATTAACTAATTTCACAGGTAAGTCAGTGTTAGATCCTAACTGTAAACATTAACTAATTTCACAGGTAAGTCAGTGTTAGATCCTAACTGTAAACATTAACTAATTTCACAGGTAAGTCAGTGTTAGATCCTAACTGTAAACATTAACTAATTTCACAGATAAGTCAGTGTTAGATCCTAACTGTAAACATTAACTTTAATGTCACAGGTAAGTCAGTGTTAGATCCTAACTGTAAACATTAACTAATTTCACAGGTAAGTCAGTGTTAGATCCTAACTGTAAACATTAACTAACATCACTGGTAAGTCAGTGTTAGATCCTAACTGTAAACATTAACTAATTTCACAGGTAAGTCAGTGTTAGATCCTAACTGTAAACATTAACTTATTTCACAGGTAAGTCAGTGTTAGATCCTAACTGTAAACATTAACTTTAATGTTAGATAAGTCAGTGTTAGATCCTAACTGTAAACATTAACTAATTTCACAGGTAAGTCAGTGTTAGATCCTAACTGTAAACATTAACTAATTTCACAGGTAAGTCAGTGTTAGATCCTAACTGTAAAAATTAACCAATTTCACAGGTAAGTCAGTGTTAGATCCTAACTGTAAACATTAACTAATTTCACAGGTAAGTCAGTGTTAGATCCTAACTGTAAACATTAACTAATTTCACAGGTAAGTCAGTGTTAGATCCTAACTGTAAACATTAACTAATTTCACAGGTAAGTCAGTGTTAGATCCTAACTGTAAACATTAACTAATTTCACAGATAAGTCAGTGTTAGATCCTAACTGTAAACATTAACTAATTTCACAGGTAAGTCAGTGTTAGATCCTAACTGTAAACATTAACCAATTTCACAGGTAAGTCAGTGTTAGATCCTAACTGTAAACATTAACTAATTTCACAGGTAAGTCAGTGTTAGATCCTAACTGTAAACATTAACTAATTTCACAGGTAAGTCAGTGTTAGATCCTAACTGTAAACATTAACTCAGTTGTAAGTCAGTAAGTCAGTGTTAGATCCTAACTGTAAACATTAACTAATTTCACAGGTAAGTCAGTGTTAGATCCTAACTGTAAACATTAACTAATTTCACAGATAAGTCAGTGTTAGATCCTAACTGTAAACATTAACTAATTTCACAGGTAAGTCAGTGTTAGATCCTAACTGTAAACATTAACTAATTTCACAGGTAAGTCAGTGTTAGATCCTAACTGTAAACATTAACTAATTTCACAGGTAAGTCAGTGTTAGATCCTAACTGTAAACATTAACTAATTTCACAGGTAAGTCAGTGTTAGATCCTAACTGTAAACATTAACTAATTTCACAGGTAAGTCAGTGTTAGATCCTAACTGTAAACATTAACTACAGGTAAGTCAGTGTTAATCCTAACATTAACTAATTTCACAGGTAAGTCAGTGTTAGATCCTAACTGTAAACATTAAGTCAGTGTTAGATCCTAACTGTAAACATTAACTAATTTCACAGATAAGTCAGTGTTAGATCCTAACTGTAAACATTAACTAATTTCACAGGTAAGTCAGTGTTAGATCCTAACTGTAAACATTAACTAATTTCACAGGTAAGTCAGTGTTAGATCCTAACTGTAAACATTAACTAATTTCACAGGTAAGTCAGTGTTAGATCCTAACTGTAAACATTAACTAATTTCACAGGTAAGTCAGTGTTAGATCCTAACTGTAAACATTAACTAATTTCAACAGTGTTAATCCTAACTGTAAACATTAACTAATTTCACAGGTAAGTCAGTGTTAGATCCTTACTGTAAACATTAACTAATTTCACAGGTAACTGTAAACATTAACTAATTTCACAGGTAAGTCAGTGTTAGATCCTAACTGTAAACATTAACTAATTTCACAGGTAAGTCAGTGTTAGATCCTAACTGTAAACATTAACTAATTTCACAGGTAAGTCAGTGTTAGATCCTAACTGTAAACATTAACTAATTTCACAGGTAAGTCAGTGTTAGATCCTAACTGTAAACATTAACTAATTTCACAGGTAAGTCAGTGTTAGATCCTAACTGTAAACATTAACTAATTTCACAGGTAAGTCAGTGTTAGATCCTAACTGTAAACATTAACTAATTTCACAGGTAAGTCAGTGTTAGATCCTAACTGTAAACATTAACTAATTTCACAGGTAAGTCAGTGTTAGATCCTAACTGTAAACATTAACTAATTTCACAGGTAAGTCAGTGTTAGATCCTAACTGTAAACATTAACTAATTTCACAGGTAAGTCAGTGTTAGATCCTAACTGTAAACATTAACTAATTTCACAGGTAAGTCAGTGTTAGATCCTAACTGTAAACATTAACTAATTTCACAGGTAAGTCAGTGTTAGATCCTAACTGTAAACATTAACTAATTTCACAGGTAAGTCAGTGTTAGATCCTAACTGTAAACATTAACTAATTTCACAGGTAAGTCAGTGTTAGATCCTAACTGTAAACATTAACTAATTTCACAGGTAAGTCAGTGTTAGATCCTAACTGTAAACATTAACTAATTTCACAACTGTAAACATTAACTAATTTCACAGGTAAGTCAGTGTTAGATCCTAACTGTAAACATTAACTAATTTCACAGGTAAGTCAGTGTTAGATCCTAACTGTAAACATTAACTAATTTCACAGGTAAGTCAGTGTTAGATCCTAACTGTAAACATTAACCAATTTCACAGGTAAGTCAGTGTTAGATCTGTAAACATTAACTAATTTCACAGTTAAGTCAGTGTTAGATCCTAACTGTAAACATTAACTAATTTCACAGGTAAGTCAGTGTTAGATCCTAACTGTAAACATTAACTAATTTCACAGGTAAGTCAGTGTTAGATCCTAACTGTAAACATTAACTAATTTCACAGGTAAGTCAGTGTTACCTAAAACATTTCACAGGTAAGTCAGTGTTAGATCCTAACTGTAAACATTAACTAATTTCACAGGTAAGTCAGTGTTAGATCCTAACTGTAAACATTAACTAATTTCACAGATAAGTCAGTGTTAGATCCTAACTGTAAACATTAACTAATTTCACAGGTAAGTCAGTGTTAGATCCTAACTGTAAACATTAACTAATTTCACAGGTAAGTCAGTGTTAGATCCTAACTGTAAACATCAGTGTTAACTAAACTGTAAACATTAACTAATTTCACAGGTAAGTCAGTGTTAGATCCTAACTGTAAACATTAACTTTAATGTCACAGGTAAGTCAGTGTTAGATCCTAACTGTAAACATTAACTAATTTCACAGGTAAGTCAGTGTTAGATCCTAACTGTAAACATTAACTAATTTCACAGGTAAGTCAGTGTTAGATCCTAACTGTAAACATTAACTAATTTCACAGGTAAGTCAGTGTTAGATCCTAACTGTAAACATTAACTAATTTCACAGATAAGTCAGTGTTAGATCCTAACTGTAAACATTAACTAACATCACTGGTAAGTCAGTGTTAGATCCTAACTGTAAACATTAACTAACATCACTGGTAAGTCAGTGTTAGATCCTAACTGTAAACATTAACTAATTTCACAGGTAAGTCAGTGTTAGATCCTAACTGTAAACATTAACTAATTTCACAGGTAAGTCAGTGTTAGATCCTAACTGTAAACATTAACTAATTTCACAGGTAAGTCAGTGTTAGATCCTAACTGTAAACATTAACTAATTTCACAGATAAGTCAGTGTTAGATCCTAACTGTAAACATTAACTAATTTCACAGGTAAGTCAGTGTTAGATCCTAACTGTAAACATTAACTAATTTCACAGGTAAGTCAGTGTTAGATCCTAACTGTAAACATTAACTAATTTCACAGGTAAGTCAGTGTTAGATCCTAACTGTAAACATTAACTAATTTCACAGATAAGTCAGTGTTAGATCCTAACTGTAAACATTAACTAATTTCACAGGTAAGTCAGTGTTAGATCCTAACTGTAAACATTAACTAATTTCACAGATAAGTCAGTGTTAGATCCTAACTGTAAACATTAACTAATTTCACAGGTAAGTCAGTGTTAGATCCTAACTGTAAACATTAACTAATTTCACAGATAAGTCAGTGTTAGATCCTAACTGTAAACATTAACTAATTTCACAGATAAGTCAGTGTTAGATCCTAACTGTAAACATTAACTAATTTCACAGATAAGTCAGTGTTAGATCCTAACTGTAAACATTAACTAACATCACTGGTAAGTCAGTGTTAGATCCTAACTGTAAACATTAACTAATTTCACAGATAAGTCAGTGTTAGATCCTAACTGTAAACATTAACTAATTTCACAGATAAGTCAGTGTTAGATCCTAACTGTCAACATTAACTAATTTCACAGATAAGTCAGTGTTAGATCCTAACTGTAAACATTAACTAATTTCACAGATAAGTCAGTGTTAGATCCTAACTGTAAACATTAACTAATTTCACAGATAAGTCAGTGTTAGATCCTAACTGTAAACATTAACTAATTTCACAGGTAAGTCAGTGTTAGATCCTAACTGTAAACATTAACTAATTTCACAGGTAAGTCAGTGTTAGATCCTAACTGTAAACATTAACTAATTTCACAGGTAAGTCAGTGTTAGATCCTAACTGTAAACATTAACTAATTTCACAGGTAAGTCAGTGTTAACTCACAGATAAGTCTGTAAACAACTTAAACATTAACTAATTTCACAGATAAGTCAGTGTTAGATCCTAACTGTAAACATTAACTAAGTCAGTGTTAATCCTAACTGTAAACATTAACTAATTTCATAAGTCAGTGTTAGATCCTAACTGTAAACATTAACTAATTTCACAGATAAGTCAGTGTTAGATCCTAACTGTAAACATTAACTTTAATGTTAGATAAGTCAGTGTTAGATCCTAACTGTAAACATTAACTAATTTCACAGATAAGTCAGTGTTAGATCCTAACTGTAAACATTAACTAATTTCACAGATAAGTCAGTGTTAGATCCTAACTGTAAACATTAACTAATTTCACAGTGTAGATCCTAACTGTAAACATTAACTAATTTCACAGGTAAGTCAGTGTTAGATCCTAACTGTAAACATTAACTAATTTCACAGATAAGTCAGTGTTAGATCCTAACTGTAAACATTAACTAATTTCACAGATAAGTCAGTGTTAGATCCTAACTGTAAACATTAACTAATTTCACAGATAAGTCAGTGTTAGATCCTAACTGTAAACATTAACTAATTTCACAGATAAGTCAGTGTTAGATCCTAACTGTAAACATTAACTAATTTCACAGGTAAGTCAGTGTTAGATCCTAACTGTAAACATTAACTAAAATCACAGGTAAGTCAGTGTTAGATCCTTTAACTAGTCAGTGTTAGATCCTAACTGTAAACATTAACTAATTTCACAGATAAGTCAGTGTTAGATCCTAACTGTAAACATTAACTAATTTCACAGGTAAGTCAGTGTTAGATCCTAACTGTAAACATTAACTAATTTCACAGGTAAGTCAGTGTTAGATCCTAACTGTAAACATTAACTAATTTCACAGGTAAGTCAGTGTTAGATCCTAACTGTAAACATTAACTAATTTCACAGGTAAGTCAGTGTTAGATCCTAACTGTAAACATTAACTAATTTCACAGGTAAGTCAGTGTTAGATCCTAACTGTAAACATTAACTAATTTCACAGGTAAGTCAGTGTTAGATCCTAACTGTAAACATTAACTAATTTCACAGGTAAGTCAGTGTTAGATCCTAACTGTAAACATTAACTAATTTCACAGGTAAGTCAGTGTTAGATCCTAACTGTAAACATTAACTTTAATGTTAGATAAGTCAGTGTTAGATCCTAACTGTAAACATTAACTAATTTCACAGGTAAGTCAGTGTTAGATCCGTAAACATTAACTAATTTCACAGGTAAGTCAGTGTTAGATCCTAACTGTAAACATTAACTAATTTCACAGGTAAGTCAGTGTTAGATCCTAACTGTAAACATTAACTAATTTCACAGGTAAGTCAGTGTTAGATAACTGTAAACATTAACTAATTTCACAGTGTTGTTAGATCCTAACTGTAAACATTAACTAATTTCACAGATAAGTCAGTGTTAGATCCTAACTGTAAACATTAACTAATTTCACAGATAAGTCAGTGTTAGATCCTAACTGTAAACATTAACTAATTTCACAGGTAAGTCAGTGTTAGATCCTAACTGTAAACATTAACTAATTTCACAGATAAGTCAGTGTTAGATCCTAACTGTAAACATTAACTAATTTCACAGATAAGTCAGTGTTAGATCCTAACTGTAAACATTAACTAATTTCACAGGTAAGTCAGTGTTAGATCCTAACTGTAAACATTAACTAATTTCACAGTTAAGTCAGTGTTAGATCCTAACTGTAAACATTAACTAAGAATCCTAACTGTAAACATTAACTAAAATCACTGGTAAGTCAGTGTTAGATCCTAACTGTAAACATTAACTAATTTCACAGGTAAGTCAGTGTTAGATCCTAACTGTAAACATTAACTAATTTCACAGGTAAGTCAGTGTTAGATCCTAACTGTAAACATTAACTAATTTCACAGGTAAGTCAGTGTTAGATCCTAACTGTAAACATTAACCAATTTCACAGATAAGTCAGTGTTAGATCCTAACTGTCAACATTAACTTATTTCACAGGTAAGTCAGTGTTAGATCCTAACTGTAAACATTAACCAATTTCACAGGTAAGTCAGTGTTAGATCCTAACTGTAAACATTAACTAATTTCAAAGTCAGTGTTAGATCCTAACTGTAAAAATTAACCAATTTCACAGGTAAGTCAGTGTTAGATCCTAACTGTAAACATTAACTTTAATGTCACAGATAAGTCAGTGTTAGATCCTAACTGTAAACATTAACTAATTTCACAGATAAGTCAGTGTTAGATCATAACTGTAAACATTAACTAATTTCACAGGTAAGTCAGTGTTAGATCCTAACTGTAAACATTATTTAACAGTGTTAGATCCTAATGTTAACAAAAGTCAGTGTTAGATCCTAACTGTAAACATTAACTTATTTCACAGGTAAGTCAGTGTTAGATCCTAACTGTAAACATTAACTAATTTCACAGGTAAGTCAGTGTTAGATCCTAACTGTAAACATTAACTAATTTCACAGGTAAGTCAGTGTTAGATCCTAACTGTAAACATTAACTTATCACTTTGTAAGTCAGTGTTAGATCCTAACTGTAAACATTGACCTTGACTTTTTCAGTGCCCTTGACCTTCAGATAACTTCCTTTGTGGAATTGCCATTGTGATAGGAAGACTCTGTGTCATTTTCTGTCCCCCAGTTACTGGAAAAGATGGCAATAATTAAATGTAAAACAAAAATTGCAAAAATATCTTCAAAATTGATACTGGCAATAACTTAAAGTATACGGAGAGAAAAACAAGAAATATGTATGAAATTCTGTAATTGATTTCAAAGAATCTACATACCAAGCAGTTTTGTGAATCATTAAAAACATTATTTATACATAAGCTAACTAAGACAGGTGTTTGATGATAATAAAAATAGTAGACTCAATATTACTTTGTGGTAACATCATTCAAAATAAAGCTGCTGTGTTAATGAATAAAAGGCTCCTTTTGACTGCAACTGTTTTTTCTATTCTGAACTTGATAGACTTTGTCAATTCTGATTCCTCAAATAACACAGAGCTGGTCATTTTCACTGGTCAATGGGATTTTTTTGCAATTTGCTTTTAAAACAAACAAACAAATTTTATTATAAAGAATTAAACTTTTGCGATCTGGATATAAAGGACATCTAATGCTGCAGTGTCTTATTCTTTCATGGATGAATTTTTTGTGGTCAATTGAAATATCAAAAATATAATTGGCTATATAGTACAACAAATGGTAAGTGTCACAAAAGAAGAACTTAATTAACTAATGTTCAAGCTTTCAATAGTAATTTATAGACTTACTGAGTAAGTTCTAGTGTTGCTTTTTGCTCAAAACAATATTTTGTCTTCTCCTTTTCACCCTCAGGAATGTTTGAGGCTTCGTCATAGGCCAGGAAATATAAGGAAAACTTCATGCCCTCAAAATCCATTTTCTTCAGTAACCTGATAAAAAATTCCAGTTGTGTAAAAACTTTCCTAGTCCTTTCAATGTTCCCTCACAGGTATATAAGGATTGTTTGTTTTATAATTAAGAAAATTTTCTGTATATGTATTTTGCCCTCTACACTTTTAAAATTACAAATATAATATACTTGTAGTTCTAAAGTTATCACTGATGATTTTATAAAAATAATCAAATGTACAAAAAAATTGCATGCACATACGTAAGCCCAATAGTGATGCCATTGTTATCAAGAATTGTTATTATATTCAGGTCAGCGAAAATTGTTACAGCCGAAAATATTAACTGCAAGTAATGGGTTAGTTCCATAAATTTTAAGTAAATACAGGTAACAAAAATTGGAAAGATAGGGGCCAAATATTTCATTTTTTTGAGGGCTCAATGGCTCCTTGACTTCCTCCAGGATTACCCCTGCACTAATGCAGGTAAATTTTACAAAGGTAGGTCAACAGATAATGACATACTTAAGATGTACAATGATATGACCAGCTAAAACTTCTTCACACTGGTAGATTACCTCATTCCCATCACTTTGGTGTAAAATTCCAAGGATGCTTTTGGGTCTTTTATTCGCATCATGGTTTGTTGAAAATAAAAACCCTAAAATAATTGACAATAGAAATATCATATATTACTTGTATTCATTGTGAGCAATGTCAACATTGTGAACTGATCAACATTTTTAAAGTCTAAACAAGACAATTTGTTGAATTGGTAAACTGTCAGTATCAGTGTTTGTTAAACTGACTTGTCAACATACAGAACTGTCAAAGATAACAGATAAAAAAGTATCTTAAGATCTTAGGTAAACTTAAAACAATTAAATCCAAATATTTGGTTTCAGTATAATGTTTAACAGCCAATGATTGAGTTCCAAAGTCAGAGTTGTGAAAATGACAATCATATATATGTTAATGTTGCATTGAAATGTTAACAGAAGACTCTATACCAATCTACTGTCCTTGACCAATTTTTATCTATATCAAAGTCCCTGTCTGTTTGATATCTGGGGTGTTTTTCATTGTTTTGATGGCCAATGGCACTAAACAATCTAAATGCAAAGAAATAGCTTTGCAGAGCAAATCTGACTAAGGTTGAACATAGAAAACAGAGATAAAACTTCTTAAGCCTTTTGTAATTGGCCTATCATTACTGGTTTAATAAGATGGCTTAAAAGTTGGTTACCTAGCTGTTTTTCGTTTATCTTATTTAAAGGGATATTTCGGACAAGTTTATTTTTTTAAGATATCGTGCTTTTCTTTTTCACAAATTAATTTATAATGACAATTTAATTAGATTCCTTGCACTCAGTATTTCAGTACGTCACACAGATCGTGAGTCACATAGACTATACGTAAACTTACTGTCGCCGAGCGGATCTAACATCCCGGAGATGATTTGCAATATATCCGTTACCGTTACGTTCCGCCCTTGGCATACTCAGAGACGTTATACATGTCTGTAGCATGATCGTATCTTATTTGGTCAACAATTATCAGTTTAATTTGTTAATGTACCAATTTGTTCAAGGAATTTCGAACTGTTCAGTGTTCATTTTTTTCTAAAAGAGCGACAAGCTTTATTGGGCGAGTTGACCAGAATACGCATAGTGTTCGGGAGTGCTTTGAAAACTAACTGTTTGAACAATAATAAAAAAGTATCGATTGAATAATAACAATACCTTTGTCGCAGCATCAGGTTGAACGCACACTTTGCGAATGTCATCCTCTGAGAGAGCCATTTTCGGGTTGTTTGTCCGGTGAATAACCGCTTGTGTTATATTTCGTACAAGTGTATTCGAAAGCGAGGCTTTGTATAAAGTTTGTTGTAAACCAATTAGGTGCGTTCGATAACGCAACGATAACGCAACACGTGTGCCTATGTGTTGTAGTAATGCGCCAAACACAGCCATGTCTGTCATGTAGTATAACAAGGAACAGAATGGGCGATGGAAGCTTTAAATATAGTTATACTGTTTAAAGCAAATGCATTAGATAAATACCGGTATGTTCCGAATGTTTTTTCACGGATCAGCTAGGCATAATTTAGTCCGCGTAATTTATTTCGAGTAAATGTTAATAACCCATTCCTAATACCAGGGACGTCCCTGCTAATACGCATATCAGTAAAGTCATAATTGGAGATTCTAATCAAAATCAGTAAAATATTTGTAAGAGTTGAAAACACGGGAGTTGCCATAGCTTTCTGGAAGGCCAATCCAAGCAGATCATTGTCAATTTCTCAAAGTGAGAACCGAGTTAATAACAGTTAAACCGCCACTGAAACGACAATCTGGTTGAGTGAGCTTATGAATGATAAATGAACGCCTAGGTTTATATATTGTACTTATACGATTTTATTGCCACAAATGTACTTTCAGACACGGGAGTCAGTTTTTCAATTACAGGTGTCACGGTCGGGAGTCAGTTTTTCAATTACAGGTGTCACGGTCCGTAGTCAGTAATAATATATATTTAACCTTGTACATGCAGTTATCTACTGTTGGTGTACTGGTGTTCTAAACGCAATGTCCAAGAATTCGGTGAATACGTTGTGTATTTGACGACATATTATACTTATTATAAGACATTTTCATTTTTGTTAAATGTCGCATCCACGTTTGTGGGAGATGGGGGGAAATCGGGGTTTACCAGCTTGGCCGTGAGATGAGACGTTGATGGTGTCAATGTTAAAAACAAGCATGTTCTTTCATGTTGCATAAATCTACTGTACATGCACAAATACGTGTTCAACTGTTCGTTTCTGGACAAAAAATGGTATAACCTCGACGGTCAAGAGCCCATCACGTCTAAGGACTATAAAGGTATCTGTGTAGATAATTAACATATTGTGAGACTATTAAGCGTTTTTAGTAAACTTACACCATCTTAATATTTCAGCAGCCCGATATGTGACTGTCGTGATAAAGACAGTGATATACTTTGTTTGGGAGTATCTTTGTGAAAATAAGACCACAATCGATTTTTAAATACCACCTTAACCTTTTTTGCACATTTGTGCTGAAGAGCGGCGTGAAGTGTTGCGAAAAATACGCCACATCCACATTTATAGAATGCACAGTCTGTGGATGGCTCACTGGCGGTCATGATTAATTTTCCAGCTGTGCCGCCTGCACCACCTTTCAGATGGCACAGCCAGAACTTGTACCGGACAGCTGTTCTACTGCGTTCGATTGGTGTTCCAACTGTACCGAGTGTCCAGAACAGCGAATCGAACGGGCCCGCAGTGTCGTCAACAACAGCATCCGGAAGTGCAGTAAAAATACGAAACTAAAGGATAAATAGTGACCACCAAAAAAATAGAGCTGTAGAATGTTACACCGTTTGTAAACGGCAGTCCTTCGCTTATACAATCTGAAATATTAACTCTAATGTATTGTTGTGCCACTCAAAGAGAGGTCATAATCTGTTTGTGACATTCAAAGACTTAACAAGAACAATAATTGACTTAATTAGAAAAACAATGACGACCGCACCACTGCTGAGGCGGTCATGGAGCATATATGCTTCTTTAAGGTGCAAGGTGCCCTCCACTCGGAGGTCGCATTTGGTTAGTTCATCGCGCTGGATGAGTGCCGACCGACAGGAAAATATCATGACCGTTTTTGACAGAAAAGCGAAGCGAATCCAAAAAGATAGGACGACAATTTTACCTGATTATGAAGTTTACGATTACATGAAAGAGGAGGTAAACGACGAACTCGTTGATATTTATGGGTCCTCATAGTTTGAACCAGGACTGTCGCGAGTTGTACGCATACTTCAGTGATAAGTATCAAATCATAGGCATAGGAACATCGATTATAGCTAACTATTAAAACAAACGTGTAGTTCATATCATTGTAGACGCCCAATTGTTATTTTTAAGAGACGATCAGCTTCCCAAGACATGCTACTTTAAGTAATTAATAATAAACACGAGTCATCATGATAAAAACATCAAAATGTTCAATAAGCATTTTACAGTTTTTTATTTTGTTGTAGGTTGGCTATAGAACCTTTGACAGAATGTGTGATATTAAAAGGTAAGAAGCTTGATATATGTATGTATGCCATAATAAAACCAGAGATTAACATGAAAATTCAGACTCAAAAATCAGGGGATGAGTTGATTGCTTGACAATGACATGTGTTTGTATTTCTACTGGACAGCAATAAAATCAGATGGGCTTAATCATTACTAAGCATAGAGGCCTATTGCAGAATGAATTAACTATTACTGTGATTACTTCAATTTGATATCTGCCATGAGTACAAATTTTACCACCGAACTGTTATTTGTAATTATAATTAGATAATCAGCATTTAAACAAATTTTCTTGTAAACCGTTTTATAAACTATTTATAAACTGTAACAATAACATACTAATTGGGTCCAGAATCTCGCCTATATCTAGATACTGTTTGGGCCCAGAATCCCACCTATATCTAGATACTGTTTGGGCCCAGAATCCCACCTATATCTACATACTGTTTGGGCCCAGAATCCCACCTATATCTAGGTACTATTTGACCCCAGAATCCCACCTACATCTAGACACTGGTTGGGCCCAGAATCTCGCCTGTATCTAAGTACTATTTGGGCCCAGAATCACACCTATATCTTGGTACTATTTTGCCCGAAAATCTCACCTATATCTAGACACTGTTTAGGCCCAGAATCCCACCTATATCTAGATACTGTTTAGGCCCAGAATCCCACCTATATCTAGATACTGTTTGGGCCCAGAATCCCACTTATATCTAGATACTGTTTAGGCCCAGAATCCCACCTATATCTATATACTGTTTGGGCCCAGAATCCCACCTATATCTAGGTACTATTTGACCCCAGAATCCCACCTATATCTAGACACTGGTTGGGCCCAGAATCTCGCCTGTATCTAAGTACTATTTGGGCCCAGAATCCCACCTATATCTATATACTGTTTGGGCCCAGAATCTCACCTATATCTAGATACTGTTTGGGCCCAGAATCCCACCTATATCTAGATACTGTTTAGGCCCAGAATCCCACCTATATCTATATACTGGTTGGGCCCAGAATCTCGCCTGTATCTAAGTACTATTTGGGCCCAGAATCACACCTATATCTTGGTACTATTTTGCCCGAGAATCTCACCTATATCTAGATACTGTTTGGGCCCAGAATCCCACCTATATCTAGATACTGTTTGGGCCCAGAATCCCACCTATATCTAGATACTGTTTGGGCCCAGAATCCCACCTATATCTAGATACTGTTTGTGCCAAGAATCCCACCTATATCTAGATACTGTTTGGGCCAAGAATCCCACCTATATCTAGATACTGTTTGGGCCCAGAATCCCACCTATATCTAGACACTGTTTGGGCCAAGAATCCCACCTATATCTAGATACTGTTTGGGCCCAGAATCCCACCTATATCTAGATACTGTTTGGGCCCAGAATCCCACCTATATCTATATACTGTTTGGGCCCAGAATCCCACCTATATCTAGGTACTATTTGACCCCAGAATCCCACCTATATCTAGACACTGGTTGGGCCCAGAATCTCGCCTGTATCTAAGTACTATTTGGGCCCAGAATCACACCTATATCTTGGTACTATTTTGCCCGAGAATCTCACCTATATCTAGACACTGTTTAGGCCCAGAATCCCACCTATATCTAGATACTGGTTGGGCCCAGAATCCCACCTATATCTAGATACTGTTTGGGCCAAGAATCTGTTTACACTTCATTGTAGGTATTATTTATACCTTAGCTTATAGCTTACAAATCCCAGTGACAGTTTTCATACTGATTTTGTGACCATCATGTAGATCCTGGTACAACAATACCCAGATATTGGCATTATTTCAGATAATTGAGCAACAAATTATTAACAACCATGCAATATTTCTTCAGCATCGCTTTTGTGTCTTTTGCCTTTATTTATGAACAGAAAAGATTGACCTGAATTTACAAAATGAAACTCTTAAATTGGACATTTGTAAGGAGTATGATACTAATTTGCAAAGGTGATACAAGTTCCATACTTGACACTTTGAGTAAGATATTGCAGAGATAATAATATTCATATTTGGCAAATAATTTCAAGGGAAGTATTTCCCTGTATACAGTAGATATATATTAATAATTTTTCAGAATGTTTCATCTGTTCATATGACCTTTATTTCTGTTTTTCACTTACATTCATACCAAAATTACAAAACATGTAAAAAACATGTGAAAAAAATACTGGCATTGAGTGAAATTATTTCTTGTACTAGCAATAGAAGTGAATGCTTCTGGGTATGAAATGAGTTGATTCACTTGAAAGTTGAAAGCAGCGAAGATAATTTTTCAAAAGAGCCAGGTAAATGCTTTATTTTGGCACAGATTATAAGAGATGACTTATTATTACAGAGAGTTTAAGCTGGCTATAGATCTGGGCTGTGGAAGGGGTTACGTGTCCAGACACATACTAGCAGACATGGTGGAAAACCTCTACATGTGTGACTCATCAGAGATGTTATTGGTAAGAAATGTTGGATACACATTAATTATTTTCTTAGTACTGTAACAATGGATATGTATCAGATATTTCCTTTATCACCATCATGGTGAGTACACATTACTTATATTAAGTGTCGTCATGACGAGTACACATTAGTTGTTGTATTTAGTAATATAGCAATTCACTGTTACGAGAAAAATTATAACAGTCATTGTGATACCATGTACAGTGTCCATGTTGCTGTATGTTTTGGCTGTATTCTCTGTACACAGTACATATAATGAAAAAAAATAAACAAAACAGCTACACTGCATTTGCTTATAGTTTCTTTTTTTTCATAGTGACAAGTTGAAAATTCCTACATTTTAAGCTACAAAGTATGATCAGTTTGACTAATCCTATCAAGGACTTACCTTTTATTTAGGAACAAGCACAAGTATCTCCAGAAGTTCCAACCACAAAGATGGTGGTCGATGAAGAGTCTCTTCCATTTAAACACAACTCAGCTGATATAGTATTTAGCTCGTTAAGGTAAATCCATTTAGTGCATGCACATAACTATTGCAGGAATAATCAACACACATACCCGGTTTTAATTATCTGTGACTCATGTCCAGATATACTGTGCTTTCAGAATCCAATACCAAAGAAAGTAGGACACAAAAACTTGTTGCTTGTTTGTCACAGTCAATGAGATTAGCTTGTATAGGGTTATTAGAAGGTTAAGACTGGCACTTGTACAATAAGATTGACACTTGTACAATAAGATTGACACTAGTACATTAAGATTGACACTTGTACATTAAGATTGACACTTGTACATTAAGATTAAGACTGACACTTGTACAATAAGATTGTCACTAGTACATTAAGATTGACACTTGTACAATCAGATTGACACTTGTACAATAAGATTGACACTTGTACAATAAGATTGACACTTGTACAATAAGATTGACACTAGTACAATAAGATTGACACTTGTACAATAAGATTGACACTAGTACAATAAGATTGACACTTGTACAATAAGATTGACACTTGTACAATAAGATTGACACTTGTACAATAAGATTGACACTAGTACAATAAGATTGACACTTGTACAATAAGATTGACACTAGTACATTACGATTGACACTTGTACAATAAGATTGACACTAGTACAATAAGATTGACACTTGTACATTAAGATTGACACTAGTACATTAAGATTGACACTTGTACAATAAGATTGACACTAGTACATTAAGATTAAGACTGACACTTGTACAATAAGATTGACACTAGTACATTAAGATTGACACTAGTACATTAAGATTGACACTAGTACATTAAGATTGACACTTGTACAATAAGATTGACACTTGTACAATAAGATTGACACTTGTACATTAAGATTGACACTTGTACAATAAGATTGACACTAGTACAATAAGATTGACACTTGTACATTAAGATTGACACTAGTACATTAAGATTGACACTTGTACAATAAGATTGACACTAGTACATTAAGATTAAGACTGACACTTGTACAATAAGATTGTCACTAGTACATTAAGATTGACACTTGTACAATCAGATTGACACTTGTACAATAAGATTGACACTTGTACATTAAGATTGACACTTGTACATTAAGATTAAGACTGACACTTGTACAATAAGATTGTCACTAGTACATTAAGATTGACACTTGTACAATCAGATTGACACTTGTACAATAAGATTGACACTTGTACATTAAGATTGACACTTGTACAATAAGATTGACACTTGTACATTAAGATTGACACTTGTACATTAAGATTAAGACTGACACTTGTACAATAAGATTGTCACTAGTACATTAAGATTGACACTTGTACAATCAGATTGACACTTGTACAATAAGATTGACACTTGTACATTAAGATTGACACTTGTACATTAAGATTAAGACTGACACTTGTGTGATAAGATTGACACTTGTACATTAAGATTGACACTTGTATATTAAAATTAAGATTGACACTTGTACATTAAGATTGACACTTGTACAATAAGATTGACACTTGTACATTAAGATTAAGACTGACACTTGTACAATAAGATTGACACTTGTACATTAAGATTGACACTTGTACATTAAGATTAAGACTGACACTTGTGCGATAAGATTGACACTATTACATTAAGATTGACACTTGTACAATAAGATTGACACTTGTACATTAAGATTGACACTTGTACAATAATATTGGCACTAGTACATTAAGATTGACACTTGTACATTAAGATTAAGACTGACACTTGTACAATAAGATTGACACTATTACATGAAGATTGACACTTGTACAAAAAGATTGACACTTGTACATTAAGATTGACACTTGTACATTAAGATTAAGACTGACACTTGTGCGATAAGATTGACACTTGTACATTAAGATTGACACTTGTACATTGAGATTAAGACTGACACTTGTACAATAAGATTGACACTTGTACATTAAGATTAAGACTGACACTTGTACATTAAGACTGACACTTGTACATTAAGACTGACACTTGTACATTAAGACTGACACTAGTACATTAAGATTGACACTTGTACATTAAGATTAAGACTGACACTTGTACAATAAGATTGTCACTAGTACATTAAGATTGACACTTGTACAATCAGATTGACACTTGTACAATAAGATTGACACTTGTACAATAAGATTGACACTTGTACATTAAGATTAAGACTGACACTTGTACAATAAGATTGTCACTAGTACATTAAGATTGACACTTGTACAATCAGATTGACACTTGTACAATAAGATTGACACTTGTACATTAAGATTGACACTTGTACATTAAGATTAAGACTGACACTTGTGTGATAAGATTGACACTTGTACATTAAGATTGACACTTGTATATTAAGATTAAGATTGACACTTGTACATTAAGATTAAGATTGACACTTGTACAATAAGATTGACACTTGTACATTAAGATTAAGACTGACACTTGTACAATAAGATTGACACTAGTACATTAAGATTGACACTTGTACATTAAGATTAAGACTGACACTTGTACATTAAGACTGACACTTGTACATTAAGACTGACACTAGTACATTAAGATTGACACTTGTACAATAAGATTGTCACTAGTACATTAAGATTGACACTTGTACAATCAGATTGACACTTGTACAATAAGATTGACACTTGTACATTAAGATTGACACTTGTACATTAAGATTAAGACTGACACTTGTGCGATAAGATTGACACTTGTACATTAAGATTGACACTTGTACATTAAGACTGACACTTGTACATTAAGACTGACACTAGTACATTAAGACTGACACTTGTACATTAAGACTGGCACTTGTACAATAATATTGGCACTAGTACATTAAGATTGACACTTGTACATTAAGATTAAGACTGACACTTGTACAATAAGATTGACACTATTACATGAAGATTGACACTTGTACAAAAAGATTGACACTTGTACATTAAGATTGACACTTGTACATTAAGATTAAGACTGACACTTGTGCGATAAGATTGACACTTGTACATTAAGATTGACACTTGTACATTGAGATTAAGACTGACACTTGTACAATAAGATTGACACTTGTACATTAAGATTGACACTTGTACATTAAGATTACACTTGTACATTAAGACTGACACTTGTACATTAAGACTACACTAGTACATTAAGACACTTGTACATTAAGATTAAGACTGACACTTGTACATTAAGACTGACACTTGTACATTAAGATTGACACTTGTACATTAAGACTGACACTAGTACATTAAGACTGACACTAGTACATTAAGATTAAGACTGACACTTGTGCGATAAGATTGACACTATTACATTAAGATTGACACTTGTACAATAAGATTGACACTTGTACATTAAGACTGACACTTGTACATTAAGATTAAGACTGACACTTGTCACTTGTACATTAAGATTGACACTTGTACATTAAGACTGACACTTGTACATTAAGACTGACACTAGTACATTAAGACTGACACTTGTACATTAAGATTAAGACTGACACTTGTACATTAAGACTTTGTACATTAAGACTGACACTTGTACATTAAGACTGACACTAGTACATTAAGATTGACACTTGTACATTAAGATTAAGACTGATTGTACATTAAGACTGACACTTGTGCGACACTTGTACATTAAGATTGACACTATTACATTAAGATTGACACTTGTACAATAAGATTGACACTTGTACATTAAGACTGACACTTGTACATTAAGATTAAGACTGACACTTGTGCGATAAGATTGACACTTGTACATTAAGACTGACACTTGTACATTAAGACTGACACTTGTACATTAAGACTGACACTAGTACATTAAGACTGACACTTGTACATTAAGACTGACACTTGTACATTAAGATTGACACTTGTACATTAAGACTGACACTTGTACATTAAGATTGACACTTGTACAATTTTGACATCAATTTAAACATACAGGACTGCATGTTGTAAAGTCAGGGGTCTATAAAATGTCTTGACATCAGCCTTGTCCTAACACCATAGGATCAAGGTTACTTCTGTCGACACTAAATTGTCGGAGGGATTGAACCTAGAGCTCCCCACCAAAGTGACCTTCATCAACCAGATATACCCATGTTTTGTGAATTGCCATAGAATTGAGGGGGTTGAGGGGGTGTTAAACCTTTAGTACTGCAAAAGTGAGATTTATAGTCATCATCTTCACTGGTACATCAGAGGTGATGGTCAAAACTTTACTTACTAATCCTGGATTTGATATCAAGTTTATATGGAGAGCTGATACCTCAACTGATGTTATTATTTTTCAGTTTACATTGGGTAAATGACCTTCCTGGTTGCTTTAAGCAGGTAAGTTATGACCACAACACTTTATTGATCATAATGTCTAGATTGTCCTCATGTTTCAGTGGACTACACAGCACCTCATTAGATGTAGGCTGTTGGGTTCACCTGTTAAGGACAAATTGTTAATTTCAACACAAAATATGGTAACTTTTCTTTCTTTCTTGAAAAGGCACTTTATGAAAATAATCTATTTCAACAAAATCGTCTCCTGCCAAAATTTCCTGGTTTTCCCGTCTTTGTGTAGTGGACAGGAAGGTTTTTTATGCTCCACAAAGGGAGAGCTTATAGCCATCCATCTGTCCATCTGTCAGTTTGTTCATCTGTTTGTCTATCCATCCAATATAATTTTGTCCAGAGCATATCACAAAAACTATAAGTGGTATCAACATGAACCTTCATATGTAGATAGATCTTGACAAGGAGAAGTGTAGTGTACAAGAACTCTATTTTGCATAATTAAAGAGTTGTTGAAACTTGGTGTATACATTTGTCATACTAAGAGAATGTGCAGTATACCAAATTCAGGGCCTGCAACTTCTTAATTACAGAATTATTGCCCTTTGATTAATTTTCATGGCCATTAATGTCGTTTTCGGAGAGAGAATTCATCAGTAATACTAATACTCTTGTCTTTCTTAATATTTTTCAGAACAGAGTTTTAGCAATTTCATTTTTTTTTTTTTTTTAATTTCAGAAAAGTATTTAGTACGTCTACTATCATATAAAATAGATGTAAAACGTAATCTTGATTTTTATCAAACATAGGATTAAAGCGTTACCGGTACATCATTCATTACATTAGATACAAGAGTTTTCAGGGATCAGCGTAGACCACTGTATTTGTTTACTGTTTTGTCCTTAAAGGTACACAGAACACTCAAGAATGATGGTGTCTTCCTTGGCTGTATGTATGGAGGAGACACTGTGTTTGAACTCCGTGTTGCACTACAGCTAGCTGAGATAGAGCGAGAAGGGGTTTGTATAATGACATGTGATTGGTCTCCAAGTAATGATATAATTATGATTGGGTTAATTATGGCACAGATATAGTCATGTCATGTTTACTTCCTGAGGTGAAGAAATAAACAGTTTTGCTCCATTCTTAGGCCTACCTTAGGTTCAGTGTAATGTTACTGGTGTCAGTTTGATTCTTGCCACTTACAGTTAGTTTTTTTTTTGTGGCATTTTGACTTACATATTCAACCAGATATGTTATCAAGGCTCTCGATCTGCCAGATTTGCGGCAGATTCCCAATGCAAAAAAGTATCTTTTTTTCCCAATTTAGACCCCAAGTTTTCCCAATTCTTAGGAAAACACCCCAGTCCCAAAATGGGGTGTAAGAGCCCTGGTTATACAGCTTCATTTATATATACCAGGTGTATTTTATCTACTACAGATTAAGGACACTGCTGAAGGATCTTAAAGGTTTATTATAATAATTAAGATATAAATATCCTTCGGTTTAAATGTAAAAATCATCAATGAATAATTGAAATTTAACTTGTCTCAGGTTCCTAACAAAAATTTTCAATGGCCTTAATATGCTGGATAAAGTTTTCAACCAATATCTCATGGAAGTTCATACAAGTATTTCTGCTGCCAATTTCTCAATATTTAATTGTAATGTAACAATATTTTTTACATCAACAGGGATTCTCTCCACATATTTCACCATTTACCAGTGCACATGACCTTGGGAACCTCCTCAATAGGGCTGGCTTTACCATGTTGACACTGGTATGTTATCTGCAGATAAAAATGAAAATGATATCCTCTATAGAAAATTTAAACCTTGTCTTCATCTATACCTTACACTGACTAATCCAGTGGAGACCCTGACAAGATGACTGATACACTGACTAATCCAGTGGAGACCCTGACAAGATGGACTGATACACTGACTAATCCAGTGGAGACCCTGACAAGATGGACTGATACACTGACTAATCCAGTGGAGACCTTGACAAGATGGACTGATACACTGACTAATCCAGTGGAGACTGACAAGATACTGATACACTGACTAATCCAGTGGAGACCTGACAAGATGGACTGATACACTGACTAATCCAGTGGAGACCTTGACAAGATGGACTGATACACTGACTAATCCAGTGGAGACCTTGACAAGATGGACTGATACACTGACTAATCCAGTGGAGACCTTGACAAGATGGACTGATACACTGACTAATCCAGTGGAGACCTTGACAAGATGGACTGATACACTGACTAATCCAGTGGAGACCTTGACAAGATGGACTGATACACTGACTAATCCAGTGGAGACCTTGACAAGATGGACTGATACACTGACTAATCCAGTGGAGACGTTGACAAGATGGACTGATACACTGACTAATCCAGTGGAGACACTGACAAGATGGACTAATACACTGACTAATCCAGTGAGACCTCGACAAGATGGACTGATACACTGACTAATCCAGTGGAGACCTTGACAAGATGGACTGATACACTGACTAATCCAGTGGAGACGTTGACAAGATGGACTGATACACTGACTAATCCAGTGGAGACACTGACAAGATGGACTGATACACTGACTAATCCAGTGGAGACCTTGACAAGATGGACTGATACACTGACTAATCCAGTGGAGGCCCTGACAAGATGGACTGATACACTGACTAATCCAGTGGAGACCTTGACAAGATGGACTGATACACTGACTAATCCAGTGGAGACACTGACAAGATGGACTGATACACTGACTAATCCAGTGGAGACCTTGACAAGATGGACTGATACACTGACTTATCCAGTGGAGACCCTGACAAGATGGACTGATACACTGACTAATCCAGTGGAGACCCTGACAAGATGGACTGATACACTGACTAATCCAGTGAGACCCTGACAAGATGGACTGATACACTGACTAATCCAGTGGAGACCCTGACAAGATGGACTGATACACTGACTAATCCAGTGGAGACCCTGACAAGATGGACTGATACACTGACTAATCCAGTGGAGACCCTGACAAGATGGACTGATACACTGACTAATCCAGTGGAGACACTGACAAGATGGACTGATACACTGACTAATCCAGTGGAGACACTGACAAGATGGACTGATACACTGACTAATCCAGTGGAGACACTGACAAGATGGACTGATACACTGACTAATCCAGTGGAGACCTTGACAAGATGGACTGATACACTGACTAATCCAGTGGAGACCTTGACAAGATGGACTGATACACTGACTAATCCAGTGGAGACCCTGACAAGATGGACTGATACACTGACTAATCCAGTGGAGACCCTGACAAGATGGACTGATACACTGACTAATCCAGTGGAGACACTGACAAGATGGACTGATACACTGACTAATCCAGTGGAGACGTTGACAAGATGGACTGATACACTGACTAATCCAGTGGAGACACTGACAAGATGGACTGATACACTGACTAATCCAGTGGAGACCCTGACAAGATGGACTGATACACTGACTAATCCAGTGGAGACCCTGACAAGATGGACTGATACACTGACTAATCCAGTGGAGACCCTGACAAGATGGACTGATACACTGACTAATCCAGTGGAGACCCTGACAAGATGGACTGATACACTGACTAATCCAGTGGAGACCCTGACAAGATGGACTGATACACTGACTAATCCAGTGGAGACCCTGACAAGATGGACTGATACACTGACTAATCCAGTGGAGACACTGACAAGATGGACTGATACACTGACTAATCCAGTGGAGACACTGACAAGATGGACTGATACACTGACTAATCCAGTGGAGACCTTGACAACATCATTATCATTATGACGAATGGTGAATACTGCATTGATGGAGTTGTAACCATAGTGATAAGATAGTCATTTAATTGTGTAAGATTACAAAGGAAGTACAAAATGTACATGTTCCAATGAAATATATGTAGTTGTAAGGTAATTTATAATTTATAATTGTGTAAGTTTTTCATCAAAAATGATTTAACCCTTTGTTTTAAATGTTCACAATTGATGACATCATTTAACACTAGCAGTGATATTTCTATGTCATCTGTTCTCTTTATTATCACAGTGATCTGTGTATGTTGCAGGATACAGACGAGTTCACAATAAAGTACCCATCGATGTTTGAGTTAATGTTCGACCTGAAAGGTAGGTGTGATTGGCTGGTATACAGATCAACCCGTCTATGTTTGAGCTGATGTTCTACCTGAAAGGTAGGTACCATTGGCTGGTATACAGATCAACCTGTCTATGTTTAAGCTCATGTTCGATCTGAAAGGTAGGTACCATTGGCTGGTATTCAGATCAACCCATCTATGTTTGAGCTGATGTTTGATCTGAAAAGTAGGTACCATTGGCTGGTATACAGATCAACCTGTCTGTTTGATCTGATGTTCTACCTGAAAGGTAGGTACCATTGGCTGGTATACAGATCAACCTGTCTGTTTGATCTGATGTTCTACCTGAAAGGTAGGCACCATTGGCTGGTATACAGATCAACCTGTCTTTGTTTGATCTGATGTTCTACCTGAAAGGTAGGTACCATTGGCTGGTATACAGATCAACCTGTCTGTTTGATCTGATGTTCGATCTGAAAGGTAGGTACCATTGGCTGGTATACAGATCAACCTGTCTATGTTTGATCTGATGTTCTACCTGAAAGGTAGGTACCATTGGCTGGTATTCAGATCAACCTGTCTGTTTGTGCTGATGTTCAATCTGAATGGTAGGTACCATTGGCTGGCATTCAGATCAACCCATCTATGTTTGATCTGATGTTCTACCTGAAAGGTAGGTACCATTGGCTGGTATACAGATCAACCTGTCTATGTTTGATCTCATGTTCTACCTGAAAGGTAGGTACCATTGGCTGGTATACAGATCAACCTGTCTATGTTTGTGCTTATGTTCTACCTGATAGGTAGGTACCATTGGCTGGTAATCTGATCTCTACCTGTCTGTCTTCATGCATACAAAATATGGGAGTTGAGGTTTGAATTACGTATTCAATTTGACTGTCAATTGAAATTTATGAAAATAAAGGATAGACATACAATATTTATGGGTAAAAACGGAGATCTCTATTTCCCTAGTTCTAAACATCAACACCGTGATGGATAAGTTTTTATCTGGGCTATAGTAACCAGTTGTCAGTCTGTTATCTCTACATGTATGTCCAAGACGTCATATTTCTACAATATAAATACACCCCATTTTCCTCTGAATTAAGGGGATGGAGATACACATAGCAGTTACTTCAACAACTGGTCTGGCTCCAAACTTTTAAGACATGTTTTTTTTTTTTTAAAACTAAAGACAAGCCAGACATGATGAGACAACATACTTACAGGTGTGTATCCCAAATAGGGAGGTCAAATTCCTATTGAGACCATAACTTCTATATAGCATGTCTTATATGATTCATGGCAAGGAACTAAACGAGAATAAATATGACTTAGTCTTGGGCGTATTGGCTACATCTTGTATGTATAATTTCAGGTATGGGAGAAAACAATTGTTCATGGTCCCGCAGACCCTCATTACACCGAGACACAATGCAAGCTGCAGCAGCCATTTACAAAGGTATGAATTGCTGATTATCATATCAATGCTTAGTGAACAACTTGATAATGTACAGTAATGACCATTATCCAGGGGATTTTTTTGGCCCTGGCATTGAAGATGGAGAAAGCATACAGCATTACCCATGTCCATCCATCCATCCGGATTTGGTTTCCATACCAGAACTTTAGAATGCCTCAATAGAATTAAATAATATTTTGCATGTATTTTGAAATATTAATAATCTAGGCCAAGTTTGATTTTTGCTTAATTTTTTGGCAATTTCTACTAGAGTTATGGCCCTTTCTTGACCAAGAAACCCTGAAAAATTTGGATTCCACACCATAACTTTAGAATGCCCCAGTAGAATTTAATAATATTTTGCATGTATGTTGAAATATTCATTGATCACTATTAAAAATCTCTGTCTAATTTCAAGACTATTCAATTCTGATTGTGTTATGCCCCTTGCCCTTAGAAAATTTCAAGGAATTTTTAAGCTTCTGTTCATTATCTCAGTCAGACATTCTGAATTGAAATTTGGTGTTACGGGAAAACGCAGGTCATGTTCTTACCTGGGATGGGTTAGATGATGTTTGATGGAGTTGTGCCCCTTGGACTTGAAATTAAATTTCAGGCAGTTCACCTTTTCATTTTTGTTACCGCAGGGCTTTCATGTCATATTGACACAATAGTTGTAGTTTAGCTCATATATACTCTATATATTGAAGTATACATATTACATATATATACATGGACCATGGCGGTGGGAATTTCTTTTAATCCGAGTGGTATAGCTGTTGTGGTTTGATGTTTAGATGTGCTGCATCTTTTAAGACATCTTTTAAGTCAATTTTACAGCATTGACCACTTCTAATTAAAACAGTCTATTGTGCTGCCTTGAAGTATGACAGAACATTGTGTATCCTAGCAGTATCATTGTTAACAATGGAAACATGTAAATGTTTGAATTTCCAACAGTTATAATTACCAGGAGCTAGGATTAATTAGTCATTAATGCCGATTCTATAGATCAAGTGTATGTGGCCTTTGCATCAAGTACCTCAGTACTTATTCAAATTTGCTGATTGTTATTGAGTTGTTAAGCAATAACCTGCAGCAATTAGGTAGAAAACAGAACTAGTTAACAGGGTCTTCTTTGACAGTTTAAATCAGTCTCCATGAATTATTGAAAAAAATACTACATGTAGCTTGTTTTGGGATGTCACTGTTGTTATTGAAGAAACTACCAAATATCAGAAGTGGACCAGTTTCATCATTGTCAGGAGGATTTTACTCCTTCAGTATTGATGATGACCCATAATAACACCATGGTCAATAGTATATTTCTTGGTGTAGGAAAAGACTATGAAATATATACAAATATTAAATGTATCATTGACATGGTATAGTAACAGCCTCAGTGGTAGGTTTTTCACAAGCCTTTATTGTATCTTGTTTCAACAAAGCCATTTTTAATCTTTCATACTTCATCGGTAATTTGATGCATGCCTGGGTGTTTTCTTCTCTTAGATTTAGAGCGTATTGTGTTATTGAATGTTTCTTAGTCCAAGCTCTTGTTGATACTGTAGTATATCCTATAGGTACAAAACGTTATTGAGAAGGAACATTTGGTGTTTTTCAATTACAAGATAGGTTACTCAGGATTCTAGTCAGTTAGGCAACTCAAAATCTCGTGATTAATTCAAAATCTGAATTACCATCAATCCGTACCTTTATACCAAAGTAAAATAAATATCGTTGGACTCAAAAACACTGGACTCCAAAATTAAATTACTTCTATCCATAGTCCAGTTTCTTGCCCATATTTTTTTAACAAATTCTCTATTAAATTCTCTTGGTGATATCCCTTATATACCCAAAGTCATGGGATGGGAAAGATATCTTAATGGAATATATCTTAGAAGGTGTAACTTTTGAAAATAGCCATTTCTTTTGCCATCATTGAAAGGGAATAAATCCATTTCATGTTTTATGACACAGTCCATTTGTTATAAAAATGATTGGTAAAAAGTCCTGTAAGCAGTAAGAATGCTATGTGATTGTTTGACAGATATGTACGGAGATGAGGAAGGTGTACCAGCTACATTTCAGGTGCTTAACTTTATAGGATGGAAGCCTGATCCCTCACAGGTAATAATGATGCTTAGATGGACACTAAATAACAAATATTTAAAGAATATGACTTATCATTTTACATAACAATGTTTATTTCACACAAATATATCACACATACATAATACAGTGTAAAACAGTGATATTTGATGCTTTTGGATATTGTCACATACCATATCGACTCTAGTCCAGATCAGGGGAGGTAATTATGTACCACCAGGATTAAAGAAGGACGCCTATTTCAATAGATATTGTACATTTTTATCAATCTTTCCTGTATATTTTCAGCCACAACCAGTGGAAAGAGGCAGTCAGGATTTCTCATTTAAGGATCTTGACCGATTGAATGAGCTGACCAAGGACATAGAAAAATTGAAAGGTGATGCCAAGGTCACAGAGGACAATAAGGATGACAAAAAATCTTGATGCACCATCTGTATATACAATAAAGTGTTGTTGTTAATTGGTTTTTATTTGCATTGATTCATTGGTAGGTTTTATTAAACTCTATAGTTTATGCATCACCTGTCAGAATATAGTCAAACACAAAGTGGTTGGCAAATTTGTTGGATCTTTGTAGAATCTTCCTTACTCCAAACATTTGATAACAGCCTCACAGTAAAACATTTAAAAACAACCTCGGAACAAAATTTTCAAAAATATTTCTCAACTGAAATTGTAAAGATATTCTTTACAGACTGATGATATTCAGAAGTATGTTGGCCGATACCTTGATTGGACACTGAAATTATTACCTGGCTCAAATCTCGTAACGAATTTTGACCTCGTACTACTATCAACATCCAAAATTATGGCATATCATCTTTACTGTTCTTATTTTCAAAATTGTTTACAGTATACCAATTTCAATTTTTTAAATCAAATATGGTATATATGAGTCATATAATTAAGTAACTAATCTTGCCTGGCCAAAGTTCAAACTTAACACATGCCATCAATTCTTTAACAAGAGTTCCTCGGAACTGTATGTGTCGCCTGCATAAAGTGTCACGGTCACCCAGAAATTGAACTGGATGTGCAACGATCAACCATGAAGTTGTAATACCAAATTTCATTTCTATAACTTGAAGCATAAAAGGAAAACTGCGCAAAGCAATATTCCTGAGAAATTTTCTAAGTTGAAAGGGCCATAACTCTGTCTAAAACGGTACAGATAGCCGGGAATCGAACTTAATCTGTACCCTTGCAATAAGAAGCAATATACCAAATTTCATTTCGATAACTCAAAGCATAAGCCAAAAAATTCCGGAAAACAATATTCCCAGGAAATTTTCTAGGTTGAAAGGGGCATAACTCTGCCAAAAAGGGTCACAGACAGCCGGGAATCGAACTTAATCTGTACCCTTGCAACAAAAAGCCATATGCCAAATTTCATTTTGATAACTCAACGCATTACCGAAAAAAAGACGGGAAAGCTTTCGTACGGACGACGACGACACGAGGACGGACAAAGTGGTCCCTAAGTGTCCGCCAGCTCTGCAGGCGACACAAAAACTATATTATGAAAATATATTGCAAGTAAGGAGAACAGTGCATTGGCAACACAATGGCTGATAAGGTATGACAAAAAAAGAAATATTTATGTGGTAATGCTTCGGGGGGAAAAGGCAGTTGGAGAAAAAGAGTGTTTTGGTAAAGTTTCATTGCCAACACTTTCTATGTAAAATATCGGTCAAATCCATGAGGTGTTAAATTCTCAAACCAGAAACCAAAGAAATAGCAATGGAAACACTTATGTACATCAATCACGACAATTTTCATATTGTTCATGAGAAGAGAATACCCACAGAGGTGGTCATTTAACTTTTAAATCTTTTATTTGCATATATAGGCCAAAGGAACTGAAGATAAAAATGTTTAATCAGCGGTCACCATCTTTCTAGTTCTCTTAAGACTATTTAAACAACATGGCTGTGATGTCCAAAGAAATACCCTGAACATCTGTCTTGGTGAGTTCTCTTAGACTATTTAAACAACATGGCTGTGGTGTCCAAAGAAATACATCTGTCTTGGTGAGTCATACAGCCTTAATTTCCATGAACTTCTGGAATCATGTCAGTTGGTTTGGCGTCTGACTTACTGGCTACAATCTAGTACCTGATACAATGCACCAGCAATGTCTTTTTTTGACAAAGATGAAGCCTTTTCTTACATGTTCATCTATAAACACGCTGGATTTTCTGCTATGCTTTTGTCAACAAACGACAGATTTCTGCAACACTGCATCATAACAGGGACCTGAGAATCGGTTATCCTGGTGTTTTCGGGTATATAATCGGGAGGGGGTGTTACAGATCTATCGTAGTCAGGTCTGTTATGCCAGTAAAGCAATTTGGTTCACCTCATTTCTGGTGGGTTGTTAAGCGGAAGCTATCATTATAAGGTGTACATCAAACTTTTACCTAAAATTAGAAACCGATTTGTCGGGATCATTCTCTAGTCACACAGGCTGAGATGGAGTGAAACGGACGGTGGAGGTAAAGCAATAATTTTGCGTGGCTTACAGCTTCTCTAGGATCTGATTTTGGTTCAAGATTACGTCATAACCATGTGACGACTCGTGTGACCTCGTGTCCACGTGTTGAAAGTGATTCCATTACGCCCGAAACAGCGGAGCACGCTTTCATGGGTATTTGGTCTAGCACGACACAGAAGTTATTATATCGTATAATGCTGCAGCATTCATCACTGTGTCACAAACTGAAGGTTGTAAGTACGTTACTCTTACAGAGTTGGTGTCGATGTCAAAGGAATACATTTTCCTCTTCTCTTCAAGACAAATGTTTTTTTTTTAATGATATTAGTTAAATCTGTCATTTCCCAGCGTGGTGACCGACTTATGGACATGCGCAGAATCCACTCCAGGCGTGCAATTTCGCAGTTGCTGCTGACTAAACTACCGGAAATGATCAATTTCATCATTACCTTTCACGCACAAGTTGAGTTGTTTTATATCTATGATTGGTCAGTTTTAATGTCGTTGGCTCGGTCCACTCTGACCCTGGAGGCCACCAGACAATACCTGTAATATAGTTTAAACTGTTGTGGTCAAAATGAATTCCATAAAAGGTAAGTAAGTACCTTCCTGTGCAAATCTGAATGAAATACAGTATAACCAAAATATATTTATCTGTATCTGCAAGACAGAAGTCTACCAGATTGTACAAATTACGCAAGTGAGTAACAGTATTTAATACAAATTTGGAGCCATGCAACTGTTTCGCACTTCTAGGACTCGTCTGCGGCTCGAAGGACCTAAATTTTGAAGCCAAGGAGGCGGCTGAGGAAAACCCAAAGTGATCTAAAGAAATGTTGAAAACCGCAGCAAGTACATATACATGTATATTCTGAACCGTGCAGCTGTCCTGTTGGAATAGAAAATGTTATGTGGAGGTTATCGCAAACCTCGGAGACTGAACTCCAGAAACATATCAGTGTCTACCACCTGTCAGAACAAAATAGCGCACGGAAGACAATAGATGTAAATAGCTGGTTGAAATCACCTACCTCAAGAAAGTCACAAAGATATGTTAATGAACACGAAAGTAAAGTTTTTACAAATATTTCAAAAAAGATATTTCTTTGTCAAACAGATTTGATATGGAATTATCTTTGACAACGTATATAAAAAGGAGATCAAAACAGTTCCCCAGCTATTGCTATTATATATATACATGTATATTAGTTTCGTTTGAGTGTCTCTCGAGGTAAATTCGCAAGAGCGTTCATTACTGGCGAACCTCAAGAAAAATGACAAATCATATCATTTTTGTTCTTTGTAGATCGTCTTCATATACTTGTCATAGTATTTGTGCTTTTTCAACAAACAAAAAATAAAACAGAAATACTCGTTTTGTTTTCACACAATCTGATTTACTCACATGTAAAGTGGAACACAGAGTAGGCACAGTACGGCTGAGAGCAGGAAGACAAATCCCTTCATCCATCCGACCGTGCTGGAGTACAGCGTATTGAGGCCCAATCCACTACACAGAGTGCCAGCACTCTCAACCAACCCCAAAAGGGAGAACAAAAAACCTTTAACATACAACAAATAAAGCGAGTTACTGATTTAACATACCGAATAAACGACCGTATAGTTTGCAATATGTTCTAAATAAATAAGTAACGCTAATAGTGACGTATTTGATAATAATTACCTTGTTTATCCGGCGATGTCACTCCTGACAACATAGCACCTGTCAGCGGATATCCCAAACCTCCCATAAATCCCACCACAGGCACTGTAAAACAGCAGAAAGCTATATACCAGGCATCAGGAAAGTCTCACCCCTGAAAATTATTCATTTCCCATACCTCCTGGAAATCAAATACTGACACTTGAATACCTCTGACCTCCCATAAATCCCACTACAGGCACTGTAAAATGGCAGAAAACTATATACCAGGCATCAGGAAAGTCTCACCCCTGAAAATTAATCATTTCTCATACCTCCTGGAAATCAAATACTGACATTTGAATACTTCTGACCTCCCATAAATCCTATCACAGGCACTGAAATATATCAAAGTAATATCCCAGGCATGAGGAAAGTCTCACTCCTGAAAATTAATTATTTCCCATACCTCCTGGAAATCAAATACTGACATTTGAATACTTCTGACCTCCCATAAATCCCATCACAGGCACTGAAATATATCAAAGTAATATCCCAGGCATGAGGAAAGTCTCACTCCTGAAAATTAATTATTTCCCATACCTCCTGGAAATCAAATACTGACACTTAAATACCTCTGACCTTCAAGACATCCCACCACAGGAACTGGAAAATACCACAAAAAATATATCAAGGCATCAGGTGAGACTCACCCCTGAAAATTAATCATTTCCCATACCTCCCGGTAACCCTCTACTGGCACCGACGCACTGACCTCCCAGAAATCCCACATCTAGCACTGAAAACTTTCCTTGCGGCTGATGTCAAAATACCCGAGGTATCATCTCAGAAATCCCACCAATGTCATTCAAAACTTTCCGAAAATTTAAAAAAAATCTCACCCCTGGCACTGAACCATTTCCCTAACCTTCAAGAAACACTCTACTGGCACCGAAACATATGTCACATATAGTTATCATACCACAGATCTACCAATTACCCATTACGGACTTTCAAACATATTTCACAGGCAGTGGTGGATGGACAGATCTTCCACTACTGACTTTGGAACAAATTCCACATCTTACAACGGAAAATGCTTTAAACTTTCTTCTAATAGCATCAACGAATGCAAACGCAAAACCCTGGGATTAAGGAACCTGATATTTCCCTTCTCTACAGTGATTGGTTGAATTGTGAATATGTTTACATTACCACAGTACACCATGAGATCGTTGAAGGCGAATGTGAATAGGAAGTCTGAGGCTGCAGTCACTACTGTCCCGATAGTGGCGATGATGACATCACTAGCACATTTCTGAAACAGACCAACTAAAAACATGCCCACGAGTTTACAGCCTGTAATCATAGACATAAACCATCCGATCTTGACCGCGGTCCAACAGAAGGGTGAATCCAAAAGGAACAGAGAAGCGACTGTCGTTAGTCCCAAGTCTCTTAAACAGGTAAGGATATAGGCGCCGAGGAGCACAGTCTGCATCGTGCGAATGGTTCTGGTGGGAAGTTTCCGATGGTCTTCTATAGCATTTGAACCCGATCGCTGAGATTGTTGAACGGAGAAATCTTTCCCAATCCGTTGCTGGTTAGTTCTCGATTCCGAAAAACAGGCAGTAACAATGATAAACGCACAGGTCATTGTTCCAATTGCAATGATATAAATGTAAAATTGTCCTACATACTGTATAATATAACCAGCAACAAACTGACCCAGTAGAGTTGCTAAAGCCCTGAAGAAGGATACTATCGAAAAGAAGAAACTGCGATCCGTTCCTGCCACGGTTATGTCAGCGGCATAAGCATTTGAAGTTTGTGATATAACGGTGTACGTTCCAGATACACCGTAAAGTACAAAACCGATATAACATACGTCAATGTTCAAATCGAAATGAATGCAAATCGCAATGATGGAGTATTTCAAAACAGCGCCAGCTATGGCTAAATACAAACCGATTCTTCTCCCGCATTTATCTGTCAGTCTGCCGATCATAACATTAGAGAAAATTGCTGGAATATATGCGGACATTAGGGAATAAGTGTTGATGGTTGCACTCCGTTGTTGCACCTTAACATTTGTGTTGTTGGAAAATATGAAGTTAACTGGACACCCTCCGCCTTCCGTATGTGACCCATTAGCCCCCAAGTTCTTTACCACTCGACTGTGAACGAGTTGTGGCCATGCCTCGTCGTCCATCATTATTGCAAAGTAGTAAAATGTTATCACCAGACAGATGTACACACGCTGTGTGAATGAACCTCCATGATACGTACCTCCAGTTTCGACCTTTGCTGGTTGTGATACCCTTTGCTCTTCTCCCCTGTTTTCCCCATCCTCCTGGGAAACATTTTCATTTGTTGTCTGCAACCTAGAGCTTGCCTGTTCCGTGTCCACCGGAAGTGGTGGAGTTTCTGTCTGACTGTTTTCTCCTGTTTTTACAGTAGGGTGGTGTCGTTGTGGATAGTTCGTTTCGTTGCCAGTGATATTCGTCTCTTCGTTGATGTCTTCTCTGCTAATCGTACCAATGGGCCATTCATTTGTTAATAAAACTGTCTTTTCGTTTGCAGTTGACCTCGTCTCCATTTTGCTGACGTCTGTTGCGTAAGAATGTATTCTCGTTATACTCTCAGTGTCGTTGTGATTTCTGTACTACAGTCATTACCGAAACAGTAATTGATGCACTTGTAAGTTATAGTCGGTAACAGTGGGGTCGCTAACACTGACCTATATAGATACTATAGGTACAGAAGACAAGCTTAAAAAGGCACATGGTTATCAGTTACATTATCAGAAAAAAAAGCAATTATCGCCGACACTTCGAAGCAAGACGATGAATGATCTGTACACAGCCTATACACAGTCGTAAGACACTACACAACAAAGACTTTAGACGCGTTTGAAAATGGAAAAGACACTTGTATCATTTCAAGCACTGAATGTGATCTCGTTATATATAGACTAGTTAACAATAGAAGTGTGCACGCTGCTTATAATTGTAAGCACGTAGGGAATTAGGACTTATCTTTAATGAAAATTGCAACTGGAGTAAATACACAAGAAAATTATGTAAAAATTGCTCTGGGGTTAGGATTTATCTTTAATGAAATTGTAATTGGAATAAATACACAGGAAAATTAATTTAAAAAATTGTATTGGGATGAGGTCTTATCTTTAGTGAAAATTGTAAATGGAGTAAATGCACAGGAAAATTAATGTAAAAATTATCAAATTAGAAATGTACTCCATAAACTGCAATATATAATACAGAGACGAACTAAAAACAAAAAAAAAATACATCATACAATCTATCATTTCTAGTACCCTGTTTTAAGGTTTGGGTATTACTATGATACCATGGATTTAGATTTAGATGGAACAAAGGATGTTAAATTAGTGGAGAAAACAGGCTAGAACCGCTATCTATCCGATATTCTGGGAAGCTACTTTCTAGGCGTGGTTTTTACGACATACGCTTGCACCACCATACTTATTGTTTCTCCACTAAATTACGGTATGATATCATATATTTCTCTGTTAAAGTTCAGTATATTACTTTCGTCATCCAAAGAGATATGGGAAGGGAAGCAACTCTGCCCAGCCTTACTTCTTGTCATTTAGAAGCTGCGGCGCCCGAGAAGATTGAAATGTATATTTTTGTTAAAAAGCAGTAGCTACTTGTCAGAAATTAACGAAATAATGGACCAAAGAAAACAATTGGGCTTTGTTTTTAGTCAAGTACACAACACCACATCCTAATTAAGACGCATTTATGTAAAACAATATTTATTCAATTGGTCAATTATTCATATACGTATGTCACAAAGAGGATCAACCCATCGTGAATCGATGAAGTGATAGTCTGCACAAACAGGATTCAATGAACAGAATGACGGATGGACAACGCCATGCCATAATTTGTGATGGCTTTCGACGGTTGTATAAGATGTAAAGTATCTTCGGCAACCTATGGTCTTTAAACACCTGTCAAATGTTCGTTTGAGGTCCTCAGATCCGCAGAGTCAGGGTGACATATTATCGTCGTGCGCCGCCCACTGTTTGTAAAAATTTCATACTTAATACTTTTTCTCACGTTCATCTTGTGGGATTCGGTTAAAACTTGCCTTAGGTGTTGTTATTATTAGGCCTCGTCTAGAGTTCAATATGGAAGCCATGACGGCCATTTTGAAACATGATTGCGCCAACCATGGTTTCCCTGAATAACACCTATTTTAATTTTCTGCTCAAGTTCCATCAGCAGAAATCAACCTGAAATTATTCTGAGACGGTCCTGAGTTATTTTTTCGGGTTAGTCTACGGGACATCCAGTATGGCCGCCATCTTAAAAAACACATTTTGATTTCCTTTCTCAACTTCTGTTGGTGCCATTGAGCTGAAATTCGTGGGAATGTTGAAACTGAAATGAGGAATGAAATTTGCCCTTAATTACTAAAATTTCCGAAATGCTTTAATCATTTAATGACAGTTACTACTACTACTGTTATCATATATAGGTCTATATAAGCAGGTGACCGTGAAGACCCATAGGCCTCTTGTCTGAGTTTTTGTGTCTTCAATAAAAATGTGATTTTTATCAAGAAGTGCATCACTATACACCAGTTCAAGAACGTAACACCGACTGATCAAGAAATACTCACACGCAAACGTTTACTTCCTTAATTCCGTACCCGATGACGGACGGACGGACGGACGAACGAATTAATCATTTTTAATCTGAACACCGTACTACATCGACCTGTATATCGATTCGATGATGTATAGAACTGTGTGATTATAGTGTACCATTGTAGTATTTTCTATCGTCCCTATTTAAGTATTATCTATGGTCATGTAAAAGTATTAAACTCATCTAAACATAGCGTAAGGTAATCTGGTTTAAAAAGACATGTCCAGATTCATATTATAACTGAATACCAGTATTGTGACAGAGTAAAACCCTCGTGCTGTATTCTTTCAATTCAGTGTCGGGTGAGCTGAATCGGGCTTTTTTCACTAGACTTGACGGGGATTTCATTCAAAACTCAAATACATAATTGAACGTATTTGATTGTAATGAAGACATGGAGTATTTAATTCAATTCCGACGCGTTTGATATCCAAGGTCTCTCCACGACGTAAAGAATGTATATACCATAGCGAATACGTCATCTAAATCCAACAGAATTAATTAGACATTGAGAAACTTGAGACCAGCTTGACTTAGACCTTGTCAGACCTGTATAAAGCTCAGTGTGAAGAGCTGTAGATATTCGTGGTGATATATAACATAACAACGAGGTGAGTTTATGTTTTATCGTATGGTTAAACTGTACCTGTCATTCTTACTATATATTCTCCTAATTCTGTCTTCAACACTATTATATCACCGACTCACCGGCAATTAATTATATATTGTTGACACTTATTTAAACAACAGGAGATTCTGATTTCGGAAGACATGTTCAAATTTTGTCACGTGTTGAAACCAAAACTCATATCTATATCCTATCATGTCCTACAACTGTTTGGCGCGTCCGTGCTGATCGTTTCCGTTTGACCAATGACCATCTACTCCTTGGAGACCTATTGATATACCTGTCCAGTGTGGTAACTGCTATACCGTAGATGGACCATAACCGAACGAACAGATGTAATGATATGTACTTCCGCACCACTAATGTCGCCAGCTAAAGACGTGTTTTCGAGATTTAATTACCATGGAAACCAGACAGAAATCGATAATAATTTTGTTCTTTGCCCTAATGAAATACATAAAATCCTCTAGTATGCGTATCAGATGTCAAATTATGAGGAAGACAAGTCTATACAACAGATTCTGAGACTTGTAATGTGTGCTTGTTCGAAATAGAATGTAAAAAAAAAGTATGTGTTCAAAAATTACCCCCCAAACACGATGAAATAGCAACGTGTGGACTGTTGATAATCAATGTAAGGATTATGTCCGAAATATCAAAATTCTGTGTTCCAGAATATGTTTGTAACACCAAGTTTCAGTTGATAGCATATCACCGCGAAGAATAAAACCTACGTTTCGATTTAGTCGTCATGGAAAAGGATGTGTCGGATGACATTGGTGTACGGTAAGTAAGGTATATATTAAACACCAGAGTAGACAAAGGATAACTTAAAGGTCTTCCGTTTGTAAATACTGGACTTGTGAGCATTTAATTTTCTTATCAATTTCTCGGCATTTCACCGATATTAATTGTTTTTATTACAACAAAGTTTTATAAAATGTCAGAAACAAAAAAAATACAGGGGAAACAGCCAGGAAATGTTGGCGACAGTTGTGGGAATTTACATTGTATGTAATTATTCGGGCGATGTCTGTACGGTGGTTGCTGAAGTTAGATTTCAGAAGGTAGGAGATTGTTATAGGAAATTCAATGTAAATGTTGGATTTGGGAATGTAGGCGATGGTTATAGAAAATTCAATGTAAATGTTGGATTTGGGAATGTAGGCGATGGTTATAGGAAATTCAATGTAAATGTTGGATTTGGGAATGTAGGCGATGGTTATAGAAAATTCAATGTAAATGTTGGATTTGGGAATGTAGGCGATGGTTATAGGAAATTCAATGTAAATGTTGGATTTGGGAATGTAGGCGATGGTTATAGGAAATTCAATGTAAATGTTGGATTTGGGAATGTAGGCGATGGTTATAGGAAATTCAATGTAAATGTTGGATTTGGGAATGTAAGCGATGGTTATAGGAAATTCAATGTAAATGTTGGATTTGGGAATGTAGGCGATGGTTATAGGAAATTCAATGTAAATGTTGGATTTGTGAATGTAGGGTATTGGGGATGACCATGGTCCACTGTTAAGGAAATGTGAACGTTGGTTGTGTAATTTGTTCGAAATCCAGGGTTTATATCCACGAGATCGGAACCCTTGGATGTGGAAAGTGGCTAGAAATAGATTGTGGGAAAGTAGTTAGTGAATTTTGGAAGTAAGACGTTGACTTTGTCAATAGTACCGAAGTTTGTTGATAGTCCAGAAAGTTTTGCTTCAGTTTTGTGTTGTTAATGGTGGCGGAAGTTTTATTACGCCTTAAATGTACTCGTGGCGCCAAATGTATGGCGACGGTAGTTCATCAGTAGTGCAGGAAGTAAGGGGGGCAGCGCTGTGCGTGCTTTATTTGACGTATTGAGAAGTGTTTGTACCGAAAATTTATTTGAAATCGATGATTATCACAAATGGATATTAATTTTTAACTTCCTGTGTTTAAGGTTTGTTTTGTATTTATTTATTTGGATAGTAAGAACTCAGAATAGATAAATGTACCTGTATTACCTCGGGCAGTAAGCAGCACTACGTGGAGACTATACCCAGGAAACGCCGGGTGGATACAGATTGTATGGTCTCAACTGTATCCACACCAAGTGTAGCGCCTCAGATCAATGTAGATTTACAGAAGTCGAATTAGTGTTTTTATATAATGTTGACATTAATCTCAAAGGTTCTCTCAGAATTGTTTGATATTTGTAATAAGTAAATTACTGCGAGAGGATTTCTACTATTGGATATGGAATGTAACGAACGCCTCAGCTTAAGCACTCAAGAAAAACATTGATTTCCTCGCTTTTGTAAACAATTGTTGATATACATGCCGTAAATTTTATGCTGTTTAATGTATTGAAATAAAACAAGATAAATCAACAAAAAATGAAACGTTTATTTTGAAAGAGGTGTGTATTAGTGTTTCGTTATTTTGTAATAGGACAAGCTGTCAAGCTAGCACGCCATTGCTCGAGTGAGGCTAGGTAAACATAAATACGTTTGTTGACGTATTCAATATTCACTCAAAAAGACCAATCGAACAAGGTACACTGAAGCTGGTGTTTTACAACAAATACAGATGGCCGCCCAGTAGTATGTAAGCGAGGAATCATAGCGACCGAACACCTTTCTAATATCGGCTCGTGTTGTGAACGTTATTTAAAGGACTTTTAAATACGTAGACTCAGATAGTTATCCAGTGTAGAAATGCACATCGATGACTTCAGGGTATGAATTTCACTGTAATCAATTAGTGTTTTGTGTATATTGATAAGTGAGGCGGTACGCTGTAGGATATGGGATAGCCGACACACACACGGGCACTAGTATTGTTACCAAACCTTCAGAAAGGACATTTTTTATCCTACTAAAGAGGTATGTAGTTTCAACTTAGATCGTTAGATGTGCTATCTCTTAAAAAACGATTTTACGTATAAGGTCTATTATTTAAGTATGGAAACAATTTTCGTTTTGATTCAAGACGAAAGGTCTTGTGTAAACCATTAAAATCTCGGGATGGTTTGAACAGCGAGTATTAACAAGCATACAGACTTACTATACCACCACTTTTTTCCTATTTTTTCAGTCCTTAGATTTAAATACTTAATTATTACAGCTGGGAAGCCAGTTTTAAAGCTAGTTCACCTGACACCCGGCAGATATACACAGTAGAATGTATCACTAATTCGGTGTAAAATTGGTTTTTGATACTTCTTAAAATCTTATATTAATTGATAATGGAGTTTAAAATACAAAAAAAATAGTGGTCTTAATAGCGAGATGTTAATTTTGAGGGGATTCTAAGCGAGGTTTCCATACAGATGCTGGCATTAAGGCATTTTTGCTTCTTTTTTTATACTACATGGTTGACAAGGTACCTCCGATAGATATAATGTCGGTTTATATGCGACGGATGGAAGTTGGTATTGGGTGATTGGTGACGTTTACCGGTAGTCTAATTACTTGTTTGTTTAGTTTACGCAAACGGAAATATGTATATTGATAGGTTGCATGGTGACTTATATTGGCAAGTTGGTGACTTGTGTTGACAAATTGGTGACTTGTGTTGGTAGGTTGGTGACTTGTGTTGGTAAGTTAGTGACTTGTATTAGTAAAGTGGTGACTTGTATTGGCAAGTTGGTAACTTGTGTTAGTAAAGTGGTGACTTGTGTTGGTATAGTGGTGACTTGTGTTGGTAAGTTGGTGACTTGTGTTGGTAGGTTGGTGACTTGTGTTGGTAAATTGGTGACTCGTATTGGCAAGTTGGTAACTTGTGTTAGTAAAGTGGTGACTTGTGTTGGTATAGTGGTGACTTGTGTTGGTAAGTTAGTGTCTTGTGTTGGTAAATTGGTGACTTGTGTTGGTAAATTGGTGAATTGTGTTGGTAAGTTGGTGACTTGTGTTGTTAAGTTGGTGACTTGTGTTGGTATAGTGGTGACTTGTGTTGTTAAGTTGGTGACTTGTGTTGGTAAATTGGTGAATTGTGTTGGTAAGTTGGTGACTTGTGTTGGTAAGTTGGTGACTTGTGTTGGTATAGTGGTGACTTGTGTTGTTAAGTTGGTGACTTGTGTTGTAAGTTGGTGACTTGTGTTGGTATAGTGGTGACTTGTGTTGTTAAGTTGGTGACTTGTGTTGTAAGTTGGTGACTTGTGTTGTTAAGTTGGTGACTTGTGTTGGTAAATTGGTGACTCGTATTGGCAAGTTGGTAACTTGTGTTAGTAAAGTGGTGACTTGTGTTGGTATAGTGGTGACTTGTGTTGGTAAGTTAGTGTCTTGTGTTGGTAAATTGGTGACTTGTGTTGGTAAATTGGTGAATTGTGTTGGTAAGTTGGTGACTTGTGTTGTTAAGTTGGTGACTTGTGTTGGTATAGTGGTGACTTGTGTTGTTAAGTTGGTGACTTGTGTTGTAAGTTGGTGACTTGTGTTGTAAGTTGGTGACTTGTTTTGGTAGATTGGTTATTATATTGGTAGATTCGTATTCTTTTTTGATTGGCAGATCGGTGACTTGTATTTGTAGATTGGTGACCTGTGTTGTAGATCGGTGACTTGTATTTGTAGATTGGTGACTTGTGTTGTAGATCGGTGACTTGTATTTGTAGATTGGTGACATGTATTTGTAGATTGGTGACATGTGTTGTAGATCGGTGACTTGTATTTGTAGATTGGTGACTTGTGTTGTAGATCGGTGACTTGTATTTGTAGATTGGTGACATGTATTTGTAGATTGGTGACATGTGTTGTAGATTGGTGACTTGTATTTGTAGATTGGTGACTTGTGTTGTAGATTGGTGACTTGTATTTGTAGATTGGTGACTTGTATTTGTAGATTGGTGACATGTATTTGTAGATTGGTGACTTGTGTTGTAGATTGGTGACTTGTATTTGTAGATTGGTGACTTGTATTTGTAGATTGGTGACTTGTGTTGTAGATTGGTGACTTGTGTTGTAGATTGGTGACTTGTATTTGTAGATTGGTGACTTGTATTTGTAGATTGGTGACTTGTGTTGTAGATTGGTGACTTGTGTTGTAGATTGGTGACTTGTGTTGTAGATTGGTGACTTGTGTTGTAGATTGGTGACTTGTGTTGTAGATTGGTGACTTGTGTTGTAGATTGGTGACTTGTATTTGTAGATTGGTGACTTGTATTTGTAGATTGGTGACATGTATTTGTAGATTGGTGACATGTGTTGTAGATTGGTGACTTGTATTTGTAGATTGGTGACTTGTGTTGTAGATTGGTGACATGTGTTGTAGATTGGTGACTTGTATTTGTAGATTGGTGACTTGTATTTGTAGATTGGTGACATGTATTTGTAGATTGGTGACTTGTGTTGTAGATTGGTGACTTGTATTTGTAGATTGGTGACTTGTATTTGTAGATTGGTGACTTGTGTTGTAGATTGGTGACTTGTGTTGTAGATTGGTGACTTGTATTTGTAGATTGGTGACTTGTATTTGTAGATTGGTGACATGTGTTGTAGATTGGTGACTTGTATTTGTAGATTGGTGACTTGTGTTGTAGATTGGTGACTTGTATTTGTAGATTGGTGACTTGTGTTGTAGATTGGTGACTTGTATTTGTAGATTGGTGACTTGTGTTGTAGATTGGTGACTTGTATTTGTAGATTGGTGACTTGTGTTGTAGATTGGTGACTTGTATTTGTAGATTGGTGACTTGTATTTGTAGATTGGTGACTTGTGTTGTAGATTGGTGACTTGTGTTGTAGATTGGTGACTTGTATTTGTAGATTGGTGACTTGTATTTGTAGATTGGTGACTTGTGTTGTAGATTGGTGACTTGTGTTGTAGATTGGTGACTTGTATTTGTAGATTGGTGACTTGTGTTGTAGATTGGTGACTTGTATTTGTAGATTGGTGACTTGTGTTGTAGATTGGTGACTTTGTAGATTGGTGACTTGTATTTGTAGATTGGTGACTTGTGTTGTAGATTGGTGACTTGTATTTGTAGATTGGTGACTTGTATTTGTAGATTGGTGACTTGTGTTGTAGATTGGTGACTTGTGTTGTAGATTGGTGACTTGTATTTGTAGATTGGTGACTTGTATTTGTAGATTGGTGACTTGTGTTGTAGATTGGTGACTTGTGTTGTAGATTGGTGACTTGTATTTGTAGATTGGTGACTTGTGTTGTAGATTGGTGACCTGTGTTGTAGATTGGTGACTTGTGTTGTAGATTGGTGACCTGTGTTGTAGATTGGTGACTTGTGTTGTAGATTGGTGACTTGTGTTGTAGATTGGTGACTTGTGTTTGTAAATTGGTGACTTGTATTTGTAGATTGGTGACTTGTATTTGTAGATTGGTGACTTGTGTTGTAAATTGGTGACTTGTGTTGTAGATTGGTGACTTGTGTTTGTAGATTGGTGACTTGTATTGTATGTGATTGTATTTGTAGATTGGTGACTTGTATTTGTAGATTGGTGACTTGTGTTGTAGATTGGTGACTTGTATTTGTAGATTGGTGACTTGTGTTGTAGATTGGTGACTTGTATTTGTAGATTGGTGACTTGTGTTGTAGATTGGTGACGTGTATTTGTAGATTGGTGACGTGTATTTGTAGATTGGTGACCTGTGTTGTAGATTGGTGACTTGTATTTGTAGATTGGTGACTTGTGTTGTAAATTGGTGACTTGTGTTGTAGATTGGTGACTTGTATTGTAGATTGGTGACTTGTGTTTGTAGATTGGTGACTTGTATTTGTAGATTGGTGACTTGTGTTGTAAATTAGTGACTTGTGTTGTAGATTGGTGACTTGTATTTGTAGATTGGTGACTTGTGTTGTAAATTGGTGACTTGTGTTGTAGATTGGTGACCTGTGTTGTAGATTGGTGACTTGTGTTTGTAAATTGGTGACTTGTATTTGTAGATTGGTGACTTGTGTTGTAGATTGGTGACCTGTGTTGTAGATTGGTGACTTGTATTTGTAGATTGGTGACCTGTGTTGTAGATTGGTGACTTGTGTTGTAAATTGGTGACTTGTGTTGTAGATTGGTGACTTGTGTTTGTAGATTGGTGACATGTATTTGTAGATTGGTGACTTGTGTTGTAGATTGGTGACATGTATTTGTAGATTGGTGACCTGTGTTGTAGATTGGTGACTTGTATTTGTAGATTGGTGACTTGTATTTGTAGATTGGTGACCTGTGTTGTAGATTGGTGACTTGTATTTGTAGATTGGTGACTTGTGTTGTAAATTGGTGACTTGTGTTGTAGATTGGTGACTTGTGTTGTAGATTGGTGACTTGTATTTGTAGATTGGTGACCTGTGTTGTAGATTGGTGACTTGTATTTGTAGATTGGTGACGTGTATTTGTAGATTGGTGACTTGTGTTGTAAATTGGTGACTTGTGTTGTAGATTGGTGACCTGTGTTGTAGATTGGTGACTTGTGTTGTAGATTGGTGACCTGTGTTGTAAATTAGTGACTTGTGTTGTAGATTGGTGACCTGTGTTGTAGATTGGTGACTTGTGTTGTAGATTGGTGACTTGTGTTGTAAATTGGTGACTTGTGTTGTAGATTGGTGACTTGTGTTTGTAGATTGGTGACTTGTATTTGTAGATTGGTGACCTGTGTTGTAGATTGGTGACTTGTGTTGTAGATTGGTGACTTGTGTTGTAGATTGGTGACTTGTGTTGTAGATTGGTGACTTGTGTTGTAGATTGGTGACTTGTATTTGTAGATTGGTGACTTGTGTTGTAAATTGGTGACTTGTGTTGTAGATTGGTGACTTGTGTTGTAGATTGGTGACTTGTATTTGTAGATTGGTGACTTGTGTTGTAGATTGGTGACTTGTATTTGTAGATTGGTGACCTGTGTTGTAAATTAGTGACTTGTGTTGTAGATTGGTGACTTGTGTTTGTAGATTGGTGACTTGTATTTGTAGATTGGTGACCTGTGTTGTAGATTGGTGACTTGTGTTGTAGATTGGTGACTTGTATTTGTAGATTAGTGACTTGTGTTGTAAATTAGTGACTTGTGTTGTAGATTGGTGACCTGTGTTGTAGATTGGTGACTTGTATTTGTAGATTGGTGACTTGTGTTGTAAATTGGTGACTTGTGTTGTAGATTGGTGACTTGTGTTGTAGATTGGTGACTTGTATTTGTAGATTGGTGACTTGTGTTGTAGATTGGTGACTTGTATTTGTAGATTGGTGACCTGTGTTGTAGATTGGTGACTTGTATTTGTAGATTGGTGACCTGTGTTGTAGATTGGTGACTTGTATTTGTAGATTGGTGACCTGTGTTGTAGATTGGTGACTTGTATTTGTAGATTGGTGACTTGTATTTGTAGATTGGTGACTTGTATTTACAGAATGATGATTTTTCTGAATTGGTTGATGCAGTATATTTAATCATGACGAGTTCCCATAGAGACACACGTCGTGTTTGATATCTACTGATGTACGTATCCGGTACCAGGGGGTCTTCCACAGTATAGAGCAATCAATGATAAACACAATATAGTCATTGTGTATGTATTATGAGCTAGCCGACAGAGAGACAAATTGATTCTGACATAATTTATGAACATCCACTCTGTCGTCATATGATCAGTGTGAGTGAGATATTGAACTGATGGTAACGGAATCGTACCAGTAACCGGTAGATAATGTGATACTCGGAATCGTACCAGTAACCGGTAGATAATGTGATACTCGGAATCGTACCAGTAACCGGTAGATGACGTGATACTCGGAATAGCACCAGTAACCGGTAGATAATGTGATACTCGGACTCGTACCAGTAACCGGTAGATGACGTGATACTCGGAATAGCACCAGTAATCGGTAGATAATGTGATCTCGGAATCGTACCAGTAACCGGTAGATGAGGTGATACTAGGAATCATACCAGTAACCGGTAGATGACGTGATACTCGGAATCGTACCAGTAACCGGTAGATAATGTGATACTCGGAAACTAATGTTTCAGTATATCGGCTATAAATAGATATTACCCAAGAATAAAACACAGACATATTATGTATGAGCACTATTATTGAGCGTTAGATTCTTGTAGGTTGAGTTTTTGCATCTGGGGCGGGGTTGGCGGGGAGGGGGAGGGGTTGCTCTAATTAATACCTCTGTTGTACTTATAAACTTTTCGCAATTTAAGTCAGCACCGTATAACAAATCCCTATGGTATGTCATTCTATTGTCTTCCGTCATATGAAGTATTTTTGTTTTCTTATCAAAATACAATGTAGTTCAAATTCGAAAACAATAATTAAGTGTTTTTGTATATTTTTCTGCAAATACTATTTTTTCTTGCCACCGCTCACACAAATACTCGTACTTCTGATTACAATTTGTACTAACACACACGTCTCACACTCTACACGCGTCTCACAAACTTCACGCGTCTCACACACTTCACGCGTCTCACACACTTCACGCGTCTCACACTCTACACGCGTCTCACACTCTTCACGCGTCTCACACTATTCACGCGTCTCACATTCTTCACGCGTCTCACACTCTTCACGCGTCATACACACTTCACGCGTCTCACACTCTTCACGCGTCTCACACACTTCACGCGTCTCACACACTTCACGCATTACACACACTTAACGCGTCTCACACTCTTCACGCGTCACACACACTTCACGCCTCTCACACTCTACACGCGTCTCACACACTTCACGCGTCTCACACACCTCACGCGTCTCACACTCTTCACGCGCTACACACACTTCATGCGTCTCACACTCTAAACGCAGGTCGCACAGAAACATTTTGCTACAAACATCTTTAACACGTTTTGATACTAAAATTTTCAAACTTTGAAGATGTACAATTTGTTATAACAGTTCTGTTTTAGATAAATACCGTTTAAATCATTGATAAGGAAGCCTGTGTTTAAATTGTTTGTTTGTTTGTTTGTTTGTTTGTTTGTTTGTTTGTTTGTTTGTTACTATAATCCAACACTGGTATTTACGCTTTTACGTTGATATCATTATACTGATGATTTCAATGAAATTTTATGGTAAAATATATATGGGTTTTTTTTTCATTAGTTTTCTAATTTTACAACATAAGCTTTTTGTTACATATAATGACTATTGTACTTCAAGATCAATATTAATATTTCATAAATATTTCAAAAGAATGAATATGACGGAGGAAAGAAACTAAGATAAGATCAAATTTGTAATTTATGTGTCAGATAATGAAGATAGTATTTATGTGTATGTTAACACTGACAGACAGCATAAACATCTGAATTACAAACACGGGATTACATTACAGTCTGTGAATCATTTCAATACTTGCCCCTGTAGATCAATTTCCTGTTTCGTACAGTATTAAAGACCCTTTTCTGGTATCAAACGTTGTTTTCTTATCAACTATAATAGTTTCTCATTATACTTGTATAATTGGTTTGCTAAAACATCTGATGAGTGTATGTGTCATCGATTTTCTGTGAAAATACATACCATATCAGATTTTGATCTATTCAGCGACACAAACTCTATTTTGGTTTGTACAAAGGACACTCGTGTAGGATTTCACTTATCGCAGTACACAAAATAGCGGTACATTTACAGAACAAATATCTGCCAGGCAGTATTGTGCTAGCTTTCTCGTCATACAAAGACATATATATTACCTTTGTATCTGCATAGAAATTAACCTGTAATTCCTAAATGGGATATTTTAACATGTCGTGTTGATTGAAATCTAGTCCTAATTTTATATAATAGTGGCGTGATACTTTCCTTGAAGAGAAAATTATAGTTCTCGTAAGTGACGTGAGTGAAGCGGTACTGAGGGAGGATGGTTAAGACTCAAAAGAACGTGTTAACACTACCAAAGTATTTAACCGTTCACTCACTTAAAGTATTAAGGGTAGCATCAACAGCCATTGTGTTAAAACTGAGCATACAACTAACGCGCTAAAACTGAGCATACAACTAACGTGTTAAAACTGTACAGACACATAACGTGTTAAAACTGTACAGACACATAACGTGTTAAAACTGTACAGACACATAATGTGTTAAAACTGTACAGACACATAATGTGTTGAAACTGTACACACACATAACGTGTTGACAGACACATAATGAGTTGAAACTGTACAGACACATAACGTGTTGAAACTGTACAGACACATAATGTGTTGAAACTGTACAGACACATAACGTGTTGAAACTGTACAGACACATAACGTGTTAAAACTGTACAGACACATACTGTGTTACAACTGTACACACATATAACGTGTTAAAACTGTACACACCTAACGTTTTAACACTGTACACACACCTCACGTGTTAAAACTATACAGACACCTAACGTTTTAAAACTGTACAGACACATGATGTATTAAAACTGTACACACACTTGACGTGTTAAAACTGTACAGACACATAACGTGTTAAAACTGTACAGACACATAATGTGTTAAAACTGTACACACCTAACGTTTTAACACTGTACACACACCTCACGTGTTAAAACTGTACACACACATAACGTGTTAAAACAGTACACACACATAACGTGTTAAAACTGTACAGACACATAATGTGTTAAAACTGTACACACCTAACGTTTTAACACTGTACACACACCTCACGTGTTAAAACTGTACACACACATAACGTGTGAAAACTGTACACACACATAATGAGTCAAAACTGTACACACACCTGACGTGTTAAAACTGTACACACCTGACGTGTTAAAACTGTACACACCTAACGTGTTAAAACTGCACTGACACATATCGTGTTAAAACAGTACACACATCAACGTGTTAAAACTGTACACACCTAACGTGTTAAAACTGTACACACACATAACGTATTAAAACTGTACACACATAACGTGTTAAAACTGTACAGACACATAATGTGTTAAAACTGTACACACCTCACGTGTTAAAACTGTACAGACACCTAACATGTTAAAACTGTACACACACATAATGTGTTAAAACTGTACACACACTTGACGTGTTAAAACTGTACAGACACATAACGTGTTAAAACTGTACTGACACATAATGTGTTAAAACTGTACACACCTAACGTTTTAACACTGTACACACACCTCACGTGTTAAAACTGTACAGACACATAACGTGTTAAAACTATACAGACACATAACGTGTTAAAACTGTACAGACACATAATGTGTTAAAACTGTACACACCTAACGTTTTAACACTGTACACACACCTCACGTGTTAAAACTGTACACACACATAACGTGTTAAAACTGTACACACACCTAACGTGTTAAAACTGTACCCACACATAACGTGTTAAAACTGTACACACACATAATGAGTTAAAACTGTACACACACCTGACGTGTTAAAACTGTACACACCTAACGTGTTAAAACTGCACTGACACATATCGTGTTAAAACAGTACACACATCAACGTGTTAAAACTGTACACACCTAACGTGTTAAAACTGTACACACCTAACGTGTTAAAACTGTACACACACATAACGTGTTAAAACTGTACACACATAACGTGTTAAAACTGTACAGACACATACTGTGTTAAAACCGTACAGACACCTAACATGTTAAAACTGTACACACACATAATGTGTTAAAACTGTACAGACACCTAACGTGTTAAAACTGTACACACACCGACTATCACGATATCCAAATGACAGCCTAGAAACGTAATAATTTCGCTGCGTCATTAGTGAACTATCTGATTCTCTCGTGTGACCTTTTTCCTTTCGCTGTATACTGTCTGAAAACGCCAATATTTAGACAGTACAATATGTGTGGTAATGAGATACGACTTTATTGAAGTAGTCAGGTAGTGTTTACATAGAAAATATATCATACTCAACCGATCTGAAATAAGTTCGTTTAAAGCTGTACTCAGTGAAATATAAATATTTAAATGAAATCCTATACAATTATCATCTATATGAATAAATAAGACATCTAATACCAAGGCCATTGGCTGTAATGTATGGTATTTGAATATTCTCCGTCTATAGAAGACATTTTGTGTCACGAGTCGTGATTAGGATGTAAACTTAAGTATTTTCAATGCATGAGAAGTATATATATATATTGTATTTCCAATGAATATTTTCGAGATCACGGATCTCTTACTGTGATTTAACACGTCTATCATACCATTACGCCATTCGTTCAATTTTCATTAATTACTAGTGTCCAGATTGTTCGTCTTTGTTTAACTTTCTTATTTTGATTTTACATCGATTTTTTCCGGTTACGGTTTGGACCAGACACTAATAATGTCTAGTGTGGTTTGCCTGCATACACTTATTTTGTGGTTTTCCTTGAAGTTTTACCTTTAATCTGACGATATTTTCATCATACCCTTCAGTCATGTCTTGTCCCCGACTTTTAGTAAGGGCTGTGAACATATAACTTAGTTCAATAGGCATTCTGAAATTCCGCTGATAATAAAAATCCACGGATTTCGTTTAAGACTGAATACCTAGCTTACTGTTTCACTTCGTGCAGAAAAAAAAACTCTTCTGATTTGCCGTTTGTGGTTTCCGTGGTGCTCGATATGATAGATGTATGTGCAATATCATTGTCTCTTTATTTTTTCTTATTTGTAAAAAAACAATGTAGGTCTTTATCATATTATTTCGTTTTACACGAATATCAGTAAGTTTACATATGTAATTGGAATATATGCAAACAGCTTGTATCATATAAAATGTCTGGCGTTTGGTATATGAAGTCAATGGCTCCTTCACAATTGTGATGTTTTTGTGTTTTGCTGTTTTGTGATTCGATGTCTTAAAACTTCATCATATTTATTTAGAAACATTTTATTTCTCATGATATCCTGTATTGTACACAACGGGACGCAACACATTGTTGCTAAGTAGAAAAATAACAGGGCACTCTTTCGGATCATTGTTTCTTCAGTTAGTTAGGAAAAAATCGTCTGCATCTCAATATGATAACGAATTTTTGTTTGGGAAAACGGTATCTGATTTATTTCAGCATAGTTTACTGGGAAAACATTTCTCCTTTATATTGAATGTAAATATCACCAAAATATTCAGTAGTCACATATATTGTATTTAAAAACCAAAGCATTGTTATAGTCAACACTACAGAGCAGTAAGAGGTTGTTCATGTAATCAAAAATCCCCACAACTTCCCTGGACGTCTGTTGACTCGAATGGTCCAGTCTATCAATTGTTAGCTGAAAGTGATTGGGTATTCCTGCCTGTCACTCTATTCTGTAAACATTGGTCCACTAAACCTCGTCACTACACACAATTATATGTAAATAATGTCAATACGCACGGGATTCCTGTCTAAATAGGCCGTGTTTTGAATGGAGTTTACACTCCAGTGATTCAAATCCCAAAATAAATACATCCTTACTTACTTAATTTGGGATAATTAAATTCAATTAAAGGTCATGATAATAAATTAATATATTTGAAGTCGATTAAAAAGAAGACTTGATGCGTGTAAAGTTGTTTATTTGGGTGGAAACTTTGAGTTCGACATTTAGACAGTAAACATTATTCACGTTATAGAAATTTGTATTTTTTTTCATGATGACAGCTCTCACTGAAGAGATCAAACATAGGGCCATCAACACAATAAGATAACCCGCTCTGATATGCAGTTATCGTTATTTTGTAGTCAAGTACACACAGGTGAAGTCAAACCCAACAAATCACGTTGAAAAAAATCCAATGTGACAGTTGTAATGACTTTATTTAAAGACTGTCAGAGTAATGGCCTTGTAACAGGAAATTCCCATTAAAATGACGTAAATATCATGTTTGGAAATGTACTTTGTATTGGTTTCGGAACAATATACTTTGTTTAACTTGAATGTGCTTTGTTGGGTACTTATTTAACATCCTTGACTTAGTGATAACATACCCCACAGCCTGGTTGCATTTTTCAAGCTCTCTAAACGTGCCGTCCGTCCATTTTGTTTCAAGATTATAACTTTACCCATACTTGATATGGGATCGGGAAACTGTGTTTGTATATCAGTTATGCGATAGATTAAATGATCAAGACCCATTATTAACAGAGTTATAGCCCTTGGGTAAAACTTCGTATACGGATCATAACTTAGCCTTCTGATAATGAAACTTCAAGTACACATTTTTCACATCACGACGATGTAGAGTATACCAAAGTCAGGGCCTTCAATCACATCTTTACAGAGTTATGGCCCTTTATGGAATTTTCGTACCAGCGGCATAAATTTGCTTGCATTTAATGATAGTTAGTGTATAACATTGGTTATACTAACACAATTTGCCCCGGTATACATTGTAGAGTATGTTTTGACAGACATTGTGGGTATATGTTGAGACATACAATGCGGGGTATGTTGTAACATACGTTGTGGGGTATGTTGTGACATACGTTGTGGGTATGTTGAGACATACAATGTGGGGTATGTTGTGACATACACTGTGGGGTATGTTGAGACATACAATGCGGGGTATGTTGAGACATACAATGTGGGGTATGTTGTGACATACATTGTGGGGTATGTTGTGCCATACATTGACGGGATATGTTGAGACATACAATGCTGGGTATGTTGTGACATACATTGTTGGGTATGTTGTGACATACATTGTGGGGTATGTTGTGACATACATAGTGGGGTATGTTGTGCCATACATTGACGGGATATGTTGAGACATACAATGCGGGGTATGTTGTGAAATATATTGTGGAATATGTTGTGAAATACGGTCTGTCGGTATGTAAATGGTGCGGCCTGTCAGGATGTAAAGGGTGCAGTCTGTCGGTATGTAAATGGTGCGGTCGGCCAGGATGTAAAGGGTGCGGTCGGCCAGGATGTAAAGGGTGCGGTCGGTCAGGATTTAAAGGATGCGGTCTGTCAGAATTTTAGCCGGGGATTTCTCTATACAGATAGTATAAGTCATGGTGGATTATGTTCTCTTGTAGGCTCTTGTTTGACTGACAGGTAGAGTCAGTTGTTGGGCCCTCGTGTAACCTTTCTAAGTTACCTTCATCGATCAAAGTGTTTACTGTGTCTACAGACTTTCATAACTTCATGTTGACGTACAAATATGTCCGATGACTTCTACGTGATAGAGTGCAGACAGTGTACATTTCACTTTTCTGGATTTACCGTTGTATTTGCCAGTATTTAGTCGTCGGGGCGTCCTTTTACACAAAAACATTTAAGGACTATTTACGTTCTATTAGTTTTTTTTTCTTTATCTAGTTACTTTGCTCAGATATGTAAATAGATTTGTATGTTTAACTTGTTCTTCGCGATATCTTAAGGGAGCATTCGTGATTGACATCTGAGTGGATGACACTAAAGAGTGTCAACATTTCAAAAAAGTCGCCATACAGTTGACACCTGTTTGTTACAGCACATCGGACATATCGTAATAGAGTCGGCACCATAACAGTTTAATGATTCAGTACTAAGAATACGTCACCATACAGTGGACACCTGTATGTTACAATACTAAGGACACATCATCATACAGTGGACACCTTTATGTTACAATACTAAGGACACATCACCATACAGACGACACCTTTATGTTACAATACTAAGGACACATCACCATACAGACGACACCTTTATGTTACAATACTAAGGAGACATCACCATACAGACGACACCTGTATGTTACAATACTAAGGAGACATCACCATACAGACGACACCTGTATGTTACAATACTAAGGACACGTCACCATACAGACGACATCTGTATGTTACAATACTAAGGACACATCATACAGTGGACACATGTATGTTACAATACTAAGGACACATCACCATACAGACGGCACCTGTATGTATCAAAAACGCGTCATTGCGGCGTTTGTGGTATCTATTCAGCACACCTGTGATTCACTTGTTAATTTCTGTTCCCCAAAACCACAATTGTATGTTCATTGTGAAAAGCTGCTACTCTCTAAATGTTGTTTTTGATATTTTTCAGACGTTTAAGCATCAGTGACGTCAAGCCTCGGGAGATGGCTAGCCGTGCCATGTTCATGTATCCTGACCTTGACAAGTCAGCCGTGCGCGCTCTCAAGGTAGAGGAGAGGATACTGGAACTGAAGGTCATCAACATTGACGTCGCCAAGAGAAGTGTGGCATTAGATTTACGAAAATCTCAAAACGAAATGAAAAAGCGGCTAAGAAAATATAGGGATAGACAGAGGGATATATCGAAAACGAAAACCACTACAGAGCCAAAAGATCAAACCATCGAGGACTTCATGGCAAACAATACTCAGCACAGGGCGTTCACCAGGAGTGCAATGCGCCCAAAAACTAGTCCGGCGGTGTTGACATCCAAACCATCTGGTAATCGTGGCGGGAGACAATCTGTTTCTCAGGAGGAGGAGTTTGAGGTAGATCCCTCATTTTTCACGGACCAGCATCGCTCAAAAATCGACCTCCGGCCAAGCACGGCGCGAGTGTTTAATGGCGACAAAGCCGCTCTTCGGAAGCTAGCTCGACTTGGTAGTCTCGGAAGACGCGATGAGCAAGTAAGATATTTTGACGATGATGAGCTTCAGGATCGAGAATCGTTTTACAGTCAAATGGTTGAGTGGAGAAAAAGTAAAGAGATTAATAATTTTGAGTCTCTTGACCATAAAGTTGGAAGTTTCTGTGAACAGAACGAAGACGAAATCAAAAGGCGATTACAGCGAAATTCATGTCTTCGTCAAAGTAATCATTCTGTGATGGAGTTTCGACGAATCAAACAACGCGAGCAGAATGAAGCTCTCCGAGCCACAACACCGTCCTCTCGACCGAACTCGTCGGGAGGTAAGACTGGTGTGGACAAACCAAAACCCGTTGTAGAAATTGTATCTAGAGACACACACGGCGTGATTCCTCGGGAGAAGGGCACGTCATAGCGCTGTGGTACTTCCGGTGGTCTTGCAATTTGCAGTCGACCATGTTTTCTTCCATGTATGATAAATATCCAATACATTTGACTGTTCCAGTTTATATTCTTTTCGAGTTATTCGAATATGTAAATGTCTTTAACGTGAAATCCGTTTTCGACAGGTGACAGTATTACTAAGGTGTATAACTGCGATAATATATGTTTGCAATAGATGTGACGTCACTTTAAGAAGTAGAGTTGTTTGTGTTACGCTAAAGTTAGAGTTTGGCCTAGATCAATCTCTTCTCAATCAAGAAATGTCTTTCCTTAGTAAGATGAAAAATACTAATACACAAATTGTTAAAAGCTCTGTGGGAACATTTGAAGCGGAACCACAGTTAATTACTATGTACCGTCACGCGGTGTATTACTATCGGTGTGGTTGTATACATGTACTTATATAATGTCAATATCATGTCTGAAGCGTGTCAAAAGACACACACGGGGAAAAGACGATGTGACATTCTTCACACAAGATGAAAAGGTGGAATGCTACAATTTACTAGCATTTGTCTATTTCAGGTTCCAAATTCACAGCTTCATGTCAAACACTAATATTATCCAGGACATATTTAGTAGTTAAACCATTTATGTACATTAATGCTGCGCTTAAGGTTCGAGTTTTGCCATGGTCGATCCCTACAAATCAAAAATGATCTTACACAAAGTAACATGAACAAAATATAATATTACCAACGTAATGTGAAAAAAGGTTTGTGTAACTCCTAACTAACACACAAATTTCCTTAACAAACCACTCCATGTTCCTAACTAACACACAAATTTCCTTAACAAACCACTCCATGTTCCTAACTAACACACATATGTCCTTGACAAACCACTCCGTGTTCCTAACTAACACACATACGTCCTTAACAAACCACTCCATGTTCCTAACTAACACACACGTGTCCTTAACAAACCACTCCATGTTCCTAACTAACACAAACATGTCCTTAACAAACCACTCCATGTTCCTAACTAACACAAACATGTCCTTGACAAACCACTCCGTGTTCCTAACTAACGCACACATGTCCTTGACAAACCACTCCATGTTCCTAACTAACGCAAACATGTCCTTGACAAACCATTCCATGTTCCTAACTAACGCACACATGTCCTTGACAAACCACTCCATGTTCCTAACTAACGCACACATGTCCTTGACAAACCACTCCGTGTTCCTAACTAACACACATATGTCCTTGACAAACCACTCCGTGTTCCTAACTAACACACATATGTCCTTGACAAACCACTCCGTGTTCCTAACTAACACACGTATGTCCTTGACAAACCACTCCATGTTTCTGACTAACACACATATATCCTTGACAAACCACTCAATGTTCCTAACACACACACACATGTCTTTGACGAATCACTCCATGCCCCTAACTAACACACAAATTTCCTTGACGAACCACTCCATGCCCTTACTAACACACAAATTTCCTTGACGAACCACTCCATGCCCCTTACTAACACACATATTTTCGCGTTCTGAGAGACGATGATCGAAATCAGGTCAGTTTGATACTAGCTGGTTACAAAATAATTTCACCCGATTTTTTCATCCCCAATAGAAAGAAAACATGCCAAAAGTAGTTTAACACTTTTTATATGACGTATGGTATTGAAAAGAGGTCTCCTCTGTTTCCAACTCGGCATATAATAATCAGGGAAGAAAAAAAACTTACAGAATAATGAAATGACTGTATCACTTGTAATTCTATGATATTATTCTGTCTACAAGCGTGTTAATGTGTATCATCATGATTCTGTCGAGTCTACACCATAGTACTTTAGCCAGCATAACTTTGACCCAGCTTTCATGTATTCTGTTTCGTAGATAATTCAAGTTTGAATTCGACGTATAAATGAATTAAATGTGCTATTGTGACTGTTGAATCGGAACCACTGCTGATTACTATGTACTATCACGCTGTGTACAAGAGACAAGCGTTTATCGTCCGTGTGGTTGTATACATGTAATTAAATAAAGTCAATATCGTGTCTAAAACTTGTCAAAAGACTCTCACGGGACAGAGACGATAAGTCCGCATTTTTCACACCAGATAAAAAAGTATTAGTATTCATTAGCATTTGTCTATGTCGGGCTCTTAATTCACAGCTTCGTGTCAAAACACTAACACTGTCTGGGGCGTGTTTAGAGAGCAGTTAACGGTGGTCCTATCTATGCGAAATACCATATACAAATGTACATGTATTTATTTGTTTATTTCGCACGACATTTGTATTCAAGAATTCAAAGTGTTTAGCAATTTTATTACACGGAAACTTTTTAGATTTATAAGCAATTGGAGCAACGATCGTTTCACATTCTCATGATTGTAATGCGTCAATTCTATATAAAGTTATGAAAAAAAATTGTGTGGAGTAGGGGGGTGGGGTGGGGGTGACTGGGGGGTTTCCCTTGAAATAGTGTTGCGCGGCAAAACACAAGTCCTTTCATAGATGTTTATTAGCACGATTGGTGACTAAGATTGCTCATTAAAATATGAACTTTTAAATTCAACGCTCTTGTTGATAATAGATATATATACATATATGCGTTTCGCATACCAAAGAATTGCACCAAATCACAGCCGTTTTTATTTCGTGTTACATAGTAACAATTTAGGAAAATAATGTATTGCTTCGCTTAATAAGTAAACAAAATATTAAAGTTTTCTTTAGAAGGGTGTTTTACTTCAGACATCGCCACGTTACCGAACGAACCGGAAGTAATGCCATCTACAAATTTAGGTCAAACCCTGTCGTGCCACGCTCTCAAAATGAGAACTTGGAGAAATCACAAGGTAAACGTACGCGTATCGTACACATCACGTCACCAAAGGAAATTGAATATGTTTGTATGGTGTCATGGCGACGGCCATCACACTTATGCAAAGCCTTCACCAACTGCCATCTGTTGAAACCCTTTCTCGTCAGCTGTCGATATCTATGGTAATATTGGCAAGGGAGGCAGGGAATTGAAAGCATCACGCTTGGTAAACAGATTAGTGGAACAGCCAATTTGACCTTGCTGATTGCGTTACAAGTAAAGTTTTGGTGGGATTATTAGCAGAGCTAGTAATAAAACCTAGGCCATTGTGATGATAAGGAATATGATATGAAGTAGGAAGAACCATTGCATTACCGACGAATGATTAAACAGTAGTTTGTCTTTGAAAGACGGAATAATTTGTATATAGGATTTCTATTGTTATCACGCAAGCCTATCTCTATCTGTGGGCAGGAAATACAATAGTATCTGCAGAAAATTATCTTATTATCACACGAATTCAACTGAACACACTTTATTGCTTCATGATAAGGAAATACCGGTTTCATTTTAAAGTTTAATTTAAGCTCTCTATTCTTAAAATGTTCCTTTTTCTGCCCACATTTGTAGTTGTACTAGAAGATTGGTTTATCTTTGCACCAACACAAGTTCAATCATCCTGTCACGGCATTGTTATTTAACTGGAAGAGAAGTAATTCCAACCAAACAAGAATCGGACTCAGGACATTTTTTCTCTGAGAGTTAAAGAAAAGATACTGATACAGGGGTTTTGGCAGTATGTACAATGCACGAGAAATGTACTTGATATGATGTATAAAACGTACCCAATCACCAGGGGTGTTACAAATATTTCCCATATAATACGAAATGGCGGAAAAGGCGGAAAGTGTGACGTCATGCTTCGAAAGGTTACTTGAAATGAGGGGTTACATAAGAATATAACCATGCAGGGACTGATGGAAAAACGGAACCGAAAACAGATGTTAAAGAATATTTAGAAAATTCATCAACTCCATGGGTTGAATATTCAAAAGGCCATCTATGTCTTCTTTAGACTTGCCCTAATCATTCTTATGATCTTTTGACAGTCTTACATTGGTGTGGAGTCCATTCCAGACCGAGTCACTTCCAGACCGAGTCATCTCCAGACCGAGTCACCTTCAGACTGAGTCACCCCCAGACCGATATAGAAAGACTGTTTGATCGTCAGAACAGTCTATGTGGAGACACGTGTTAACTTTCTATATACCACCTATAAAATCGAATCCCAAAGAAACTTTGCTATTAGTAGAAAGCTATCGATTGTCCGTGAATGCAGTCAATGAAAACTGAAACGCATCACACAATTTGTCTCCGTATTGAACGTTTATTCGCTCTGTGCAGCACTTCTACCGGGAGTGTCGTTCCGGTTCACCCTAGGATTTTAATCATTTTGTATCTCAAAGCTTATCGCTTGATGATTTTTATGACAGGAATATCATTTTACAAAATTAACAAGCAAAATTATAATATAAAGGTGAACACCATTATTTCTTAAAACAAAGGATGCTTCTTGAAATGAACACTTTCACAGATATAAAAAAAACTGTTTTCAGACCTCATATGTCCCTATGAAACAAATGGATTTCGGTGCAGTATGTAGATTAATTAAGGTGAAATTATCACCATTTTACACTATCCAGTTTTGAACTAATGAAATAACTTCATCTTTGAGTTCAAATAGTGATTTACATTTTAAATGATTATGCCCTAAAAATAGTACCAATATTTACAACAAGCGGAAGTCGGAACAACCATAACAGGCTCCGAATCATTTTATATCGCATATGAAATTATCAGAATTTTTAAAACCTCACGCTTCAATGTCCAAACATACAGATGTAGATACCATTGATAGATCATGGTCTTTTGAATTGCCTGTCCAAATCATACAAATTAACCTGAATGCGACAATGTTAATGCAAGAGGATCTCACGAATTACCTCCCTTCATAAAACGTAAAAATGGATTTCAAGACTGATTAATAACATATATTTCCTTGTATGTAAGCTTATACTTTCTCGTGTCAACACGGTCTACGACACACCAACAGACATGAAAGTCATGAGGTAGTGACGATATCGTTTGATAAAATATCAAGATAATTAGCCTATTTTTTGTTACTTTAATCAATTTGTTAATGTAAAAGGATAGCTTTTTTCTTAAACAAAATCTTGATATAGAATCATACCATCGTTCAGATCCAATATCTTCAAATTCAGATATCACATTTTACTACACCATGTTTTAAAGGGAAAGTGCTCTGATATAAACAACAAACAGTTGCCATTTTGTCGTTACGTGACGTCACTGTTATATTAAGCCTTAAATCAACTACGACTAAGAAACGATATGCCAACAAAACAAAAAAAATCATGGATACGTTTAAAAAGGGTCATCGCGATTTTGTATTAGCTAATAATTTGTGTGTTTAAATTAACACCCAGGCTGCTTCAGTAATTTGACAGAATGGGTCTAGAGTTGTGACAATAATATATTGTGTTTGGGGTCAGCAGTAATAAAACAAGAGAGGTGCTTAAATGAATGAAGTGGATCGGGCACAAAGTGCTGTACATACACTTTCGTTGATGATGAACATTTCCTGAAAGACAGTAACAAGGCCAGCGCTCTTTATGTACTAAACTCAAACGTACTGATGGTCCTATCTAAATTTGGATACGATTCAGGATCAGATTTAGCAGTTGTCTTGTTCTAACTGATGCTCTATGTATCTGTATAACGAAGGTTGTATCGACCTATCCGGAGTGGTTTCACGGTTCTTAACAAGATGCTTGAAACCACGGGCCGCACTTTATTGTCGAGATTCATCCCATATTTCACCATATTTTACCCTAGCTGCTTCAGACAATATTTGATGGGCCTCCTGCATGCTGTTCATTGGGGTAATCACCAGCATGAGACTCCCTTTAATATGGCCCTGACTGATCACGGGGAGATAAAACAGAGTAGGTAGGACTGTTTTCATAGCAGTCCACCATCCCTACATTGAATACATTGGCTCGTACTTCCCTCTGGACCATGTGTCTTCGGTCTACAGTTGAGGCTGGTCCCCATCTAGCTGTTGGTGTTGCTCCTAACCCTGTTGTTCCCACAGCTACATTGCCAACAATGTCTGCGTGTCTAAGACGCGACTCTGCATTTTTCACTGCCTGTGATGCCGACTACTTCTTCCCTGCTCTGTTATTGACCTTCACTGCTCGTACCTTCTCATCTTTGCTGTCTCTAAGCATGAGGAATTGTCTAACCTTGGTGACCTTAAATTCCTCTGCTATTGACGTCAGCGGCAGCTGGAGCTTTGTTCCTGAGCTATATAACCCCACACTGCTGAAGCTTCGAGGGTCCGATAGCTATCTCCTGAGACAACTGCTTACTTTGCGCTCCATCGCTTCCACTTTTGTCAATGGTACGTCGTACACCAATAAAGGCCATAGTACACGAGGTAGAATTCCATGCTGACAGATCCAGGCCTTGTATTTTCCTGGCAGACCACATCTGTCTACTGATACTAGCCACTTCTCAAGCTGTTCCAATGTATCATTGGCATTCTTGGTGTCGTTCAAAGTATCATCAAAATACTTTCCCAGGCATTTGACTGGCTTCTCGGAGACTGTTGGAATAATGTCCTCTCCAATCTTGAATACCTCTCTACATACTACGTTGTATATGATAGCTGACATTCCCTCTATCTTCCTGTCTACCCCTCCTGCTGATGATGCAGCCAGAATGGCATCCACGTCTTCGTCAAACGTCTTCCATTCTGCCTTGCTAGCCGTTACTTGGTGGCCACTTGATCGTTCCTTTCCTGCCGCTATGATCAGGTCCCTGTCTAGGTTGATCTATGACTGGTGCTTGTTGGCCATGATCTTCCTCTAAGACCTCACTGGGTGTGTCCTCTTCATTGACTGGCTCATGGACGCTGTAGTCGCTGCGGTTTGAGTCCTGGACTACCTCCTCCTCCGTCTCATCAGGTTGCCCTGTTCATGTTTTACTGCCAAATCTCTTTAGAATGACAAAAATTATCTGTTCAATATGAAATTTTTTAACGAATATATGAACTCAACTAGTGATGTTCTGCTACCTATATGTGTTTTTTTTAAAAACAAAGTTTATATTCAGGTATTTACCTCATTCTTGGTCATACCAAAAATAGAGGAGATCCAAGTCTACGTAAAAATTATCGACCCATTACAATACTTAGCTGTAGTGTAAGCTATTCACCCCTGGTCGATAGTCTACATGTCAGAAAACGCGTTTTTGTAGTTTTATATACCTAACTAAAGCTTTGTTGGGCGAACTGGGTTCCGACTTATCTTATAGGTGTATTGATCAGGAAAATGCTTTCACATTATTTCGCAAATGTATCAAAATTTTAGGTCATATGTGGAGCATATCGGTAATGAATCCAAACGTTTTTACTGTCATTCCGATAAGTAAAAAAATTAGGTTCTAGTATATGCAGATGATAGCTTTTTCTTTTTCTTTTCCTTTTTATCGGAAAATGACACAGAAACGCAGAAATTGTAAGTATATACAACAAAGACTGTTTTTGGCTCAAGGTGTCGTAGATGACCTAAAATCTATTTATTTGATAACGCTCTTGAGATGTCTGATTGCTATAAATACCTTAATTTGACTTTTTTTCTGAAAATAATTCCTTATTATAATTTATTATCTTGGGAACGTATTTAAGGTCAAGATACTACAGCAATGCTCTTTATAAAATCAAGTATTCGCAAATCTCAAGTTGCGAATCAATTGCCATACCAAAAAATTGATCAAACAGTTGTATCGATATTTTTATACGGCTGTAAGATCTGTGGTTTTGAAAATTGTTCTGTTACTGTAAAACGTCACGCAGAGTTTAATGGTTTACAGTTTAAGTCGTATAATTAGTTTCTGCCTTTGACTGATGATTGATAATCAAATAAAGAAAACTACCTTTTATTTTTTGCCAAAACGTCTGAAAAGCATCTTCATGAAGTATTTTACAGGCAACAATCGATTTCCTATTGAAAATGAAAAAAATGGGGAAAACTTTCCCAGGGAAGAATGTATCTTTCCACCATGTGATAAATTATCAAATGGTGACGAATACCACTACGTTTTGAATGTGACTTTTTAGTTATGAAACGTGTAAGTTTATTTCCAGATGCAATCAGCGGTTACCAAATCATGTATTATATATATTTTTTTTTGTGAGTCTCATATAAAGCAAAGTCAAACCGAGACCTTCATAAGTTATCTGGTTTATTAGGCCTTAATTTGGTGTGAACCTAAATGCAAAGTGCGCAAGATTTTTTTTTTCCTTGTCTTTTTATGTAACTCAACAACATTTTTTCATGGGATTTTTTTTCAGATTTTATATTTGTGTTTCATTGCTTTTTTCACACCATGTTTAGCTACAGAAAACGTGGGCCAAGGTGTACGTGGAAAAACAAAGGGAAACAACTTGTATTGCGACGCAAAATCGAAACAGGAAGTTAATGTTTATATGGTTGGTGCGCATGCGTCCACCTAATAACACAAGATGTCATTTCCGCAGGTACTCGCATCGGTCATCATGGTATCGTGAGTATTTGAGGAACACTTTGACGCTGTATCATGAACTCCTGTGAGATGAACAGTTAGGAGTGTCTTCTAGCGACTCACATCTTCCTCAATGTAAGTTAACGGGACCAACCGACTTTTAAATGCGTAGAAACCAACCATATTGTTTGCCATAACTCTTATGCATTTACCAAAACAAAAATCGGTCTCGATGCAGTGGTACGTCAAGAATTAATATAGTGATGATTCACAGGATGTAGCTCTATCTTTAGATCGCAATTTTATGTTGACTGTAGTTTGTACGTGATGTAGTTGACGAATAGCAACGGTACATAATTTATACACACCTACCACACTTTTATGTTTTATCACAACAACTAAATTTTATGGATCCCTATTTATCGAATTCAATCTACGTTTAATAAATCCAACACAGAAGAATGGTTGAACAGATTTTAATGGGGCGATATTGTTATGAAGATAAACTTTTTGACATATTTCGTCTGCCACTGCACAAATTTTGCAATTTTTAAATGACTATCTAACAGGAAGTTTGGTTCAATAAATTTTGGAATTCCAGAATTTCTTATTTAGCCCAGATAACAATGTAAACAATCTGTCGTCAGTCAAAGGCATGTTTAATTTCTCCATCAACAGAAGCTATCTAGCAGATAATCTGACTATCTAAAAGGTAGTTTCTACCTACTCTCTCTTTCATGCCTGCTGTTTCATTTCCTCTCCTATAGGTTACCAAATCATACAAAGAAAACATTATTTATTATAATTAATTTAATGCAGTTTCTTCACTGAAAGAAGCAGACAATATAGCATTTGTGTAGTGATACTACCATTAAAATTGGTCAGGTGTGACAACTGTCTGTTGAATGGATGTGGGAATAATTCAGGAATTCATGAAGGAACTGTGATATATATCAGTGTGAGGAATGCAAGTTTCTGGGTATTTGAGTTATAATGGTTGAAGTAGTTCCTGATTAGATGACAAAGAATATATAAGGACAAGTTTCAGAACATTTTGTTTAGTTTTGTAATGTCGTTGGAGTAAAAGTTTTTATAACAAAGCCAGTAGAATATTAAGATGTGATGTTTCAATGACTATACACTGTCACCTACATGAGCAGAGTCCCGCACTTCTATGACCAAGTGTTAAACAAAGTGTAGCCAAATTGACTACAGTACATTATACCAACTTGTGTACTTTTTCTCTTTAAATTTTGACCATCTCGCACTATTTTCTACCTTAATGAGCATAGGATTATGCAGTCCAGCCCAAAAATTTAGTAGATTCCTAACCATCTCATACACTATGTACATAGTACAAAGTTTCAGTGTGAAGTGGAAAGTTGTTGGAATGGAATTGATAAAAACTGGTAAAACTGGTACAGGTAATTCAATGTGGCAGTCCTAGGTTTGATTCATATTTACTTTCTTCTGTCACATATTATCATGTAACAGTTAAATTCAAATTCAGAGAAATATAATTTAACACTAAGATCCACAAACTGGAATCCTTAACAAGTCAACAACTTTGCTACTTGATAACTGGTCAACAACAATCATTCAAAAGTCCAGGTCACTTCTATACAGTATATTCTCCCTCCTTGAAGGTCTCCTCCTCTCCTCATATTAACTTGCCATAACTTTCTGATATAGCCACACTTGGAAAAAGTCCTCTTAAATCTATTACAATTTCAGTAGAAGTACTAGTATATGCTGTAAAATTGTTCTATATTAAGTCCACCTGATCACTATGAATCATATAGGTTGTATGTTAACCACAAGTGCACCTTTTAAGGTAAACTTATTGATCTCTTTCCATACATCAGTCCTTGTTGCTTTCACCAAATATGTAACGTACACCTGCCATGTTTTGTATAAGGTTTATTAGTACATCTACAGATGGCAGTAGTGTTTACAGTCAGTGAAATTATGTCACTTGCTCCTACATATGTAGAGTTATTGCTCTTTCCTGTTCCAGATATTAACAATACTTGTAAAATAGTTAACGAAGACCAAATTACTGTCAATTGATTGTATCTCAACACAGTTTCCGTTATGGATAAATGTACTAATAACACATTCATGTTCTTACTGATGAATCACATTTGTATACAAATACTATAGATGTAAGATTTTCAGTTAAGGCTTGATAAAGCAAACAGTTTTTTGTATCGCAATATATTGCTATATTCAGAGGGATATTGTGATATATCAGGGCTCTCGATCTGCCAGATTTGGGGCCGATATTCGGTTCCATTCCCAATGCAAAATAGTATCTTTTTTTCCCAATTTAGACCCCAAGTTTTCCCAATTCTAAGGAAAACACAATTATTTTTCCCAATTCTAAGGGCCCCGGGCCCCAGTCCCAAAATGGGGTGTGAGAGCCCTGTATATCTTGTGGATCAAACATGTATATCAGGGCTCTTGATCTGCCAGATTTGGGGTCGATATTCGGCCCCATTCCCAATGCAAATAGTATCTTTTTTTCCCAATTTAGACCCCAAGTTTTCCCAATTCTAAGGAAAACACCATTATTTTCCCCAATTCTAAGGGCCCCAGGCCCCGGTCCCAAAATGGGATGTGAGAGCCCTGTATATCTTGTGGATCAAACATGTATATAAGAGAGCACTAGCTTAATGTAATGCAATGATGTACACAAAGATACATGATTTTGAATTTGTGTAACACCACACAGGTTAAAGAACCTATAATGGACTTCAATCAAATTGCTCTACAAAATTATCAAAATCATGTGGCTAAATTACCAAAACAGGTGTAGAGATGCTGCAATATATTGCAGTACTGTATATTGTCACTAGACCAATATAGTGATATATTGATTATTTTGGTATTTTTTGGTAATTTATGCATATGTATATTGATACACGTAAGTCCTAATGAAATGATTAAATGATGAAGGTAATTTTGTTTTAATGACTGTTTGACCTGTAGGTTGAGGAAGTGTATGTGACATGGTGATGTACAGCTGGAAAGTGACCAGGCGTCAATCAAGACAAGAAACTCTGTAGACTTCCGAGATGGCTGGTGCAGAAGAGTTCCAGGAGCTGCAGAGTAGTAGCAGCAATGAGGCGTGTCGCATGGAAGAGCGACCAGAGCATGGGATGAAGATTCTTCAGGGTCTTCACAAGCTCAAAAATGACAAGATTCTGTGTGATGTCACACTCATCGCAGAAGGTAGTTTTGTTACTGTAGATTTTTGTGTCAGATTTCTATAAATACTTGCCGTTACAGTTTTGTTATTTCAGAAGGAAACATCATTTCTTGAGATTAATGTATTTATTCAACTATAATTTTCCCATGCCTTTTGGTAAGCTCATTCATTTTGTAAATATTGTTCCTTAGAATTATCACAGATTGTTACCATTATCTGTGCTCAGCTAGCGTTGATGTGTTGGTATACTAGAGGATAGTGAGACTGATCCCTAGCCTATTCCAAATAAACCACTTTCATAAATTTGAGAGATAACATTAAGAAGAATGTGCAAACCAATTGTATGTCATCTGCTTCAACTATGGTGCAATGGTATATACAAAGGCTTCAAATTGACTTCAGTATAGTGATGGACAAAATTTGAACATAACATGACTATAAATGATTCAAATAAAGGGTTTTGTTTATGAAGGGAAACTACATTGACACCAGTTTTCTTGGTGTTATAAAACATGGGTGATTTGGTCAGTAATGTTTTTGAAATAAGATACAGGTTTATATAAGGTAATCTATTGTATAATGTTTATCATTTTTCAGGTCACAGATTTGATGCTCATCGTGTCATTTTGGTATCCTGCTCAGACTATTTTCGGTCAATGTTCACGAGTGGGATGCGGGAAAGCACACAAAGGGAGATTGAACTAAAGGGCATTACAAGTAAAGGCCTTGACAAAACTCTTGAGGTCATTTATACCTCCACAACCACCTTGGAGGGTGACGACATCTTTGATGTGATTGCTGCAGCTACACATTTACAGGTGACACCAGTGATTGAATTCTGTGAGAGGAACTTCCTTAGTGGTATGACCACTAGTAATTTCTATGATTTTATCAACACAGCCAAACTCTATAGTATGAATAATGCTTTGAAGCAGATAGACGTGTTCATAGCAAGGAATCTCATGCAGATCTCAAAGGAGGGAACACTGCACCTTCTCACCTACGATCAGATGATCAACTGTCTGAATAGTGACCGTCTGTGTCTGCGTGAGATAGACATTTTCCACATCACCTGGGAGTGGTTCCTGCTGAATAGTAACCAGGACGATCAGGCTATACAGCTGATGAAGCTGATTCGTTTCCCCCTAATCAATCCAGCTGATCTAGTGCAGCACGTCCAGCGAGTAGACATGATGATGAGTCATACAGAACTTAGGCAGATGGTACTAGCTGCTCTCAACTACCATGTGGTGCCCCACTCACAGCCCCTGGAAGCAAGCTATAGCGTACACCTGCGCTCCTTTGTAGAACGTCTTGCTAGTATTGGGGGACGGGAGATCCACCCCAATCCATGTCTACATGATGAAATACTGGTCTTTGATTCCAAAATCACCTCTAATAGTTTACTGAACAGAACAGAAATTGCATCATTACCAAGTGCTCTTAGTCACATGCAGGTGGTGGTGTTCAACAACTTCCTGTACGTTTTAGGGGGCTGTACTACACAGTGTGCCCATGGAGAGTCAGCAGTCAATTCTGTTCTACGGTATGACCCTCGTTTTGATAATTGGTTTCAAGTATGTCCAATGATGAACAAGAGAGCCTATTTCTTTGCGGGAGCACTACATAACAGGATATATGCTGTAGGGGGAAAGTTCAAGGATGGTAGTTTGGCGACTGCAGAATGTTACAACCCTGGAGATAATACGTGGGAGATGATCGCACCTATGCCCATGTCGTATCATGCCCATGCTGGTGCTGTTTATGGGACCCACATTTACATATCTGGGGGCTACAGTGGTAATCATTTCACTCCTGACATGCAGCGATATGACCCCTCCACCAATCAGTGGGAAGACATGGCTTCTATGTTGACACCACGTGGCTGGCACGTCATGTGTGCAACTCAATACAAACTGTATGTGTTTGGTGGCTGTAACCTCAATGTGAACCAGCAGGCACAACCAGTGATGCAGTCTGAATGTTATGACCCATCCACAGACCAGTGGACTATAATCGCCCCCTTGTCCATCTCCCACAAAGAGGCTTCATGTGTGGTTTACAATGATCAGATATATGTACTCGGGGGTTACAATGTACAGACAAAAACCGGACAGAAACTTGTTTCACGATTTGACCTGTACACGGGTATCTGGGAAACTGTTGGGGCATTACCCAGAAGTCTAACAGGAGTGGGCTACTGTACCCTTAAACTACCTGCCTACAATCTTGATGATTCTGATTAAGTAGTCATTATAAGCCATACGTTTATCAAAAGTTGAAAACAATATACACGTTATGTGTGCTTTGATTGTTATTGTACACACCCAAGTGTTCGTATTGTATGGATTCTCAGTCGGTGTGCACAGTGACAGCTTTAAGACAGAGAGAGGGTTAAACGAGGAACTACAAATACATGTAGCTAATGGCCGTACCACTGGCAGTATGGGGACGTTCACTTCCAACTGTAGGATTGATACATATAAATATGTCCACTTATTTGAGTAGATCAGAAAAGTAAAATGGGTACTGTATACAGTTTTATTATTTCATTTGTTATTTTCACAATTTCTGAAAGTGTTAAGTTTTTTGTTTCAGAATGGTTGAGTATATATTGTATTGTAAATACAAAAAATACCTTTTCACTGTTTTGAAATCAACATTCTTTGCCCCCCCCCCCCCCCCCAAAAAAAATGCCATGTGAAAGACTGTATACAGTATTTAAGATCAGAATACAGTAAAATTTAAGACACCTTCACATTAGATGTATGATGGTACAGTGATTTTTTCAAGCTCAGATATTTGAGTTCGGGACTCATAATTTTCATCTGGAACTACTTCAAAGTCCAAAGACCCTCTATACCTCCTATTAATGGGACTCATCAAAATTTTGGAAATGGTGTTCTGGATTCCCTTAACAAAATCCTACAAAAAGACAAGAAACTTGAGATAGACATATATACACTAGGTATTACAGCAAAGGTGGTACAAAATTTTACATTATTAATTTGTACTGGTATGTGGGTAAGGTACGGATAAAAGTTGAGCCATATATTGTTATGTATATGTATTGTATGCCAGTAGGTTTTTATTTGCTTCTCCTGTTGGTGTAAAGGTGGGTCAGAATGTGTATACATGTGATGACAAAAGAGTTCTGTTTGTGGGTGAGCAGTTTGTTACAGGATAGAAATTCTTTCAGTCATTTGTTAATGATAACATTATCAGAATTAGCTAGTTTGGTATAGATAATAATATTTATAAAGCTTGTTTGAAATTATAATGATGTATTAAACATGGAATCAAACATGTCTTGTATTACACTGACAGTCCAAAACTACAATAAACAGGTTTGGGATGTTTATAATGTACACAAATGATACAGACTCCTTTTTACTTCGAATGTTTAATGATAATACACAGCTAGTATTTATGATATCAGACTTGTTTGGGACTTCATCGTAGCTTAGTTAACATTAACAGAATCTGACCAGATACCATTTACAGTAATTTGTTTTACATCACACACCGATTAGTTAGACAAAATGTTCACTAAATATCTCATCACATTTACATTTTTACTTTATGAGTTTTATAAATACCTTAGTATTATGTACGCTTACCTTTCCAAATAAATGTACATATAGATGTGAAACTTTAAATATTACTATTTTTCTATTTATGAATTTCCTAGTTCTGTATGTCCTACACACCACATACTGGTATATCAGTTACTGGTGAACATGTTGCTTTGTAATAAGCACGTGTATGTGTAAGACTTTTTCTGCTGATTCCATCTTTTTCCTTTTACAAGGTAGGTAGTAAGTAAATGTACAAGATGTTAGGTGTTTATGTAACAAAATGAGGTACAGTTGGCACTGTGTTATATTATAAATATTGTGTGCATGCTCAACAAATCTCAACAATAATCAGTTTTTTGCATGTTTCATTGTTGAAAGGCATGCAGACTTCTTTGATTTATAAACCATTATTAGAAACAGAAAAGTTAAAAACTTACACAAGTATGGTCTTTTGTTTTGAAAATAATAACTATATTAGTAATAATTGTAAATATGTACTTGTGTACAAGAATTAATTAGTGCATCTGAAGTAATATGTTGATACTATTTGGGATTGTCTCCCTTGTATGAATGTTACGTGTCAACTAATGTTAAAAGAATCTGTTGGGTTGTTCAGTCCTATGTCTTCTTCCTCAGATTACCTATTCAGTCATACGATACTCCTTGGCCCAGCTTGGTGGTATGATTCTTCACCCAGCTGTTCAGTTGTGTGATACTCCTTGGCTCAGCTGTTCGGTTGTATGATACTTTTCTACCCAGCTGTTAAGTTGTATGATACTTCTCTACCCAGCTGTTAAGTTGTATGATACTTCTCTACCCAGCTGTTCAGTTGTGTGATACTTCTCCACCCAGCTGTTATGTTGTGTGATACTTCTCCACCCAGCTGTTAAGTTGTATGATACTTCGCTACCCAGCTGTTAAGTTGTATAATACTTCTCTACCCAGCTGTTCAGTTGTGTGATACTTCTCCACCCAGCTGTTATGTTGTGTTATACTTCTCCACCCAGCTGTTAAGTTGTATGATACTTTGCTACCCAGCTGTTAAGTTGTATAATACTTCTCTACCCAGCTGTTAAGTTGTGTGATACTTCTCCACCCAGCTGTTAAGTTGTGTGATACTTCTCCTCCCAGCTGTTAAGTTGTGTGATACTTCTCCTCCCAGCTGTTAAGTTGTGTGATACTTCTCCTCCCAGCTGTTAAGTTGTGTGATACTTCTCTACCCGGCTGGTACACTTTTACCAAGCTGTTCAGTATAATGTGCTACTCCTCATCCCAGCTATTCAGTAGTAAGTTATTACAAGGCCCAGCTATTGAATAGAAAGTTAATCCTCGGCCCAGCTGTACAGTAGTATGATACTCATTGTCCCAGCTGGTTAGTGGGGTACTTTTCTTGGCTAAGCTGTTTGGTGGTGTGATCCTTGTTGGCCAGTCTATTCAGTAATGTTGTACTCTTGGTGCAGCTGTTCAGTAGTAACTTATTCCTTGGCCCAGCTGTTCAGTAGTAACTTATTCCTTGGCCCAGCTGTTCAGTAGTAACTTATTCCTTGGCACAGCTGTTCAGTAATGTGATACTCGTTGGCCTAGGTGTTCAGTGGTGTTATTTTCTTGGCCCAGCTGTTCAGTGGTGTTATTTTCTTGGCCAGCTGTTCAGTGGTGTGATACTCCTCGGCCCAGCTGTTCAGTGGTGTGATTTCTTGGCCCAGCTGTTCAGTGGTGTTATTTTCTTGGCCCAGCTGTTCAGTGGTGTTATTTTCTTGGCCCAGCTGTTCAGTAATGTGATACTCCTCGGCCTAGCTGTTCAGTGGTGTTATTTTCTTGGCCCAGCTGTTCAGTAATGTGATACTCCTCGGCCTAGCTGTTCAGTGGTGTTATTTTCTTGGCCCAGCTGTTCAGTGGTGTGATTTTCTTGGCCCAGCTGTTCAGTGGTGTGATACTCTTTGGCCCAGCTGTTCAGTAGTTATTCCTAGTAGTATGTCACTTCTATATCATGCAGTTCAATTGCAGGTAATTTTTCTTTCCTTCTAGGAAGTTGGAACTTCAGTCCTGCATATAGGAATTCAACATATCAATATGTATGAATTTTCTGAAGTAAAAAAAAAAATCAGATGTTTTATTACTCAATCGTCAGTCGTGTTTAATAATCAGGAGGTATGTAGGTCAATCATCTCACAGGTGTGTTATCGATGTCACCTGTGTTTTATACAGACACTTGTTCTGGTTTTTAATCCTACTATGTATTTTCCCAAAAAAGTTTAAACAAAGTTATGTGATTTTCTAGATATTTTGATTTTAAATACTGTTTTTCATGACTTCATTTTCAATATAATTGTCACTGTTCATCAAGATTGTATGAAGAGGTTAGTTTTACCTATATTTCAGTTATGGTTTTTTGCATGTGAAAAACATAAGCTTTCTCTCAGTATGTAGTTTTGCTACTGTAGAATTGATCATATGTTATGTTTTATTCAGACATGAAATGTTGGACAATGCAGTTTATGTTATAACTTTAGTGTAAGCTGATCGGTACAGGTTGGGAAAAATCCTCAAAAATACATGTACTGATCGTATACAAGTCTTTGTTGTCGTAGTAAAATGCTTGTTGACGATTATGTTCTCAACAGCAAAATTTGTCCTTTTGAAGACATTAAATGTCATTGCAGTGTTCAGTGTTTAAAATCAGAATGTCAAGGCAATACTAGCTTCTAACCAGATCTGGACTGTTTGATATGAAGTCATAACTATCTGGTTGTGTATCGACAAGTTCACATTTAATTAATTTCAGAATACATTTATCATGGTGATGTGTATCTAGGGTGACCAGTAGCTGGGATGGTGTGTCCCAGAGACTGGCTTTTAACTGTTTGTATTGGTGATTGTTATGATGGAGTGGATGTGTGTGTTGTCACTTGTTTCTTCAGCCAAAACCCTTCCAGCACCTTCATTTTCACTGCTGTTTATTTAACCCTTTTTTCTTTCATTTTCCTCTTGTTTCATGTGCATTTGAAATGAAACCATATTCACAGATATTTCCCGATTTAAAAAATAAAAAAAATAAATGTCAGGAAAATGAAGTGTTGTGGTATTGGCTGGTGCTTGTGTCTGTGTTATTGTAAAACAATGCTGGCATACATTTATTGACAATATATATCAAATAGTGAAATAAAACACAAATCTCATACAATATCTTTTATGTTGTTTTTTTTTTTTTTTTTTACCCTTGTCAATGAATCTGTTTAACGTGCTGGTGCCATTTATCAGGGGTAACCAATGGTACAAAGACATTAAAATCATGGCCAAGTAACTTGTTTGATATAGGGCATGAAAATATGTATATAACACCATATCAAAATGATAGGGTGACTACTAGAATGCCTGCTCAATGTTTGCGATAAAGAAATATTTCTCCTGAAATTCCTGAGTGAACCATTAGCAAAGCATATGGTAGAAAGATAATGCTAGTTTATTGATTCAATCCTAGGATAGCAGTTTTATCAAGCACTAAATGTAGTAGTGCTTTAATTTACTGTTGACTTAGGAATTTCAGAAGTTTTTAAATTTTGAGAGTTGAAAAATATGTTTTTGCGGGAGCACACAGTCGCTGCTTTTTTCCATCCGTCCTTCAGTGTCCGGAGCATAACTTTGCCAACAGTTCGACAAGGACCATGAAACTTTGTGTGTACATTGGTCATATTAAGGGCCCTTGGCCCTCTATTACTGAGTTAATGCTCTTTGGCAAAATTTCTTGTGCGGAGCATAATTTTGCTTGTATTTTAAGTAGGTTATTGAAATGTTGTGTATACAATGACAACACTAAGACAATGTGTCGTGTACTAAATTCAGGGCCCACAACTCCTTAATTACGGCGTTATTATCCATCATTAAAATTTCTTGTCTGGAGCATAACTTTGTTTTCATTTAAGCTAAGATACTGAAACTTAGCATATACATTGATCATACAAAGCCAATGTTCAGGCCTGCAAGCCCTTAATTACAGGGTTATTGCTCTTGGTTCAAATTTTTTCTCCAGAGCATATACGGGTCTGCAATGAGACTAAGATAAAGAAACGTGGGTCTATATTTATGTCATTCAGTGTAATGCGACCCCTTAATTACAGATAGTCCTCTTTGTTAAAATTTCATGTTGATAGCACAACATTGCCTTCCTTTCAAATAAGATAATGAAACATTGGTCAGGCTAAGAAGATGTACCTTGTGATACATTCTGTGCCCAAGACCACTTAATCACAGAATTATTGCCCTTTGTTAAAATTTTATATCCAAAAAGTCCTTTACCAGTTTTACCAATACTGTTGTTTAATGCCTTTGTTTTAGTATTGGGAATATCATCTTTACGTATCTTTCTATCAAAATCTCCATGTAACACCAACACCAGTCTCATTATGTAAATACATCAATTTTATATTAACAAATACGTTAAACACACAACAGAACACAGTTTTGAAAAAAATAGTATATATATTATGGATAGATTATTTAAATTATTTTTACCTACAGAGATATTTTATCACAGCATCACATATATCTCCATACATCAGTATCCAAGGGGTCTAACAAAAAAACACATCTACATCTTAAACAATAGCTTTATACCTATATCTAAACCCTATAATTGTCCTTTTTCATCATAACAAAATCTTAATCCTCTGGCAAGACTAACTCTGACAAATATTTAAGGTGCTAAATCAAATGCCAAATAACATAGGCAAAGTGATAAAATTAATTAGAATTATGAAAATAAGTGATATGCAGCGTATGAACAATGCAAAATGGTTCTTGAGTAAAATGCTGAAGTTTCACCTCGTTAAAAGTCTGTTTAGTCCAAGTACCTACTGTACATGTGAAGGGTATTGCATTCTTTTAATCAAGTGCATAAACTAAGGCCGTTTTGTCATAAGCTGTTGGACATGCTGAATCTTGGAGAAGAACACCAGGTAGTGATTGGAACCAAGCTAGCAACAAAATATTTGACAAAATTTGAGTTTGAGGGCATAAGTCATCCCTGTCTGAAACTAACTGACTGAATATCACTTGTTCTCAGAATAAACAGAATCAGTGCACACATAATTTTCTGCTATGTGATGTTCAGTAGTGGTTCAGATGGAAAACATACACCCACATACAGTACTGGTGCATTCCTTTTTTCAGGAATAATTCCATGCTGTCTGGACCATTTCAACTAAGTAACATGAAATCAGCTTAAATATTGCGACCACAAATTATCTACCCACCACCAATCCTAATGTGAAACTATTTCCACAGTATCATGTACTGAGATAACTAACCTAATGTGTATATGCTGATCAATTTTCCCTCCAAAAGCATGTAGGAGTTAAGACTATATACTACCTGAATGTAATGTACACCTCCAATCAGAAGAGTTCCACAAACACAAAAACAACATCAGTTAATAATGTTATCAAGCTTCTAATTAACTGATATTACACAAGAATGAAGGTGTTGATAACATGAAAGCAGATTTGAAATATAAACTTAGGCAACAGGAATTTTGAGGTATGATAGTATATCTAGTAACACATTTCCTTAAGTCTGTTTTACTAAAGAGGAATCATACTAAGGAGGAAAGATAGTCATACGCTTGTGCGGAGCATTGATTTCAAGACTCTAATTACAAATTCTGCAATACAGTGCCTACTAGTACCTGAAAGAATTCTCTGGCAGAGCCAGTGAATATTTCTTGTTTTGTAAATTAAGAAAATTCCTTTAAGGCTGAGCAGTTGATAATGTCTGGTTACAAATATTAGCAATATCACTAAATTTCTGTCAGTTTGTTATCGTAAGGCAACTCCATCAGCTTCCGATGGCATTATTACAACTTTACACTCCTCCGTCAAGAAGTTATGGTCTGACGCTCCACCAGTTTCCTGAACATTCCATTGTTGAGACCCATGAGCTGTTGGTAGCTGCCCACTTCTGCTATTCCTCCATTGTCCAAAACAGCGATCTGATCTGCTTTCATGATGGTTGAAAGACGATGTGCTATGGTGATAACAGTTCGTCCAACCATGACCCGCTCTAAGGCTTCTTGTACCAGATACTCACTCTCTGCATCCAGGGCACTGCAATACATGGAAACAGATGTGTTTATTTATCATTTAATTTTTCCATGATACCTAGGAACATACTACTTTTTTTTATCATTTCAAATGTGGATTTAGTTTAAGTGCATGGCAATAACCAAAGATGTAAAAAAATTAAAAATAGGAAATGAAAGAAAAAGAATGAATTCAATGTGAAATTGTATGGAATAAGGAAAATGATGCAAAGCATACCTGGTGGCTTCATCTAGAAGGAGAATCTTGGGATTCTGTAAAATTAGAACACAAACTTCATTATTTTATAGAAACATTTTTTGTTTTAATTCATAATGGTGGTAATTTTCTGTCCAATATTCTGATTAACACTATCTTCTACAACTGGCTGGCATTGTTAAGCACAGCTGGACTCCATTCACTTTTATGCTCATTAATTACGTAATATATTTATTTATAAAAGCTTTTTCTTGCTATTATGATGGATCTGACCATCAAAGTTTCCATCTGTTTAAATGACTCTGCCCATCAATAGGTTTAGTCCCATCTGTGTTCGGTCTTATGTCCATTAATTTCAGAATGTGAGTAAAATTTATCGTTAATCTCAGGATTACCAGTGTTTACCTCCTTCCCATATGTACAGTAGATATATATATATATATATATCTTTAATTATACTGAAACTGAAATTAGCACAGTAACATTTTAGCACTATACTTTCAGTGCTAAAAGCATGATATGTTCAGTGCTAAAAGCAAGATATGTTCAGTGCAAAAGTGCTAAAAGATGACAATCACTAAAAAATGTAGGTTGACAGTATAATGTACATGTGAGAGGGTGTTTTACCTTAAGGATTGCTCTAGCTATTGCCACACGCTGTCTCTGTCCACCTGAAACAAACAGGTTTACCAGTATACAATCAGAAACTAGGAAATCTTTTCTAAGCATCTTTTCAGGCAAGTCTTGAGAACATTTTCTATCCAAGTTTTAATTAGTTCAATGTTTTTTGTAATGTATATAATGCTTATGCCTACTGCAAAATTACAATGCCAACATTTACTTATCTATACGTGTAACCCTGGTAAAATACTAGCCGCAATATACCACTTGGCTAGAGAGAACTTCTCTTTAGCTTGATTGGTTGAGACTAGTAAGCCAGGAGTCCCGGGTTCGATTCCTAGCGGAGGCATTGAGATGAAAAATGACCTCTGTTACATACATGTAACAAAACTTCACTGAATGATTATTTAAAGTGATCTCTGAACCAATGTAGTTTGAAACAACATTACCCAGATACAGCTGTAAACTGTCAACTTTGCAAGGTATGACATCAGTAACACTATTAATGCAATTATGTTTTAGAAATATCCATATAAAAAAAAAAAAGAGAAAAATACCAGAGCATGGATATTTTCTTTAATCACCTCTGGTACACATGTACCTTACTTTTTGTTTTTGTCCTTTCGTTAAAGTTGCATATCATCAGCCAGGAGTTTGTGTTCAATTTCTGAATATAATTACATTCATGTTTTGCATAAGCTTTAGCAACTGAAGCCAGGAGTTGTATTACTGAATCTGTATACTGTGAAACATTGAGTTAGGGAGGATACTGCATATTATGTATCTTATATCAACACTGGCAATTTCAGTAAACACAATCTGGAATATTACTTAACTGTATCTGTGTGAATGACTGAACTTTGTATAGTGACTCAATATGGAAGTTTTCATTGATGAATCAGGATGAAAATTTACTATTTGTTTTAATTATTTTGTTCAGTTGTGCTTCATAAGCATAAAACCTTGAAATGACCTATGTTTACCTGACAACATGAGACCCCTCTCCCCAACCATGGTATTGAACCCCTCTGGAAATGTCTGTATGAAGTTATATGCATTAGCTTTCCTAGCTGCCTCCTCAATTGCCTCTTGGGTGACCTTTGTCGGGTCTGGAGCTCCGTAGGCAATATTTTCTGCGACAGTGCAGGAGAAAAGAATAGGTTCCTGGCTCACACTGCCTATTTGTGTCCTCAGCCATAAAGGGTCAAGGTCACGAATGTCTTCCTGATCCAACACAACGCTTCCTGTAATCAGTTGCAGAAATGGAAAACATCACTACAGTTAAACAAGAAGGTAGGGCCAAGGTATGTAAACGATGAGAGCCCACATATCAGGTTTATACTTGTTAAAAAGTGTCATTCCATAAATATTCCATAAACATCTGTGGAGAATAATCTGGCTAAAATTTAAAGCTTGTCTATGGCAAATATTCTTATGTCTTTACATACCAAAAGGTTTCTAGATTCTTTACAAATAAGATATGTAATGGTTTCCTGAGGAACACCAGGTATTACAGAAGTATGGCAGAATTCCAACATAATTTACAATACCTCGTTCCCTATCCTACAATTCCTTACCATGTGCAGGATCATAGAACCTGAGTAGGAGAGTGCCGAGGGTTGACTTGCCAGACCCACTGGCCCCTACAACCGCTGTAACTGATCCAGCAGGTACCGTCAGATTCAAGTCAGAGAATATTGTCACATCTGACCGTGCTGGATAACTGAAATTGATGTTGTTGAAGCTCAGTTTTCCCACAACTTCGGAGGTAGGTATAACTCCACCTGTAAAAATAAAGGTTATCATTACCTTCTCTACATCGAGACTAAATATTTGATAGCTCAGAAAATTAAGTATCTCATTAAAATTTTGTTAGTACATGTAAATATCACAACCCAATATTACAGCTTTCATTTCACTTTGCCTTTTCATATTCTTTATCATTTCATAAAGGTTTATATGATAAATGGTCTTATTACTTTAATTTGGTTTATAGTTGCTTTACACCCTATTTACAGTCGGGGTCATTTAAGGAGGTGGAAGAAAACCTCCAAGAGAAAATTCATGGACCTGTGGTCAGTACCTGGCAACTGCCCCATGTAGACCCCCCAAACTGCCACCGAGAGGTGGAGGACTAATGATAAATACAGTCAGACACCTCAACCACTCAGTCACAATGGCTCCTCTTTGATGTGCTATTCAATGACTAGTAATGTCATGTCTCTATATAGAGATTATCATAGACATTGGAATATGAAGGATCATACTTATTGTGTCAGTAAATAAAAATGACTCCTAATGGAGAAGGAGAGAACCAACATCCCAGTTATCTCCAGTCATGAAGGAACCACAGATGTCAGTGTCAGTGATGGATGCTAAATAAGTAAAGTCAGTCAGAACACAAATTTATCTTTTGTTTCCAGAGAGCACAAGTTTTAGTGTAACAGACCTACCCGACACAGGAATGGTTGGTACTCTGTCAATGAGGAACCACAGACGAGAACTAGCCCCAAGGCCTCGCATCATCTCGGAGTAAAAGGTTGTCATTCCTACCAAATAAAAACAGAAGGAAATCTTCAAATTAGAAAGATTCTTACAATACATAAATATACTACCAGATACAAATATGATACCAAACTATAGAGAGTCAATTAGCCACAAGTGGTAGCTTTGAATACAATTATAACATTTACTTAATGAGTATAAGGTGTCCAAAGAAAGTAATTAATAATTTACCAATCAAGGCAAGTACGACTGCATTAACATAGAAAGCTCATTTCCAGTTAACATCCGATCAAATATCAGGAGTTTTTATTTTACAAAATCTATTTTTTCTATAGAAACACCCATACAAAACCCTGGAATCCACATATCTCCTATAGAAACACCCATACAAAACCCTGGAATCCACCTATCTCCTATAGAAACACCCATACAAAACCCTGGAATCCACCTACCTCCTATAGAAACATCCATACAAAACCCTGGAATCCACCTATCTCCTATAGAAACACCCATACTAAACCCTGGAATCCACCTATCTCCTATAGAAACACCCATACAAAACCCTGGAATCCACCTATCTCCTATAGAAACACCCATACAAAACCCTGGAATCCACCTACCTCCTATAGAAACACCCATACAAAACCCTGGAATCCACTTATCTCCTATAGAAACACCCATACAAAACCCTGGAATCCACCTACCTCCTATAGAAACACCCATACAAAACCCTGGAATCCACTTATCTCCTATAGAAACACCCATACAAAACCCTGGAATCCACCTACCTCCTATAGAAACACCCATACAAAGCCCTGGAATCCACCTACCTCCTATAGAAACACCCATACAAAACCCTGGAATCCACCTACCTTCTATAGAAACACCCATACAAAGCCCTGAATCTTCACCTGCCTTCTATGGAAACACCCATACAAAACCCTGGAATCCACCTACCTCCTATAGAAACACCCATACAAAACCCTGGAATCCACCTACCTTCTATAGAAACACCCATACAAAACCCTGGAATCCACCTACCTCCTATAGAAACACCCATACAAAACCCTGGAATCCACCTACCTCCTATAGAAACACCCATACAAAGCCCTGGAATCCACCTACCTCCTATAGAAACACCCATACAAAACCCTGGAATCCACCTACCTCCTATAGAAACACCCATACAAAACCCTGGAATCCACCTACCTCCTATAGAAACACCCACATAAGCAGCATACAGCAGGAAGGCGGATAGATCACCCACAGAGATCTGTGACTCGGTCATCATCAGTCCCCCGTAATAGAACACAGCCAACACAATCATATTCCCAGAGAAACCTGTCTGTAATATAATGTATATAAGATTAATTAAAGCTGAAATCTGAAAACAAAGTTGAAGCCTTACCTCAGAATGAATATTTTTACGGCCAACTTTAAAATTTACAAAAATGCAAACAACTAGCATTTGTTCAAATCCTGATTAGTCAAAGCTGATGCAAGTGTAACTACAATTTTCAAAATAGGACTTTGATATAAAATGCAAATTTATCAACTATTTTGCAGCTTTTTCTCCCCTTAATTCTCCTTTTAATTCTCATTTCTTTTTCAAACTACAGGCCAACCATGCCATATGAGCATTTTCTATTACAATCAAGTTTAACATTCCATAAATCAATTGCCAAGCTACTGACCGATCCCCAGAAAATGCCTCGAGCCAGAGCTTCTTTGTATGACAGCATTAGAATGTGGTCGATCTTCTCATCATAAGCATTCACTTCTCGTTTTTCCTGAGCAAATGATCGAACTGTCCTAATATTGCTTATCCTCTCTTCAGCAACCTGAAAAATGGCATTTCAACTGATATAGTGAAATATCCTAATACATGTAACAAAATGTATGACCAAAATTGGGAATTTTTTGGAAACAGCTTTTAATTTGAATAATCTCTGATTACCTGTACATGAGATTTTCTCAGTGTATTGTACTTCTCCAGCAATAACCCTGTGATTGATAATAAGCCCATCCACATCTATTTTTGTTCATGGTAAAATTATCAACAAACGCTTATTTATATCCTGTAATAAGCCAAACTCCCTAATTGTAAATCAGTCTCTTCCACTGCAGTTTATTGCAGGAAAAACATAAATGTGAGTTTCTTTAAAATATCTGAAATATTAGATATCTTTTGACCCATGTTTCAACCTTGACATGGGAAGAGGCTAAATAAGAAACCATATAGTTATAGTTGTTGATACTACTTTTTGATGCCTTCAGAAACAAAGCTTACTGGCCTGCAGATAAATCCATTTTCAGCATTTTTTGTGTGTTTACCATTAAATAGTACACAGACTGCCGAAGAAGAATCCTAATCCTACAGGGAATGATGAAAAAATAAAGTCACCTGCTTAAAAATTTTAGTAAGCCACAGAAGAAAGACAATGAGTTTGTTACAAATCCAAAATAGATTAAGAGAATTAATGTTTGTAATTCTATTAATATAAAATTTAATATAAACTGAATTAAAGAAATATTCCCTTTACAAACATATTTCATCGTTACGTTTCCTGGATACATCATCTTTAGAATATTGTCAAGTTTAAATAGAAACATGCTGATCTGAATGTATACAATTTACCTGTGTTGCCGAGGCCAGTGAGTCCTGCACCTTCTTGGTTATGTTTCGCATATATTGACCATAGAAACGAGACATCATCACAATCGGTGGTACAATACACAAGGCAATACCTGCCAGTTTGGGCGATACATAGCACTGAAACAGATACAAATTAATTTCTATAGGCACCCAATAAAACTAGTAAGATTAACACAATATTATTGACAGGGATGACATAGAATTCTTGATGAGAAGGAGGCGGACTATAATTTGTTAACATCACTTAAAAATACAAATGTATGTTACATGGTCATTTGAGATGTAATATGTTGTTCAAGTTGATAATGCTTAATAAAAGCGACTATTCAATATTGTTTATTATTAGAATTAAAGGAAAGTTTAATGAAAAGAAAGATAATAATATTAAATTAATTTAAAGTAAGTGATAATTATAAAAACAAAGGTCAAAGATATTGTGTATAAGGATAGTTTTCTCAGCTCAGGGACCAAACTTCTCATGCATAAAAGAAGCTGTCACCTTCTGTTTATATACTACAGGACCAATGACTAACATGTTCACAGACCATGAAGCCTTATGAAATATACAAATATATCAGAGTTAAAAATCAATTTTCATCATGCTACTGACATTGATTTGACCTTTAACCGTAGCTAACCTTGACCAATTCTTACCATCATGCTGACTCCTCCAATTGCTTGAGCCACTGCCCGCAGGCCATCAGAAATGTTTGTTGTCACGGAGCTGCCCACCACAGTTGAATCTGTCGACAGTCTGTTGATAAGTTCACCCGTTTTATTTTTGTCAAAGAATCCAATTTCTTGCCTCATGATGGATGAAAACAATTGCGAACGTAAACGCCGCACAATGTTGTTGCCTTCAAAGAAAAAATTACAGTCAGTATTAATGAAATACACTTACATTTATGCCTGATATTAATTATAAAAATTATATTGTAAGGCACTAGGATCAGTTAAGACATAATCTGGGATGGATTTATGCCAAATAGACATCACCTTGATACACCAATAACTGCCAAAGTCATATTTACGTACCTGTTAGATTCATTAAGTAGACTCGACCAAAGTTGGCAAGGCCCCCAACTATAAAGATGACAACAAGAATGCTACATATTTGTTGTAGTCTCTCCTTCATCTTGTCGCCCTGATCTACCAATTCTGTGTAGATAATATCTATCACCTTGCCGATACAAAATGGCACGGACATTGTTACTGCACTGGAAACCATTAGTAATGCCAAGGCAGCTACAACAGCAAACAACATTTTTACATTTAAAAGCTTGAGATTTATGCTTGAAGCAATTTGGTGATTCAAACTTCAATATTCAAGTAATTCAACAGGTAAATACATTGCAATATGGAGATGATAAAATTTTATGAAATATGTTTTACATAAGAATTTCTAAAGATTTCTATTATAACAATTTAGCAGTACATAGTTCTAATTTACATTGCTTAATTTGAGAACTAAACATAAATTGGCTAACTCTCTCTCAGGAAAATTTTGTACACATACCCCTAGTTGTTTTTAACTTCAACATACATGTATATATTCATATCATATAAAATGGTTATGCAAGGATGCAAGTTATTAAGTGAAATCAACACTTTCAATTTTCTATGGCCAAGAAATATATTATGGCTGATATGTAACCATGTATAGCATAAACAAGGTTCTGACATATAATTGTGGTCAGTCTAATGTTTTTCTTTCATCTTCAATGATATCAGCTTAACAATTGGTCAGGTTTTAAGCATAGAATCCAATGATGTGCAATGAGCCTTTTGTTTTGTTACAATATATTTGCTGAATGAAAAAATCTGAGAAGATGCATACATACTACTATATACATGTATAAGAATTTTGAAGATACTTAACTTAGTCTAATAACAAACCTGCTAGTCTCCATTTTTCCGGTTTGGCGAGAGATAACAGTCTCCATATTTCTGATGTCGGTGGAATTCTCGTCTTAACAGAATTTTTCACATTTCCAACTTTTGAACAATAAACCCTGAAATAATTAGTCTGGAATTTGTGTCTACTTAGTAAGTCTCTACACTGCATATATCGTATATTAAAGGGGCCCCTACAGCAATTAGTGCCTCTGGCAACACCGACAGTACGTAACGTGCGAGTGGGTTGTTGGGTAAGGGTTCGAGTCGTCTTCACTCGCATATGGTAATTAGATTGCAGTGTCCGCGAAATTGTTGTGCGAATCCCTCTCACATTGGACGGCAGAGAAGCCAACATACTGCACTGCCCACATCTCGTTCCAGCTGTTTGGGAGTAACTGAAAACCCTTGGGTCCCATGAACGAGTATATGGGGGACGAAAGCAGTTTTTCAGAACATTTCTGACCTGGCAATTCATCGTGGACGAGTTAATTGATTTTAATGTGATGCTACCAATTTATATTCTTATATAATACCCTTAACCGTCCTCCAGCGTGACACTTCCCCACTAGGCGCTGCCATTTTGAATGTAGTAATACTCTGAACCAACAATTCAACAGGGACTTTAATATCCGGAAACGGTTCGGAAGAATGTTGGAATTGTTTCCACTTTAATTTCTCCTTTGCAGGTAGTTTTTGACTGGAAAGTTTAGGGAACGATATCGGAGATTCAAATTAAAATTGTGTTAGGTTTTGATACATTATTCCCAACTTCGATAATTTTGAAATAAATTGCCATCCCATTGTGATATCGCCAAAAAATTATTTAATAAATGCAATTGATTTAAACGAATGAAATGGGAACCAAGGGTGTAGATATACATGTACATGTATGTCTAGATCCGTGATATCCTTAATACTGGAATTCGCGTTATAAAGAATCAAAGCGATATCATTATTTATCTAATGACGTCACTAAATATTTTATTATATTGCCAAATTTAATTTATATATTCGAATGAGTGCTGCTCGCCCCATATACCTCTAACCGAATGAAATATGAACAAAATATATCCCTTCTGACTTAACGTTTCTTAAGAATGAAATATATAATACATGATATTTATAGAACTATCTGTTACATATTCATGACATAACCGACTTGTCATTCAATGAATGAATACGTTGCGTATACCCAGGAACGTTTTCCGTTTGGTTGGTTGTGCAGAAATTGACTGTGATGTTATAATATGGGCAATCGACGGTACGACATGAATTGAAAATGTTACATCAACATAGCTGCCGCTATTTGATTATGTCATCCACATTTCTTCTGTCAAAATGTGTTTTTCTCTGATATTACGGAACATGTTCTTTATGGTGATAATGTCAATAGAATAAAAGTTCTTATAACTTGTGATATGATAGGAATCATCCAATGGTTGTGTGACAAAACTTTTGTTCTAGTAACTTTTCTGGGTTGTGTGATGAAAGTATCTTAAAACTTGTTTTCCAGCGGTTTTTTTTTTTTTTTTTTTTAGGAAACTCGTTTCAAAGTTTTTATTTATTTCTTCGTAGACGCATTTCATAAAATAACATATGAAATAAAACTGATTTTACATCCCCTACATACTAAAATTTATTTCAAATATATACATATGTATGTTGTTCACATTTGCGACAGAGAGTGAAATGTGAACCAAAAAAGGATTCGGAAACCACGAAACTCCACGAGAATAACACCAGCTGTCAAGACTTTCCGAAATTTGAAAATCAGATGCATTTAACCTCAGAATACATTTAAAAAGTTTATCATGCGGCGCGACACTTTAATTTGCTGACGTAAAGAAGGAATATTCATCCACGGAGTTAAATCTATATTGAAGTCAGTGGTTCAACACTAGCTGCAGTATTTTTCTTTGTAGAATTTCATACTTACACATAAAATATATATCTATACTCTTATTAGTAGAAGCCTGGCGAGTAAAATCTAGTATATGATTAACTCTTTGAAATATACCTTATTCCTGAAACTTCTTGATAAACTGAAATTTCAGTGGACAGGAACACATTCACATTGCGTATTTCCAATTTTTTTGTTTTGTTTTTTTATTGTGTGTGTGTTGGTTTTTGCTTTTTTGCTGTTTTTTTTTTTAATTTTAAACATTTTCATAGTGGCATGCACATACACATATATAGAGCCTTGATCATATTTTATAAAGACGGTACTGTCAACTTTTATTTCTTTGGTAATGTATGATCAGGCGATGACCTTTTCAGCCCGGTGACCTTTCGCTGCTTATTGCCATGTTACATATTCCCGCCGTCTAGAACTCACGTGACAGGAAAATATCTTTCGAAGGTGCGGATGCAGCAAACCTTCAGAGAGGTAGTCTAGATCTCAACAGGTAAGAATTAAAGCTACGAAAAATGACATTAGCAATCAAACTGTGGTGCGTATACCTCGTGAAATCGAAACAAAGATTTTATTTTCCTGCCTGAAATCCATCCATGTCGAAATTCCAGTTTGAATATAGATGAGGTATCTTCATTTTACGTGAAATTTGTAAAACAATTAAAAATTGTGAAAAGTTACCAGTCCCGCTTAAAATAGAACAATTCTATATCCTTTTTATGAAATGGCAGATACAGTTTAGCTCGCATTTTCCTTTTCAAGCTGGAATATTGACGTGTTTGATGCTGATTAGTACCAGGGGGTTCCATTGTTAATCTTGTTCTCCAGGAACACGACATTGGAAAAATCAAGATTTACACGGTTTATGCCGTCGGCGAAGCAGAAGACGCTCAATCTTCCGGAACTACTGGCATTGTTCTTGTACTTATGCAGAAGTCTGTGTGTATATGTATTAATATTTTGTCTTGTTTCCTCGAATTTGGGTATGAATGAAGATTCCATTGATATTTCGGTATTTTTCTCCTTACTTGCAGTTACTTTGGTTTTTCTTCTTCTAACATATTGGCGCTTAATCTAATGCTTGTATTATCATTAAATGTCGCAAGAGATAATAGCTATGAATTCACAACCGCACCCCCCCTCACCCCCGCCAAAAAAAAACCCCAGTAAAACAGTTTCAAAATCACATCAGTGTATTACCAAATTCGAATGACATGCTATTTCCAACATACAAATCAGATGTAGATAGCAACAATTCAGTATGGATGTCCCTCAAACATTGAATACATGGAGATAGTGGTGACAAACCATCAAACTTAATGTTACCAGCCATTATCATCATTGCCATCTCGATGATATTGTAAATGACCAATGTCCTGGGATATTAAGATGAAAATATTGCTCTCTCACAATACATTTGGTGAGTGACCATCAGAATCCTTTCTTAGTCTAGCTGTATTTTTGGTTATAAATGATCTTGTCAAAGACGTGATCTAGCTATGTATTTACACAATGATTTTATTTTAGGACATGATGAAGTACCAAAAGAAAGAGTCGCTGGATAAAGCTAAGAAGAAAAGAGGTAAATCAGCTTCGGTGTTAATCCAAGTTTTAAGTCTGTTCAATGTAGTAGTATTCATGGGGTGACAGACTAACGAAGCAAAGTCACAATGTGGCACCTTTACCTGCAGCAAACTAACATGGCACTATTGGAATTCTTGAGTTAATGGAAGTACATATCTATACATATAACAGCAGTAGAATTTTAACTTTTTGAGCCACTCGCAATTAGTTGCAAGTGGGTAAAATTTCAACTTGCAAAATTAGAAATTAACTGGCAATTTTAAAATTGATAGGAAAAGTCTTGCAATGTGTTCTGAATCGATGTCATTGACTTATTTATTAAATAAAAACAACACTTAGATATAAATGTGCCTTTGTGTTTTATTTACATGGGCATTTAGACATGATCTATGTGAACACTGATGTCATTGTGTCAGTTTTGGTCACTACCTTGGACCATATGATACTGTATTTGGACGTCTGGTCCTCTGCCCTTCCAGCCACCATCTCCTAACCACAGGTTTGGGATCAAAATCCTCAATGCTTAGCCCTTCAATTAAGATCCTGAGGAGTCTGTCCATGGTGTCAGTGGAGAGTCTGCATCTCCTGTCATCTTTGATTCTCTTCATGGTGGAGAAACCCCTCTCACAGTGAGGTGGATTACCTTCAAAATGTTTTGATAATCCCCACAACAATATACAAGCAACTTCTTCTCAATAAGCAAAAGTCCATGAGTGCTGATATTGGGCCTGTAGGATGCTTGGAGGAAGGGCTACCAAGTTTGTTCAAATGAATGACCTCAACCCACTTTCTAGGTCACAGGGGTCAAATATATTAAAATTTTTAAACAACTTCTCAACAACCAAAAGGCTCAGAGTGCTGATATTGGGCCTGTAGGATGCTGGGAGGGCTACCAAGTTTATTCAAATGAATAAAGCCCACTGTTTTAACGGCAAACTCACTGTTAGAGTTTGGCTTGCTTTTTGTCAGATGACCATTAAGGCCCATGGGCCTCTTGTTTTTAAAAGTCGTCAGTACAAATTGACTGCAGAAATAATGTAATTAAACGTAGAATAATAACCTTGACCTTATTTTTTGTTGCCTACACTTCAAACAACTCTTTATTTTTTTTCTTTCAATTTCAATACTAATAAATATAATTTTACAATTTTTAAAGAGTACTTTCTTTCCTCATTTCAATAAAAATAAGAAACAATGATTAAATGAAAAAGAAAAGTAAGCCAACATTAACAGAAAATATACAAGTTTACAAAATAATGATGAACTTAACTTAGTATATAGTGTTTTCTTAAATATCATGAACAAATTATTACCAGGGCTCTCGATCTGCCAGATTTGGTGCTGATATTCGGCCCCATTCCCAATGCAAAATAGTATCTTTTTTCCCAATTTAGACCCCAAGTTTTCCCAATTCTAAGGAAAACGCCGCTATTTTCCCCAATTCAAAGGGCCCTGGGCCCCAGTCCCAAAATGGGGTGTGAGAGCCCTGATTACTTACTGAAGATGACTTGTCTAAACTGTACTTTTTGCAAGTTGAACACCATGTTTCTATTACATATGGCGAGTGTTAATTTCGAACCCTGATATATCTGTATCAAACACGATAAAAATGTAATATATCAATGATTCTCCATCAGTATATTTCTATATACATTTGAGTAAAAGACTTTCCTAGTCTGCAAATGACAAATAAGGAAATTGTCTTTGTCTTTCACAGGGAGACCAAAGTTTCGACAAAATATTTCAGTCCAAACTGACCTTGAGCTGAGTGAGATAACCTTCACCAGCTGTCCTGATGAAGATGTATCTACTGTGGTCCATCCATTGGAGCTCACTGTTAAGCCTACTGAAGATATGGAATCATCCAAGGTGACGTCAGCTTCCACTGATGTGAAGACTCCAGCCTCAAGTGATGGAAATGAAGAAGGAAAAGAATTCCCTACACCAGTTTCTTCACTAGATCAACAAGACCATGTTTCTAGTTCATTAGTCCCAGTTGTAGATTTAGAAAGGATGCCTGTTCAAAGTTGTTTTGAAAGAGTAGAAATTTCTATCTCATCTTCAATATCAGCAGGTACACATATTTAAAAAGTGAATCTACATAATTTGAAAAAGAGGATATAGTTAAAAAAAATATGATGATAATATGTAAAACCTCTGCACTTCCTTAAACCTGCCTAACTGCAATACCGTCTCTTCATTGAACTGATCACTTGGTCTGACATTTATCTTTCCTTGTAATTTCAGCTTGCATTCCTCAAACCACTATTTCTGAAATACCCCCACATTCTGCCAACTCATTTATATCCCTGTTCCTTTGAACTGAATAGAATTTTCACAAGTGGTGCAGTGATGGGTAGACTTAATGATGTAATGCGATAGTGTTGCTCTCTAGTGATGTAGTGCTAGGTTTACTCTCTAGTGATGTAGTGATAGCTTTACTCTCTAGTGATGTAGTGATAGCTTTACTCTCTAGTGATGTAGTGATAGCTTTACTCTCTAGTGATGTAGTGATAACTTTACTCTCTAGTGATGTAGTGATAGCTTTACTCTCTAGTGATGTAGTGATAGCTTTACTCTCTAGTGATGTAGTGATAGCTTTACTCTCTAGTGATGTAGTGCTAGGTTTACTCTCTAGTGATGTAGTGCTAGGTTTACTCTCTAGTGATGTAGTGATAGCTTTACTCTCTAGTGATGTAGTGATAGGTTTACTCTCTAGTGATATAGTGATAGCTTTACTCTCTAGTGACGTAGTGATAGCTTTACTCTCTAGTGATGTAGTGCTAGGTTTACTCTCTAGTGATGTAGTGCTAGGTTTACTCTCTAGTGATATAGTGATAGCTTTACTCTCTAGTGACGTAGTGATAGCTTTACTCTCTAGTGATGTAGTGCTAGGTTTACTCTCTAGTGATGTAGTGATAGGTTTACTCTCTAGTGATATAGTGATAGCTTTACTCTCTAGTGACGTAGTGATAGCTTTACTCTCTAGTGACGTAGTGATAGCTTTACTCTCTAGTGATGTAGTGCTAGGTTTACTCTCTAGTGATGTAGTGATAGCTTTACTCTCTAGTGATGTAGTGACTTTACTCTCTAGTGATGTAGTGATAGCTTTGCTGTCTGGTGACGTAGTGATAGCTTTGCTGTCTAGTTGTGCAGTACTAGGTTGATTTATCAGTGTATTGCGATACATTTTTTCTCAATAGCAATAAAACAGTAGCATATTTAAAAGTCTATATTTATCACAGTACAAACTATCAATTATTTAAAATAGTTTTTTTTCTCCTAAACAAAACAGATTTTTCTTGAATTTTTCAAGAAGTTAAAACCAGAATGTGTATATTCTCCATTTATATTTGAAAGCATCTTCAACTAACAGCTTATATATTTAATTATGACCTTAGTTAATGAATTATGACACATTAATCTAATCCATTAAAGAGTAACACTGGCAGCTTTGTACATTATTTTTTTATATCTTGCTCAGAGGAATATAATATTTTTTACCAAAAAAGTCATAAAATTCCTACACTCCTACTTTACCAGATTGTAGGTATATTTCATGTTCTGATTAGTTATTGTTCATTGAGAGCTCAATTTCTCTCTGTTCTTAAATTATTAACAAATTGTTTAAGGGAGAGTAAGGGGTACTTGTCAGCCATCTTGCTACTCTCATAGTAGTTCTTATTTTTACTACTGCTGTTACAATGCTTGGATCTTTACAGTAAAGTCAAATGACCGCTATGATACACATTTGTTTTGGTCCTCATATATTTTCTTATGCAACAGAGCCTGGACGCCTGTCTTCAACTCCCCAAATTGCCATTCAACCCATTAGGAAGACAAGACCACAATTTCTGACACCCATGTCCACAAATTCAGTGCCATCGAGTCGCAATAGGCCAAGACTGTTTGAGCGAAACATCCAGCATGAACCATTACAACAACAAGTTAGGGAAGCAGGAGTGACCGATACTCCTCAAGTACGTCCGGTCCTGTCAGATCTGGTTCAAGCAGGACCATCTAGATATTGTCCTCCTAAGCTACCATTACAGCAACAATTAAAACCAGGATCAACAGTACAGAATAAAGAAGAAACCCTACCCAGTCTTAGTAAGCCATGGTTTTTCGCTTTTCCGAGTCATCAGTCAACCATGAATGTGGATGACATTTTGAATGAGGTCACTCAAGGACAAGGACAGCCAAAGACGGTGGCAAAAGAACAAGGTCATGTCAAAGATACTGTAGCTCCGGTGAAAACTGAATGTCGGATATTGAGAAGTAATGCAAAGAAAGAAATTGCTACAAAGAATAGATATCAGGCACAGTCTTTAAGGAAATTGTCTGGGGATTCACGATCTGAAGAAACAGTAGGTAATATAGGCAAAATTCATGCTCAGTTATGTAGTAAAGTGTCTGCAGATGCTAGGGATGAAGAAACGGTGTGCAGAATGGACAAAAACTGCTCGGAGTTAGCAGGAAAAGTATCTGAGAATACTCCAGATCATCAGGGGAAATTTAGCTTGAGTAACGACACCAAATCAACTGATAGACAACAGATTAACCTGAACAAAGGTCTTAAAAAGTTAAGAGCCAGTCACAGAAAGTCACTAAGGACAAGAGAAAAACCCATGAATAAGGATTTTCAGAAATGGTCCAAGAAGAAATCAGTTAAAATGAGGAAAGATACAGAAAAAGAAATGATGAAAAAAATAACAAGAAAACAAACTGGAAATGTAACACAAACAAATGAAATAGACAAGGCATGTGTTGAAGGAACTACTTGTGAGGGAGAACAGCACAGTGAGAAGAAACAAAAGTCATCTAAGGAAAGAAAATCAGAGGAAATGGTTAAGGTGAAGAAAAACAAAAAAAATACTGCTGTGATGCCAAGGGTGATTGACCAAATCAGAAGTGTTTGTGTACCAAGAAGAATGGAGATTGGTGCAAGACACGATTGCACAAATTGTCCTTATGAAGATTCAAAGACGAGGAAGTCAATCCCTGATCAGGTCAATATGATGAAGTGTGCAAGTTCTTCTAACAGGAAGATTATCCTTAGGAAAATAGAGGGCAAATCAAAGGAGGCCATTTCTGGCAAAATTGTTGATCCTGGGAAGAAAGTAAGGAGGGAATCACTGGACAACAGCGATAGGCCAGTCAGGGATTGCATTTCTGGTGGAGTTGTTGGTCCTGGGAAGAAAGTAAGGAGGGAATCACTTAACAACAGTGATAGACCAGTCAAGGATGGCATTTCTGGCAGAATTGTTGATCCTGGGAAGAAAGTAAGGAGGGAATCGCTGGACAACAGTGATAGACCAGTCAAGGATGGCATTTCTGGTGGAGTTGTTGATCCTGGGAAGAAAGCAAGGAGGGAATCACTGGACAACAGTGATAGGCCAGTCACGGATGGCATTTCTGGTGGAGTTGTTGATCCTGGGAAGAAAGTAAGGAGGGAATCACTTAACAACAGTGATAGACCAGTCAAGGATGGCATTTCTGGCAGAATTGTTGATCCTGGGAAGAAAGTAAGGAGGGAATCACTGGACAACAGTGATAGACCAGTCAAGGATGGCATTTCTGGTGGAGTTGTTGATCCTGGGAAGAAAGCAAGGAGGGAATCACTGGACAACAGTGATAGGCCAGTCACGGATGGCATTTCTGGTGGAGTTGTTGATCCTGGGAAGAAAGTAAGGAGGGAATCACTGGACAGCAGTGATAGGCCAGTCACGGATGGCATTTCTGGTGGAGTTGTTGATCTTGGGAAGAAAGTAAGGAGGGAATCACTGGACAACAGTGATAGGCCAGTCACGGAACACATTTCTGGTGGAGTTGTTGATCCTGGGAAGAAAGTAAGGAGGGAATCACTGGACAACAGTGATAGACCAGTCAAGGAAGGCATTTCTGGTGGAGTTGTTGATCCTGGGAAGAAAGTAAGGAGGGAATCACTGGACAACAGCGATAGGCCAGTCACGGATGGCATTTCTGGTGGAGTTGTTGATCCTGGGAAGAAAGTAAGGAGGAAATCACTGGACAACAGCGATAGGCCAGTCACGCATGGCATTTCTGGCAGAATTGTTGATCCTGGGAAGAAAGTAAGGAGGGAATCACTGGACAACAGCGATAGGTCAGTCACGGAACGCGTTTCTGGTGGAGTTGTTGATCCTGGGAAGAAAGTAAGGAGGGAATCACTGGACAACAGTGATAGGCCAGTCACGGAACGCGTTTCTGGTGGAGTTGTTGATCCTGGGAAGAAAGTAAGGAGGGAATCACTGGACAACAGTGATAGGCCAGTCACGGATGGCATTTCTGGTGGAGTTGTTGATCCTATGTGGAAAGCAAGGAGGGAATCACTGGACAACAGTGATAGGCCAGTGAAGAAAAGACTGAGATTCGCCGAGACTGTTGGAGTCTTTGGAGAAACCTCCCAACAGATTAAAAAGCTAAGGAAATTCAATGTCTCTGAAAGAACAAGTCAAGTCAAGACGGATCATAGCCACAGTAAGATTGACGTAAACCCTAATAGGATACTTCGGGGACCAGAAAGAACTGCTGGGGAGAATATGTCTGAAGTAAGTGCTGAGATAGGGAATTTTAGAAAGTCTTCTGAAAACTCAGCAGAGGAAGAGATAAAGATACAAGAAAACGCTCAAAATGATGCGAAAGAATTAATTAATACAGGTAAAACAACACAGCCTTTTGTCCATCATGATAGGGTTGAATCAGCTGAACAAGGTCCATCTGAGGAACAGGGGGCATTACCAGTGGATCCCAGCAGCTCAATGAATCCAGAATGTGTCCTGAGCAAACAGCAGTGCCTTCAGTCTGATCCAAGTGACTATTCTCAGCCGGATGTTAACACCAATGCTGTCATTACAAGAAGTGCAGCAACAAATCTTTTAAAACCTGGAATAAAGAAAAGGAAAACAACTGCTAGCATCTGGTGTACGAGGAGGAGACGCAGAAGACGTGAGACTGAAACATTGAACCGTGAAATGTTGCCTTTTCTCGATAGAAAAGCATTGATCAGGGTCAGGAAGATACAGAAACTATTGACAAATCAATTGCTGAACGAGGTGCCTGGTCCTAACAATGACTTACCAGGTGATAAGGATGGAAATGGTGTATCAGGCTCCACAGTACAGGAAACAGAAGTGTCTCACCTAGAGGATGATTGTGAATTTTTTAGCAATTTATGCCTGAAGACCACTTCAAAATTTGATAATTGCTGCCTGCATGAAGATGGAGGTGAAATGAAAACAGATGAAAATGATGTTCAGACCGCGTTCAAAGCTACCGAAAGGGAAACAAAAGGAAAATGTAAATCTGAGCTTCGTAGGATATTATTGGGGACAGACGTCCACACCAAAGAGATGCCTGATGTTGGTCTACCTACAAACAGTGTTCAGCACCAATCTGTTAACATTTGCGACGGGCACTCTGTGAATGTACCTTATGACAGTCAGTCTGTAGAGGTTTCTAGTGAAAGCCAGTCTTATGAAGTTCTAGATGGTCAGTTCATGGAGATTGCTGATGATGACTGGTTTGTAGAGATGTCGAACGAGGTTTCTTTTAATGGACAATCAACAGCAGTTTCTCACGATGGCCAGTCTGCAGAAGTTCTTAGTAATGGTCAGTTTTCCCAGAATGCTGATAATGATCAGTGTGCAGAGGTTGAGGTTTCTGATGATTGTCAGTCTGTTGAATTTTCTGATGATTGTCAGTCTGTTGAAGTTTCTGATGATTGTCAGTCTGTTGAAGTTTCCTGTGATAGCCAGTTTGCAGCAGTTCATGACAATGGCCAGATTTCTCAGGATACTGATGATGGTCGATTTGCAGAGGTTTCAGATGATGGTCAGTTTTTAGTTAAAAATAACCAATTTTCACAGATTGGTGATAATGCATGTACATATGAGGACAGATCTAATAATGAAAACTCCGGAGAAAGTTTCAATTTGGAAAGCTCAGACATGACCAATGACTGCACAGATTCTGCTGTAAAAGCAAGCAGAAAAGTTGACGAGAAGACTCGACAAGAAAGTATTGTTGAACACAATTCTACAGACATTGGTAGGTTGAGATACACAAGGACTGCCAAAACCACTGCTCTAACAGCCATAGAGAAACTTGGTATACATCCCAGACTTGTCAGAGTCTCCGGAGAAGCTTCATCCTCACAGACTTATTCTCCCAAAGCTAACATCATGGAAACATCAACCCAGCCCTGGGTAACAAATCAAGAAGTAGTGAGGGAGGAAGACAGTTCTGTGACGGAGAACCTCCGTGGTTCAGTACAGAGTTCTGTTAGTGGCTACAAGAGTGATAAAGATTTAATTGGCATCATATCATATAGCGACTGCAATGATTCAGATATAGTAAAACTGCCTTCAGGTAATGATGATATGAATTCAGAGGACAGAAGTTCACCTTCTAGCACTGGGCACCACCATTATCAGGAGGATTCTGGCACTATGACCGACCAAGGTTCAGTAAACTTAAACCGAGAATATGTGGATTCCTTTCAGGACAGCAGGTCAAACACCTTGAGGAAATATGCTTCACAAAAGGTAAATAGTTATACTGTAGAGCAGAAACAATGAGAAACAATACATATCTTTGTCGTTACTGTACCATGGCTCCAGGCATATGTATTCTGAATACAGCCTTGTTTAGTCAGAAACATGTCGTTACTGTACCATGGCTCCAGGCATATGTATTCTGAATACAGCCTTGTTTAGTCAGGAACATGTCGTTACTGTACCATGGCTCCAGGCATATGTATTCTGAATACAACCTTGTTTAGTCAGGAACATGTCGTTACTGTACCATGGCTCCAGGCATATGTATTCTGAATACAACCTTGTTTAGTCAGAAACATGTCGTTACTGTACCATGGCTCCAGGCATGTGTATTCTGAATACAGCCTTGTTTAGTCAGAAACATGTCGTTACTGTACCATGGCTCCAGGCATGTGTATTCTGAATACAACCTTGTTTAGTCAGGAACATGTCGTTACTGTACCATGGCTCCAGGCATGTGTATTCTGAATACAGCCTTGTTTAGTCAGAAACATGTCATTACTGTACCATGGCTCCAGGCATATGTATTCTGAATACAGCCTTGTTTAGTCAGAAACATGTCAATACATTAAATAAAACTGAGGAATTATATAGAACATGTACAGAATTCAATGGTGTTATTTCTCATCATGTCTGCTCTGTTTGCTTGATGAGGACAATACCATCAGTGTCCACCTTTTCATAATCAGTTTTACTGCTATTAGAGAACTCATATCTTCCGACCTTGTTATTATATTGCATATGCTATTATACAAGAGATGTGAAGATCTGATATCTCTCTTTTGATCAAGATCCAGCACTGACATCACCATTTTTTTTTTTTTTTTGACATGCTTTGCTCTTGAAAACTATACACTAGTAAAAGTTGACAGAAATTTGCTTTGTACTCTATTTGAGCTGATGGATGTTAATGAAATAAGATTTAAAGGGTTTGTGACACCAGTATTTTAAAGATGGATGGTATATTGTGTTGTGATAGTCGAGCTACTGGCGTGGACTGGGTGGCTGGGAGGATTCTCTACGACCAAAGCCAAAGAAGACTCAGTGGTTCCAGATCGAACACGACCAGACCATCCGCAAAGACAAACATATAAACAAAACTGATGTTTCCTCAAAACCTACCACATCTTCCCCCAAGACATCGAGTACTGTGCCATTGACACTGACCAGCAATGAACTTGAAAAATCTGACCTGATCTCTTCAATGATAACCCAGTCAAAGGTTAGACAACTCTCTGCCAATTCTACATTGACTGAAGAGCAGGGAATTCAGGGCTCTGAGCAGGGAATCAAAGACTCTGGCTACACTAAGGTAAATACCAACACAAAACCATCATGTGTTACTGTTTATCTTTAAGTTCATGAATCGTCTGTGTGAATTTCCAGTAAGTGCTAGCAGTCCGAAATAACCGTGTCATCTCGCCCAATCACAACCCTGAAAGAGCTAACTGGTTCTGGTTAGGGAAACACTGTACTCGGTGATCTTTCTACATTTCAAATTGTTTGGACACTTTCCATCAAAAGGCAAGCAGATAACGGGACATTCCCTATATCTAGAAAGTTCAATTTCCCAATAATAACGGGATAGCTTTTAAAAAGTGTCATTTGTCACAGGACCTTGAGGTATAGATTTATCATTGAATAATGAAGACAAGGTCACAGACCTTGTGATGGGGACCACCCACACACTTGTTAAAGTAAGTGACTACTATACATATGATACTGATTTTGAAGAATCATGCCAAATCACACCACTGTCCAATGTCAGCAAGCATTTCTGCTGGAAACACAGGCCCTATAGGCCTGTTTAACAAACTCATCTTCGTACAGTTTTTCACTTATCACAGGAAAAGGATATCGGCTGCTTGGTATGGGCGAAGTTGGGACGCGAGAGCTGGTGGCCTGGCATGATAATTCCTGGTGCCATGGCAAGGATGCCTTGTGCTGATCCAGGAACATCATGGGTGTATTGGTTCGGTGATCACAAAATATCAAAAGTCAGTATAAACATGCCATTATTGTGATTGTTTAAAATTTAACATGTTGTTTATTTCAATGTCTCTGCTTGGGAGTTGCTGGATAGAAGATTATTTTTAGGGGATGATATTTTTGCTACATTGTGGTACATTAACATGAAAAAAAAAGACTTAGTCCATGAAACAATGAGATGTGTTTGTCCATTTAGTTTTGATTTGCGAAATCTTGATTAGTTGAAATAATTTGATAATTTCGAAAGCCAAAACTATCAGCTGTAGAGTATATGGGAATCTTCAGACAGAAAAGTATTAAGAAACTTGTGGTTCATCATTGTGAAATTTCACTGCAAGCTAGCTAAATTAGTAAGAAATTTGCAAAGAGTTTCTTTTAAATTGATATTCTGTGGATGTTCACAACTCGTGTAGACACAAATGTGGATAGAGATGGAAGTTCACACACTCTAGTTACTTTTGTAGTTTTGTTTTTACCTCTTCTGTAATATCTGTTACAGATCACTTTTGAGAAGATCGTTCCATTTGTATACAACTTCAATCAGTTTTTCGGAAAGAAAACAGGAAAGTTGTACCATTCTGCCATCATGGAAGCTGTGCAGGTAAAGAAAAAGTCCTTCAGATATATATATATAGAGAGAGAGAGAGAGAGAGCTTATTTATCCTGCTGTAAATTTGGGGTGCCTACCCATATGGAATACAAAAAAGGGAGTTGCAGGCCTTGCTGTATTGGAATGAAGCATCAAAGTAGTTAACATTCAAACTGCAGTAGATGTGGATGTCTAAATTATCAGACAACATTAATTGTTTGTTGAATATTCAAAATTGTTGCTTTTTCAGTTAAAGTTTAGCCAACTATTACTGCCTGGATATTCTACATCTGATTTCTTAGGAATAATCACACAAAATCTCCAGACCTTTGCCAGGCTGGTCAGAAAATCTTTCTTCCTGTCCTTGTGCATCATGGTGCAGCCTCTTTGTTAAATTGTGGTATCACTACTGGTATTACTTCTTTAAGTCCATCTTGTGGTTGCTGTAATTGCCCAGCTTCACCATCAACTTCCTCAGGTTCTGGTCCAGCAGTTAGCTGGTCAAAGCCTTCCAGTCCGAACTTTCAAGGCTACTCTCTTCCTCATTGGGACTTTTCTCCACATCTGAACTGTATTCAGTGTCAGCCATGTAAGATACTGGACCTGAGGTATCCATCCCTTGACCAGTGACCACACTTTGAACCTGCTCAGTCTGACATGGATCTACTGAGTCAGCTTGAGACTGCTGTAATGTACAACTTTACGTTCATGCCCACCCACCAGTTGAATTCAAACACACATTCCCGAGAGTTTCCTTCACCATAAATGGACCATACCAAGGACCTTCGGGACTTGCCCTTTCCCACCATAGGTTTATATGGCATGACTCGATCTCCAATCGTATAGACAGGACTATTAACATGACGATCATACCACAGTTTCTAATATCCGTACTAATCCCTGTATCAGATACTGATTGGTCTGTATCTGATCAAATGTTAATTCATACGACATCAATTACACTCCTCAACATGATAAACATCTTATTACATGCTCACGTAAGTATTCTATGATGTCACATAATTTCAGCCAATCAGATAACTGTCATCCTCAGCTTTGGGATGATATTGGTTTTTTTCTTGCTTCATAAATCCTGGTAACAATGGAAACAAAGTTCCATAATTGTATATTATGTGAACATTTTCTGAAATGTGTGAAATCCTTGATAACATTGTAGTTAAATTAATCTTTCAGGTGTGTGTGAAGAGGTGTGGCATTGAGCAATCTGAAGACTCCATCTTGCAGTGGGCAGTGGATGGCTTTAGTATCCCTCAGGACAACAATACTGACCAGTCATCAAGCTTGTTTGACCCAATTCCAGGTAAAATGAAGAGCATTTTCTACTTGTCCAGCAAAAACGCCCAGTGGCCAAAACATTACGATTTACTCAAAGTTTGGAGTTCGTAAAAGAAAATGAAATAGCATTGGTGTATAATCTTACTTAACAGCAATATTTATGAGTGGGCTTATTTCCAGGCATGGGCTGATTACTACAAAAACACAATATTTGATCACTCCCAAGTTGAGGAATTCTCAACCATATTTAAGAAAAAGCCTGATTAGTACAACACAGCGTACAGTACTCAATCTTAACACCTGTCGCTGCTCAATAAATATTCTTGTATATGCATGTAGATGATCCAGGTCACCAATATGTTTGAACTGGTCCAAACCAGGTATGTGATACCTGAAACATTTCAAGTGCCATTGTTCAAGCAGATAAACAATACATACAGTGGCTGGATTCCAAGATAATTGGATAAGTGAATTTTCATTTGTTCTGTAACTAGATACCTCAACTGGATGGTGGTAACATTGATGTTAGTGCTTGGTGTACTTTCACATTAGAGACATGACTGAGAATTAAAATATTTTAAACATTGTCTTTTATGTAGTTATCAATATGTTTTACGCAACAGGTATATAGGAACTTTTTATTTTATTTCATATCCAGTTTTATTATGTCCCCCAAACTAAATGGGGAAACATATTGTGTTTGCTCCGTTTCTTATTATTATCATTATTTATATTATTCTTCTTTCTTACACTTTCTTATGCTGGCGAGGTTTCCGACGTGTTTCTCAAAAACTATTGTAGGAAATTTAACAAAACTTTACAAAGATATTCATACATGCAAAGCGAAGTGCAGGCCACTTGAATTTTTCCAATCAGTCAACTGAGCGGTCAGCTGTGGTCAAAATTTGGCCAAATTTTAGATAATGTCCAATTTCGTGAAAATAAGGGGTTGTTTGGGGGACATTTGTAATGGTCTCCATTACAATTAGTACTTGTTTAAAGATGATATTCCTGCAGATTCACTGGATAACAGGCGGATTATGTGATGAAGAACAATCCTAGTACTGCAACTTTTTAAATTTCTATTTTCTCTTTGAAACCATTGGAGTAAACAAAATTTCAATGTGGCGGTTCCTAATTCAGAAAGATCTATCTACTGGGGTTATCACAGCCTTTTAAAGGATGATTAACTTATTCACTACTGTTATTATGATATGTACCTGATGCAATAACATGTTGACCTTTGACAGTTGCTTTCGGTTTGGAGGGTCTGATGTTTAATTATATATGAAAATTCTAGGTGCGAGAGCATATTTTCAGTCGATTATCTGCCATATAGTCATATCAGTTTGTCTGCTTAATAAGCATAGGTATAGTCATCTAAAAGATTTTGCTGCAATCCTACCATATTCAGAGTCTAATCATGACTTGCATGTGATTCTATCATGCTCCCCAAATGTAGTTTCTACTTTGTCAGTCCGTCAGTCTTTCCATTTCTCTTTTCGAGTTCATGCATAACTTTGCCAACAATATAGCAAGGGACTATGAAGCTTGGTATATGTATTGGTCATCCAAAGACCAAGTGCAATGTACCAAAGTCAGGGTCTGCAACATCTTGATTACAGAGTTATTGCCCTTTATTAAGATTTTTTTTATGTCTAGAGCACAACTTTGCTTTCATTTATGCTAGAATAATGAATCTTGATGTACGTTGGTCATACTTAAATGTTGTACAGTGTACCAAATGCAAGGCCAAAACCTCTTGATCAGTTTCACCGATATTCTTGTTTTCTAGGTGAAGAACTACCGAAAGAAGTGCTTGAAAACTTGAAGAAAGTATACAATAAAGTAACAGAGGGTGCTGATACAGAAACAAAATCATGTCGCCGTGATGTAAGAGATGCAAGAGGTAAGCTTTGCCAAATAAGTTTATGTGTATTCTGCTATATTGTAATGTCTCTGCTTTACAAACACAGTGCTAGGTTTTCATTCTTTTTTCTTTCTAAATGTTAACCGCACTGAGGTCAAAATTAAAAAAAAAAATTAAAAGATTTTTAGCCCACAATCATCTGGAGGTGGGCTGAAATTGAAATTGCCCTTCTTCCCAGGTCTGTTGGTCTGCCCTGAAACAGGTCTTATAATCACTATCTCTTAAAAAGTCTTAAGAAGGATCATTTTCAAATTCATGTGTAGGGTCCTCTTGGTCCTCAAGTGTGCATTGTCTTGTTTTGGGACTAATCCAAAAACAGCTGTCAACAGGCAGTCATGTTGATGTTTTTTGACAGAAGTAGATTGTAATTGCTATTTCTTGGAGAAGTGCTGAATGGATCTTTCTCAAATTTTCCGTGTAGGTTCCTCTTGATCCCAAGTTGTATGTTGTCTATTTTGATATTGATCTGCAAAGCAAGATGACCGATCTTAAATTTTGACTCTCATAATTTGCTGTTGTTATTTCTGGCAAAGTGCTGGGTGGATCGATCCTAAATGAAATATTATATTGATAATGAAAATAATTAACAAAATGGCTGACATCTGGTCATGCTGGATTTTGACATTGAAAGTTTTTTATTGTTGTTTTCAGTACTGGATGAATCTTTCATAAATTTTGTATGTAGGTTCCTCTTGGTCAGTAGTGGTGCCTGTTTGATTTTGCGACTGTTCAGATAAAGCCATTATGGATTTTGACAAAGAAAGGTTGTTATTACTATTTCTTGAGAATTACTGGATGGATCTCTCAACTTTCATATATATCTTCACTTGGTCCCTAGTGATGTCCTTCAGTATTTTGGGACTGATCGGAAAATAAAAAATGGCCGACAGGATTTGACAATGAAAGGTTATTGTCACCATTTCTTAGAGGAATTTTCAAATTTTGATATAAATAGGAGCAAAATCAGAAGAAAGAAAAGAAGAAAAAAGGGAAAAATATCCAACTGTAATAGAATATATTGAAAAAAATAAAATGTTCGGACTCCAAGATTCCTTGTATATTAGTATGATCAAATAAGAGGTATTGTGTGAAATGTTGATTACATGTGGCAGTTGTGTATTGTTTCTCTCCATGGTACTTTCAGTACGGCCATCTTAATTATAACCTACCACACAGTGTAATGGTAATATAGCCACTTGACAATTATCTAAATGCAAAAATGCTTTCACATGACTTCAGCTTTAATATGTAAAAAAAAAACCTAGTAGATTGCATATAACTTTTCTCTTGCGTATTTCAGTTAGTGCGTTGGACAAAGTAAAAGCTGGGCAAAAGAAACTTGAAGGTAATTTGCCATATTGCAATGACTATGATATAGCTTAGCTCAGCTGTCCTACATTAGACAATGTGTTTCATGGCATAGTATTCATGAATGCTTTTATTTTGAAAGACTTCATTTTTAATTGAATCCAAAGAGATGCAGATAAAACTGATGTCAACCAACATCATTTAAAAGTATTCTCCAGTTAAGGAATTACTGATTCATGGACATAAGCAGATTCAGTATGTCATGACAAACTGGTTTCCATGGAGACAGGGTGAGGCCTTACATTGAAATGTAAGCTGTATCTAGTCATTTACTTGGTAAAATGTGTCTAGTCTGTTACTAGGTAAACTATGTCTCGTCTGTTACTAGGTAAACTTTGTCTAGTCTGTTACTAGATAAACTATGTCTAGTCTGTTACTAGATAAACCATGTCTAGTCTGTTACTAGATGAACTATGTCTAGTCTGTTACTAGGTAAACTGTGTCTAGTCTGTTACTAGATGAACTATGTCTAGTCTGTTACTAAGTAAACTGTGTCTTGTCTGTTACTAAGTAAACTATGTCTAGTCTGTTACTAAGTAAATCATGTCTAGTCTGTTACTAGGTATACTATGTCTAGTCTGTTAGTAAGTAAACTGTCTAGTCTGTTACTAGATGAACTATGTCTAGTCTGTTACTAGATAAACCATATCTAGTCTGTTACTAGATAAACTATGTCTAGTCTGTTACTAGGTAAACTGTGTCTTGTCTTTTACTTGGTAAACTGATTCTGATCTGTAACTAGGTGAACTGTTGATTACAGATGTGTGCATTGCCTGTGATGACAATGATCAGACTATCCACTGCTCTCACCCGCTGTTTGAAGGTGGTTTGTGTAGAGATTGCAAGGTAATCTATAACCAAGAGCTTTGTAGCTTTGCCTCTGTAACCATGGTAATAGATGAGGTGACCTGCCAACTAAAACCAAGAAGACATCTTATGGTTGATCCAAATTTGCATTGTCAGATACTAAGGTACTTGAGTGATGAGATATGTTAAACATATATGTTTTGGAGGTCATTGCTAGTTTTATTATTTTCTTCTGTAACACAAATGTAGATAAAAAAATTTAACAATCAATATTTTTACTTTAGGACATATAGATAAATAATCTTTATTTATTTTACAACAATTGCAAAGCAAGTTTTTCCAACTTATATTAATCACTCTTGTTGGCTCGGATGGAAGCGTGCCAGGGGTCTTAGTGTGGGAGGAGTCTAGAGTACCCGGGGATAAACCAACATCGAACAGGTGACCCCATATCTTTTCACATCCATTCTGGGAATCGAACCCCAGACGGCTAGGTGAAAGGCGAGTGTGTTACCACTGTGCCACCCAGCCACCCCTAGGAAATATTGAAAACCAATTGTTCTGTTTTCTCCTAGGATGAGTTGACGGAGACACTTTTCTGTTATGGCAGTGATGGTACAAGTGTAAGTACTTGTATAGTGGTTTCTGTGTAGATGTTACATCCTATAACTACTTCTAGCATTACTGTAAGGTATGTATATGAGAAGTCATTTCATAGATGTTACATCCTATAACTACTTCTAGCATTACTGTAAGGTATGTATATGAGAAGTCATTTCATTGATAGTCCCACCAATAACAATAATATCAGGTTTATCTATCATATTAAAACATTTAGAATATTTGGAAGAATGAAGCTCAAAACAGGACAGATAAGTTACATATACTAAATAGATGTAGTGTGTACCTCGTGCATGATGTTTGCTAGGCAGACATGATGTATTCTGAACAGAAATAGTGTGTGCTATGCAGATATGGTGTTTGATAAGAAGGTATGGTGTATGCTGGGCAGAAATGCTTTGTACTAGGCAGATATAGTGTATGCTGGGCAGGGATGGTGTGAACTAGGCAGATGTGGTGTACGCTGGTCAGAATTGGTGTTTACTTGAAAGATATGATGCATGCTCGACAAAATTGTATTCTTGGCAGATATGGTGTTTAGTAGGAAGATATGGTGTATGCTGGGCAGGAATGTTATGTACTAAGCAGATATGGTGTATGCTGGGCAAAAATGTTATGTACTAGGCAGATATGGTGTATGCTGGGCAGAAATGTTATGTACTAGACTGGTATAGTGTATGCTGGGCAGGGATGGTGTGAACTAGGCAGATATGGTGTATGCTGGGCAGATGTTTTGTGTGAATGGTAGATATGGTTATTGTTTGGAAGAATTGATGTGCATTTACAAGACAGAAGGGTCATGTGCTGTTTCAGAAATAGATCTGTTCAAGAATTCAAGAATTCACAGTATGCGTTTATGATTCAAGACTTTCAATATGCAGATTTTTTGTGTGTCACTGTGTGACCTGTCATTTTTATGCTGCCTGATGATATTACCATGTCTGCTTCTTTTGTCAAGAATCAATGTCGTATCTTGAGAACAATTAAACATTTGTTTCATATTTACCCAATAGTATAATAGCATCAAGTTCCTCACTTATACGTTAAGGTTACAGTGTCAAAGGTCATATTACACATGGGAGGTGGGGTCATTTAGGTATTTCAGTATTCAAATGTATCATGTTTGCAGGTTTATTGTGTGATATGTGGATTTGGTGGAGAATTATTCGTCTGTGACAACTTGAGCAACTGTGGCAAGTAAGCAAACAATTATTTTTTGACTCTGCAAATGATGAACTGCATACGGGTCATTTTTATCTTTAATTACAACGATTATTTCTAATACCAAACCAATCAACAAAGCTTTTAATCTTTCATGTATCAAAACATCACTGTTTTTCTTGTGTTGATTTGCTTTGTTTTATTTCAGGGCCTACTGTGTGGAGTGTATGGAGCTGTTCCTAGAGGACGCTAGGGTTGCAAAGGTTAGTGTAGGGAAAGGTTTCTGTTCTGCTTAATCAGGGCTCTCGCACCCTATTTTGGGACTGGGGCCCGGGGCCCGGGGCCCTTAGAATTAGGAAACATAGTGGCGTTTTCCTTAGAATTGGGAAAACTTTGAGTCTAAATTGGGAAAAAAGATATTATTTTGCATTGGGAATGGGGCCGAATATCAGTCCCAAATCTGGGAGATTGAGAGCCGTGTTAATGGTCTTTTAATTCTATGATATGTTTTAAGTGATGTCTTTCAAAAAAATTAATATAGTGTTGAACCTCGCCAAACAATGTCCCTGTATCCCCTGCTGTAAGGTAGGTGAAGACACCTGCTCTTGTGTGGATACAATTTGGTTAGGTGTACCTCAAATGTCTATACACTTGCCTGCATGTAAATTTTTAGAAAGGTTTTGTGTAATTTTCTGGTAGATATGTTTGCTATGAATTGCTCAAGTTTGAATTATTTTTCAAGTTTTCAAGTGAACAAATATATTTGAATCAGTAGTTTTTTTTTTAGATGCTTGGGAAGTCAGATAACAATTCTAATTTCAATATGTTCCATAATATGTACAAGATTCGGAAGGCTAAAGAATGGCAGTGTTTCCTGTGTACCGAGTACAGCTCTGCCTCGCATGGCTTTTTGCATCCTTATGAAGATTGGCAGCAGCGCATCATCAAAATGTTTGACACTGGCTTCAGTGTCACTGTAAGTATATCTGCTTAATGAACCAAACCTAAAAGTTCTTGGGAGAGTGAATCGTTTGTCTATGATTCTAATAAGAGAATTGTTTCCCTGTCCAAAGCCTCTTCTCTGCAGTGCAGACCATAATCTCTCTCATTGGAGTACATATAATACCTTCTGTAAAACATTCCAGTTAGTTTCTGTCATCACCAGTTAGTATCTTGTTTGCCTGCCATCTTGAAGGAAGGTTATTGATCTCACAACACCACTTCCATCTCATGCTATCTTGTCTTTTCATTATCAGAATCACTAAGTAAACATGTCATAAGAGTGACTCAGATAGACCAGGGCCCGTATTCATGAAACCGTTCTCATGCTCAAGTGTGAATTCTCTGCTCAAGCCTTATGTCTTGTTTAACTTAAAAATTTATAAATAAGCCTATTTGGCTGAAGATTTAAAAGCAATTTTGAAAGGACTTCAAGTCAAAGCTATATTCAAGGTTTAAATTTGACATTTGTATTATTTTTTAATTATTTAAGTGAATTATAAAAATGTTTGCTTGAGCACAAAATATATCAGAGATGAAAAATTTCCGCCAATCGGCAGATTTCTGCCTTTTTCATGACAAATTTGGTCATTTTTGAGATCGATGCAAATCCGGTGAGAAAATTTCGTTGGGTGGGGGGGGTTATGTCTTGATGATGCATTTTATTTTTAAGCAATCTTCATCAACTCTGTTCTTAAATCCTTCGAAATTAAAAGTCGAGCAGTTACGAGCACTGAGTTTCCGGTATTGTCAAATCGATAATACGAAGTAAGATAACTCTTACATCAGTCGAACGTTTGAAAGCTATAGTTGAATTACAACAGAGATGAGCCTTTTCCAATGCCAGCCACTTTCATCTCTGATATATGCTTGAGCATGAGAATGGTTTCGTGAATACAGGCCAAGGTTTCCCACTCACTGGTCTCCACATGGTACTAGTTATGATTCCCTTTGTTGTCAATTGACAGGAGCCTGACCTTGGTTACTTGAGTAGTGATAACAAGCCCCAGATCAGAGTCTTGTCTCTGTTTGATGGCATCGGTACCGGTGAGTTTAATAGTGGTTTAATAGCTAGTGCTGGAACCTTTCCTATGTAAAACCAATTTCAAAAAATCTACACAAGCACAGAATCTACAAGTGTTTTTCCTGTGTATGATAATATCTCACCAAACTGCAAGATGTAGTTGCCTGCTGTCTGTTCCCTAACACTTCTAAGCTTTTACTCTTCCGTAATTCCTGTTGATATTTTAAAGATTTGTACACAAATGCCCAGGTAATACAGCAAAGAATAGTAGACATACAGAGTAAGGTGACAGGTCAAAGGTCATTTATAAACAGGATTTTTGATACACTATCAGTTAAGTTTGAGGTCCATTGTATAATTGTGTGATGAAATTACCTAAACTTCAAGAGTTAAATTGTTAAAACTATCATTGAAAAGGATTTTTGAAATTTTAAAACTAAGATTATCGCTAAATAAATTTTTGTCCCTCAACAGCTAAATTGATTTTGGACAGCCTAAACTTGGACATAGACAAGTACTACTCCAGTGAGATTGATGAGGATGCTCTACTGGTGTCCTCCGTACATCATGGCAGTGTGGTCATTCAAATCGGAGATATCACCAAACTTGACGAAGAGAAGGTAAGGTAAACATGTCATTCCATTGATAGTGTAATTCAATTTGATGTTTTCCCAATAGTTCTGATTATTGATACAAATTGATGTTTTAAGTTCTTTGTCTCTATTTTGACAGCTGCGATCTCTCTGCCCAATAGATCTAGTGATTGGAGGATCACCATGCAATGACTTTTCATTGGCCAATCCTTTACGGAAAGGTTTTGAGTTTGGTATGTATATTTTGGCCAATCCTGTAAGAAAAGGTTTTGAGTTTGATATGTATACAGAAAACTGTATTATCATTGGACATGTTACAGCATCATAGTTTAAATGATTGGCCATTATCTTGTTCAAATATTGGTAGAAAAATTGATAGAAATATTGTTTCTGTGTACTGACTATAATATTGCATATCATCTGAATTAAATATGAATAGTTGGGGTTAATGGTATTTATGAGTGAGTTATTGACCAGAAAGGCGATCGGTGAATTGAGGAATATTATTATTGTACAAGAAAACATGATTCTTTCAACATAAATTGTCAGAAGTACAGTTTTAACAAATACTGTTATTAAAAGGTAAGATTAAAAAGGATAACATTTTATCTTCAATGAAAACAATTGGAAACATTCCTGAATCAAGGAATAGAGATTGAGTGATATTATTTGTGGAGTTTCTTTTCTATATGTATGTTTGAAGGTGGAACAGGTGTGCTGTTTTTCCACTTTTACCGGGTACTGAAGTCCGTACAGAAGTTCAATGTAGCCAGACACCTCTTCTGGTTATACGAGAATGTAGCTTCAATGAAAAGTGTATACAGGAAGGAAATGTCTGTATTTCTTGAGGTAATTATTAGTAGAATTGGATTTTATTTCTGTTCATATATTTAGTAAACTTTCAAACTTCCAACACAACTGAAATGTAAAGTTCTGCAATTAAAACTGTTAAAGATAGGTAACAAGAAGATCTTTAGAATGAATAGTTTATTTTCACACGGCATATCAGGGTTTCGGGAAAGCACTCGTCTGGTCGTCATGGACGAATGAAAATTGTCTCCGACAACCAGATTTACCTATGTCAGTCGTCCGTCTGACGAGTGCTTTTTTCCAATGATACTAATGTTACAACTTAAATTTCAATAAAAATGTAAAGAAAATTTAAAACAAAGAAACATGTTTACGGTACTTGGAAAACAAAATATTTCAGTCTGCTCTCTAACTTTCGATTACACCAGAACTCCCATGACGTCAAATATAGCATTTGGAATACCTTAGTCATTTTTCCGCGGTCATACTGATACCAGGTGCTCTTGTTCTTAACAGCACCTAGTCAGTCGGATGTAAACAAACACTACGACTAGGCCTAAGTCGAGCACAATGTTTGACGCAAAGCAGCCATCACTGCATAGGTTTTTCACTAAAACTTCAAATAAAAATAGAAAAAAAGTCACATGTTTCATCCTCGCTGATTAAGTCGCCATTTCATGGCTGAATTTGGACAAGTAAATTTCCAATTTGGACGAGTAGATTTTTCAGCCCACAAGTCCTGTGCCTAGTGGGTTGAAATGTTTTTCCAGACCCCTGCATATATTTTATGGTTGTGCAGTTTGATTTGATTTTGTGTCTATTATATCGTATCTTTTGTGATTTTAATTTACTGTATAAATGTTTGATTTAATTTCGTGTCTATTATATTGTATCTTTTGTGATTTTAATTTACTGTATAAATGTTTGATTTAATTTCGTGTCTATTATATTGTATCTTTTGTGATTTTAATTTACTGTATAAATGTTTGATTTAATTTCGTGTCTATTATGTCGTATCTTTTGTGATTTTAATTTACTGTATAAATGTTTGATTTAATTTCGTGTCTATTATGTCGTATCTTTTGTGATTTTAATTTACTGTATAAATGTTTGATTTAATTTCGTGTCTATTATGTCGTATCTTTTGTGATTTTAATTTACTGTATAAATGTTTGATTTAATTTCGTGTCTATTATGTCGTATCTTTTGTGATTTTAATTTACTGTATAAATGTTTGATTTAATTTCGTGTCTATTATGTCGTATCTTTTGTGATTTTAATTTACTGTATAAATGTTTGATTTAATTTCGTGTCTATTATATCGTATCTTTTGTGATTTTAATTTACTGTATAAATGTTTGATTTAATTTCGTGTCTATTATATCGTATCTTTTGTGATTTTAATTTACTGTATAAATGTTTGATTTAATTTCGTGTCTATTATATCGTATCTTTTGTGATTTTAATTTACTGTATAAATGTTTGATTTAATTTCGTGTCTATTATATCGTATCTTTTGTGATTTTAATTTACTGTATAAATGTTTGATTTAATTTCGTGTCTATTATATCGTATCTTTTGTGATTTTAATTTACTGTATAAATGTTTGATTTAATTTCGTGTCTATTATATCGTATCTTTTGTGATTTTAATTTACTGTATAAATGTTTGCTTGATATTTAATTTTCGTGTTATCTTGAATAAGTAGGAATATAGTGTAATTAAATCCCCCGCGAATATTACATGTATACAATATAATGTATACAAAAAGATATCGGAAATTGTTAACACGAACTGATATTATATATGATAGTAAGCATAGAAATTAAAAAAAACTTCTACAACAGCTGAAACTAGCTGCTTTAGTCCTTCATAGAACTCTTGAATATTAGAGTAAATGAAAGAGACTAACTACGTTCACATGTATGACAGAAATGTGTATCTATATGTTGTGTTAGAGTCTTATTTTCTGAAAAGTAATGTACGTATAACGTTCGAGACAAGTTCAAACTTTTCTGATGAAGGTGTATATTTATACTTGATAGTGTGGCCCCGCCTTGTGGGACTCGAAATTCTTCTCTCCCCAGACAAGAGCTCGATACTTCTGGGGCAACATACCAGGCATGTACAGGTAAATTACCAGTGACCAGTCCTTGAAAAAAGAAATCAATGTTTGTTGTTCATTAAAGGCTTCAGTAAGACGAATTCAATCAAGGTCCAGGGCATTTTACATATTAGCAGAGATCTTCAAACCTTCATGTTGCATTTGAAGGCCAGCCAGAAGAACAGGAAAAGTAGATCTGACACTTAACACTTATCACCATTTCATGTCTTGCTTTTTGAAAATTATTTGCATTTCACAATTGTAGAGTAATTATATAACTCAAAGCTAATTATTTTTACAGAGTGATACTTTAAAGTAGTTTGCCTGAAAGTCTATGGATCACTTGGAATGGAAACTGCCCGTTGCCAAGAGCTGATTTGATATCCAAATCTCTAACAAAAAGTTAATGATATCTAGGTCATGATCTGAATTGCTTCATTTAACATTGTTAATATTGGGTTAATCATTTAATGATCAGCAGCTTGAGCTGGTAAAGATTCATTGTACTTACTCCAGACCTTTCACTGTGATATATATATGTTCTCTGTATGTTTGTCCTCAGTACTCCAGAGCTGTCCCAGCAGTACTGGTCAAATTTCCATCTGGACACGATGCTCTCACCGCATTGCAACCGAAAGGCCATGGTGAATATCTTTTCCTTGCTCTAAGTATCAAGACTTGTCTTAAATAAATTTCAGCACTAGTAAATATCTTGAAGCACAATCAAGATAGCCATATTGAATATCATCCAGTATCATGAGGGCCACAGTAAATATCTCCCAGTATCATGAGGGCCACGGTAAATACCTCCCAGTATCATGAGGTCCACAGTAAATATCTCCCTGTACCATGAGGGCCACAGTAAAAATCTCCCAGTATCATGAGGTCCACGGTAAATATCTCCCAGTATCATGAGGTCCACAGTAAATATCTCCCTGTACCATGAGGGCCACAGTAAAAATCTCCCAGTATCATGAGGGCCACAGTAAATATCTCCCAGTATCATGAGGTCCACAGTAAATATCTCCCTGTACCATGAGGTCCACAGTAAATATCTCCCAGTATCATGATGGCCATGGTAAATATCTCCCTGTACCATGAGGTCCACAGTAAATATCTCCCAGTATCATGAGGTCCACAGTAAATATCTCCCTGTACCATGAGGCCACAGTAAAAATCTCCCAGTATCATGAGGGCCACAGTAAATATCTCCCAGTATCATGAGGTCCACAGTAAATATCTCCCTGTACCATGAGGTCCACAGTAAATATCTCCCAGTATCATGATGGCCATGGTAAATATCTGACCTTATTAGATCACCTCTGGCATACTGCAGCATCTGCAATTCTTTATGGACTTTTTCTTACTAAATTACTTCTAGTCATGAACATGTGTGCAGATTTTCACCAAATTTGATAAGAGGTGGCTTTGGGGGAAGATGGACTTCTTTAGGCCTGAAGGGCAAGGACCCAAAAGGGGAAATATAGCAAAATTTAAAAATTCCTTTCCTTCTGTTGCAATCTCAGTATTTTGTCCAAAGTCGATCTGAAGCAGCCTTGGGTGAAGAAGTATCAGTTTGGTATAAACGGTTGGTCTTCGCTGCCTTAGGCAAGAGAGTTGAGGCTCAAAAGGGAAGGAAAATAGAGCAAATTTTTTGATGAAGGAGAATCAATTTTGTATAACGTTTGGTCATGGCTCCCAGGGGCACTAGTTCCAAGGCCCAATGTGGGAAATTGTGCAAATTCTTTCAGATCCTTTTTCTTCCGTAAGAATATCCGGATTCTGTCCCAACTTGATCTGAAGCATTCTATGGTGAAGCAGACTTTTGTATAAGTGGTTTTGCTGACCCTCTGGAGTCAGAGGGGTTGGGCCCAAACAAGGAATCAATAGCTATCTAAAAATTACTTTTCCTGTAGATCGGATGAAGCAGTTTCAGACAAACAAAGCTAGGTGAGCAATACAGGCCCTGTAGGTCTCTTGTCTTTTTTCTAAATATTGATCAATCTTGTATAAGCAACAAGTTTCACACCAGGAGACCAAACAAGCATGTAAAACTTTTACCATATTGTATTAAAAGAAAATTTATGGAGGTAAGTCTCTGACACTGATTGAAGATTGAAGGTTTACTCTGTACAGGTGAGTAGAATCCGGACTGTGACAACTCGAACAAACTCACTGAAGCAAGGGAAGAAGGATGATCTCTTACCAGTTATGATGAATGGAAAAGAGGACAACATCTGGATCAGTGAACTGGAGAGGTAGGAATTATTTAAACTTGTGCAGGGAAAGTTGTCAGTGAGGTTCGGCTGTAATGGTACAAATTCATGTGAAATAATATGAAGTGGAAATGTTATAATGCAATTTATGAGAATTTAATTTTTCGGGACTTGTATTTTGATATTTAAATGTGGTTTCTGAATTCAATAATAGAAGATGTGCCTGTACTTCATTATCTCTACTGTCTTATCTTTGTTGCCACCAGGGTTTTTGGTTTCCCTCCCCACTACACAGATGTAGGAAACCTCCCTACAACAAGACGACAGAGGCTGCTTGGCAAATCCTGGTCTGTTCCAGTTGTCCAGCACATACTTTGTCCTCTCACACAGTACTTTGCTTTGAAGAAAGAGACTGACACATCAACAGAAAACAAGGAAGTGAATAACTCAGTTGTTATCTCATGAACTGAAAAGGGTAGCAACTCAGAATACTGGAACAAAATTGTCCAGCAAAATTACAAACAAACAAAATCTGGAATGACGACTGGAATTCAAAAGTACTAATATGCATCACAAAAAACTTTTGAAGGAATTCATTCACATTATTGTCAAACTGTTGAAGGATTATAATCTCTTAACATTTAAAGAATCTTATAATCTCAGATCCAAGCATCCAGATGAGAATGTTGTTTGGAAAAAAACATATTCTATGCAATCCATCAACTTTCAATGTATGTTTTAAGTACTTCTGGTTGAGGTATAAATGTTATGTGTGAATATTTAGCCCACCATCATCAGATGGTGGGGTATTCAAATTGCCCTGCTTCCGTGGTCCGTCATCCGTCCGTAAACAATTCTTGTTACGGCTATTTCTGGGAAAGCACTGGATGGATCTTTCTCAAATTTCATATGCAGTTTCCCCTTGGTCCCTAGTTGTGCATTGTACCTTTTATGGACTGATTTGAATTCAAGATGGCCGACAGGCAGCCATCTTGGATTTTGGAAGTAAAAGTTTGTTACCGCTATTTCTGAGAAAGTACTGGATGGATCTTTCTCAAATTTCATATGCAGTTTCCCCTTGGTCCCTAGTTGTGCATTGTACCTTTTATGGACTGATCTGAAATCAAGATGGCTGACAGGCGGCCATCTTGGATTTTGGAAGTAAAAGTTTATTATCGCTATTTCTTGGAAAGTACTGGATGGATCTTTCTCAAATTTCATATGCAGGTTCCCCTTGGTCCCTAGTTGTGCATTGTACCTTTTTGGACTGATCTGAAATCAAGATGGCTGACAGGCAGCCATCTTGGATTTTGAGAGTAAAATCTTGTTACCGCTATTTCTGAGGAAGTACTAGATGGATACTTCTGATATTTCATAAGTATTGGTTTCCGTTGGTCCCTAGTTGTGCATTGTACTTTTTTTGGACTGATTTGAAATCAAGTTGGCCCACAGGAAGCCATCTTGGATGTCTAGAGTAATACAGCACAAGCATATTTTCTTCTATATTCTATCATATTGATTCAAGACCATATCCATTATCCACCTGTAACTGACTGCTATCTAATAATACTTTGGGATCTTTTGCAAATGATATTTGCTAAAAGGTGCTTAATAAAAATATCTTGAACCATCATTGAGTACAGTCAATGAAGACCAATTCATGAACATTTACAAAACCTGTAACACAAAAAAATAAACAAATCTTCAAGAACTGAAAACAAATCCTCAAATGATGGGCGCCAAGATCCCTCTGGGATCTCTTTTTTAATTATGCTGTTGTAAAGCTCACATGGTGCAAAAGACAGTGGCATAGTGTCCGCCATTCATTTGTCTGTCAACTTTTACTACAAATCATTAGTAACAATTGACAAATTTTGGTCAGAATCATCCATAGGGGAAGGGACTAACATAAATCAATAGAACTGAATGGGACCCCCCAAAGGGAAATTAAAATACCATAAAATCCTTCTTCTGTTGGAATGAGTGAATTTCGTCCAACTTCGGTGTGAATCATCCTGAGGTGAAGGGAACTGTTGTATATATAGTTAGGATGAACCCCTAGGGTCAGAAGGAGGGGAAGATTAATTGGAAAGTAGATATAGGTTGTTAGAATCCTTTCAATATAACCTGGCGCCAGACAACAGGTGACTGATACAAGCCTATCAGCCTGTGGTAAACTAGACTTAAGAGATGATACTGCATGTTCAACATATGCATTTAATGCAAAATTCTTTCCATTGATGTTGTCACTTAAAATTCACAAAAGGAGAATCACATTGAGTATTAACCAGATGAGTAGATATTTACTTTGTATTGATTACATATGACCACAAAAGGACAGTGAGATGTCATTTTCTCCAGGTGAGAAAATATATACTAGATTTCTTACTGCCATTGTTTCTCTTAAAGATTGTAGGCAGAAAAATGATGACGATTATTGCTCCAGGTGAGAAAATATATATACCGGATTTATTTCTCCAGGTGAGAGGTATATATAGTTTTGTTGATGTTTAGATAATTCAGTTTAAATTGAATTTCCTTTTATTTGGGTTTCTTTAAACATTTATTCCAGGTTGTCAAGCGATATGGATTCTGCTGCGTTTGTTGCATTCAATTTTTGAACATTGAAATAAAGCAGTTTTTTTTAACAGGAAACAGTTTTAAAATACTTCAGAAGTGATATATCTAATCGTCTGGTAAAAATGATCAATTAATGTTTTTATTTTCAATTACTTTAATGGTTTAGTACTTTAAATTTGCATGAATCCTATGACATCAAAACGGTAAAGTTAATTTAAGCCAATTTTACACAAAAGCTTACTTTTTGTTGGTCCATTACTGGTATTGGCAAGAATTTGCATGAGAATAGTTTATAACCAGTAGATAGAAATTGCTTTTTGTACGGTGCATCGGAACAGGATATTGGTACTGATGTTTTTTTTTGTTTTTTGTTTTTTTTTTTTGCAATAAAAAGTTCAGACAATTCCCTGTGTTCTAGTGACATGTGTATCTGTACAGAGGACTAACATAATTATATGGAAAGCTGGTGCACAATGTGATTGGCTAATAGCTGATATATTCAATGCCAAATGTTAATTGCTGACTGTTTAATGTTGGATGTTTCTTGTAAGTATGGTACAACCTCTCCCTCACCATCTTTGAAGATAACTTATATAGTTGAGGAAAATAAACCCTTGTGTCCATGCTATATATGCTGCTCGCATATAATGTGGACTTTGAAGAAACCTTGTGATTCAGAACTAAACCAGGCCAGGAGTCAACTAAGGTCATTTCCACAAGCATCTTTACATCCTTTAGAAATCTTGTAAAGGTCTAACTACGGACTGAATGGTTGAGATAAATATTAAATACTATTCTGGTAAAGCCGGTCACACAGTGATGTGATGTACTCCAGTAACAACTAACGTTTACAAGTACAGGAAATCCACTGTTCTGGAGTAACAAGTCTCCACTGTTTCATGAATAGTGAGCCAACTATCAGTTGGGGTGATGTACGAGGTTTACAGTAACAAGTCACAGAGGTGTTCGATACAGAACGTTTGTATAGCAACATAGGAAAACTATAGCAGTTGTGTTACTTCTATGTTAACATGTCACAATTATAGAGGTCACTAATACACGTGTCAGTTGTAACAAGTCACAATTATAGAGGTCACTAATACACATGTCAATTGTAAGAAGTCACAGTTATAGAGGTCACTAATGCACGTGTCAATTGTAACAAGTCACAATTATAGAGGTCACTAATACATGTGTCAGTTGTAACAAGTCCCTATTATAGAGGTCACTAATACACGCGTCAGTTGTCAAGTCACAATTATAGAGGTCAATAATACACGTGTCAATTGTAACAAGTCACAATTATAGAGGTCACTAATACATGTGTCAGTTGTAACAAGTCACAATTATAGAGGTCACTAATACACGTATCAATTGTTACAAGTCACAATTATAGAGGTCACTAATAAACGTGTCAATTGTAACAAGTCACAATTATAGAGGTCACTAATACACATGTCAGTTGTTACAAGTCACAATTATAGAGGTCACTAATACATGTGTCAGTTGTAACAAGTCACAATTATAGAGGTCACTAATACACGTGTCAATTGTTACAAGTCACAATTATAGAGGTCACTAATACATGTGTCAGTTGTAACACATCACAATTATAGAGGTCCCTAATACACATGTCAGTTGTAACACATCACAATTATAGAGGTCACTAATATATGTGTCAGTTGTAACAAGTCACAATTATAGAGGTATCTTATACACATGTCAATTGTAACAAGTCACAATTATAGAGGTCACTAATACACATGTCAGTTGTTACAAGTCACAATTATAGAGGTCACTAATACACGTGTCAATTGTAACAAGTCACAATTATAGAGGTCACTAATATATGTGTCAGTTGTAACAAGTCACAATTATAGAGGTATCTTATACACATGTCAATTGTAACAAGTCACAATTATAGAGGTCACTAATACACATGTCAGTTGTTACAAGTCACAATTATAGAGGTCACTAATACATGTGTCAGTTGTAACAAGTCACAATTATAGAGGTCACTAATACACGTGTCAATTGTAACAAGTCACAATTATAGAGGTCACTAATACATGTGTCAGTTGTAACAAGTCCCTATTATAGAGGTCACTAATACACGAGTTGTCAAGTCACAATTATAGAGGTCAATAATACACGTGTCAATTGTAACAAGTCACAATTATAGAGGTCACTAATACATGTGTCAATTGTAACAAGTCATAATTATAGAGGTCACTAATACACGCGTTAGTTGTCAAGTCACAATTATAGAGGTCAATAATACACGTGTCAATTGTAACAAGTCACAATTATAGAGGTCACTAATACACGTGTCAGTTGTAACACATCACAATTATAGAGGTCACTAATACATGTGTCAGTTTTAACAAGTCACAATTATAGAGGTCACTAATACACGTGTCAGTTGTAACAAGTCACAATTATAGAGGTCACTAATATATGTGTCAGTTGTAACACATCACAATTATAGAGGTCACTAATATATGTGTCAGTTGTAACAAGTCACAATTATAGAGGTCACTAATACATGTGTCAGTTGTAACAAGTCACAATTATAGAGGTCACTAATACACATGTCAATTGTAACAAGTCACAATTATAGAGGTCACTAATACATGTGTCAGTTGTAACAAGTCACAATTATAGAGGTCACTAATACACATGTCAATTGTAACAAGTCACAATTATAGAGGTCACTAATATATGTGTCAGTTGTAACAAGTCACAATTATAGAGGTCACTAATACACATGTCAATTGTAACACATCACAATTATAGAGGTCACTAATACACATGTCAGTTGTAACAAGTTACAATTATAGAGGGCACTTATACACATGTCAATTGTAACAAGTCACAATTATAGAGGTCACTAATATATGTGTCAGTTGTAACAAGTCACAATTATAGAGGTCACTTATACACATGTCAATTGTAACAAGTCACAATTATAGAGGTCACTAATATATGTGTCAGTTGTAACAAGTCACAATTATAGAGGTCACTTATACACATGTCAATTGTAACAAGTCACAATTATAGAGGTCACTAATATATGTGTCAGTTGTAACAAGTCACAATTATAGAGGTCACTAATACACATGTCAATTGTAACAAGTCACAATTATAGAGGTCACTAATACACGTGTCAATTGTAACAAGTCACAACTGAGGTTGCTGCGATACACATCAGTTCTATTGTAACAAAGCAAAACTATAGAGGTTGGTGTGATAATGAACATTTTTTTGTGGAAATGAGTTGTAACTGCCAAGGTCACCGATTCACGTTTCCATAGTAGCAAGACAACTACAGAGGTCAATGTGATTGATATACGTTTCTATAGTAACAAGTATATACCGTAGAAATAAGCCAGAAACCAGTTAATAGATTGGTAATTGTTAAATTTATTTTATCGATGTTTTACATCATCAATATATAAACATCCTCATTACATAATATATACACAATTGTTGGCATTCAATCCATCCATTCAATCCAACTTCCAGTCACCAATAAACAAACACAGACAGCTACGTACCACACATATATTGTACTTTAAAACAATCTGCTGATTTTCATGTACACACACTCACTAATTAAAAAGACACTTGCTGACTTAAGTGTACATTTACAAATTATAAACAAGTATACTTTCTCTAGTTACCTACGGCAACAAGATATGGAAAACAAAGATCACCATTAAAATACCAGAAACACATCATTTGCAACAATTTCTCAAAAATCAACCTACTGTGGTAATTTTAACAAAGAACAGCATACATATCTAATATTTGAGAAAATCAACATCACATGTTAAAAAATGACATTATCTCGGCTATGGCTCAGAGTATAAGTGATGTTTAAAAAATGTTTACGATCAGCAAAACGTTTCTGTACTTGTGCATTTACAGAAATGGAATTGAAACTATCTTGAACTTGGCAAATTTACATAGCAAATTAATTAAGTGTTCAAATTACTTTGGACTTGAGTGAGGTACAATGAACTCATTGGTAAACATTTATGTACATATGTAATACAAACATATGAGAAACATGTGATGAAGACTGCAAGTAAAAGTAAGTATAAAATGAAAGTAGATAGATCATATCAGCATGTCACAAATGATTTTTCAGTGACGGGAGTTACAGAAAATAAAAGTAGCTTCTATATGAATTTATGAATCGTACTTCACATTGCTACAGTGATTGCTTAGACTGTCATTCTTTTAATAATGATGATATAATTTCATAGTACTAAAGACAGCCCGGTCAATCTATTGGCAATAACATTCAATTTAGTAAAATTGGACTGGGCTTAGTCAACCTGACCCCATGTGTCATCATCGAGACGTATTTAAGTAGATTTTTCTTACAACACTGACTGATTGCCATGAACACCTATAATAAACAGTATAATTATAAACTTATCAAGTATGACGAAAAAAAATCCTTTTACACCAATCTACTGTCTGACAATGTACCAGAGATCCACAACTGTCAAAATGAGGCAAGCTTCAGAAAATCTATTTAAATCATTTCATACAATTGAAGCCCTTGTTATAACCTGTCTCAAATATAACCATTTTTGACACCAGTTGAATAAATTCTAGTTACTGAAATTCAAATCAACAAAGTCATTTAATAAACAACTAAAAAAGCTTCACAGTACAATATGAAGCAGTACATGAGTCATGGAATTGGTGGGTAATTTACCAACATCAAGTTGAGCTGCCGAGACATGACCTCTTGTTTACGATTAAAAACATTCTGTACAAGTTGGCGTCTTCCAAAACTAGTCTCATAGCTTTGTGGGGATTGCCATTTGTGTTTATGGACAAGAGCAGCTGACTACCATTGCAGGTAGCCAAGACAGGTGAACATATTGACCGGTATACTTTGAATTGCACAGTCCCGTATTCCTGGTGTAAATATACATGAAATATAACTGTATCACTAACGTACACCACATATACAGCTTCCAGCACCAACACGAGGAAGAGGGCTGGTAAGCAGAAAGTGGTTTGGAAAATAAGTCTTGTAACCTATCACATAACCAGAAGTAACCAACATCTATTCTGATTTTAAAGCTGATAACAATTATTACAGACAACCTGGATATAGAGGCAGAGTGTCCTGTATCCAGGATACACATTTGGGACATTCAATTAGAGGTATATTATGTCTTTGGACCTACAGCAACACCACTCTCAAACAACACAAGCAACCGGTCCCACAGCACTTTAAAGCACTATCATTACCACATTGTAAGAACTTGATATACATTTTTGTGTATAAAGTTTTGAATATTAAAACATAAATGATTTGAAATGGATTTACTAGACTTCACTTTAAAAAACATCATGCCGCTGGTTGTTCAAAGGCTGATTAGAGATAACCAGTGGTTAGTAAAAAATCTCTGAGACAAATTAAAAAAATTTGGGAACATTCTTAATGATGCTACAGCAGTAGGTTTATTGAGACAGGTCAGATTAATACATGTACATTTTAAGTGTGAATTTTGCCTAAAACTCTCTTGGGTTTTTGAATGGTAACAATTAGAATTTTACACTAACCACTGGTTAACTGTAACTTTTGAGCAAATTGGGCCAGGTAGTCTTTCTCCCCTGTATCATCAACATACATACATCAATCTATAATAAAAAGAAGTCTTCATTTGGTCGTTAAAAGTCCAACATTCATTCTAAATCAACTAAACACTGGTACCTTACGTTGTTTAAATTTCTATCAATCTTATAATTTTCTGTTTGTTCCTCAGTAAGACAATGTTTTAATGTTTTAAAGAGTCTGACAAGTTTATCAGCTAAAGTTATTTGACGGAATCTCAACAAAATTACATATATTTTTGTCTTTCTTTCATTCAAATTATCAAAAAATTATTGCAAGGACAATGGAAGTCTACAAGCATGTTATCAACAGTATAAGACTTATGAGTTACCTGATCTTAAAAGGGTGGGATATGGGTTGGCATTCCTAGAAATCTAGAAATATTAAAATATAAGGGTGGGATGTTAAAAAAATCTGTAGTTTTCTTCATCCATTTAATTTGAGGACACCTAAACTTATTTGAAATCTGATCAGAAAAAGCAATCACAGGCAGAAGAGAACATCATTTAAAATAAGCAACATGTACACAAAAAAGTACATAAATATGTACTGGCAAAAGTAAAGTATCACAAGATTTCCGTTAATCAGCCGAAGGGTCTCCCTCGAGACTCCATGCTCTCAACACCGGAATGTTACACAGATCTATTGTTAAACAATAAATTAACACTACCTTGTCCATTATAATGCATACAATTTTAAATTAGCTGTGACATCAATTTCAATTAGACTTTCATATTGTATGACAAAAAAATTCATCAAAACACTTAGGGATATCAATTTTCATCATTGTGACAACAGTAAATCGACTTCTTACATCAAGCAGTAACGAAAATCTTTATGAATTTGTGATAACATAATTATTCAATAGTTACTTGGACACAGATATGATATTTACTGAATGATTCTTTACAAAGAAGACCAGCTTCCTATGTCTCAAACCTGATATGCATTGTTCCATTCCTGTTTGAAATGCTTCACCCTGGTGTGACGATGTGTGATGGTGACAACTGATTGTTTTTTCCCTCTTTCCATTTATACTCAGCACATAGTAAACAGAGCACAACTAACATCAAAAATAATTTAGAATCAATGAAATACAAGCTGAACATAAAAAGCAGTCAGTATTTTTCGTATCAATACAAAAGGTAGAAATAAAATATATGTACATTTTTTATATGTTATTACACTTAGCAGATTATAATTTTGAGCAGTTTTATATGACACAACTTCAGTGATTAATGGTTAAGAAGATTGTAAGTCTACTCGTGTTGATTAAACAAAATGACTTGTATCCAGAACTATCTCAGCTGCTAACCAAGGCTGGAACAAACTAGGTACTGTAGACAGAATGTACTAGATTTACCCTGGAACAGACTAGATACCGTAGACAGGTTGTACTAGATGTACCCGGGAACAGAACTAGGTACTGTAGACAGGTTGTACTAGATGTACCCTGGAACAGACTAGGTACTGTAGACAGGTTGTACTAGATGTACCCTGGAACAGACTAGGTACTGTAGACAGGATGTACTATATGTACCCTGGAACAGACTAGGTACTGTAGACAGGTTGTACTAGATGTACCCTGGAACAGACTAGATACTGTAGACAGATTGTACTAGATGTACCCTGGAACAGACTAGGTACTGTAGACAGGTTGTACTAGATGTACCCTGGAACAGACTAGGTACTGTAGACAGGTTGTACTAGATGTACCCTGGAACAGACTAGGTACTGTAGACAGGTTGTACTAGATGTACCCTGGAACAGACTAGGTACTGTAGACAGGTTGTACTAGATGTACCCTGGAACAGATGATATACAGTTGACAGGTTGTACTAGATGTACCCTGGAACAGACTAGGTACTGTAGACAGGTTGTACTAGATGTACCCTGGAACAGATGATATAAAGTTGACAGGTACTATAAGGATATGTATTATCCCAGTACTAGTTTTCTGAGGAGATATAGACAAATGAGGGCTCAGTTATTGTTAGGATCTGACTGGATACATGTGTTTTTGTCCTTTCAGAAATGTCTAAGGATGCTCTATAACATTCTGTTCATAGAATGAAGCGTTTCACACTCATACCCACCATATATCATCATATCCCATTGACCTTTGACCCTCTGAAAGTCAGCCATGCCGAAACTGAGGTAAACCACGAGTAAAATCTTCCCAACAAATCACAGATAAACAGATAAGTCTAATGAATCTCGGTAACCTCTCCATTCTTCAAAATCCTCACAAACTGAACTTGCCAGGATGTACCGCCTGAGGTAAGATTACAATGCTTTGTTCCTGCTATGTCACTGCCGCAGACTACCAGAGATGAGAAACAAGATTCAAACAATACTAATGTGTGGGATACTGACAGCCTGTTTTCATGATGCAACACACTGTAGTTACTGAGGATACTGTACTCAGTTGGATGTCTGGGATACACAACTATGTCGACAGACTGACGACCATAACTCTTCAAGTAGGAAGTTGATATGTTGTTACATTTCTCACCCGATCTTTTAACATGTGTCTCTACACAATGTATTTTTAATCTTTTGGCCATGTATCCATGGATAATTTCACACTTTGATCTACAAAGATGCATGTGACAGTATTTTATCAATGTTGCTGTCCTTATAATAGAATGATGATGGTAGGACGTTCATACTACAACATCAACATGTGACAACGTTATTGTACAAATAATGTCACACGACGTAACTGTGTCATACCCATGATGACCTGGCCTCATGTCATACTTCTGCCCCTAGATCCAACACTCCTGCCTCAGCAATAGGTACATACTTGTCCGAGATCTGCACTAACAATATCACTTTGTCCACGTGTGAACGCTTAATTGTTTCTCTGTGACAAGGTTCCCATCGATGTACAACAGTACCCTCCATACCCACGGCCGGACACCAAGAAGCCCAGCCCGATTTTCCACCACTCTGCTTCCAGTCTTCATTCGGCCACTGAACATCTATACGACGGCCAAGGTTAATGGTGGGGAAGACTTTTGTGGTGTCAGTGATCTGTAAAAGAACAATGATGTGCAACAAAATACATGTGAAGAACTAGTGTTGTTCCGATTAATCGATTTAATCGAGTATCACTTGTTTGAGATGTTTGATCAATTAATCGAGTAAGAAATCTGTAATTGATCATAGTGATGTATGAAAATAGATTATTTCAACATTAATAAAATTATTTTTAAAAAAACGACATTTGTTTATATTAAAAAGTATTCCATGCAATAAACGAATAACAAGCACACAAAATGATGGTGTAGGTACAACAGTTTTAGTAATTACGTGAATTGCTGTTAAAACATAACACAAAATACGTATTTAGACTTTTAATCGATCATCGATCAGTTACACAAAGTTGATGATCGATCAGGAAATTTCAACCGATTCCCAACACTGTAAAGAACTGTGCCATATGAAATTTTGTCTCCAACTATTACACTTCCTTAAACTTTTTTTAACTTTCAACTTCTGTTTTAAACAATTACAGAACAAGTTTAAACGTTAATTAAAATGTACTATAGTTTTCATATCTGATGAAACTAAACAAAATCCACAATAATATTATATCTTTTGAGTTTGGTCAGAGAATCAAATGTGAACGTCTTGATGAAAGGAAGGTCAGTTATCCTTTGTATTATATGAAGGAATAATATTTTAGTTGATTTATAAAGCAGCAGAAATCCTTGTATAAAATGTTAACATCAGTATACTAACCTAATACTAATGCATTAGAAAAGGATCGTTGAAGTTTTATAGAACTATTTCCAAAAGATAATATATAATTAATCTGGTATAGCATATTTAATCCATAAGCATGAAAAAGAAGACTTTTCTCAAACTTAATTACATACCCGCACTTTTTGTGGTAGAGGGTCTTTGCTCCCTGTAGTTTCACTGATAAATCCTGCTAAAGTAATGAGAGCACTGGGTTTACTGGCAGAGCTTGCTGTAGAGACCAAACTCCCACGGTTTCCCAGAGTCTGCAGGGCAAGCTCTTGATTTGTAGGAGTAGAGGTAGAGCAATTGGAGCGAGAGTTTGGACCTGAAAAGGATGCCATCAAACAATTTAATCTAGTGTGAGTTTGGAACTGAAATGATGCCATCAAACAATTTAATCTAGTGTGAGTTTGGACCTGAAATGATGCCATCAAACAATTTAATCTAGTGTGAGTTTGGACCTGAAATGATGCCATCAAACAATTTAATCTAGTGTGAGTTTGGACTGAAATGATGCCATCAAACAATTTAATCTAGTGTGAGTTTGGACCTGAAATGATGCCATCAAACAATTTAATCTAGTGTGAGTTTGGACCTGAAATGATGCCATCAAACAATTTAATCTAGTGTGAGTTTGGACCTGAAATGATGCCATCAAACAATTTAATCTAGTGTGAGTGGTTTCCCAGACCTGAAATGATGCCATCAAACAATTTAATCTAGTGTGAGTTTGGACCTGAAATGATGCCATCAAACAATTTAATCTAGTGTGAGTTTGGACCTGAAATGATGCCATCAAACAATTTAATCTAGTGTGAGTTTGGACCTGAAATGATGCCATCAAACAATTTAATCTAGTGAGAGTTTGGACCTAAAATGATCAAACAATTTAATCTAGTGTGAGTTTGGACCTGAAATGATGCCATCAAACAATTTAATCTAGTGTGAGTTTGGACCTAAAATGATGCCATCAAACAATTTAATCTAGTGTGAGTTTGGACCTGAAATGATGCCATCAAACAATTTAATCTAGTGTGAGTTTGAACCTGAAATGATGTCACTAGACTGTAAAATTCATGCAAATAAGTATCTGAAAGTCAGAATGATGTTTTATCATAATTGTTTAAAGGCTTCGGTATGTTAGGATGTGTTATGTCTATCAACAGTTTTGATAAAGACTGGCTTGTTTGTTAGCAGCATTCCTGGGAAACATTCAAAAATACATAATTAACATTTAAAAAAGACAACAATTAAATCTAGTGTGAGTAGAAGTTTTGGTATGGTAGCTTGTATAAATACTATTCTCTGATTATCAGGGTAGATAAAATGTGTTAGATGTTCTGTCTGTAACATTTCCTCTTCATCAGAGACAGAAATGCAGAAAACCTATTCTCGAAAGTAAATAATAATTAAATACCAGATGGTGCAGTTGTTTCTGAACTTTTCTGGTTATTCAGTACTTTCTGACACTTGAGGATGTCAAATGGAGACATGTTCATAAAGGGTACTTACCAATACTGCCAAGGGCTGTTGCAGCTCCTGCAGGGGAACAGCTGAGCGAGTATGGTAGATCTTCCGAGTATCCAGAGCTGCTGCCAGCACAGGTAGCTCCACATCGCCGACGCATTCTGCATTAAACACCAAATTGTATTGATTTCTAAAGTATAAACTGGATACTAGACTTAATGTCACACATCCCTCCAGCACAGATCTTACTTGAAAGATCTGTAATAACTCTTTGAACTCCTTATAAACAGTAACAATCTTGAATACTTAATGACAGATTTTAATACATGGAAAATACTGCATTGGATTAATTCAACTTTCTGTTTTAATTGCAGTACATGACATTTCCTATGAATTTGGTGAGAATGACATATGAATATCAAGCGTATGAGAGTAATCATGTCTGAGAATATATCAACTGAAACAAATTTGTCATTGCTACAAAACAGATGAAGCCATACATGCTGCTATCAACTTCACATGTTACCAAAGAAAATCAAAAGCCCTGATGTTATTTTACTCACATGCGAGTGTAAGTGTTTGAAAGTGATCAAATGCTAGAATTCTGACCTTTCAATACCCTGATTAGTAAACAAACTATCGATGATAGCACCCTCACAGCCAAAGTAGAGATTGAATGCCTGACATATGTTAAGCTGTTCATGGCTCGACAAGTGACTGGTTGCAATTATGGGGCAAATTACCTTAAAACTGTCAAAGATGGTCATTATACAGGAAAGCAAGATGGTCGGTTACCCAGGTGACCAATACAAAGACATAGAGACAAGAGTACCATGCGGATACACAATATACATCTGTTCCATGCCAAAGTAATATTCAGCACTTATTGTATCGAAAAGAATACAAATATGGCAATGGTGATGATACGTAAAAAAATGACACGAGGGAAAACAGTGTTGTATATTCTAATGGTAAAGCATACCAAGTTTTAAAGAGATGGGTGGCAAACTGAAAAAATCTCTGGACAAGATTAAAATACTGAAAAGAACAAAGGGAAATAACAGACTTAAATACTTTTCAATCGAAATGTTATTCACCAAAACACAACTGCATATTGTTGTTATCAAGCCTACCAAGTTCCACATTGACACACAGGAAAAACTTCATGTCAAGGTGATTAAGTCTACCAAATTTAAAAAAGATTTGTTGAAAACTGTGAGAGGAGATCTCCAGGCAAATAGAAGTTCATGACAGATGGAAGGAAAATGCCATTCCATAACGCATCCTATAGAAGAAATAACTGGAATTTAGGAAAGTGTCTATCCTAGCAGCGTGGCCTCAATTTTCAGGTGGTTGTTCAGTGAATTCTCACTTTATATAGATAAATTGGTGTCCTAAGATCATTATACTCACTTTTTCCACAAGTTTTGGAAGAAGCTTTTGACATTAGCGAGGATAAACTCTCCACCTATGATGGATGCAAGTGGTGTGTTTGTGGAGGAATATGAAGTTGTCAAAGGGGAAACATAGATAGGATAGCCAATGGGCTGGTCACAGGAAGAGTTGATCATGTTACGCAATGCTTGTTTAGCATTCTGAATGCTGCCTCGTTCTGGATTTCTGTTTCGTAAGAAGATGAGTTCTTGTTGCTGGCCAGCCCACAGACCACGAACACACTCCCGGTTGACCTGGAAAATAAGTGTGCCAACAAGAACATATACAGAGTGTTAGAATATTTCAGTCTGTTGCTGACGCAGCCTTATTAACATTAATCTAACTCACAAAAGTAATTCCTACTAACTGCAGTATCATTGATGTAATACCTTTAATTGATCTCTATCCGTTAATCTCGATATAAAATTTATGACACACTCATGAACATTCCTGAGAAGTATTCTATAGTATAAGAAGCATTGTTATTCCAGTATATGAAATTACATGTCTCACCTTTACCACCCTGAAGGTGAGGTATTTCTTGTTGAGCATGATGACCTTGTATTCATCTAGTCCTTCATCGAACACATGTCTGTAAGCAACATATAAATGTATTAACAAGACTAGACGAATATTGCTCTGCTTTCATAAGGTAAAACATTTGACAGCCTGTTGATCATTGATATATGACATGTAAGACATTCCCATACCTGAAAGCCAGCAGTGAAGGCATGTTGGAGAGAACAGCATTCCTCCACTTTGGATCGGCCTCATGACAGATGACTAGGTTTTGTTCATAGTTACTGATGGCAGAGTACAATGTTGGTTTGTCTTCATACTCATCCGTGAACAGGAAGTAGTCCTTTAATAGTTAAAAAAAAACACTGTGAAAACATGACATCTTAACACAGGAAGGAGTCTGATAAAGACTTCAGTAGTCAAATAAAAAAAACCTTAAAACAGTATGTAAAAAGTACACAACACTTTTAATCAGCAAGATCAAACAGCACATTAAAACAAGAAGTAGAACAGTCACACCACTAAAAAAATTCAAATCATTCGGGCTCTAAAGAGGAACCAATAAAAAGAGGTTAAACATATATCTCAAAGAAGTTAAACTTTGACCGAGAAACAATTATGACCTTACCTGGTGTAGTTTTAGGGCCATCCTTATAGCAGGGGCAACAACTCTCCTTAACAGCTCCATATCAGCAAACACCCACTCATCACGGGGTGATGTGATACGGAAGTCACCCTTGAACAGTGCATGTAACCCATGCAGGAAAAAGTCCATACTACAAAACAAGAGAATTAAATATGTCAGACATTAAAACCACTCTACAGTCTAAGGAATATTTTTCATAAGGTTGCTGTCATTTTATCATCATGACTTACTACAAGTAATTTAAAAACCAAATAATTTCATTTAGTTTGTTACAGACCATTTAATAATCTATACTTGTAGTTTTTAATTCTAGAAACAGGAACTGTTTATATATACAAACTCAAATTATTTCCTCGAAAATAAAAGAAAAAAAGAAAGAAAATAAAGTGCATATCAATACCAAGTTTTTTTGTTTTTTTTTTTATCGAAGAAAAGCAGTTATTACAGATGATACTTATACTCTACATCACTTCTATCTATTGTCTGCTGATATTTTTAGTAGACGAAGGGGAGCTCTTGATTGCCCTTGGCAGGCACCAACTTCTTCAGTATTTTAATGATAATCTTTTAGTAGCCATGCAGTGTTTGGAAAGGTATTCTGTGATCACATAGCTGAGTGAATGACTCACCTGGATGAAGCTGTGTTGTGTGTTGCAGTTCCCAGCGCCCGTCTGCCCAGCAGACTTAAGGCGAAACACAGCGACACCAACATGGAGTCTTTGGCAGTGTCCAGAGACTACCGAACAAAGAACAAGACATACAAAATGCAATATACATGTATATAATCATTTTAATAGTCAAAATACTTTTCTTCTTAAAAAATCCTGACTAGACAGTATAAGTATCAGTGTTTAAGCAATTTCTATAGTAATCGTGACCTTGAAACACAAACTAGAGAGATGATATTGATTCAGGTTGGGATAGGATGGGATGGGATGGGATGGGATAGTATTAGACAGGACATAATGGAAATTGGCAACACAAGATGCCCCTAAAACATGACAGGGGCACAACATCATCAACACACCAATTATCTTTGGATTTTACACTATAAATTCTGTGTACCTTATCCCTGCGGCTGACACAGTAGTTGATCCAGTCAAGATAGGTGCTACAAAACTTTTCTCTGGAAATGCCCTTGAGTTTAGGGTCATAATCTTCGTCAATGAGAAGGACAAAAGTTGGGTCCACATCCACATATTTATCATCTGTTGTCGACCTCATTGCATCCACAAGAGCCTCCATCTGTAGCCATGTTTCAAGGCGTGGTGAACGCACCATGTAGTATATAATGCTCTGTAATGTAAGATTGACATTTTTCTACATTCTACAAGTGATGACGTACTTTAAAAAGATATGAAATTAAAATATTCTTTATTTTTTTTAAAGCACATTTTAATATTTCTGTTTTCAATGACCTTCTAACAAAATTTTTTTATCTTAATTCAACATTTCTGAATGTCTATCACAATTGTTTTATTTCAAAGAACTTTTGAGTACTGAAAGTCCATAATGTATAATTTTGATCAATTTCCCAATTTTGTCAACTATGTGAAACTATTTTTCCTTCTAATAATGGTCTTCTCTGTGCCCTTTAAGTAACAGTAGACTAATTTTGTAACTAACCATAATATAGTAAGAGATGAGCATTTTGCGTGTGTCGTAGCCCTGGGCCATGGATGCAGCACTGATGTCTGAAATGCTGTAGCCCTCTAGGACATACTTGGTAACAACCACTTCCCATGCCAGCCATCGCTGCTGGAAGGCAGCATTCAGTGACAGAAAATGAGGTAGATGGCCTGGCTCGCAACAACAAAAGCCTGAAACACAATACACATTGTCAAATGTATTACATATATTGTATCAAGTTTTCTCCAGACAACTCTCGTCTGATTTCAACAGAACATTCCTTCTGTGTCATGTCTATTGAGGAAATTCTTAATTCCCTCTGTCCACTTGTTGTCAGTGTCTGCCTCAGTGGTCTGTTGGTTACAACCACGCTGTCACACCTGTAATCAGTCTTGTCTATTTTGTACACGTTATCAATAAAACCTAGTACAACTTTCCATGCCGCTTAGATAATTTTTTAAGATTATTCGAGTTTGTCCTCCCCATCAGTGTAGTAAATACAACGGCTATCACCGAGTTATCCCCCCCCTGTGTATGATATCTTACCTTCATTATCCTCCACTCCCTCTGTGATAGCTTCCACTTCTCTCTGCTGACAATAAGTTCCTGTAACCATATAAGATCCCATACTTAAAAATATAGTACATACACATACCATAACAACAAACCAAACAACGTTTCCCATATCTTAACATATCCTCATTAAATTGGTATATACATACACTACTGAAATTGTTGTTAACTTGGTACATATATGAAGTATTAAAATCCTCATTGACTTGGTACAAACATACACTATTAAAATATTCAATGACTTGGTACAAACATACACTATTAAAATCCTCATTGACTTGGTACAAACATATACTATTAAAATCCTCATTGACTTGGTACAAACATATACTATTAAAATCCTCATTGACTTGGTACAAACATATACTATTAAAATCCTCATTGACTTGGTACAAACATATACTATTAAAATCCTCATTGACTTGGTACAAACATACACTATTAAAATCCTCATTGACTTGGTACATACACATGTTATGAGAACTCTCAAAGGAATAATTTAAAACAAGTTTCACATGAAATGGAAACTAGTGAAAGATTCCATTTATCACAATCACACTTTTACAATCATTTGCTGAAAAGCCATTAATCAGACCACCAAAAAATCTGAATTAGCAATATTTTCATCCTTTTTCTCTTCCTTTGATGACATCACAATGGATTAACCACCATGAAGTTATCATGTTACAATTGAATTAACAATGGGAACCTTCAACTAATCACAGCTCTGCTAGGTCATATTACACATGTAGTAACAATGGAGGACGTTACTGTCTTAAAACTAAGTGATTAACAGGTATTTAAATACAGTGATACCTGAAACAACATTCCTCAAGATAAATAGCACTGATTAGTCCTGAAGAAAAGTACAATCTGCCTTACCCCTGAACTCTAACCCTCTCAGCTGAAAGGTGACAAGCCCATTGCCCATCTCTATGATATGGACAAGTGCATTGAGGTAGTCAGATGCCATGATGAAACAGTCTCCCTGCTCTGCATTTCCCCAGCGTCCCATCATCAGGTCACCACACAGACTGTGCTGTAGTGACCGTGTCAGGTGCTCGTAGAAAATGGAATTAAGATTGTTATCATCAGCACCTATAATAAATTAAATCATTCCATTACCATAACACCATTACATGATACTGCCAATGCTCTCCTGACAGTTTATATTGAAAATTACAAAACAAAATTATACTTAATTAGGTACACGGAACATAGAGTTGTAATGTAAATGAAGTGTGTACCCCTAGCTTGAACCAACTGCCACCATATGCACACTGTCTTGGTTTCGCGGTTACATGGCCTATCAGATAAGCCTTGATACTGTAAATCACTGATTTTTTTGCACGTGATTATATTTCGTGTTTATTAGCAAGCAGCTACATTGCCAATATACTTTTGTTGGTGTAACTGCAAAATCATGTTTTCATGAATAATGCAGTCGTTTACCTTTTTACGAAATTTAATACTTCCTAAAATAAATTGATTTACAGAACCCAACCTTGGTCATTCTTAGTTTGGTACCTAATAGTTCATTTCCTGATCCTGTAGTGGTCATATGAAAACCCTATGTTTGGAAGATATTATTCAAAATGATGAAAAAAATTTACATAGAGTTGATATGTTGGGCTATAAAACAAACCTGGATTTCTCTCCAACTGTGATGAGAGCCGAGTGGTTGTGTTGTCTACCCGTTTAGTGCTGTCAAGAAAAAAAGCTTCACATTATTCATCAAGATTGAGTTGATAACATATATCGCATAAAACAGGAGACACTGTCATCGGTATATCAGGAAACTAGATAATGTTTGTAACATATACACCTGAGCATTCAGACTATGATTATGTAGAAAGAACCTGGCTCCATTCATCATGCAAGTGTTATATAAATGTTGGTTACTTTCTGAAATAGGGATAGAGCATTTCTTCTCATCAAGATTTTGAACTTAAATTACTGAAGCATGAAGTGTAGGTCAAATTCAGCATCCCCAACATCATTCTGTTAAACAACATCACTTAATCATCTATCATCAATGAAGCACTTTAATGTTTCTGTATACCGACATCTCAAGTTTTTTAACTTAGTCACTGAAGCATAAAATGTAGGTCAAATTCAGCATCTGCAACATGTATTCTAAGTACTTGTGTCCTTCCAAGTTGTATCAGTCATGCTAGTCTGATCATATGGCAGTTACAGGTTACAATCATGGACATTAAGTATATAATAGTTGTACCGACAGAGAGACAGATGGATGGATAGAGTTTATTGCAATATCCTCCTGACATCAGTGAGTAGTGGATGAAAAGACTTCAAAATATCATACAAATTTTCATAACTCATATCAGCCATAATACATTATGAATACATTTAGTTAAAAAATCACCATTCTTAGATCAATATTTTCAAATCTTTAAAATATCTATATTTCATACATACTTGTAGTCTTTCTCCCAAAATTTTACTGGACGAATATACGACGTAATGAATATAGCACTTCCTAAGAAAGGATTTAATGGAGTGGAGAAAAAGGAGGAGACTCCTGCTTGTAAAAATAGCATGGCAGAATCTGGACAGGGTCAAGGACATGTAATGTTGTATGTATACTGTAGAGATATAAGTCACTCCATTAACAGCGTCAGTCTTTACCATAACAAAATCTAATAGCTCACAACTCACTAACATCCCTGCTTAACCGTTAATTGACACCATGCAACAATTTCCATTAAAAAATTTTTATACTAAGTAAATTACTACCATCCCTTCAACTCAAAAACATTCATACTAAGTAAGTTACTAGCATACCCTTCTTTATCCTGGTATACAGATAACATTTTACAATCTCTAATTATTGTCCAGTAATGGACAACTTGCCACTATTTCAACTCTAAAAATTTATGGAAAAGTTGCTAACATCCTAGGCAACCCTAATCTAAATTTCAATACAAACAATATGCTATTATCCAGGACTTCCTGTCAATGATATGGTTTTCATATATCTTGCCACTACATGAGCAACAACTGTGGCCCAGACTTATACTGTCTGCACCAATACAAAGGATACGTGGAACACTGAAAGGTTGAGCGAATGCATGGAAAGCTGAGCCCCAGGTGATCTGCCATGGAGCTATATAGGTAATGATAAACTTCATCTTCAACATCAAATCACAGAACTGGAAAAGAGGACATTTAGGAACTAATCAATGATTCTTGAATTAAATTACACATTCATTTTGATGTCCATACCAAATAAAACATTTGAAAGATGTTAATCAAAATTGAATGAAAATTGGCAACATTTTCACAAATAACATGTAAGTTTTTTTTTCTAAGTTAAAGTGTTAAACATGTCCAAGACTGAAAATAACTTACCTTACAAAAAATAATGGATATGAAAAAATAATCGATGAGGAATGTTTCTGATGAATGTCTGTAGTCGTACTTGAAGAAGAACACAGTGAATGTAATAATAAGGTATTGCTTTGGTGTGTCAGAAAACGAAAACCTCAGCAACTTCAGGGCACATATGGCAATGATAAGTGGCCCCACACTGAAAAATTAACAAGTCATTTGTTAACCTCACAAACTAAACGATCAATTTTTTTAAACAGTTTTTTTTTCAAATAATGAACAAGAATGAGTTTGATTGTATTTCTCCCAACAAATCTACATTACTGCTATTGTATTTATATTATTACCTCATATAATCAAAAGTAGCAAATTAACAGCAACTGTTATCAAAAAATTTTGTCCAAAATAGAAATACATGGAAATATATTTCTGCCAAACCATTTAGTCTACATCTTTTCAAATTTTAATATTATAATATTATGTGGTCATGCTGAAGTTCTTACTATATTCCAAATTTGCACACAATCTGAGGTGTTGACTGGGTCAAGGCACATAGAAAGACAACAGGGTACATGGCATTACGTTCGAAAAAACGAAGCCACACATAGAATCTCTCAAACAGCATGATCTTTGGAGCACCTGTTAATAAAATATTTTATTTTTAACCATGGTTAAATATGATGTTAAGGTCTGGTTTATAAATTAGTATTGCAAGTATTTGTAAATATAAATTGTAAAATAATTGTCTATTAAATTCAGCAACATACTTTCAAGATTAAGTTACAAAATCGGTCTGAACAATTCTGATAATTAAACTGTTGGTAATATCTCAATATATATACAGCGTTACTGAGTAGTTTTTATGTTATCACTGAGCTCCACCTAGTTGACAGATATGGGGACTAACCTTCAACCTCAAACATGTTTCTCTCTCTAGAGGCAAGGGCGGGGTGAGAACAGCACAGCCAAGGCATCTCCTTACGTAGCATAGGAATGATGTAGTGAGCAATGAAGCCGACACTGGCGGCTATGTAATACAGTATATCACTCAGCAGGGGCTGTCACACACAACAAAGCATGGTGATTAATATAAACATTGGTAGTATGAGTTGAAACGAATGTGCAGAGATAACAGTATCAGTAAGCAATTTTCCAATCAAATTCTCAAATTCAAAACAATTTATAGAAAGGTTTCAGAATACAAATTAACATAAATACCATAAAACTAGGGAAGAGAAATCTATATATTCCAAACAATTATGTCTGCAGACATTTGTACAGGCTGGAGTCGCCTGAACTGACAAAAAACTTACATGTAGGTCTGGACTGCTAAAGACTGTGCTGAGGTGGACAGCAAACCCAATAACCAGGATAACAAGTACCACCAACAGGTCTGACTGTAGACGTTCACTCTGTAAAATAATTCAATATCACTCTACCTTCTAATGTCTCTGTTTACTCTACCTTCTAATGTCTCTGTTCACTCTACCTTCTAATGTCTCTGTTCACTCTACCTTCTAATGTCTCTGTTCACTCTACCTTCTAATGTCTCTGTTCACTCTACCTCTACCTTGTAATGTCTCTGTTCACTCTACCTTGTAATGTCTCTGTTCACTCTACCTTGTAATGTCTCTGTTCACTCTACCTTCTAATGTCTCTGTTCACTCTACCTTCTAATGTCTCTGTTTACCTTCTAATGTCTCTGTTTACCTTCTAATGTCTCTGTTTTCTCTACCTTCTAATGTCTCTGTTTACTCTACCTTCTAATGTCTCTGTTCACTCTACCTTCTAATGTCTCTGTTCACTCTACCTTCTAATGTCTCTGTTTACTCTACCTTCTAATGTCTCTGTTCACTCTACCTTCTAATGTCTCTGTTTACTCTACCTTCTAATGTCTCTGTTTACTCTACCTTCTAATGCCTCTGTTCACTCTACCTTCTAATGTCTCTGTTTTCTCTACCTTCTAATGTCTCTGTTCACTCCACCTTCTAATGTCTCTGTTCACTCTACCTTCTAATGTCTCTGTTTACTCTACCTTGTAATGTCTCTGTTCACTCCACCTTCTAATGTCTCTGTTTACTCTACCTTCTAATGTCTCTGTTTACTCTACCTCATAATGTCTCTGTTCACTCTACCTTCTAATGTCTCTGTTCACTCTACCTTCTAATGTCTCTGTTTACTCTACCTTCTAATGTCTCTGTTCACTCTACCTTCTAATGTCTCTGTTCACTCTACCTTCTAATGTCTCTGTTCACTCTACCTTCTAATGTCTCTGTTCACTCTACCTTCTAATGTCTCTGTTCACTCTACCTTCTAATGTCTCTGTTCACTCTACCTTCTAATGTCTCTGTTTACTCTACCTTCTAATGTCTCTGTTTACTCTACCTCATAATGTCTCTGTTCACTCTACCTTCTAATGTCTCTGTTCACTCTGTTCACTCTACCTTCTAATGTCTCTGTTCACTCTACCTTCTAATGTCTCTGTTCACTCTACCTTCTAATGTCTCTGTTCACTCTACCTTCTAATGTCTCTGTTCACTCTACCTTCTAATGTCTCTGTTCACTCTACCTTCTAATGTCTCTGTTTACTCTACCTTCTAATGTCTCTGTTTACTCTACCTTCTAATGTCTCTGTTCACTCTACCTTCTAATGTCTCTGTTCACTCTACCTTCTAATGTCTCTGTTCACTCTACCTTCTAATGTCTCTGTTTACTCTACCTTCTAATGTCTCTGTTCACTCTACCTTCTAATGTCTCTGTTTACCTTCTAATGTCTCTGTTTACCTTCTAATGTCTCTGTTTACTCTACCCTCTAATGTCTCTGTTCACTCTACCTTCTAATGTCTCTGTTTACTCTACCTTCTAATGTCTCTGTTTACTCTACCTTCTAATGTCTCTGTTTACTCTACCTTCTAATGTCTCTGTTTACTCTACCTTCTAATGTCTCTGTTTACTCTACCTTCTAATGCCTCTGTTCACTCTACCCTCTAATGTCTAACTCTACCTTCTAATGTCTCTGTTCACTCCACCTTCTAATGTCTCTGTTTACTCTACCTTCTAATGTCTCTGTTCACTCCACCTTCTAATGTCTCTGTTTACTCTACCTTGTAATGTCTCTGTTCACTCTACCTTCTAATGTCTCTGTTCACTCTACCTTCTAATGTCTCTGTTTACTCTACCTTCTAATGTCTCTGTTCACTCTACCTTGTAATGTCTCTGTTTACTCTACCTTCTAATGTCTCTGTTCACTCTACCTTGTAATGTCTCTGTTTACTCTACCTTGTAATGTCTCTGTTCACTCCACCTTCTAATGTCTCTGTTTACTCTACCTTCTAATGTCTCTGTTCACTCTACCTTCTAATGTCTCTGTTTACTCTACCTTCTAATGTCTCTGTTCACTCTACCTTCTAATGTCTCTGTTTACTCTACCTTCTAATGTCTCTGTTTACTCTACCTTCTAATGTCTCTGTTCACTCTACCTTCTAATGTCTCTGTTTACTCTACCTTCTAATGTCTCTGTTCACTCTACCTTCTAATGTCTCTGTTTACTCTACCTTCTAATGTCTCTGTTCACTCTACCTTCTAATGTCTCTGTTCACTCTACCTTCTAATGTCTCTGTTCACTCTACCTTCTAATGTCTCTGTTTACTCTACCTTGTAATGTCTCTGTTCACTCTACCTTCTAATGTCTCTGTTTACTCTACCTTCTAATGTCTCTGTTCACTCTACCTTCTAATGTCTCTGTTCACTCTACCTTAATGTCTCTGTTCACTCTACCTTCTAATGTCTCTGTTCACTCTACCTTCTAATGTCTCTGTTTACTCTACCTTCTAATGTCTCTGTTCACTCTACCTTCTAATGTCTCTGTTTACTCTACCTTCTAATGTCTCTGTTTACTCTACCTTGTAATGTCTCTGTTCACTCTACCTTGTAATGTCTCTGTTCACTCTACCTTCTAATGTCTCTGTTCACTCTACCTTCTAATGTCTCTGTTCACTCTACCTTCTAATGTCTCTGTTCACTCTACCTTGTAATGTCTCTGTTCACTCTACCTTGTAATGTCTCTGTTTACTCTACCTTGTAATGTCTCTGTTCACTCTACCTTGTAATGTCTCTGTTCACTCTACCTTGTAATGTCTCTGTTCACTCTACCTTGTAATGTCTCTGTTCACTCTACCTTCTAATGTCTCTGTTTACTCTACCTTCTAATGTCTCTGTTCACTCTACCTTCTAATGTCTCCGTTTTTTAAAAGTTTATAAGATGTTTAATACCACAAACCTTACTTTTATTTGACATGAAAAGGTGGATAAAAAAAGCCTTTAATATCTCCTTAAAAAACTTTCCCTGTATCCAGTACATGGAAATATTCCCTTGTAACATTTCAGGGTACACGTTCAGTTGTATAAAATAACATTATCGTAAAAACTTGAATAATGTGTACAGATCCTTTTAATGAAAAATGCTTCTACTTGCATAGGACATGCACCAAAAAATTCAAGCAAAAACGATCTCGTCAAGCCAAGAAATCAGAACGTTAAGTAAACACGTCAGACCAACGATATAAAGTCAAAAAGTTGAAAATTTTCTCTTCAAAATACATTTTCATCTCATTTACTGACTTTTAATCACCTTCTTTGATTTAATTATAGGTACAATACAATTGAAGAAAATCATTCTGCTTCATGTTTGTGCACTTCTTTTTTTGTTTTCTTTGACATCAGAAGCATCACGCTGAATGTGTGTACCCCCCCCCCCCCCCCCACCACTTTGGAAATAAATTCCTCAAAAAAGGTGGGGTTTTGTGGTACTTCTTTGTGTTCAAACCAAATGCTCCAATTTCATTGGTTGATTTTTTTTCCCCTGTTAAATTTCTGTACCTCTCTAAACATCCTTTTTCAATATGGATAACACACAAAGAGAAGACTTCACTTAAAGATAATTAATTATATGAGCACTGGTGACAATATCTCATAAAATACTGGACATGTAAAAAAAAGCTCCCGTCACCTTATCCTGGATATACATACCACACATTTCTTGAGTTTCTCGGGGAGTGGATCTACGAGGTCTCCTTCCTCTCCCTCTGTTTTCTTCTCCTTACACATGAGATCTCGCAACAGCATCCTACACAAACAAACCACAAATATGTAATTTTTTTTGATAATTTAATATTTGGAGTTAAATGGGATCAGTATTGGAAAGTTTTTTAATACTATAATACAGAGGACACTATTTCATACATCGCCATTTCATTTAGTTTTAAGAGGTGATCAGTTTTGAGATGGTTCAATTAGGACAAGGGGCATTGTATTATCTATGCTAAGTATTCTAGCTTATTTCGAATGCTTATTTCAAATATTCTAGCTTATTTAAAATATTTTGGGAAGTTGTTCTGATTGATTTGTCAGTGTCCTGTAATATATTTACTGGTTTCACTGGTTAATCTAATATACACTTTGACTTATTTTCATCAATATCTTGAGCAAACCCTCTGTTCGGCTCAAATTAAAAAATATCAAAATAAGTTATGGATCTTGTAAACAATGTTTGATTGATTGACAGACAGCATCCCCTGATATTTTTCTTTTTTCTTATTGGAGACAAAACAAAAAATACATGAAATAAGAAACTTACCACAGAACAGAGGGATCACTAGCACTTCTACTGAGGTGGTAAGATACAGCAACCAGCAGTGCAGAAAAAATGGAGAACACGACATTCTGAGACAGGTCCTTGTCATCACAAGCCTGGTGCTCTGTTCCTGCTCCCACCTGTAAAATTGTAACATCACAGAAGTTATAGTCAAACGAGCTTTAAATTTCAACAATACATTACTTATATAACAATATGTTTTTTCTTTATTTAAATTGCAAAATATTTACGCCCTAATGTTTCATGTAATATAAACCGAAGAATATTTTAACACAAAGTTTACTGAAAGCTTTTTAACCAGTGTCAGTACTCACTCCAATGGCAAGGAAGCATGCTCCATACAGGAAGGTGACTGCCATGACACTTCGCACCACACAGTACACTGATGCCCCCAAACTCACCGTAGCTGTAATATATGGTAAAACCTCAGTGCAGATGGTCGATATACCAAGTTATCGTTTCACATTATACAGAATTTATGTCTACAAAACTCTGTTTGCTGTAACTAAACATCTTATAAAGAAATAAATGGTCAAACTAACAGTTGCAAAGACACAAGATACGATAAAAATGTACCTTATAATCCTGCCAAAAAACCCCTAACAACAAACACATGCGGTAATACAAGAACGTCTCATCTTTAAAGTCAATGTGGTATATAAATATATATGTGAAGCATTTTCAGTGTAAATTGATAAGGCAATACACAAATTTTATCGATAATATTTGTTAGGACACCTAAAGTGACAGTTATCATGAAAGTGACACTTTTTGTCACAAATTTCCAATTGATCACTACCGTTTTCTAATCTTCTTGTACTTTTCAAAAATCTTTTTGTAAATAGATGTATTTTTTAGGTGAAAAAGAAGGCCTTCTTGCATATGACATGTACTAAAAGCACAACTTACCATTACCCCCAAACACATGCATGTCAATCTGTTCCAGCAGGTACATCATGAAGGTGTTAACTTGTGGCAGGAGGCCCAGTGTAAATATGAGTGGGAAACACAGGATAAATACTGTAACATATAAAGATATATTTCTACATCCCTGGTGACAGTGAGGTGAGACAACGAAACTTGTGTCTGTCTGTATTGCATCCCTACAGTCTTAGTTACCATAGGGCAAGTCAACAGAACTTTTATCTATCTAGGTATAATATCTCTATAGTCCTGGTTACCATGGGGCAAGTCAACAGAACTTATATCTATCTAGGTATAAGATCTCTATAGTCCTGGTTACCATAGGGCAAGTCAACAGAACTTATATCTATCTAGGTATAAGATCTCTATAGTCCTGGTTACCATAGGGCAAGTCAACAGAACTTATATCTATCTAGGTATAATATCTCGATAGTCCTGGTTAACATGGGGCAAGCCAATAGAAAAAATATCTACCTGTGTGCTAAATTTCTAGATCCTGGTTACTATGGGGCAACCAAACAGAAATAACACCTATCTGTGTGTTAAATCTCTAAACCTGATTACCATGGGGGGACCCAACAGAAAATACATTTATGTGTTATATCTACAGTCCCGGTTATGATAAACCATATTCCTCTTACATCTGTCTACACTGGAAAGGGTTTGTGCTTGTGGGAGACTAATAAAACAACCACATAACTTTTGTTTAAATTAAACAATTTACATTATCACATTGATGACTGATTCCAATAATTCACAGCAATATATTTTTGTCACGAAATGGACAGTGATAAGATGTTGAATGTTATAGTTGATCAATAAGGTACAAAGTCTTGTAAACAGGAGTGGGATGAATTCCTACCTCATCGTCTCATTAGTATTGGCATATGAATACGCTACAATTCATTTAGGTAATTTCAACAATTCTAATGCAAATCCCAATTATGACTTAAAGTCATAGCATTATAAATTTGTCAGTGTCATTTTAACACTTTGGCATCCTCCTACATAACAATAAACTTTCAGAAGAATCAAACATCTAAATGATGCTGTACCATTTTAAGACTCTTGCAGGTGCTGATGACACAATTTCCTTCTTTGTGTCATATTACAAATTACACTTAGATATGCCACTAATGACGATTACTTTTTTAAAATTCATGCAAGTAAGAAAAAAAAATCAATTCGTCCATGTTTAACATGAACCCCTTGTGGAGGTTCATGAAAAACATGAAAGAAATTTATTTGCAATTACACTGGCATTATACATGAAGTTAAAATCTACTCACTCTGAAGAAAGTCTCTGGCAAAAATGAGACAGGACGCAACAGTAAATGGCACTCCATAGACATAGGTTGGGGTGGTGGGCACAAATTGTCGGCCATAGTCCAGTAACAACATAAGGCCACAGCACACACAGAAGTAAAATGGACGGCTGAACACCACAATACGGTTGTATCCCTGAAACACACAGTGGGTGAGATCATTACAGATATCGTCAGACAAATCTTATCAACATATGGAAACATTTACTAATGGAATTGATCTTTCAATGTTTGCACTGCATTTTTCTGGGATAAAATGGCTGTAAACATAATCACTTGGTTCAAGCGTAAGATATGGTTGAGGATCGTTCGCACCAAATTTGTTTGAGATTGGCCTTTTGAAACTGGTACAGTTGAAAATGTCTCATCAAATCAGAGATTAGGAGAGCTAAAATGGACTTAACATTATCGCTTGGTCTGGAGTATATATGTATCATTGGAGTTACATCTTATAACCTTTTCTCCAAAACTTATTAAAAATGAGGACAAGTGTTGAACAGCGATAAGAAATAAATATACAAAATACTTCTGTTACAAATTGGTTGTAAGTGCACTTTGTGTACAAAAGAAATCTCACTTACATGCATGGGTGATGCTGCATCAGGTTGGACACTCTGAAATATCAAAAAACTTCAGTAATTATTCAGTTAATATTCCATTAGATGTATACATTTCAAATCGGACAAAAAATAACCTGCATCAGTATGAAATACTTGGTAAAAAATGCTGTAACTTTCTTGCACTTCATCCTATAACAAGACTTTTTTAGGACCTGGTATACCAACATATAAGCCACAAAAATAAACACAAAAGAGATGAGATCTATTTATTTTGAACACTTGATTCAAATGATGTTGACAAGAACTATTGGATCATATCTTCTCTTATAATAGAAGCCATACCTTTTACCAATGAACATTGACAACTGTAGATGACACATTATGTATTAATCTTTATCAGTAAATAATGACAATTGTAGAATGACAACTACAGATTATGCTTAAGATTAAATACTGAATATCAACCACTGTTAAATTAAGTTTGTTACTGGTAAAAATGTAGGCAACATTCCTGATTTGTTTTTGTTGATTCCACGAATATACTTGTTAACCACATACAGGGCTCTCAATCTACCAGATTTGGGGCCGATATTCGGCCCACTCCCAATGGAAATTAGTATCTTTTTTCCCAATTAAGGCCCCAGGTTTTCCCAATTCTAAGGAAAACATCATTATTTTTCCTAATTCTAAGGGCCCTGGGCCCCAGTCCCAAAATGGGGTGTGAGAACCCTGACATATCAATTTGTCCATGAAATAATAAAGTTGGAAAATTACATGGATTTTTAGTAGTTTTTGTGAGTACAATTAAAAAAAAAATAAATTTGAAATTTGAGACCCTTGAAATCAATAATAGTTTTATGGTATATCACCCTTAACTTCACCAGCAAAGATTTAGGAGTTAATATTAACATTGCAAGTGAATATTGAGGATTATCAGTGTAAATTACATTTATCTTTAGTACTGAATATTGACACCTACCTTTACTAGTGAATATTGACAACTGGCAATAATAAAACAGAAGAGGAAAACAGACAAGTCGTGGTAGAAGTTACTGCTGAGGACGAGGGCACCTAGGGCAGCTACAGCCACTGATATTATCACAGCTACAAAGTTCTCTATAATTGTTAAATTCCTGTAAACATGAAAAACAAACCCTATACAATCACTTTATAACATAGCTTTATACATCAAATATTACTTCTAAAAAATGTTTTCTAAGTATGAAGTTTAACAATTTCATGTTTTTAAAATATCTGGATATCAAAAGTTACTGCAGGATAATAGGAATTTTACATATATAATACAAATATGAAGAGGTAAATAACCTTCAAACTTATGCAAAGATATGAGTAATTTTAAGTCTTAGAAGAGTGCCATAACTTTGAAAGTTAATCGGAACTTACCTATCTAATAAAGCTAACAATGCCAATCTATCAAAATGGACTTTGATGTATTTTGATAAAAATGGAATCAGCTTAAATTTGTAGAAAGGTTTTGGCTTCCCATCATGAGATGCTGAGTCTTGGAGATCAGAATCTGAAGAACTTCCTGTTGGACAGACTGATGGAATGCGTGTACGACGATTGTGCATACCCATATGTGATTCCACCAAACCAGGAAGGTTGACATAGTTGAGGACAACCTGCCCATTGGAGTCCAACAGACTTGGTTCATCCTTATTGGTCTCTGCCTTCGGTGAGTCTAATATCACAGTAGAATCTGAGCCGCTCAGGCTCCAACTGTAAAATTAGAAAGTCAATTGTGGCCATACACACTATTACATTATTAAACATGTTGAAACATTTGGACCAATGATAGCGAAAAAATGTTGACTAATTTGTAAAACACAGCTAGTTTCAAGCAGAAATCTTGGTAAATTGTTTGAGATTAAAACTAGAACAAATTCCAGTATTGCATAAAAAATTAATAACTTGAGTTTCCAGTCCGTTTACAGTAAATTTTAGACAAATTCTACAAAGAACTAACCTCTTTTCTGACCACGGTACTGTGGCATCAATTGTCTCATTTGTGTTGAAGGCTACGCCACTACTGTTTTCTCCAAATGTGTATGACAACCAATTACCTAAATACAAATCAATATTTCTATACCAACATCAGCTTATATATTGCTGTTATTTCTCTCACAATTTATAATTTCATTCATACATGACTGTTAAATGAATACACTAAAATCTCATGGCATATCCTGAATGATCTGGTGACCAGTCCAGGTATGTGCATATCCGAGATAAAAGAGTAGTAAACAATCATTCTATAGTTTTTTTTTGTTTTTTGGGGAGTTTTCATTTTTTGTACGCAGAATTTTGCTCTTTATGAGTTGACTTCTATATCATTTTCTTTTGTAGATTTTTGAGAGTTCTGTGCATTTAACATATGAAAACATGATTAATATATGCCTGTTCTACCGGTAATTAAGACATTTTGAAGACAGCTGGAAACTTCATTCCAGAAACTAAACATAAAATGAACATAAACATAAAGTCAAACCAATATATATTAACATAATGAAAATGTTTATGATGACCCACCTTGGTCATCCTTAAACCAGTGCACTGCACCCTCTGTTGTGTCATCATGTGACGTGGCCATGTGGACATTTTGAGTGCCACTTGATTCTGACAAATGGGGTGGTGTGTTGTGACGATGACGACTCTTTGACTTGGTCCTGTCCACTCTGCGCCTTTTCACACTGATATAGAAATATAGTTTTTCAAAGTGAAATCTGACTTTTTCAGTGACTCCACTTTCAATTTAAACACGAATTAATGAACTACAGCAAAGCAATCCAGTTTAGATTTTCCCCTGTTAATGGTAGGTGCCCAACCAATAAGCAAACCATGGTTACAACCTTGTATTAGGAGCTGATACAGAGGCTGATTAAAAAAAAATTTTTTTTTTTTTTCAGACTTATGAATTAATTTGATTCATTCTGACCACAGAATTGAGGCATGAAACCCAATATTTACTAAGAGGTAGAAAGGCTAAGATTTGCTTTTGGCAACATAAACCTAAGTGGCAGAAGAACTAAGACTTATTTCCAGCAACTCTGACATCAGAAGCGTCCCAAAATTTAGAGGCAGAAAAGCTAATACTTACTTTCGACCACTTCGAGAGCCAGTAGAGATCTGGCTTGTGAGAGGTAGGAGAGCAGAAACCTCAGTTGGGGTGGCAGACTTGGATGAGTGAGCCTCTTGGTCCTCAGTCAGTGGGGGTGGGGCATTAGGAGGTGTGGCATGTGGGTCATGCTTCTCTTTGTCTGAAAGATTTTATTTCAATATTTTACACTTATATTTTAAACATATTTGAAAACATACCAACTTATTTCTTTGTACATTTTGTATAATAAAACAAATATCTTATGGACAAGCTCAGGTACAAAACAACTGTGTCATTCAGTAACTACTTTATACGTACCATGTCTGTGTCTATCTCCACTGAGACTGTCAGTGCCTCTACTGCCTCGTCTTTCTATAAATGATATCAGTCCAAAATGAAATCCAGCTACATTATTAAATATCTAAAACCACATCAAAGACTAGAAATAAAAAATAAATAACCTTTCATCAAAACACATCGTCTTGTGATTTTCAGTAACCATGTAACTCTCACCTGTAGCCTGGGTGATAACAACATTGATCAGTTTCTTGATTTGTTCTGGATTGTCTGAAGATTCACTCAAGATCTCCAAAATCTTGCGACGAAAATCTTCTGGATCAGAGAGCTCCCCTGATGAAGGAGTAGCTGCACTAGGTGTAGGTTCATCTGTGGAGAGGAAACACATTATCTTTACACTGTTAAAGTAGTTGACAGGAATAAAAAAGACTATTCTTTTATCAATCATATCATTGAATGTCAATTCTTGATGGCATCCTTCTAAAGATAATGTATTGTTATGTACGGTATTTTCAACTGATAGATTACAGGCTTCAACAGCACTGGTAGCATCTGTCAACATTACAGAAACGATACAGAACAAAAGTGTGAATGACTTGATTATTGTAACATTGTTAAAAATAAACACGTTTTTACCTGTTAGTGTTATACAGAAATAATGAGTTGTTATCTTGGTGTACAAGTGTAACAACTGAGTAGTTAATGCATCAGCTACATACATAACAGTAAAACACAGAATAAATCGAAGTCAACATGATCAAATGAAATATCAAACTTATCCAATGGTTTGACATAGCTGTGTTTTTATGAAAGGAGACATTGTGCAGTGAAGAATTATCCTATTTTCATTGCTTGTTTACCAGATCGGAGTCTTATAGCATGGCATGGCAGCAATAAATAAGTTAATATACACAAACCATGCACATAAGAAAGTAAAAGCAAAAACAGTGTCGATTTGTGCTAAAATGACCATTCGGACTGAAGCCAGGAAAATTTTACCTTAGACAAGGTGATGCTTGAATGTTTGCCACAAAAAAGGAATTTCGGTAGAATTTAGAAGAGATGGACCAAAAATATATTCTACACAAAAGAAATATTTGATTCAGCAGTGTTCGAATCATTTAATTCATTTAGATAAAGAAGAGAAAAAATCGTGACTGAACAAAACATTTGACTCATTCGAGTATTTGATTCAAGCGTGTTCTACACAAGTGAGTTTTACTGTATATATACATACAGGAAAAAATAATAAAAATGGAAACACTTCAGATTAGTAAAACATAAATGCTACTGATCAGAAGTGTTTCCAAATTATCATTCTCTATGTGTACCAGATACTGAGAGTCTATAACTTTCTAAAATATACATACATTAGAAAATAATGAAATTGGAAACATTTCTTATTTATTACTTATTCTATATATGTACTGGACACTGCAAATTTTCACTCTCTACCTGAAAAAAAAATATTATATCTGTTCCCAGGTGCATCTTAATTGTTAAAAAAAAAAATTACTTTCAGTGGGTGGTAGAGGAATTGACGGAAGAGCAGGAAGTGGGCGCGTGGGATACTTTTTGGGGATAGCACCCTGCCTCCTCATAGCCTCAAGTTCATCTGGACTAGGGGTGGATGGGGTTGTGATGATGCCGTTATCAGGTAGGGGTGTGTAGTTAATTGGCAATTCTGGGCTAGTTGTCTCCACAGTAGTGGTGTCCCCATCATTTGTCATTGTGCTGGACGAGTCAGACCATATCTTCTCATCATAATGAGGACTCTCCCCTGTAATTATAGACAGATTTGTTTAAAATATAAAATTGCGTCCACACCTTCAGACAAAATCACAATTCTTCTCTTGCTTTATTTATAAACATGTAGAGAATATACCTTTTTCAACATTTTGTCACATGTAATATGTCATGATTTGGATTTTTCCCTAAGTCAGTTGTGTTTAGTGAAATCATGCTAAAACGAACATTCAAACAATTTTATATTAGAGCATACACGATAAACATGATATTACAAACTACATAATTAAATATTAAACTTTTCTTTTCAATAAATTTCATCTTCTAAAATAACTTACGCCCATCAGAACTAAGTGAGTCACTATCAGTACTGAAAAGCCAGTCCAGACCAACTGTGCTGCTTTGCTGAGATGGTGCTGCTTCCTGTTGGGGATTAGAAGAATTGTCAGAGTTACCTCCCTGTAGAAACCGTGCAATTCTTGAAGTCAATGATAAGTCTCTGGGTTTTGAATTGACTCCTGAGCCTACCTCACTTCCATTCACAAAGCTGGTTGGAACAGACTCCAAATCTCCTACACTACAGGGTCTGTCTTTAGATCGTTTTGGGCGACGTGGTTTACCAGCTGTAAAGCTACGTTCTAATTTGTTCTCCCTTGTGCCCAATCTGTCAACTGAAGCAGCACTAGGTCGGGGCCTTCTGCCAGTCAGTACATTGGTTTCTTGAATTGTATTTTCAGAAAGCACTTCAGTACTTTTGGAAAAATGTGGTGAAGATGGCACTGAATCTCTGTCTTTTTTATTTTCGTTGTTCATCTCATCATCATGAATTTCCATTACTCTTTCATTTGAAACCTCACTTTGATATTGTTCACCCTCTTCTGTCTGTTTCTTTGCAATAAGTTTCAGCATGATTTCAGCTTCCAAAGATGTTGCTGATTCCAAAGGTGGCCTTGCATGAACCCTTGATCTAGAGGAATTGACAGATTCATCTACTGATGCACTGCGATGACATTTAATTCTAGGCTTGTCTCTGTCCATTTTGTGTATGATACGAGTCTCCTCAGATTCCATTGACAGAGAGCAAGGTGTATGATGTCGAGAACCTGTGTCTTGTTCTACATCCACCACAGCACAACCATCGCCTGGCCGTTTTGACCGTCGCACTCGCTTCAGAATGTTTTGATCACTGTGTGGCCTAATGAGACCTGTCTCAGAATGTCCTTGCTCCTGTACAGTCTGCATTGAGAATCTTTGATGGGGAGGAAGTGATGATCTCACACTGACTTTGATGCTTGGGTCGTATATTGGAGGTGTCGATCTGGAGGTGTTCTCCAAAGAACTTTTTGTCCTTCTGACAGCTTTGCGACGTCTACGTATCCAGGATCCAGCATCAGGTGATAGGTCAGAATCAGTGTCCTCGCGGAGCTTAAGTCCCAAAATCTCACCCTGTTCTACCTCACCATCAGATACCTGAGGATTCACCTCTACATCTGCTTTTGTAGTAATCTGATTTGCAGAATTAGTTGTGTTCTGGTTAGATGGAATTGAATTTTTCTCACTCTCTCCATCAGCACCTGAAGTATGTAAATGTGTTAATGAAAATTTGGAATAATGAAGATAAACCACTAAATTCTGAACTCTGTTGATAACAAATAGCCTAATATCTTATCTTTTTGTCATGAGTAGATTTATCATTACTTGTTGCATGATTTTAATTCATTTCATTACGTACTGTCATGAAAATCAGCTGATTTTAAATACTACCTTTAAGATTTGTCAGTTCCTGCACTTCTAGTTTGGATTTTTTATTTTTATCTTGTTGATCAGTCTCTGGCTGTGTATCCATCCCATCTGCTTCAAGCTCTGCCAGGGGTGCCTGTCCATTAGTCTTCCTCTTTTCTAATGCATTACGAAAAAAAAATGATAGTTTAAACCTCAGAAATCAAGTCCATGATTCTTTTTAAAAAGATATTTCAACAGTCCAATTACCAAGTAACCCAAGTCTTCAGCATAATCACAAAAATGATGTTCAATTCAAATGCTTAATATGTTTCTATACTCAAATTGTTCTCTTAAGAACTTTGCCCCTTATTTTTTAAGACACTGTATGAAATATGACTCAAAAAACCCACGTTTTGCTGAAATTTATAATAAGCAACAGTTGAACAATGGTAACAGGAGTGCTAATTTTACAAACCAGATCTATCTGACCGTCTCCTTGTAAGGTCCAGTTCCACTGCTACTATTCCCCTGTTGTTGTTTTCCTCATCATGATGACTAGTTCCTGGCTGTACAGACAAGGGCCGACCAATTGGACGCAGCTCTATTTCTTCCTGACCCTTCGCACTTGACTTACCATCACTTAGAATGGACAAACGAAATCATGAACAGTTTTGTAAAATGATTTTTTATATTACCATATACATTCACGAAGCTTCATACCAAAGTGTAAATTCTGTTTCCAAGAATTAATGTCATGACTTTAAAATTACGTCTCTCTCATGAAATGACATCAGCAACATTATATATCTATTTCCCTTCATCACTTCTATTTCTAACACAAAATTATGACATTTGAAATTAATTCTTAACCTTGGGTCACTCATACAAATTATTTTGTGAAATTTAAGCTTTTATTAGCTGCACAAGACAATCTTACCCTAGTTCAATAGTCTTGCTGTCCTTATCACTGTTGTCCTTTTTGTCTGTTTCATCTTTTCCCTCCGTCAGCTCGGTGGTGTCATACATGTAGTGGAGCCGGTAGTTTACACCTTTCAGGATAGCAAACACCAACCCAACCACCAAGCAGTACAATCCCCATACTAGTGCAGATGAGACAAGGGTCTAAAAGATAATAAGTACTTCGCAGTTTAACAAGTGGACAAGTACAAATAGACCTTAATGACACATGGATAGAAAATCATATTCTTAACACAGAGATGAAAGTGGCTGGCATTGGAAAAAGCGGAAATCTGCCGATCGCCGGAAATTTTTCATCTCTAATTCAACTATAGCTTTCAAACATTCGACTGATGTAAGAGTTATCTTCCTTCGTATTATCGATTTGACAATAACGGAAACTTGGTGCTCATAACTGCTCGATGTTTAATTTTACAGTTTATAAGGGCATATAAATCGAAGGATTTAAGAACGGAGATGATGAAGATTGCTTAAAGACAAAATGCACCATCAAGACATACCTAACCCCCACCCCCCATTCCACCCCTGAAATTTTCTCACCTGATTTGCATCGATCTCAAAAATGACCAAATTTGTCATGAAAAAGGCGGAAATCCGCCAATCGGCAGAGATTTTTCATCTCTGTTAACATCCCACCATTCAGGTAACAATAGGAGGGGCTTATTTTCCAGTGAATTACCTATGGAGGTGATATTTTTACTTTATATCATGTGCACAAAATAATAAATGATCTAATTCAAATAATACCATTGAGCAAACAAGAGGCCCAAGGGGCCTTAATGGTCACCTGAGGAATATAAGTCAATAATCTGGGGATTTTAAAATGTTACAAGAATGTAACAACACTTGTGCAGGACCGTGTGTAAAACATCTGTACCAAGTTTAAACATGATCCACCCAGTGGTTCTTGAGAAGAAGTCCAAAATGTCTAAGCCAAACAGAGGCCAGGGTTGCACATTTATATAAATCAAATCAGGTTTTCATTTACAAGTTGAAATATAGCTTAGTAGATATATGTATAGCTAAAGTATACAAAAAATCAGATCAATTTCAAGTCTATCCACAATTTTTTCCTTGCCTAATACAATAAGGCGTCCAACTAAAAAAACTCACATAAAACAATGTGAAAAAATCTTGTGGTACTTCTGAGACAAGAATATATATGTATCAAGGCTGAGAAATGTAGTGTTACCACAGGTATTGAACCATATTATACACATATTTTAATCAGAATGTTGGACTTCCTAGTTATGCCACTTTATTAATTTAAAGACATTTGCCTAGCCACTGGGGTTAAAAATCAGAGATGCCAAATGTATATGTAGAGGAAGCTGATTTCCAGTTAAATATGTATTTAACATGACATAGGTAGTCGAAATTGACATGTTTGTGCGATAATTGAATCTTTATCGGTTTCACTGAGGATGAATCATGCACGAATGTTTGTGATTGTATGCATCATTGCCCGACAGAATGAAAGTAGGAAGTTGATAGATCTCGCTAACTAAACAGAAACCCTCACTATAAATGGTTCAATCGCACATCAGTTACATGACATATACCAGCTTTTAGACAGTTCCGCAATAAATCACTTACAAGGTGAAGGATCAGAGGGGCAACGAGTAGGGCCATCCATAGATACAGATGGAAAGTGTTGGAGAAGATGTTTTGATGGGGGTCGTAGAACCAGCCTCCGCTCAACGATGCCCATATCCCCTGCCGCAGGATATCGATAATGTGAGAACCCATATCTAAAAGATAAAGGGTTTATATTATATTTGTGTCACACTTCAAGTCATTTTTTGGCTTTCTTCTCGTTCATTACACATGATTATTCGATTGTCTCCGGTATACAAGTCTCGTTGGAAGCCATTTTTCATTTACATCTCGCGAAGATCACGTCTTGCACGGTATCATATTTGATCGATTTTACTTCTGTGAGGAAGCGGGAAATTATAATTATCGATATTGTGTCTACATCAATGAATATGTACAGTTAAAACATAGACTGTGTCGTGTTGTGTTATAACCATCGATATCAATAAAAAAAGTCTGTTCAGTCCTTATGAGATAGTGTTTTACACAGGTTAATAATCCTATTTGTGTAGACCGCAAGCATTGTCTAGGCTCCAAATTACCGTCGACTTTTAACATTACTATAATTTTACATCATGGTTAAACGATGTATCGAGGAGTCCGCAATACTACTTGTGATACAGTGACCTAGAAGTTTGTATGGGATCACATGACTGGTTAAATATAATAAGGCCCAAGTAAACAACATTCAAAAGTTGTAAAAGTGAACATAGCCTCCCTGGCTCTTCTGATTCATAGGTATTGTTTCGCCCTGATCATCATTGACTTAAAGATTGTTGTCAAGAAAGCGAAAATACATGCCACAATGACAGAAAGTTTAATTTCAATTTTCAAAAAAAAAAAAAAAAAACTGTCGAATCAATCATGCTTTTCAAAACTGAAAATTCACGATATAGTTACGACATAAATAAATGAAAGAGATCTGACAAGAATAATAACAACAACAAATAAATAAATAAACGAATAAATAAATAAATAAACAAATAAATAAATAAATAAACAATTAAATAAATAAACAAATAAATAAATTAATAAATAAACAAATAAATAAAACGCCTCTAGACAAGATAAAAATAATGAAAATAAATGTCGGGTTCAAATGAACCGTCTTGAAAAGCATAATACTAGCTGTCACAAGTCTTATACCAAGTTTCAGAATGATTGATAGAATTTGTCAAAATATACTGGTAGTTTTATAAAATGCACTGCACTGACTAGCTGTAGTTTCATAATCTGTTGGAAAACGTAGTCAGGTTGGACCGTGAACTCATTTTCTTTTATAATCTTACATATGGTACGTCTTAGTTACCAATGATGACACGACATGACGTGATAATTCGAAAACCATTACTAATCATAGGTGTTGATCTAACAAATCCCTTTCAGCTTTTAGCTCACTCTACATCCAGATGATCTCATTCCAGCGATGATATTTTCAAGAGTTGATAGCGTGGGTGCATGAAATCCATTTTTGCTGGTGTCAATGATCAAGAGAAGTAAATCAAAGGAGCTTCATTGTAACTGGTTGTCCACACTCCGAATCCAACCACGTGCATCCTCATGCCATAGAACCACATCACCGCTTCCAGATAATGACGTTTTGTCAGTTACTGACTACTAAATCAACCTTCGCTGTTTCTAGGACATTTAATCCATTAAAAACAAAACGAGACAAAACTTATCAAATTAAAATTTCACACGCTGCCTCCTTAATTACGGTACATGCGTGGGATTGGTTTTGCTTTTTGGATGGAAGGCACGTGCATACATCCAAAGACACATTAAATTTCCTGCTATTCTCGCACAATAAGCGGAATCAATCCCTTAATCAGCCACTGCATCTGACTCTGCGGATGTTTTAAAAAAATTACCCTCGCTCCTCTACATTCTAAACCTGTCTCTCTATGTACTCCGTTAACAAAATCTTGCATGTACATATACCAGCGCATGACGTATCATCGCCAATCTCATGACGGTTTGTCATTATTTTGAAACGAAAGCCAGGCGGCGTCAACTTCACTGTTACTCTAAACAGAAAATTTACCAAAATTACAGGACAATAACCGAAGTTTAAGACTTGGGGTTTCCTTACCGACCCGATTTCCTCGGAATCACTTTTCATTTCAAACGTATAATATAGGATGAGAAACGAAGCCCAGTGGGAAGGTCTTTGGTGTTAGCTTCTGAGAATGTTCTCATGGCCGTGACGTCATCAAACCCCTTCTCTACCCCAGTCACTTCTATACTGTAGTTAGCGCGGACTCTGTGGCCAACGATCTTAACAGTTAAGGGAGTTATATGTACAATGCTTCTTGTAACATATCACAGAAATGATTTTGTTAAAAAAGGATCATTTTAACTAGTGTCCACATAATGCAAATGTCAACTGCAAAACATTAACTGCTGCTCCAAGCTAAGGCTTCTAACAAAGTTTGAATTAGAAGAAATTAAACTTAAAAATGGATTTTCCTGTAAAAAAAAATCTTCCATCTTTGAAGAGTAGAACCTCTTTGAAAATTCAGTCAATTTGACCTGTTTTTGACCCTGCCCATCAGTCCTTGGGGGTCAACCAAGGTCAATATGTGCATCTCATCAAATTGTCGGCTTATACTGATAATTATAACCAAGTTTGAACTATCTCTAAAAAAAAATAAATAAAATATTCTAAAAAATGTCATTTTTACCTCTCCCTTAAAGGAAATGCAGACCCTGGGGTCATGAAATTTACAATTTTGGTAAAGCACTGTTAGACAAATTCCATACATAAAGAGTATTTAATTCTACTTTATCCATCCATGAAGAGTAGAGCATCTTTAAAATTTCAGTCAATTTGACCAGTTTTTGGTTCCATCCAATAGCTCCTGGGGGTCAGCCAAGGTCAATATGTGAATTTCATCAAACTGTCATCTTATACTGATAGTTATAACCAGGTTTGAACTATTTCCAATAGAAAATATATGTTAAAAAATATAATTTTCTTAAACATCTTATATATAATAGTAAAATTTACCCCCTCCCCCAGGGGTCATAAATTTACTATTTTGTTTTAGTCTTTTAAGTCCTTTCCATCCATGAAGTGTACTTGATTCTACCATACCTGGGATTTGAGAAGATTTTTGAAGTTTCAATCAATTTGACCCTTTTTGGTCCTGTCCCTTTGGTCCCTTGGGATTGAGGACCATATAATTTACAAATTGCAGCACCTTTCGCCATGGAAGGTTTTTGTAAAATTTCATTGAAATCGGTCCAGTTTTTCAGAAGAAGTTGAAAATGTTTGAAGTTATGATGCATGGCACATGACAGAAGCAATTGCAACAGGTCACCATTCAGACAGCACTGCCTCTACTCCCAATTTGTCGAAGGAGGAACAACATGTGAAGTACCACAAACTCAATTACCAGTCAATATCTGCATCAACTGAGTGTTTAGATGAAGACTAATCGTCATTCTGTTTATATTAGTTTTAAAAATTAAAGTAAATAAACCTTGAAGGATTTATTTATTTGTTACACACAGTTTAGTAATATCTTTGGACATTAATTGATAGGGAGTTATCGTTCTTATGTGTGTACATCACTAATAACAGAGTTATCATTCTTTAATGTGGACGTCACAGTTTACAATGTAAATCTGCCTGCCTTAACTGTACTTTAAGGACCATTTTGGACAGTATTGTTGTCCTGATGAAGCCTGATTTATATGGATGAAAACAACAGACAGACTACTTAATAAATACCTCAAAGAACTTGCCCTAGTCTGTTGGATTGATTCATCTCAACTTAAGCTCACCCCTTCTCATCTATCCCTTGCGTAACATTGGACCTTTGGATGCGCCTTTGACTGAGTAGTAGCATTGGCTTTAACTTGTATACTTTTATAAACTTATTATACAGATGTTTTAACTGCCACTCCTCTCACCAAGTGTGTATGCTGCAGTTCTTCAGTCAGATGGATTAGGAATAGCTTAATTCCATTTCCAATCCTTTTGTGATTTCACACAGGTGTTTCATATCTAATTATGATACTAAAATGAGTTTAATGAACTGGTTATTTTAATGAACTGGTTAAGTGATCATGCTACAATGAAATATATCATCACAATATTGTATACCTTGAGAAAAATAGCGATAACTGATGTAAAAGTTCTCCGTCAAACACAAAAAACAAGTAAATCTTTCATACGGTTGTAAAACTACTTTTATTTCATACAATATTAAATGTTATTCATGAACAAAATATTTCAGTAAAAAATATTTGAAATGAGTTAAAACATGACAATCAAATTAAGTGAAGAAATTTCAATCACTGTACACATTGCCATGTCATAATGCTTAGTTCATTGGACCAATAAAGTCAAATAAGTTACATCAACAATGATCTGAATAACTGAATAATTTATGGGTGTAAAATCTAGACCACCTGATGTCAACTTCATATCAGTTATCAACAATAGTTGTAAAGTATTTCAAACCATGCTTCCTCAATTTTCAAAAACACAGAATTAATGAAAACATTTGTGAGAACAATTTCATGAGCTTACACTGATCTGTGTAACATTAGGTAGGCATTTCTACAAGTGATATACATAAATTGCAGTGAATGGCTTGTTCTAGAAATGTCTTTTTTAAATGTACATTTTATCTAGACTTGAGTGTTTTGCTTGAATTTGCATAAATTTAATACCAGATGTGCAGCCTAAAGGAAAAACATGGTGATCTCTTCAAAAATAAACAAAATATGAAAGTCTTGTCTTGTGACACCATTGAGGTGTGATTCTACTGCCATTTTATTTCACAGGCTTTGGACAGTTTTCTTTTTTCATGTAAAGAAGCATTGACACAAGTTGTCTGTGGGGAGCACCTAATTTTATTACAGATTTTGTTTGCACATGACCCAACAAAAATAAGTATACATGTATATTTGAACACAACAATTATACTAAATCCTATATAAAGAGTATACAACAATATTACTTTTAAATTCCAGAGTGGAATCAGAATGGAGATTACAGGGCTTGTATTGCTGGTAATTTAAAAAAATTTCTTTTTATATCTTATTTTTATTTTACCAAAGAATTTTGCATAATTTTGGCTAATACATGTCTACAGCAACAACCTTTAGTTGACTTGTAATCCAGTCTGCTCTTTTCACTTTACAATAACAACCAACATGTTTGTCATAGAATACACAGAGAAATCTCACCAGACAGTAACAAACAAGATTCCTTGTAAATGATTCTAGTTGTAACCAATTTGAGCAGACATTCATTACACATAAGATTGCAATGGTACATACAAACATGAATGAATAAGAAATACCATGTCTAAGGACACCAAAAGCTGATTCAGTATTACAAATACTATTATAGAAAATAGTTTGATGACATCTGTTAACAATAAAAATATAGGAGACCCTGGAGTAATGATCCATTCACAGAACACTGGTTATAATACAGACTTATAAAACAATATTTGTATAGTTGCCTCAGAAAAAGGTATTTACGAGTAAAAACCTTACATACATTCAAGTATGACTTTAAGTACCAATACACTTCAAACAGAGCTACTACAGGAACAAACCAAGTAACAGCTAGGGCACTATAGCACCTACATAGCCATTCAACAGCAACATCTGCTGTATTACCGATGAACTAACTATCAATTCTGTTGATCTAAACCAATGTTTAGGATAAACACAAATTAAACAAAAAATCATGAAATGCCATTGATGTAAATAAATCATAACAATATCAGAGTAAAAGAAATTAAAAATATGCAGTTAACAAATCTGATTTCAGCAAATTAAAAAATATATATTTATATATATATACAAAAAGAACAGCATGGTGAGAATAAATGACTTTGTCAAATAGAGTACCATTCAAAAAAACAGGTAAAGTACATCATTTTATGCTTCCTAAAGGTTTAAGTAAACCAAGCAACTGACATAAATAGAATAAATTAGTTGTAAAATGTATACAAAATATGTCCAAATATAGCATGAAAAAAAAAGACCACAAATTTGGTCGAAGAGCATTTGATTATAATTTTTGTGGCAAGAATTAAATTCATTATAGAAGATGTACTTTAAAAAAAAAAAAAAGAAAACCCAATCATGCACTTGATGGAACTAAAGATTAACGATTCAATGTGAATTATGCAGTTGTTTTACACATCCTTTCACCGCTTTGATGCATTCACCATTTTCTCCACATACAATGTCAGACTGTGAGTGATGAGGATGGTAATGAGACATATATCCATATATCAACAACCACTTGTCACACTAGTCATCCTCTTCTCCCAAATCTTCTTCTTCCTCATCCACTTCATCATCATCATCGTCATCGTCATCATCATCCAACTCAGCACAATCATCATCCACTTCTTCATCACTTGCATCCAGATCTCCATTTCCTTCAAGCCTCTTTTGATCCATGTCATCCTCACCAAAGAGTTCTCCAAAGGACTTTATTGTTAGGAAGTCGCATCGAACCTGTCTTGTGATGAGTGGGTTTCTGTCACGGTCAAGCAATGCTACTCTGAACCCTGCCTGCATAGATGCTGCACCCTCTGCAATGAACATGTTTGATAAATGTGTTTAATATATTTATACTTAAAAAATGCTTTGTATACTGAACTTGTTTCCTTCAGTTAAGCATTACGAGCACTGTTATTTGAACATGTAATAAGAGTCTTACGATTTAAAAGTTACAATTCTAGTATTTCCTTTCGAAACTAAAATTCTCTTTCAAATGCAGATCTCTTGTGTTCAAATATTATTGTTTAAGGCAAAATTGCATCTGAAAACATTAGTTTGGTTTTTAATTGCAAACTTAAAGTTGAAAAAAAAAGAAAGTTCTTTGCAACAATCCCGTAATATTGATGAACATAAAACATTTTTGAATAGAACAAACAATTAACATAAGACTTCACAAGCTACATTTTACACCAAAGACTATAAATGAAGTGAATATCATGGAATTTTCATTCAAGCAATACAAACAGGGAACATTTAGAATTTCAAACAGGCAGTACTTTCATTCACAAACCTTTTGGGTCATCTGTGAGGTAAAGAATTTCACCAGGTATCACATTAATTTTTTCAGAGATGGCAGTATAACTGCTGCATTCAGTCTTACTGCCAATGTTAGTGTCAAAGAAATCTGTGAATAGCTGAAATAAACAAAATAATAGGTTGAACTTCACGGATAGCTGAAGAATTTAACACACACGTCCTAATTAGATATAAGTCTATAAAATATCACTTTTTTGATCGGTTATGCACAGATAGGTAGGAAATAGCAGACAGACATGATGGTAAAATGCAATTCTTCATAAAGTATTAACTGAAATGTGACCTGTTACTTAAGTCCTACCAAACTTCTCTGTTTGGGAACTTAATTAAAAGTTTCATATCAAACATTGTTTGTGTTGGGTATAATGTAACACCAACTGTATTATACATTAATTTTTTGCCAAAAAAAGTTTCATGTAAATCATGTACTCTGTCCTTATAGTCTGATGAGATATGAATGGCATTGTTTATACCAGAGTGTATGAATATTCCTGCACTTAAGTATGTGCAAGTACAGAAAGCCTGTCTGAACAAGACTATCTCCTACCAGACTAGCTCCTATTTTAATTTTTATGTTTGTTTCCAATTGAGATCTTGATTGCCATGGCATTGTTTTTTTTCAAAGTCTGTTGAAAATGTATCAATCACTTTATAATTGAAGTTTTTTATGATCCATTAACTGCTAATTAATTATTAAACATAAAGAACAATAAAAATATTGACTTTTCAGGTGAGAAAACAAAGCTTCAACTAAAACAAATAGATAACATCATAGTAAATAGCTAGTTTTTTTCTTCTCTTTTCCCCCCGAAACTATGCATTAGCAGATGTGGTCCTTATGGGATAATGCAGATGGAATTTACTAAGAAATAAACAACTGACATCTAGTTAACAAGAAACACTTAAAATGTCCGCCAATAATGTTATTACACTTTATGATTGCAATGTAACCCAGAATGACTTAACTGTATGCATTCGGAACCTTGTTATTGTACACAATTAATTTGGGAAAAAATAAATATATAGAAGAAATGACATTCGTCAACAGATGAAAAGTTTTAATGACAAACACTGACAGATGGAAAAAATCTTAACAACAATCAATGACAGATGAAAAGTCTTTGCTCCTTAGGAGTATAAAATGTCACTTTGATTCCCTTATATGGGAAGCTTACCTTTGTGATATCCCCCTCCTCCACATGACGGAAGAGTTCTTTTTGTGCCTCCACACTTCCTGATGAATAGACGTACATTGACACTCCTTCATCTATCAGTTGTGTGATAACTGGCTCTACATCATCGTAAATCCTTTAATGCAAAGATCAAAATAAACATATAAACATGTCATAGTCAACTGGAATCCATGTGCTTTGCCAACAATTACCTATCCATTAAATTACTGATTTAATATTTTCATCCATATTATTAAAATTGATACAGGGATCCTTTTGGGGTGCGATTTCTGTGAATCATCTAAGAGAAATTGTGTATCTCGCGTGAAATTCTGATGTAAAGCGAGAAATTCTCGCATTCGTATGTTGTATACTATAACTCCTCAATCTCGTGGTCGAGTGTAAAGTAGAAGGTATTAAACTACGGATGTCTTTTTGTGTTTTCATTAAGATGTAATGCGGTCCGAAATGTTCCGAAAGTAGGCACAGGCAACATGGCCGGCCAGCGGAAGATTTCTGTGATGTTTGGCCTAGTAACAGCGCACAAAACTGCAGATACTGAAATGCCATCGGACACACCAAATCCTAAACGATTGAAGATACAACAATTTCAACAAAACTTTTGTCTTCAAAACTGTTGTAGGCCACTGAAGCCATAAATAAAGGTTGTTAACTTGTTATTTGTAAAGGACTGTATTAGAGTTGTCTATTTTTCTCTCATTAAATTTCAAAATCTCTCACTCACATTGACAGTAGTGAGAGGATTTCTCTCCCTGAAAAAAATGATCAAAATAATCCCTGGTCCTAATCTGAAGAAATAAGTGTGAAAATTTTACTTATTTATATATATATATATATAAAAAAAGAGTAAAAATAAAATGTTGAGAATAAAATACAAGATTAAAATTCTTTTAAATACTTAAGTCTTGAAAGATTAATTCATCTTGCATTTAAAACAGATAGCTTAAACAGACTGTTTAAAAAAACAAAAAACATACATGGCTTTGATTTTGCCTGTTTTATAGCCTTCTCTCCACATGTGTCCCTGTAGCTGCTTCAGAGCTGTTGACTTGCGGTCGTCTGCCATTTGCCATTTGATGTTCTCGACACAGCATTTGATTACTTCATCAGCTTCTCCATCAGGAATCTCTATGCATCCTTCTACTTTGTCAGCAATATCCTTAGAAGCCTAAAAAGCATCAATATATATAATTTTTCTAAAATTTGATTTTCAAATTTTACCAGTTTCATTTCATTTAGTGACAAAATTAATATTGTTGACAATATTATTAGAGAGAAATCCACACAACATCATGTCTTATTTATGCAAAGAAAATGATATTTTCAAAATGCAGACCAAAAGAAGTTTCTTCATGAAATCATTTCATGATGAAATATTGTATTCATAATGTTTTCTCACTGAAGTGACTCTGACTTTGTGTCTACTTAATCAAAATGTACAACCTGCTATCATCATTGCCATGCACAACCTTACTATCTAACAGTGCACGAGATTAATTCGGTTAGGCACTATTTTAGAATGAAATTTTGATTATGATATTTAAGGTAGTAAATGACTTGATGTAAAGTGATTTTGGTTTAAAGATGGACAACTTACAATTGATGAATGATGTAAAGTGATCCAAACAGCCCATCATCTGATGATAGTGGGCTAAAAATTCCTCAATGCAGTCAAACGGAAAAGTTTACATGACATAACATTTCCTGCTAAAGTCTGATCTATATGATTAAGATAGTAGTTTGGCACTAGCCAACATGTTTTACTTGTTGTAGTGTTGCCCAAATGACATGTACTACACCACCTTCATTTCAAAACAGTACATAACTGTGAAAACTACTACTGAATTATTTTGTTAAGTTGATTATCAAGGTGTGTTGATTTGTGTTATCTATGAGGTACAAAGACTACGTCATGTATGAATATCAAAGGAATCTTGATATTCACAACTTCAATTTTTAACAACTACATTTTTGTAGAGGAAATATATAGGTCATTCAGTGACACTTGCAAGTTCACTATAAATCTTGACAGTGGCATGCGTTTGTCCTCATATTCATACAAAATACTTTCACCCCTTCATACATTTATAGCAGCATGACTGGAAATCTTGCAGTGGCCGGGCACTTGTGTAACATGCACCGACTACTACTCGAGAGCCATTCATCTTCATATTCAATGTTGCTTAACTACTATGCAGGGACACCTACAAATGATGGACATAACAATTGATCTGGCTATACCACCAACCATCATTATACCACCTTTGCTGACCCGTCATCTCACATTAACCTCTATATTAAGATTTGATGGTTTTGCTTGATCATAATTTTTTTTAAGTGTAATAGAACATGGAAGAATACATTCCTTGCAAGCACTTCAACTGAATCGAAGCAAGGTCTCTGGCATTGCAATCATGATAGAATTACAGAGATTATATCTAATATGTACAAGACAAACACTGACCACTCAATCCTTTCACATACCAATTCACGAAGTGCTGATATATCTGCCTTTGTCTCCTCATTATCAAATCTGCCCTTCAGGTATGTTTCAACATTCTCAAGGATGTAAGGGAATAGAACTTTCTGAAAAGTAAAATAAATACGGTTTCAATACAATTTCATTACCATTCAACTCAAAACCTGTGGAAACTATCACGACTAGAGAAAATGTCACCGATCCTTGTGTCAAGTTAACATTGTGCATTATAATTCAATTTCGGAGTAATAATTACTAAAATGATCTAACATTGGCTAAAAAAGAGTTTTCCCTACCTAAAAAAACAAACGTGTTTTATTAATTTGTTATTAACCGTAGAGAATCTCCTGGTTTCTGCACGACTGTGCCTACTGTCTAACGAGTTTAGCTGTTATATGAAAGCAACAAGTTAATATACCATCTTTATAGCATCTTTGGTGCGATGAAAATACAGTCGTAAGTTTTTGACATTAACTGCGAATTACTACCATGCATGCATCACTTATGTACAAGCAGGAAGATGAGCGTGATGGTGGACCGGTACTGTATGCATGTGTGTGAAAGATGCCGGTAGCCTCCTACCTTAACGAAAGATACTGGAGTGGTTGTTCCTTCGATGTCAACGACAACTGCCGAAACGCCATCAAGTAACGCTTCCACTTCGTCTACTGACCGTTTCTGACATTGTTGATCCTCCATTTTCTGGTAATGGCCAACGGTGGGCACTTCTAGCGAAAGTGTCAGTGCAACGCTATTCAGACAAAGAACAAATGGACCAGGTGCGAGCCGATTGGTTACCAGATGGCGCCCTAGTTTCATAAGGTTGTCTCGTTCTCAACTGATGGCTATTCCATCAATATGGTATTCTGTTCGTTTACTTTAACAATTTCGTAACGGAGAATGGATAAAACAAATAGAGGTATCATTGTGAAACTATAAAATGTTTTTCGTGTTTGTTCAATAAAATAAATAAACGCTAGAAAATGGAACATCTGCGTTCGTTTATTGACATGAAAGACTTGGGCCTAACTTAACTAAAAGAACGACGAAGATGCTGAGCAGACGATCTAGACGTCTGGAGATTGACCAATCAAATTTGTTGTTACAACAGGATTACGGTATCGTGATCGTCCATTGAAATCGGGAAGGCCCTCAAACGGGTTCAGTTCCGGAAGAATTTTTATCCACGTTGACAAGATACGGACTGTGAAGGAAAGTGCATCCATTTAAGTATTAACGTTATCATACCAAACTAAGGTCGTAGCTTTAATTAATTTAACACATTTGTCGATACCTATCTATCACAAAAGTGAATTTGTTTTGGTTTCATTTATTTTGCTACCGGTTTTTCACCGGCTGCAGTGAGGAAGTGTGGAGTGCCGACGTGGACGGAAAATCATCTGGTGGTGTATGGTTTGTAGTCAGACGAATAAGTTTCAGAGCACCACTGACAGTGCTCTTTTGAAACCGGCTAATCACTACTCTTAAACTGTAGTTCATCTTGTGTGTTGAGTATTTGGTGGATGTCGGACAAGAATATAGGGAATAAATAGGGGAGGGGCGTGGTAATTATCTAACAAGTGTCAGTCAACTGGAATTCAACGATAACTGCTTTTGCCACCTGTTATAATGGATCCGCATACTATCCTCATCGGTATTGCAGCGTTTTGTTTGTCAGCACTGCTGATCTATCTTATATCTGTGTTTGGTATAAAGGAAAAAACTTTTGAAGAAGCACTGGCTGAACAAAAGCAAAGACTTGAAGATGAGAAACAGAAAGAGAAAAGCCTGAAGAGGGCAGAGAAGGAGAAAAAAAAGTTTAGGAAAATGAAAGAGAAACCGAAAGAAAAAGGACTTCAGGTTTCTGAGCCTGAACTACCAAAAGAACCCAAGATGGTGAATTTAGATATTGATCCAGAAATCATTGAACCGCTAACAGATTCAACCACTATGGAAGGGAAGCGTTCTCAAAACACAAAGAAGAAACCAAAATCTATTCTTCATAATAAAAATGAAGAACCTCATGTGACAAAGGAAACTCAACAAGTGGTTCATCACATTCCTGTCCCAAAAGATGAGCTGGAAATTCTGCATGATCATGAAAAGGAACAAAAGGATGGAAAGAAGGAGAAGTCTGTACCAAAGGCATCTAAGAAGGGGAAGGAAGAGGTTAAAGCAGTCTCAAAGAAGCCTGTATTAATAGATGAAGAGATTGTTGTCCCTAAGTTTGAAAAAGTATCACATGCTGCTTCCTACTCGAGCCCGGAATCCAAAACTAGAAGTAAGAATTAAAGTTACTCTATTAATACCAAGTCTTAAACCATTATTGTGGTGCATCAGTTAAATGTATCGCTCACAGTAATTAAAATTGCAGAATTTTGTTTGCAATGGGTTTTCACTGAACATGATATAATTTGATCAGCTGAATTTCTGATTCTTAATTTTAGTCTCTGAAATTACAAATGTGGATTTTTTTTAATGCATTTGATTTCAGTGGTACTATGGGTACTAAAACATTCTAACATGAAATGAACACACATTTCCATGACTTTAAAAAAAAAAAATTACAAAATTTTGTTGAATTATTTTTCTTTCATTAAAGATAGGTATTTGAGTCTAATTTCATTGGTCAACTTTACTGGATGAAGATTATCCAGATGTCCAAAAATTTCTGTGTTGCCTGGTATACATTACAGGGTCACCCTTTATCTTCTTTCGAATGAATTATCTTTTTCTCATTCTTGGTTATGTACATACATACTTCACTGGAGATAAACTTGATAAAAATATCCAGATGGATATAAGGAATTTCCAGGTCACTATATTTTGCTACAGCTTCTCTTTACACATATTTGCTTATTTGATTTTAGGTTTATTACAATAGTTGCAGAATGATAGAGATAGGTCTGCAATAGTCTGTATGCTATCTTTTGACTTTGTATCCTCTGCCAGTTAAAACACATTAAAACTTTGACCACCTCCACTTGTGCATATATATTTATTTTCTTATATGGATGCCCTGTAGCTAGGTCGTTTGGGAATTTAGAAATTGATTTGTCAGTTAAAGGTTTACTGTAAATACCTTTATCAGTTTTTCAAGTGTAGGATTGTTTTTTTGTGGAAAAATTCATTACAGTCTTTTAGTTTCAAGTACATGTACCTTTTTCCATGTGTACACTATTCATTATCAATTCAAGAAAGTCGTGGGATGTTTGTTTCATATCATTTTTTAAAAAAAATTGTCTTTCAGAACAATGCTTATCATTCCAAAGTTGTCAAAACCTAGAAATATTTTTGTAAAACGGAGATCTGTACTATTATTATTTTAGGTCATATGTATGTACTGATTGACATCTGTACATTTGGAGAACACATGTATATACACATAAGACAATATATCATTGGCATTTCCTGTTCAAAATATTAACGCTTACTTAAAACAGCAGCAGTGTTGACTAGTTTGTGATCTTGAAAGTATTTATATTATTTTTTTTTCAAAATCTTATTAACTAATTAACAAATATATGCACATGTATGTGTGGGTAATGAAGTAGGACCAGCCAAAACATTAGGATGTGTACTAGTCAAAACAAACAAGTCATTTGTCAGTTAATGTTTAATATATTCAAAACAGTGGAAATGTTATTGGTTCATTGCTGTTATATAGATATATACACTTGTGCCTTGTTTGAGTTTGATGACAATTTGACAATTTAGAACAGAAGAAAAAAAATATCGACTCCATGACCTTAAGTGGTCTCTTTAGACCAAATGAAGATGCATTCAAAATATTAGTAGCTTTTGATGACTACATCGACATGAAGTTAAGTTCATCAAAATCAAACCTGTCAACTTACCAAATGTAAAGGTCACTGGGTCAAATCTGAAAGGCAAACAGTTTGTCACTTTAAATTGGTAAATAGAATGAATGCGGTAAAGTGTATTATATGTAAAAAGACATGGATAAAGTGTGCCATTCAAGGATTAAGGTGAAATGACTAAATGACCAGGCCACCTTTCCCTGTTAAATGTCAATTTATGTTGGATTTTAACCTATATCAATTATTATTGTTATCTTCAATAAAATGCTCGACTTGTGGTCGTATGTCAGATTACCAGCTGGTAAAAAGTCCATATCAAATGTCTTGTATCATAACTCGGAAATATCCTAAATAAAAATGTTAAATCATCATTCTGGGTGCATATGATAGCTGAAATGTCTTAACACAGAATATAATATAATACTGATTTTATTGTTTATGCAGTAAAAAGGGTTAAAATGATGCATGAAGACTTGAATATAAACAATGTTTCTCTGAATTGCAGTTGGCATAACAGTTCAATTACCTTTTCTATATTTGTACTTTCTACTTTATAACAAAAATCCCTAGATTTTTTGTTAATTAATGAATTTACAAGAACTAGTGCAGAACTTGTATGAGTATGTGCTTTGTCACAGCAAGTTTAGCTGGAACCTACTGCCAATGTCAGAGACTCAAGTGGTTGAATTGAATGAATTCAAAGTATTGCCTTTGAGGGAGAGAAAAGCAAAACAAAAAAGAAAACAAAAGTTGTCAATAATACAACTAAAATAAAATGTCTTCTGTATTTTCTTTATTGGAATATTTTCACCTGACCAGACTTGACATGATATCAAGTTTATTTATTTTACAATATTGTAAAACAAGTTGTCCAACTTATCACTCTTCTGGGCCCGAATGGAAGTGAAGGAGGGGTTTGATTGTAGGAGGAAATGAAGTACCTTGGGAAAACCCTCATGATCTGGCAGCTGACCCCATACCTTTTCATGTCTGTTAAGGGAATCAAACCCCATACACCTAGTTTAAAAGACGAGTGTATTGTCACTGTGACACCCGACCATCTAGACCTGACATGAATCTGCTTACCCCATTCATGCATTTGGCTTGCATCCATAAGTAATGCTTAATATATATGTAATACTTGATAACAGCAGCCTCAGGCTGGAATTTTACATTTACGTCCCTGGAAATAGTAAACAAATATATTAAATGTACTTTAAAATATTGTTTTGTTTTTTTTACATTGATATATGCTATACAGTATGGTTTGGAAGATTAAAATTGAATATTTTGGAATGCAAATTTAACAGAGTATGCAAATTTGAAAGGATTAAGTCATCAGTTTGATCTTTCTTAGCTTGATCAACATGTCTGTGACTTGACAGCAAGTGTCAAGTACAGTTTATACACCTCCTGAAGCTTAAAGACTATATACTAGTTAGCTACATGTATACCAGTGTATCATAAGGGTCAGCTGTCTACAACACACATTCCTGAGGCATGATTCTGTTTGATGTCAGAGTTCACCAATCTTGTGTAATGAACATTCATTAGTTTATGTAATTACAATTTACAACTACTTTCCTATGTATAAACTTACAAATGTAGTTAAGTATACTAATAGGCTCATGGATTCATGCTTGTAAACAGCTGCATCTGCTGAAGTAAAATGTGTTGTGCCTTATATCCCTCTGGACAGTCAAGTCAGGTGCCAGATTTGGGGCGGATATTCTGCCCCATTCCCAATGCAAAATAGTATCTTTTTTTCCAAGTTTAGACCCCAAGTTTTCCCAATTCTAAGGAAAACACCATTATTTTTCCCAATTCAAAGATGCCCCGGGCCCCAGTCCCAAAATGGGGTGTGAGAGCCCAGACAGTGATTACCCTTTGTTCATATGGGTCCCTGGAGGTAGGGTTGAAGAACTCTACCCACTGTCCCCATTGCACGATTCTTAACAGTGACTAAAAAACCTGAAATCTTCCATATTTTCTTCTTCCTAGTATTGCCTATTTTGTTTGAGCACCCACTTCAGTGTGGAAGGTTATATAGGTTTAGTCTCAAGACCATGATAAATCATGGTCTATACATTGATAGTTGTAGCTCTCTTTTCCCTTTAGCTTGAACAGGTTGTCAGTAAGGACTGGTTTTATGGTTATTCCATTATCGGTGTAATGTTTCCGGTGGATGTCTTTCGCCTGTGTTTGGATTATGACATTTTAATTTGATGATACAATATGTAATTACTTTATGCCTTTCAGTGACCATATCAGTGGTCATTCAGAAACTTTGAATTGGATCATGATAGACTGACAGTTGCATGATAACTCTGCCAAAAAGGTCGTTCTGCAGAATAGTGACATTATACCAATACTGCTGAATGTATTTGTGAAATACCAAAGTATCCTACATCGTTTCATTTTTTTTTTTTTTTTTTGCATGTCTTTCCCTTCCCTGATCTGAGGATATTGACGGCAGCATTTAGAAACAGGCTGATCTCTTTGGGGCTCATTTATCTTTATTTATAGACAGACTTCAATGGAACTTACTACAACTATTCCATATCAAAATAGCTCAAACAAGTACACATTGTTGATTTTTGCTGTTATTTTTAGCAGAGTTATGCATCTATAATTAACAAGTATAGGAAGTGCATAGAAAAGACAAAAAAATGTTTTAATTCTACTCGGTTCCTTTCAAATTTGATAAATATTTTTATACATGAAGGGAAGGGATTTGACAAATGTTATAGGTTTTATATGTGATCCCCAATTTTTAAGAGTTATGCCCCTTTTATTGTCAAATATGTGCATTGTTTTCAAATGCAAGAAATATTAAATTCTTTATTCAACCATTGTAGGCTTAATCACCATGACATGAAGTTGTGTTTTTCATGACAACAGGTTGATTCAACAGTATTTAGAAGTGTTACTACCTCTTCTTGTTTTCATCATATTTTTTTTATCTGGTGATCTCCTCTCTTAGTTTTTGTCACATTTCTTTCATATTCAGTTGATGTAATCACCTTGACATGGAGTTTTGTTTATTACTGTTTATAAGTCAACATTTTTATTTTGTCAGAATATCTCTTGCCTCAGTATTTAAGTTTCTTTGCATCTTAGAAGGCTTGAAAGCCACAACATGAGATTGTGTTCTCATGTGCAGTATTTTGATTCAACAATATTTTTTAAAAAAATATTCTTTTCAGTATTTTAATCTTGTCCACATTTCTTTCATTTTCCCACACATTCTTTAAAACTGGGTCCGCCCTGCAATACTTTTTTTTTTTAGTTGTTTCAAAGTTTGAACATTACCTGCATCTCTTAAAAGGTGTTCATCTCGCTGAATATGGCTGTATGTTATGCTTTCGTTGGCATCCCTGTATGTATGAAAGGCAAAATAGAAAATGAAAGAAAAATTCAAATGGTTATTGTGAATGGGCCTTTAAGATAACGGAAAGAGGAGACAGTTGATTCCTGTATACCTGGTACTAGTTTGTATATTTTTTTTTATATTTTTGTATTGCAGTTGATCCTGGTCAGCTTGTTGCCAGTATTCACACAGCTCCTCTCACAGACTCCGAGATACAAAACATGATTGAAGTCCTCTTGAACAAACAGGGAGGAGCTAGCTCATCTTGGAATAAGGTCTGTATGCTACTAATATCTATTGGAATGGAGGGGATGGGGATTAGGGAGAGGGGGAGCGCAGGTAGTTCAAGTAATATTATATTCAGTACTGTTACAATTTCATTATCATAGGGCAGATGTTTTTGTTGTTAAGAGTGATCATGGTATTAGCAATTTTGTGATAATTCTTGATTCTAATACCTTAATGTCGGCAATTACGGCCTTTTGGTCTTTCAGCAGACAAGAAAAGATAAGAAAGTGAGTCGGAAGCGGAACTAAGATAGTCCTAGAAGGGGGATTGGATAGACACAGCACACTTCACATTGTAATGAAAAGCAACTGCTATGTTGTATGTGTGCATGTTGTTCTGAAATAGTGTTTCTTAGTTTTTTTCATTTAACATGGGCAACTGTACCTACATTTCACTTCAACAATTTTGTTCACTGATGAAAATATTTAGTTATAGTACAAAATATCCTCATTCCAAGTTGTATAATTGATATTAAAACATAAGAGATAGAATGTGATTTTATCTAGTCAATTTTTATCTGGTCAAAATATGAAAAGGACAAAAGTGATATAATAATGTAACGTTTTGTGTATGACTGTGTTTTTGAGGAAGTTATATAAAGCACCATTGAGGGGAATGGAATGATTTGTACTTTAGCAACAAATGATTTCATAGTGGATAAACATATGTTTCCTGTATTATATAACCTTATAGAGAATGACCTTCCAGGATATAGATAGATATCTGTTATACCATCTGTTGGTTTTCAAGTATTACACACACCCACACTTCCTGATGACAAAATTATTCTGTATGTACTATTAAAACTTATACAGTTATATGTTCTTGTAAACTGGTTTTATTATTTGTGTGTGGGTGTGTGTGTGGGGGGATGGGGGGGGGGGGGGGGGGGGTTTGTATGTGTATTCGGTGTACATGTATAATACAAGTAATTTTCTTTCTTGTTTTTATTATAGGCTTAATCTGATTTTAGAAAGTTTTAGAAATTTTCACAAAAAGTGTCATAAGTCCATTTACTGTCTTAGCTCAGTTGTCATTCTGCCCTTTAGTCTATTCTTCTCAGTGGCATCCTGCCCTGTTTTGTTTACTTCAGTGGCATCCTGCCCTGTTTTGTTCACCTCAGCACCATCCTGCCCTGTTTGGTTCACTTCAGTGCCATCCTGCTCTGTTTTGTTCACTTCAGCGCCATCCTGCCCTGTTTTGTTCACCTCAGCACCATCCTGCCCTATTTTGTTCACCTCAGTTGTCATCCTGCCCTGTTTTGTTTACCTCAGTGTCATCCTGCCCTGTTTTGTTCACCTCGGTGACATCCTGCCCTTTTTTGTTCACCTCAGCGCCATCCTGCCCAGCTTTGTTCACCTCAATGCCATCCTGCCCTGTTTTGTTCACTTCAGTGCCATCCTGCCCTGTTTTGTTTACCTCAATGCCATCCTGCCCTGTTTTGTTCACCTCACTGTCATCCTGTCCTGTTTTGTTCACCTCACTGTCATCCTGCCCTGTTTTGTTCACCTCACTGTCATCCTGTCCTGTTTTGTTCACCTCACTGTCATCCTGCCCTGTTTTGTTCACCTCACCGTCATCCTGCCCTGTTTTGTTCACCTCAGTGCCATTCTGCTCTAAACCTTTGTATTGTTCAAACCAAAAAAAGTGCTCAGGTACCTTTTTGTCACAACTCCAGTGACTGGTATATTTTGCCAGTTATGGTCATGGTAGGCCCTTCTAACCCTGGCATGGGAATGGGGGCACTAATTTAATTCTGTACACAAGAGAGGCATGAACCTCCAGTGATTGGCCTAACAACAGAGGTTTGTTACAAATGATTGGATATATGAGGAGCCCCTGTGGCTTAGCCCCTTAGGGAAAAAGACCCCATGTGACATGTTGAATGCCTAGGTCTACCTGCAACCTCTGGGAATTTAATTGATACAGTCAATTGTTAATAAGCATATGATTATAATCAGGGTCCATCAATTCAAAACACCTCTGTTGTTAGTTTGCTCATTTATTTAACTTCGTTAACTTGCAGAAAACACAGAAAGGTGATGATGTTAAACTGCTGCGCAAACAACTGGAGGAGAAGGAACGTGCCCTGCAGGAAGGTATGATGGTACAAGATGATAACTTTTATTTGATATACTAGGAGCTGTTGTTTAGTTAAAGTACATCTGTATGACAACATCTTTCCGCAAGGTTGCATTGGCGTACCACAGTAGGTTCTGTACATGTATTCATTCTTCGACACTATGGTCACTGAATGCATGAAGCATTTTTGAATTCTTCAAAAAATCCAGTGTTAAATTGATAAAGCTTAAAAATGAAAATGGCTATTTTCAAAATACCACCATTATTTTTATACCAGAAATTTAAAGATGGTACCCAGTAGCCTTCTGCTGATTCTGCAGATTTTTGACAAATATACACATAATTATAAATCCGTCACCATTTTGTTGTCTCAGAGCAAAAGTTAGCAATGCATGCTAATGCATGTCTGTCCAAGGAGAAGGCTGGTTACAACAGCCTGGAAAAACAGTATCAGGAAAAAATTGCTGTACAGAACTCCGAGATCCAGGCTCTCCGTTCCAAGATGCAACACTCTATTGAACAACACATGCTAGAGCGAAGTACCATGCAGACTCGCCTTCAGCAGCTGGAGCGCCAAGCTGGGGATCAAAGCCTTGCACAGAAACTCAGTGAGGTACTCTTTCTGTCTTGTTACCTCACTAGTTGTGAACATGTAGAACAGTTGTACTTATTGGGTCTGTAATTTCAGAGTATTTTGTTGTTTAATTTAAATTTCAACCAAACCATCATTAGATTAGACAAACAGTTTGAATTTTGAACTTGTTATAACATGATTCATTCATTGAATTAATTTTACATTAACAGATTTCATGTTGGTGTTTAAAAAAAATACCCCTTTTATATTTTCAGGAAAACAAGATTTTGAAAGAAAATCTGAAAAGGGCAGAGTAAGTTGTTTTGATCCATATGAATAAATCTTTTGAAATTATCCTTTGTGTATGATTTAGATATAATTGAAAAAGTCTTGAATGTTTTTGAAAAAAAGAAAGACCTCATTTTGGAAAAATATATTACATGACTTCATGTGTGAATGATAAGAATGGATTTGACATGTGTAATTTTCATAGAATGTATTAATCATTATTAGGTCTGAGACTGTACCCCAGAAGAACTATGCCAGTCTGACTCGTGAGCTCCAGATTATACAGGAGGAACTCTCAAAGAATGTTTCAAGGAATACTGCTGCAGAGAATGCCAAAAAAGCATTAGAAGAGAAACTTGCAAAGAAGGACGCAGAGCTAGCTAAACTTAAAGGATCAGAAGTAGGAAGCATTGAATTACATAATTAGCATAAATGTACTCAATCCACATTAAACAGAGAGTCTTTGCAAATTATAAAACATGTTAAGGTTAGAAATATATTTAGCAATAGAAATAAATAAGAAGGACCATATCTACATATATCAGAAATGGAATGGTTTTTAGGGAGAATTTTTTACAATTTCTTTTCCACTTGTAGAAGGAGTCTGAAGGTGTTGTTACCAAGAGATTGGATGAGGTTAACAAGCAACTGAGGAAGACAGAAGCAGAGAATGCCACACTGACCAACAGTTTGAAAGCTGCTGAGAAAGAGTGCTCTACAGTCAAGGCACGACTCCAAGAGTTGGAAATGGCACTGTCCGGTAATGACAACACATCAAAGGTGCTGGAGGAGAAGCTACAGGTATGCCTAAATTGAGTTTTTTCCAGAAGGTTTTACAAATGTGCAATTAAGCATATTTTAGTTAAAGTTTTAAATTTAAAAGAATCTTTCTTTAGATTTATATAACATCCAATTATTAGGAGACTTGCTAAAGCTGGGGTTTTTTTTTTTTATGAAAATGCTAAATAATGGTATATACTTGCCTCTGTAAGACAACTTTAAAAATATATATTGAAATGTCCTTTTGGTGTGATATTCATTATCTTTGTCCCTATATGAAAATGGTGATGGGATGGTGTGTTAAATATTGGTTAATGTTTTGCTCAAAATCATTGCTGTTAATGGCTTTGCTCATTTAAATATCTTTTTAATTTACATTTTTGATTGCGACAATTTAAGGTGTTTGGTTTTATTAACATAGAAATTGTATCATACATCTAAACAAACAAGCCAACCCAGTGTTGGATTGGTACTTTAAGCTTGAATTTTATGTTTTAATTTTAAAAAAAAATTGTTCATAAAAAGGACAAACAAAAATAGAGCGTTTTATGTCTGAACACAGGAATCATGTCTTTCAGTACGTGTAAGTATAGACCTGCAATTTTCACTTGGTTATTTTTGTATTTTTTCCTAGAATTTGTAACGTTTCTGAAGTGCACAATATGGTTCACATTGAAATCCCTTTCACACCATACACTGTCAATATGCAGCGTATTTACTGGAACATTAAAGCACACTTGTATACATTTATACAATATTGGTGAAATTAAGTCATTTTAATGCTGTTTGATGTAATCTAGCTTGACACCATGATGTATCCTATGTCATGAACTACCACATCATTATCTGATTTAGTTTTATATGATACAGATCTATCTGATAATACCCAGCTCTGTGTTAAACAATCTAAGAAAATAAGTCAATAGTATTTGAGAGAAATCTGTAACAAAATGAGCTGTCATAAGTCTAGCAATGCTTTGATAATATTTAAAGGTGTAAGAAATCTTTTTGTTGTTTTATGAAGTCATTTTATAGTATTTATCAACTGCACATCTCCTGTAAATCACAAGCAGAAATGAACCTACCGTAAATTTTCGCGTATAATGTACAGATATGGGGATATGGTATGATTGAAACTTTTCAGACAGTTAAAACAACATCGTTTACTGAGCAATAGTACGCGTTCAGCCGAAGCCGGGTGTCATCAATTTCCTCGTACTCAACGTGTTTGTTACCTGTTAAGAACTGTTAATTATCCAATTAGCCAAGCCTTTCATGCTTGTTAAGTCAGGTACCTGTGTGAATTTGTTTATATAAGGTAATTAAATATGTTAGGGTCACAATGATTGTGGTTTCCTAATTATCAATGGATCAAACCACAACAGTTTCATTGCGGTAACCAGTAATCAATGAATCTTTCTGTAGATTTTTTTTTTTTTAATCTGACCCCAAAAAAGTACCTGCGCACTATACCCGAGTGCGCACTATACCCGCAAATTTACGGTATTACAAAATTCTACAGGTGTGAAATGCTTTACCTTTCATATGTTTATCACATGTTCTTTTTCATATGGAAGTTGATTGTGGTGGTTATTATTATTATATGGTAAAATCAAGTGAAATTAAGATTAAATTACAACTTTGTTACTTTAGATGAAAACTGTTTTAATATTATACCTTTTCATAATACACTGATTGATTCTAACAGCGCAATAGGATTTCATCTAAACAACTTATTTTCAAATACCTCAATGGTCCAGTTCTTTGTGAGGAAACAACATTATGATCGAAACAAAATCTGGAAAAGGATTGACTTAGAAAAAGTGGACTGTAAAGTCTCCACTGACGTGAACATCTTTCAACATGTGAAAGTTAAAGGAGCAAGATATGTAATGGGAGGGACGTAATGGGACTGTAGAAGGACAAGTTGTAGAGATGGAAGAGTGAATTGTAGATAGTTTATTGGTGATGTGAAATTATGTTGAGGTTAAAGCATGAAGATTTTAATGATAATAAAGGCAACGGGAAGGACAATGGTTTGAAGATGAGAAATATAGGTTTGGTAGTCAAACTAACAATGAAAAATAATACTGGTAGTACTGAAACAGCTTCATACTAGAACCTGTGTGCGATTTGTCTTTCATTAAAGTATGATGTCAAAAGAATTTTATCACAGTGATTTTAAGTGATTTCTGATTTTGAAAGAGTCAGATTGACTTAACTAGAAGTATTAGGTTAAAGATTTACGTTTTATATGTTGTTTTGGTAGGGTGCTGAAAAAGCCAAATCTAATGTTGAGGCAAGTCTGAAAGCAACAGAGAAGAAGTTAGTGGATGCCGAACAACAGAGGGCTAAACTTGAGAAAGACTTTGAGGTAATTACTGTACTACCAGTATTAGTGGGTGTATGGTGGTGATAGGATGAACTTTTAACTTAGTGTGACAGGGATCGATTTTCCAAGGTTTGGTCAGCTGTGTAATATGTAAACTGGTTCCAGGTTGTACCTTATTCTAATTGATATAGAATGGTTAACGAGAAATCAAAGAATACAGTGCTACAGCTGATCATATTTGGACAGGTTGGTTCTAGTCTGAGGTGGTTTTAAGTAAAAGTCTATTTTTATATGTATTGTATACAGATTTCTCTTCAGATTTGTTTAAAGATCAATCTCTTGGCTAAAAATGGCATTTTTTCTTGATGCATATGTACATGTGTCAGGTTCACATCTTTTCATGGAATACAGTTTGTAGATGTCAATGAACATTGAGAATATTTGTTTCACAACTTTCAAAGGATTTTAAGAATGAGAGATCTGTGGCAGAGGCCAACCTGAAATCCACAGAACAGAAACTGACAGACCTGGAACAACTCAAGACTAAATTACAGACAGATTATGAGGTAGACATATAAGCAGAAGCATGTGAACAGTTTCAAATATTATCAGGGAACAAGATGTGTTTAATAAGTTATGCTTGTATTTATTATAGTGTCCATCAGAATCATGTCAAGTTTCCATGGTTATACAAATATTAATGATACTAAACATAGATTATGTATTTTAAATCTTTCAAATTCTGAAATTTTTGGAAAGTTTATTGTCTCGAATGAAATCCAGTCTCCATTACAATTGACTCTGTAAAATCATAGGCAGCAGAGAAGGCGAAAAATGATATGAAGTCAAGCTTGGAAAGTCTTGAGCAGAAGTTATCGGAGTCCGAACAGAACAAGGACAAACTACAAAATGAGATGGAGGTAACCATCCTGTCTGTTACCAGCCATGCATGATCGTTCTGAGCTTTTCTGCAGCAAAATTGTGTACTGATGAAATGCTTTGTAGATAGCCTACTCAAAAGATGCGTAGATTAATTCACTTTAAGACTATGAGACACCAGACATGCATGCCTCTCTTGGCATCCTCTACAACATTGCTTTGCATCTGTTTTCATGGTCGACAAATGTTTGATTGACAACTGACTCTCTCGTCTTTTCTTGTCACATCCTATAACAGAGGCATGTATCATCCCATTCACTAAATACACTATGTCACAAGTTTCCTGGACAGCAAAAACTTGCATGAAGTGTCACCTTTATTTCATGTATAACATACCTGGTTTATCATCTACAGACACTCATGCCAGCCTTGACATCTACCCAACTTAACTGTATACTAAATATCTGTATAACTAATGAATGCCTAGTGCTTCTTAGACAATTCATGACAAATTTTGAATGTAATCTTTGACGTGTGTCGTGCATGCCCATATGTGTCCTGCAATATACATATGTAGTTTGCGAAACATGACTGAAATGGCTTGTCTTTGCATACTGCATAAAAGATAAAGGACCGTATGCTATATATTCATAATAACCGGCAGCTATGTATTCATAATAACCGGCAGCTTATGCTTTTTAGGTCATCTGACCCGAAGGGTCCGATGACCTATAGTCATCATGCTTCGTCCGTCGTCGTCCGTCGTCCGCCGTGCGCCGTGCGCCGTCCGTAAACTTTTCATTCAAACGACTTCTTCTCAATAATTGGAAGGCCCAGGCAACTAATATTTGGCCTGTAGCTTGCTTTGATGAAGCCGTACCAAGTTTGTTAAAAAGAATGACCTTGACCTTCATTCAAGGTCACAGGGGTCAAATGTCTTAAAATCTTCAAACAACTTCTTCTCAATAACTGGAGGGCCCAGGCAACTAATATTTAGCCTGTAGCTTGCTTTGATGAAACCCTACCAAGTTTGTTCAAATGAATGACCTTGACCTTCATTCAAGGTCACAGGGGTCAAATGTCTTTAAATCTTCAAAGGACTTCTTCTCAGTAATCAAAAGGCCCAGGCAACTAAAATAAGGCCTGTAGCATGCTGGGATGAAGGACTACCAAGTTTGTTCAAATGAATGACCTTGACCCACTTTAAAGGTCACAGGGGTCAAATATGTTAAAATCTTTAAACAACTTCTTCTCAATAACCAAAAGGCTCAGATTGCTGATATTGTGCCTGTGGCATGCTGGGATGAAGGGCTATCAAGTTTGTTTAAATGAATGACCTTGAACAACTTTCAAGGTCACAGGGGTCAAATATGTCAAAATATTTAAATAACTTCTTCTCAAATACTAGAAGGCCTAGGGGGCTAATTCTTGGCCCATAGCATGCTGGCATGGAGCCCTACAAAGTTTGTTCAAATGAATGACCTTGGCCCACTTTCAAGGTCACAGGGGTTATGTTAAAATATACAAAGGACTTCATCTCAATAAGCAAAAGTCTATGAGTGCCAATATTGGGTCTGTAGCATGCTGGGAGGAAAGGCTACCAAGTTTATTTAAATGAATGACCTTGAACAACTAAGGTCACAGGGGTCAAATATGTCCAAATCTTTAAATAACTTCTTCTCAAATACTAGAAGGCCTAGGGGGCTAATACTTAGCCCATAGCATGCTGGCATGGAGCCCTACAAAGTTTGTTCAAATGAATGACCTTGACCCACTTTCAAGGTCACAGTGGTCAAATATGTTAAAATATACAAAGGACTTCATCTCAATAAGCAAAAGTCTATGAGTGCCGATATTGGGTCTGTAGCATGCTGGGAGGAAAGGCTACCAAGTTTATTCAAATGAATGACCTCAACCCACTAAGGTCACAGGGGTCAAATATGTTAAAATATACAAACGACTTCTTCTCAACAAGCAAAAGTCCATGAGTGCTGATATTGGGCCTGTAAGATGCTTGGAGGAGAGGCTACCAAGTTTGTTCAAATGAATGACCTCAACCCACTTTCTAGGTTTGGCTTGCTTTTTGTCAGATGACCGTTAAGGCCCATGGGCCTCTTGTTTAGACAGCATACAGGCATGGCATGTTTTAACATGCTATGAGCAGGTGTACATTGAAGATGTTATGCAGACAGGCTTTCTGAAACTTTTGAATTTCGTTATTACCCTACCACTTTATAGTTATAGTGATCAAATCTGATCAGTTGAAGTATGGGAATAATCTAAATCAATTTCATATTTTGGGGTTCCAATTTGAAAGCAAAAGTAAATAATAATAATAATAATAGTCTTTATTTATACTTGATAACAAATTTGAGTCAATGACTCGTATTACAATTTGGTCAAGTGTTTACTAAAAAATATACAATATTTACAATCTTTCCCTTCTTCAGAGATTTTTATCATGCTTTATTTATAGCTCAAAGAATATGTTGAATTTGTTGCTGGATTTTACATGAGATTTAAAAGACAGTTCTTAGTTCTTACTGATTCATCGTTGTGGAGACTTCATTCCTGTCTGGAGTACCTCACTCCAAGCCTAAGTCACCATAGCAATTGATAAAATTTATGAGCAAAACGGCTTGAAGGTAAGGAAGGCTTAAGTTGATGATACATACCTGTAAGGTAGCATTTTAAAATTTTTGTTTTCTTCAGGTTTTGAAACAAGAGAACTCCAGCCTTTCACAAGAAGTGCTAGTGGTAAAGGAGACTGCTGTGAAGACAGCTGGGGCCCCTAATGGAGATATCCATGATGAACCTGCAGAAAATAAAATAGCTGTTTCACAGCATGAAAAAATGTAAATATCAGATATGTGTTTTGGCAGTTTATTTATCTTTTCTCTGTATGATTTTCTTCCTGTTTTAAGATACTATTAGCACTGATTGGATTCCATGAGATTAATACCATGAATGATGGTATACTGTTAATTCTAATTATAAAAACACTACAACAAATCTGTGATTGTGCTTGGAGAATACACTTGCTGTTTGAATCAAAATAAGGAATTTAATTATATATAATCAGACTTTATGTTATGTAATGATGATTTCTAACAAACTTGTGGCATGATCATTTCAGAGTTTCAGAAAAAGAAACAGAAATCAAGAGACTTGCAGCTGACATGGAAGCCAAGGACTCCGAATTGTCCAAGTTACAGAGTGAGGTTGATAAGCAGAAGAAGAAAAACAATGTAAGACACTGGTGTTGATTTGTCATAATAAGTTCAGTATCAGCTTCATCACTGTTGTACTGTTCTCTCTGTCAAAGCACTTTTCTGGTATATAGTTAAACATTGATACTCAGCAAAACCAGTTCTGCTCGTCAGGCTGCTTATGAAGAAATTATATTTTGGAAAGCTTGTTGAGAGAGCAGTGCAACTTTGCTGTTTACATTTAATGCAAAAGAAAAGATTTGATTGGAATCCTGACTTTCACATGTAGTTTTAGTGGCATATCATGGGCTGTTATCAAATCTTCTCTTGTGTAAGAAAGCATGACTTGTTAAATTTACAGGAAAAATAATACACAATTCATGTGATAATTTACACTTCAAACAGCTTGTGATTGGGAAAAATATGCCAGTTCCTGTTTTGTTTACTAACATACAAATTGATCTTGTGACAGAGATTGAATAAGTGATTTTTTTTGTTTGTTACATATACTATTCTTGTAATCTTTCATTGTGTTTATGCCACTATCTAAGGTTGAGGGGACTGGTTATGTATGTACTTAGAGGTTATATAGAAAAAGACAAGTTAGGATTTTTTTGTTGATAGCTCAGGATGATACAGAAATATATGTCTTGGGTGATTGACATTCTTCTGTGTTTCCCTACCCACAATTCTTTCTTTCTTTTTTTTTCCTCATTGGAAATATTTAAAAGTTCTTTTACCCAAACATGCCTTTCTTGTCAATGGTAGTTATTCCACTACCATAGACATTGTATTCATATCAAGAATACCTACATTGCATACATTCTACACTATTTTGGTAATCTTTAATTACTTGACAACCCATTTGGAATGCTGAATTTACATTTTTCTTACCTACAACTGAGCATGAGAATTTACACCACAGTACAAGCCGTTGAGTTGGCTAATCCATTTATCGTGGCTGCTTAGTGTTTAATGACTGACACAATCCGTTGTTTACTAAATTCTTATCTAGGATTTGAGGCAAAAGAATTGGGAGGCAATGGAAGCCTTACAAAATGCTGAAAAGTCTGTAACACATCAAGTTCAATCTGCTGTCAAAGATACAAAGGTAAAATCTTAACTTCAGTTTTTTTTTTTTCCATTTTTGACTTTTTATTGTACATTTTCAACTTATTTTTGTCAGTACTAAGAGCAAAATGGTTTTTTTTTCACATTAAAGTGTGACTCACTGTAAATACTTTGTCATAGTGAATATTGTGCAGTTTTCAGCTTCACTCAGTGTTGTTGCAGATGTTTATGTTTGAAAAAGAGCTTTTTATTTCCTGTATACAAACTTTATTAATTTCATTTAGAGCATCATTTTTATTCATTTTTTTTTTGTCTTCAAATTGCCGAGACTTGCAAGTTATCATTCACTAATCATTAAATAAGTTTCTTTACTTGTCTTCTTTCTTGCTCAGAATGTAAGTAATCTTTTAAGTTAATTCTATCAACTCCCCATGTCACCAGTGCCATACAGCTACTTGACTCACCATACCATGCTTTAGACATTATAACACATCTACAATGTATTTTGAGTATAATAAACACATTTGACTGGAATTTGAGACACTTGTTTGAATTTATGTAAGCATAAGTCCAGACCTGTTCACTTTTTTTTAACAAAAATATTTTGTTTACTTTCCCATTTCTTTGTTGTCTCCTGATATCTCTGTGTCTCTTTGTTGGATGGTTACCCTGGTGATGATCCTTCACTGCTTGCCCTCCTATCCTCTAGCATTCCCATCCTAAAGGTTCAATAGTTTTGTCTATGCTGTATTCTGCTTTTTATATGTCAAAACAGAAAATGTTAAAAGCATGCTTGTATCATCCAGTTCATCTCCCCTGCATCACATTAACAGGTTTAACTGACTGTGTGGTGTTGAGTTTTGTGTTTTTATGTCACATTTTACTTTCAGTTTATCATGTGTTATCTTAGTGACAGCTACTAAAAAAGATTTCACACATGTCCTAGGATTACAATGTCAAGACTAATTTGTTTGGGTTGAGTCTTGACTTTGAATACATTGTGTTTGTTTCAGTTGTGCTATTCATGATCAGTTAAAGAAAATAATTATTTTTAGCTCACCTGGTCCAAAGGACTGGTGAGCTTATGTCGTTGCATGGTTGTCTGTCTGTCAACTTTTTATTAGAATCACTACTTGTTAGAAAAGACCGAACAGATTTTGCTCAAATTTGGTTAGAAGCATTCTTGGGGGAAGGGCAACCATTCCTAAATAGATATTGGTTGTCTGCCCCTAGAAGCCTGAGGATGGAGGCCCAAAAGGCAAATTTTGAAAGTTCTTTAAAATCCTTCTGTAGGAATACATGAATGCTGTCCCTGTTTTGTCTGAAGAATGCTTGGGTGAATGGGAATCAATTTTGTATACTGGTCATGTATAGGTTATGTCCCTCTGGGGTGGGGTCAAACTGTGGAAATAGAGGAATTGCTCTGAAATCCTCTTTTATGGGAATGCCTTGATTCCATCCTGATTTGATCTAATGTTTGACCAAAAGGCTGGGACCTAAGTATTTTAGAAATTATTTGTCATATTTGAAATTCTTTGTAAAATGACTGAGCAGCTAAATTAGCCAGATGAGGGACACTAGCCCTTTGGGCCTATTGTTTTCTGATGTTTTTGCATTTTATCGTTAAGCTTTATATCTTTGTGAAAATTGGTGATGGGATGTAACCAGTATTGTCATTTACAACATATTGAACTATAAAAATGTAAACAACATTTTAGAAAAAATTTATATTGGAATGGTGAGGAATGAAATAAAAAGGATAAATGCAATTCATTGTCATTGTATTGGACTGAAAGAATAGGCTGTACTTGAACTTATCTTGATAAAGAGATAGAAATATCCAGCAAATGTATCGGTAATGATGCAAATATTAAAAATGTATGTGTTTCTAGATTTAAATTTTGGTAAGTATGAACAATAACGTTTTCTATGTTTCTTGAAAAAACACCTGAACAGATTTTGTTTCTTTTCGCAGGATGAAAGTGCAGCATTAGTAACAGACACAGAAAAATATGATAAAACAGTATTACAGAAAATTTTCCCAGATATTTCTGTCAACACAAATTTGGTGAGTGAATACAACAGAATGTGAACAAAGGACTTAGTACCTTGTAATTTACTAGGTTTTATACATGGTAGCAATGATGAGTGGACCTTTGGGTGTCTTGTGTACTTGATCAATGTTTTCATAATGTTTTTTAATAGATATATGTTGAATAATTATTACCAGAATTCTTTGGTCACATGTGCAGGCCAATAAGTTTGAACTTGACTTGTAAGCAGAACACTAACAAATTCAATGTTTCTTTTTAGGTCCATAAAGAATGGATGTCCAGCTTTGAGAAAGAAGCTATAGTACAATTACAAAGTCTGTCTAGTGCGAATGAATCTGTAAGTATGTTACTGTACCTTTTAATTATTGCAGTAACCACATTTCAATGATCTTAAAACTACTTCATGCTACTACTGATTCAATTTAAGGTATATATATTATCGCCAAAACTTTGAACAAATCGAACAAACACCTTGTCACTCTTTGTGGAGAATTTATGTGTAGTGTCTTGTGTTTTTAGGTTACAAAGTCCGAAGGAAAAGTAACAGAACTTCAGGGTCAAGTTAGCAGTCTAGAAACCCAAGTACAGGAGTATAAATCCAGTCTGTCTTCTTCAGTAAGTCTCACCTTGCAGAGAAAACATTTTTACTAACTAAATGTTTGATGTTTTGCGATCAACATACCTGTACACAGATTTAGTTTGGTACCGCACAGCCAGTCTGCAAGTCTTTTATTGTTTTACAACTGTAGTCATATATAATTCTTGGTACAGAATTGAACTCAGCAAAGTAAAGTCAAGTGATCTTGTGATGTAGACTTAAACACATCATCTCTGTTGGTTTTACAGAGTGCCACTTTTGAAGCCAAAGTCAAAGATTTACAAGAGAAAAACAATAGTTTGCAATCTGAGGTCCAAAGACTACAGACAGAAACATCCAATGTACGTACCACATATGGCATTCCAACTCCGTGTTTAGACACCTCTTAAGTTATTTCTAGATATATCAATATGTTCACAAATATAGTTCTATAAAATTCATGAAGTGTAAATAAACGATCAGATAAATGATTTGATGTAGAAATATTTGGTATCAGTAACGTGATATGATAAACCTGTTAGTGTCTTTCTCTGATGCAATTAATCTGGACTTATTCTGTGATATAGTTCAACTAATGCAGTAGCATATGTGTACTTTGTTGTAAATTACAAAGATCTGTCATCAGTAATTCCAATCCAATTTTACTTATTCTGAATGTGATGTCAGTATAGCAGGACAGCAAATACAATGCATCTTCCCATTCATCACATGAGAATACCTGTAAAAGCATTTATAATGAAAAAAAAAAAAAAAAAACTTTAAATGGCAGCTTTCCTGATATTGTGGCATGATTTACGTCATCTGTATCAACAAAAAAATTCTCAAAATACAAAATAATACAGCTACTGATAGTACATCAAAATTGCAATTTGTATTAGCAAGATAGAAAAAGGGTGCCAATTAAGAAACAGCTACTTTCAAAATATTGGATGTTCATTTGCAGATGTCAAGTTCAGAAGTCAAAGTTGCTGAATTAGAAGAAAGTAATAAAATCTTAGAACAACAAGTCCAAGAAAATAAACAACTGCTAGACACATCAGTAAGTTCTGTGCATATTGCTTGCATGGACGTATGAATTAGAGAAGCATGAATTGATTTTCTTATTAACCAAGTTCTAAAAGCAGTCATTTCGGTGTTTAAATTTAAAACTTTTTTTAAACTTTATGGTGATGTGATTTATATACTTTTGTGTATTGTAGAGTGCCAGCTATGAAACCAAAGTCAAAGAATTAGAAGAGAAAAACAATAGTTTAAAATCTGAGGTTGAGAAACTTCAAGTAGAATCTTCAAATGTATGTATGAAATTACATTGTTTCCATACAATTACAAAATAAATTTTTCATTTAGATGTAAGACAACTTAGCATTGCATTATTATTTCTTGTTCAATACAAAAATAAAAAGTGTACATCAATATAATAGTATGGTATTGTAGCCAACAAACTAGGGACTGGTTTCCTCTTGTTCAGTAGTAGGTTTACTGATTTTACCCTGGGTATTGGGCTTTATCAGGTTTTTTTTTTATTTGTTTAATACTAGTTTTAACTTCAATAAATGCTCCAGCCTACTTATTGATGTAAATTCTTTACTGGAGACAGAAACTTTGATAAACTAAATAAAAAAGACATGAACTATCATTCCTTGTAGACATGTTAATAAACTCGTGTATATTCTGTGTTTGTAGGTGTCCAGTTCAGACTCCAGGGTGACAGAATTAGAAGAAAGCAATAAGAAATTAGAGACCCAAGTCCAGGAGTATTTAAATGTTCTAGCTACTACAGTAAGTGTTCTCAAGCCTCATAGAGAATGTTCTAGCTACTACAGTAAGTGTTCTCAAGCCTCATAGAGAATGTTCTAGCTACTACAGTAAGTGTTCTCAAGCCTCACAGGGAATGTTCTAGCTACTACAGTAAGTGTTCTCAAGCCTCATAGGGAATGTTCTAGCTACTACATTAAGTGTTCTGTTTTCAAGCCTCATAGGGAATGTTCTAGCTACTACAGTAAGTGTTCTCAAGCCTCATAGAGAATGTTCTAGCTACTACAGTAAGTGTTCTCAAGCCTCATAGAGAATGTTCTAGCTACTACAGTAAGTGTTTTCAAGCCTCATAGGGAATGTTCTAGCTACTACAGTAAGTGTTCTCAAGCCTCATAGAGAATGTTCTAGCTACTACAGTAAGTGTTCTCAAGCCTCATATGGAATGTTCTAGCTACCACAGTAAGTGTTCTGTTTTCAAGCCTCATAGGGAATGTTCTAGCTACTACAGTAAGTGTTCTCAAGCCTCATAGAGAATGTTCTAGCTACTACAGTAAGTGTTCTCGAGCCTCATAGGGAATGTTCTAGCTACTACAGTAAGTGTTCTGTTTTCAAGCCTCATAGAGAATGTTCTAGCTTCTACAGTAAGTGTTCTGTTTTCAAGCCTCATAGGGAATGTTCTAGCTACTACAGTAAGTGTTCTCAAGCCTCATAGAGAATGTTCTAGCTACTACAGTAAGTGTTCTCAAGCCTCATAGAGAATGTTCTAGCTACTACAGTAAGTGTTCTCAAGCCTAATAGAGAATGTTCTAACTACTACATTAAGTGTTCTCAAGCCTCATAGGGAATGTTCTAGCTACTACAGTAAGTGTTCTCAAGCCTCATAGGGAATGTTCTAGCTACTACAGTAAGTGTTCTCAAGCCTCATAGAGAATGTTCTAGCTACTACAGTAAGTGTTCTCGAGCTTCATAGGGAATGTTCTAGCTACTACAGTAAGTGTTCTCAAGCCTCAAAGGGAATGTTCTAGCTACTACAGTAAGTGTTCTCAAGCCTCATAGGGAATGTTCTAGCTACTACAGTAAGTGTTCTGTTTTCAAGCCTCATAGAGAATGTTCTAGCTACTACAGTAAGTGTTCTCAAGCCTCATAGAGAATGTTCTAGCTACTACAGTAAGTGTTCTCAAGCCTCATAGGGAATGTTCTAGCTACTACAGTAAGTGTTCTGTTTTCAAGCCTCATAGAGAATGTTCTAGCTACTACAGTAAGTGTTCTCAAGCCTCATAGGGAATGTTCTAGCTACTACAGTAAGTGTTCTCAAGCCTCATAGGGAATGTTCTAGCTACTACAGTAAGTGTTCTGTTTTCAAGCCTCATAGAGAATGTTCTAGCTACTACAGTAAGTGTTCTCAAGCCTCATAGAGAATGTTCTAGCTACTACAGTAAGTGTTCTCAAGCCTCATAGAGAATGTTCTAGCTACTACAGTAAGTGTTCTGTTTTCAAGCCTCATAGAGAATCTATCGTTTAGATCACATTATTATCATAGTAAATTTGTTATGAATTCAATGAACAATCCCTCAGAGATATACCATTTTAATGAATAGATTTTACACTTGGGAGATTATCATTCATACTGGATGCCACAAGGTGAATCTACATTATGTCGCAGAATTTTACATTTAAGCAGACAAACATTATCAGTCTTTTGAATGAAACATTTTGGCCTAAAACAGGATATACTTGTAGATATTGATACAGGCCTCTTTGTCAAAACTTGTCAGAAATCAATTTCATTATGTTGGTACTTACATCATAACGCGCACACATGGTCCAACTTATAGAACTGAAAATAGCCAAAATGATGTGTATCTGATATGTTGCCCCTGGTCTGTGACAAAACAAGGTACAAAAATGACCTAGATGCAGTATATCAGATTCAGATATATTGGTCAAAAATAGTGAAAAAACAACCTTAGAGGTGGGTTTCAGCCAGTAGATGTCAGGCTATGTTTTTTTCTGTTGCCAGGAGTCCAAGTTACAGCAGCTAGAGAATAGCGTGGAAGGAGAGGAGAAAAAGTGGCATGATAAGCTACAGACTGTTCAAATAGATTTGGAACAAGTATGTACATATCTTTTATCTTTCCAATTTTCTACAATATTGATATGTTGGAAAATAAAATCATCTAAGGTAGGTCAAAATAATTGTCAGGATCAGTTTGTTTATCTGAGAAAGAGTGCAACATCATGGCTTAAACCCCTCAACACATATTTATTTTTAGTATGGTAACATCCAGATCTGCACCATAAGGATTTCAGAGGTGATAATTCACTGTTGAGATGTTTTAATGTCACTATTTTGACAGTGTTATGTTTTTGATGGCCATTCATGATCAAATCTTCTCTTTGACTGCTTTATCAGGGTTGCTGGAAATTTTAATTTAAACCTATGCTCACATTTCATTTATTTACATATATCTGCCAAATGTGTTGGGAAGGTGTGGTTTGGTGTAATGGTCCAGGGTGGTCTTTTTATTCATCTGTCTGTCTGTCAACCCATACAGGGTTTCTGTAAACAAATATTTTGATTTGTGAATGAATCGTTGTCGGTGATCCCAATAACTTAATTGACATTAATTGTCGAGAAATGCACCTGTTATATAGAGTGTGAAAGTCTGTGTAATTGACTAGAAGTTCATATCAGTAATACTGATTATAAAACATTTCAGGCCAAACAGGAGGTCACATCCTTACAGAATGAGTTACAAAAGTCTCAAGCCAACACAGAGGTACGTACATTTTAGGAACATCGGTTTTTACTTTGTCATGTAGTTACTATGTTGTATCTATTTATCTGAATGCCTTGTAATACTGCTGTATCTACCTTTCCTCTTTCGAGCAGGAGAAATTTTTGTCAACTTGCATTCACAAACACAAAATATGGGTTCAAATTGATAAAATGTAATCAAGGAGTTATCCACAACATGGTCAAAAATCTGAGTTGTTTGTTGATAAAGTTGACAATGTTCTGTATCTGAACACATATATATCTCCTTATATCTTATTTATGATATATTGTTGAATGTTATTTTTTCCTTTTGTTTTGTTTATATAAGTTTTTTCTTAATTTGTACATATTTATTACTGGTATTTACATTCTTAGCCGTTTTGTGACGCCTGCCAGTATATAATTTAGATATTAGTTAGTCATTGTGCTTTGTATCTTTGGAGGAATCATCAGACTTAGTGTAGCTTGCCTGGATTATTTTATAGATGTCCTCCACTCAAGTTTGATATGCTGCCACATGCTTATCATGTCTCTGTGATCTGATTGGCTGATAGGTTCTGCATTATATTTCTTGCAGGAAGTGTTGGGATTTTTAGGTGAAACATTTATAGTATATCTTGTACCCTATTCCCTGACTCAACACGTTCAGTGCACAGTCTTGTATAATGAGGCTGTTGCAGTTTTTTTTGGATGATGCTTCCCTTATAATCTTTTGATGGAATTTTCAGATTTCAATCAAACTTGCTTCGTATATTTCCTACCAAACCCACCAGCTCAATTTTGATGTTTAATTGAATTCATGAATCACTTAGTGGTTGCTGTGGTCTGTGTCTGATATATACTGTCTGGTTTCATGAAATTTTCCTGAAATACTTGATAACTAATAATTTTACCACTAAAGTTTACTACAAGGTAAAAATCACTCATTGGTGAGATGGTGGGTCTTATCTAAATTTTGACCTTTGACCTACATTAAAGTTCAAGTTTGCTTTATTTTCTATACTTGTAGGCCATGCAACTTCATACTTTGGGTATGGGTTCACCTTTGTGTATAGATTGTGGACTGTAATTTGCCAAATTATCTTGTTTTACAAATCCATTGACGAAAGCTTAATCTGTGATTGTTTGATGCGAACACTATATAAGTGATTTGATATTAATACATCAGTGAATTAAATATTATGCTGGGTGGGTAAATTATTTGAATCAATCAGCATTCTGTGCTACTTAAGCCAAAGCAGGCGTCACATCCACCTTTTTGTAAATTTTCCATCTGAAAAGTTTTGCTACTTCCACGAATGCCTCCATTGATGTGTGTGAATATATATATGAATATTTAATGTTGTGTATGAATGTGTGTGGTTTTGTTGTATGCTTGAACTCTGCAACTGAATGACATATTTCATTTCACCTGATTTTTTGTTAATTGTTTTTATTACTTGCATTGAAAAAAGTGAGAAGTTTTTAAATGTTGCTTTTCCAGGATATGTATTATTGAATTTGAACTTTAGAAAAAAGTAGATTTGTTGGTCGACAGACATTTTGTTTCCAAGAGACCCATCAAAAAAGGAACAAGACTTGTCCCTCTTTCCCACACACTGTTTTGGTCCTTTGTAGGCACTAGGTGAATTGGAGTTTGCTTATCGATGTCTAGAGAAAAGTTTGACGCAAATAACTGATGAGGTAGGGGAGAAAATGGAGGGAAGACAGCTCCCATCACTTTCACTCAAACATGTCCTGGTCTTGCCTACTAGCTTTTGTGCTTCAGACTTTATCCTGTTTTGGCATGATTTGTTACTAAATATACTGCTGGTTCTTACCACGGCTTCTCGGTCACACATTCCAATTACTCTAAATAATGTTTCTACTTATCATGTATCATATCTATAAAATAAATAGATACTATACCCTTGTAAACATGTATATAAAACTTTTATGATATACACATTTTTACATAATCAGTATTTGCATATAATCTGCATAAGAATACACTGCAAAATCTAGAAAAGCCAAGTCATTTGTAAGTTCAATGAAGCTGAAATGCTAGAACTGTTTGTGGCTGTGTGGTATGACTTTTGGGTACTCCATACTAACTCTGTGTGGGTGTGTGAGGTTAAACGTAACATGGACTAGCTGCATGACTGAGCTGGTCTCTAGAGGGCTGTCACTGTTAATTTCAAGACAAACATGATTATTATTGATGTGTGAAATTGAAAAAAAAAAAATGAAACAAAAAAACAAACAAAAATGATACATTATCTTTGCTCAGTGATACTAATGCATGTTTTCTTTCAAAGCAGAGATCCAAGATTTCAAAATTTAGTATATGTAAATAAAGGCTATGTAAAGTATCTATTTTGTCATGTTTTAAACATTTAAAGACCTTTACATTTCCTGTAACATTTTTCTTGGCACCCTTTTTTCGATCATTTAAAACTTGACAAATTCAGAATCATCATATTTTTCCAAATTAAAGATGGGCGAAGTTTGCAGTAGTGAGTAGTCTCCCTTGGTGGACATCATATTTTGCACAGTTTAACGGAAAATAGTTTAGATACCATGTATACCTGGTTGATGCACTTCTTACCCACATTCAGACATATATGATAAAGTTTCTGTTGCCGAGCCCGGGAAATGCTTCACTATTGCGTTCAAATATTGTCATTGATTCAACAATAATTTAAAGAGAATAGTTCTAAGTGTTTTTGAAAAAATCTTTTTTTGAGCACTGGTATTTGGAAAGAACAGTCCTTAACTGGCTTTCCATATCAAGTCAAATCAAATTCCAAAGGGGAGAGAAAAAGTCATGTATACTAACATATGTACTAGTAACCATACTAACACATTTTGTTGTGATATTGAAAAAAATAAGAACATATTCAAATTTTTCAGATGAAAGAGAAGGTATTAAGTCTAGAAGGCCAGTTGAAAATATCTGAAGACAAGTGTTCACAGTTGCAGAGTCAAGTTGAAGAGGTTGGCTATTGTTGTTCAATAAATGTTTGGCATTCTTGGTATATGTGTCCTACTGTATTGTGAACAGGAAATGATGAGTTTCACAGTTAGAGTGATGATAGGCAAAACACTGAAGGAAAACTTTCATTATTGAAATTACTCTAGTGGGCTACTACAATTCTCACAGCACGAATCCAGGAAGGTTAATAACTGGAATGGTTAATCATTTTCGTTTTCATGCAGGATGTTTTGTTGTTTTATAATGAATAATTCTGCTTTTTTTGGCAGACATTTTTCGATAATTTGAACCACCATTTGACTAAATTCACTTTTGAAATTTTGTTTGTACTGTGTACTTAGATAAGGAATAAAAGAAAACATATGAATGAATCAGTCAGTCAGTCTTGTATAATTTGATTTTCTTTTCACCATGGTTTTATCGTTTGGTTGATCAGAGCGAAGAGAAAATAAGAACGATTCAGGAGTCTGAGAAATCCACAAGTAACCAAGACGATTTACTGAAGGTGAGTTTATTTGTTAGTAGTTATAACTTGGGCATGTGCTCTATCGCATTCTGTTTTAATAACACAGCACCTTTCGTCTAGTTTTCAATTTGTTCACCTTCAGTAGATTTGTGGGTTTTGTTCTGTATTTGTTTTTCACAATTTTCTCTATTTACTCCTTAAATGAGTTGGGGAACCACTGATAATTTTGGTAACAAGTATGGCGATGATGACCTCACTTAATCTAATTGGGATGCTGATGAGATGAAGTAAATATCTTGATACCACACCTATATATACCTATTGACTAGTCTGGGTTTTTTTCAATGATTTCAAATGCTGAATCCATGGCTGCATGAACTGGGAGATAATATTGTTTAGGGTTGATAGATAGGTATATAATTTGTATTTGAATTTCTGACTTCATATAGAGGGCGATGTATCATGTCAACACTTCATTGTCATTAGTTTTGTGAAATTTTCATGAAAATTAACATCATTAAAGTAGCTTTAATATGAAAAACAGCAAATGAAAGAGAAGAACAGAAGTTAGAATATAAAAATACTCTAAATGAGAGACTTATGTGTGTGGCAGTGATCTGCAGTTTGATGCTGTCTATGTTGTTTCTATGTGTAGAAAGGTTTTGTGGGTATGGTAACATCTTTATGTATGGATGGAGTCCCTTAAAACTAACTTTACATGGTAGTATTAAAAGGGCTTTAGTGTGTTATAACATTCTGTAGTTTTCACACACTACTAGATGTTTGCAGCATAGTTTATAACACAATAGAGTTCATAAGCCATTTTTTAATCCATTGACTTGCCTAGATCTAACAGAATAAATCTAACAATTTTGCTTTAACAATTAACAGCAAATAGAAGAACTGAAGAAGTTGTTAATGGAAGAAAGTAAGAAAAGCAAAAATTTAGCAACAACCAATGTGAGACTGAATGGCATTATAAAGACTGGTCAGGACTCCCTGGCCCAGGAGCAAGCATTGGTGGATAAACTCAAGTCAGAGATGGAGAAAAGCAAGGTACCAAATGGTCTAGAATATCTGTTACGGAAAATTTCAATCGTAATGAATCGTTTGAATGCAAAATTGCATTGGATATTTTCCATCCATAGAACTCTGCTGTAGACCAAGCTTAGAGTAAAATTTCCTGGAATCTATGTTCTCCATCTACCTGTAGAATCTTCTCCTACCTTGCATTTTCCTAAATTTGGCAAAATTTAAGGAGAATTTTTTAAGAATTTTAAGAAACTGATATAGTCTGACACTACACTCTTAATTTATGCACATGCACTTACTTTTCATGTGGGTATTATCAATATTTTTTTATTTTTGATATGGGAGTTGATTTTTCTAGAAAAACTTGTCCGCAAAATCTATACTGACAGTATCTACAGATTCTTAAATTGTATGTAACTTCATCGATGTAACCTTTACACTCTGAAGTTGTACATGTGTATACCTTGTCTTTTTACTGGGATATTTTTTATAGATTTATGCTTTTAAAAATTCATGAACAAAGTCAGGATTTTACAGATTACAACTGAATTTTATGAAAATCCATATTGATCATCACTACGAATTCAAACTTTTTACTCCTGCACTTCTTTTTCCAAGTCCAACTGAATTTATGGGTGTCGTCTAATTTACATGATTTCTGTCTTGAATGTTATACATTGAATGGTTTTACGGACATGGATTTTACAGTCCAATTTATCGTAACTGATCACAACTGGTCCTACTATACTATTAACTGATCGAACTTCATGTACATTGCAATTCGATTTCATTTGTCACACATAGTACAAACAGAGAGATATGTTTGTTTAAATATCAAACAGGGTGATTTGTAGATGAATCTAATTGTAGACTGTTTCTTATAAGTCACTTTCACCGTTCCTTACACTCATATTTTGTGCTACAGGGGTCAAACGGTGCAGCACCCAACAGTGAGATAGAACAGGTAAGTTACACCTACTATCTATTTCATTCATCACCTGTATATTGGCATGGTAGAGTAAAGCTTTGTTAAAAAAACACTCGCTGAAATACACCTCAGATAATTGTGAAAAAGCACATGCTGAAATACACCTCATATAATTGTGAAAAAGCACATGCTGAAATGCACCTCAGATCACATAAATAATGCTGCAATAGGAATCTTTACTGGTAGGTTATTCACAAATTTAACAAAAATGCACTTCATTTAACTTCCTACAGCTGAAAGCTAAACTTGAGGAGAAGGAAAAACAGCTGGAAAAGGAACTGCTAGCAAAGAAACAGCTCTCACAGAGACTGGTGAGTTCTACTGTAGACTTATGAGGACATGGGTCTAGACTCTACACTATAGCACCAATAGAAATTCTATATAGATTTTTAAGAAAAATTTAAACATACTACTAATTTAATAGGGAACTTGAGATTTGGTTGGCGGATAATTCAGATATTGGTATTTTAAGGAAGTCTTATGATAGAATTAGGTTAATGGTATATGTTGAGCAAGAAAGTCCAGATAGTTTAACAAAGATGTTTTCCTGTTCAGTTACATCAACATTGTAGACCAGAATATTGGCATGGCTTCCTGAATAAGCATGCAGTATTCGATCACAGGTTCGGACATGAAATAATCTCTAAACATCAGTGGGGTCAGTGCGCTATATGATAAGTCAAACATAAACCATTTGTGAGCTAAAACAGAAATGTTTTCTTAACTGACCTCATTTTTAAGCATTCAACTTGCAGCCTATGATGCTCCCTGGGGTGGGATTTGTATGTGGTGATGTTTATGTAACATACTGCAGACCAGTCCATGAGATTAATGATGAAAATCAGAGTGATCTGGTTTGATGTTGTTTGGTCTGGCCAGATTTATGTTGTAAAATAGCTAATTTGGAAAAGCTTGTCTTGTTTGGAAAGTTCAGAGACATGCTTAAATGATCAGCAAATAGCACAATAAAGTTACCATCTTCTCCTTGGTTGCTGATGGGGAATTTTGTGTCACTCAGAAAAGTTCTCTCGTTCTTCAAGTACATTATTAGTATTTATAGAGCTGTCACCTCTACGTTCACGATATTGGCCATCTCTGGTAGAACACTGTAGTGATTTTAGCAAGGGGTTATTCAAAGGAACAATAGCACTTTATTACAGATTTTTTTTTCCTGTCAGCATGTACTGACCTCCCCTGTAAGCAATTTCTTTCTTAGTAATGTTTCTCTGTACAAACCAGTAAAGTATTTAATTATGTACTTGTGTCCTGTAGGTACAGACAGAAACACAGTAGACAGATGTACAGGTGAAACCTTTAATGCCTGATTATTACTAGCTGTGTACCCCCTAACTTTTCACCTCATTCACTCCTAAACACACAGAAAAGTTCATCTTAAAAGTTAACAATAGAATTATCTTAATTTCTGTGTGTAATTTAGGTTTGAAAGAGTGTGCCTAACTGCATTATCAAGAAATATTCATGAAAATAGTAATGTTTCTATACTACCAGCATAAAAGCTGCTGCATTGCAATTTCTGCTGGGATTAGTCTTTTCATTTTGTGATGTAATGACAAACTTGAAAGAAAATAGATCCAAATTTCCTGTTATGCAGTTTGTATTTGAGATAAACCAACTGTGTGCATTTTCACTTAAGTTTGAAGTGACAATGATAATAACATGTGTATTTTGATTTAACTTGTATTGTATGTTTAGCATGCAGTTTTAATCACTAATTTTTTCCTGATTTTGTTCTGTATATTAGCTTCGGTATTTGAAAAGAATACATACTTTTAGTTTGCTTCAATGTTTCCAAACTGTTGAAAAATGAATGTCTGGCTTTGCAGATGCTTATTTTTGCATTTGGTCAGTGATACTGCTGAAATGTATTGTTAAGAGTCAACTTGACATACTTTTGCTAATCGCTTATTTCTTAATGTGCATTCGTTCTTTTGACAAACTTTACAGTATTTTGTTAGAGTACCGATTTGAATATGTATAGGTGCTTTAGACAGCTGGTGTTTAGTGGTGGGCAATTCAAATCGCCTTTTGATCTTGGTCAATCATAGCAGTTCTTGTTATCAAATATTCTTTATGTACTGGAAGATTATCAAGTTAATATACCAAAAGATTATTCTTAAATTTTGTACGTAGGTTTCCCTTGACAATTTTGAAACTTCTCAGGAAAACAAATTGGCCTACAGGAGGCCATCTTGGATTTAGCATTTAAAGATTATCAGTACTATTTCCTAAGTGGAATTTTCAAATTAACAAAACCAAAAACAGAGGAAAGAATAAAAAAAGGAGGGAAAATATCCTTTTTTATGTAAGAACTTATATAGACCAAACAATGGTGGGCACCAAGATCCCTCTGGAATATTTTTTTACCTAGTTAAAATTTAAATATTAGCTGTAGGTGTTTTTGACAGCTTGTGTATACCTAGTTAAAATTTCTATTGTAGCTGTAGTTGTTTGTGATAGCTTTTTATATGTTGTTGCTAACATTGATGCCATCATTTTTTTTCTCTCTATCACTGGCACCCTAGGCTCAGTTAGGTGTAATGGTGAGTACTGTCTCCCCACATTACTGCCAAATCAAGCATATCATCCCGCACCATCTGTCTGTGTAATGGGTTCAATCATGCATACCATCACAGGTGGCTAGGCTTCATTTGATCTATTTGGTCAGAAAGATAATTTGGATAGGAAGGGGATGTGTTGTAATTAAGATTCTCGTTGTGAACAAACAATACAAGAAAATCCAAATGATGTTGTTGTGGAACAGAACTTCAGAAAATAATTTCGCCATATTCATAGTCATATTCATCATTTAAAAACTACTGTAATCATTTACACATCAGGTCTACAACTTCATTGTAACCTCTTGGTAAAGGCAGGCACACATCACCCATCCCTATCACTCCCCACTTCTAGAGAAACATTTGGAATTAAGGAAACTCAATTAACCATGCTTTCCATTTTCACACTGCACTTTGTTATGTCACTATGCATTTGTATGCATGTTCTTAACAATAATAATTGTATAATTAACAAGATTTAGATTAAAATTTTTTCATATCATTTTACTAATAACAGGTACCGTAATATGGAAATTAACACTTTAAAATGTTATACATACATATGTACTATTTATCAAAATTAAGTCTTGATTCTAATAGTTATTTATAAAGAAACATCTTTGAATTGCCGACACCTTATTGAAAAGGACTTTTTATTTTTTAAGAAAGTGATGGTACAGCTTAATAGCTAACTAGGACCAAGTACACTTGTGTTAGTGTTCCAAGGATGTACATAGAATTCATCATACTGGGGAAAATTTATATATTTGTAGGATGAAGCCTAAAATGATAAACAGTTGGATTCTAGAGATAAATGGAATGAAATTTATTGAAATTTCTACTGAACTATTTGTGATCTAAAATCGGTTTTTATTGCATGTGAGATTTCATGAAACAAGTCTAGAAAGTTTCATATCCGTCTTTTGATGTTGAGGGACTACTCGGTATATGATGTGAAATCTGGGTACTTTATTTTTATTGTCAATGTGTAGTATTGTGATACAAAAATAATTTATATTCAACAAATTTCCTACTGTTGAAATATTTTTGGTTCTATCGTGGGTGTGAAAATCTTAAATTATGATACACTTGGAATAAAACTTCTTCATATAAAAATGTTCTTGGTACACTTGTATATGACTGACAGACATCAAGAATTTATTCATTATCAGATGCGCTATTTAGCTGTTACAGACAGAAATGGTTTCACCCACACTTTCGTGTGTTTTGTGTAACTAATTAATGCTGGTCAGTAAAGACATTACCTTAATATTGAGCATGCATTGTTTCAGGCATCCTCTCAAGGGAATGACTTGGGAACGTCAGTGTAACAGTCGTGTGGTGCGGACCAAATTCTGATCAGAGGCATAAGGAATTAAGAAAGAGAAGGAAACAAGAAGAGATATTGAAACTGTCTGTGTGCAACACAGCAGCTGGACAATCTAATCCAAAGTCTCATTTACCAGTCCAGAGTACTGGTCGCTCAGTAACAGTGTTTAACATCACAGATGTGCTCCGGATGCTGAACTGCTTTTTTTCTGACTATGCCTTTTTTTATTATGTTCTCAAATTGTATGTTTAAGTTCACAAGCATTTGATTTTTTTTTTTTTTTTCATTTGTTTGAAGGACAATCCTGTATCATAATTTCAACCCATGAACTTCACAAAAGATACTTCAGTAACATAGACGATATCTCATCAAGTCATGACTTTTACATTTATTATTGATCATGATAACACACATACCAGAAATAATGTTAAAGTAAAGAAATCATCGAGAGACTAGAGTAGTGCTGAAAACTTTTTATATAACATTATGATCATACAAACCATAGTTACGATTCCTTATTAGGAAATCTGTCTTTTATGTTAAAAGGACACATTGAATCCAGGGGACAAAGTCAGTAATACACGAGTATAGGGTTAAATAAGATTCAGACAAGACACATTTATTTGTCTCCCAACACTTAAGAACTGTAGGTACTGTTTGCTTTTGCTCCCTGACAAGAAAAAAAATCATGCGTCCATTGCATATATTGTGCACTTCGCTTTTAAATAGAAAGATGTACACTCTCTGTGCTAAGTTTTTCTTGTGCTGATATAAACAGCAAAACACCATGACATGGTGCTGTTATTAATCGACAAATGTTATATTTACTTTTACGCTTGACTGGTGCCTCATCATTGTTATTTTATACAGGCCTTTGGTCCTCTTGTTTTGTAGGTTCCGCTTTTGACTTCAAATATGTTTAGGAAACAAATTCTGAACTCCGCTGAAATACACCTATCACTGACTTAGATGAAAAAAAGTCTGTTTCTATTAGGTGCAAACTAAAATGTATATCTTCTGTGGACATGTTTAATTGTTAAGAACTCCATACATAAATGATTGTTTCAACATTTCTCAATCTCACAGAGTTCCTAGGATCTCCTTGATATGTACAGAGCAGGCGTACTTTTAACTTAAACCCGTCTCACCCAGAACCTTTGCACATTTCTTGTATGCTGATGATTGTGTGGTTAGGTAGGATGGAGAGATGGGAGAAGACAACCACTTCCTTTTTAGTTTCTCTGCCACGACATGGCTCACTATGTGTTATGTGATGTGTTTTGTAAACATTAATATGTGCCAATTTAATATGCATATTTGGGTTGTGAACTCATGAATTTTTATGATTTGTTTCAAAGAAATGAATGAAAACATCAATTATATATGATGAACTTCTAGGTTTGTGAAATTTTGTACGAATTAAATTAAGTTACAGCTTGTCACAAAGAAAAATTTTTTTTAATTAACTTAAATGTCATACATACATACTACGAAAATTTGTTCCAGTACTGGTTATTGAACAGGTGAGAAAGTAGCATTGTTTGTAATTCAAAGTGTTTTGGATGAAAATATTAATTGTTGTTGGACAGGGTATTTCACCTTTAGAAAATAAAATATTTGATGTAAATAAAAGTAAATTATTTCACAACTTTAATGTAATTTACTTGTGAAGTATTTATAAAAGCATTAAAATCTAATGAATTTAGAAGTCATTCTGGTTAATGGATTGCCGATTTGTCTTACAAATCTTTGATAGCAGTGATGTCCATACATGAAATTTGATTCAACTTCTTTTTAATGCTTTGATAGAAAATAAGTTCTAGAATTAATATATATGGAAGAATTATATTTCAGCATAGCTGAAAGTAGAACAGTTTATGAAATGTTTTCTGAAAGAGTGATGGATAAAGTTATTAGCCCTACATATTCCCTGATGGTATTGTCTGGTGCACCCAGGTCAAATGAGTTAGGTGGAAGTGATTGATGTCAGTATTATTCTTGATAGTTTTAGAAAATACAAGCCATTTTAGACCAGTATTACTGATTTCAATGTGAAAACTATTAAACAACTTAGTGTCAATGCCTTGTTTACTGAATCACCTGTGTACAGAGAAAAATTTCTTGTCTTAAACTTACGTAGCCATAAATGCTATTTTCGTAGTTTGTTGGTACATGTTTTTTCAGTATTGTGGATTTTAATTGACCAATCCAGATTCAGTGTAAATAAGTTTCCTTTCGAAGAATACCTATGTTTCTTGCTGACTGACATCTGATGGCAAATGATGCGATATGTGATTACTAACAGAAGGTGCTATGTAATATTAATACCTGGGTAGGTAGATATTACTTGGTAACAGGTGATTTTTGTCATTGTTTAATTATTTTAACTCTGTAGAAATGTTTTGCCACAGATGAAATTCATAATTTTATGTTCTTGTATGTGGGACAAAATGTGTGTGCCAGTTTTATTATATTTGAAGCAATTTTTTTTTTTCTGTTGAAAATATATTTTGTGATCATTGGTTATCTTTTACTGTAAATGAAGTCACAAATTTTCAGACAACACAAAATACTTTTTTCGCAGTTATTTGATTAAAATATCCTCAAATATTTGTTGAACTATTTTCATATTTGTTTAAGTTTTCCTACTGCATTACAAAACAAAGTGACAGTTTGTGTGCCGTATAATCACCCAAATTGGCTTGCCTAATGATCTGGATCAGGATTGAACATTTGATGTTTATATGGTTGTAAATTAAGTGACAAAATGTGACTGGTGGACCAAACAATCAGGATAGCATGATAAATTCTATGACAGGAAAGTGACAGCTATATGCTGGCCTTCACTATTACCTGGGTGTGTTCAGTTTTTGTTTGCTGTAAATGTTTAGCCCATCAATATGCATTATGTAGCAGCTATATTCCTGTTCTGAGTAGGGACTTCCTTGTGCATACAGTAGTTTTTTCTGTTTTGTTTTGTTATGACCGGAGATATTTATTCATATTTAGCTGAATGATTTGGTACACAGATGTCGGGATATGGAATTATATAGAAAAGAGTGAGAAGTATTAAGGAGATATTAGGTGTGTTCCTTATGAGATGACGTACAGATATCTTTCCACTAGGAGCTCAACACTATTCAATTATTTAGGATTTGGTAAGATTGTACCTATATACCATTGTATTCAACATGGTATGTCTTTTTGTTTTGTTTGAAATTTTTAAGCATGAACAGTTGCGTCCATTTGTCAGGACCAAACCTTGTGGGCTGGTGGCAAGCTGCTGAATTGATGACATTTACAACCCACTGGCTTATTGTTAAGTTGTGCAGCTATTTACTGGTTGCTTCGTTGATGTTGGTTATGTGAGAGTAACGGTTTCGTCTTATAAAGACGAGTACCTATTCAGATAAGCTCAATTACATAACCAGCTCAGCTGTTATGTATAGTAGCTAGAATTTGTTGATGGCAGAATGACATACATGATCAGTACTCTGTGTTTGCCTTCAGATCACCATAAATGGTCAGTTTCTGTTACTTTTATTTATGTATAGATGGATTACTACTTAGTTGTTAGTCATTATAATAGTTTACTGGAAATTAATCTTGAAACTAGTCATTATGTCCATGTTTTTTGTCGTTTCATGTGATATAACATTTCATGAGAAATATAATTCGAGAAGGTTGTTAAGAATTCAGGCATTGTTACATTTTGATTTCATTCATCAGGTAGTCTTACTGTTATCAAAAGCAAAACATTTTCAAAACAAAAATTTATTCAGTAGAGTTTTTTTTTTTTTTTTTGCTGTAGTATGTTGTGATCTTCAGCATAGTTGAGTGCACCATTGCTCTTATAACTGTAGTCTTTTATGCTTAACTTTATTTCAATGGAAAAATTGATGCGTGTATACCTGTAAACTGTGACGGCTTCTTTGATTGTATCTTGTTTACATTCTAACTCTTTGATTTGTACAATTACTTAATTCAGTTTTGACTTTGTTCATTTTGCTGTCCTTTTAGATCATTTTTTACACTTGACCTGGGCCATTCTGGTCTGAAAACATTAAGTAATATTACCAGACATGCAGCTGTGGTGTCTTGAGGATGTGTAACTGCCGAGGATCATCTCTCTTATTATTGTTAATGCTGAGTGGGACTTGTGAAAGTTCTCTACATCTTGAAATAATTAATGTGTTTGTGTTTCAGGCTTCCAATTATGCATAACAGTTCAGGTATTGTTCAAATATTTTCACAATTTATATATGCCATTTCACCTCAAATCCAGAAATTTCTTTATATATATAAACGTGGAATGGTAAAAACTTCTGGCTTTCTTTGTCACTGCAGAATTGAAATGTTGGTTTCGGGAAAATGGTATATTTAAAATTTCAATAAAATCAGCTTTTGTCCAGACTTTGTAAGCAAATGCTATGTGTATTATTATTACATTGTATGTAAGGAATTAAATTGTTAAATGAATATAAAAAATGAAATATACCCGATCCATCAATAAATATGAAACTTCAAAACTGATGTCATCTGTTATTTTTTACACCAGCCATTGTATTTTGTCATGGGATTTTCTGTCTGTTGACTTTTGTAGTGCTTATTGCACTCTCATCTGATGGTGGGATAGTCAAATCGCTCTTCATTCATCTGTTCTTATTTAATGTTATTGCCATTTCTAGATACAGACCAATCTTTCTCAAATTTCATCTATAGCTTTGCCTTAGTCCCTAGTTGTGCCTAGTACATTTTTGGATCAACAGAAAAAACAAGATCACAGGTGGCCATCTTTGCTTTTGACAGTTATAGTTTGTAATGGCCTTGTAATTGACTTGAGATGCGCATAGGCCATTTTGGGATTGATCAGAACAAGATGACAGATGAGCGACAATCTTTGCTTTTGAAAATGAAATTTTGCTATGCCCATTTCTTTTTTTAAGAACTGGATGGAGTTTTCTCAAATTTTGTATGTAGTTTTTCCTTGCCCTGTTGATTTTGGACGGAAGGACAAAATGGCTGACAGGCAACCATCTTGGAACTAACAGTTATCAGTCATTACCAAAGGAATCTTCAAATATCTTATGACAGTGATTTTGACAATGAAAGTTTGTTATCGCTATTTCCTGAGAAGCACTGGATGGAAATTTCGTATGTAGATTCCTCTTGGTCCCTAGCTGTTTTCTGATTAGAAAAACAAAAAAGACTGACAGGTAATCTTGGAAGATTATTATCAATATTTCTTAAGAGAATGTTTAAATTTCATATAGTTAAGAGCAAAAACACAACAGAAAGAAATGGAGAGAAGGGGAAAGATCCAACTTGTAAAGAATAAATAAAGATCAAACAACTAGGGGTGCCAAAATATTTAATTTCAACCAACATGAATCATCATTTGGGAAGGGCCACCATTTCTTGAATAAATAAGGTTAGTTTGACTCCTAGGGACAGAGGGTTGGGGCTCCAAAGGATCAATTAGGTGATTTTAACCAAATTTGACAAAAATTTAAAAATTCATCATCTTTTGGGAAAATCTTAAGATAATTGTGAATGAAAATGTTTTGATGTGAAAAGTGAAATAACCAGGAGAGTGATATAGGCCCTATAGGCCTCGCGTGTTTTAAGAATCGTGGAATCGGAATGTAACTTAGAACAATTCAGGTTCCAATGATTTAAGTCTTCATCTTTGTTAAAAAAAAAAAAAAGAATTGCTTGGCCCGTATTTGGGAAACTAAGTTCTACTTACCCCATTTCAGATGATGCAATTTGAAAAATATTATCAGCTCTTGACATTGGCAATCCAGTACTGCTTGAAAAAACTTGCTTAAAACTTTTGAACATTGGACTTATACCCCAAAGTCACAAAAAGCAATGTACCCCTTTGGGCCCCATAAATATGAAAAGTATGATTCAGCATATTGATAATAATTCATATCAATGCTTGAACTATTTCATAATAATAAAAAAAAAAAAAGAAAACATTTTAAAGTGGAACCCATTGCCTCCAAAGATTACTGTCCACATCAGGGAAACTAAATGGTTAAGTGAATGTGTGTATAATGTAGTTGTGTTGTCATAGTTTTTTATATACATTTGTAAATCAGTGAAGCGCTGTGTGGTACTGTTACCCAAATGTAGAACGACAAGTGTCTTATGTCTTGGGCTGTATGTCTCTGGACTATCCCTGTCTAACTTGGAGCTAGGATATTCCTTTTTTGTCCCATCTGTCTATCACTTCAAACTCTTGTCAACAAGTTGAAACCTGTATTTTCATTTTTCAAATTTTTACTTTTAGTTTTCATGTCTGGTTCTGTCTTGTTTTATCAACATCTAAGTGGGCTCTCTAGGGATGACAAGTTAAATTCCAAATTTAGTGACTGTAATCTGTCTGAAACATGAAATCATCCATCATATTCTAGTTCTTAATATGTTAAAGGTTTATTACAATGCATCTTAAACTAGTCTACCAGACCAATGACTAGCAACCTTTTGCAGATGGTGAGACTACAGAATACCATTACAACTAGATAAGTAGTCTGTCATTATCATATATACCTATATTTCTACACATAAATTATTTCTTCAATAGATGAGTGGTCGGTCTTTATGACGAACACCAATATACAATTTAACCCTACTACAGTTGTATGGAGACCATTTATACAGACAAAACAAATCTTTGATCGAGAAAGTTTCATTTATTTTTCTTCTACATGATCAACATACGTTTTCTCTCATTCTTACACTCTTGATTCAAATGAAACAAATTAAATCAAATTCCCATGAAAGAATAAGTCATATTAGAAACAAAAATTTGAAAAAAAATGACTGAAATATGAACAACATACATGACTCAGTGAAAGCATCCTCAAATATTTAAACAATTCAAATTTTTCATCTTTTCAATTCTCCTTCTAAACTTAAAGTCCAGATAATTTCCATTTTTCCATCTTTTCATTTTCACCATCTGACAAAACTTAAAAAAGTCCATAAAATAAAACCATTTATTCAGTCCACCGATGAACACACTGCTGATTGGTGCATACATAGTACAGTCGCATTCCCTCCTGTAAAACAAAATGTACAGAGATAATTTTATCTTTGTTCTGTATCACATGCATAAGTTGCAGAATTTAAGTAATTTATCTTCGATAAATAACGAGGCATAACTTCCACTAGAATGAGTGGAATAAACATCCAGGAGTATTAACTGAAGACTGTTACTGTTAAATCTTAGTTTTCTGTACCAAAACCCTTTATCACACCAATCCTTGGGAATGAAGAGCTGGACTAAAATACTAAAGTGACTATTCGAATGACAGGAAACGAAAAAAATATAGATTCACCGTAATGCTATGGCCGATGATTAAAACATTCAAATTTTTTATTTTTTGTTCTTTTTATCCCCAAACTATCATTTATGACAGACGACTTTTACATATAACTATGTGAAGGGAGATAATCCAGTATGGCTGACGCAGACCTCGGGAATGATAACCCCAAGAATGGCATGTTCCTGCGTATAATGCACACCCCCATTTTGACCCAACAGTTTTAGCTTGAAAAAGTGCGCACTATATGCGGAAACTTACAGTATATGAAACTAAGCATCAAAAGACTTCCGGACCATTTATTGATGATGTGGTCAGATGGAACAACCATTCAGATCAAATATGGTGATTTTCATTAACTTATCTAAATATGTTTCAGAGTTGTTTATAAGAAATAAAACAAAAGTTTAGTATTTCACTGATATTTTCGATGAAACATTTCTAAATGCCAGAGCACTCCCAACAATTCACATTGATGGAACAGGTAAAACATTTAACACATGCTGACAGTAAACATACCTCTGCTTTTGTACTGTGTGATTGGAAGAATACAGATTCTTTGTGGTTACACTTGGGACAAACATGGTCTTCTGTTCGTGGGAGAGTAGGGTCCGCAATCACATCACCGATGATTTGTGTCAACTCACTACACGAATAAAATAATCATGCAAATATCAAACTTTGACAAATTAATCTAACATGCTTATTTTTGTTTAAAGAAAAGACAGGTAAAACTTTTCCACATGTATTTATAACTAGTTCCATTGGACTTGTGTTTAATCAGAACTGGAATTGTCCATGCTGGATTTGTACAGGTCCTTCTTCATTAAGATTTAACTCAGATAAAGGACGGGACAGAGTTTTTTTCATCAACTTTGGAATTGGCATCGTCAGTTTCATTGCTGTCTTACTTATTTTGCATAAATATTGGATTTTTTCAATTGAGAATGAAGCCCATTACAATGGCTCCTTGAAAAAAAGACCATATAAAAAAAGCTATACAGTTGAATAAAGTATTGAAGTCTACATTTAAAGATAAACCATTGTTATGTTCAAGGGAAACACAACTTCTTACTGCTTTGATATAAAAATTGTAACACACTTCATTTCTAACATGAAAAGAAATCAGAGATCTACAGGTATACTAATTTTGAATCCAATATTTTTTCTGATCAATAAATCATACAAGAATATTTCTTAGTATTACTTACTCAACCTCATGTGTAATTTTGTTGACGTATATACAAGGATTGTCTGCAATCTGTTGATAGTCACAGTTTCTGCACTGAGGAAAAAAAAGAGAAAAAATTGCTCATAAAATACTTTTCCTGATTATGATTATCATACAACAGTAACCAGTTTTCTTATCTATATTTATCATACGGTTTTAATCTGATTATCATCAAAATGTCAATGTAAAAGTGTTTTTCCACCCCAGTATGATTCAGATATAATTTGCATGAAAAATTTTAGTATTAGCTAACCTACAAAGGTTTCCAAATGTTCATGCCCTGTTTTTCATCATATTTTTTCCCCTTAATTTTATTTTATTTACTTGAAGCTGGAAATAAATGCAGAGGAATGGTTGTCTATACAGCACTTTTTCGGGATGTATTTGGGTGTTAGAAATAAAAATACTTTTACCATATTACTACAAAGGTCCCAAATAAACTACATATATGTCACTGATTAGTACTTACAGCATAAACCATGATTCTTTTTTCTTTATCTTCTTTGGGATACAACATGTTGTTGCTGTATAAAACACAAACACATTGTATCAAAATTCAAATTACATTGTTTTATATAATAAAGTTAAAGTGGGGACAAGAACATCCACTCACTTGAAATGATACATTAAAACTTATTCTCCTACCGCTTTTCTGTTTATCAATTTCTGGTTCTCAAAATATGAAATGTAGAAGTTGGTCACTACACTGTAATTAACGAACTGAGGATGTAGGTTAAATTTGATTTGGGGGATGAAGACTTTGTGGAGGGAGAAGTATAAATATTGTGAGTGAAAGAAATTTCCCTTCAGTTGAAGTAGTAGGCATTCAAATCAATTGAAAGATGTCGACTACCTAGTTTGAAGCCCAGCTGCGGGCCTAGTGTCATTTTTCATTTCTCTTTCGTTGTTTTACAGTTTAGTTTATTTTTACCGTAACAGTAAGCAGATGGTATAACTGTAACGAGTAATTGATGCTGTATCAGATAATTCATGACGCGTGTAAGGATTGTATATCATATATATACAGTATATATATATGCCAACCAATTGTTAGTTTCGTTAACATTCAAAAGCTTTCTGGTGATAATTTCAACAAAAGTCGTTGGTGTTTTTCACTTTAAATAAAAACAATTCTTGTACCATTCTTTACAAAATCTTATCCCAACAAAACCTGGCCCATCGTCGTGATTTTCGTACAGGTCCATGATTTCAGCTGCTCAGAGCACGAACATTGCGAAACAAAGTGCAAAAACCGGAAATGTCCAAAATATAATGTTGTCACTTACGCTAAACAAAATAAAAATATGTATCTATGATATAAGGAAGCTATAATCAGTAAAACTATAGTAAAGTAACAATCAATCTAAACGTTAACTTCTTTGTAATAAATACGAGCAGGAATTTGGAATTTTGCAATTGTTTTGTACTCAATTGTTAGGAACGTAAGCGACAAATGTGGATAGACGGAATCTGTGTCCCGTGCAGGTAGGCCTAGTGCAAATTGGCAAACAGACAAGAAGCACGCGCGCAGTTTTGGGTTTAAACACAGTAGTTTTGGTCTTATCTAAAGGGAAATGGCTACAGACAGGTATGATGTTGTTGTCTTTGGTGCATCTGGTTTCACTGGCCAGTTCGTTGTTGAAGAAGTCGCCCGAATAGCAGACGAAGAGCGAGGTCTGACGTGGGCTATTGCCGGCAGGACCATGGGTAAAATGCAGAAAGTTCTGGAACAGGCTTCTAAAAAGACAGGTAAGCATGTCAGATGTTAAAAAACAAATCAACTATACATCTTTTATAATTTGGATCTTGAATTAATAGCTGTCATGAATTGAAAAATAAAATGAAAGAACTGTAGTGTTGCAGCAGAATTTTAACCACGCCCCTTTTGGCATGATTGACTTCCATGTTCACTCAGCGAATGAATCATCTTCTTTTTTTTAAATTTGGCCATTGCAATTGTATACGTGTAACATACCACCTCATATACTACCACCATTGGCGAAAACATATATTTTCTACCTACATTGTTAGCAAAAAAATCTTTCAAGTGTAGTTATTCAACAGTTCAATGCACATGCATATTAACTTATTGATATTTGCAACATATAGACATGCATCTACCTGCCTACCTTGATTGCTATCCGTCTATTTCATGTCAGCAAAGAGAAAAACATGCGCATTTTCATATTTCACTGTTGAGTGTGCTAACTTAGGTTTTTATATATATATATGTGTGTGTGGATAATATATATCTAGTTGTATTGAAATATTTATACCCTGAGAAGTCCACATTTAGACAGATAAATAATGACAATTCATATAAAAAAATCTCCTTTTCTAGAGATACAATATCTGTCTATTGATATGCTGATAAAGTTTGCTTGCAAAACCATCTTTTAAAGGGCACGTTGGATATTTATTACAGTTGCACTATATCATGTATGAGTTGGTTGCAGATTCTTTCAGAATAAATGCCTTGAGGGTGAAAAAGAATGTAAGGAATAATAGGGGATAAATTCATATTAGACATTTAGAAAAAGTTAAAGGGATCATGACACCTTACCAGATATGATGAGGAGTAGGTAAGGCTAGGTATGAAAAAGTGGTAAATATTTAAATGGCTATTCTTTATAATGTATTATGAAGGTAGAGATTAACATGGATTTAGAACATAGCAACTTTTTACTAAAGGAATCCAGTGTTGTTTAAGAGGTATTTTAATAGTTCTCAAACTTTGACGTTTATCAGACTGGTGTCATTGTGCCTTTTGTGTATTTTGATATTTTCTCTGTCTCCGTGGTAACATTGTCAGAAATACATAATTTACCTTTGCCAGCTTTCAAGGCTTTAACTTTAACAGAAACATTCTCTACAAAACTTTGTATGCATTCCAGACTAGTGTCATGGCAAGATTTCTTTTTGTTGTTTTATCTATTACCATGGAAACAAGGTCAGAACTACAAAGTTAAGTGTTTACAAGCTTTTCTAGACTGGAACTTCAAAAGTGTTCTGCTGATCTGCTCAATTAAATTACAATGCAGGGTTTTTTCCATAATTTTGTTAGTAGTAGGCTGTGTAGTGAAAGTAGGAGGCTGGGCCTGTCGTGTACGTGTGGTCGTGTATGGAACATCATTACGGAACTGGATTGGTGTAGGCGGCCAAATGATCAAAGTAGCCGGTCAAATTGGCCGGTGACCAGCTCTTATGGAAAACCCTGCAATGTATATCTTCTTTAGAGTAATACAAACTTCTGGTAGTCATGTATGATCATCTAGCAGTTGAGTCATGTTTAAGATATTAGCTATCATTGAACATTACAAATGGTCAAAACAGTTTCTTTAGCAATGATATTCTTGATTATATGACTGTGATCCTCGTTCACAAGTAAAAAATACTGAAAACTGTTTACAGCTGCAAAAATGGTCTAAACAACAGAATATTTTTTTGCAAAATTCATTCACATGCATCCATTTTCAGATTGAATAGTTTGACATCAAAGGTTAAAGTTATTTTATCATTGTATAGCTGAAAATAGAGGACAAGAATAATTTGAATCATCTATATCTGTTAAACAGGAAAAGAATTAGACAGCATACCAGTGCTGATAGCTGACACTAGCAATGAAACCTCAATGGTGGAGATGTGTAAACAGGCCAAGATCATACTCAACTGTGTCGGCCCAGTAAGTCTTATATTCACTCAGCATCATCAGATCATGTAAAGTTGATATCTAGAAAGCCTCCGAGACCCCTGGCTTACTATTCTGACACTCAACGGATCAAGCTAAAAAGAAGTATGCTGACCCATATGCATTGTCACAACAGTAATACAATGTTCAGCCAGTTAACCCTTTATTACCAGCGTTGAGGTAACAATAGTGTGGTAAAAGTCTGTAACAAGAAACGAAGAGAATGGACATTATGAAATCGACGAAAACCTAAACGAACCTTATCCTTATCGTATCTCACAATGCAATCTTTTACAGATATGGGCTTCCATTTACATAGAAAATTCGCACAATCTGAATAGACTATTATAGGCAAATACCAAATAAATCGTAGAAAATCTCGACAGTTACACCTTAATAAATTCTAAACATTGTCCGTGTATTCATTTAGCTGTGAAATCACCACATATAAAGTTCAAATTAACGTCATGAAGGATCCATTCACCAAAACACGTTCGTTGGTAAACAGTAACAAAGTTCAGTTATTTTCATTGGCAGCGATCGGAACGCAATCAAATCACATCCTAAGCATGAAAAGTAATCATTTTTTCCAAACTTTACAATACTCACACCGTGGTCGCTGCAAGTTGTGCAAACGTTGTGATTTCCTATCACCGCACATACGCAAAACGTTGACTAAACGAACACATATGAGTTCCACAAAGGGAGATAATCTCCTAAACCTACGGAAGCCGTGCTGATTAATTGCATAAACAAGTTCTCATAACTTAGCAGTATATTGCTGCTAGTATTTACCAGGGTTACAATATGTAGATGTATACATGTGTAATTTGATAAAATCCATTAGGTGCCATGTAAGTGATTTCTTTTAATGTTGAATATATGCACATCCCTGAAAATGTTTACATAAATTTTAAGATTAAATTGTATCATTGGTTCACAGGGACTTGGCTAAATCCTCAATGTATGGTCACTATATTTATCATAAGAAAAGGTTAGAGGCACGATTAGTGTCATGTCGTTGTGGGTAATGTGTATGGATGAAAAGAGCTTTATTTACATTAATGTAAACATAATTACACAGTTTTAGTTTCATTCCAATAAATCAGAGACTATGCATATTAAATTTTTTTTTCAGTATCGTTTCCATGGTGAGATGATGGTAAAAGCTGCTATAGAGGGAGGGGCAAGTCATTTGGATATCAGTGGAGAACCACAGGTAAAGAATATGTCATTAACATACAGGTACATTCATAGGCAAGTGAAACTAAAGTGTATTCGTTGTCCTTAAATCAGTTTAATTATTGTTCAGGGCTTTCCTCCAGTTACTAATACCTTACAGTTCATTAAAACCAAACTGCTACACTTTCATCACTTGAAAATCAAGACAAAGATCAAAATCACGTTTCACATATAGAATGACTATTTTTTTTTTAGCCCTATTATTTGAAGACCCATGATTCTGATTAATTGTATAAACAACACTTTTCATACACATGTACCTATAAGTTTATTAGCTGTGTTTCACATTCCTCTTTCATGACATATAAATAATAACGACAGACACATTCACTGGTCAAAGGTTAGCTGGCTCTGTTGGATTTGATAAACTTCTTTAATTTGATGTATCATTGGGCATGTATAGGTCATACCAGAGAAAGTTTAGTGCATGGTATGCCTCCCTGAAAACGGACAGAACTTAATAGGGGATATATTTGAGTAAAATACTTCTTCCATTCACATAAAGGTAGTTCTGAAGCTTGAGTGAAATTGTATACAATATGTTACATAAATAGATGGCAAGACTTTCCATTTAGCAGAAGATTGGTGCTTTTTTTTTTAGGATAAAGATGAAAATTTCAGGGCACTGTCTGATGTTAAAATCATGTGTCCATATGTAGATTTCTCTTGGTTCCAATTTGTGGCTCTTTTGATTTTTTGACAGACCAGAAGAATAAAAAAAACTGACAGGTGACCACCTTGGATAGTTATCACTATTTCCTCAGGTGTATAACTTTCTCAAGTGTCTTATGAAGGTTACCTCTTAGTCCCTAGTGGTGCCCCATTAACTTTGAGTATGAAACTGATCAACAAAACAAAATGGCTGAAAGATGATTATATTGGATTTATTTATATGCAAGATTTGAATTTTATTTTTTAAAGCACTTGGTATATCTTTCTGAAAAAAGGAAAATTTGGACAAGAAAAAAGTAGTAAAATAGTTTGTTATTTTTTGGGAAGTACTCTAAGGATATATTTAACAAGTTCCTTCTTGATTCCTTTCAGTTTTGAGTCTGATCAGGAAAACAAAATGGCTGACATCTTTTCCATCTGAGATTTTGTTATCACTATTTATTGGGAAGTAATAGATGGATAATTCTCAAATATCATTTGTATGTTCTACATGATCTCGAGCATAGTTGTACAATTGTTTATTTTGGATAAAAAAAACAACATAGCTGACTAATGTCCAGTTTGTATGTGATAGTTAATTATCTTTGTTGCTATTTCTTGAGAGGAACTTCAGAGCAGATGTGGAAACAAGACAAACAAGGACCACATCAAATTTATAAAGAACAAATAAAGATCTTACCATAGGGCTGACCAAGATCCTGTTAGGATCTTTTATTAAAAATCTTTCTCCTCAGCTCTAATAAATAATTTTGACTACATTTGTGCTGGAGCAGTCATGGGTGAAGGGGATTGTATGTTGTTTGAAGGTTTGTCCCTTTTAGGGGAGAGCCTAATTGGGAAGATGGGATGAGGTCAGATCAGATGTTAACTATGTTTTTAACCATGAAATGAAAATTTTATAAATGATTGCTAAAATATCATTGAGTGATACCGGGTCTCTAGGAATCTTGTACCGGATACAATATTGTATTGTAACAATACTGACAGTGATACACAGATATATAATAATGGTAATCTATTAATGATTGAATGATGTTGTTTGATTAAAATAAATAGAGAAACTTTGACATTATAGAGTGATTTTCTCTGCAGTATCTGGAGAACATGCAACTCAAGTACCACAACAAAGCCAAAGAGAATGGTGTTTATGTCATCGGAGCTTGTGGCTTTGACAGTATTCCGGCAGAAATGGGCGTGGTCTATGTCAACAGACAGTTCAATGGTAATCAATATTGCATTGTTATCAATTAGTTTTGTCATGGCTTCTATCCTGTTGTGACAAGGTCAAAAGGTACACTTTTTAATAATTTTGTGGATTTTTATCAATCATCATTTTACACTCAAAAGTTTGAGAATACTTCAAACATGTTCCATTTTCAGGATGCAAGCATCAAGTTAACTGAAAATGTTTAGGTCAACATCAGATTGTTGAAATAACTCTTTGCCCATGGTCTGTGGTCCATTCATAAACAATCTTTGTTGTTGCTATTTCTTGAGATGTCCTGGAGGGGCATTTCTGGAACTTCACATGTAAGTTTCCTTCTGTCCCTAGTTATACCCATTTGGATATCAATTTATTCAAATTTGTCTGAAACATCAGTAGAGGTGGGCAATTAATTCATAAATTCAGAAAGTTGATTTAACCCTAGGGACTTAGGGATGGGAATCCAAATCAGGAAGCTTGACAATGTTTTACTCCAAAACACTCCTCCTTCTAAATGCCAGGGTAGATTTAAGCCAATCTTTTCTTGAATCATTAATAGGGAGTGGTAATTATATCAAAAGTACTTAAAGTGATCCTGAGATTGTACTGGTCAAATCTTATTTTTTCGTTTTGGTCCAAAATCCAACATGTATATTTTTGAACAAATAGTCTGAACTACTTTTCGAGTTTCCTTCACATCATTGACAAAATTTGGGAGTTTAATTTGTTAAGGAAAAGAAAGTGATGTCAGGTTATTTTTTAGCCTGATCAAAATTTCAACCACAGCAACCATTTTGTTACATGATTACGCATCTGTTTTTCATGTACAAAACTTAACATTTATGAGCTAATGAAACTTTTAAGGTATGTTCAGAATTTTGATTCATCAAATTTGCCAGACCACCAACTACAAATTCTATGGTTTGTCCATCCATTCATAGATTGTTAGATGTCAGTAAAGGGCCATGGCCCTCTTGTTTCAGAAGTACTTGAGAGATATTTTCTAAGCTTAACGGTTTCCCTTGGTCCAAGGTTGCCTATTTAATGTTGTGTAAGCTCAAGAAATGTCTCACCAGGCCATCTTGGATTTTGATGTTGGAGTTTGTTATCACTATTTCTCCGATCTCTCTTAGATTTCCAATGTAGGATTCCCTTGTTATCAAATTATTAGGAGAAAAAGGGAAATGTAGAGAAAAGATCAGTCTTGCAGAGAACCAACAAAAATCATTTCATGACGAGATCTCTCTTGGATCTCTGTTTATTTAAAAATCTTACTACTCTGAAAAGTTTTATTTCTTATTCATTTTAATAAGCTAAACTCTAGTAATCAAAAACAATATGCATTGCACAATGCTGATAAGGTCTCTGTGGATATATTCAAAATTACTCAGTATAGCTCTCTGCTGTTCCAATTAAACATGAACAAAATTACTTTCAGCAAAGAATCAGTATAGCTCTCTGCTGTTCCAATTAAACATCTTACTTTCAGCAAAGAATCAGTATAGCTCTCTGCTGTTCCAATTAAACATGAACAAAATTACTTTCAGCAAAGAATCAGTATAGCTCTCTGCTGTTCCAATTAAACATGAACAAAATTACTTTCAGCAAAGAATCAGTATAGCTCTCTGCTGTTCCAATTAAACATGAACAAAATTACTTTCAGCAAAGAATCAGTATAGCTCTCTGCTGTTCCAATTAAACAGGAACAAAATTACTTTCAGCAAAGAATCAGTATAGCTCTCTGCTGTTCCAATTAAACAGGAACAAAATTACTTTCAGCAAAGAATCAGCATTTGAAATGAGCTGATTAAGTGTTAACTATCAATTATTGTTACGACAAAATATGAAATTCCAAGAAAATTTATTGGTAGAAATTCTTGTGGTGTGGAATAATCTGGTCATATCATATAGGTGTACTAGTCAACCCTGCCCTCATAAAAGGTGGCTAGTGCAGGTGAAAGGATGAGCAGAGATTCATTCAGGAAGCAAAGTTAACATTCAGTATACATATTGTTAGTGAAACATCAAATTTATCTCTGAAAAAAAAATAGATATTAAAATGATAAGTAAACAGAATACAAATAGTAAGGTATGTACATTATGTATTTGTTATTTTACAGAAATTTTTAATTTCAGGTGAAGTAAATTCTGTGGAGAGTTACCTGGATATTATGTCAGGACCTGAAGTAAGTATTGCATATACATTTTCTGTAGTAGCTGGTTCACTGAGTCAGATCATGACTGCAGCACAAGAATGTAACTTCCTTGTTGAGTACTGTTGTGGTCATATGTCAGCATACAAAATGCAATATTCTGCATGCGCTTGAGATGGACAAAATTGAAAACTGTTAATAAAAGTCACCAATTTTTTTGTTATCCTTTAAAAAATGTGATTTTTTTTTATGGAATGAAAAAAAACCCCAGCGTGTTAGGTTTATTTCAGATTGAAGCAGTCAAAACTATTACAGCAATGTGACAATGTTTTCCTTTTCTGAATAATTGCCATCAACTCCGTAGATGCTCTCCTTTCTTTTCTCAAAAGTAATTTGCATTTGATTGTCTGCATGTGAACATTTTTTCGGCCAACTGCTGATTTTCTAGTCTGATTTCAACAAAGCATGCATGGCAGACATATCGTTTTACTGCTTAGCTGGTATGGTAGATGTATTTTTCATTTTCAGCAAATGTTGATCAGTTCATAACATCTTTGCACTTTAAATGTATCAAACAATTCCTCCTACATATGTGTACTATATCAGCACTAACGGTAGTTTCAAATTTCTAATCAATTCTTTTATTAGGATTGATTTTTAAAAATTTTAATCACTAATATAGGAGTTACTTCCCTTCCAACACCAGATATTTTCCAAAGTGTCTTCTTTTTTGCCAAGGTACCTGTAGTTTAAAAATGTACTGATTTGAAGATACTTTCATTACTCATCTACAAGAATATGAGAAGTAGATGTGGTCAGTTTCTGTCTCACCCTTATTTGTTATCCAATGTGCTCTTTGTTCTGTGTTTACTGTCCAAGGTTTGTCTTGCATCATTTTTGCTTCTAACCATCATTTTCCCTTCTAAGGGAGTCACAGGTAATACAGGGACGCTGGAGTCTGCCATACATGGTTTTGCTCATGCCAGTGAACTGAAATCCCTCCGCAAATCCCTGTTTCCAGAATCACTGCCTCGGTTTAAACATCAGGCTACAAAAAGGTAAATATTTAAACTTATCTTTGGCAGGGACTGGTTTTAAACACTGGTACTCTTGAATCAGCTGTCCATGGAGTAGCACATTTCAGTGAACTAAAGTCCTTGAGGAGATCTCTGTACCCAGAGCGCCTCCCACCATCCAAACACAAGCCTACCAAAAGGTATCAACTTTATATTTTTTGTTATTGTGGGAAAAACAATATCAAATGAGCAGAATCAATAAATGTAAATGATATATATCCAGTTAGTTTTTAAAACCAGATAAATATTGAAATAGGATATGAAATATATTACTGTAGGACCAAGTGCATTTAATGACTTTGTTTAGAGTTCATGAGAATGCACAAGAAACATGGCTTGAGGCATTAATTGTTATGCATTCCATTTTCCAGAGGGGCAGTGTTCAAGAGTGAAGTACTTGGAAAATATTGTATGCCGTTTTTGGGCAGTGACAAATCTGTGGTGTACAGATCACAGCGCTACAAACATGATGTCCTCAAACAGAGGCCGGTCAGTATACATAACTGTATGCATTTGGGAAGAAAACTTAAGTGATGATTTAGTTGCAATTGGTAAAAGTTATTTTATAATTTTCATGATCATACACAAATACCAGAAAGTGACATGAAACTTATAAAGAATGTCTGAGAGGCATGGCTACTTGCTACAAGCCAGTACCAAGCCTTGTCACAGGAGTAAACGCTGGCCCAGGCATGCAACAGATTCAGCCCAAATGTAGTATAATTGTGTTTCTTTGTCATGCCTAGCAGTTGTATGCTGGCAATTATCAACTGTATTTCTATTAAGTAGCCTTGAATAGTATTTGTTGCAGTGTAAGAACAGACTCCAGTGTAACAGAAATTAATGATATGGTGATCTTGGTCTGTGTTGTTGTTGAAAAAAGGATGGTATTTGCCTATAAAATTGTCTATTTTTAATACTTCACTCAGCCCAAGGGGAAAAAAATTGAGCAAATTCTTTAAAATCCTTCTCTCCTGTAGAAATCATTTGATTTTGTCTAAATTTGGTCTGAAGCATTCTTGGGTGAAAGGAAAATCAAATTTTTATAGATTGTTGGTCTTGTTGTAGAAATCCTACATCTTCTGTAGCAATTATTTGATTTTGCCCAAATTTGGTCTACACATCCCTGAGTAAATTAAAATCATTTTTGTGTACATGATGGTGGTAGGCCCCATTGGATGGAAAAGGGCAGAACCCGTTCAAAGAGAAAAGAAGAAAAATTCTTTAAATTCTATGTAGGAATAGCAGGATTCTATTTCAATTTGGTATGAAGCATGAATTGTTTGACATAGAGGTGTTGTTGAATGGGGAAACAGATAGAGTGTGTGCTGTGTGTTTAGAACTTTAGAATTTCTTTTCGTTTAGTCTTGATGAAGCAATTTCAGCCAAACAAAGCCAGAGGAGTGATACATGCTCTGTATGCCTTTCTTTATGACATGTCCTACATGCACAAACCTGTCACTTCAATTACAGATACAGTTCTCGCCCTACATGGTGCAGAAAGGCTTGCTGAGTGTGGTGGGAAGCATCTTATTTGGTCTCCTCTTTGTTGTCATGACGAGTTTTCGTCTGGGACAGACTTTACTCATGAAGGTCAGTTTATGATAACAAAGGGCACCAGTGTAATAAATCATTGTGATTACAAAGTGTTGTACAAATGAAAAGTTATACTTATCAAGTATATGCTATCAGTTAGCATTTTGGCAATTTTGGAAAAATAATGACTATGATGTGAAAATTGAAATATGGCTAAAAATTTGAAGCAATTTCTTGCTTACAAAAAGTCTACTGAAGTTTACTCTACGTTTAACTCTGAAAAGGCTAAAATCAATCAGAGAGTCAAAAAAAAAAGTTCTCTTTTCGTAATATGAGCTGTTGTATGGACATATAAAGTTGAGAATATTTAGTGTTAATATAATGAAGAGTTGTTCATTAGAAAATACTCGCTCATTTTTCAGTATCCCTCATTTTTCACGGCTGGATTTTTCAAGAAAGGAGGCCCAACAAAAAGTCAGGTAATTGCTGTGTAAATCTGAGGGTGATGACAGTCAGGGTCACAAAGCACCATGGTTAATGTAAAAGAAAATCTCGTTCCTGAACAACTGGATATATATATATATAATTTTAAAAGATAAAAACTTTGTGTATCCTATATACAGAGAAAATGAATCACTTAACATGACAAACAAATATATCACTAACGTTTTCAGGCCTCGCGGCCATCTTCAGGTGATTACATTACATGTACACTGTACGTTATGTAATGTAATCACCTGAAGATAGCTGCGAGGCCTGAAAACGTTAGTGATATATTTGTTTGTCATGTTAAGTGATTCATTTGCTCTCTCTCTATATATATATATAGATTTTTATCAGATTATATAAATATAGTCTGTACATTACCTGGAGAATAGTTACAATAACTCCCTAAATTTTTTCTGATGTGACTCGTAACACACTTGGATTGCTGTTTCTACATTAAGTCTGAGTGAATATTTTTATTCTAGATCTTGTATTTTGTCCATACTGTTTGCAGATTGAAAACACTAGCTTTAAGATGACATTTGTTGCCAAAGGATGGAGCAAAAAACTAGAGGATCCGTTATCTGACCCGGAGGAAAAACCCGATACTATTCTCACTGCCAAGGTTGCAGGACCAGGTCAGTCAAGGTCACAAGGCACCATGGTTATTTAGGTTACAACTGTATATCATTGTTTGGTTTCTGTAAGGTATTGCCAAGGGAGATAACTGAGCTGTTTACTGTAAAATAAGAAATTTTAGTGCTTATTTAATATTAGCGATTTCCATGCATAGCCATTGAAGCACTAGATATATATATGATCTCTAAAATTTCCATTATGCTTGAAACGGATCAACGGAAATTGGAAAATTTATTAACACCAATAATTTGTACAATGGTCAAGTAACACAATGTCTGATGGCTTGGACAGTCTTAATTTTACAACACTTCCAATACATAAACTCCCTTTCACCTGTGAATGTTTGTTGGATGGTGACTCAGTTGAGAACAGATATGAATTTCAAGCATTTGTTATGGTGTGTTGTTTTTTTTAATGTTACAAAAAAAATTTATTATCAAATGGTTGTCCGTTCATATCTCCCATCATCTATGATCAATCTGCCCTTTCTCCATCTGTCAGTCCTTAAACAATTTTTAACTTTGCTATTTCTTCAAAGTAGGGGCAGACTTTCTTAAATTTCATTTGTACTGATAGATTCCCTGTGGTCAGTCAAACAGCTGAGGTTTTTTATCGCTGGCTCGGAATGTATTATATGGACCCAACATCATTGCCCTTGGTTGTTCCAGTTCAGTTACACTCAGGATTTTGATACATATAAAGTTTATGACTCTCTTTAATTTCATGATGTAATGAATCGTCTCTAATTTTATCTGTAAATTGGTCTTGTGTAACACTGAATTTTAGAGTCTGATCTCCACGGACCTGCATCAGTATTTGGGTTAATAACATATTCTGGAGTCAGATATTACGACTAATATTACTGAGTCATTGAGAAATATTTCAATCTTTTGTCAAATTGTGTTGACAAGTTAACACTGAACAAAAGTAATGTTAACATTAACCTTTGTTACAGAACTTGGCTACATAACAACACCAATTTGTATGGTTCAGTGTGCTCTGGTGATTCTCAAGGAGGCTGATAAACTCCCTAAAGAGTAAGTGTATGGTTGTCATTGGTTACCAAGAATGCAGACAAACAAATGAATGTTAATTGTTGTTTTCTCAAGAAATCTGAGAACCTGTCAAAACAAGAAACATGAAATTGTGTTTAGAATACGGGTAAAACTTGATTGTTGTGCCCCTCAAGAATGGTTTTGTTCTCAATGAGATAGTAAAAAAATCCCAAAGATTGAGTGAAGGTGTGATGAATATTCAAGGAAATGTATAAACTGCCAAGGAGAAAATAATTGACACATTTTTTCTTTTCTTACAGTGGTGGTGTGTATCCACCTGGAGCAGCATTCCAGGATACCAGTCTGATAGAGAGACTCCACAAACACAATGTCACCTTCTCAGAGGTCAAGGACTAAAACAAAGGCCACCTCAGAGGTCAAGGACTAAACCAAAGGTCACCATACAGCAGTCAGCATTACACTTGGCCTGTAAATTTTTTCAGTGACAAACTGCTGTAAGGATCAATAACCATGACAATATCACACAAATTTTAAGACACTATGAACAAAAGTTGATATACACATATGTGTAGGACACAAGTGGGTCCTAGTAATTTTTGTGAAATTCATGAAGTAATGAACAAAGTTAATGTGACACATGTTGTATATATCTGTTCTTTTGAATCACCTGCATCTTTTGTTTACAAAGTGAGACAATTTTCCTTGTTAAATCTTTTCACATTGTGTGTGGGCTTTTTTTTTCATTCATTAGTATTATACTGCTTTCAATATTTGAACTTACACTAATGCTTGTTGTTATTTCTTATTGTGATTTTTTTTTATTTCTAATAACTTTTTTATTTAGATAATATTTCTAACTTATATATAAATGAAATTCTTCGGATTTAAATCTTAAATCCTGGTAATTAATATGTTGTATTTGGATTTGTTATTAAATACTGTTTATTGGTGATTCATTATATATCGTATCCAACACAAGTTTTTATAAAAATTTCACAAGATTTCATGAAATGGAATTCTTAAATCTTAGAAGAATGTCTTTTTTCATACTATGATACCACAATTGTTTCCCCCGACTTGCACCGCCAATAAAAAAAGATCTATTGTGTATTACACAAGTGACAAATACACAAAAATGTTACACGGGTGAATTCACTATGTAACAGGTGATTGTTGTGATGAAAAGTAATGTAATGCACTAAATTTCTACACTATGAGGAATGATTTAGCCATCATGTATGTGAACCCATGACCTCTACACATCATTCTAGTTGGGATATCTTTAAAAAGACCCTTGAATTGTAAACATCACTCTAGCAGTGATGTTCGTGGATTCATGACTCATACAGGAGAGTTTAGATTCATACACACCAGATTCTTTTGATAAATTTTTTTGGGAAAGTAGTTGATAATGATACAATCCTGATTTACTGCTATATATTTAGTCCCCTGATCTTGTTGAAAAAAAAATACATATTTAGAATATAATTCCATTGATGAGGACCAACTTAAGTATATTTGTAACCCCCATAATTTATTATATATATTTTAAAAGGACATATTTCTAAATATCCACCTGTCCCATCAGTTGGACTCTCCTATTGTGATATTTTTACAATTAAAGCACTTCCTGAAGTGTGTCTACAATATTCTGTTCCCTACATTACAGTGACCATTAAAGACCCATCCATAAAAATCTTTTTGTAAAGATTCAAACTTTCTATGCAAACTGCCTAGTATTGTATGTGATAAAATTGAATTGCTTATAGTGAAACTATAACCTTTCATGTGTTAAATTCATTGTTACTTACAGTACTAATAAGATCAAGTGTGTTTCCCAATTCTTGTGATATGCTGCTCTTTGTGTACCAGCTGATGTACACAGATATTTATATATGTATTTAACTACAATAATTGTAATAAAATTATATTTCATACACAAACACGTTTGTTTCATTGTCTTCCGCAGAATTGTCTCTCTGTCCGGAGTGTTGAATGGTCTTCCCATGATACTACATACAGTTATTTAAATTCATGTCTCAAACAAATACCAGAGGGAAAATATGTCAATAAATGATGGAAGGAGTAGGAGGGCAATCTATCTCAATCAGTAAATCTGTGTACTCTGCTGCCTTTTTTGGTCGAGTGTCAAGTCTGGATATTGCAGTTGCTTTATATGTTCAAGTGTTTGTGTCTATAGTTAGGGGATGTAACTCATGTGGTGTCTTATCAGAGTATAAACTTGTCAGGAACTGTTTAATTATCAGATATGTGTAATTCTTTATCATATGAAAATGGCTTAAAAATTTGAACTTTATTTGTCAAATACATCAATTGCATCAGGAACTTGTGGGTTTAAAAAGTGTTATGTTTCAGAATGTATCTTGTCACTTCAACCAAATTTGAGACTGGTCCATCTTGATATCCAGGAGGGGACGGGTCACTAACTTTTCAATTCAGAATGCATGCTGACGCACTTATGGCCTTTGAGATTAGTTACAGGGGCTGTTGACACATCTGGGACACTAGGTATCACCCAACACGTAACAAATAAAGAATACCACAATATTCTAAACTATACCTTACAATTCTTCATTAACAGAACACAAGGACAACATCACTCAGAAAAGTAAACCTTTACTGGTGTCTCTCCTAAAACAAAATTCCATTTGATATAAAATATAGTATACAAATGGAAGGTTTAAAATATCTGGTAATTTACCCAAGCTTCTCCAGGTTACAAAAAGGTAAAATTTAGCTACATTTGACTTGCTCTTCCATTTGAAACCTTAAAAAAATATATCAAAAACAAAAGCACTTCAGTAGAAATGGAAATTTTTCGCCACTTATTACAAAATTGAACCAAGATAAATGTTAATGGCATTCAATGTTGATACTCAAGGTTACTTATAATGTAGCATATAAAAATAATGAAAATCTAAATGTACATGTATTAATGATCTGATCTAATTATAAACATCATTTGATAAAATTGCATAACACAACTGACAGTTCCTAGGGGTTGTAATCCAACTTATTGTTCATAAGGCTGCCGTTCAAAGGTGTTTATCCAGAGAAAACATTTGTAAGAAGTTGATGAAACCATCATTAATCGAGATGAAACAAAAATGCCTACTTTAACTGAACTTTGGTAGTTCTCTCAAAATATCTAATCAAACCTATTTATAAATGATTACCTTTTAGATATACACCATATTGATCAGACTATGTACTCTATACCAATGTGCGGTATTAAGCTTGCCAACATCTAGTGCTGTTCAGTTGAATAACAAACAAGTGAGATTGGCCCGCCCCTGACTATTGAGATGGTGACAATATATCAAGGGCCCCCCCATTGTCCCTTGTGAAGAGTAACGTTTGAGTTTGGCTTCCTATTGGTGTTCAGTTCTTTTTTTACCAAATCTCACATCTTAATAAAATCCATACTTCTGGCAAAAAGAATTTCCTCTTCGTGATGCACATAACTTTCGAAAAATGGTCCGAGATTCAATTGAAAATCTTTCTTGTGATAATTGAAAGTTTAACTTGTGCTTTCTTCTTTTTTCTGATCTGCGTTGTGCCTGTGACCTCCTCAATGACCTTGCAGTACTTCTTCCTTCATTCGATTGCTGTCGGACCCTTGATCTCCCAGACAGCCTGGAGACACTTTTTCTTTTCTGGTAATTATATCTGCGTGGTAGTCCATGTGATGACTGAATCCGTGAAAGATCTCCAGCTAATGGACTTGGTACTGTCTGTGAGGAAGTAGATCTCGACCGATTTCTTTGTGTTCTTGATCCTCCTGATGAGGATGTTTCTGTCCTTGACCTAGAAGGCGCTTGCGTTCTTGGTCTAACAGGAAGTGTTTCCGTAACTGACCTTTGAGTCGTTTCAGTGGTACTTCTTGCTGGTATATCTGTTGACACAGCTGGTATTGGAGTTGTTAGTGTCTCCGTTATTGTAGAAGTCTCTGGTGTTGTCGATTGGCTTCGAGATTCTGATCTCTGTCTGGATTCTGTTCTTGATGTGTCTTTTGTCCCAGATCTATTTCTATGTCTTGGCCTTGACCTTGACCTTGACCTTGATCTTGATCTCGATCTCGATCTTGATCTCGATCTTGATCGTGACGATGATCTTGACTGTGATATACGAGACCTTCTTCTTCCTTGGGATGTGTTTATTCTAGATGAAGATCTGGATCCTATTATGAAGATGGATATGTTTTGAGTTTGGATACTAGGTATGAGATAATCATCCTTCCTTATATGGATATGTGCCGTGCATGTTAGATAGATATTTAGTCGTTCACAAACTTGCATGGCATGAGTTAGTCTTTTATAAAAATCATTTCAAATTAGCATTAACATGGTAGGCCAATATTTCTAACATTCACAAAGCAATTACGAGTGCACTGTTTAAGGAGTCATTTTCATCGATGATATACCTACACATGACAGAATGCACATCCAAACAACTGAGATACGCTTCATTCTATCGTGACCTTAAGTTCTCTAGTCTAAGATACAAGATCAAACTTTTGGTATAAACGATCTGTAGGATACCTGCATTTTTGAGACAATATACCTTCCAACACTTAAGAGGAAAATTGTTAAATTTCTGCTCAACAACTTCAAATTTCATCGTTGATATTCTACATTGTAAAAGAATGAACTGTTGCGATGCAAAAATATCACAACTGTTACCAAAATGAAAAACTTCTTAACTTTACGAATTTTCGTTATCGCATGGATATTCCAGGTAAGAGTTACATTTTAATGATGGTTTATGCACATATTACATAATTCATATGTATAAAAATAATATTAACATCACATATGTACATTACATAGCAATTACATTACAACACTATAGAGACCATATCAAATGGTTTCCTGATGAATATGACACATAATTCATGAATATGATATTATATACCTATAACTTCCCATTGAACATTACCTGGTATATATTTCACAAGTATGAAAGAATATCAATAATTTTCATGAGTGCATATCATAACTGAATAATTTAGGTATACCAAGATATTCTTTATTATGATTGTATGGTATGCAAAAGAAACCCATTAAAATTTCTTTTAATATTTCTAAATAAAATACATGGGCTGTCAGAGATGGGTAATGCTCAAAGAATTGGACAAAATTAAAGTATGAAAAATAACAAAGGGCTATATGATTCTTGTGCAATGCCCTTCTTCTCATTGAGATCTATCTACCTATGATGTTTCATGTTGATACCCCTTACATTTAGTGGATTTAAGGATGAAAAATAACAAAGGGCAATAACTCTTAAATTATGCAAATATGTGATGGTTCTTGTGCACTGCACTTCTCCTTGTTGAAGTTTTATGTTGAAACCTTTGTAGTTTTTGTGTTATGCTCTAGACAAAATTATGACAGATGAACAGACAGACAGACAGACAAAGCGTGAACTATGTGCTCTCCCTTCAAGGAGCATAAAAAAAGGACAAGGGAAACATAGCCTAAAATGCTGGAATCAACAGCGTAATCTTTGACATCATATTGAACCATATTTATCTGGTAATAAGCCTAGGTCTTGCTATTGCTGTAAATATCATTAACAATAGTTATTGTTCTCCAATAAACTTAACCTTTGACATTTGAGTCAGATTTGGTATCTTGTAGGCTTATTGTAAGATAAATACAGTAATATGACAGTATGCTTAACAACAAGACAGTGCAAATTTAGATTAGCCGCTTCATGCAGTATTCTACTTACTTTTGTTGTTTGTTAGGAATGGCTTACGAAACCTTAGTCAATATGAATTTAAATAGAGACAAGTACCATGTATGGAGCAGATCTTGCGTAAATCAATCATACTCCAACTTCATTTACTTTTGAATAGAAAACTTGGTAAATTTCAACGCAACAAATAGAAGCCTCAGTTTTATAAAACTACAATTCATCAAAGAGAGTAAATACAAAAATATATCACATACATTTGTATATAAACACATCAAATACTAGAATATGTATCCTGCATCACTGTACAATTGTACAAGTACAATGGATCACGTCATACTAGCACTTTGAATTACTGCATAAAACATTTAATACATCATATCACTATGTACTACATTAAGGTAAACATGGTATCACTTCATAGAAGCAAATTATAACATTGTATCACATAGTGGTAAATTGTATGGTCTGTAATGTGCAAATGCTAGAACATTGTACTACATACGAGAACATTGTGTCACTTTGTAATAACATATTTCAGTTACACAGTGTATGCTACATATTGGTATATTGTATTACTATATACACTATACATGTACAATGTACCACTATATACAATATTAAAACATAATAAAACTACATACAAATACATTGTAATACTACATACAAATACATTGTATCACTATGTTACCACTACATACCAATACATTGTATTACTATGTTACCACTACATACCAATACATTATACCACTAAATACTGATATATTGTATCACTATGTTACCACTACATACTAATACATGATATCACTATGTTACCACTACATACCAATACATTATACCACTACATATTAATACATTGTATCATTATGTTACCACTACATACTAATACATTGTATTAATATGTTACCACTACATACCAATACATTATACCACTACATAATAATATATTGTATCACTACATACTAATACATTGTATCACTATGTTACCACTACATACCAATACATTATACCACTACACTGTACCACTACATACTAATACATTGTATCACTGTTACCACTACATACCAATACATTATACCACTACATACTAATACAATGTATTACTGTTACCACAACATACAAATACATTGTATCACTATGTTACCACTACATACAAATACATTGTATTACTATGTTACCACTACATACCAATACATTATACCACTACATACCAATACATTGTATCACTATGTTACCACTACATACCAATACATTGTATTACTATGTTACCACTACATACCAATACATTATACCACTACATACTAATACATTGTATTATTATGTTTCCACTACATACTAGTACATTGTATCACTATGTTACCACCACATACTAATACATTGTACCACTATGTTACCACTACATACTCTATGTTGTACCACTACATACTAATACATTTAACTATGAGTGGTATGGTAGACAATGATATATTGTATCACTATGTACACTACACATAAACATTGTGATAGTTCATATAACTGCTATGTATTACTATACATTGGAACAGACATAAACTACATTACATTCAAAGTACAGCTATCTCCTGCCTCATTCAATGTAGAATTTACAAGCGCTGATACATGACTGAACTATTAGAGGTATATTATGTGAATCACTTAAGTAGAGATGAGAAGACTACAACATGAACTCATTAGATTTATAGATATCTTCTTATATGACCTATGTGACCTTGACCTCTGACCACTAACTTTGAAAGTCAATTGGGTTTGAATAAAAGATTTTCTCTAAACTGGTATGTTCTACATGGACAGACAGAAACAGATGACGTAGAATGTGAGGTATGATGCTAAAGTTCCTCTGCAACTCATTACAAGGGGATAACGATGGTGAAAGCAAACACTGCCAAACACTAACAAGTGTATTTGTCCTAACCAGATCAATTCACATTAAAAAGCCAAAGCATTACTTAAAAAACTTGTTAAAAAACTAAAATTCTGACCACTTCAATGAAAAAATGAAGTCCTTGCAGAAAAACAAATTTAAGAAATGGAGCCTCCTTATGGCTGATTTAATAATCCATGTCACTGACCTGATGAAATCATGTTTTGATAAATATTTCATTGCTTACCTATAAAAAGATGATTTTCTAAATTTTTCGACGACAATGTCTGTTAAATAAGAAGTTTGATAATCTCAGTTTTGTCTGGTATCACACCAAGGCTATATCACTCACAAAAACATCAAAATCATAATAATACCATTAACATATCAAGATAAAAATGTGTGACTGCGCACATCTGTTATTAACCTAAAACGTACGTAATTAATTTGCATACCAATTTGTTGGCAGTAATGAGCAGGGTTAGTAAGAAGCTGTATCTCCCGAAGATACCCCAACAGAATAAGGTATGTCTGGCTGGAGCAGCAGTGGTTTAACTTGCAAGAGACAGATGTGACAAGCACATGCTCAAAACTGTTGTAGGCTTTAGACATACAGCCTGATACGTCAACATTTTTTATATTGACAAAGTATACATATATTCAGGTAATTTGAAGAATTGGAAATCCACTTCTTTGACCGTCAAAGAACTGACTTCACTCCTCACTATAAATATGTCCTTAGTGAAATGTTAGTGGGTTCCTACCCATTGAGTTTGGAGTGTTTGTCTAATAAGGCTGAGGTTTTAGGTTTAATTCCCAGCGAAAGAAATACTGATCTCTGTTAAATACAGACAATACTGTCCTGTGAGAAGGTTAGAGTCCTCAGGATATCAGTTTTAAACTGATTCTAACATTCATGTTGAACATGATGCAATTTTTCTCTAGAACAAGGCAAACAGTAGAAATGTTCCAATGGCGACTATGGATGAATGAACATGCAAGGGTAGGGCAGCAAACATGCCACAGTGTTGTCCGCCTGACGTACCATGTCTGTACAAGGTCGTGTTCACGCGACGAGTGTCATACTCCTCATGGCGAGCAGATCTACAATCGTCTGGGTTACCTCTCCTGCAAAAACAAACTCACTCTTGCAAAAAAAAAACCCATGTTGACCTACATAACTAAATATTTCACATATTGATCTTCACAACAAACACAATAACTTTTTTTTAATATTACAAAATAACAAAATATATCAATACATCCAAATGTATTGACTTTACGCCAAAAAAGACTGCAGTGGAATACATTTAATCTTTCATTTAAATATAAACATTCCAGTTACATATGTTAATGGAAGTCCGAAACATAAAATTGACATTTTTAGAAATAGAAAAATAATGTAGAAGAAAAAATCTGTATATTAACAGGGTAAAATGATTAGATAAATAAACATGAATACCTTGCAGGATCCACTATACGATAAACTTTACCATACGGTAAACCAGAACTGGCTTGGGATGTGGCCACCATATATACTTCACCTGGAAAATAAGTAATCAGTCAAACTACTCCGCAGAATACATCGATAAATTACAGGCCTAGTCCAGAATTCACAGGTATATATGTATTTGGTTTGGGATCATGGACAGTGTCTACAAAACATGCACCACCTTTAAGAAATATCTGTTGAAATGTTACTCATTCTGGTAAAACATTCCTAACCATTCATCCAAAATAAAGAGCAGACAACTCTAGCATCCAACATTGCGGTAACATAAATAAATCAGAAAAGGCATACCATTTTCTAGTTAGGAAAGATTTAAGCTTTTGTTCCGAAGACCTTGTCTAAGGTTATGTCATTGGAACTGATTCACAAAGTTTTTTGACATATTAAACACTATTTCTTTAACTATTTTATATGACCTGGATGGAATTATTCAGAGGTCATATTATGGAGGAAAACCTTAAAAAAAAAACAACCCGATTTTGAGGCAGGTGACCCCATACTTTACTGTCATATAATATTGTGTTCTTGTCTCAAGACAAATTTGGTCAAAATCCTGTCACAAAAACAAATATATGGAATTTAACAGATGGAAGAGGGTACTGCTATTTCCAATGAGGGACACCCATGATAAATCTTCAGTAACTATTGTTGTACTAGAACCTCAAAAACCCAGTATATACATTATAGTCATCCTACATCATTATTAATGTATGTAATTACCATCTTCATCCTCGCCGAATGATATGATGCTAGTCACGTACGTGGACTGTAGTGGGGGACGACACATCTTCGTGGTACACATTTGAAGTTCCTCATTCTCCCATTCCCTTGTTACCGGATCATGAATCAGTCTCCAGAGTTTCCTGAATACAGAATTATCAGATTTATCCAACAAACTAATTGATTTGACCTAAAAACCAGGTCTCTTCCAAAATGTATAATCTCACAAATTTAACAAGACAGTTATAAATCATTTCCATGCAACTGTTGAAGTCTACACATCAACACAAAATACAATATGATCACAATCAAGGGTATTAAGTCTTTCGGTTTTAAAAAAAAAAACTCACCCTGACACAAATTCTACCCTGTGATCACATCTGAGGTCTATAAATTCTTCCTGTAACAAAGCCCTCATCCTAACACAAATTCTACCCTGTGATCACATCTGAGGTCTATAAATTTTTCCTGTAACAAAGCCCTCATCCTAACACAAATTCTACCCTGTGATCACATCTGAGGTCTATAAATTTTTCGTGTAACAAAGCCCTCACCCTGACACAAATTCTACCCTGTGATCACATCTGAGGTCTATAAATTTTTTGTGTAACAAAGCCCTCATCCTGACACAAATTCTACTCTGTGATCACATCTGACGGTTATAAATCTTTTGTGTAACAAAGCCCTCATCTTGACACAAATTCTACCCTGTGATCACATCTGACGGTTATAAATCTTTTGTGTAACAAAGCCCTCATCCTGACACAAATTCTACTCTGTGATCACATCTGACAGTTATAAATCTTTTGTGTAACAAAGCCCTCACCTTGACACAAATTCTACCCTGTGATCACACTTGATTTCTAGAAATTTTTCGCGTAACAAAACCGTCCTGTGATCACATCTGATGGTTATAAATCTATACAATGAAGCCCTTACCCTGACATAAAATCCCCGTAAATGTAGAAGCCATTGAGATTTGGACTGTTACAGCCACGGTAGAAGTGTCCACCAGTCACAGACATGCCGATGCTATGAGGATAAGTATGGATGGGATCCTCCACTCCCCCTGATAAAACAACATCAGTCATCTGTATATAGTCAGGAAGATCTAATGCTAATTCACATCACAGGCTATAAACAGTGATTAAATCATGATGTTGTTATAGTGACATTTTCTCCTGTATAAAAAAGTTGAGTTGTATCTGTAATTAAGATGCTCTACAAACCAGATGCATGTCTGACAATTTGTAACTATATAAGCATAGCTGATAACATTGGCAACATTAAAAAAAAAAAAAGAACAACAATGTTTATAAGTTTTGGAGTGAATATGAAATTATGGTGTATGGATGGAAATTTGCGAGTAATGTACTGTATGAAGTTTTGATAATATTATTGTTTTTGAATTGTTAAAACTTTTTCTTGGAAAATGTAAAATTAAAAAAAAAACCATTGGCGACATAAATATGCAAAATATCAAAATAAACAAATACTATTTTTATTTCAGGTAGTTTCACTTTTTCCTTTAATGTTTAGTTACACGAATACCATATATGCTTGTCTACACACCTCTATAAGTCTGGCTACAAGTCTTTGTAGTACATGAGTAGTACATGTGTATTAGTCAGATATCCTTGTTAATAGAGAACTTCTGTCTCACCATTGGGAGCTTCCACTCTCATCATGATAATGCATCATGTAATTACATGTAAGTCCTGTCTTTATCACTCACTTATCGTATCACAAATATCAGGTCTGAAGCATGACATTCCTTCCAATGCATTCCACCCGTAGTTGGCTCCTTTCTTTAATACATCCAGCTCTTCATATGAGGACTGTCCTACATCTCCACAAACAATTCGTCCCTTGCCTTCACCTGAATGTATTCAACAGATGTAAATGAAAACCGAAACTGATGATAGTGGCAAAATGTAAACAGCAAAATACCAACTGGTTTCTCATTTCATCCTGTACAGCATGTAATTCTGCCATAAAGTCATGATTTACTTTATCATGCCCTTCTAACCAACATCCTCTGCATCAGATCACATTCCTACATTCACTCCCACCTTCTGAAAATATGCTCGTCTGCTAATTCATATTCACATCTCCTCAATTTCATACCTACTCACATCATCTTCCTCCCATACATACCCACCATGGGTGGTCATGTGACACAGTGGTAACGCACTCGCTGAATGAATGTGAAAAGGTATGAGGTCACCTGTCCGACCACGTGGGTTATCTCTGGGTACTCCGGTTTCCTCCCAAAATAAAACCCCTCGCACACTTCCATCCGAGCCAACAAGAGTGATTTATATAAGTTGGAAAAACTTGCTTTGCAAATGTTTTAAAATAAATAAAGTTTATTATTACCTCTCTCCCATACCTCCTCTCTCCAACACCTTCCCACATCTCCTCTCTCCCACACCTACCCACATCTCCTCTCTTCCACACCTTCCCACATCTCCTTACTTCAATACCTACCCACACCTACTCCCTCCCATACCTAACCACACCTCCTCTCTTCCACACCTAACCACACCTCCTCTCTCCCACACCTAACCACACCTTTTCTCTTCCACACCTACCCACACCTCTTTCCCACACCTAACCACTCTTCCTCTCTCCCACACCTACCCACACCTCCTCTCTCACACACCTACCCACACCTCCTCTCTCCTACACCTACCCACAACCCCTCTCTCCCATACCTACCCACAACTCCTCCCTCCCATAACTACCCACACCTCCTTACTTCCATAGCTATGAACACCTCCCTCTCATTCCTACCCTCCTTTTCTCTATACCTACCCACACCTCCTCTTTTCCTTTACTTCTTACCTCTATCCCATACCTTCCCACATCTAGTCCCTTCATTCCACACCTCCTTCCTCCAATACTACCCACACCTCTCCCCCATACCATTCCACACCTCCTTCCTCCAATACTACCCACACCTCTCCCCCATATCATTCCACACCCTTCCAATATCTACCTATACTTCCATCCTCCAATATCTACCCATACCTCCTCCCTCCCATACATACCACACCTCATTTCTTTCCTGACAACATATCCCTCATTTGTTCCACCTACCAGTGACTGGGTCACCCCGATCTTTCCCACACCTCCACATATTTCTGACGCCATAGGCGTAGATTTCTGGACGGACTCCATCCTCATCCACAAAGGGGTTATCTGGTGGGATCCCATAAGGTCTCCATCGAGGTTGTCTGTCTATATCTATCCTCAGCACCTTGCCCAGAAGTAGGGATCTGTAGTTAGCATAGTACAACATTGTTTAAATGGTTTAAACACCTAATCACTGAAAGTTTGTGGTTTTTTCATATAGGATATCCAACTTTCTATCTATACTGCTTAAGATCAAATATAAAACATGCACAACCACAATGGACATCATGGCTTTCATTTTCATTTCAACTTAATGACAACTTTTATTGAAATATAAAAGCATATCAGGGTAAAGTCCTTGCTGAATTAAGTATTGGTTGACCAAGGCCGGTCACCTAAATCAATACAAAGCTGATACAACGAAGACGATACACTACAAATTTCGGCATCTTCATCCTGCACTGAGATAGTAAATAAAGTTTAAGAGTTTCTTGAAATATTCCAAGTAGAAAGGCCATATTTCTGGAAAATTAACACAGCTGTAACAAAAGTTCACCCTTGTTTGCCCAGATGGAAACAAGTAGAGCTTAACATATTCCTTCGAGTGTGAGAAATATTGTATTTTCTAGTACAGTTATCTCCCTTTCATGAAACACTGCTATGCTGTTACCTGTGTCCCACTTCTGTTTTGATAACCAATGGTATGTTAAATTATAATTATGATCACTGACACTCTAATATATTTTTGTTCAGAAATATTTAGCATTGAAGGTATGGGTGGTAGGATGCAAATATGCTTCGACCATAAGCAAATAACTTGTTACCAATGGAACAATTGACCTTGGTAATGAGCATACCAAACATAAACGAAACAATGACATTGTCAGTAAGAGGAAAACAGCAGACAATGAATTTGATTCAATCTTAGCTACATTTTGTATACATCAATGTGGCATGACTATGTAACCCTGGTAAAACACTAGCCGCAATATACTACTCGGCTAGAGAGAACTTCTCTTTCGCTCGATTGGTTGAGCGTCAGACTAGTAAGCCAGGGGTCCCCGGTTCAATTCCTAGTGGAGGCAATGAAATAAATAATGACCTGTGTTACATTGGCGCCCATGTAGGGACCCGGGAATAGTACTTAGCCATGCCCCACCGGCGTCGCTCTGACCCCTGGAAACTCGAGGACGAGTTATTTCCTGTGGAATATACCACTCGGCAATTGAAATAAATGAAATAAATAATGACCTCTGTTACAACTGTGCTAAATCTCATTTGCTTCATCTACATATGAAATTATGATAGATATCTATGTCTTGTTTTGGTGCGATACCTTGTTTAGGTTAATACATAACTGACCCATCCGACCAACGATATGCTGTATTGCTTTGCCCTTTTAAGGCTTTATCTTTTTCCTATATGTTTAAAATGTGGAAATTTACCCATCGGGGAAATTTATACTAAATACATGAAAGTCATAAGGCCGCGTAAATTGAAAATGTCAAATTAACCAGTCCTGGAAATAATTACATTTGTAGATATGGTGTGCAGTAATCCTTATTCCTAATATAAATGCCAGAAATAAAATGCTCAGAAATGTAATATATTTTAAGCTTGTTTTGTGAAAAGGAAAATATAGATTGTACTGCTTTATTAAACCTAGTTAAGATCTAGTTAAGATATAGTTATGATCTAGTTATGGTCAAGTTAGACTTGGTTATTTAAGATGACCAACCTTAGCCACAACAAGTAGCTAGCACCCTATCTCTTTGTCAGGTATTTTTTCATGTTGTTATGTGGTACCAATACCTTGGGAAAAGATAAAAATACTATACCAACAGTACTCTCTACCCTGTGTGTGTTACTGAAACAATTAACAGCCATGTGGTACTCATGATGTTTGTGTATCACAGGGGCACTCTACTCCTGACTCAGCAGTCCTGCATGTCTGACTATTAATTTGACATTTTTATTAGTTAAGTAGAATTGGAAGTATTCAATTGCTGTAGAGATAAAGAGGACATGTAATTGTCATTACAATTACATATAAAAAAAATACACAGTTATTCTGTAACAGCTCTTCATTGTAGTATGGAGTTAGGTCAAGCCCAGCAGTCACTAGACAAGTGTAGCATAATTCTTAGTTAAATGCATTTTGGTGATTTTTAGGTGAGAATTTCAAAATAAGTCATTTTTAACTTTTCAATTTCAACAATAAAATGGTGGCCTCAAACTCACGTCCAGTTTGGGAAAGGGGTTGTCCTCTACACACTGTCATTCTCTTAAATTACTGACATTGTTAGAATCAAGGATAAGAAGTATAAAATAAGTCATTTTTAACTAATTTCAACAATAAAATGTACCTAAACATCATAGAAAAAAACATAGAACGATAATATAAGGGGTTGTCCTCTAACATGAAAATAAAATTTAACTAATTTTCTTTCATAGTTAGCAAATGCAAGTTTATTGATGCAAGAAACTACAGGATTATTTTCAGGATCATCGTTTTTTTGAGATCGGCTTGTTTTCAAGTTTTTAGGGTATATAAGTTAATTCTTTTGAAGTTTACCTGTTCTGGGACCGATTTTCTGGATCCCCTGCTGCACCTCCATCACCCACAAACAAGTAAAGGTAGTTATCGTCACCAAACAGAATCTGTAATAAATAAAGTGGATACCACATATATATATATAACTATTTCACCTCTGAAAATCTTCACAATGCCAGGTAACATCTCATAAATTATTTAATCTTAAAGTCAAACAGAATTGATCAATGAAAGAGATTCTGCACATAACCTGAAATCCAATGTCCGCTTTTAACTTTAAAGATCTCCTGGGCTAAATATATATTAAAAAGTGGGACAAGTGACAACCACAAGAATGTGCTTTCAAACAGGATATCTGATTAGAAGTGGTTATATGATACTGTTGTGTAAATGTTAGTGTTACATCCAACTGGACATGGAAGTTAGCCCCTTTCAATACAACTTTAGATTTAGATGCACTAGAGCTAATCAATGACATAAACAGCATCATACAGCTGTTTCATCATTTTTGGACTTATCATTGAGGCTCAGGGCTGGTGGTTGAAGAAAGCTAAAAGTGATCAAAGATTCAACAATCATTATTTTACTGTTACTGTTCAGGGCTCTCACACCCCATTTTGGGACTGGGGCCCGGAGCCCTTAGAATTGGGAAAAATAACGGCGTTTTCATTAGAATTGGGAAAACTTGGGGTCTAAATTGGGAAAAAAAGATACTATTTTGCACTGGGAATGGGGTCGAATATCGGCACCAAATCTGGCAGATCGAGAGTACTGCCGTTATAGGCAAATAATTGAAAGGGAAAAATAAAGTCAGGTACAGAGAGAAAAAAGATCTACTAGAACAGATCACTCATCTACATTTTAATGGTGTTTAGAAACTTAACGCTGATATGCTAGGAACAGGAATATCAGTCGAAATCGTCCATTTTCTTTCACTTTATATTGAAGAGGACTTGTTAAAAATTGTAGCAGCACTCTGCCTTAGAGTGGTTTCAGATCCTCTGGCAGACTCCACTTCCTACATTTCTTATCACACACACAGTCAAGATGTTAATGATGATCAAATGAAACCTTAACAAATGAGAAACATGATAGCCAAGACACAGGCTTTATGGGTCAGTTAGATTTGAAACAGAAACAGTGTACAGTACTTGACTGCTGTCAAATTAAACTCAATTAGATTTGGCCGTGAACTTTTAGTAACTAGTCAGGAAAATCTTCATTATCAGCTGTAAAAAACAGAGTCGAGGCTCTTTTCCGTTACCAAAACTAAAACAAATAAAAGTCTTAATTGTCTTCTAATATGATACAATCTTGAAAAAAGAATTAACTTTGTAATTCAAAGTTGTATGAGAAACCAAATTTTTTTTCCTTATGTCTAATAACAAACATTGCTCGACAAAAAAATAAGGAGAAGCCTAGCGACCTCAACAGTTGCCTGAGTAAGCAATATATACAAAATATAAAGGTTAAAGGTTAAGTAGCTTTCAAGTGTCACGAAAAGAAAATTGTGACACTGATGATAGTAAGCCTGTGTTAGTACATGCATACCATCAAAACTGTCACCCTAAACTAATAATTTTTAACAAGTTATTTCCAATGGAAAATAATGTCGGGTCAAAAAATGCAATTTTCCTATCAAAACTCCCCTGGGGAAAATGTGAGACCCTGGGGCCATGAAATTCACAGTTTTGGTAAAGCATCTCGAGACGTTTTCATCTCTGACGAGCATTTGATTCTACCATATCTGGGTGTTGAGAAGATTTTTAAAATTTAAGTCAATTTACTGCTTTTGGCCCCTCCCCTCATGGCCCTGAGAGTGGGAACCATATTGTTCACTATTTTGGTTCATCTTTGGCTGAAGAAGGTTTGTGCAAAATTTCAGTGAAATCAGTCTAAAATGGAAAAACCTCATGGCGCTGGAAATCAGTGAGGTCAATATGACGTTTTGTTTAAGGTGACCAAAAATGAAAGTTATTAGAAACTTCTAGGTTTCTTGGTGAATAAGTGATCAGAAAAATAGATTTTGTGAGAAAACCAATCGAAATGGTTAATATATATATATCTATGTAAAAAATATAGTTAATGACGATACACAAGTTATAATATAAAGAAAATTGTTTAAAAAAAACACACAAGAAAAAGTTAAGTTAGAATTTATACACATGACGTCATAGATTCTTTGCATGGTTACATTGCACTGAGGAGCAGCTAAGCTGTGAAAAAGTTATGCAAAATGCTAACTTAACTTTTTCTTGTGTGTTTTTTTAAACAATTTTCTTTATATATATATATATATATTGTATATAGAAGCCCAAGAGACAGTTGTGAACGAAGGGCCATCAATTCTGTATTTCATGTTACCAAGAACCATGACTCTATACAAGTATATAGGAAGGGGAATAACTCTGTATAAATGTGTACAAATAGCCATATAAAATCTATAAGCTTGTATTGATACTTACAAATGACCTTAATTTTATGTGCGTATGCATACAATGGGAGAACACAATGGAGCAGTTTGGTATAAATCAATTGCCATCCTAATACGTGTCTGCCTGTTGGTATCAAGTAATGAATAAAAAATGATAGTTAACTTGTTTGTCAGAAGTGACAGACTGGAACAGATTGAGAAATAATCACTGTGTTATGTTGTAGTGTAATAATACTTATTAGACACAATTTGAATTTAGGAACTGATACAATTTATATAGAGATACTAGCTGTGAGCCCTGTATATGATCAGAATAAAAAAATTACAGACATTAACATCTGACTGAATAGACACAAATCAGGAATCAGTTAAAGATAGAACATTTATGTAATTAAAAAATAGTTACATGGAAGCTTTGGAATTATATGTGGGTAACTACTGAGAAAATTTCAAACTTTGATGGTTTGGAAGATCAATGAAGTCCTCAAGCTGTATAGAAATCAAAGGACATAAAAATATCATTAAACATAATGAACCACAATATTTCATTTGTATCAGAATGTAAGTGTTCACAAATTTCAGAGATGCATTTAAACTGACGATTTTTTATGTACTGTTTTAACTAATATTGTTAAAAATTAATAACGCATGTACTTGGTGTTCGTGCTAATGTGTGGGTCAGGATATACTCGTTTGGGGTTAAGCCCTCAAACAAGACAGTCAGCCAGCTACCTTTGGTATGTACTGATCGATTATGTAGATAAAGCAACCAACTTTTTTTCTTATCACCATTTAGCTTTTCTTTTTTCTAAAGTTGTAATTAGAAGAAACATTTACATACCCCTAATGATAAAATCACCTCACAGTGGAGATCAAACTATCGCAAGAAACACAGATGATTCATTTTGCTCATATTTTTAAAAGAACGTGACTTCCTTAAGTGAATATTGACCTAGAATGCCAGTAAGTTTTAATAAAGATCTGATCAGAGAGAAGGTTTGTTTTATCAGAAGAAATGTTTCGCCATTATAGATGATATGTAAATGATGTACTGAGTAACATGTTGTATATAATTATATAAAAGTAGAGACACCTGCTGTGTACAGGTATATTTACTGTAAGACAGAAAAAATACAGAAAAGAAAATCTAAACTGCATCAAGTATCAAAGACATTTTCTGTAATCTTGGAAGGCATTAGTGTAACAGGAAGGAGTATTGAAAAAAATACCCTCGTTGCCCCTGGTTGATGTCAAACAACGCTCTAGCAACTCTTTGGATTGCAGAAATTCTACCGCTTGGCTATGCCACGAATGCCCAAGTAAAATCCAAGACTAAATTTAAGTGACCTGTTGTTTTTTTTAACTCAACAAAATTAATTCAGGTCATAACAGATTGATTATGTTACTAAGGTGATCTTCCATCTTGTTACAAAGACAATAAATAACCCAATCAGATCAGAGGTGCAAACACATGTGGATAAGAAACGTAATCAACATGATAAGAAATTTTTTATGTTTGGAATATGATCTTTCGGTAATATTTGTATCGGACTGTTATCCCGAGACCCAGCAGCTGACTATGATAACAGGTTTGATACTGTACACATCAATCATAATTTTTTTTTTATTTATTGTGGTCCTCCAAAGAAATACTTACTACATCAAAAGTTATCATTTTATTTATCAGCAATAAGAAATTGGAACAACTTAATCTCATAATGGATGAGATTAAGGAATGGCTTGCCACCTATAAATAAAAAATACAAAGTGTGGATGTCTCTCACAATAAAGGAAACCCCTACTCTCATAAGTGTCCATGTTTCACTCCGTTAATATAATGACTGATGACAGAAATCAAGCACTGATATAGAAGCACTGTGGAATATTGGCCAAAAAGACATCCCTTTTTATTTTTGGGGGTGGGGTGGGGGGGGGGGGGGGGGAGATTTGTTTCAATAAATTTGACCTCAATCTTTGACCTTCACTTGCAAACCACTTTAAAGATAATAATTTGTACTCTGATGTGATTTTAATGTTGATCATTAGCAATCAGCAATGTTTGTGGTATTAATGATACTGATGGGAGTAAATGACAGTAATTGAAGGCTCGTAACATAAAGATAATATAAACCCTTCCTTCACCTTGTTTTTACCATCCAAACAGTCCTCAGTATTAGCAAAGTCATCCCTTTTTTAAGCACATAAAACATTTGATAAAAATTAACCAAATATCTTCTGAGATGTTCTTGGAAAGTTTTTGCTTTCACATATGTGTCCCTCTCCCAGGGTCTCTTAAGAGAAAAAAGAAAGGAAATGTGGTATGGATTTAGTGTTTTCTTCAATAAATGATTTCAAGTGCCTTCGATTTTTAAATTTCATCAAAATCTGACAAAAAAGCTGAAAACCTGCTTGCTGGTCCTTAGTCTACCATTGAATTCCTTTGAGTGTTTAAAGTGATCTAAAAAAAATTTAATTATTGAATTACAATTAAAACTCTGCCTTTATCAGAAACTGAGGGTAATCTATTTGATATGATTAGACCTAAATGACCTGTATCTTTCATACAGATTTTGTGGTTTATCTGTAGACCTGGCAGACCTCCAGACAGAGACATGTGATCCTGTAGAATATATATGCTGACACTAACAGTTCTCAATGGGGAATGAAATCAAATAATCACCATGTACTTTCTCCATAAATGCATTAATACTAGCATCTATCATCATGTATAATTTGTGTAATAATTATATATGAAATTTTTAAAACCTAAAAAGAGACAAATTTTGCTATTTTACTGATGACCAAACAAATTGTGCACAATATCTACTTGACTGGCACTGTATGCATATAATTTAGGGGTGGAATCAGTTACAAAAATAAGTGGCTTTCTCCAATAATACAATTAGTTCAAGTGGCTTGAAGAGGGGCAAGTGAGCTTATTGCATACCATGAGGTCTGTCGTCTGACTATCAACTTTTCCGATAAATTGCGACAAGTCTTAAAGGGCATATACTGTGAGGTCCGTCTGTCAACTTTTCCAACAAATTGATATTAGTCATAAATGACTGAAGGGATTCGGCCAAATTTTAGTCATAAGCATCCTTGAGGGATGGGGATTCAATTTTGTATAAATGGTGGGCCCAAAATGAGAAATTTTGCAAATTTTTGAAAATCCTTTTTCTATTATAGGAACACATGGATTTTGTCCCAATTTGGTTTGAAACATCCTTAGGTAGAGAGGACTCAATTTTGTTTAAAGGGTGGGTCTGATTCCCCTAAGGTGAGGTTCCATAGGGGAAATAGAGCAAATTATTCAGAATGGCAAAGAGTGGAGCTCAATGGGGAAATAGAGATTAGACCTTTATACCCTTTCCCTTTAGTTAGGATAAAGCATTTTCTGCCAAACAAAGCAAGATGAGCAGTACAGGACATATGGACCTCTTGTTTATCCTAGTTTTATGACTGAGATTATAAAAAGATTGTTTCTGGATTACTAAATGTTGGAACAAAGAGAAGAGGTACATAAAAGCTCTGAAGTTCAGTACTTTTTCCTACAAAAATTTAATCTTCCAAATTCTCCAAAAAATGATGAAAAGTAAACTTATTTTCATAATCATGATTGACATTTATTGACTTCAGATCTCAAAGGAAACTTGTAAGACATGAACTGCAAAAAAAAAACCCAATTTACCCACAACGATTGAAAACACTTGACCTAACATCTTATCATTTTACAAGCAATAACTTCAGCTATCAGTATCAAGCCCATCTGTGATAATCAGATCTGACTTCTATATCAAAGAAAACAGTATCTTATTTCAATGACACTCCAAACACATAACTGACATGATAGCCATACCACTGACCATGTTGAGATACCAAAATTGAGGAGCTCTTCAGGGTTCAAGAGAACAAAATAAACAAGAAAATCTCTACAACACTTCCAGTTAAAAGTTAAAAAGTAAATATGCTGTACATGATATCCATCAAATCCAAGCATCAGATGTGGCCATTTTACATCTTACTTAAGCTAACTCCAACGATTCATAAATATATCACTAAGAAAATATCAACTTGTTCCAATTCAAGGTTATAGGACAAGAAGTCTAGCCGACAATATTATTTAACAGACAAGTTCCAGGGTCATGACTTCTATATAATAACAAGTTGCATGTGCTTGAAATAAGTACAGACTCATATGATAAGGTTGTGTTACACAAGTGTCACTTATAGTGAAGCATAATGTCATCAGGTGCCCCTAAATCTTGACTCATAGAATGACCTCAAGCTTGTAAATGACCTCTCCACTCTACTACAGTTTGATCTAAGCATACTGACCACATGAATCATACTGACTTACGTGCATCAGAAGGTATTAAGCATATACTGTACCAATAAACAAGTCAAAACATCCATCTATACCTAAAAATACAAACACAAAACAATGTATACTCAAAAATACAAACACACAACAATGTATACACAAAAATACAAACACACAACAATGTATACTCAAAAATACAAACACACAACAATGTATACACAAAAATACAAACACACAACAATGTATACACAAAAATACAAACACAAAAATACAAACACACAACAATGTATACACAAAAATACAAACACACAACAATGTATACACAAAAATACAAACATACAACAATGTATACTCAAAAATACAAACACACAACAATGTATACACAAAAATACAAACACACAACAATGTATACACAAAAATACAAACATACAACAATGTATACTCAAAAATACAAACACACAACCACGTAAACTCAAAAATACAGACACAAAACCATGTATACCTAAAAACACAAACACACAACCATGTATACCCTGAAAATCAAACACATGTTGATAATATATACCCAAAAAACAAACATTTACAGTCAGTAGATAACACAATACATCATCACATATACTTCAGATCACTTATATAGCTAGCTGAAAGAATTTCTGTACCAGCAACTGATTTTAAAATTATTTATCTACGAAATGTTACACTACCTGAAAGCAGAGCATTGTCTTATGAGTATTAACCACATTTTGAAAAGTTCTGGCCCCACTTGTATAAAACATCTCAACCTGAGATTTCCTCAAGCCCAGATTTTCCTCAGCTAATATCTCCTTGAAAATATCTTGTATGAAAATTCCTCAAGGAATTTCAGGACATCCTAGCCGATGCCTTCCTCCTGTTCCTTGAGAAAATTTTATACAAGCTGTTTTTGAGGAGATATCAGCTGAGGAAAATCTCGACTTGAGGAAATCTCAAATTGAGATGTTTTATACAAGTGGGGCCTGGTCTCCACTAGGGGACACATGCCAAAGCCTTTGTCACAGGGACACACACAACTAAAGGTCAAAAGTGAAATAGTGTCAGGAGAAACTAAAGGATAAAAGGTCTTTAGAAAAGAGAAAAAATCTAATCATCCTGTTCAGTCTCCTTTACGTTTAACCGATGGGGGCATCAGGTGCAATGTACCACTGCATGACAGTTATACATACAAGCATTGAGTAACTCAGTTTTGTTGATTGCTTCCCTAATAATCAATAAGGGATAACTACCAGTTACTCCTGGTGTTCATCCTAAAAGTCAACCTTCAGCTGTTGTTAATGTTCTCAGAGGTCATCACACACTTACATCCTCTAAAGACCTCTGCATGTGGTGACAATATTTGAACCAAACAGATACATATATTTTTCCAGATACAATTGTAAATGAATAAGTTTGGTGGAAATTGGTAACATACAGTGTATTACACTTCTAGTCTTGAAAGCCTTAACCTCTTAACCAAAGAGGTACAACTGGCCTGTATCATTCCCTTGTTATTCAATATTCATCAAAAATAGCAATATTCATCACAAATACATTAAAATATACACCGCTGACTTTCAATTTCAACATATCCAATCAATTTTAACTGATTTCCACAGTTAATAGCTTCTAATGCTCAACTCTGGCTTTGGGCATGGTGAGCTAATAAGTTATGTAACTCTGGCTTTGGGCACGGTGAGCTAATAAGTTATGTAACTCTGGCTTTGGGCACGGTGAGCTAATAAGTTATGTAACTCTGGCTTTGGGCACGGTTATGTAACTCTGGCTTTGGGCACGGTGAGCTAACAAGTTATGTAACTCTGGCCTTGGGCACGGTGAGCTAATAAGTTATGTAACTCTGGCTTTGGGCACAGTGAGCTAATAAGTTATGTAACTCTGGCTTTGGACATAATGAGCTAATAACCGGCATTAATCTGTGGAAAGATGAAAACACAAATGCCTATCCCAATTTTAAAATCAGCTAAGAAATCTCAAAAATGATTTATAACACTTTACAATGAAAGTGCTCAGAATGAATTGAAATACAAATGTAAGATCCAAATGTATGTATATGCTAGTTTACATGCCACATTTTAATTCAATCAAAAAGTGGCAGAGTTCAGAATATACACATGCACTTGATGTTGTAATGAAGTTATCTAACATATGGAAATTACAAAATTTGAAGATTCATGGGGGTAGTGCACCACCTTGTCTAGATTTCTACTTTTCTATCGATCACAGTGAATTTTCCTCGGTTGACTTCCAGGCTCCCAAGATTTTGGGCCTTGGCATCACTGCCCGTCCTCAGAAGGACAAATCAGGCTTTATGATCCAGTGTAATTCATTGTTTTGATCTACTCTATCTAATTCTAAATTTGTATTACAAGGTGCTCTTCACTGGCGTGTTTTTGTTCAACCTTCAACAATGGGACATAAAGAATAGGCATCTTCATTTAAGTCTTTAGAAAAAAGGCAGAGGACAGACAAATGAGTCACCAGATGGACAGACCAAGACATGGAGTGATCTAATTCTCGATTACTCCCATCTTTTATGCTACAGAGGTGGGTGGAAGTTTACAAGAAACCTGGAATCACAAAACCAAGTAGGACTGGCAATCATTGATGGAACCATGTTTTTTCTCTCAGCCTTAAGCTGGGTGCCTACACAAGTAATCACCAGACCATATATTACTGGCTGTCACTGATACAGGAACAACATTTCTTTGCGCAGTTTGTAGGTTGTCACTCAACACTTACATTTGTTTTTAAGTGTCTGCAGCATGTTGACATTCTCTCCACTGCTGAAGTTGAAGTACATTCACAGAGAAAAAAATTAAACTGGTACTCCACTCACCAATCTTGGCTTACTATGTAGCTCTACAACATTAATGACTAATGAAGTGCTTACAGATCCATTAGTCATAATATTCTCACTAAAATCTAGATTTCAATATCATTTTAGTGCGTTAAATTCTAAACAGTCAACAGCCTATTAACAAACCAATTTGATGGGTGAAAAGAACAATCTGGTAAAACCTCTCTATTACAGAAATTTGTTGGGTGAAAAAAACAATCTAGTAAAACCTCTACATACAGACATTTGTTGGGTGAAAAGAACAATCTAGTAAAACAATCTAGTAAAACCTCTCTATTACAGACATTTGTTGGGTGAAAAGAACAATCTAGTAAAACCTCTCTATTACAGACATTTGTTGGGTGAAAAGAACAATCTAGTAAAACCTCTCTATTACAGACATTTGTTGGGTGAAAAGAACAATCTAGTAAAACCTCTCTATTACAGACATTTGTTGGGTGAAAAGAACAATCTAGTAAAACCTCTACATACAGACATTTGTTGGGTGAAAAGAACAATCTAGTAAAACCTCTCTATTACAGACATTTGTTGGGTGAAAAGAACAATCTAGTAAAACCTCTCTATTACAGACATTTGTTGGGTGAAAAGAACTATCTAGTAAAACCTCTACATACAGACATTTGTTGGGTGAAAAGAACAATCTAGTAAAACCTCTCTATTACAGACATTTGTTGGGTGAAAAGAACAATCTAGTAAAACCTCTACATACAGACATTTGTTGGGTGAAAAGAACTATCTAGTAAAACCTCTCTATTACAGACATTTGTTGGGAGAAAACAATCTAGAAAACCTCTACATACAGACATTTGTTGGGTGAAAAGAACTATAAAAACCTCTCTATTACAGACATTTGTTGGGTGAAAAGAACAATCTAGTAAAACCTCTACATACAGACATTTGTTGGGTGAAAAGAACAATCTAGTAAAACCTCTCTATTACAGACATTTGTTGGGTGAAAAGAACAATCTGGTAAAACCTCTCTATTACAGACATTTGTTGGGTGAAAAGAACAATCTAGTAAAACCTCTCTATTACAGACATTTGTTGGGTGAAAAGAACAATCTAGTAAAACCTCTCTATTACAGACATTTGTTGGGTGAAAAGGACAATCAAGTAAAACCTCTCTATTACAGACATTTGTTGGGTGAAAAGAACAATCTGGTAAAACCTCTACATACAGACATTTGTTGGGTGAAAAGAACAACCCACAGTTAGTGACTAAAATAGGCGCGGTGACCTCAAATGACCTGGTTACCTTACAGACACTATTTGCTTGACCACACAAACGACAAAGATGAACTGACCTCCCCTCCGTTGTGGTTCCAGTAGGGCTGGTTTATCGTCAGTAAAACTCTCTCGGACATCCGGTCAGCCTTATTGGGATTATCTTCTGAAACCATCATTTCACTTATTTTTGTAACATGGTTACCACTTCCAAACTCTCCCCACGTAGAGTAGTAGATATAAAATTTGTTGTTCTCTTTGAACCGAGGGTGGAAGGCCATACCCAAGAATCCCCGTTCATCACCTTCGCTCTTCGTATTCATAACGTTTTCTTGAATATCGAGGAAAGGTTCCTGAATTTTCGATCCGTTTGGAAAATATATCTGAACCTGTCCTGTGACTTCGCCAACAAACAAACGATTGGTACCATCGCCCGCATGTCGCGCGAACACGGGATTTCGGAGTCCCGAGGCAATCTCCTCCATACATATACAACCCTTGGAGGTAACTTGAACAATGGATATTTTCTTGTTGAGAATGTCATTAGTTTCCAAATCTGGAAAGCAGTAACTGTTGTCCGCGAGGCCTACTTGTTCACAAAAAGCGTCTGCTCCATCCGAGACTAGGCGACGCAACACGGGATCACTAGTCATATATTTAACAATGCCTGCACATTTGTTATGAAATGATTTACAGTAGCCACGACATAGACCAGGAAATGATCTTGGGATCAATGATTCCTCGGCATCAAAAATATGAGCGGCATAAGGCGAACATTTGAGACACATGAACTCCCTGAGGTAGCCACCACATTCCCGCCACAAAGCAGACGGCACGTTGTTCCGAATGCCACCGTAGTCTGTCCTCAGCTGACGATCATCGTCCACCGTACAACATCCGAAAACGGAGTACTGTGGACAGAAAGTTAGGGCAGAACCGGCCTGGAACGGAGGCCGGAAGTCCAAACACTGAGGATGGCCGGCACAAAACCTAAGAACACACATGTGCACAATGAACAGGTGCAACACTAAACGGACATGCCAAGCTGTCATATCAAGTGTATTCCTCATCTTCATTGGAAACTGAAGTACGATTTTTAAACCCTTATTACATAACACCATCTATAAAACTTCCAAACCAAGTCATATTGACCGGACACTCGTAGAGATCACAACAAACACGTCTGCTTACAGCGGACTCCACACACCACTATGATCTCGCGTACGTAAAGCTTACATCTGCTAGCCTGTAGTATATGATAACGTCCGAGAGACTACATATACACAGTATGGCATGTACCCACACAACCACAGAAATACACTACAGACGATGTAAGACTGACAGCCTGTAGTCGGTCTGATAGCAAACATGTTAACATAACTGATAAACGATATGTATGGTAATTTTGTGTCAGTAAATTAATATTAACCTGAAATTTACAGAAACCTGGATGCACTTCCTTGTTTTCTAAATTAGTGTTTCCCTCCAAAGACATATTTTTTCAGTATAAAGTTAGCTAGTACCCAATTTGCTAATTAGTAAAATCAAGTAAGAGTGCCGAAGTTGTTGAATTTTGCGTATTACTTTCACTTTCCATGCTGATAGCATTTGCCTTGCAGACGTTGAATAGTTAGTGTCAGACTAGGACCTGATGTTGACAAACTTTGGATTTTTCACAGCGCGTTTGTTATATCTTTATTGCTGAGTATAACGTTTCTTCTTTTGTTTATATTTTCCTCTCAGTTCGTCGATTTCGTGACTGAATACAAAGTTTGTTCCCATGTCTGTTTTTTTGTTGATTATTCAAATACATATCTAAACATATATGCATATAGTGATGTTATCATGGATTGACAATCTATTGTACTTGATCTTGAGAACATACTGACGGGCCTCCTGAGAAATCTACGTGTGTTCGCAGAAAACAAATACTGTCATGATCACTATTTTCTCGAGGTTATATCAAATATGTCTATATGAACCAACGTGAAAGTCATAACCCTGACATTCATACTTAGTGTCCCTAGATCTAGCAACATAGCGACAGGATGCAATTTAACCTAGTAGTGGAACAGTGGTAAGTTATTCGGTAACGTAGTGGTAGAACAGCGGTAAGTTATTCGGTAACGTAGTGGTGGAACAGTGGTAAGTTATTCGGTAACGTAGTGGTGGGACAGTGGTAAGTTATTCGGTAACGTAGTGGTGGGACAGTGGTAAGTTATTCGGTAACGTAGTGGTGGGACAGTGGTAAGTTATTCGGTAACGTAGTGGTGGAACAGCGGTAAGTTATTCGGTAACGTAGTGGTGGGACAGTGGTTATTCGGTAACGTAGTGGTGGGACAGTGGTAAGTTATTCGGTAACGTAGTGGTAGAACAGCGGTAAGTTATTCGGTAACGTAGTGGTGGGACAGTGGTAAGTTATTCGGTAACGTAGAGGTGGAACAGTGGTAAGTTATCCGGTAACGTAGTGGTGGAACAGTGGTAAGTTATTCGGTAACGTAGTGGTGGAACAGTGATACTTATTCGCTTGTGAATTCAAAGGTCCCTGGATCGAAACCCCTTTCCATCGTTTTATTTTTGTTGTTGTTTTTCTTTCTTTCTTTTTGTTTGTTTGTTTTGGCTGGGGCGGTTAATTTATGTATATATTTTAGCTGAAGGGAGATAAGTTATTTTTCTCTTTTGTTTCATTCGAGAACCGCTACAAAACAAATATAATCATTGATTGAGATGGAAATTGTAATGTTAACATAGAGCTTTCGATTCTCATATGGTGATATTTACAAAAAGCATTGCATGTCCAAATGTTGCCCCACGTCATATCAGTCTTACCACTGGAACACTTTGGAACATAACATCAAATTTCTCTGACTATCACAGACATGCACATGAACAATGCTGTGTTTAATTGATGAATGGGGTCGGATAAAAAGAGAGAGAAATCTCGTAGTGTTTGCCGACCTAGTTGGTAGCCCGTTCAAATGTTCAATCTGTCAATTTATGACAATTCGTTTCAATTGTATGTATAGTCACCAAACGATTTGGGTAGAAATTGGCCATGTCGCCCCTACTGGGTGTCAAAAGTAGTTTTCAATGTAAGCATTAAGTTTCAAAATACATGAATGAACACAATTACAGAATTTGCATGAAGAGTCTTATCACAGGTAACGGCTGTCGAGAATTTGGCAACTTTCACAGGAATTATAACACTATAACACACTTGAGATTTATTGACGTCGAAGGTGATTTACTAGTTTACTGAGTTTTCAGTTGTTCCTATTTACAGTCCTACTGTGGTTTACTAACATATACAAAAAGTTCCTCTCCTGACAAAAGTTAACATACAATATATCAGTTTTCCCACAAGGGCATGTAACAAAGCATCTGTTCGAGGGGACTTGTGCAGCCTATTGTGCCTGGACGAGTAGGCTTATGCAGCCTATTGTGCCTGGGCGAGTAGGCTTATGCAGCCTATTGTGCCTGAGAGAGTAGGCTTGTGCAGCCTATTGTGCCTGGGCGAGTAGGCTTATGCAGCCTATTGTGCCTGAGCGAGTAGGCTTGTGCAGCCTATTGTGCCTGGGCGAGTAGGCGTATGCAGTCTATTGCCTCTAGGGGAGGAGGCTTGTGTAGCCTAATATATTTGGGAGAGTTGGTTTGTATAACCTTATGTCTCTGGGCGAGGAGGCATGTGCAACCTGATGTCTCTGGGGGAGGAGGCTTGTGCAGCCTAATATCTTTGTGAGAGTAGGTTTGTATAACCTTATGTCTCTGGGCGAGGAGGCATGTGCAACCTGATGTCTCTGGGGGAGGAGGCTTGTGCAGCCTAGTATATTTGTGAGAGTAGGTTTGTATAACCTGATGTCTCTGGGGGAGGAGGCTTGTGCAGTGAAATATAGTATACTGCATTACATGCCCCTGGGGTTTTCAATCATTTTTGATATGTCCGTGTTAAGTTTTCCTAAGCTAAGACATGATAACTGACGATGTCACCATTATACATTGTATGGTACCATCTTAGACTGTAATGATAGAATATGTCATCGCTATAAGAATTACTAATCGGAGCGAGCGGTCAGTGGTTAAACTATTGAATTAATTTGGGTAACTGTCTATATCTATTTAACTAATAACGGTTTAATAATAACGTGGAGACTTTTGTAACATGTATGTGTAGAATGCAATGCACATGTAATGTCACACGTAGTCACAATAGGATAGGTATTGCAATAAGGCTTGATATGTGGTACATCTGTGTACATAGTAGCGCAAGAGTCCAGTTCTACATAGAACGTCACATTAAAATCACAGAAGTTGCTATCACTAGAAGAATTGCATTAAAACAACTGAAATGGAAATGTCTGTGTGCAGTGAAAGTAAGTAACAAGACCAATTCCGAATTCAAGAACAGAGAGTCTGGAACTTCTGCCAACCTGTCTCTAACACATCCGCCCATCCGCGATACGCATCGAGCGCTGATGATTCCCATTCATACTTGGTGATAAAGTACTTCTCCAACTTTTCTCTCCTCTTTTTCATTCTCTCTGGGTTATCGAAATCTGAACGTTTTTCTCGTTCTGCCCATATCTGGTCTTGTTTGTCTGTCGTGACGTCGTTTGCCAACAGATTTTCCTCTATAACATTCCAAGCAGCTTCCCCCTCCACCTCAGTATCGAATTCAGGAAGCTCTTCATCCCCTGCTTCTCTCAGCAATTCAGGGAAGTCAACACTTTCCGTTATGTCCTCAAACACCAAATTTTCGTATCCATACCAACTCCAGGCCCCGTGATCTGGTACAATAAAGTCAAAAACTTCCCATGTCTCTGCCCAGCGTCGTAACGATTCCGGGTCTGCTTCCACAGACTTTGGGAGTAAAAACGTACACTTGTTTGGGTCTCCCTCCGCTTGCGGGGGACTGAAAGGAATGTCACCACCTAACTGTTCATACAATGCAAAAAATCTTTCAAGAAGCTCGAGGTACTCGGTAAGGTATAGTGTAATGCTCTCGTCACTTCGAATCTCATTCGCAACTCCTTCTGCATCCTCCCGAACATCGGACCAATAGTCTTTGTTTTTCATTTCGAGAAGTGTTGCCACTTTGCATTTTGATACATATTTGCGAATTGTTGACATTTTTATTCCGATCTTGTTTACTATACTAACCGGATGTGAAGCCCACTTCCCATGCAAGTCTAATAACATATCCTCTTCGAACAATCCGGGACAGTCTTGCTCGAGCTCGGCCTTCCGAGCTGTAACTTCCGGTTCTATAACGTCCTTGAATGCTGCAGTGAGATGGACGAACTTGCCCCAGATAAAGAGCACACTCTGGGCGTTTTCCTGATTGATGTCCGACACCTGTTTAACGGTGTAGGTCGTATCGTACTGTCCATACACAGACAGACGATTTCGAGCTTGTTCTAGCGTCTCTTCCGGAGCAGATTCATCATTTGTTGAGTCTGGTGTTTCCTGTTGTTGCAGATTTCGTTGTTGCTGTTCCTCCTCTTGGTGTTCCTGGTCTTGTTGTTGATTTATTGCTGCTTGCTGTTCGTTTAGCTTTTTGTTTAGATCTTCTTGTTTTTGTTGTTGTTCCAGCAAATCTCTTTGTTCCTGTTGCTGTGCAGCATCATGCTGTTGTTGTTGTTGTTGTTCCTGTTGCTGTGCAGCATCATGTTGTTGTTGTTGTTGCTGCTGCTGCTGTTGTTGTTGTTGTTGTTGTTGTTGCTGCTGTTGCTGTTGTTGTTGTTGCTGTTGCTGTTGCTGTTGTTGCTGTTGCTGTTGCTGCTGCTGCTGTTGTTGTTGTCTTTGTTTGGCGTAGTTGTCATTGTTATTATGTATGTTTGGTGAAATTGCTCTCACCTCAGAACTACTGCCACAGCCCATGATTGAAATCCTTTTTTTATCTGAAAAGAAAACAGTTGAATTAGTTAACGTTCACAGACACACAGACAGTGTTTGAAATTCTAAGTGACCCGTACGATTCGTTTATTAGTCAGAAATCGTTAAGTACTAATTAGTATATCAGCATAGCAAAACGATTAACGTACTTGTTTCATACAAATCTTTCAATCGTTGTACAGTACATCTAAGATAAGACAATGTCAAATGACGTGCCCCCAATCATTACAGTATCTGTATACATGGAAGGATGTTGTTGCACAAATATTGGAGGACAAGTTATGAAATGATATAGCATACGAATTGGATTGTTGACCGAGTATTCAATTTTTTGTCATCAAATTACAAATTACATTTCGACGCTGTACAGTAATACATTAGAGTGGTAATTTCATGAAAGGACGATGATATTAAAAAAACCCTTTAACCACTACATCTAAGAAGTAGTAATAGTTCAAAGTGACACTATCACAAATGTGGCCACCGTTTGCGCGATTCGCGGCCATGTCTTCAGTGAAGAGAGGCAGAATCTATATATAGTAAAATCTGTATTAGGTGGAAGGTAAGTCGTGATCGCTACACAGAAAGTTACTATTTACAGAATGCTAATACAGGTATATAAATTTTAAAGTGAAAAAGAAATGCACTCTCCGGCGAAAAGATTGCTTAAAAACGAGTGGTATACTTGAACGTAGAGCTTAAATTACGCTTTAAGTCCTGAACAAACACCTTTTTTTATCAAGGTAAATCCACCAGCGATATTTAAATATGTTTAGAATTTAATAAAACCATTAAAGGACAACAAAAAATCTTTTTATTGGAAAGTTGCCAGTGGAAGTTCTCATTAGCAGTTCGCATTACTCCGAAGGCCGTCATGTATAGAGCAGATCGATATGTACGTTATTAACAGGAGAGGAATAAGTACCAGGAACTGAAATCATAATATACCACATTTAGAAATATGCCTCAGAGTTTGGAGTTTCTAGCACAACCTGATAATCCATCGGTTAGACTGGTCCGGCAGTTGTTGATAGTTTTCGATCCAGCAACAAAAATCTGAATTTTGAAATATCCACAGAAACTAAAATAGTGTTTTCGCACACTAGAATCCTTTTGGTAAGTGTTATTGGCAAGTTGATACCAAGAAATGACAGACAGCTCAGACCTATGATACTGTAGTCAGCGAAATGAAATTAACTGCATTGTTGTCAAAGTTTAACACAGGTGTATGAAATAACGAGACGTCGCTGTAATCCGCAGTAATCCATTCTATATCGTTTGGGTAGTGTTATACGTAATACGAAATATAGGCCTATATACGAGGTTGTAATCCGTGGTGGAGAGAATAACGATTAACAATGAGCTCGAGAGAATGAATTGTCAAGTCCGTGATACCATGCAGTGACAATGTTATGGGTGGGTGACGTTCACGTCTTAGCCCAATGAATAGTTCGGTAACAATCGCCTTACCTGTTATCCCAGTAAGTCATACTAGTCTAAAGATTGTGAGAGTAGAGTTTCTCAGACACGAACTACCTAACTTCAAGACATGGTTAGGTTTTATAGAATGACAATATATACCTACCGTCCGTTCATCAGCAGCACGTCCGAGTCATAACAGACCGCCTGACAGCACCAGATATCATCAAACCTGTTGGGATTCGCTCTTAGATACTCTGCTATTTGTTCCGTTACCGGTATTGACTTCGCACAGGGACCTTTTCTGGAAATCGTGTAATCGATGTTAGTTTTTAAATGACGTGTATTGTCCAACACTCCAAGCTTGGCTGTATGGATGTTTGTTTACCCGTTACTAAGTGAGCTCCGACCATTTGTAGACAAAGAGTGGTCGATTGCTATCCAAAGACTTTCTGCTATAACATTTTGTAATTCTCTGTCTACTTTAGATTTGAACTTGATTTAAATAATTCTATAATGAACTCGTTTAAACATGAAAAATAATACACATATTACACATAGATAATGGGGCTTAGGTGATCCGACAGAACCGTTTGAAGTAAAATTGAGAGCAATATTATCATCTGTTGGTACGCCTATTATGCAGCAAAAATTAAAATTTTTATTGGGAGATGTATATTACATTAAAGCGTTCCAATAAAGCTAATGACATTTCTTGGTATGTCGATCATGAGCAAGACAATCGAGGTAACAACAGGTCGGTAGAACCGAACCATTTCCTTTCCCAATACTCACCATTTAGATACTAATTGCTTTTTCATGTGGTGGTGTCGCGTCTGTCGTCAGTCCGTTGTCAACGTTTTTTTCCTTCTGTCGACTCCTTCTCAATATCTGGCCATTATCATGCAGGAATGAAATGATTGACCTTGGCCTTCTTTCAATATATCACAGGGATCAAATGTGTTCACATCTTCAAACCACCAAAAGGTCTAGGATGCTGATATTTGGCCTGTAGCATGCTATGATAAAGGGTTAACAAGTTGCTTCAAATTACTTATTCTTAATTACTTCTTTCAAGGCCACAGGGGTCAAATGAGTTAAAAGCTTCAAACTTATCTTCTTCTTAACAACCAGAAAGCCCAGGGTGCTCATATTGGGGTTGTAGCCTCCTGGAATGAATGTCTAAGTGTTGATAAAATGTGCATGTTATGTAAAATATTAATGAAAATCTAATCAAATGATAGTCACCGTAAAGAATACATTCATGGCATGATTGTGACAAAAAATCATGTTTCCATCGCGCCATTTGGCTGTTTTATGGAAGAAACAATCTCAAAAATGCCATTTTCGATGATAACATTTTAGATACAAAAACTGTGTTTTTTAGAGAATACACCATTTTATGGGCGTTGGATGCAAACCAATTTTTATCCTATTAAATAGTACGTAATATGCTATTGATGAGAGGAAAAATCATCAAAATGTAAGTGGTGGAACATTTTCAAATGTTGGGTTGAATTAGCCTATGGTTGAATTGCCGATTTTCGACTTTCTTTAGATAATTAACAAAAAAACGAGAGTATTTGCTCGGTATGTTGAGAATATGTACACAGATATGAAAAAAAGTGAGAGAAACACTTTTTCATAAAAAAAATCCAAGATGGCTACTTCGCAAGTCCCCGTGGTTGAAGACATTGGCTGACAAATAGACAGAACAACAAACAAAACGTGTTCCTTATGATTTTGGTTGGTTTTCTCATTTACGAGATTGTTCATAGCTACCGGCGATTGTATAATACCTATATTTATAAGTTTGGTTAGTCACATGGTAACGGGGATCTTTCATATCGAGCCCCAAACATACTTTCGACATATGCACTCTGTTGCCGCATGGAAAACTATTTCAAGTTTTGTCGGAATTTCTTTACCTGTGGTTGTAATGGTCGAGGGTTTTCCAGCGTCCTGTAATACACAAGGTAGTACAAGATACTGGAGATGTACGCACACATTCTCATCGTTCTCTCTCCAACTGGGCACTGGCAGTAGTAGTCCTTTATTGGGGCCTCAACATCGGGTGAAACGGTGAACCGTATCCAAACGTTATATTTCGTTTGGCTTTTGTGTCGAGAATGTATTTGACATCGGAGAAGGTCTGGGGAGTGCTGGTAAAGCCACACCTCATAGTCGCCGTCATCACTTAAATGTTCGGCGATGTAACCAGGAGCCAGAGATATCTGATACGTTCCACACGTAATGGTTCTCAAGTAATCAAGATCGAGACGGGGAAACAGTGCTTTTTTTTACACATCATAAAACTGTCATGAAAATATCCGCTCTGATATTCAATATAAAAGTTTGTATATAATAAGCTATATAATAGGGTTTTAGACAAGGTTGTTACTAATTTCCCCTTTTCTTTCAATTTACAACCACATTCAGGCGGCGATATGAGAACGTTCCACCACATGGAATTAGCTGATTTTTGGTACACATATGAAACAAGTAAAGCTCTATCCGATTTTCTGATGGAAATTTGCATCCAAAACTATATAACGGGAGAAAATTGCAAATTTATGGCATTTTTCTTCATAATTGTGTCTCTGCAAGTGCATTTTCATCCGAGAATATTCTTTTTAATGTTTTATGAATAAACACGATGTTTTGGAAATATATATCAAAAGAAATTTATACTATGTTGCGAATTACAATTTCGAGATAACCTTCTTTTATTTACGAACTTATGTCTTTGATGCTGAAATTGACAACTTTATAAAAATACATTTTCACTGAAATTATGAAAGCTGGGTGTCGGAAAGGTGTAAAATTATTTGTCGGAAAAGAAAAAAAACAGTAGTTGAGCTAGATAAGAAATTATACGGGGGCAGGCTCCTATGGAGAATTAACATTACTGGAAACAGGCCCTTTGTTAAAATGACGTTGACCAAATTTCTAAGTCACAGGGGATCAAATATGACTATTATTTTTAAATGGTTTCTTCTCATTCTGATCACACAGAGTTACTGTCTTTCGTTTCAATATGTAAGCAAAATCCGACCCTAAAGAAATTTGGAACTATATCAATTTGAAATTAAAAAACTATATCAGACATTGCAGATTTATATTTAGACCAAATTGACAAAATTCAGTCAAAATAACAACGGGTGAGGGAAAGGCATTTAAGTTACTTTGTGTTTTTCAGTATCAAATATATGCCTTCAAAAACGCCATGGACACCTTTGTCTTTGTGACCCCGAGCCAAAATGCAAGTTATATTTTAAGACAATGACCATCCTGCAATATTGATTGAAAATCAAACAACCAAATCTTCAACAGTTTTCTTGTTCAATCTTTGTTTACCTGACGTTGACGTTACGCTGAATTTAGCCTGAGGACGCACGCCAAACAAATGACGTTGCATGATAAATGTATATATATATGTGTGTGATTTTGGCGTCTGGTATAGAAGACATTAACTATCCCTGCTCCAGAAACAGACATTTATCTCAAGACCGCAATAAACTCGTTATTTTCTTGTGCCTCCTCCTCACAAGGTTATCACAAACTCAAATTTGTTTTTAAAATCCTTAACAATTACTAAAGATACATAATAGTTGAAAATTATTTTCCTTTGTCCGACGGCTCTTCAAAGGTTATCAATAAATCCCAACATAAAATGGCCTTACCAAAACAAGAGTTACCTCCCTTGCACTGTCCTCCTACTTCAGAGTGGAGACCAGTAAAAATGACTCGACTCTACCGACTCGAAACTCAACTAGCCTACAACATGCTTTTATACTGAATGTCGCGTGCCTCAATGGTAACGGAAAACAACAAATAAATCTGGCATTGTGATGTCATAAATTGATACAAAAATCTTCCTTACTTCGGGAAGAATACCGATGTTCGTCGACTCCAGGCCGATATAAAAGTCGATAAAACGTCAGAATAATTCGGAATATATCTTTGGATCGAAGCAGATGATCGTCATAGATATTGAAGAAATTTATCATAATGACATACTAAAATGTGTCATCGAAAATGTGAATGGGGAGTACGTTAATGGTAATCTTTATGACATATTCTGATGTACTTCCTGTAAGTTTGAACAGAGACGTCTCTGGTTTGAAGGTAGGCCTATTGCCAGGATATCAATAAAACGGTAACCGTTGGTGATATTCTCAATCCAGGGACACATTTCAGTTAATAATATCACAATGAAATGAAATCATGTCACATGGTATTGTCTCCAACCTTAATTGGATAATTATATCGAGAACGATACAGAAAGTCCGATCTTCATTTGAACGAAACGCATTAGCAACTTCGGAAGAGTTTCCGGTCATGATCTCTTGTCGACAACTCTCCCAGATGCCCGCTGTTTTATCGCCCTACTTTAGTGAAAAATACCATTACCATTCAGAGATAGAGATGACAAATTTAGGGTAGGTACACAAAGAATTAAGACAGATAATCCACATAGACCAACATTTTAAGCTTTTTCATATGCCTCGACCTACATCATAACCCGATGCTGCCGACAACTTGACCGGAAAGTGAGCAGGCCTTTCACGTCATCAATGGTTGAAAGGAGCGTTTTGATTGGCTAAGACAATAATATCAGGGACTTTTTTTTTTTTTCTACAAAATTCTGCATGTCATAGTTATTGCAGAGTTTCGTTGATATAGGATTGAGACATTTAATAATTTAAAGAGAGCTTCAGTAAAGATCTCGATAACAATCCTGACTAAAGGTCAATGATGTGTATCCAATGTTACAATCCCACATGAAGTTCGATGACATGTCTCCTATGATAACAAACCTGACTAGAGATCAATGATGTGTATCCAATGTTACCATCCCACCTGAAGTTAGATGACATGTCTTTTGTGGTATCAATCTAAACTGAATGTCTGTGAGATTATTCCTATGGTAACCATCCCCATGAAATGTCAATTATATGTCTCCAAGGGTATCAGTTCTAACCAAATGTTACTAATATGTCTTAATATTACAGTCCCAACGGAGGTCACATATTTGTAACTTTGTTGGAAAGAATGTTTATAATACAAACTTTACGGCTGTAGTTAATATTTGTACCTTGTAAATATAACTTCTTTGTGGAGACTTTGCCTGCCTCAAGACAACACATTGATACTTGAACAGGTTCCATACTATGGGCACCTTTTTAATGTTCTGCTCATGCGACCTGTAGTGTTAGTGTTGTATGTCCACATTTTATGCTTGAGTACTGAGCCTTTTTTTGCCTTGCTTCATCACTGTAACTCTCTCTTTCTGAGAAGCACAAAGAACAGAGATAAAAACACAATTGTTTTAAGTGTTTTATTGGTAATAAATAGTGGACAAATTTACCACATTGAATGGATGAGCATTTTTATATAACTGGTAGGGTCTAGTTTGCATACCTGTATAGCCTTTTTTTGCCTTGCTTCATCACTGTAACTCTCTCTTTCTGAGAAGCACAAATAACAGAGATAAAAACACAATTGTTTTAAGTGTTTTATTGGTAATAAATAGTGGACGGATTTACCACATTGAATGGATGAGCATTTTTATATAACTGGTAGGGTCTAGTTTGCATACCTGTATATTATGGTTTGACAAGATCACAACACTGGAGTGATGTTGAGATATAGAACTGGTCTCAGTTTTGGATCACCCAAGTATTTAGCACTCATAAAAGCTGTTCAGCGACAAGTGTGAGAAGTATGCAGTCAAATTTCACCAATCCACCTGGATCCATGTTTTAATCCTACATCAGTTGTGTAGATCAGATGAGCACTGTGTTGACCTCTTGTACATTTCAAAACACCTGTCTACCCACCTGTTGTACGACAATTTAGTGTCTTATGAAGGTCATCACAGATGATATTGATAATTATCATTGCTGAAATGCGAAAATGAACTATTTTCACCTTTGACTTAATATAACAATATATATGTACATATGTATATATATATATGTCTTGGTGTTTGTCTGCTATTGCATGGACTGTGGTTTTAGAAACAACTTTGAATCAATTTCCCTGCATTTTACAATGAAGACAAGTTGTTTGACCAACAGACAAGATAGGGATGGCGTGGCAGAGCTTTGATCAAGTGTAAGCAACTCTTTCTGAAGACACCATGCTGATCAGCGTCATCAAATCACTTGTACTTCCTTTGCCTTATAATTTGACAAACAAGTTCCCATGGTAATAATAACACTGATCAAAGTTGTGTTAGCTCTTGCCCTTTTTCAGAGTAGAGGCTACTGTCTGTTTAAGATTCTGTACACATGCAGCAAGATGGTTGTCAATGTCATGTAGTCCTTTGTCCTGTTTCTCAAGTGCGATCTTCAGATTGCCATTCTGTCTGGAGTCCTGGTTTACTTCCATCACTGCAACAATCAACTAACAAATCACTTTATATTCTCTCAAGTCATTTTGTCTTTGTAATCTTAAAATATTACCTCCTAAACTTCTATTTTTTAGAGGGGGAGGGGAGGGGGGTGGCTATTGCCTGGTGATATGTTTTAGTTTCCAAATATTGTTTGATCCTATCCAACAATTTTCATTTATTGATGTTAAGGACATACTAGATACTGACCTTGTTGTCTCATGTCCTTGACCTGTTGCTGAACACCTCTCACATCCTTGAAGAAAACTTTGAGTGCCTTTGCAAGGTCTACATCCAACCCTATAGACTTGTTGGCAACTTCTGTGACAGGACGCTTTTTATCCATCTCTACTATGCTGCCTGTACCAAAACAGTATCCAGAATGCACTACTTAATGTTTCTTAAAATCAATCACAATATGTTACATCAAGACTCTTTTACAAGGAATCTTTATCAATCAGACATTGTGTAATCTTTATAGTTAAATATCTACTGTTAATGGATACTGACCTCGTCTTGGCTTAGCCTTGCTAATTTCCAATGCTTGCTTCTGTGTGTCTATAGTTTTCTTAAGTTTGAAATTTTCCTTTTTCAAATCATCACATTCCATCTTCATGAACTCCATCTTAACAAAGCAAAAGATTAATATTAATCAATGTTGACATATTGGCTATGCTTGATAAGCTTCTGTATATGTATGTTTTAGCACCTTTCACGTAAATGATTGATATATACTTGGTGATATAGTATCATATTCTTGGTATGTTGCTATATGAATTTTATGAAACAAGGGCTGTCAGAGATGGGTTATGCTCACCGCATTCATCAAAATTTCAGTATGAAAAATAAATAGCAATAAGCGAGTTATGATTCTTGTGCACTGCCCTCCTTCTCATTGATATCTATCTACCTATGAAGTTAGTGTAATGCTCCAGACAAAAATTAAGTATGAAAAATAACAAAGGGCAATAACTCCTAAATCATGCAATAGAAAGTGATGGTTCTAGTGCACTACACTTTTCCTTGTTGTGATCTGTCAACCTATGAAACAGCGATTATATGCTCTCCCTTTCAGGGAGCATAAATTGTACTTGTGGGATTTTGTATGCTTGTTATTAGCTATTGTCATATATTGGAATGTCAACTTTGATTAAGTTTCCTTAGACCACAGTTATATAACATTACAATCTGCATTTGATTTGAATCTGCATTGAATCTTAGAAAAAAATTTAACTAGGAAGAAATTTGAAGTCAATTTATTATTAATGAAAATTAATTAATTGATGAAGAAAAAAAATGTGTTAAATTAAACTGTACATGTATGCAATGATTGGTTTACAAGGTTATATATAGGATAAATGGCCAGACATTTGAAGTAATTAGTAGAGTTATGTTGTCAGTTGTGCTAAGGTGCTCACCTGGTGCATCATCTTCAACATCTCATTATCTACCTCTGCCTGCAGGAAGGGAGGTAAACCAGTTAGTAAGGAAAGCACACATTTGTTGGACACAAAATCACAAAAATATTTCAATCGAAACTGATCACTTTTATTGAGTGGTATTTGTAACAGGTCTGTTGTAATTGGAATGAAATTTTGTGGAACCATAAGGAGAAAACCGTTACTTTTAGCATGTATCTAATTTCAGTAATTTAAAATTGTACACTTCTCTGTCTTCTTAAATTTCAATTGATCATGTATACAGAAAAACTCAAGTTGACAGTTAAATTATTCCAATTTTAGTTAAAAAATAAGTCCTCCTTCTTCCTAAAGACATATTTGTACCAATAATTATAAATGTCATTTTCATCATTTATTCTAGCTAAGAAATAAGCTAACTCGACATAATTGAAAGAATCTTCACTTCAAATAGAAAGATTCAGTTTTGAAATATTTGAAATGTAATTGATAAAAAAGTGCTTTCTCGAACCTAATAAATCCATTATTTCTTATTACATTATCCCCATATCTCAAATTATTCATGTTAAATTTTACATGACATTTACGTGGAGTAGTTCTTCTTACTGTTAACTTTATCAATTATCTCACTATCTGACAAAATTTACTTTTTGTTTAGGTGTAATGAGAAAGACAGGTGTAATGAGAAAGACAGGTGTAATGCCAAAGACAGGTGTAAACATAGGCATCAGAGATATATTTAACTTTTTAGAAAATTCATGTGAAGCAAATCCAAATAGAAAAATGTTAATATCTAATAATGGCACACAGACTTACGTTTCCATCGGTGTGACCATTGGTCTGGGCTGTGACTCCTTCCACTGAAGCAAAACATAGAAAACTTGTGACGTTATATGTTTACGATTACCTAGTATGTTGTCTCAGCTGTAACTGTTGTTTTAAATTCTTCTATACTAGTTCACTTATTTTGAAGAAGTGAGCTGATTCAATTTGGGGAGCGATGAAGAAAATTGAACACCTAGGCACATCTTCTTGAAGAGAAGTTCTTGTATCACAATCAGTTGTAAAATTATGTGTGACATATTCATAACTACACTGTCAGCACATCAGACAAATGACCAGTTTCACTGAGGTATATAAGATGGTAATAGGACAAGTAAAACCTTTCGTACATGGAGTCAGATAATAATGAAACATGAAGACAATAAGATTATGTATTGTAATAAAAACATGCCAAATTAGTGATCTGCTTTATATACATTAGGTGTAAAAGCTGATTAACTTTGTTTAAAGCTAATTTTGGCAGGACAAATTGCATGTTTTTGTCTTTTCTTCCTCTTAAGTAGTAGTTTTATTTACCAAACTTATCCTTCAATAGGCTCAGAGTGTCATATAAAATCTGTGTTTTAAAGTTAGAGGTGGGCTTATTACAGGACAAATAAAAAACATTTGTTAGTAATCTTACTTAACAGCACTTTGAGTTAGCTTATTACCAGATATAAATACATACCAGAATTAATTTGTAATATTTTGTAACTTTTTATACAATTCATCTATAATTTTTTAACTTGTACTCACAGCCAGTGCACAAAGGAAAACAATGAATATATGACTATCAACGAAACTGACAAATGCTCCCTGAAAAGGAGTTCATTAAACACAAAATTTAAACAAAGAAGTCTGTAAAAGGGTTTCAGGCACTGAATTTGATACACTGTACATCATCTTAGTATGACAAATGTATCCACCATTGTTATCCTAGTTTTAATGCAAGCAAAGTTACTGCTCACGACACAAAATTTTAATCAAAGGCAATGACTGATATTAAGGGGTTGAAGACCTTGAATTTGATGCACCTTTTCTTATTGTAACCAATATATAAATCATGCTCCATGTTCCTAGTTTATATACAGGCCAAGTTAAGCTGCAGACACAAGCTTTTAACAAAGCAATTTCTCTGTAATTTGAAGGGTTGCAGGCCCAAACATTTGTGCCCTACACATCATTTTTGTATGATCAATGTATACACCTAGTATCATTATCTTCGCTTAAATGAAACTAAAGTTATGCTCTGGACAAGAAATTTTAATAAAGGGTAAAAACTGGGTTGTAGGCCCTGAATTTGGTACACCGCACATTGCTTAGTATGACCATTGTATACACTAGATTTCATGATCCTTGTTCAACTGTGGGCAAAGTTATGCTCCCGACATGAGAATAGACAGGAAGATGGACAGACGGAAAAAGCGGTGAATATATGCTCTCCCAGAAAAAAAAAAAAAAAATATAAAATGTTGTGCATATATGAAACATCAACACACATATTGAAGCTTTAAGTGTCACCACTTAATACTGTATATTCCAGGGTATTATATTCACAATATATACAGGTTATTGAATACCTTTTGCCAGATTACAGTGTCCATGTGTTCATTCTATATCTTTAGTTTGTTTTCCTTGTGTATGTAGATCATCAGCTAATTAATTTCATAGTACAATGTTTGTGATAGATTGCAATTATGTACACCCAAAACTTTAATATACCCAAGAAAGCCCCACTCACGTGCCTTGCTGGAGACAGAAAATTATTGCAATTCATTGTCTGTCACCTCCAGCAAAGCTTTAGATACAATAATAAATTAATTGGAATAGTCTTTGCTGATCTTCATATTAAGAAAATTTGTCAGTGGTAGCTTACAGATTCATGATCAGGACAGAAAGACACATGGTAATAAAGGGCTATAACTCTGTATAATGCTTGATCTGAAACATTTTATATATGTAGACGACAGAGTTTGCTTCATAGTCTCCCATATCTCAGATAATCTTGGGGAATATGAAGCATGTAAGCTTGAATGGTTGTATATTTGTCACTATGAATATGGTCTTGGTTACAGATAAATAAAATGTACACTGTATAAAATCTGACCAATGTTCAATATTCACTTTTCAGATATTGTCTAAAAAGTATCAACAGGTTTAATCAAATTATAACTTTATTCAGCCCTGTATGTTTATTCACTTGAAGAACTTCCTCAAAAAATTATCATCAACTGAATGCTTAACATAAAGCTATGTGTTATTCAATGTGATGTGCAAAGCGTTGCTGTAACATTGGTCAAGAAGGTGCCAAAATGTTCTTAAAAGCCCTGATATACCATAGTAAAATCACCAAAGAACAAATCACCATGTTTAAATTATGTGAAAATGATTTTTGCAACCACACTGAACGCTTTTCAGGTAATTGCAAAATTTCTAATCAACAAAAGAGCTTGAGGCAATACTCTTAGCTAAAGATAGAACTGATGTATAAAAAGCATTATTACAGACGTAACCCACAGTAAATGTTGCCTGATTCATAAGCATGGTTATTCTACATACACAGCACCTCATACATACCCTTAGCACCACCTGTTATTGTCAAGTAAAACTTCAATCATTTCATTTTGATCAAAACTTATAAGTTCAGCTATAAATAAGTATACCTGGAGATATCCCTTCTACCCATACAGTATCCGTTAATAGGAACTCATCTTTTTGAGGGGAAACAAATTTCCCATTTATACCTGTTACATTGAAATGAATGGTACAGGACAGACAGACAGATAAACAGGGGTTACACTATATGCCTCCCCTCCCTAATTGGTGGGGGCATTGAAATCCTGTTGGTGTACAAGGCAGACTTTTTATTTAATCCCCTGTATGTTTTCCCTGTTGAGTGCTACGCATACCAGGGTTCGAAATTAACTATATACAACTAGCAAAATGCCAGCTAAAATCTGGTAATTGCTAGCTGGAAAATAATGAACTAGCAAAATTTTGCGAGTGGAAATGAACTATACCTAATCACTATTTTTTGACGAAACATCTGCCACAAAATGCCTTTCTCCATCTGCCTTTAAATGAGTAAATAGGTTACAAACACTGAAGTGACATAGATAATCAATACATTCGGAATTCCTCCAGTTTTTCCCTTGATAGTTATGTGTAAACCGAATAAAAAGTTGTCTTGGAAAACTCTACGATTTCTGTCTGCTCATCATGTGAAACGCGACATATCAGCTATGATAACAAACTTTTTCAAAAGGAAAGCATCTGACAGTGCTTGCGATGACCAAGACAATAGTCAACAGCCACAGCCTGGCCCTTCTGAAAAAAAATTGTCGAAATTGGAGAGTGTTTCTCCTGACGCTGCTGATATAAAATCACCGTGACAACAACGTGCATATACGGCCATGTTAAAAACGGTACGGAAATGAGAATATAACAGTAAATAAAAGTCAAACCTATTCACCAAAAAATTGCTAGTTTGTTCATCATTTTTGCTAGTGGAAATTTTAGGCACTAGCAATGGTTTGCTAGTGCCTAAAACAGTTAATTTCGACCCCTGCATACAGATAAATCTACATGTGGGTCTCGAGCCCTGTACTCATCTTGATGGGACTTGTAGAATTTCTGAAATACCTAATTTTACATTGTAGCCCCTCCCCCCCCCTGCCCCGCCTCAAGCAACAAACTCCACCCCCTACTCCATGAATTGTAATCTTTCCAAATGAATTGCTTTCAAACATTAACAGAAAATTCCATCTAAAATTAGAATTACTCCATTTCTTAGAACATTTAATGAGGAAAGACAAGGTCACCTTGTTTGCCCCAGAGCTCCAGCACCAGAGAATGTGTACCGAGATAATTAAGAAAATCCTGTGTGAATTTCCTGTAAACAAAGTCTTTCCTGTAGTCCACTTCTGCTGAGCTCTTACTCCACAGCGTGTCAGTGTGTAAAACTTTGCTTTCGAAGAACTTGTACCTGTTAAACAGATAATCATTCAAGTTTTGTGATCTGACCCTTGATTAACATTTATTATTTTAAAGAATGCTCCTTTAACAATAAAATAAAAATTGAAGGGTTCCATTTACCTCATATTAATCAATATTATGTTTTTGTCAGAAAATAAAAGTAAAACCAAAAGTGAGTCAAGTTTAGGAATTTATGAAGTAAGGAAATATGATAGAAGAAGCTTTGTGGTACATGTAGTTTATCTTGACTAGCATTTCAAGTTGATACATGCTCTTTCTTCCTTTGGATTTGCTTTTGATGCATGCATTCTTTGCTCTGAAATACATACATGTATACATGAAAGAGAGGATTTCTGGAAATGATTCTGTCCAATTCTAATCTATGACTTGTGAGCCATGAAAATAGTCTATAAAACACAGAAATGTTCTGAACTGGTGAAACTAGCTTTGAAATTCCAAATATTGTCAACTCATTCAAGCTAAACACCTGTAAAACATTGACATAATTGAGAAACCTGTGAGACAGCAGTGTTACCTGCAGTAAACACCTCTACTTTTGTCTTCCTTATTCCAGCGAACTCCCATGTATTGGTTGAGAATGACAGACAGATGAAATGGCTGGCCCAGTAATTCTGCTGGTTCATAAATGCGGTCATCTTCACTGAGAAGCTGCCCTTTAGCATCACATGGCAACAACTGGACATGCATGACAGCCTCCTCCTTGCCATGGTAATTGTGGAGGGCGAAGTGCTCATCTACCTCCAGACCATAAGACAGACTTTGTAGAAGGATATGGCAGCTGTGAACAGACCATATTCCACTCTTATTGTTAATAAAGAAAATTGTAAAAAACAATTTTTTGTGAAACAACATCATGGACAACTTTCCTCAACAACAACCTCAATCACTTAAGGAAAATAGCATCTTTTCTGCAGATCTAATAGGTAAAAGGGATGTTTCACAAACTGTTGGAGAAAAGAGTTGTCTACCTTCCAAGAAAGATGTCCTCCACAGGGTCCCAGAAAGGGTCTTTCTCTTTGGCCACCTTGAGGGAGCCATCATCCATGAATTGGCTGTAAAGATCATCCATTAGGTCTTTTCTGTGTAGGAACTTGTCACGAGACCACATCCAAATCTGGGTACACATTTTAAAAAAATTATCTCAATGAAGTTAATTGATAGTGAAATCTTGTATTGCTTTATTATCTACTCTTTGATCAGATTTGAATCCTGGCATTATAATATGTATGCACTAATCTATCAATATTTTCCAAACAAACTTAAACTGGTTATGACAGATGTGTTTCCTACCTTCTTCGTCTTAGTATTGGTTACTTTGACAATGACCTCTCGACCTGCTGCTTTACCCAAAGGGTCATGACTGGCATCACTTTTGATCTCTGCATCAAAATGCACAGCCTGAAACATCCAACGAAACAAACACATTTAAGTAAGACACCCAAAACCATAAAAAAAGGTGTAAAAATGTGACATACACACAAACATATATATACTTAAACATATCAGAAACAAAAGTAATGATTTTACAGTCAGTTTAACTGGTAGAAAGATTCAACGGGATATGTAAATCACTTAAGGAAACAATTACACGGTTTAGGCTGAACAGACAAGACATTTCTCCCCTTACCTTTGACAACTCTTCACTGATGGCATTAGCTTCAGACAGAAGTGGCAGTAGTCTTACATACTCTTGGAAAACGCGTCCAGTGGATGCCTCATCCACAGCCTCATTGGCACGGGGAGTCTGCAGGTCCACTGTAACACCCTCATGTTCAGCTAGTTCCATCATAAAGTAGTCATAGTTATACTGGTCCATTTGGTCACTAGATGTACGTTCCCCAGGTGGACCAATATATAAGAACAGACAGGATGAACCGAGGCGTATACGGTCCTGTAGTTAAAGTTCACCAAGTTAGTTATCTATATATCATATGCAAAGAGTATTGGTGACTTTGGATCTTGCACTAAGGTCAAATAGATCATGTGATCTTAGAATTTAAAAGTTGACCGACCTTGAGAAATACAAGACAAATGTATGATGAAACCTATTTGTCAATGAAAGACAAAATTGCAATGACAATCTTACTTTCAGGAGCATAAGGTTATAAAGACTCTGTGATTGTAAAATTAAGGAATGGAGAAATTTTTGACCTTTGAACTCATCAAATGACAGTGACAAGAAATTTCCCTCATGCCGTGACCTTAAAATGAAACAGTTGTCAATAACTGGGGTTTTTCCTGACCCTTTTGACCTTGGAACTTACCAAATGATGGAGACAAGTCTTTTCTCTGACCCTGTGACCAGACACAAACATCAGTGCTGATCTCTCTGCAGGTTCAATATACACCTTTGTGCCAGTGTGATGAATGATTGCATGCCTTGACTGTATCCTACATAAATAATAGTAGGTAATATGTCAATAATGCAGGAAATTCAAGATCACATAAAAGCTAGAAACCTTTTCAATAAATATTACCATTTAAACACATTTGACATTCATTGTCTTTTAGAAATTATCATTTTGACAAATTCTGATATGTAATGGTAAATATTTGCTTCATTTCTTCAAGTCATAAGACAGATCTACCCAGAATTAAACATATCATATCCCTCACAAAGGGATTGACAATATTTTTTTCTCTCTATACAAATATACATTTGCAATCTTTGACATATAACACAAATCAAACCTTACCCAAGACCTCGGAGCTGAACATTGACATCTCCAGCTTTCGTCTTTCCTATTATAGTCTTTCCTAAATATATAAAAACCAAACATTGTAATATAACATAACCGATCTAGCAAATACCTGTAAGACATAAATGCTGCCACTCCCATGTATGTTAGTATCATTGTTTGATGAAAAGTTGTCATATTAAAACCTTTGATATTATGATACTAGTAAAACCTTGACTAATGAAGAGGTAGGTTTGATAAGTGATTTAAGAGTTGTTGATACCTTTATCAAAGCAGTGTTTGATGATTCCAGAGAGCTGAGGGTCTTCATTGACATTGGTTATGTAAGGTTTGTGTTCAAATTCCAGATTTTTCTGGTCTTCCCCACCACTTACTGATTTCTCCCATTCTTTTCTGTGAACACCAAGGACAAAAACTAAACACATGTTGTGGTTATCAAACACAAACAGCTCATAGTTAAAAGCAATACATCTGTTAGGTTGAAGACCTCTTTCTCTGACCTTGGCTGATCTATTTTACCAAATTGACCTAATAAGTACCATGGGTTGCTTAGATAATACATATTAAGCACAGAGCCTATTAAAAATTGTTCAAAAAGAGCCACCATAAACACTTCGGACAGATTCTAATGAAGAGTTGTGATGTTTGAACATAAGAAAGATTATTCCCTGAGCTAGGGGATTCCATTTCTTTTGTAATGCAGAGTTATCTGCTCTTGTGAGTAGGTATCAATTGTTACATCATTTATTTATGAGAGTAATGTTCATGAGAAAACAATGCAATTTTCTCATGAAAACTATTAATGAAACATTCAATGACTGCTCACAAGAGCAGATAACTCTGCATTACAAAATAAATTGGTATAAAGGTGGAATAGAGAATTTTTTCTCTGCTTCTATTAAGGTGTTACATATTTGTAACTCAAAAAACAGATCCACAGTAGTTGCTGATTCAGGATTTTGCTCAAATTACAATCAACAAAATTTTCTGGTCAAGTATATTCATGTAATTGATTTTCAGTAAATAGGCAATACTCAGCCATAATAGAAACTAAAGACCTTGCTTGCTCGAGACGTTGTTCCCATGACAGATTCATATCATTCATCCGACGTTCATTTTCTTCTAACATCCTCTGTAGTTCTGTTCCAAAGAAAATCAAATTGAATTACATTCATCAAAGCTGATGACATTTCAGAAACATTAAGTGATTTTTTTTAATAGATTATACATCACCTCCAAGGTCAAAGGTGAAAATCTGAAATATATTAATTTCTCAAGATTTCACAAGAATGGTAAAAGAAAATTTATTTGCAAAAGATCAGTTTTGCTAAGTATTTTAAAACTTACTTTTCATTATAAATTACCAAACTGTAGTGTACATGTGGCTACTCTCAATGCCAGAAACTGATGTAAATAAATTGTACATATTCAAGTTTTTGATGTAGAATTACTGAAAGGAAATAATTCTAGAAAATTCTTTTGTTATCAAAATGAATGTTCATCACGGGAAAAAGATTATGGCTTTATACAACAATATGACAAATAATTTCATTTTTAATTATTTTCATTAAGGGTAACATAATTCTTTTCTAGCTAAAACACATCAGAAATGTTTCATTTTGCTTAACATAAGTAGGATTGAAGTTCGTTGGAAACTTCTATTTCAGACAAGTGAGTGACAGTGAATTTAGTGAGAATAAGTAAGAGTCTGTTCTCAGAGAAGATACATGTCAGACACCAAACCACCATAAAAACCTTTTGAATTTTAACTTAATCAAATCTGAAAACCTAGATAGTTTAGAAGAAGAAAAGGTGTATCAGATATGTATGGTACGTTATTCTTGTCATTATTATAATTACAAATCATGAACTACACTTCCTGAAGAATGTACTTGTTGACAATAACACAAAAAAAAAACAACACAAATTTAAGGATTAAGATGTTAGTTTTTCACTTTTCAACTTTTTTTTATCTTAGATTTTGTAGACGAAGATTTGAGGTTCATTTTAGTTTTAATGGAAAATTGGCACAAGACAAAACAAGAATTTTCAGGGGTAAAATAACAAAAAAAACAGATCACATGCTACACAAACTATAATTCCTACCATGATCAGTACTTGTCTATACTATTTCTGTGTTATACAGCAAATATTTATCCTTGTAGGACCCACAAAGTCATTAAACTATGTGTGACTATTAGACTATTAACCTATCTTTACAAATACTATTCAAGGGGAGATAATCTTCTCTACAGAATGAGACTAGACCTCGATTGAATGGGAAATGTGACATCCCTCTCATTTTGTATTCAAAAATAAGATGACAAAAACAGCAATCAAATCAAGAGAATACTGCAAATTACATGTGATAAACCCATGTGGAAGATCGTTGAGCTCATCCATCTTTACGTATCCTGAGATTATATGGTTTCTTGAATCCATTTATATGCATAAGTGAAATACAGAAAAAACAAATCCAAGCACTTGTTGATCAAAGTTTCATCAGCTTATCAGCATTTTATTTTTTATCTTTAAATTAGATAAGATTTAATGCACATTACTGCAAATATATAAACCAAAGAAAAACAAAATAACTTCAGCTTGAAAAACGGGAACATTACTGATGGGTCCCATTTTGTTTTCAAATGATTCTCATGGATATCTGTTTGAGCTTGATATTACAAATGACATTATTTCTGTAAACATATCTGATTTGATATCTATTTTGTAAGCTAAGGAAACTTTGAACAGCAGGTCTCTGGTGGTTTTCAGTAAATGTGAGAGATGTAAGTGATGAACATGTAACAGTCTCTCCAAGTCTTCAAGTAACATACCTTTGCGACCTACAAAAAACAGGGATCTTATCAGTCTTACCCAAAGTCAGTAAAGACTTAATACAAACACATCAGTACTATAAATTCATTTGATTTAGTCTTTAAATTCAAACTGAAATTGTGAAATACTTCAAAAAAAATTAACTGGCTATAAATGTACCCTTTAGTAATATGTAAATGTGTCAATATAATGATAAGGTGGCAAGGCAATACATGCATTGCACTAATGCACTGGTATATACCTGGTAGATTGGCACCTAGGTATCAAATGAAACACTGATACCTAGATATCCACTGAAGTAAAGGTACACACCAGTAGATATCCTGTCAAATACTGGTAGTTAGATATCTACTGAAGTACTGATACCTAGATATCCATAGAAGTACTGATACCTAGATATCAATAGAAGTACTGTTACCTAGATATCCACTGAAGTACTGATACCTAGATATCCACTGAAGTACTGATACCTGGATATCCACTGAAGTACTGATACCTAGATATCCACTGAAGTACTGATACCTAGATATCCACTGAAGTACTGATACCTAGATATCCACTGAAGTACTGATACCTAGATATCCACTGAAGTACTGATACCTGGATATCCACTGAAGTACTGATACCTAGATATCCACTGAAGTACTGATACCTAGATATCCACTGAAGTACTGATACCTGGATATCCACTGAAGTACTGATACCTAGATATCCACTGAAGTACTGATACCTAGATATCCACTGAAGTACTGATACCTAGATATCCACTGAAGTACTGATACCTGGATATCCACTGAAGTACAGGTATATAGATAACAACCAAAGTACTGGTACATTTATATCAATGGAAATAAAGGTACATATGGGTAGATATCCATTCAAGTATCTGCACCAAGATATCTATTCAAATACGGGTACCTAGACATAGACTAAAGTACTTGTGCCTTTTTTCCACTTAAGTTCTGGTACCTAGATATCCCCTTAATTACTGGTATATAGATATCTATGGCCACACTTACACTTAAGTACTTGGCATCAATTTAGGTACTGGTACAATCCAAACTTGTTTCTTAACATTGACATGCATGACAGATTAACAAACCACAACAATAGATTTGTTTCAGGTAATACACAGTCAAGTCATAACTAGGATGATAGCATGCTGTAGATGTAATATACCTTATGAACATACACAGAAGAAGGATTGTTACATCTTATAAACTGCCTTATCCTGTAATTCTGTCAGATACTTAGAAAACTTTAGTTTACAGTTACACAACATCTGATAGGTATCAGGTACACGGTCTACAATGATCAATGTCAATAGTCATGCAGAAGAAAACCAATTATCACCAGCTTTTTCAATATCTGCATACTTTCCCTCGTGACTCAGGGTAACTTGTAAGTAACATACATCAGACATGTATTTGAAATTAAGCATAGCAAAAGCATATCATTTATCTTAACTTAATAATCAGTTACATCATATAATCTTCAAACGATGATACTAATTTTTTTCAGCTACAGCCCTAAAAAGATTCAAATTTGAAAAGAATGTATATCAATATTAATCAAATTATACAAGCCCCTACTTATTTTTGGACAAAATTGACCTCTTTGATAATCATATGTATATTTGCAATATTTTTCCCGTTTAAAAGTGTTCACACTGAGATCTACCTTCTGAGGAGTCTGGTCCACCTGGACCACCTTTAGACAACATGGATAAGAGCCTCGCATTCTCCTCCTTCAGCTCACGGATCAGTCGCTCTGTGGGGCTCTCGTTCACCACAGCCTTATTTTGGATTCTTTTGGCCCTACATCAGTACAAGTCTAACATCAATGAAATACTACCATACCATATGTAGAAAGTCAACCTCTACAAAAACCTGTAACAAACTATGTATATTGAACAGCCAAACTGAGGGAAGAGGCATAATTGGCCCATTGCCGATTCCGCCCCTTTTGAAAATATTAACCAATGAAAAAAATAATTCCATTTAGCCCGAGACTGCGGCATCACATAACTCTCTACAAAAATTCAGTGGATAGGCCATAGCTTTTGTAGCTGTTAACGGAACTGGACTTAAATATTGCAGCATAGCATGAAGAAAACTTGAATGATAATCTTAAAACATGGACTAGCAGATAGCTATCAAAGACTTGATATAACAAAGGCCAGAATGTTGATTATTACACATACAAATTACAAATTTGTGTGGAGACCAGAAGGACACTTAGAGAGAAAACCATGAACACAATATTATGGGTAGAAATGTTATTTTCAGGATATTTTTATTATACTAAATAACCTTAACAGTGAACAGATAAGCTTAAAACAACCTATAAATAAATATCAGCTCTGACAATTCTATTACTTTGATTAATATATGCACTCATCTTACTTTTTATTACAAAGCAGTGATCAACAAGGGAGGTAATTCAGGCAACCCTAGATACATGATAAATCCTTACACACTTCTTCCCCTAGCAGCATCAACTCTGCCACACCATCAGATTACTTAATCATTTTCCATATAGGAACACTTCTGTAGGTTCATGACTTTGATCAATACATACTGTTCTGATGACCAGAAAAATTACAGGTAACTCAATCGGATCTCTCTCAAAATATTTGTCTATTTTTGTTCCACACAATCTGAAGGAAATGTTTCACACATTGTTGGGAATCAAGCCTTCAGGTTCCCATTGGTATATATAGATGAAAATCACAAAAAGTTGAATGGACTAGAGTGTTTTTTAGGTGTCATAACTTTTTACTCATAAATAAATTTATTTCTTGACTATTGCATGACATCACTGTGTGTTATAATGTCTTTTGAAATGGCAGAAAAATGAAAAATCTATGGACTACTATACAAAATAAAGGGTTGAGTCACACATTGATTTCTGAATTGAACTGAAGGACATTAATACAAACCAAATCATTATAAATAGGATATGGTATTTGTACAACTGCATCGATCAACTTTTGATCAATGATAAGTATTTCAATGTAATTTTGATGGTGAGATAACAGTATTGATCTTCCTTGCTACAAAGGTACAATTATATCTTTGGATACCTTTAGGGTTTTATGAGCTATAAAATACACACCTGTCTGCATATCTGAGAGTGGAAAGCGTCTCATCATAGTTTATAGCTGCTGGGCTGAGAGCTGCTATCTGTAACACAGACACAAGTACACACTCTAAAAATGCTATGAAAATTGTGAAGTGTTATTTTTTCCTGACTAGTAGTGTTAATTGAATTTTTTGAACAATATGTGTTCCTACTTTGATAAAAATGAAAACAAATTCTAACCAAAGAAATGGAAATAAATGGAATGTATTATCAAATAAGTGAAGCAGAAAATATAGGTCACAGTGACCTAGTCACATGAAAATGTAGTATTCATGGAGATGCAAAAGTTTGATTATGACTGTTGGAATTGTAGTACATGAATACGTATCTGAGACAAAACATCCAATGTTTCTTAATGATAGAAGCATTATCAACAGTGCTGAGCTCAATGTTCTAGGCAAAGTTTAGTTAAAGTTAAGTCAGCAAAACTGAAAATACAAGTCACAGAAATGTACATGTCACATAATAAAGTAACAGTCTAATGTAACCTTGTAAAACAGAAAATGCAAGTTTTCACAGGTTCCAATGTCATGACCATGCATAATGGTGTTGGATTCATTAAAATGATTAAGCGCTGTGACTACAGGACTGAAAACTGTAGCAATTAATGCAATGCCCATTATTAACAACTGGAGCAGATCCAGGTCTACATATGTCGTCAAGCTTCAGAGTATTTTTTTTAAGAGAATCTAAATAGACCTCTGAGGAGCTCTTCAGTTTACGCATTGAATTAGTCTATAATCATACACACTGTACGTTCATTATACCAATTAACTAGGTAGAGTGATTCAACGTGTATAAAAAAACAATAAAAAAAAATCTATTGTATTTAAAATGTAAGGTACGTATATACCTAACATACAACACATGACGACAAATTACCTTCTTATATGAAACAATATCTTCACCCGGAGATTTAACTGACCAGATATATACTTCAATCTTTAAATCAAGGGTGTCTGATTGACCCTAGGTAGGAGATTATCTAGTTTCATAATGGGATAAATTTATTACTGCCTATTTCAGAAATGACCAATAAAATGTGAAGATGAAATGTGTCTTCCTTATGAAGATAAGTGTCCAATAGAAACAGTCAGACAAGGTGAATTACCCATAAATCTACCATGAATTTTATCACAACAAGCCAAATGAACTTTGTGTGGGTCTTCTAAACAATGCAATGGAATGTGAATAAACCAGATACGAGACGACTGAGGAGGATGTTTGTTAAGGACATTTACACTTGTGATCATTGTGTACATGTTCACACTGGTCAACTTGGATTGTCTTTTATTGGGGGCATATCAGGTGAGGTCACCCCAGACCATAATAATAAAGGATGAGTGTTCATTAATATACAGTTGTGTATCAAAGCTGTTCAAAAGATGTCCAAACCAATCAATTAATGTCTTTTAATCAGCATTAAACATAATGATAACTGGTTTACTTGCAAGGTTTATCACCCCATCAACTCACAATCAAAAGAGTGTAATTAATTTAACAAGTAGATGTAGTGCACAACATGTACAATAATATTAAAAAGAAGTGTATGGTGGGGAAGGTATAATTTTTCCTCAACAAAACCTTAATTTATGTCAGTGTAAGTCTACTATGTTGCACAGAGTCAAAACTGAAAGAGGAGGTCCCTAGAAAAGTTTAAAACTATAAGGAAAAAGGACACAGAGGACATTGATGCTATCCAAACTTAATCAAAATGTCCATTGGATAAAGCCTACATTCAAAGAAATCTGGTGAAAATTGAGAAAGGAGATGTTTGTTCAACAATAGACAATGTTTGATGTTGTCTATGACACCATGATATTTCCAATTTGCTCATCTCCCTAAATGCACACTAATAAAAGACTTGCCACCTATTACTAAGTGATTGTGACAGTAGACTGTGATGACAGTAGACTGTGATGATGACAGTGGACTGTGATGGTGACAGTAGACTGTGATGATGACAGTAGACTGTGATGATGACAGTGGACGGTGATGGTGACAGTAGACTGTGATGATGACAGTAGACTGTGATGGTAACAGTGGACAGTGATGACAGTAGACTGTGATGATGACAGTGGACTGTGATGGTGACAGTAGACTGTGATGGTGACAGTAGACTGTGATGGTGACAGTAGATTGTGATGATAACAGTAGACTGTGATGATGACAGTAGACTGTGATGATGACAGTGGACGGTGATGGTGACAGTAGACTGTGATGGTGATAGTAGACTGTGATGACAGTGGACAGTGATGATGACAGTGGACTGTGATGACAGTAGACTGTGATGATGACAGTGGACTGTGATGGTGACAGTAGACTGTGATGATGACAGTAGACTGTGATGGTAACAGTGGACAGTGATGACAGTAGACTGTGATGATGACAGTGGACTGTGATGGTGACAGTAGACTGTGATGATGACAGTGGACTGTGATGGTGACAGTGGACTGTGATGATGACAGTAGACTGTGATGATGACAGTGGACTGTGATGGTGACAGTTGACCGTGATGATGACAGTAGACCGTGATGGTGACAGTAGATTGTGATGATAACAGTAGACTGTGATGATGACAGTGGACTGTGATGGTGACAGTAGACTGTGATGATGACAGTAGACTGTGATGATGACAGTGGACTGTGATGGTGACAGTGGACTGTGATGGTGACAGTAGACTGTGATGACAGTAGACTGTGATGATGACAGTGGACTGTGATGGTGACAGTTGACCGTGATGATGACAGTAGACCGTGATGGTGACAGTAGATTGTGATGATAACAGTAGACTGTGATGATGACAGTGGACTGTGATGGTGACAGTAGACAGTAATGATGACAGTAGACTGTGATGGTGACAGTGGACTGTAATGGTGACAGTGGACTGTGATGGTGACAGTAGACTGTGATGACAGTAGACTGTGATGATGACAGTGGACTGTGATGATGACAGTAGACTGTAATGGTGATAGTTGACCGTGATGATAATAGTAGACTGTAAGGATGACAGTAGACTGTGATGATGAAAGTGGACTGCTGGACTATTGCCTTCAGCGTCTACAATAACTCAAGATATCAATACAATGATCAGTGATTTTGGTCTCTTACCATGATGGTACGACTGTTCCCACCCAGCGCTGATTGTAAAAGCATTGTGAGTACAGAGTTGCGGTATGGCACCATGACTTTCTTCTTTGATGTTGCTTGGTCGGCAAGGGCACTGAAAATTTGATGATTATCGTAATATATTATCAGATAAATGCAAAAGAAAACATAGATTGAAAGATCATGTGAAACTGATACAAGGAACTGTTTCTAGACATTATCTCGTTTACTACCTGATGACATTGCCTAGTGTAGACAGACTCTGGTTGATAGCTGACCCTTCCCGCAGTCTGTCTCCGGTAGCACCAGTAGAAGCACTCCTCTCTGACCCTGCCAGGTCAACCAAATTGATATCACTGCTTCTGGTGTTACTCTTGCCATCAGCGCCCATTATGACCTTAAGTTAAAACACAATGTAATTAATATCTTGAAGTACAGTTCGGTTACAAATACAGAGGACCATAACTTTGTAAATGGTAGAAAACCTGAGCAAATTTCAGATTGATCAGCATGCAACACATTGCAAGGTGACAGAAAGACTGAGAATCAAGACAAGTAAAAACCCTATGTTTGATATGAGACACCATTATAGGGGATTATCAAGTTTATATTAACAAACTTTGTTTAACAACATTAGCAAGATTAGATTAACAAGATTCAACATGTTTAGATTAACAAGTTAAGAATAAGAAGGTTAGATTAACATGGTTAGATTACCAAGATTAACAAGTTAAGATTACGCAGATTAACAAGTTAAGATTACCAAGATTAACAAGTTATGATTACCAAGATTAACAAGTTAAGATTACCAAGATTAGTAAGTTTAGATTACCAAGATTAGTAATTTTAGATTACCAATTAAAAGATTAACAAGTTTAGATTAACAAGATTAACAAGTTAAGATTACCAAGATTAGTAAGTTTAGATTACCAAGATTAGTAATTTTAGATTACCAATTAAAAGATTAACAAGTTTATTAACAAGATTAACAAGTTAAGATTACCAAGATTAGTAAGTTTAGATTACCAAGATTAGTAATTTTAGATTACCAATTAAAAGATTAACAAGTTTAGATTAACAAGATTAACAAGTTAAGATTACCAAGATTAGTAAGTTTAGATTACCAAGATTAGTAATTTTAGATTACCAATTAAAAGATTAACAAGTTTAGATTAACAAGATTAACAAGTTAAGATTACCAAGATTAGTAAGTTTAGATTACCAATTAAAAGATTAAAAAGTTTAGATTAACATGATTAACAAGTTATGATTACCAAGATTAAAGTTTAGATAATTTTAATTACCAATTAAAAGATTAACAAGTTTAGATTAACAAGATTAACAAGTTAAGATTACCAAGATTAGTAAGTTTAGATTACCAATTAAAAGATTAAAAAGTTTAGATTAACAAGATTAACAAGTTAAGATTACCAAGATTAGTAAGTTTAGATTACCAAGATTAGTAATTTTAGATTACCAATTAAAAGATTAACAAGTTATGATTACCAAGATTAACAAGTTAAGATTACCAAGATTAGTAAGTTTAGATTACCAAGATTAGTAATTTTAGATTACCAATTAAAAGATTAACAAGTTTAGATTAACAAGATTAACAAGTTAAGATTACCAAGATTAGTAAGTTTAGATTACCAAGATTAGTAATTTTAGATTACCAATTAAAAGATTAACAAGTTTAGATTAACAAGATTAACAAGTTAAGATTACCAAGATTAGTAAGTTTAGATTACCAAGATTAGTAATTTTAGATTACCAATTAAAAGATTAACAAGTTTAGATAAACAAGATTAACAAGTTAAGATTACCAAGATTAGTAAGTTTAGATTACCAATTAAAAGATTAAAAAGTTTAGATTAACAAGATTAACAAGTTATGATTACCAAGATTAACAAGTTAAGATTACCAAGATTAGTATGTTTAGATTACCAAGATTAGCAAGTTTAGATTAACAAGATTAACATGCTCAGATTAAAGAGGTTAAAGAATCTGGGGAAATTCTAACCTCTTAACCTGTTTTGTTGTCATCGTATCATTGTTACAGGTATAACAGTATGATTCTGCCCAGTGATCCTCACCATATAAATTCTCGACCGAAACATTCAACAGGACACAAACTGATTCCGTTTTTTTGTTTTTTATTACAACTTAGTTTATTACTATGTACCAAATGTTGATGCCACTTGTCAATCTTAAAAGCTTATAAACCTGTAAATAAATCATGTAAATCCTGGATTCACAGTGGATTTATGGTCATATTTTATCAAGTGGCCTGCAATGCTAAGTACTAATGAAAAATATGACGTGTTCATCCCACTGGCTTATGTAAAAGTCTTTTATCTCTTGTTTACCTTTTAATTTGTGTTACACAAGCAAGGTACAGGTGAAGTGTTTCTAAAGAAGTATGCCATAAAAACATTCCTCACCATGTCTACCTTGATAAGACGAGGACGAGGGATTCAGAAAGAGGTATATTGGACAAGAATTCCACAGAAGTGTCGCCTGGCCAACAAGGATTCTGGAGATGAGTTTTATCAAAAAATAGCCATAGATATTCATTGCATTTATTCTATTCATACAATTTGTCCATTTGTTTGAGATATGATGAGTAAACTTGCAAATTAGATGTATAGTGTCGAAGAGAACTGAATCCTGGGGGTAGATTTTCCTTATCAATACCACTTAATGTTTTTATCTTAATTCTGATTTTTCAAAGATAGTTATGATAATGCTAATTTGCAATAATTTCCATTTAGAATGTATATGTATCAATACTTTTAATGTAAATATGAGCATTTGCTATATATGTTAAAACTGGTGTAAAAGCATGAAAGTTATTGCCATTTGCAGTACATTGCGTTATCTTGCAGTTTCTGTGACATACAGTGAAGAGTCTGGAAACAGTTCTACTTAATTGAATAAAATGAATATTCCCATAGATATCTCCAAAAATTGACCAAACACTGCATTAAAGCTACATATGATGTTGTGTTAAAAAAACCACCATATTTGAGGATTTGATTTTTATTTCCTCACAGGGTATTTATATAAAAAAACAAACGCAGAACATGCATCATATTTAGAAAAGAATCATTACAGAACTGATTAAAGCCAAATTCAAACTTTGCACCAAACTGTTAACAAGCGAGTGAGTACTCATAAACCAGCGATATGAATTTACAGGTGAATGTTACTGTGATTTTCTCACTCTGTGCAGACTCTTTTGATGCTTTGATTTGATGGTCCATCAATAAAATTCCTATTTTGAAAGTATTTATAGTGATCCTTGATTGTCGGAAAAAGCAATCACAAGCAAGCACTTCTGGTAAGGAAGCACTGTATGAAGTTTGATCAGCCAAAGTGAACTCAAGTTATCCTGACAAAAACCTTTGAGCAGACGATGGCACTACCAACATAGTAATACCTATATGTTGCTTTGGTTAGCAGGCAACATGAAAAGCAACTCATTTTGAAGTTTGGCATTATATGTATAAAATTTATTTTTTTTTATTGCCAACAAAGAACTTAGGTAATTATATCCATGATAAATCTTAAGAATGGGCCATTTACAAGACTTATTCAACAAAGAATTGGAGATGCCATATATTTGATGGATTACCAATGGAAATACGAGGCATATGTATTCAATAAAAGTATAATTTTTCATACCACAATACTTATCATCATTAGTTTGTCATCATAAATGAAATCATGCCATTGGATCACTTTAACCTCCTAGAACCTTTTGGTCAGTTGAAATAAATCAAAGAGCAAGTAAGTAGAAAGTTGAAGTACAAAAGTTCTGCCAGATGGACCATTATATGTCTGACACATGCCAAAGATATTGTATTGGAAAAAAATAGAAATATGGAAACGATCATGATTAAGACAAAATGTCAAGAGGGAAACCTGCTATGCATTTAAATAATAATAAAAAAATTAAATAAAACAAGTTTTTTTTTAGATTGAGAGAGAACTGAGAAAGAAGTCCCTGGACAAAATTAAAATGTTGGAAATAACAAAGGGCAACAACTCAGAAAAATTAATTAATTTATTCATGACAACACAAACTCATTTTATGGTTTTAAAGCCTTCAAAGTTTCAAAGAAATTAATGTAGTCAAAACTAAGAGGAGAGATATCTGAACAAGGTAAGGATGACAAAAAACAGAGTAACACCGTCTCTAAACGGTTGTGAAATTACAATGTCATTAGCAAAAATATGATTTCATGTTGTGGTTTTAAAGCCTACCAAGTTTCAAAGATATTGGTTAAAACTGAGGAAGGAGATTATCATACAAGATAAACATTAGGGAAAATACAATGAGCAAGGACAGTAATTCTTCCAAATAAGGTCAAATCAAACTGCCATTCAAGAAAACAAAACTTCATATCACATGATTAAGCCTACCAACTCTGAAAGAAATAGGTTGAAAACTAAGGCGGAGTTCTCAGGACAAAAAGAAAGTTAATGACAGATGGACAATGCCATACCGTAATATCCAAACAAAATTCTGACAGGCAAAATGAGGTGTTTAAATAATAATGAATGTAATATGCTAGAAAATTTTTCAATCAAATATCACAAAAAATACCTTCAGTAGCATGTTGCAAAAATGGCCTTTTTTTTTCTTCTAAATTACTTTCCTGCTTTCAAACTTTTTAATAAGATCCTTTTAAAAGTCATTTATCCTCATCATCCACACTAACCTGGGAATTAACACCTTAAACCTCAAAGATACAATAATCCTTAAAATTTACACCATATACCAGTAAACGACAACCTATATAAATCAATATTCAATGATACTTTTACAGCTTTTAATGTTGGGTAATAAATTGTTCAATGTTACCAACTTGTTAATGTTGACAGCTTAAGTAAAAATCTACTCCCATGTCAGGTCTATACTTGAATGTCATGATGCAATGATAAATTAAACAAATCACAGTTCAGATAAGACAGTATTTGTATACAAAGTTGTGGTAAACATGATGTAAGTGACAACTCATTTCCCAGTATATTTATCACATCAATCTCAATAAATTGCTCCCTTTGTTAGGCTAATTCAGCTTCCAAAATAAAAGATAAATGAATCTTACAAAAAGAATTAAATATTTTGGATAAATATACACCTTTAAGAACAGTAACAATTCTCATCCTTTCAAAATACTCTCAGGGAACAGGAATGTTTACTCAGTTTCATCAGTATCTCATCAATAATATTTAAAATACGCTTTGTAATAAAGTACATATTAAGCATTAACAGACTCGATCACATTCTAAAGTTTTGTCTTTTATGTGACACTTTAGTGTTAATACACATACTGACTGATCACTGTGTAAACAGGTTTTATTACATTTTGGTACATAGATTAATTCTTTTTCAAGATAGAGATGAATTATCCAAAGTAGAGGAGTTGGTTGTAATAAAATAGACCAAAGTTAAAGGTATCTGAAGCTACAGTTTAAACAGGATAGCAATATATTAGAAAATTTATTGAAGGCTTCAAAGAGAATATTGTTGCAACTCCCAGACACATTTATCAAATCGATTGTGAATAAGGTTAGGTCACTTCATGGGTATATGCTAAACTTGAAAATGTAGAAATGGTAATTTTATTCAGATTATTTCTGCTATATATAACAACAGTATCAACAATATACATAATATTATGTAAAGTACATATTATCAATTTACATTAACTTATGTGACTTTTAAAGATTACCATAAACTTTTCAAATGCATGTAATACATTTGCATTTATTGGTTATTTGTCAAGAACTTTGTATTCATTGGTTGTTTGTTATAAGTAATTCTATATTTAGGACAGTTTGTTGCACAATAACCCAGATATAGTCAAAAGTATTGTTTATATAAAATGTAAATGACAGTTTATTCAGTGCAATATCTAAAGCTGTCTTACATTCTAGTCATTAATCTTTTATATTTTACAAACAACATGTAACAATTTATTTCAACTTATTCTAATCACTCTTGTTCGCCTTGATGTAAGCATGTAGGAGAGGGACGGTCAGGAAACTGAAGTACACGGAAAAAACCTAAATGGCCTTTCAGGTGACCCCTACCTTTTCACAATCATCTGTGGAATAGAAACCCAGACGGCTAAGTGAAAGGCAAGTGCATTACCACTGTGCCACCAAACTACCTGAAGTTCAATAGTCTTGTTGCTTTTATCACACTTCAGGTTAATCCTGTGCACTGAAGAGAACTATTGCAAAAACACAATTTATTGTCTGCTTCCTATGTTTTCTCACTAAAACCAGTGGTGTCTATTTTTCATGCATCTATTTAAAAGATGTTGGCAATATATGTCAAAGAACTATTAATATTTTCAGACGTAATAAATAACTAAAATATAATTAAAAATATTTCTTTGGCAGCCTCTCAACAAAAAATAATAAAGGAACATTCAAATAAGATGCCCTGGTTTTTCTCACGTCCTAACAATGACTTATCTCAGGTGTTAACAGAATTTTTATCACAAGTGTCAATACAAATACAACATATAACAGATTATTCATTGTTCAGGTAGAAAGCAGGTTTTATTGTATATAACATATTGCTTTACCTTTACACTGTGCACCTTTACTCTCTATGATTTTCCATAGTCAATAAAACATAATGTTTGCCCCAGAACAATGATTACCGATTATCTCGATGTTGACTGCTTACGTCACAGCTCATTAATGTTCAGTACTCAACAATATCTGTCATTTACATTAAGCAATATGCCCATCCCCCCCGAAAACGGGGAAGCATTGCTGACACCAGCTTTCGATCTGTTGTTGACATGTTGTCTACCATCATGGACAGTTTTGCTGAATATACCGTTGAAGGCCTTGATGACATTCTCAATGACAATTTGTTGACTGAAATTTCCAACATGTGTCATGTTGAATCCTTGGACCAAACTGTTTAGTCTTCTGGTTCAATATAATACATGAAGACCTGGAAACCCAGTCAACAAATGTAAACCATTACCATGATGAGGGGGTTATTGTCATCATTACCTGTTCTATCATCTATACAAAAACAAAGAGACATTGGTCTGTTGATAATATATATCTATTAGACACCTCATTATAATAGACTTTTTGTAGATTCATCTATCTCCTCTGTATCTAAATATTTTGTTAAGACGGCTTTCAGAATGACCAAAATCCTTGTCTTAATAAAGTTCACAGTCATGAGGATTACAAGAAGCTGATGAAAACATTTCAACATTGTGATGAAATGTGTTAATTTACATACAAAATGCAATAAAGAAATTTCCTGAATGTAGTGTATGAAAAACCTTTTCAAAGTCTATGGCTGCTGAATTCAATAGAAAAGACAAGATGAGGCGATGTTCTAGTGACAGAAGCATATGATGATCTATGTTCACACAATGAGGTGACATAGAGAAATGGATGATGATGATGAAAGTTTACACTCGGAGGTGGTATACTGATGATAATAAGAAAACAATGAGGTGAGGACAATACAAGTTGACACCATGCATTAACCTGTGTGTATGATGATGGTTAAAACAATGATATGATGGACTCTACCTGATTGAAGCGTATGGTGATAACCATATGGGATCGTGATGAAGTAGCATTCATGTTGGTGGACGCAGTTGTTCGGTTCACTGTACCCTGCTCCATCAACTTTTCTATCTCCTTGTAGTTACGCACTGGCACATGCTGAAAGTACACAATTAACATTGTGGAATTAAAATCTTTTGGTGGTTTTAGAATAATTAACTTCATTTTTATCAAAAACAATCACCAATTAGTACACTTTTTTTAATCCTAATGTTCTCATGCAAAAGACTTGTGAAGAATATTTTGGACATTATTGCTAAAGAGTTAGTCCAGGATACCATCCCTACAACAAAGGATTTCTATGAAATTGTCATCAAAATTTTATTTGAGTTGCTTAGGGCCTAAATTAGTAAGATACATTAAAAGAAATGCTGAGTTTTGAAATGTTGCTGGACCTTTCACACAATTTAAAGCAAGCATGATAGTTAAGTACACTTCAGATAAGGATATGAATCACTATCATCAACAAAATGAAGACACTATCTCAGAATATCCAAACATAACCTACTTTTAGTCCCTCCACGTAAAACCCTGTCTTTAGGTCCTGTCGTATCTTCAGGCCACCTGTCTCTGCTTTACTCTTCACAAGAAGATCCCGTACCTTCTCATTGTATATTTCTAGCATACTGAAGGATACCTGCAAAAACAATCAAGTCTTTTATCACCACAAAAGTTTTGATGGAGAGTAGTTCTTAATCTCTAGCCCACTGAAAGATACCTGTTAAAGCAAACCTGGTTGTCAATGATTGCTTTGTGCTAAAGCAATGCCACATGTAACACTAAGTAGTCAAACCTCCATTTTCTTATGCTCCAGACAAATATTTTGATTAAGAAAATCTAGAACCCATCTGACTAATTCAAATCTGTCTATGACTCATAACAAATATCCATATAAGGACTCCTAAATGACCACATCCTTTTTCTTTTAGCAATAATTTTTAATCAAAATGTGTTTAATGATCGTAAATTACCTAATTGTTTTGATTGACCAATTCATATTAACAAGAGATCCCAGAGGGATCTTGGCGCCCACCATTTGAGGATCTGTTTTCAGTTCTTGAAGATTTGTTTACTTTTTTTGTTTGTTTGTTACAGGTGTTCATGAACTGGTCTTCATTGAATGTACTCAATGATGGCACAAGATATTTTTATTAAGCACCTATTAGCAAATATAATTTGAAAAAGATCCCAAAGCATTATTAGATAGCAGTCAGTTACAGGTGGATAATGGACAATATGCTTGTGCTGTATTACTGTCAACATCCAAGATGGCTGCCTGTGGGCCACCTTGATTTCAAATCAGTCCAAAAAAGGTACAATGCACAACTAGGGACCAAGGGAAACCAATATCTATGAAATATCAGAAGAATCCATCCAGTACTTCCTCAAATATAGCAGTAACAAGATTTTACTCTCAAAATCCAAGATGGCTGCCTGTCAGTCATCTTGATTTCGGATCAGTCCAAAAAAATAAAGGGAACCTGCATATGAAATATGAGAAAGATCCATCCAGTACTTTCCAAGAAATAGCGGTAACAAACTTTTACATCCAAAATCCAAGATGGCCACCTGTCGGCCATCTTGAATTCGAATCAGTCCAAAAAAGGTACAATGCACAACTAGGGACCAAGGGTAAACTGCATATGGAATTTGAGAAAGATCTATCCAGTACTTTCCAAGAAATAGCAGTAACAAACTTTTACATCCAAAATCCAAGATGGCCACCTGTCGGCCATCTTGAATTCGAATCAGTCCAAAAAAGGTACAATGCACAACTAGGGACTAAGGGGAAACTGCATATGTAATTTGAGAAAGATCCATCCCGTGCTTTCCAAGAAATAGCAGTTACAAACTTTTACTTCCAAAATCCAAGATGGCTGCCTGTCGGCCATCTTGAATTCGAATCAGTCCAAAAAAGGTACAATGCACAACTAGGGACTAAACGGAAACTGCATATGAAATTTGAGAAAGATCTATCCAGTACTTTCCAAGAAATAGCGGTAACAAACTTTTACTTCCAAAATCCAAGATGGCCACCTGTCGGCTATCTTGAATTCGAATCAGTCCATAAAAGGTACCATGCACAACTAGGGACCAACGGTAAACTGCATATGAAATTTGAGAAAGATCCATCCAGTACTTTTCCAGAAATAGCGGTAACAAACTTTTACTTCCAAAATCCAAGATGGCCACCTGTCGGCCATCTTGAAGTCGAATCAGACCAAAAAAGGTACAATGCACAACTAGGACCACTGCATATGTAATTTGGGATCCATCCCGTGCTTTCCAAGAAATAGCAGTTACAATAACCCACCATCTATTTGAATAGATGGTGGGTTAACAAATATGTAGCAACTGAAATCTGATATAACTGTGTTAAAGGGGATCAGGTGTACTATGCCAGTGACAAACATTACATGTACATAGACTGTGGGGTGGGGATCAGGTGTACCCTCCCAGTGTTAGACATTACATGGACATAGACTGTGGGGTGGGGATCAGGTGTACCCTCCCAGTGTTAGACATTATATGGACATAGACTGTGGGGTGGGGATCAGGTGTACCCTCCCAGTGTTAGACATTAAATGGACATAGACTGTGGGGTGGGGATCAGGTTTACCATGCCAGTTAAACACATTACATGGGTAGACTGTGGGGTGGGGATCAGGTGTACCATGCCAGTGTTAGACATTATATGGACATAGACTGTGGGGTGGGGATCAGGTGTACCATGCCAGTGACAAACATTACATGGACATAGACTGTGGGGTGGGGATCAGGTGTACCCTCCCAGTGTTAGACATTACATGGACATAGACTGTGGGGTGGGGATCAGGTGTACCATGCCAGTGTTAGACATTATATGGACATAGACTGTGGGGTGGGGATCAGGTGTACCATGCCAGTTACACACATTACATGGACATGGGCTGTGAGATGGGGATCAGGTGTACCCTCCCAGTGTTAGACATTATATGGACATAGACTGTGGGGTGGGGATCAGGTGTACCATGCCAGTTAAACACATTACATGGACATGGGCTGTGAGATGGGAATCAGGTGTTCCTTGACTGTAACAAGACATTACAAAGACATGAAATGTGAGGAAGAAATGTCCAACACAATTATTGTATTTATTCAAAATTAAGCCCTTTACTAGTGATTTCCTTATCCAAATGTAATCATTTGATTTTCCTGTAATGACCATGAATTTTACAAGAAGAATGTAGTGGACTTACTCTGTACGGTGACAAGACATGCTTTATCCCTACACTCACTAAACTGATGATACAGCAGATACAATATCCCTTCTGGAAAGTAAGCTAACTGACATTGACTGAACTAGTTTTAGAACATGTTCACAGTGAAAGAGTTCCCAGTCAACACTTGACCCAGATTTACATCATCATTCAAAAGTATCTATAGAAAATCTAAATTCCCCTACATTTATTATTAAGATGTGATACAGGACTGACAACAACAATTATAAAAACATTCTCATTTTTTTCCATTCCTGCATAACATTGAAATATGTTGGCAAACTAAACCATATACACTAAACTAGAAATACCAGCATACAGACCCACAGAACCAATAACATTACACAGATATATGTACAGTTCAAATATGCACAGTTTAAAATTCAAACAAAAAGAATACCCCGCAAATCTTTGATTAGAGGCACAGCAAGATCTCTTGGGAAAGCGGTAGGCAGTAGTGATAAAGATTTGGTATGTTTGTTTTGTGATTGATCACCAATATGTTGTGGTACAAATTACATACAAGGCAAGTAAATACAGATTGGTCACATATTCAAAACTGAAAAGTCACACTGAAAACATACCCCAGTTGTTAATTAAATGCAGTAGGGTACATCAGAATATAGAAAGGAAATCATCAATAATCTCTCTCAATCCTTGTCCAACCTTAATGTAATTAACCCATCAGTTAGTCCCTGTCTGGTTATATCTAGTGCAGTTTCAGAAGACATGCCAACAGATCAATGCCTTGTAATAAGAACACCTTATTTAGTAAGATTAATGTTGGCCCCTGGGCTCTTTTAAGGTAATAATAATTAACTTCACACCAAATATGGTCAAGTAATGATAAAATGTTTCAGTTCATTCACACTGAAGGATTTCATTTGTATTGACATGAAAAGATAAAACAAGTAGGATTTTATATGAAATACAGTAAATTCTCTTTATCTACTTCCTGGTTCATCACTGACACACACTTTAATGTCTCTATGTCTACTGAGACTCCATTTTTAAAGGTACACTTTATAAATTATGTTTATACATGACTTGAGATAGTGAAATTTTCACTCAGCAGGAGAGATAATTTACTACTACATATACTGTAAAGTAATGCTTTCTTGCACTCAATTTCTGTACAAAAACCGGAACAAATTTACTTATCAATGGGAAGAACAGACTATGAACAATGAAAGCATATACAATTATTATTACAACACAGGTCATCTAGCCGTAATATAAATAGCTCATCACAGAGGAATATTTTGCTCCACCTCATATACCAATAATAGGCTACTGTCACAAAAGAATTTTAATTAATCTTCATAGAATGTTTGTGTGCAGAAATACATTCATAGAAAACAATGTCAAGAGAGAATGTTTGTGCTGTGTTTACTAGATGCCTATAGCTACGATACATATTGTAGATACTATTTATTAGTCTGGTGAAGACCTTGGGCATTATGACATTATAACAGATGCATTATAACATGAAGCAGATCTATAGTCATGTGAATCAGAACTCAAAGAGGCAAATATTGATGTCCTCAAATGTCAAGCCTAGTAAACAGAAAATGAATCTATGCTGTTTTCTCTAAATCTATCAGAATCTAAAACCAGATGCTACATGTTGGCCAACCCGCTATGTGAACTTCATGAAAGAGGGTGAGGACTCATCCTTCATTGTATCAATACTGCCAGATTCTGATCCTTTTCATCAGTCAAGTAAAAGCTTAGTATTCCAATGAAATTCCAGAGGTATGGTAACGGAGTCTTAGAGGAAATCTCATTAAAAAATCTTGCATTCTTTGATCCTTGTGTCCCATGCCGATGTCAACACTATTTTGAGAACAAATTTCATAAGAATCTGATAAACCATTCATCAAAAGAAGTTGAAGATATCATAGTTTCTGAATCAGCTATAACAAATTGACAATGATTGAATCAAACCATAGGTATACCAAACACTGTACATGTTTATACATTCATAAAAATCAGCAAAATTAAGGAGTACCTGTTAGAACAAACCATACTTTGATGATTGTCAGTGTCAAAACATGATCTGCAGAACTTGACTGTAACACCTGGTGATGAGTAAATAATTTAGGCAAAGTTGATTAGGTAGATTCAGGTAAAAAGTATAATCTGAAGTTTGTATCGGCTTTCTAAGCTGTTTCATTAAGATGATAAGTTGCACTTTAACAATACAACATAGAACCAAAAGAAAAAAAATAAATAAGAGATATCAAAGACATACAGAAGCAATAACTTCTTTAATACTAGTGTTCTGCTACTGTGTAGAACAGCTTAAACGGACAAAGGTCCTCTCTAGTCCTACAGACACTACTGTCTGCATTGGTGAGTCATCTATACAATTTCACAAATTACATATTCTGATCTATTTCTTACACCTGTGATTTATGTATTTACACCAGTGCACTTCCAGTGCCAGCGTATTATGACCAGATGCAACACAGCACCATGCAGTTATTGTACTGCTGTCTTAACTTGAAAAAGAACATGAAAGCAGATAAATGTAAACGGCTAACATAAATTGACTTGCAGAAAATTTATTGAGGGGTGTTTTAAAGATTGATGAGAGTTAGTCTGCTAGATCAGGCCACTCTAAAAAATTGTATTTGTGCAATGATTTTTGTTCACTCCTTGGAACACATGCTTTCCAAGTTTTGAACAGAGGAGATTTTAACTCTGATCTATTTATAGACCTCTTCTTGACAAATTAACACCTTAAAACTACATATCTTAAGCTACTGAGAGTCTAGCTGGGTTTTTAAAATTATGAATAACTTAAATGACTGGTGCCCTCTTATACATAACATCCTAACAATAATTTGTTTTCATGTGTTGGAAATTAAAGGCAAGATCTGGAGGATTCAGAACTGATTGCCTGTGTCAACTCCTCATTATCTATCAGTCTTTCTCAATGTTGTTCTTCAGGATAAGATGATTAAAGCATATATAAGGGGTTGTGGAGCCAACACCATCATGTTTTCAAATGTGGATACTTCTAAGGTCTTAACCCTTTGTCTGGATACCCAAAGGTGATTGATTAGAAATTTTATATTAATGCATAGGGATCAATTACAACAGGCAAGAGGTCAGGGACTCATAAAAAGCTCTATTAGAGCAACACTGGTCAACTTACTAGTTAGTACGGCCCCAGCACCTGCTAGGATGACCCCTATGAATTAATTAAAACATATTTGGTTTTAAACAAATTGATGTAATATTGACAGGATGTTAAGTAGGAACTGTTTGTTACAAATAAATCAATCTATAAATGTATTCATATTCTGAGTAATTGATGTAAAATTTGTGCTCTAGTAACAATCATTATGGAGCAAAACCTACACTAATTACTTAGATATGGATTATGTTATCCTGCCACTCTTTTGTAACATGAATTGAGCAGGTCTTCTAATTGATTAATGTTAAGATAAAGCTATAGGTGGGAGTCAACAATACTGTGTTTAGCCTTGGGTATTTAATCTGTATAAAGAGGACTAGAGGTTGCCATTCATATTTCAACCTTTATCGATCAATATTCTGATACAATTTGTTATGGCAACCATCATGAAGCAAAGTAATTACCTGGAACCGAATTCTGTTTTTAACATTAACCAACAGTGTGTTAACAGCATGCCTGTTTACATTCCCATGCCAGCACTGATTATACAGCTGTATAATAATACAGGGTTTGAATAAAATCAATCCTCTATAGCCGTATGATTGTGATAAATATAACAAATATATCAGACCAAAAAATTATACAGTTTATTCATGGAGAAACCTTTTACCGACTTTTCATACTGCATTAAAAAGAAAAGGTTATTATTGCATAACATAGAAGCATTTTTTTATTGAAAAAAGTTACATCAGACCTCTTGCGTACTTTTATATCCATAGATTTATCAGAATTTTTGTCATTTCTTTGTCCAGGGACATTGTGCCTCCATCCTGCTCTAGTGTTTGATTTACAAATGCTGCAGGGTACAAAACATCTTTATGGGCATCAAGTAAAGTATAACTCCAACATCATATCAATAGATAATTGACAATTGTTGGTGTTGATTATTAGTGATCTAATAACAATTAACATCTACAATTTGGAGGATCAACACCTTTATATAATCTGATATTGGAACTGTTTGTCATTACCAGAGAGTACTGATGAAAGATGTCCTCTCGGCTAGCATTGAGTATGCCAATCCACATAAACACAGTATATCCTGATTTAGGAATATCGGATACATTTCAGATTCAAATATATCCAAAAGCTTTAGATAAGATACCAGGGTGTTTTATAATTACATTCACAATCCCTATTAGGCCATCTGCTACTTTTCAAACTAACCCTGCACAATCTGAAATTCTTCAAAGCTCCATTTTGACATGGATAAACTTTTAAATACATTTGGCCATTTTCAAAACATGGAGAACTTGTGTTGTTAGTTTTAAGGAGGAAGGGGACAGTCACAGTCAGTCATTCATTTACTTCAGTGAAGGCAAGAGTAATCATGTTGCATTGTATCAGATATATGGAAATTACAAAATTGATTAATTGTGGAGCTTGTGTACCTCCCCTTCTATGTTTTGACTTTTCTTTAATTACTACGGATTTTCCTCTTTTGCCACTTAAGCTTTAAAATTGAGACCCTAAGCATCTGTGATGAGCCCCAGAATGACAAAACAGCTGTATGATGTAGTTTAAATCATTATTTGGCTCTACTGTATCTAACTCTAAATTTGTATAATAAGGTGTTATTCACTTGTGTGTCTTTTGTATAATATTAAAACATAAAAATGTTAATATGCAAGATTCGAAAAGTGGAGATACAAGATTCTGGAAACAATATTCATAATGATAATAAAACAAGAGGCCCATGGGCCTTAACGGTCATCTGACAAAAAGCAAGCCAAACTCTAACAACAGTGAGTCTGCTGTTAAAACAGTGGGCTTTATTCATTTGAATAAACTTGGTAGCCCTTCCTTCCAGCATCCTACAGGCCCAATATCAGCACTCTGAGCCTTTTGGTTACTGAGAAGAAGTCATTTACAGATTTTAACATATCTGAACCCTGTGATCTTGAAAGTGGGTCAAGGTCATTCACTTGAACACATTTGGTAACCCTTCCTCAAAGCATCCTACAGGCCCAATATCAGCCCTCTAATCATTTTGGTTATTGAGAAGTCATTTGCATATTTTAACATATTTTAACCCCTGTGACCTTGACAGTGAGTCAAGGTCATTCATTTGAACAAATTTGGTAGCATGTCATCCCAGCATCCTACAGGTCCTTTTATCAGCACTCTTGGACTTTTGCTTATTGAAGAGAAGTCATTTGTATATTTTAACATATTTGACCCCTGTGACCTTGAAAGTGGGCCAAGGTCATTCATTTGAACAAATATGGTAACCTTTCCTCCAAGCATCCTACAGGTCCAATATCAGCACTCATGGACTTTTGCTTATTGAGAAGAAGTCGTTTGTATATTTTAACATATTTGACCCCTGTGAGCTTGAAAGTAGGTCAAGGTCATTCATTTGAACAAACTTGGTAGCCCTTCATCCCTGAATCCTACATACCCAATATCAGCATTCTGAGCCTTTTGGTTGTTGAGAAGAAGTTGTTTAAAAATTTCAACATATTTGACCCCTGTGACCTTGAAAGTGGGTCGAGGTCATTCATTTGAACAAACTTGGTAGCCTTTCCTCCAAGCATCCTAAAGAACCAATATCAGCATTCTGAGCTTTTTGCTTATTGAGAAGAAGTTGTTTGTATATTTTAACATAATTGACTCCTGTGACCTTGAAAGTGGGTCAAGGTCATTAATTTGAACAAACTTTGTAGGGCTCCATGCCAGCATGATATGGGCCAAGTATTAGCCACCTAGGCCTTCTAGTATTTGAGAAGGTTTTCGAATGAAAAGTTTACGGACGACGCACGGTGGACGGCGCACGGCGGATGACGACGGACGAAGCACGATGGCTATAGGTCATCTCGACCCTTTGGTCAGATGACCTAAAAAGATAGGTATGAGATTCAGCTTAAATTTTTTCAGTGGGAGGTACACTTTCAGGTTGGTAGGTCAATGCCAAACAATTAATATTTTAATTTACTTGGTAAGTCTTTAGTAAACAAATGTACTTTAGAAAGATGAGGTGATTACCTGGATCCTTTATAAAACATTGGCTAGAGATTTTCAAAAGAAACTCAAAATATATAATTTGTATGCATAGTCTTTGTTTAGGAGTATGTAACCCTGGTCACAATACTAGCTTCAATTTACTGTCTGTTATTTAACTCAATTAGTTGAGCTTCTGACCAGTAAGCCAGAGATCCTGGGATGAAATCCTAGCAGAGGCATTGCTATAAATGATGATCTCTGTTATACTGCAGTGTACCAGACTGATTATTCAATATAATGATATTACCAAGGGATTAGGGTCAAATACCTTGTAAAATTTTCCATAAAATTTGATATTTGTAACAATAAATCATAATTATCTCTTGAAAACTGGTGCATTTCCTGATGACATTTCGTTACTATGACAATTTCTTTACAATATAACATTAAAAGATTTATAATGCACAACTTTATAGCTGTTGTTATCTTTATTACCTGCAATTTTGTAAAGTTGCAGACATGACAGACAGAAAAACGTGTTTTCACATAACTCACTGACATTACAACTTCTCTTTATCTTGATGACTGTCCTGAAAACCCTAAGACATTTCCTATTATCTGTATAGCTATCTGTCAATGTATTGGATTCTTCAGGTATATATAACTAGATTAGATCAATTCAATATCAGTAATTCAATATTTCAAATGGCCAAACAAGCAGTCCAGAAAAAAATCCATGTAACTGTGATCAACTATTATCGAATCTTTGCTTTGTAACCTTAACCGGAGATTTTTCAAAATAATCTATGGCACATTATCAAATTTCCATGTTGTATGCATGTTACAAAGATAAGAATTGAGATGTTTATTGAAAAGGAGTTCTCAACACATACAAAGTAGATATCTGTCTTCATAACAAAAAGAACATAACATTTTGGTTTAACAATGACAAGCTATAAGAACACACAATTTCAATTCATCTCACTTCCAGGAACCTGTAAGATTGAGGCACTGCCAACACATCAAAGATTTACCCTGAATATCCTATTGTCAACACATTCGCTGAATTGATCCAAAAGATTGTCAAGTTATACAAGGTAGAGAATTAGGAACACAGTGTATTATATACTTTGCATACATACAAAACTTGAATGAAATAAAGCAGACTGGTCTGGTAATAAGGAAATACTGGGCAGAAAAATTAAACAAACCAACGGCAGGTGTTTGTAGGATACTATCAGTCTATAATTACCCTATGTGTCTGTAGAAATATAGTGCCCTGGAAGGCTTTATAGATAACAAACAATTTTGTTAGAGAATAGTTCCAGAGGGATTTTATAGGAATAGAACACAATACAGTTATTATTTCATGTAACCAATGAATGAATGGTCTTAATGTGTAATTTCTGGTCAATATGACATACCTAGACTGGCAGACACATACAAGAGGCCCATGGGCCTTAACGGTCATCTGACAAAAAGCAAGCCAAACCTAGAAAGTGGGTTGAGGTCATTCATTTGAACAAACTTGGTAGCCTCTCCTCCAAGCATCTTACAGGCCCAATATCAGCACTCATGGACTGTTGCTTGTTGAGAAGAAGTCGTTTGTATATTTTAACATATTTGACCCCTGTGACCTTGAAAGTGGGTTGAGGTCATTCATTTGAATAAACTTGGTAGCCTTTCCTCCCAGCATGCTACAGACCCAATATCGGCACTCATAGACTTTTGCTTATTGAGATGAAGTCCTTTGTATATTTTAACATATTTGACCCCTGTGACCTTGAAAGTGGGCCAAGGTCATTCATTTGAACAAACTTTGTAGGGCTCCAGGCCAGCATGCTATGGGCCAAGTATTAGCCCCCTAGGCCTTCTAGTATTTGAGAAGAAGTTATTTAAAGATTTTGACATATTTGACCCCTGTGACCTTGAAAGTGGGTTGAGGTCATTCATTTGAATAAACTTGGTAACCTTTCCTCCCAGCATGCTACAGACCCAATATCGGCACTCATAGACTTTTGCTTATTGAGATGAAGTCATTCATTTGAACAAACTTTGTAGGGCTCCATGCCAGCATGCTATGGGCCAAGTATTAGCCCCCTAGGCCTTCTAGTATTTGAGAAGAAGTTATTTAAAGATTTTGACATATTTGACCCCTGCGACCTTGAAAGTGGGTTGAGGTCATTCATTTAAATAAACTTGGTAGCCTTTCCTCCCAGCATGCTACAGACCCAATATCGGCACTCATAGACTTTTGCTTATTGAGATGAAGTCCTTTGTATATTTTAACATATTTGACCCCTGTGACCTTGAAAGTGGGCCAAGGTCATTCATTTGAACAAACTTTGTAGGGCTCCATGCCAGCATGCTATGGGCCAAGTATTAGCCCCCTAGGCCTTCTAGTATTTGAGAAGAAGTTATTTAAAGATTTTGACATATTGATAGCCCTTCACCCCTGTGACCTTTTGAAAGTTGTTCAAGGTCAAAGTTCATTTGAACAAACTTGGTAGTCCTTCATCCCAGCATGTCACAGGCCCAATATCTACACTCTGAGCCTTTTGGTTAATGAGAAGAAGTTGTTTAAAGATTTTAACATATTTGACCCCTGTGACCTTTAAAGTGGGTCAAGGTCATTCATTTGAACAAACTTGGTAGAGCTCCATGCCAGTATCCTCTGTGCCAAGTATTAGCCCCCTAGACCTTCTAGTATTTGAGAAGAAGTCGTTTGAATGAAAAGTTTACGGACGGCGCACGGCGCACGGCGGACGACGACGGACGAAGCATGATGACTATAGGTCATCGGACCCTTCGGGTCAGATGACCTAATAACACTAGCTAGAAATATAAACATTCTCTACAACTTCAATCAGTGAAAGACACTTGTAATATACTATCCTATCATAGAGTGTTCGTTACATATCTGTTTATAAAGCAAGCAGGGAACCATTAAAAAACTGTCTCTAAAGAATTAAAGTGTGATGTTGTAAGCATCATGGAAACCGAAAATGATAATCTGTTTAAATACTGAGAGATTCTTTCACACCCTAGAAATATATAGTGATCTCAAATCAAAGGAAAAGATTCTGAAGTTGGCAAGCGATTGACATCTTTATAATCTGATTCTAAGGGTTGATTTAACTTATCTTACCCTCAAGGGGGTGAAAGATTATTTTCTCTTCCCCATTTGAGTTTTTTTGGGCCCTTTGTACATGCTTGGCATTGTTTACTTGATAGTGTTATTGGATTTTTGACGTGATGTCAAACCATTGTCCTGACACAGAAATCTCCCTTCATCCCCTAGAGTCTGTCACAGAAATCTCACAGCCACACCTGTCCAGGATAAGCTAAACTTACCTGTAACTGTTTGTCTTTGTCTTTGTTGGATTCTATGACCTTAAACAGTTCCTCGCATGTGATGGGCACTATTCCCTTATTAGGGCCATAGCCAATCATTGAGTAACTTTTCCCTGACCCTGTTTGGCCGTAAGCAAAAAGGGCAGCATTGTAGCCCTGCCAGGCATTATCAAGTACACCTTTTCCAAGGTCATTGAATACTTGTCTCTGCAAAATAAAGAATATATGTTGAACATACTGATTGAGCGAATCATATGGTCAATGGTTAGCAATGCAATCATTAGGCCTTACCAAATGTTCATGATACTTAAATAGCTTATATCTGACTTGCAAATGATTTTAATAGATCAAAACCCTGAATTTATCTTTTTTTATTTCCTTAAAGGCATTCAAAGTCTATTGATCTTTCAACTTTTTTCATAGCTTATAAAATGACTTTATTTCAAGTTTTCTCTCACCTGGTCAGCATAGTTATCAGTTTGGGGTATGTTGACTCCATCCTTGTCCTCAACAAAGCCATCGTGTGACCAGTAGGAATGGTCGAATGCAAATGTTTTAGACTGTCCTGAATTAGGGTCTGTTATAGTGGTAGAGTTCCCACTCATAGAAATCACACAACTGGACTGAGCATTTTTCTCTCTCTAAAAACAAAAGGAAAAAAACCAATTTTTACACTTGTTATTTGACCTCATATATTTTTTTTTGTATTTGTATCAAAAGGTGTCATTCACTTGTGTATTTTACCACTATCTTTTCACTTATTTCCATATACTACCATCTTTTGTAAAACATCACAATTCCTTTAGCTGATGTTTCATTTTTTCTAACTATGGATTCTGATTCACTTTCAAAAGTTTTAAATCATTGAATCAGATACAAAGTCAGACTTTTTTATGGAAAATCAAATTATGAAACAGAAATGATGTCTGATAGCACAACTTTTATACTTCATCTTAATTATGTGTAAAAATGATTGAGCAAATCAAACCTCTTATTGTCACAGAAAACATAGATTAACCATGTAAAATCTGAAAAAAAGAATGTATATTGATGTGGGTCAAAGGAAAAAATGTAGGTCACAGTGACCATCTTTTGATAGTATAGGACATATGGCCCGAACAATCTTTTTCTTTGATGTAGATCCAACGTCATAATGAAGGTAAGAGTGACCTACTTTTGATACACGACACACTCCCCTACCTAAGTAAAACCATACCCAAAGTATAGTTCTAGTGACAAGTAGGAGGCGGATATCGGACAAGGTAGGGAGGATTGTCACAAGCACAACGAAAAAAATAGTCCCCTCAATAGGGAGACTAATAAAATGCTTTTCAATTGAAACGTATAGCACAACCTCTACAACAAGGCAGTTTCTAATCTGGACAACAAACCTATATCCTTGTAAATGTCACAAAGTTCATTAAGGATGAGGAGCTCAATATATACCAGGTATTGGAATCCTCCATACAATCACATTAAGCTCTTCATTTTGACCCTGATCTTTAATTTACTTTGCTGATTGTTAATCTTCCATGGTTAGTGATGATACTGTGAAGATTTATCAGTTGAAATGATCCTTTGAATACCCAATACATACCCGCAACTTAGATACAGGTGAAACTATTTTCCGATCAATACATATCCTACTGTTATTTCATTTGAGAATTCCCTAGCGAGGTACCATATCTGATAGAAGTATAGATAATGCATGTCTTTAGCCATGGTTATCGATTTTGGTCAATGTGAATAATAAGTTAATAACACAATTTCTGTATACAACACAATACCAATGAAGTCATGTATGAACAGCTTTCATGCAGCACAATTTAGCAAAACAATAGAGTATGACTTGTATGGGCAAGAACTTTTTTATTTTAACTTTTATACAACATGGACAATATTTTCTATATTTCAATAAAATTCCCAGAAATTTGCATTGAAATGATATGTAAAGCTTTCAGTGCTTTTTAAGAAGAGGACACTGCAGGTTGCAATCATACAGGTAAGTCAACTGCCTCACCTGACAGACCTTTTTATCTCCAGGTAAATCATAATGGAATTTTTTTCTTATCAGTCCAGACACAAACACATGTACTGCTTCTGGTTCAGTACTTTTAATCAAGTAATCTAAAGCAAACAACTTATTTATATTTCTTGTTTGCATGAGATAATTCTCAGATAAACTGATCCAGTTTAGTACTCAAGGTGTTCATATATACTGGGATTTTCTACTTTCTCATTGATTCAACATCTGTATTTAACTGACAATCCTAATAGGTAGCAAAAAATTGCACAAGATGCATGTAATCCATAGATGTCTTTATAGAAGTACTTGAGTGACTTCATTTTTCAGGTGAGGTGAAATTTGAGAAATATCTATCTTTGAAAATATGTCAAAACAGTACTTGACTCTTGCTACCTGGTGGTACTAAGGTGTCACAGTTTTAACAACTGTCCAATAGCCACTGTACAGGATCTTAAGACAACCTAAGTGGTTCTCTGCGCTGTTTAAGTATTTACATAGCCCCTCAATCCTGAGTTAATTATTCCAGCATATTTGAAGAGCTGTTGATATCAATGACTGTCATCAGACAGATGATAAGAGGGGTGTTAACTCCTTATTTAACAAGGGCCCATCAGAATATTCATTCAGAAATTTTTCTGCATCATAATTACTGATAATAATCTACCATTCACCATCCTATGATAAGGAATATGGTAAGCATGTCAGTGGGGAACCAAACATTTATCAAACACACACAGCATAGGTCACCTTGATGTACATTTATATTCATAACAAAAAGATCAATTATAACTGGCTTGTGGGTGAAGAAATACAGAGAGTTAAGTGGTTTCTGAAAGGCAAAAATCACAACACTTACAAGTATTTCAAGATTCAGAAGAATCATACATCAACTGTCTGACACGGAGTCACTAGCCAGATCTACATGGGCATTGACACTATCCATTAGTTTCCATAAACACACAAGTTCAGGCACAAAGTCAGGGGTGGGCTTAATGCAAAGTAAGATAGAGAATTAGAAGGGAATTCTATTGAACAGCAATGGATAGGCTTATTAGAAGGTATCAACATGGTAATCTGTTTAATCCGACCTATGATGGGGACACCCCATGTTTCATCTCTTTATACACACCATGCATTTTACATTATAATTCAATGTTACATTTTGAACACAAGTAAAAAATATAAATCAAAGAAATAGAATAATGATATCAGATATAAATTGGGATAAATATGAATTTCTTAACTGACCCAATGAAACTTGAGAAATAAGTGGACATGGTCTCTGCCAATCAGAAACTAAAGTGGCCATCTTGAATTTTAAATCATGTATATTACATCACAACTTGTGTAGGGTAATTTCAGCAATTTGAACAAATATAAGCGACACTAACATCTTCTTTCTAATCTTTTCAGAGTAATTAACAATGACTGTCGAGGCGAGGAGAAAGACATCATTTCATATGTGTATATTTCAAAACTCTGTCTCTGTAATGGGTATGGTATAGTCTTTCAAGATGAAATTAGACACATCGTCTTGATATGAACTTGTTTAAAAAACCTTTCGTTACTACTTAATAGCAGTGTAAACTGATATGAAATGCACTAATTTGACCTGTATTCCAATTCCTAAACACACTCCTAAAGATAAAGGCAACATTAGCTTGGAAGTATTCCAACAGTTGGTAAATAAGTTGCAACCATGTTTGTTTAGTGTTGTGTTATATGCCTTGAATGTGTGCCCTGCCAATGTAAAACAACTACACCTCTTTTAAAACAGTTGTGCAAGATCATGAAGAGGGAGATAATCATTATCTAAATCTTACCATCTGGAGTCTGATACTGTCACATAAAACACGATAGATATCTGAATATTACCATCTGGAGTCTGATATTGTCACATAAAACATCTTGTACATGACAGATATCTAAATATTACCATCTGGAGTCTGATATTGTCACATAAAACACGATAGATATCTAAATATTACCATCTGGAGTCTGACATTGTCACATAAAACATCTTGTACATGACAGATATCTAAATATTACCATCTGGAGTCTGATATTGTCACATAAAACATCTTGTACATGACTGGAGTCTTGTCATAAAACATCCTTGACATGACAGATACCATCTGATATTGTCACATAAAACATCTTGTACATGACAGATATCTAAATATTACCATCTGGAGTCTGATATTGTCACATAAAACATCTTGTACATGACAGATATCTAAATATTACCATCTGGAGTCTGATATTGTCACATAAAACATCTTGTACATGACAGATATCTAAATATTACCATCTGGAGTCTGATATTGTCACATAAAACATCTTGTACATGACAGATATCTAAATATTACCATCTGGAATATTACCATCTGGAGTCTGATATTGTCACATAAAACATCTTGTACATGACAGATATCTAAATATTACCATCTGGAGTCTGACATTGTCACATAAAACATCTTGTACATGACAGATATCTAATTATATCTGATATTGTCACATAAAACATCTTGTACATGACAGATATATTGTCACATAAAACATCTTGTACATGACAGATATTACCATCTGGAGTCTGAATTGTCATATTTGTACATGACATATCTAAATATTACCATCTGGAGTCTGTACATATTGTCACATAAAAAACATCTTGTACATGACAGATATCTAAATATTACCATCTGGAGTCTGATATTGTCACATAAAACATCTTGTACATGACAGATATCTAAATATTACCATCTGGAGTCTGATATTGTCACATAAAACATCCTTTACATGACAGATATCTAAATATTACCATCTGGAGTCTGATATTGTCACATAAAACATCTTGTACATGACAGATATCTAAATATTACCATCTGGAGTCTGATATTGTCACATAAAACATCTTGTACATGACAGATATCTAAATATTACCATCTGGAGTCTGATATTGTCACATAAAACATCTTGTACATGACAGATATCTAAATATTACCATCTGGAGTCTGATATTGTCACATAAAACATCTTGTACATGACAGATATCTATATCTAAATATTACCATCTGGAGTCTGACATTGTCACATAAAACATCCTTTACATGACAGATATCTAAATATTACCATCTGGAGTCTGATATTGTCACATAAAACATCTTGTACATGACAGATATCTAAATATTACCATCTGGAGTCTGATATTGTCACATAAAACATCTTGTACATGACAGATATCTAAATATTACCATCTGGAGTCTGATATTGTCACATAAAACATCTTGTACATGACAGATATCTAAATATTACCATCTGGAGTATATTGTCACATAAAACATCTTGACAGATACATGAGTCAGATAAAACATCCTTTACATGATATTACCATCTGGAGTCTGATATTGTCACATAAAACATCCTTTACATGACAGATATCTAAATATTACCATCTGGAGTCTGATATTGTCACATAAAACATCCTTTACATGACAGATATCTAAATATTACCATCTGGAGTCTGATATTGTCACATAAAACATCCTTTACATGACAGATATTTAAATCACATGTGCTTTGTTATTCAGAGGAATCTAAATCTAAAACATCCTCTGACTGATGTTGATAATCAATGATTTTATTGGAATATTTATAATTAACTCTTTAATGTATCAAAATAGTAAAAATATAATGTGATAATCTCCCCATAATAACATATACTGTAACCATTTTTTGCGATTCCTTGTTAAAAATGTGAAGTTTAATCATGAGTTTTGTAATACAAATATTGTCAAATTATTTTTTCTATCATACCAGATTTATAAAGCAGCATATCTTAAAATAACTATAAACTATTCTAGTACTGATATAGCTATATTAAGATATTTAAACAAATTAGCTAAATATAATTCATACAAAATAGATATTTTAATCTGCTTTGCTTCAGTTAATAACTTATGACTTTTTGTATGAAAACTTATCATTAGTAGCAATGACTTTAAGGTATGTGATCCACTTCACTAAACTCACATATACAAGTGAGGGTGTGCATGGCTGTGCTAGTTGATCCATTTTAAAATATCTATGGTATGAAAAGATGTGCTAGTTGATCCTTGTGTGAGGTTGTGTATTATGTGTGCTAGCAGATCCTATTAAATAAACTCACAGTTAGATGTAAGGGTATGCAAGGATGTGCTAGCAGATCCTATTCAAGCCCATATATAGTCAGATATAAAGTTGTGTGCAGGGATTTGATCCTGTTGTAAGGCTGTATATGATATATAAATTGGATGTACTAGTTCATTCTTTGTTCACTCCATAGATGTACTTGTTTGTTGGTACAGTATATGGACGGGTGAAAGAGTGGGCATGATGCTTTAGAGGTTTATATTTAGTGTACTCTCGTTAGGGGAAGTGGTAGAACTGTATATGTCTGGGCACTCTGGGTCACTTTAAACTAAATGACTTTTGACATAACCTGTGTCAACATTGGAAGTACACTTATCACCTCATTGCGAATGAGAATGACTGGAAGGGCCACCAAGTAATGGGTATCAATGGTATTGTTTTAGTTGGTGTGCAGGCTATAAATAAGTGAGAAAGTCGGATTTATCCAGATAACAGCATTGTTGACTTCAATTCTACTACTACACTACTATATATTGTAGGGCTAATATTTTGCAGTCATTCAGTTTGGGCTGTTTAACAACCATTATATTTCAGGCATATCTATACTTCTTTATCCATACACAGGCATATCACATACATTTTTATATATTTTGATTTCAAATTTTTTGCTGGGTATATAATTTTGTGCTATATTTGATGATCATAATTAAATCCGCCACAAATATTACCAATTTTACAGTATTGTATGCAAACTGACATCAATTCAAAAATGATTTCATTACTATACCTATTTATAAACAACTTTTACCATTATGACAATCAATAAGTAAATTGTATATCTATATACAATGCTTCTGAATTGATCTTTGTGTTATTTTTGCCATTCCGTAAAGGAAATCGTCCAACATGAGTGGGTAGTGTCACCATATTTAGCCTGTAATTATGCCTAATAATAAGCCCATCTACTTCTATTGTTGTTCAGTAGAATTTTAATATGTTGCCACCTTGGATTATAGAAGGATAAATACAGGGTATCATATTACACAAATGAAAATAACAATCACAGTCATACACACATAAGTTTTCAACGCAATGTTCTACTCAAATTCAAATTCATGTTATTGACTTTTGGCCTTCAAGGCCATCAGTACAATGCATATACATACAAATCATGAATATTGGCACGACACACAGTGCTACAGTGGAGAGAGTAGTACATTATTAGTATGAAAGAAGAAGACATTAATTTCTCAACTTGTTAGCTTCAACAATGTATTTACCAAGCTGACACAGTTCTTTTGTATTCCTAGTACTTAATAATTGTAAAATCTTTAACATTGATGGTCTTTTCAAATAATATTACTTTATATATAGTGTTCTTAAATTTTGATATGACTGACATATTAAAACAAAATGATACTCATCTTCAACTTCATTATTTGAATTACATGATATACAATATCTCTGGGAACGAGCAATATTTCGGTATCTGCCTGTCTCGATTGCTAAGGAATGTGCAGACAAACATAATTTTGTTAAATTTATTCTTAATTTCTTAGAACTGCTCGACACAATCAACTGGATTACCTTTATATGACCAAACTTCAATGTTGCAAATTTTCCCAATTTTTCGAAAAACAACAATTTTTGTCTTATCTATATTAACAGATAGCTTCCATTGCTCAGTATAGCTAGCAAGATTATCTAGTAGTTCCTGTAAACCCTCAACCGTCTCAGAGAACAGAACTAAATCATCTGCATATAACATAAAAAAAAGACTTAATTCACCAAAGTTATATTGGTTACTACAATTTGAGATAAAATAAGATTCAAAATCATTAACATACATAGAAAAATAGAATTGGGGACAAAATTTCCCCTTGCATCAAACCGATGTCATTAGCAAAAAAATTTGATATGCAGCCATTAAATTCCAAACCAGACCTCACATTTTTATATATTGACTTAATGACGCGCAGAAGTTTACCCTTTATTCCTAACTTAGATAGTTTATACCATAAATTTATCCAGTCAACACAGTCGATTGCCTTCCTAAAATCTACAAAACAGCAGTAAAGGTGTTTATTTTCACTAAAAGACTTTGTTATTATAGAATGTAAGGCAAATACAGCATCAACTGTACTAAGCCCTGGACGAAAACCAAACTGTGCATCAGTAATAATTTCACAAGATTCTGACCATTTAACCAACCTTATATTCAATAAAGATGTAAATAACTTTCCACGGCAACTTTATAAACTAATCCCTCTGAAATTGTTAGGGTCAGTCTTGACACCTTTCTTATGTACAGGAGTAATCACTGCCTGCGACCATTCTGATGGAAAAAATCCCGAATTCAGAATTGTATTAAATAATACATGAAAAGCTGGTAGCAGTATATCTTTACCCACCAGGAGACATTCATTTAAAATCCCATCTAGGCCACGAGACTTTCCCCGCTTCAGTTTACAAATAGCTGCAGAAATTTCATTCAATGTAATTGGACAATCTAACTCATCATAAATTGGAATAGAGTCATCATTAATATCATTAACATCTACACCACTGACTGCTGCCTCTGAAGTGTTAACAGCCTCTGATGACAAATTTTTAAAATGCAAATATGAATTTTCCATACTCATCTGAGGTCCAGCTGCCTTAGGTGAAGCAAATTTCTTATAAAATTGCTTGGGATTATAATTTCTAAGATACTCCAACATATTCCCTTCATATTTCAAATACATTCTTTTCTTATTTTTCTCTAGTAATTTTTATATATATTTTTCTTAGCAATCAAATTAGTATGATTCTCATTTGATTTACAACTATTGAATACATTCAAAGCATTTTTATACATATGCAAAACATTTTTTTATTCAGGGTCAAACCATGGTTTGTCTTCCTGCAATAGTGTGCCTACGACACGCCTTCCTTGTTTATTAACATTGTCACCCCCTACTGCACCTACACGATCACATGCCACAGCGTGTTACCTGTTCCATGAAAAGGGTGCATGGCTTGTGTTAGGATTTCTGTAAACTTGTTCACATTTTCATCAATGCTATTCTGAGTGATCTCAAATCTAATGTATGTACCTGTACAAATGAGAGGTTAGAGTATTACAAAAGAAACAGGTAGGTCTGTCATTGTATAACACTTAGTGAGGGGATTGTATTGTTTTTCAAGTGCCTATCCAGGTGACTTAAATAAGTATTTGACAGGTTTCCTATCTGGCAAATATCTGTATGAGCAAGACATGTGAACAAAGTCAGCCAAGCATTTAAATAAAACTGGAATCCCCTTAAAATAATACTTTAAAACTTAAATATTAAGTGCCTTGCATGATAATGAGTCAGGGACTTAGTTTTTATTCATTTGAAATTCTGTTCTTGATTGCTCTAAATTAAATGTCAGATGAAAATTCAGGTAAATCCAGACTTTTGTTACTGACTCAGCAAAATACTATACAACAGATATTAGGACAATGATAACAGGCCGTATACCAACAGTTCAGAACAAAACCTGTGTCGATTGGAAGAAGATGATATGAGTGCCTTGTTGATTGAGGCTTCCATATCGTAACCAATATCTATAAACCCAGAATGGCTTGAGAACAAGGTTTTCCTTGGAAGAGTAGCATGTCCTTGTTGTAATGTTGTATTAAATGTCACAAAACAGACAGAAGTTGACTAAGGTAAAGACCTTTTCTGGCAGCTAATTATACTACATCCTGATAAATTATTCACCTAATTCTATTCCAGCTTTAACAGTGCTTGCCAAGTCAATCTCATTCTAGTCAGAATAATACATTTGTTTAACAAGAAACCTTCAAAACCATCTGCTTGCCTTTAGATACCAATCAATAATGATACCTGTAGAGGGCACGACTATATCTTAAGTTCTGTACTATATAAACTGTAATCTTTTTCTATAGGATAATGCTTTCTTTAAAAGTGTAGAAACTTTTGGAATAGTAACAGACATCATTACCAGAATAACACATTCAACATCACTGAGATTCAGATGACTGTTCAGTATTATCTCACAGAAATGATAGTGTGGTAGCCAGTTTCATGAAGAATTTTTATCCTGATGTTTCTTTCTATCAATATAAGAGTACTTAAGTGACACTGTGAATCCAAACGATGCACAGCACTGAAGTATAGATTATCAGCATGGAGAAGAGAATAAAGGATATAGTCAAAGTTACAAAAGAAGCTAGGATGCAAAAACTATAAGTACAAAAATAACAATTCAACCATTGTTCTTAATTTTTAAATTAAAGTAGTAAATATATAAAATAATTGGTATCAATAGAACAAGGGAAATCACAATAAGCCAGTCTCAGCCATGTTGTAATCACACTGTAAAGGGTTTGGAATAAGGTCTGCAACCAATAAGAAACTTGAAACCTAACTTGTCTGCTACACAATAATGAAATTATAAAGAGGATACAGAAAGGAGAATTTAAACAGGACATACATTAAGAAAACCAATCAATAAAAAGAACAATAATTTGCTCCCCACATGACATACTGTTCACAATACTTGATTCAATGAGAAAAGGATGAAGACTTGCACCAAACATTACTTTCTGGGGGATTTGCAACCAAGAAGAAATCATATAAAGACAGCAGGTCTCGCAAACTTCACCATGCAAATCAGGTCTGTCATTTCACAAAAAACGAAATTTCCTTTTGAATTTTCATCAAAATTTTGATTAACTCACATAAACACTAACCGAAAATTATGAAAATTTTATTACCCTGGCGTACTGATTCTCTCTCTTGGATTTGCACTGAGGTCAAGGTATTATAAAACCACACTTGTCTTAAAGTCTAGTTCTGAGAAATGATCCTTTTCATGTTACAACTAGGAAGACTTTGATCTACTGACCAATGGTAGACCCTTTTAAACCTTTATCTTATACTGAAGTATGAAGTGCCCCAGGAGATTCCAGTTCTTTTGATTAAATGCCTATATCACCTTTCCAAGGGTATTTTTTGTTGACAATGGATGTTGGAGTGAGGATATTTAATTGCTGTTTCTACAGTGTCTCTTTGTTGGTCATAAATAGCTATTGACCATAAAATTAATCCTTCACACTTGAACAGTTCCGTTCAAGTCAGAATTGTTTTTTCTATTCAAATAATACAATGACAAAAATTTCTTTTAACCATTCAGTGTATCATAACTAAAATAAAATATATTTTGAATACTTTGCATGTACTTTTAACCTCTCTTGACAGAGAAAAAGGTATTTTCACATCACTTATTGTAGTATCTTTATTTGTTCTTCATCTGTTAAATAATTTCTCTTCTTTTTTTCTTTCCATTCCATCCCAAAATCAAATATGCACAAAAAGTGACTTCATAAAAAGCCATTCAGGATTTCTCGAGAATTAGCAATAACCAATTATAACTGCACAATTTAAGATGGTCTCCTGTCAGACATTTTTTACGATCAAATCTGTCCTATAATGGATAATGATCAACTAGAGACTACTAAAATACAAAACAAAACTACAATTTATATATAAAGTTGGATTATGGTGCATTCATTACTTCAAAAATAGCCATGACAAATTTCAACTTTCAAAATCCAAGATGGCCACCTGCCCACCCCTTTGTTTTTCAGTCTACAAATTGATCAAGCATAATATTGGACAGGTAACAGGGTAGCTATAACAGGCCAGTTATATATTGGGTGTTAGGACATGATAACAAGACAATTACACATTGGGTGTTATGACGCTGATAACAAGACAGTTATATATTGGGTGTTATGACACTGATAACAAGACAGTTATATATTGGGTGTTAAGACACTGATAACAAGACAGTTATATATTGGGTGTTATGGCATTGACAACAAGATAGTTATATATTGGGTGTTATGACACTGATAACAAGACAGTTATATATTGGGTGTTATGACACTGATAACAAGACAGTTATATATTGGGTGTTATGACACTGATAGCAAGACAGTTATATATTGGGTGTAATGACACTGATAACAAGACAGTTACATATTGGGCGTTAAGACACTGATAACAACACTGTTATATATTGGGAGTTACGACACTGATAACAAGACAGTTATATATTGGGTGTTAAGACACTGATAACAAGACTGTTATATATTGGGTGTTATGACACTGGTAACAAGGAAATTGTGGTAAGGCATTCATCTATTATTCATTTCAATTTATATTAAAGACTTTAAGAATGACCTTGATGGGTCCTTATTGAGAAATTTATATTCAAAGCTAATATGGTATGCTTATTTCTTCAAGGGAACTTGGTGAGGCTTTGAGTAGAAAGTTTTCATGTTTTGCAATATCTGGGTCTCCCTAGTAAAGTGGGAAGGAATTGTCTGATGTTTCACCAAAGAAAATGGAAAAGGTCTGATGTTTTACCAAAGAAAATGGAAAATGTCTGATGTTTCACCATGTCTGATGTTTTACCAAAGAAAATGGAAAATGTCTGATGTTTTACCAAAGAAAATGGAAAAGGTCTGATGTTTTACCAAAGAAAATGGAAAATGTCTGATGTTTCACCATGTCTGATGTTTTACCAAAGAAAATGGAAAATGTCTGATGTTTTACCAAAGAAAATGGAAAATGTCTGATGTTTCACCAAAGAAAATGGAAAATGTCTGATGTTTCAACATGTCTGATGTTTTACCAAAGAAAATGGAAAATGTCTGATGTTTTACCAAAGAAAATGGAAAATGTCTGATGTTTCACCAAAGAAAATGGAAAATGTCTGATGTTTTACCAAAGAAAATGGAAAATGTCTGATGTTTCACCAAAGAAAATGGAAAATGTCTGATGTTTCACCAAAGAAAATGGAAAATGTCTGATGTTTCACCATGTCTGATGTTTTACCAAAGAAAATGGAAAATGTCTGATGTTTCACCAAAGAAAATGGAAAATGTCTGATGTTTCACCAAAGAAAAATGTTTTATATTTTACCAACGAAAACGGAAAATGTGTGATGTTTCACCAAAGAAAACGGAAAATGTGTGATGTTTTACCAAAGAAAATGGAAAATGTCTGATGTTTCACCAAAGAAAAATGTTTTATATTTTACCAACGAAAACGGAAAATGTGTGATGTTTCACCAAAGAAAATGGAAAATGTCTTATGTTTCACCAAAAAAATGGAAAATGTCTAATGTTTTACCAAAGAAAATGGAAAATGTCTGATGTTTCACCAAAGAAAATGGAAAATGTCTGATGTTTCACCAAAGAAAATGGAAAATGTCTGATGTTTCACCATGTCTGATGTTTTACCAAAGAAAATGGAAAATGTCTGATGTTTCACCAAAGAAAATGGAAAATGTCTGATGTTTCACCAAAGAAAAATGTTTTATATTTTACCAACGAAAACGGAAAATGTGTGATGTTTCACCAAAGAAAACGGAAAATGTGTGATGTTTTACCAAAGAAAATGGAAAATGTCTGATGTTTCACCAAAGAAAAATGTTTTATATTTTACCAACGAAAACGGAAAATGTGTGATGTTTCACCAAAGAAAATGGAAAATGTCTGATGTTTCACCAAAGAAAATGGAAAATGTCTGATGTTTTACCAAAGAAAATGGAAAATGTCTGATGTTTCACCAAAGAAAATGGAAAATGTCTGATGTTTCACCAAAGAAAATGGAAAATGTCTGATGTTTCACCATGTCTGATGTTTTACCAAAGAAAATGGAAAATGTCTGATGTTTCACCAAAGAAAATGGAAAATGTCTGATGTTTCACCAAAGAAAAATGTTTTATATTTTACCAACGAAAACGGAAAATGTGTGATGTTTGAATATAGTTATATATTGGGCTGATTTGTGCTGTAATAAACTTGATGGGTCAAAACATTTATCATTATTCAAAGAAAATAATCCTTATTATTAAAAGTCATGGAATGGGCTTACTACAGATAAAATGATGGTTTGTAATTTTACTAACATCATCATATATTACATATGGGTAGGCTTATTACCAAACATGTGCTTATTGCTGAATATATGTGTAGATATCCAAGTAAGGGATTAAGTTATTCATTGCTTATAGATCATTATAACACTCAGTCAAATTTACGTAATACACCTGTCGGTTTAAAAACTAAGTGAATGTCTTCATATATTAAATTACACATGTCCACGACTGCATAACCAACATTGAGAACCATTAGTCGAAACTGATTTTAATTGGTGATTTCAGAATATTTCATTTGGTATCGCTTTACTAGAAAATAATTTGCTGTAGGAACTGTCAAAATCCTCATTCATTCCATCTGATAAAGTGTTTGTGAGTGTTGAAAAGAAAATGATCTAAAGTGTTACATTTAATTTCATTCAAAATATACAAGTCAAAAGAAATACAGGCACTTAGCAGATCTGATATTTAGTGTGTTTAGGGTAAATGAAGAAGAGAACGAAAAAGAGAAAAACGAAGAAAATGAAGAAGACAAAGAAGAATAAAAAGGAAGAAGACAAAAAAGAAGATGAAGAGAAAAAAAAGGAAAAAAATTTACAGCTTAAAAATTACACAAACTGCTTTTCTTTGTCAGGTCAGATACAGGAAATGATTGAAAAAAAAAAGAAATAAGATAATGCTATCCTACATATATATTAACAAATTATGTTTATGTATAGATGTTTGCCTTCCTGTTGACAACCATTTCGATATTCTATTTATCTGTTTTGATTTCGCTATGTGACGTTGAACAATGAAGAGATGGAATGCACAGCTATTGTACGGTGTTAACTGTGTTTGAACAGGTACTCTATTAACGTGTAAAATGATCATCAACTTCGCCACACTGGCCTTTATCTGTCACCATTATAACCCGTGTACATGTTTAGTCGTTAACCTAGATGTTCGGGTTATTTACATTTTTAATAAGGATACAAATACATACATTGATAAATAAAACAAAACATAATATATATAATTACCTGATTGAAGGGCCGTACACGAACGGCTACTTTCACGCTATCGGAATTGGATGGCATGTTGAATGAGGCCTAGATGGTCATTTTGACTCAACAGATCACTTGAAATAGTCACAAATTAATCCCAAGGTCTGAGTTAAATCTCAGAAAATCTTCTCCGGGTGTCGGAATCTGAAAGAATGTTGGTTGTAATGTTTGTCTCCATGTTTACTGTACCTCACGAGCGTGTGTTCTGACGAAATGTTAGCAGACGACAGTGACGGCCAGTATCGCTACCCGAACAATACATGCAAATGAGACACGTGGGTGTTATATACCTGACTTTACTTCCAGAAACAACGGAAGGGAACTAATCTGCTTCATTTGTTTCGTATACAAATTTAAAGGTATGTTCTACATCGATGTATTTCAACACTGTTCGGTAGTTAATTAGTCACAATAACGAAAGAATGTTATACAAACTACGGTATGTGAGGACGATCATTTTAAAAGTATAATCAGAGACACAAATATAACACATATGTCTCAGGTATAATACTTAACACGAAGCAATGACTTGTACGTATATCAATGTATCAATTGCTTTAAGTTCGAATTAATCTTATTTGAATTTAAATTACTTCATACCGGTAATTCTTGTAGTCTTGCTAGTTGATATTCACCGGGTGTTCAATATGTTATACCATAATCCCTATCTTAACAACTATTTTTTTACATAATGCACACGTTAACAAAATTTATTTATTTATTTATTTAAAGGATAAATATCTATCTATTGATCATATATACTGATCGAGTGCAAACTAAAGATTTAAATCGAATTAAATCGGACAAGTGTCTTGGTTGAGCATTTAGACCAGGCGCTTTATCTTAATTGCTCTGGAAGGCTTGCGACGGACCTCTTGTAATTTTATCAATAAGGAAGTCACCACATATACTACAAGGAATGTAACTCGGTCTGTCCATGGGTCTATAAATTCAGCTAACAGACAATCGTGTGAAAAAGACAAATAAAACAAAAACAAAAATCGGTACTACCAGCGCCACGATTCATGAATGCCTAGAATTGTTTATCTTGATATAATTGTTTTACTTACTTCTCCGGCGTCAATTTTTCAATCTAACGAGGACGAAAATTTATACCATATTAGAGAATTGATATCTGAAATATGATCATTTGTGACAGTAAATTCATCTGTTATATAGACATATTTGAGTAAGATGTAAAGCTCCTGTAAACTAAATTGTGAAAATGATGCCCACCTTGCGTTGCCAGACTTGACCAACCAAACCTGTAATTAGTTGATACGCTAGGCACCCATTATTTACAATGTTGGTTCAGAGGTTTATAAAACAGAAAGTAAATCGATAAGAGGATCACACCTCATTGTTGTGGTATTATGTTGGGTTGTCGTCATGTGTCACTGAATTAAGGCATGACGAATTCAAACCCAGTCAAATAACTAAATAGTCGAGTATTAAGGTTACATAGTCTCCTTCCCAACCAGTACATATATGTTTTTATTTAAAACCGATCGCCAGATACCAGATACCTGTTTTTATTTATTGACCTTGACGTCATCAATTACGTCAGTTTTGAAATATGTACCCTGTAATGTTATAGCACTAGACTGGTATTACATCACGTGGTCCAAGAAAAATCATGACGTAAAATCATACAAAGTCTATTGTTTTGTTTCCAAAAGAATGACATCAATACACCACCTTCACAGAAACTTTTAAGTAGTATAACCAATAATGTATATATATACGTAATATACTGCTTAGAACACATCAACAAGTTGGTAAATGGAAATTCTGGAACCAGTCTTTTCAAATAGATGTAGTCATTTACCAGTCTTTAGAATTGAATATTTGCTTTTATGAAGCTGTTGCGAGATAGAAATTTTCATTTCAACAGCCATGGAAAAAATCGTCCAGGGATCACACTGTACCTCTCTTTCGGAGAGTCACAATAGAGGTTGTGGTTCAATAGTCACGCTGTGTAATGTTTTTCGTGTTAGACCATTTAATCTTTATGTATGAAATGATTAATTATTCTACCTTTGATACAACATCAATACATTTTACATTGTGTTTTAATTCCTACGAAAATACTAGACGCACAGATGGTCTTCTGGCTGGTTGACTTTCAGGCTTGGCTCGTAAATAATACTTTACTACTCTTTGAATGCTTCCCGCAATACATCTACATAACGGACCACGCAATGTTTATAATGGGAAAACGTGACCTGCTACATTAAATTTTACCGTGAAGTCACACGCATATTAACGCGTGATCAAAGCCTGCCCTCGTGCTGTTTCACGGCCTGAATAACTAAACCTAATTCTATATGGAGGAGCTGGAAAAATAGTTCGAAGTATTTGGCGCTGGTAGATCACCACCGTCAAGACTGGGTGCTGCGCGTTAACTTCAAATTTTTGAACGTGAAAGTTATACATAACGGCAATGACTCCGCTGAATAGGACGTTCAGTTAAATCACTTCCGATGGCAGTAACGGCTGAATGAAAGTACACTAAGCGGATAATAATGAACTTGACTCTAGTTCACGAGAGGTCACATGATGGCCACTTGACGGCTTTCTGTGTTGACGATCCTCAAGTCAAATTTGACAAAAGTAACGTAACAGACGTGATCATATTCAACGGATTAACCATGGTGGGTCATGACGGAGTTTGATTTCACTTATCCGGGAGACCCATTGATGGATTCACGACGGAATATGGCCCTTCGGAAAAACAAGGATTCATAGCCGTATGAAAATTGGCAATTAAATGGGCTGTTCTCCATTAATAGCGGTCACTGCAACATTTCTACTCCACGAAACCATGACGAATCCTCGTTCGTGCCGGTCGCTAGGGAATGGAGGGGCTTGATTAAAGTGATGCAAGTGACGTCAATGACCTCAGACACTAGTAGAAAAAAATGATTACTTTTCAAAATATTCAGCACTTGACTCTTTTCTATTTTTCGGTTGGAAGAATTGTCAAAAGGGAAAAATCTTAGAGATCATGGCTTTCCGACCCTCATAATTCAACTATTGAAGAAACTACGGCAAAGACAAAAGCCGACGTACATGTATGATCCAACAGTACAACTAGCACTCTAACGTTGACCTGAAGATCCCAAAGAGTTGGCGCTGAAATAACATCTATCCTCACTGTTAATTACCCGCGGTCTCTGACATTCCATGTTTCTCCCATTTATAAAAAAAAAATGTCAAAAATTCATACCTGAAAATTTTCATCCAGTTTCATTGACGTATGTGTACTGTAAAATCATTGAGAATATTACCGTCAGTGAAGTCATTACGCATACCAATTCATAAGTTAAGACACTCTGGTATAAATCAGTCTGTTGCCACAGTGATTGAAAGTCTTCTACCAGGAAGGACACAGGCCGTTGAGGGGGAAAGGTCCAAGTATGCAAATGTCTTGTCTGGGTCTTACAGGGTTCGTTGATTGGCCCAGCATGTCGTGTCAAAGATTAGAAATAAATCCCCTAATAAGTACACATACACTATATATGGATAATCACTCCATGTAGATGAAGCTAGATATTGGGGTCTTAACATTTAATCTTATTGTAAATGGGATACACAGATTCTACTCTAGGCTTCCTTAGAGGAAATTTGAAAGAAGGGTCCACATCCATTAAAGAAAAAGCTTACAAGACCTTATTTAGACCATCTCTGTAATATTCCTAGTGTGCATGGGACCCCTTTACCAGGACTGACGTCGGATAGACACACATAGCAACCTGCTTCATACTACTATAGACACACAGGGCAGCCTGCTTCATACTACTATAGACACACAGGGCAGCCTGCTTCATACTAATAGACACACAGTGCAGTCTGCTTCATACTAAGAGACACACAGGGCAGCCTGCTTCGTACTAATAGACACACAGGGCAGTCTGCTTCATACTTATAGGCACAGGGCAACCTGCTTCATACTAATAGACACACAGGGCTACCTGCTTCATACTAATAGGCACATGGTGCAGTCTGCTTCATACTAATAGACACACAGGGCAGCCTGCTTCATACTAATAGACACACAGGGCATCCTGATTCATACTAATAGGCACACGGTGCAGTCTGCTTCATACTAACAGACACACAGGACAGCCTGCTTCATACTAATAGACACACAGGGCAGTCTGCTTCATACTTATAGGCACAGGGCAACCTGCTTCATACTAATAGACACACAGGGCTACCTGCTTCATACTAATAGGCACACGGTGCAGTCTGCTTCATACTAATAGACACACAGGGCATCCTGATTCATACTAATAGGCACACAGGGCAGCCTGCTTCATACTAACAGACACACAGGGCATCCTGATTCATACTAATAGACACACAGGGCAGTCTGCTTCATACTTATAGGCACAGGGCAACCTGCTTCATACTAATAGACACACAGGGCATCCTGATTCATACTAATAGGCACACAGGGCAGCCTGCTTCATACTAATAGACACACAGGGCATCCTGATTCATACTAATAGGCACACAGGGCAGCCTGCTTCATACTAACAGACACACAGTTCAGTCTGCTTCATACTAACAGACACACATGACAGCCTGCTTCATACTAATAGACACACAGGGCAGCCTGCTTCATACTAACAGACACACAGGACAGCCTGCTTCATACTAATAGACACACAGGGCAACCTGCTTCATACTACTATAGACACACAGGACAGCCTGCTTCATACGTATAGACACACAGGGCAGCCTGCTTCATACTAATAGACACACAGGGCAGCCTGCTTCATACTAATAGACACACAGGGCAACCTGCTTCATACTACTATAGACACACAGGGCAACCTGCTTCATACTACTATAGACACACAGGGCAACCTGCTTCATACTACTAGACACACAGGGCAGCCTGCTTCATACTAATAGACACACAGGGCAACCTGCTTCTTACTAATAGACACACAGGGCAGACTGCTTCATTCTACTATAGACACACAGGACAGCCTACTTCATTCTACTATAGACACACAGGGCAGTCTGCTTCATTCTACTATAGACACACAGGGCAACCTGCTTCTTACTAATAGACACACAGGGCAGACTGCTTCATTCTACTATAGACACACAGGACAGCCTACTTCATTCTACTATAGACACACAGGGCAGCCTGCATCATACTAATAGACACACAGGGCAGTCTGCTTCATTCTACTATAGACACACAGGACAGCCTGCTTCATACTAATAGACACACAGGGCAGCCTGCTTCATTCTACTATAGACACACAGGGCAGTCTGCTTCATTCTACTATAGACACAGGGCAACCTGCTTCATACTACTATAGATACAGGAACATGTCCAGTGTTGGTGCAATGCTGGGTAGTCTGGGCTGGCCCATTCTAGAAAAGTGAAGGGACTCTTTAAGATAGTGCATGACTGTATTGCCATACCCATGGATAAATTGAGGGAGGGGAGGGGGGGTGGGTGGGGGAAGCGGATCATTACAGTTATCAATCCCATTAACGTTCAACAGGTTGTTTAAATACCATGCAACTGATCTACGATCTTTGAATTATTCTACATAAAGGCACTTTTATGTAATACGGACAAACCACATTTTTCACGTGTTTTGTAAATTAAAAGGGTATTCTATACCAGTTTGAAAATATCTGGATGTTTATGCCTTTTCTAAAAAAAAACTATATATAGAAAATATTAGAAAGAAAACATAAAAGGTTATTCTCTCTCTAATGACTTAAAACTATTGTCAGCATCAAACTATCCTTTCTAAGATCAGTTTGGATTGGCGGAATTTGTGGAAATACAACCTGCCAATGCAAATTAGACTGTCTATACAAAGTTCATTGGCGAATCTGGAACACGGCCACTGACTGGATCATCAATTTTATGTGAAGCATTTGGGAAATACACAAGTGTGTATGCTGTTCACTTAAAATTTCTGCTGGGATTTGGAATTCCTTTGCTAAGTTTGGTAATACCCAATCCTGTTACAGTCTGACAAATAATATACAAACATACTGACATCAAATGTTTAATTTATCATTATTTCCAACATACATTATGCTTTCACACATTCTTTCTTTCATGTTGATGATATTCACACACAGAAACCATGTTGTTTTTTTCCCAAAACTGCACTATTTTCCAATTGATAATTTCATCAAAGCACTTCACATGTCCAAGACCTAGTTGTTCAGGTCCTAGGGATGACAGTCTGATTGTACATAAAACATTAGAGATACAGCCCCTCTGGAGTTCCCTCATTCTTCCTGTACAGCACATTCTCCTTGGCCTTCGAGAAATCTTCATTTCTCACCTTCATTCTCCTCTCTCTCAGAGCTAGTAAGCCAGCTTCTGTACATATAGCCTGTTCAAAGATAAAATTTTGAAAAAAATCTTGTTAAAAGCAGATTTTTAATGTGGTGTGAAATGTGTATCTATAAAATTAAGGTAAAATAAAAACTTCAAAATGACTTCAGTTTATTCTTTCTGACATTGGTGCCAATGACACAAATACAATAGGAGGTACAAATTGTTCAATACACCTTCACAAATGCTGCTCTAATTGGCTGAAATCTGTAGCAGTTTTTACCTTAATGTCTGCACCAGATAGGTCATCCTTTGCCATGACATAGTCATCAATGTTAACATTGTCGGCTAGAGTCATTCTACTTGTGTGGATATTGAAGATTCTCCTCTTTGTTTTCTCATCTGGTAATGGAAACTCAATCTTCCTGTCAATTCGACCAGGTCGAATCAAAGCAGGATCTAGAGTCTCTATCCTGTTTGTAGCCATGACAACCTTCAATAAAATACAGAATATTAGACACAGTAAAGGCTAGTCCAGCATACAGGGAAAACATATCATCCTTATACCAGTACTGTATTCAAACTAACAGGTAAGAAGTTGTCAAATTCCTTGTAAATGCCTCCAAATTTTGCAAAAAAAACAACAGCACAAGAGTAACAGAAACATATCACAGTTTCCATCCCGCAAGCAATCAATAGTATTGATATTCATCAAGAAGCAATAAATATTCTACTTATTATATTTTTTCACATTTTTTTTGCCACTTTGAATTTGTTGTTCTGTCTAAATATGAAATGCATGCTCTACTATCACTACTCCAACAGCATATCCTTTCACATCTAAGACACAGATACTCAAATTATCAAAGTATTTCATATAACATATGAAACATTCTGATGATTAAATTCAGAATTACCTGGATTAGTGCATGAAAGTAAATAGAGCGTTCTCAATTTCTATCAGGCTATGTCTGCCCGAGTTCTTGTTTCTGAAGTTTGCAAAGCATTCTGGGATAATGGATATTTTCAAACTGCGAAAGTTGTGATCCGACTGGTCAAAAATGAGTGAAAATATCAAAACTTGTTATTTTCACATGACTTATATTTTTAACCATAAACCTTATATTTCACTACAAAATTAAGGAATTTTAATGTTGGATAATTTAGGATATAAAGATTTTGAATAGCAATATATTCAAGGTCATGGATAGGTTATAGCCTTTGTTAATATTCGCTTATTTCTGAAACATAATTCTGATGTAAAAGACAAGATGTAAACTCACCTTGACATCTCCCCGGGAATCAAAGCCATCAAGCTGATTCAACAGCTCTAACATAGTCCTCTGGATCTCTCTCTCACCACCAGAATTGGAATCATATCTAATATAAACAAAAATATTTATTAGGACAATAATGTTGTTAAACACTTTCTGCTTTATCCAATTGCAGAACCAAATTTTAAAAATGTAACTTTTACCTGTATCACTCGCCCTTATAAGATTTACATACAGCTTACTAAGGGAAACAACTCTGACTGTAAAAATCACAACTAGGCAATTTACAATCAAGTGATATTTCATAAGACGTAAGGAAAATATTGTTAGGGAACTAACCTTTTTGTTCCCACAGCATCAATCTCGTCTATAAATACAATAGATGGAGCATGTTCCTCTGCAACTCTGAACAGTTCACGAACAAGTTTGGGACCATCACCCTATAAACACACATCAGTAAATATTTGTCTCATAATCTCATAAAAAAACAGCAGTATTCATTACTAAGATACACTTCTTTTGCTAAATATGTAAATGTTGATTTAAATGTAGTGAAACTTACCAAATATTTTTGTATAAGTTCTGAGCCGACTACTCTGAGGAAGGTAGCTGAAGTTTGATTTGCCACTGCCTTGGCCAACAATGTCTTGCCTGATGAATACAAAGTGAAAGTGGTTAGTTGGTAAAGGGTATTTGTTTTAAATTTCCTTGTAGCATTTTCTGCTATACATTGCTTCCACTATTGGCTTAATACTAGGATGAATTCTCTTATCACATTGTTATCCAGAAGATTAGGTATTTAAAGTTTTTTTCTGATTATCAATACAACTTTAAATTGCAACAAAAATTGAATTTTAAAGAATTCGGAAATTTCATACTGAAGCAAGAACTGGTAACTTTGTTTTGGGACTTACCTGTGCCTGGGGGACCATACAATATAACACCTTTAGGAGGTTTGATTCCCATCTCTTCATAGTATTCTGGATGTGTGAGAGGCAGTTCCACAGATTCCTACAAGAATATTCAGTGATAAAAAAGTATGCATGTGTCAAAATTTCAAAGACACCTTTTACATAAATAGAAGACAGTGATCATAATTGATCAACAGCTCTACAAATATCAATCACACTTTTGCCAATGCCTTAAAGCATACTGAATGTTAATATTTTAGCCTAATAAAAGTTTGAGCAAAGAAACATTCACCAAAAATCATTAATATCAATTCAAATCAACACAGCTATCAACACTATTGAAGAATAAAATTTATTTCAAGAAACCTGACAATAATTTCCAATCAAATCTACATTGTAACCAAAATCATTAAACTGAACCCTAGTACTGTGCAGCAGGCATGTTTGCATATTTTGCCAAATCTTTCAGAAACATCAAAATCAATCCCAGATTTTAAATTTTGAGACTGGTAAGTCTTTAGAGTGAATTGTTAATTATCAGAATGATTGAAGGTGTGATCAAGATATATAAAACATTTATGAATCAAAAGTTTGAAATATTTTCTTTCAAGGTGGAAACTTTCAGTTGAAATGAACAGTCTCCAAGTCAATCATTTAAAAGAGATGGTACAAATTTGATACCCTATCACCTATTGATAATATCAATTACAAGTTCCTCACTATTGCCTGAGACCATCACTCCCAACACCAAATAATAAACATACACAAACATCTGAAACTGTCCTCACATTCTTGCCTAAATGTATCCAACACAAACCTTGATTTCTTGAATTTGTTGGTCTAGACCACCAATGTCTGCATATGTTTCTTGTGGGGCTTTCTCCAGCTTCATCACTGTGACCATAGGGTCTACATCATCTGACAAAACACCCACTACTGCATGCACCTGTTTGAAGTAAATGGATGGTAAGGAAAATATGTCTTATTACTGGTGGGCCAAAAATGGCTAAATATCTCAACCCAGTTCTCTTTTGCATCCACATGATTTAGGATAAAATAGCTTTATCAGGTATCCTGACAGTGGAACTAAATGAAACAGTGTTAGGGATGACAGAAATGACTGTCTTCCCATAAGTAAGAGGTCACAACAAGAATTGTTGTCAAAAATATTTCCCATGACACTTTTGATACCTTGAAATAAAACCTACATGTAACAGGACAGACAGAATTATTTGACAAGATTGTTTATTGATTTCAATTAAATAGACCCAATGGGTCCAAATACAGAAGTGATAACAATGATACCAAAAGTATTATAAAACATCACACATATATAAATATCAGTGTATCATACATACAGTAGAATAAGATTCACCTATAATATAAACCATCAATATGTTGCCTTTAGGTGAGATATAAAAAGGCAAAGTACAAACTGTACTAACCTTGTGGTTGAGGAGGACTGAGCAGCCGGGCTCCAACTGATCTTTATCCACAAATGACAGTATACTGACATAGTGTTCACTTCCAACGGATGTTGATACAATGGCATGGTTATCATCAATTATTTCCTCCAAATTACCGACAGACATTGGTGAGCCACGCAACTCATCCACCTTTGTCCTTTCCTCCTGTCGACAATAGATAAGGTTTTCTCATTATGAAGTGTCAACAAAATGACAGAGTCAGTTGACTTGAAATATAATACTAAACAAAACAATAGTTCCCCTTCACATATCTGCAAAATTGATGTGACATGTTACAAGAATTAATTTTGGCCATCCAAAATAAGTAAAAGCAAACAGGAACATCCATCTACAGCTATCATTCGACAAAATTTGCGGGTTCAACTATTGATAAATATATGGGTTTTTTTTTTTCACACTTGAAGTACCTGTTGAAACAAAATATCCAAGACTTTCAACATCTGAATACAAAGTGATCTTAACAAAATCCTGCATATCAGTGATATTCTTGGTACAAGAATAATTTTGTAGCATCACAACAATAACAGTTACCCTCTCTCCATTGAAGGTGAAGCATTCTCTTATCTTTGTACTACATTTATTAAGCAAAAAGTGTAAATAATAGCTTTTACATACATGAACAACATAAATATTTTACCCAGAACCTATAAACCCCTCCAAGTGAGTAAAAATGACCAAAAGTATATCAGAAAAAGACTTGGAATTTAAAGATACGACAATCCAACACAATCTTTACCTCATGTTTCTCTTCTTGGGGCTTCAGTCTCTCTTGGTTTTTAATAAATTCTTCCTCTAATAATAAATAGTCTTTGATTCTCTCCATCTTCAAAAGTTTCAGCCGACATCTTGTATGTGGTGTAACTGTCAAATAAAATAGGAAATTTCTGTGTTTAATATCATCTTGGTAAAGTTATTACACTGGTTCAGGTTATCAATAAGGAACAGTTCCAAAACATAACATGTATGTTATTTGTTGGTATCATGTAACAAGCTTCTCCATTCAAAGTCACTCACATACAGAGGACTCGTTATGTGTTCTAGTAATGGGACTTGTTATATAATATTTGAACACATTTTCTGGACTCGCCTGGAAAAATCCATGAAAATCACTTGAAACTTTCTCTGTTTCTTAAGCTTTACAAGTATTCACAGATACTCATGAAATATAAAAGTTTTCAACTTGAACCAGATGATTATCCAAATTGTGATTGTGTTGTTACAGAAAGATAGAAAACTATCAACATACTTTTAGGGAGCTTGCTGGCAGTATCTGGACCTTTCATCTTTTTCTTCTTCTTGCCAACACGAGTTGGCACTGGGGGCTCATACTTCTTCTTTTTCTCCTTTGAAAAAATGTATTTGTTAATTTTCATTGTGAATATTGAAGATCAGTACATGCCTTTAGATTATAATAACAAAGGGAAATCCTAAAATGGCACTAAACATGCACACATTGCATTAAACACCACCTAAATGCTACAAGATAGTTAATCAATTGGTTTGACAGCTGTTATATACACAAATTGTGATTCAAGGAAAATATTTTCGTTACCAGAAATTGACTATGTTTAAAATGTTAAACTACAGATGACTAAGGTGACAGTTTATATTAATCCTAATCATTTCTAACAAAGATATGTAATAAGATAAACATTCCAGGAAATGATTCATAAGAATTATGTATCATTTCAGCATGTGACAAAATTCTTCACAGCAGAGCTTTTCAGAAAATAAAATACCATCATTTTGATACACATCTACAGATAGAATACCGAGATGTAATTTATCACTCAATGCCACTGAAAACATATCTGGATCATTATGGAAGTCAAATGGAGTAATGACAGAAAAAAATATCATGATTATTTGGAAATTGCTTTGATCAGCCTCTGAATTACAAACCTTGTCATCCTTCTTTTCCCCTTGGCCTCCAGCCCCACCGGACTGTTGTTGACCCTGAAACAGGAACCATTCAAAACTTCAGCTATGTTTCACAAATAATTTTCTTTACTCATGTTAGTTGAACCAAATAAGTCAGAGCGCAAAGTGTCTGAAATTAAGGACAAAGGTTTTGAATACTCTGAAGGGTATTTGTGTGCAGTGCACAGTATACAAATATAGGACATAATTTTTTTGTTTCAAAAAAGAAAAAAGATATTTAATATTCATCATTCAACAGTAATTCTCCTTGCACTACCAGTGCTGACATACTTATGTAAGTAATAAGCTTTCAGTCAGACTGACAAATCTGAATATTAATAGTCTACAGACAATAATGTTACAAGGTTGACGGATTTTTTGTAATGTCCCGTTATCACAAATGGCTTCCTATATAAAAATATTTGCACTTCAGTCTTCCATGAAACAGAGAGATGGTCAACCACACTACCTATCCATTTCCTTATTTTCAGACGCCATTCATAAATTTGCATCTGAACACCAGCATCAGTTGTTTGAGAGTTGGATTAAGAGTTATTATCAGCAACTACTACAATTGGGATCCTCTGTAAACAAGAGTACTGTGGGGAGAAACAACATACATCTCTCCTATACAATTAAACATTCACAAGCATTAATCCTGTTCATTTTGGAAAAATCCCATTTTACATGTCATTGTTCCTAGTCGAGCAGATAGGTATATATTCACAAAAAATTAATGCATTTTTGAAAAGTTAAAATCATCAAAAAACGGATAGAAAACAGCTCTGCATTTTAACAATAATAACCTTTGAGGAGCGGGGGGGGGGGGGTGCAGCTTCAAAATAGCAAGTCATCGACTGAAACATTTGAATATATATGTAACCAGGCCGCACAAACGGCAATTGTTCGATTTGTAAGGTTACCGGTTTTCGTTACAAATGCAAGAACCGTCTGTTTAGTTTCTATTAAATAACTGATGTGACTAAAATTAACTTTTATCGCATAAGACACAGAACCACATTCTTACCATTTTGTAACCGGAACGGAATATCAAGCATGCGCAGTCCTCAGAATTGTCTCCCTTCGACAGTTTCCGGAAATAACAATCACTGACAAGCGGACGGTGATGGACAGCGCGGACTAATCTTTCAGACAAGTACTGATGAACACATTACACATAGAACTTCTCATCCTAAGATTCAGTTAAATTAGCTTATGATCAAGTATGAATAATTAACAAAAGCACTGATAACTGCTGTGTAATATGCCCCTCGTATGAATCATCACATGTTCATGGGCCACACAAGGATTGTCCAGCTGCAGTTTGCCGTGGGACAAGTTGCGCTGTTACTGTGCTCAACAAAAACTATCTTTTAGTAGATATACATTCAACCTATCGATTTTTGTGTTTGATGCATCTTTTTATTGTCGGAATATGCCGTCAGTAGTTGAAATGATAGTAATGCTGTGATGTCATAGTTTAAAATAGCTTTAATTTGTTGTCATTGTCAGCAAGGTTTAAGAGAGAGATTTCTCGGTGATTACAAAGAGAAAAGTCTTGGAGAGATAGACTGTTGAAGCCTTGTTAGTGAGAAGTATATTTAATTTTCATCCCGCATTTTCAAAATCAGATAAAAGAGAATTGTAAGGATTCTGCAAGGAAAAATATATGTTGTGTTGAAGTTGCTTCGCAATTCGTTAGAGGCTCAGTTTGGCACGTACATTTTATAGAACAAAATGAAATGGCTTTTATACAAATATTGTACATTGTGGCATGTTGTCTTTCCATTACATTACTACCTACATACACGGAAGATTTTAAACATGAAAAGGATATGACAGACATGTATTGCTATATATGTAATGTAATGACAGGTTTTGATTTCATTTATTGAAGACAAGGGTCAGTGGTTACCTAATTTGGAGAAGGCTTCACATATTCTGACCATTTCACTTTGCTTGCCCCTTGTTTGACTTATATTCATAAATACAAACTCTATAAACCAACTTCAAGAATTATAAATCTAGAGCTAGTTCTTGCTCTCATAGTAAATTTGGTTTTAACAACATATTAATTTGTACTTAACAATTAAATGCTAAAAATGTTCAAGGAAGAAGTTATTTCAGCATCAGTGGCCTTATCTTAACCTTACTGATAATTTGATTTATGGTTTAATTTTTATTTGTTTTACAGGCACTTTGAAAGTTCTAATAACAGGAATGTCTCCCCAGCCTGAGCCAGATGGTGAGACAGACAAGGGACCTCCCTCAGATGAGGACGAAGAGGGAGTGGAGAACATTCCTACGCCACAGTTTGTCATTGACAATGCTAACTCTGAATCAGAGAGTGAAAGTGAGGATGGGGATGGTTATTATGGATATCAGATGTTACCACAGGAACCAGATGATGTATCTGGTGATACAACAGGCACAAGCGTTATGAACACTGATGAACACAGCCAGTCCAGTCAGAACAGTGAAAGTTTAACTGAGGCAGGAGCAGAGGGTCCTATTTCTGCTGATTGTGATAAAGACAAAGCTGAACCTTTAAATAAGCTTGATCATTTTATGCTGCACCAAAATGCTGGTGGACAGGCAACAGGCTACATGAAGGTATATCACACATATTAGATATGAAAAATTTCCGCCAATCGGCGGATTTCTGCCTTTTTCATGACAAATTTGGTCATTTTTGAGATCGATGCAAATCCAGTGAGAATATTTCAGGGGTAGGGGGGTTAGGTATGTTTTGATGATGCATTTTATTTTTAAGCAATCTTCATTAACTCCGTTCTTAAATTCTTCGATTTAGATGCCCTTATAAACTGTAAAGTTAAACATTGAGCAGTTATGAGCACAGAGTTTCCAGTATTGTCAAATCGATAATATGAAGGAAGATAACTCTTACATCAGTCGAACGTTTGAAAGCTATAGTTGAATTACAGCAGAGATGAAAAATTTCCGCCGATCGGCAGATTTCCACCTTTTCCAATGCCAGCCACTTTCATCTCTGATATTAGCTGTATGTATGAGCTACAAAAAATATGATGCAAATGGTTCTGTACTGATTGTTAAAAGTATGTTAACTAAAATTAGTATGCTAGTCTTTTTTCAAATCTGTTATACATAAGTTCATTGCATATGGTCAATATTCAATTGTCTATTCCAGGAGTTGATTGTACCAATGTCTTACTCTGTTCCTAAAAAATGATCACACAATTGTCCATTTCAGGTGTTGGTTAGGCCATTGTTTGCCCCAAAAGCTGGTTATGTCAGTTTTCTTTCTCTCAAGTTGATTATGGCATTAATCTTGCGGGTTTGTTATGCAGTTGTCAGACTCAGAGGTTGATTATGGAAGTTTTTCATTAGTTTTTAGCCATAATTGTCAACATTCCAAGCTGATATGCCATTGTCCATATATTCCCAAGTTGATTATCCTGGTATGGCTTTGTAAGTCTTCCAAGTTAATATGCCATTAGACTGTTCCCAAGTTTATTATGCCAGTGTCTGCCCGCAAGTTTATTATGCCATTGTCTGCCCCCAGGTTTATTATGCCAATGTCTGCCCGCAAGTTTATTATGCCATTGTCTGCCCCCAGGTTTATTATGCCAATGTCTGCCCCCAGGTTTATTATGCCAATGTCTGCCCACAAGTTTTTATGCCATTGTCTGCCTGCAAGTTTATTATGCCAATGCCTGCCCCCAGGTTTATTATGCCAATGTCTGCCCACAAGTTTTTATGCCATTGTCTGCCTGCAAGTTTACAATGACATTGTCTGCCCACAAGTTTATTATGCCAATGTCTGCCCCCAGGTTTATTATGCCAATGTCTGCCCCCAGGTTTATTATGCCATTGTCTGCCCCCAAGTTTATTATGCCAATGTCTGCCCCCAGGTTTATTATGCCATTGTCTGCCCCCAGGTTTATTATGCCAATGTCTGCCCGCAAGTTGATTATGCCATTGTCTGCCCCCAGGTTTATTATGCCAATGTCTGCCCGCAAATTGATTATGCCATTGTCTGCCCCCAGGTCTATTATGCCAATGGTTGCCCACAAGTTTATTATGCCATTGTCTGCCCCCAGGTTTATTATGCTAATGTCTGCCCCCTGGTTTATTATGCCAATGTCTGATGTGTACGCTATATATATACATGTATTAGCTTTGTTTTCTATGGTTGTTTCACAGTTACCAGACCTACCAAAGCCTGAATCCAAAGAACTATTATGGAACAAACAGAGAACATCTAATATACAAATGGAGCCAGGTAAGGATAGATTTAGCATGAAAGGTAAATATTGTTTCAATATAAAGACTTCAAATACCAAAGGAGCAGCTGGTACTGTAATATTATACACCATCAGTAGTTAACATATTTTTTGGTAGTAAACAAAGATATGAATCGGTAAAATCAATACCTGCTTAGTAAAGGTTGTAATCACATGTTTAATGAGGTTAAATATTAAAAATTGGGACTTATGTGAGGATAAATGGTATAAGTTAAACATGGATTCATGATACAGATTTCAAGTTAACTGGGGATAGATTTTAAAAATAGTAAGTTAATTTAAGATAGATTCTTAAAAATAGGAAGTTATTTTTGGGATCAATGTCAAGGATATGAAGTCAACTGGAGATACATGTTAAAGGTTTGAAGTTTACTGGTGTAAAATATTAAAGACAGGATGTTAACTTGGATAAATGTTAAAGATCTGAGGTTAACTGGGGTTAAATATTTAAGATCGGTTAACTGGGGTTTATAAATGTGAAAGATAGGTGGTTGGATAAATGTAGATAAATGTTAGATATACAATATAGGAATACTTTGATTTGAAAATAATATTTTATCTTTTACACATTAATATAAATTCAGATTTAAAGTAATTGCATTTCAGGTGTAAACAAAAAGATGAGCCTAAGCCTTTGGTACTAATTTAAGTGTTCTTCAATAATACGAGGAGAGATACCAACAAAAAAATGAAAACGAAGTAGATATTTTTCCTTATACATTGTGTTGATACAGTCTTCATTTCCTTCTGTTTTCTTATAGCCTTCAGAATAAAAGATGAAGTTGATACTTGTGATGTTTTACAGGACATGCTGAGAAAGTTAAGGCTGCCATGACTACTATCCACCTTCCTGCACCAAACATTCCAGATTGGGCCAAGAATATCTCTGAAGAGGACTGGCACAACAAACTCCTATCCCTGCAGAAGAGCAACACTTCCTGATCGTTATATCAAACCACTGGTTGTGTCATTCTCTCTCAACGGTGAAGAGTCGCTTTGCATTGTTCAGCTCCATTGTTTATCAGAAGTTTGTGAATGACAAAAACAGATATGGAACTACATTTCATGCATGACTTCCATTTGTAAATATTCATTGAATGTTTATTCTGTGAGACAATTGTGCAATCATGATTTATGACATACATCTCATACTGCGTAAGTGAAATGCAGTACATGTATGTTAACTTATTTCCTGTGCAACAATTAAGGCTATTATATTGTATATGTAAATAAAATTAAAATATCGGTCATGTTAATATTTTTTGTTTTTGTAAGATCATACATGCACCACAAAATCTCATTGTTTTCGGTTATGTAAAATTGAAACCAGTAATGCAAGTGTATTTAAGCCATGATCCAAGGTAGATAACTATTTCTGACAACATAGGTAGGAAATATAATTTTGAAGACAAATGCAATGTTAGTGTGCATTTGATTTTGACTGATTTGCTCATATTAGCAGCTGAAATCATTGTCCTTTTCTGTGCTACCATATGTAAGAGTACAAGTATGTGGTAGTGTATGTAGATATGCTGATACTTGTTATGTGTGTCAATTCTTTACAATGTTATAGCATAGAAGTCATCATACAAAGCTGTGTTGGTGGTCTCCAGTTTCTTACCATTTGCCAGGAAAACATTATTTTGTAATGGTTTAGCATTTGGATATGTAGTTTGTAAATTCATATCCTTTTGATAAAATATTGAGTTAATCACCATGTAAACAGCCTGGTAAAATGTCTTGCCCAAGGACACAAACAGCACATCTTAGTTATGATACTAACAACCATGTCTATATATATTTTCTTAAACAAAATAATTTGTAATAAATAGTGTGACCTTTTCTACTTACACAAAATGAATATTTAAAACATAACATTCCACAAAATTTGGCATATTAATAAGAATTTATTATAGCATTCTTCAACAAATTTGTATAAAGAAAAAATATGAAATCTTGAACAACTCCTATACCTAAAGGTACAAGATTACAGTCATTCACACAATGTGTGAAAAATCAATGTGACAGCAAAGCTTTTCATTCCAGTTAACACTATATTAGACAAGTATTGCAATGATAAGGGGTTAGCATTATCATAATGTGAAATCACCTCATGACGATATTTGTTAATACCTATATACATCATGGAAAGAAAACCAACAGACAGATTTGACTATTGCTTGAATGTTTATGTACTCTAGATTATCTCCCCTTCTGCCATGCCACGTACTATCACAGTATTTAAAGTTTTAAAGATAAATGTAACAAGAGTTTTTAAGGAACAGAGAATCCTTTGTCCAAAATATCCACATTATATTGGTAATGTTGTCCTTTGTCTATATTAAATAAGATATTCTCTCCTGGAAAATAATTCAAATTTCCATCACTTAATTTTGTCACATGCTAGAAGGATCATTCCTGAGGTTACATATGTCAATCTCCATACAACAGGGACAGTAGAAAATAATTGCTCTCTGCAACAATATAAACTCAAAATTTGTATCTAGACATTTCAAAGATTGAAAGATATTGTAGTTCCTTAAGTAGATCACCGAGGATGTGTATCATTTATAAAAGAGGTGTGGAAAAAGTCAAAAAAAGTACAAGGAGAGCATCTGACTGTAAATATTATAATTTCGATCATCATATAACACTTGTTTTCTATACAAACACCAGTATATAAAGGTTCAAAGATTAATTGTAACATTTTGCAGTTTGCCGTTATAAAATTAACATTTCTGTAAAACAAATATGTGAAACCAAAAGCACATCATTTGATAAAATAAGTTGTGAAACCAAAAGCACATCATTTGATAAAATAAGTATCTTTAATTTCAAGGAAAGTAAAGCTTAAAATATCCATGATTAAGTGATGATGATAATTCATTCTTGAAAATGTTTTCAAACTAAATGTTAAAAGCATGTCAATTGTTTCAACACCTAATTCCTCTTATAAAGGTAAACAAAACAACATGGTACAAACTGTAATAATCAGTGAGCAGAAGTACTTTTGAAGTGCATCAGCTTAGCAGAGCCAGAGAAATTTTGGTGTGTTGTACGAGTTGCCTGTTCATATTAAGACGTATGGTGAGTCTCCTATCCACAATAACTGAATGGAGAGTCACCTGTCCACATTGGATTAAGTGTTGGTTCCACTCAGGCTCTGAATAGATCAGATAAGGTTCTATGTTAGGTTGGGCTTAGTTATATGTAAATAGGTTGTATGGAGAATTACCAGTCCACAGTAAACTGTAAGGTGTGTCTCCTCCACAGTAAACTGTAAGGTGTGTCTCCTCCACAGTAAACTGAAAGGTGTGTCTCCTCCACAGTAAACTGTAAGGTGTGTCTCCTCCACAGTAAACTGTTAGGTGTGTCTCCTCCACAGTAAACTGTTAGGTGAATTATCTGTCCAGTGACCTAAAGAGTTACCTGTCCACAGTAAACTGTAAGGTGTGTCTCCTCCACAGTAAACTGTAAGGTGTGTCTCCTCCACAGTAAACAGTAAGGTGTGTCTCCTCCACAGTAAACTGTAAGGTGTGTCTCCTCTACAGTATACAGTAAGGTTTGTCTCCTCCACAGTAAACAGTAAGGTGTGTCTCCTCCACAGTAAACTGTTAGGTGAATTATCTGTCCAGTGACCTAAAGAGTTACCTGTCCACAGTAAACTGAAAGGTGTGTCTCCTCCACAGTAAACTGTAAGGTGTGTCTCCTCCACAGTAAACTGTTAGGTGAATTATCTGTCCAGTGACCTAAAGAGTTACCTGTCCACAGTAAACTGAAAGGTGTGTCTCCTCCACAGTAAACTGAAAGGTGTGTCTCCTCCACAGTAAACTGAAAGGTGTGTCTCCTCCACAGTAAACTGAAAGGTGTGTCTCCTCCACAGTAAACTGTAAGGTGTGTCTCCTCCACAGTAAACTGTAAGGTGTGTCTCCTCCACAGTAAACTGTAAGGTGTGTCTCCTCCACAGTAAACTGTTAGGTGAATTATCTGTCCAGTGACCTAAAGAGTTACCTGTCCACAGTAAACTGTAAGGTGTGTCTCCTCCACAGTAAATTGTATGGTGTGTCTCCTCCACAGTATACAGTAAGGTGTGTCTCCTCCACAGTAAACTGTAAGGTGTGTCTCCTCCACAGTAAACTGTAAGGTGAATCATCTGTCCAGTGACCTAAAGAGTTACCAGTCCACAGTAAACTGTATGGTGTGTCTGCTCTCCACTGTGAGCTGTAGGGAGTCCCATGTCCACACTATGGTGTATCGAGAGTCACATGTCCACAGTGAACTGCAGGAAGAGTCACATGTTCACTGAAGCAGTGTGGGCTGTATATCAAGTTATCTGTCTACAGTAAACTGTATGGTGTGTCACTTTACCACAGTATGCTGTATGGAGAGTTACTTGACCAAAGTAAGTTGTAAGGAGACACTCATACACTGTTGGCTGTATGGAGAGTCACATGTTCACAGTATGGCAAGTCAACTGTCCACAGTAACTGTATGGTGATTACATGTCCACAGTAACTGTATGGAGAGTCACATGTTCACAGTAAACTGTATGGCAAGTAAGTCGTCCACAGTAACTATGGAGAATCACATGTCAACAGTGAACTGTATGGCGAGTCAGTTGTCCACATTAATCTGTGTGAAGAATCACCTGTCTACAATAAGCTGTATGTTGAGTAATAGATAAACAGCTTTAATCTCTGTGTGATGTGGAGAGAGATATCTTTTACATGAGAATGATGTTTCAAAATTTAAAGCTTTGTGCTAAATTTTGAAATACAATGTATTTATCTTAAGGGCGAGATATTTCTATCCACATCACATATTTTTTCCCTACATTTTCCTTTTTTGAAATATCTGAAATTATAGTCTTGAAAGGTGCATGTCAGACCATCACCAATGGCGTAATACATGTGAATCAAATTTGATGACATTTTCCAACTTTTATATGGTTACGCAACATATAGTGGTGACATGTCCCCACTATTAGAAATGAACTCATAGCTTGTGTGAGCCATCCTCTGTCTTTTCCTGGGTTATAAAACAAGTTTATCTTTCTCTAGAAAACACAAGAATGCACCAGTGAAAATTTGGAGAAAGTCCTGTCCATAGTAAACTGCATGTAAAGTGATCTGTTCATAGTAGATTACACAAAGTAACCTGATCAAAGTCCGAAGTCAATGCTGTGTGGTACGGATTTGTTCTGCGATATCATTTATCAAAGAAACAGAGGAGTTGTACTTCCTGACAACAATTATCAATACAAATGCTGTCACAGAAAGCTTGAAATCACCATCACTGAGCAAAACACACAATGAATTTCATCACTTTTGGCTGCTAATCAGAGGAACAGAAGTCTGCTTGGAGTTTTTATTACCTGTGAACAGAGAATACAATGCTATTAACCACACTGTAATCATGCATTTACAAATTCTATATGGTTTCAATATTTAGAGGCTGGGAACCAGCGTCTATGGGCAAGACTCCGCAGAGTAGTAAAGATGACTTGTCTTTTCCTGACAAACAAGAGGGGCAATGGGCCTGCATCGCTCACATGGTGTTCAATGTCCATTAAAAATAGAATCAATTTTTATCACAAATACATTAACACTTACACCATTGGCATTCAAAGTGGCAATCCAATCAATTCTTACCAATTTCCACGACATACTGCCAATGGCAGTCCTGATGTGGATTGTAGGTAAATATCAATTCCCTTTTTCTCAACATTTGTCAGGGTTTTACATAGAAATACCTTTCCACTAAATATCTTGCTTCTTGGACTTTGGTTTGCCAGAAGAAGTTGTATTAAGGTTTTAACAAATTTGAACCCTGTGACCTCGAATAAGGATCAAAGTCAATTTCTTGGCAAACTTGATCTGGCTTCATCCTACAAACCTATCGGCTAAATACCATGCTTCTACGCCTTTTGATAAGTTACTAGAATTTGTTTGAAGGTTTTAACGAATTTGACCCCTGTGATTTTGAATAAGGGTCTTGGTCACTTTTTTCGGCAAAATTTGATGGAATTAATTCTTAAAACTTCTAACCCAAATAATACGCTTTTGCATATTTTGGTTAGTTATCAGAAGTTGTTTAAAAGTTTAACAAATTTGGCCCCTGTGTCCTCGAATAAAAGTCCTAGTTATTTCATTTCATGAACATTGTAAGGCTTCATCCCAGCAACCCACCAGCCAAGTATCATGACATCTGGCCAGTTTGTTATTGAGAAGAATTTGGTTTAAATGGAAAACTTGATGCTGGACGCTGGGTTAAAAACCCAACAACACACATCTCCCTATATAAACATTAGGCTGATGGGCCTTAATGGTCTCCTGATTATTAAGACCTACGTATACAAGAGGCCATATAGGCCTACATTGCCACTACTCCTCATTTCCCAAATTATTTAAGTACCAATTTATCCCCAAATCATGAATTCATACCTTTAAACTTTTTCACAGCTCTCCTTCGTTCTTTCGAATCGTAGTACCATACTGTTATGGCATATCTGTCAACATAACCAATGCAATGTTTAATTTTAAAAAAATGAGATAAAAATATTTAACAACATATACCAATATAATTATTTTCTGATAAAATGCATATCATGTAGTACAAAAAAATAATGAAATCAATTCCACAAGTGGATCACCTGGCCCAGAGCAAATTTCCAATATTCTGGAATCTCTTAACCCCTTTGACTCAAGGATGGTTAAGATATTTTGCTCATTTCCTCTGATTGGGCACAAACTATACAAACGTATGTACCTGTTGGCCATTTGGTCAAATTTCATTAGAATATACATGTGTACACCACTTTTTCCCCAATTAAGCTCTATCCTTTAACACTGAGAGGGTTAAACTATCTGTATATCTTGGTCCCGTTCACACCACCAAATTTGATCAAAATTACATGTGCAGTTCTAGACTAGAAGTTCAAATAGAAAGTTGATACTGTGCTTAAGATGCATCTATCTGCATGTAAAAAATCTTTATCATAAAGCAAAGAATTACATTTTTCCAACTAGGACTATGCTACTTTAGAATAAACGAACCAAGTTTAATTTGAGTATCAAATACCTTTTATGATGCTTATTCTTGTCAAATTTATATATATCTGGATACCAAGTACAGTATTTATATTAATCCAAGCCTCTTCCTAAATTAATGAACTGTGCTGTACATACTTAATGCCATTTAGAAGACAAGGAGTCTTTTCTTGGCTAAACATCCCTCACATTTAAATGCAGGATATGTTTCTTTATTTGGGAATTCTTTCCCGTTAGAAAATGGACCTAAAACTGGACTCAAAGGAAATCCTATTTCAGCGCTCCTCCTCTGGTCATTACCAAGTTCCAGAAGCTTCAAGTCATATGTAAATGATAAACATTGTATACTTACCGTGTTTTGTAGGCTGGCATAACTTCATGAGGATTCCGTCTGTCCGACCAAAAGAAGAGCAGACGGTCAAATTTGGGTTCAATGGAGGCCACTGTATTTTGGCCTTCCGGGAATATTTTAAGTAGCCCACCATTAACCTGATGAACAGATGAAGAATTCACTTTTAAAATAGCAGTAGTATAACCAAGAAAAAACAAATATCTCAAAACTGAATCAGTGCAATCATAAATTATAAATGACATAAAAACAAATGAAATTTGTTAATTTCTGAAAGTTTGTTGGGACGGCCATCTTAGAAATCTGACATCAACATATCAGTAAATTGTCATAAAAGATGTACTAAACCTTTTTTTTCAACAACAAAAGTTTCATTTTCATCAAAAAGGAAAAAGAAATCAAAGTTTTGAAAGTACTGAGATACAGAGTCTTAAAACAAAATGTATGTTTAGTAAAATGTGACAATCAGTATTTGACAAGGCATAGAAATCCACTTATGAACATTTTCTTCTACCAGGATAAAGCTACTTTTTAAAAAAATTTTGTATAATTTGTCATAAGCTTATTGATCCAGATTTCTCTGGCAGTAATTAAACCAGGTGTTTTTATTTTACTGAATGACATTAAAACAATGATTTATTGACTTGTTAGAAATGTTTGACACTTCCTCCTCAGATACTGATTCATGTCTGTAGTCTTCCACAACTTCGTTAAGAAAAGAAATGAATTATAACCCTCATAAAACGAAATACATGCATACAAACATCTACATGTAAATAAAGTTAAGAAACAAAGACATGGTTTGTTGCTGTAAATATAAAACAAGAACTGAGTTGAGTCATTATTTATTGAAAATCATCAATACTGACATTGAACATCAGTGATAATTTGATTGTAATTTTTGTTTGTGTTAATAACCCCAGAGACGAAAGATGGTATTTAAACAATGCATCTATATACATCATTCTACAGACATATAATACATTGTTTAAACAATACATTTATATACATCATTCTACAGACATATAATACATCATTTAAACAATACATTTATATATATACATCATTCTACTGACATATAATACATCATTTAAACAATACATTTATATACATCATTCTACAGACATATAATACATCATTTAAACAATACATTTATATACATCATTCTACAGACATATAATACATCATTTAAACATACATTTATATACATCATTTAAACAATACATTTATATATATACATCATTCTACAGACATATAATACATCATTTACACAATACATTTATATACATCATTCTACAGACATATAATACGTCGTTTTGAACAAAATGCCTGATTACCTAGTATATAACTAATGAAAGAAATCCTTATCTAATCAAATTTGTCTGACTAAATAACATGCTAATTACGCAGCTATATTTAGCCTTCAAATCTCATAATGTTCGCACAAAGTTCACATACTGACACAAACTCGCCTTCATCCTGCTGGATTCTGGGTAAGTACTGATGTCAACCAGGTATAGTAAAGCAGTATCAATAAAGTGTGTGATTGCATTGTCTACAATAACACAGAGATATTTTGTTCAGTATTTTTGCACAAGATCCAGTTGTATGAGACAATGAACTGGCTGTTCCGTGATAATAACAGTATCAGTACTCCCCCACATTTTGGCACACTCTTTGTTTTGTTGATGCAGCCTCCTTTTAAATACACATTGTCACTATTCTAAACAACGCTTGAGGTAGCGCTATTTTTAGGAAAGTATTTCCTGGTGAAGCTGGACATTGGATCTCCAAATATGGTTTGAAAAAACAGGAACAGACAACTGCAAGCAATAACTATTTATGTCAGAAAATTGAAAGTTCTCATATATTTCATCAGGGGAGTGGTGACCACCTTTAAATATCAGGCAATATGCACTTATACCGGAACAGTGTCCTTTATAGGCTGATGAGGCCACATGAATGCCACAGGCCATTACTGCTGATAATAGTAGCCAGGGTTTTCCATAATTTTGCTAGTAGTAGGCTGCGTAGTGAAAGTAGGAGGCAGGCTTGCCATGTACGTGTAGTCATGTATGGAACATTATTACGGAACTGGATTGGTGTAGGCAGCCAAATGATCAAAGCCGGTCAAATTGGCCGGTGACCGGCTCTTATGGAAAACCCTGAGTAGCGATCAATTCTCCGTTGGTTGAAGCCATATTTCACAATCTGGTCAAACATGCTGGTGTCTGTATACATCAGTGCTGCATGGAATTTCAATGTACACTCCTTCATGTTTTACACTACTGCCAAAGTTTTGATGTTGCGTCTCCTGCAAAATTAAAGTACAGACTGTTTATATGTAGCTCAATGACATGAAATAAGAGGGAACAGATTAACTACTTTATTCGACACTAGTCGTTTGCACTGTAGACAATCACTCATAAAAAATATCTCGAAAAGTGAAGAAAAATAGATGTGAAGTAATCTGACAACTAGAGCAGTCTTCTACATAATATTTCAGCATATCCTGCTCACATCCTGGTTTGTATGTAAGAAGATAAGAATGCACAGTCACACTGATATAAAACACTGCATGGTTTATTCATCTTCCGTGAAATCCTTCACCTTGCATTGTTTTTCACCAGTCTGCTGTCTTGATCCAACTTTATTCTGAGGTGAAATGTTTCAAAAGTAATGCAAAGTTTTTTTTTAACTCTTTCTTGCTAAACAAACTTTTAATCAGTTATGGAAAAAATAAAGTTTTGTGCAAAAAAACAAAATGAAGAAGTACAGTATTTAAAGTGTATATAACCTACACTGGACTGTATAAGCAGAAAGCTACAGTGCATATCATTTCAATCAGACCTATCTTGTACATTTAGATACCAAACTACCAATAGAACAGCTAGGAAGTTATCTTTTCATATTGGGTTTGTTTTAGGAATAAAATTGATCACCACCTTTTCAGGTTCTTATCATTATCAGTATAAATTCTCAGCATCACTGTCAGAAGATACATATAGGATGAAACAGTTGTATCAAGTTGAATTCATTATACAACTATATTGTGTCAAATTCAAAGTTGAAATCCACTATTCTCCTGTACATCTTTTTAAAATTTCCTTACTTTAAATGGTTCAGGTTGGGGTGGAGGATTTTCAAATATATAAATATTAACCCTATTGCTTGAACATGTACGAAGCAAAACATTTTATTGCATAATGTAATTATCATTCATTTCTAACTGAAATAGTACACTAGTCTTGCAAACATAGCAGGACTTCATTAGAAAGTGATAAAAAATATTCATTGGGAATAGGAAGGAAATACAGTGCAGTATACTACCATGACTAGTGCTAAAACAGGTGCGATACTCAAACAGGAATGGTGCTTTTTATATTTCTGGTACTCGTTCCATAAAAACGAACTACTTGTCCACACATGATGTCCGATAATTATGGGGTGTATTGACACTTTTCTACCTCTAATAAAAAGCTCTTTAACTACCGTGGTAATTTGAATCTAGCAGACAATAGAGCAGCCAATCCTGCTACATCCCACAACTGCCAAAATAAATGTTGGTTCCTAACAAGTTTTCATACTTCATCAGTTACATATCTCACCTAAAACTAAAGTATTACATCAAATATTCACTTGACATATTTTACAAAATATATTACAAATCAAAATACTGGTTGACAATATCCTATAGTGAAACTTGTGCTGAATTTTTATTTCAGGGACCGATCGATACAAAAAAACACTGTTTATTTTTACAATATTTTCCATTAAGAAAATAGTCTTTTGTATTTTTTTGATGCAGGAGAGGTTTTTATATTAATATACAGAGCAACATCACGTCAATATTGTAAGTATTTTCTATTTTAATGGGGGTGTTCAAGCATAGGTTCCAACTTCCATCAATATCTCTCATTACACCAGTGATGATGGACCAACTAGCGAAAATTAAACATTAGTGTATGTGATTCTAATATTACTGAAAATGCTCAGGACATGTCTCTCCTATGTTTAAACAACAATGATTGAAACTGTTGACAAGTATTCAAATTGAAACAGCAAAAAATTTGTTTTGTGTTCGAGCACGATTCAGGTGAGTATAGAAAATGGCACAAATGATAAATAAACTGTGATGGAATTTTGCAATTATAAAGGTTAAATTATACATAATTCAAACCAGAATATATACAAATTATCTACGTACACAATACTCACCTGTAATACTGGTTCACCAGTACTTATGGAAATCCAGTCAGCACCAAATTAAAAACGAAAACATCCGATTGCATTAGTATCAGCCGTTTGTATCATATAATTGTTGAACTTCCATATATAACAGAATGGAAACCTGCCGATATCAATCAGTAGATAGTATTTGCTAGTAACTTCAATTAAGGTATTGGAGATACTTCAAATGTTGGAAATGCTACATCGGCATTTTGAAATATATATACTTTTCAGTATCGTAACTCGTAAGCTGGACACGCATGAGTTGGCACTAGCCAGAACTACTAGCTTAGGCAATAGATAGACACAGAAAACGGTAATTATTTATGTCTTAGTGTTAGGAGACCATTTCTGAGAATTGCTAGTTGATCTGGATTGCTTTCTTTTACTAACATGATCCTCATGTATGTGGAACTTTCTTCCAAAGCATTATTCACTATGCAAATTTAATAAAACATAATAAAACACGAAGACTTTTTGTAAATCTGTCTACATGTTTCGGCCGCTATGCAACCGTCATCAGGCGGCCGAAACATGTAGACAGCTTTACAGAAAGTCTTCGTGTTGTTTAGATTCATTTTTGTTTTATTGTGTTTTATTAGTAAGGAACTCTATTGAATCCTAAGGATCCAACCGAAGACACTACCGCAAATTCTTACATTAGGAGTGTTGGATCGCCCATTATTTACTATCTATGCAAATTTGTAACAGTGGGAAAATCGCAATTAAATGAGCGTGTGAAAAGATCAATCATATTTAATGTTAGTATGTCAAGGGTCATGGTACTCATTTACAAAGGCTTACAAACAGCTCTGTGCCCAAAATTTACTTTTAACTCAGTTTCATACATAATCTTGATTGGTACCCAAGGTAATATGGAATTTGTTTTCATCAAAAACCAATAATCGTGACTAAATTAATGATGCTTTTCTTGCAAAAGACCACAAACTGTCATGAAGGTTGTCCAGACTTATCTTGTAAATACTGCACGGAAGATAAGTCTGCATACAGCTTACCTTTGCTTCCCAATCTTTGTTGAGGTAATAAATACAGGTGACACAGCGCCCGTCACCATTGGGGTTGTCAACATGTCTCATGTAATGAGAGCCCTTCCCAGGATAGCATGCTACCATAGCCTGCAAGAAATTTAACACATTAAATTAAGCTATGTATTTGTTAGTCTCAAGCAGCAAATTTAACTCCGTTCTTCTCAGTGGTATAAAACACATGTTCAGTAAACATTCTGCAGGTACAATCCAATAAAATGCACAAAGGATGGAAGATCTGAATTTTATGAGTTCACTTAATTCATTATTTGTCAACAAAAGCACACTTAAAAGCGTACTGCCATATATTACTATTTTTTCACGAAGGTCAAGTTTGCAATACAGAGGTATGACTACTCTTTATTGTTCACCTTCTTTTTGATGAAAATATAATCTCTGTTGGTTACATGATTATGTACAAATCAAAACTTGTGAAATTTCAAAAGTATGAAAAAAATTGAAATTTATAAATAGTCAAAATCTCTAAAATGGCAATTTGGCATAAGATTTGCAGTGCAGTATGTGTTCATTTCACCTAATCAAAGACCTTATAACATTCCAGTACATGTATGCAATCTAACAATCTTGTGCATTCCATTTAGTACTCCAGATCAGAACCTTGGAATGAAAATTCCAGGTACACATTTAAATTCATTACTTGCACAGGATAATTTATGATCCTCTACACCAGACTAAAAATATTTAAAAATCTAAAATGCGCTTGTGACAAACCCTAACAATATTCAAATATTTGCTGCCCATAACACTTTATAAATGTCCCTGTCAGCAAATTTTGCCTCCTACATAAGAGCACGGAATATCAATCATGGCACAAAAAGTCACACTATTATTCATGACTGTAACACAGCTCAACAATCAAATGGAGAATCAGTCATTTTACTAAGCAATAGTGCTAAACCTTGTCAATATTGATCTTTCTCACAATTTTTTTCCAACTTTACCGTAAAAAATATTGCAATAGATATTTTTTGTGTTGCAATTTTTGTCAATACCCTCCCTTACTAAAACACTAACTCCTAAAAAATAAAAATCAATCACTGGTTCTTATATCTGCATTTTATTACCGGTAGTGTAGTTTTATTACCGGTAGCGTAGTTATGATTTAGCATATTACTCTCCTAAATGAACGCCGCCAGTTTGTGAATTTCTTGTACACTGTAATATTCATATCCAGATGGTGGTCTAAAACTACAAATTAATCATAAAAGGTACAGTTTAATTCTTCAATTTTTCTCAAGTTCATTTATCCAATTTTTCAACTGTATATGTAAGTTAAATGTGCTTTAAATGACATATGATTAAATCCTTAATAATGATTATATTAGCATAGTGCTGAATCAATTGCAAATGGTACCTGTATTATAACAGAAGTAATCACCTGATTTAGTGTTATGGTACATGCAGTATTTTGGTCAATTCGTTCAGATTACACCCTTTCTAAGCATGATCAACGGTTATACTAACAACTAGATATATTAATAATTGCAATCTAGAATAGCCAGACATAGTTATAGATAATTTGATAAACCATTTTAAAAATATTATTTATCAATGAACTAAAAGTTATAAACAGTTTTCATTTCTGACTATAACTTATATACGTAATATATCTGAGAGTTATATCAAATTAAAACAGGAATTTCAACAAGAACCATAATTATTTCTAAAGCATTGACAACATCAATTTAAGACAACTATATATATCCCAGTGAGTATGACATGAACTGGCCCATGATCAAACAGGTAAAATACCATGACAAAAGTCTGTAAAATTTGTAGTTATTGAAAACGAAATGCAGCTTTTCTATAATTGTCCGTAAAAATTTACACCAAAACGTTCGAGAAATGTATTGTGATCTAATGAAACTAATGAATGACAATATCATTTGAAGAACTTGTCCAGTCATTATGTGTGTACTGAGAAGAGTGGTCTTGTGCCCAATATAACCTAATACTCTACCACTGTAGGTATTGCCATTACATAACTTTAGTAATAATAGCATTGTGCAACAAGTATTTTAAATTAATATTTTTTTTATTTATTCATAGCCCTAACATTGGAAGTACATGTAGATACTTTTTCTCAAACACTTAACAAAATTTCCAGAAGAAAAAAAGATAGAAAAAAAAGTCCAGTCATGCCGTTTCCATTGACTGATTTAATCAGTGGTTAATTGCTCTACCTTTGACTAAGACAAACTGATCATGCTTTTCCTAACAACTGATCATGGCTTTATCATAACTATAGTATGAAAACTTTCAAGAACTGATCAAGTTTTTTGAAGCGATTGAATTAAGAACTTACTCTTTAACCATAATTTGGGATCAAGTAAATAATGATTTTTTTATATTGAAATGAAGTCTCAGAATCCAAAAAAACACTTTTGCCATTATGATATAGTATCCTAAAAATACCTGTAGTATCATAGATATTTTAGTTTCAGCTTATTATCATAAAGTCAACTGTGAATCATCAGAAAAGAATTAAATAATTAAAAAGTTCAAATGTCATGTTTCATAGCATTAGTATTACATTCAATGGTAATTGTATGAGAGAAAGCAAGCCAACAATAACACAGTTTCCCTATTTCCGAAATTAGTTTCCAGTATAGCACTATACTTACTTTTTAATATATATATATGAAAAAACCTATTGTAGTCAAATGAAATCATAATATACAGCCCTTGGAGATTTTAGACTCAAAACTTTATAGATATTGGTAAGCAATCTATTTTTTGTATTTTATATTTTCTATAGGTGTATTTGATCATATCAAATATTTTCTAATGCAATGACCTGACCAGATCGCTAGCTTTGACAATATATACAAGCTCTTAATATTTTTATTAATTGTTAAAGGCTAGTTTTCTAATGTTAACAATAATATAATCTTAAAGGGATTGATATGCAATTTATTCTCTGCTAGAACCATTTAATGCATTAAAATGCAGGTGTTGAAAATAAAAGCCTTGTCCATCTTTCCCATAATTATTAAAATTAGCCACAAATATTTTTCATTATTAATGATAAAGCCTTAATAGAATTTCAGGAATTCAGAGAAATATGATGGATTTTCTTATATACATGTATATAGCTCTGCATATCCTGATGATTTTTATCATACTTTTGGAAAAATTGAAGTTATAAATGTATAAATCTCACCTGTGACTGATCCCTATATAACATCTACTAATCCCATGCATAGTTATATAGATCGGTTTTTTATATAACATCTATACAGACAAAATGAAACATTAAGCAACAGTGGCATCATTCACTTTGCATAAACCACCAACTTTGATTACCTTTGTCCTTCCATTGATATCAAAGTGTCCCAGTTGTCCTGCACATTGTAAAATCACAGCATCCACAGAGGAAATTAAAAACTGCACATTGTCACATCCTGGTTCGGTACCATCTACCCAAGTAATAATGTCTCCACGAATTCTTTTAGTAGATTTCATTGACTGATCTATAACCTGTCCCCCTGAAAATGTCCCAGACTTGTGCAAAGACATCACATTTTCCAAGATCTCTTGTCCTTTAGACTCACCCAGAAAATTGTCAACAACACAGATACCATATTTATTAAGACAATTTACAACATACTGGGCCAGTGCCTTATTTCTGCTCTCTATAATTGATATGTATGTCTGTCGGGTATTTACATCCCCTTTAGGGTACATGGTACTCTCGGAATGTTCAGATTTGCCCGAGCTATAATCAGGCTTGCACAAGGCTGAATCGTCTGATTCTAAAATAAACGTCTCCGAACTACCCTCTGTTATGAAAGTATCATTATTTGAACTTTCCAAATATGAACCTGACGGAACAACCTCATCAGATAAGTCCATACTACGGAATGACATGTTTTCGACATCCTTGTCGTCTATGTCCGAGCTCTCACGTACACCACTTTTCGCCTCCGGGGATTCAAAGTCACCGGAAAGCTTATCCCTTAGTTTCGATCCAGGAGATGCAAAAGGACGGGGTCCGCTGCTTCCGTCTTTGGCACATTTCGGAGGAAGGTTCGCGTGTGTTGATGAACCAAATGATGTGTTTGTTTTTAAATGTGATACACTGGTATTGTCACGTCCCACACACTCCATACCAGAGTTGTTGACCTCGCCCACTCTGGTTTGTAATTCCGCGCTTGTCATGTTGAAGCCGTCGTTTCTATCACTGTTAGCTTTACAGTCGCTGTATGTTTTTTTCTTGCACGTTTTCTTGTGATACTTCCAGTCATATTTTTGGTGTTCTTTACTACAATACCAAGTCGTCTTACACCTACTGCACAACTGGAGGTCATTATGAGACCCACACAACTGACACACAATGTGTTCGTTCGGGATGTCACGTACGCCTTCCGCCATCTTATTTTCTCCCAGTGTGGGGAGCGGTTATTAATTCCTAAATCACATGATTTATATTTGTATTTGTTTATGCGACATCTGCTTATCGGATATTTAACTAAAACTGACAGTTGAAATAAATACACTTTCTTTCACTACTGTGTGGTAACGTTTTATAATGAATCCACGCCAATCACGGGGAGCAGTCTGTATTTGTCAGAGGGTGAACACAAACGTTATATATATGGAGGTGACACCGCTATTCCGAAGGCCCGTTATTCCGAAGGCCCAATACTCCAAAACCCGAAAATATCACTGTTATGTTATCTTCGTGAAAGCTAGCGATGAAACACAAATTTATTGCAATATGGTGTTCACGAAATTTGAATTAGTTTATTTACGACATCTAGGCAGGATACATCAAGACAGGATATTGTTTGACCCACAAATTTATTTATAAAATTTTCATATATAAAGAAACCACAGATATCTTCCATTATCAATCTATGTCAGTTTTGAGATGACCCTGTGATTCATTTTATCACGGACCTAAAACTTGATTTCATATGAGATTTTATAAAAAAAAATAGAGTCTTAGAAGTTTTTGATGCAAGCCCTAACAGCGGAAATTAAAACTGAAATAAAAACAAGGTTAAGATACTTTTAATCACTTAATTCATAACATTTACATTTTGACCGGTTTAAAAGTCAAAATATGAAGGGCTTAATCAAACCGAGGCAACCAATTTGTAGCGACATTTTCAATCATGCTATGACGTAGCGTCATTGTCTATAGTATAAAATCTCAATCAATTTTCTGATTCGCACATCAAATGAAAAACGGTAGGCCATGCTACGCTTGTATCACATGCCAATATATAACGGAGTGAATTTATTGGATTATAATAATGTGATAATTACATATATGAACACACAAAGGATTATGAAACTAGAAGGGCACATTTTTTAGCCTTTTGTTGAAAAGACAACTAAAAGTTAAAGCATTCTGATTAAACAATAACGAATACCATTGGACTGTCGGACCTTCAAAATATAATTCCGTCGCCCGTCTAGCGTTTGTCATTCAAAATCAGTCCCTCAAAAAATGGAAGTCTGAACATGTGTTGAAATATAGTGGAAAGCAACTGTAACAATTTTGTAGGTCCGCGTTTAGCTCTTCCAGACCTTGCCTGAACTGACTGGACTTTCCATGGACCGTCTTGCCTGGACTGATTGGTCCTTGCCTGGGCTGGCCGGACCTTGCCTGGACTTTGCCTGGGCTGACCGGACTTTGCCTGGACCTTGCTTGGGCTGACCGGACTTTGCCTGGACCTTGCCTGGGCTGACTGGACTTTGCCTGGGCTGACCGGACTTTGCCTGGGCCTTGCCTGGGCTGACTGGACTTTGCCTGGGCTGACCGGACTTTGCCTGGACCTTGCCTGGGCTGACCGGACTTTGCCTGGACCTTGCCTGGGCTGACTGGACTTTGCCTTGGCTGACCGGACTTTGCCTGGACCTTTCCTGGGCTAACCGGACCATTTGATACCCGTAATGAACATTTACTTGTGCTACTCAACATCCAGAATAACTAACAAAAGGGCCACAGGTCACATGACTATAGCAATCAAAGTACCGTAGTAGTTGTGGTTAGAGAGGATACAATTTGATATGAAATAATTAAAGTGACGAACCAAACTTTCACCAGACTATGCTAAACTTCCTCTAAGAAATATAACCATAAAAACCATTGACAAACACGCGGCAAAGGAGAGATAAATCTAAAGTACTGTTCTGATTTCAGTTTCTGAACAGTACCACACATCGTTCAAGAGGGCGAAGAAACTCAATCTAGCTTTAATATATGCTTGAAAAAATTATCATTATTATATAAGTCATCTTGTAGTAAAGTAATAGTAAGTCTGGCAAATGCTTAAGTGCTTTCGCCATGAAAATCATATTTAGAATGTTAAGTTAACTAGACTTGTCATCACGGTATCACTCCAGCATGATAAATTCTGCCACTCGAGCTTGTGGACAAGCCAACAAATTTACAGAACAGAGCCTATACTTGTTTAGAAACCTCTTTGATTACTTAACGTTAAATTTGAATATTACTGATTGTGAGTGAAAACGTCTCCGATGAGGGAAAACAGCTGGTTTGTATCGATTTTCAGGTGTCGTTCCATTGTGCATTATTAATTGATGTTACAATATCATCCATATGTAGCTACATAACACTTCATGTATTTGGTCAAGCTTCATAGTACGCTGTGTTTTTCTGTCCTGGTTGCTTTATATTAATCTTTTCCACTGTTCAACAGCACTGGATATTTAATTGTGCCGGTTTTATAAGAACCATTACGCTGATTCTGTCTAGACACCGACTGTCCGTTACACGTAGTAGTTAAAGGTTGTCACTATTGGTTAACGCAGGCCCATTGGGTTGGTTCCATTTACATGTACACCACTTTCAATCGAAACTTACTTCAAAGGTTTGTAAGAAAAAGTTGTATACTTCGTTAAAATCTTCGAGACGTTGGCTGTGTACTCCTGCATGTCAACATGTATTATTAGTTAATTTGGTTGTGTGTTCGAGTCAACTCCAAGAAAAGTTAAAAGTATACTTCGTCCAAATGTATGATAAGCTGACATACAAATGTAGTTGAATACTTGGTGTAAAAACGTATGATTTGAATATTTAATTTCTTGTTAGTAATATACCTGCTTCTATACACATGGTGTTTAATTGTCAGAAATGATTCAATCAAGAGCTTATTGCCATAATCACGATTTGCATTCAAGATATCGACAGCTGGTAGATAGTCTCAAAACATGACTTTATGAGGTGTGGTTTGATTAAGACTATGGGGAAGTTGTAGGGTCGCCATATTGATCTCATTGTGAAATATTGTATTTCCGTTTGCTCATATTAGAACGGGACATCACTTGTTTGGATTGACCGAAATTAGCAGAGTTTTTTTCTCCATGAGGCAGATAACGATAACCCTTCCGGAATTCGGTTTTGAGTTTACAAACATGTCTGTATTTTCTTATCAGCATTTGCAATATAAATACCACTAAGAATCGACAACACAGTATCCTGTAACGGTCATAATAGGATGGTAAAGTAATTTATACTGATGAAATGACTTTTCATGTTTACCAGTCAACAAAACCAACGAGCAAAAACCCTACCGAGTGAAGTTTGTAGGTTCAAATGGGAACCAAATGCTTTAGCACTGATCCCATAGAAATTCCAGTAACAAGTTTCAACTTCAATTTCAAAATTCATACTTTAAAAAGGACCAAGAACAAAAATGTTGAAAATGCTATAAAAAGAAATATGCAATACGTTTTAAAATATATCGATAATATATATCGAGCGGATGGGTAACTGAATGACTGACTGAGGGGTTGACCACGACTGACCGGTGAAAAAAATGGTTCTTCACTCGGGTTGCAAAGGTGAGGTAAAATTTCATGTTTACGTTGAAATCCCCTCGGGGATCTAATGTGCTTGGTCATTTTTTTAATATGCAATAAAACTGGGCCGTCTTAGCCAATATCAGTCTTATCTTTTACAGTAATATATAAACACGAGTCATGTCGTTTATGAGATTTATTACCAAAGAAAAGGAAACTGAGTCTGCACTGCAATAAACAAACACACAATTGTAATATTGTAAATGTTTATTCAAGCATGAAGAAATTGATTATGATGCAACGCAAACAAATATGAAATGTTTAAGATCATCAAACAAGACCTAAGAAAACTTCATATACACCATTGTGGATTGCATATTTCTAATGTAGATATATTATCATCAAAATAACGATATCTGCAAAATGATACGATATCTACAAACTGATACGATATCTACAAACTGATACGATATCTACAAACTGATACGATATCTACAAACTGATACGATATCTACAAACTGATACGATATCTACAAAACACGACATAACTCTGCAGGTAGATGAATCAGCCGTTGTCGTAGTAACTTAAATCATAATATAGTTAATGATACAACATACGGAGAAACATTGTATGGAGTTAAAACAGATTTTTTTTTTTTTTTATTTTGTTTTTCAAGATTTTACAAAGGTATGCAACACACGATATATACTAGACTCACATACACATACACACCCTGGCACACATCACACTACACCCATGTACACTCACTCAAAACATGCACTCATTATTTCCTACTCTTTCCTCTTTGCTGACATGACATACAATGTACTACTGTGTTTCATTCACAAGCCCCAATAATAATACAAACTCAATGACTGCTGTCATCATCATCATCATCATCATCATCATCATCATCATCATCATCATCATCATCGTCATCATCATCACATAGTTATCATCATGATCATCGTATCATCATCACTTCATTATCATGATCATCACCATATCGTCATCATCATCATCATCAGCAGCAGCAGCAGCAGCAGTAACACATATTCAGCATCGTAATCATCATATCATCATCACCACTTCATCATCAACCTTTCATCCTCATTATCACATCATACACTGATCAACAACAGAGCTGTTTATTATTATTAGTGTTTTGCCTCATCATCATCTATTCACACCTAATCCCCAAACATTATTCAAAATTATATGTTTTCAATAGTGTAATCCCAAACCAGAAGTGCAAGCATGGATTGGGAGTAGCGAGATACGCCCCACATAACAGCCTTTCCATGTTGCAACTTCTGCTTGTTTGCCGAAACAAAGTGTAATTCACATTAAAAAAAAAAAAAAATAAAAAAAAGGAAAAAAAAAAAACCTTTGTAAATAATTGAGGTGTGAATAGCTGGTGATGATTCTTTGTTATCTGCCCTTGTTGTCAAAGATTACACAGAGCATAGTACAGCCAGACTAAATGATAGCATAGAGGAAATATCAATAATTAACATTATACATAGATTGCTCTCTCTCACTGAATCATTCTCTACAATTACAGAAACAGACAAAGCGATTAAAACAGAAATAGGAAGATAAGGGATGGGGAGGGGGGAATGACATAAGAAGTCCATGGGATGTTGAAACAAATTTTTTGCTAAAGACAGTGAAACAAAGATATGACAGCACTGTCAAGGATAAAAAGTATTATAATTATTTAATATTCAATTGGATAAGATTTTCCCATTTTTTCCAATCATTTGTGAAATTTTGTTTGTAAGACGTGTTTTTGCTATTTGAAATATATTTTTGAACAGAATAGTGATTTTGTATAATCTTTACAATGGCGTTGATATTGAGAGTAGCATGGAGGCATCTTGTTTTATATATATAAAGTTTAATCATAAGAATTACTTCATTGTCAACTCTAAAGCTAGGGCTATTGTTCCTTTTAATTCCAAGTATAAAAGACCGTTTGTTGGCTGAGAATGGTATTAATAAAGAATCTGTTAGTGTTTCAAATGATTGTAAAAAGTTTTGCACTTCCTGACATTCCCAAAGGAGATGAGTGATCGATTCTCTTTCTGAGTTGCATAGATTACAAAGTGGACTGGACACAAGTTTTGCCTATTAGTTGTCAGAATGTGATGAGAGATCCTATACTGGAGCCATTGAAGTTTGGTATTTTTGTTAAAACAGATCTTATAATGAACTTATATGGACGAAAAATTGTACATTTGACACAGTACAGGTAATGAAACAATAACATTTAGCCAAAGTGACGTAACCTACGTTTATCAAGGAACGCAGTGGTGTTTAAAGTGCTATAGAAATGGTGGATGGGGTGTCATTTTAGATCATTTTACCAAAGATATAATAGTGGTTACAATGGGATGTAAACTAAGCAAGTGTTCACATGTCTGTTAGATGTGAGTAACATTAAGTATTAACATGCGTTATGCTGAGGTATTCTATATAACCGAAGCAGTAACTGAAAACTGGGATTCTGTAGCTGCAATTCAATGTTACATCTAAAATTACATCTAAAAGATATCCGATTTGTAGACTCAACATTCATTTGGATATTTGTCACCTCGTAAAAGCTGTAAAAAATATATCATTCAGCAAACAAAATACGTAGTGTGACTCAGATTATTAAAGTAGAATACATTTCAATACTAAATACCATAATGATAATTGGTACACACCTGATTATAGTAGGTGTTAATGTTTCGTTAGAATACTGCAAATCATTTTATTTTCGAGTTTTTTCTAACTACGACAATAGGTTTTGTTTTCGCCAATATAGAGAACGTTTTAAAGGGCTGGGAATCATTTGTGAAAAGCGTCATAGAAATGAGAAAATAAATTGATCTGCAGTAGCCGTTTTTAAACAAGCGAAATTTAACTTCTCAGATTTGGTTCTTTGGTCTACAAACAAAAGGTGTGAGCTTTATACCGACAAATACTGCTGTGGATGATCGAGAAATGACTTTATATTTGTTGCTACCTGATGGAGTACATCCTTATCCTTGCTGGAAAGCAGGTTGACTCCGGTATGGAAGTACAGTGGCAGGTTTCCTCTCTGGAGATAGCCGAGAAGACGATACGTCATAGTGGTCACTCTTTCCGCCAGCAGTTCCTGCTGCCATTCAGTCTCAGAGGGACGATCCTCACATTCCCAGAACAGCACATTCTTCAGGTGGTATGATGTCAGTTCGTTTTTCATGTCAGGTGGGCACCACACGTCCTCTTTCAGTCTCTTCATGATTCGTTGACTTTTCTTTCGACATGTCCCATGTATGTCGATTCCTTCCAGAAGTTCCTTTTCGCAAGCGGCGAAAGACAGTGTCCAATAGAATGGCTCTTTGGCTATTTCATTCGCGCCTATTTTCTTTATGATCATCCTCTTTTCTTGCGAAGGCCATTGGCTGTTTGGCCGAGGCCAGTGAAATTCGGGTTTAAATTCCAGCTGAGATTCAATCATCGGACACAGATCAATGCTGATTGGGTAACCAGTGTCACTAAACTTCACAGATAGTGTGGTGGCAGGAGAACTCGATATTTTGTCTGTTGATATCAGGTTTCTGAACTTTGGTTGGTTGACTGCTTCGCCAACAAGTGACTTGAATATTCTTTTGACTTTAATTGGGACTATGTCGTCATCAAATGTCATGCTCGCCACTCCATCGTTTAATCTGTCGGCATCCCATTTCTTCCTAATTGGAGCGATTTGGGTGAAGTACTGCCCAACAGGAGGATCCGGCAACGCGTATCCCTTTTTCTCCACTACTTTGTCCCTGGTGTTGCCAAACCCATAGTATCGTTTTCCCCCTGAACCCCACACCAGCTTGCCGATATCAACGATAACATTGTAGTCAAATTCGTCCGCTTTCTCGACTTTCAAGCGCGTGTCATAACTACCTACTCTCAGTGGCTGTATCAGAAAGCGTTTATCCCGGGAGTGAACGTATCTCAATATCTCATCAACGAGAGGCAGCACTTTCTCAACGTTCCTTTTAGTTTCAAGTCTTTTCAGCAATACCTTTTTGTCACAGTAGCAGTTGAGAGAATAATTATCCATTTTTCTATAGTATATTACTGTTAGCAGCACGTAAGAATATATGTTGAATAATGCGCAACTTCTTCTTTCATAACGCTTATATACCAGAATGAGTTGATATTCAGTTCTACTTCAGTCATATCACGTGATTTGGATTGCACAATGAAAAGATAATGTTTGGTATTATCGTGCAGAGTTTAACGTTTGTGTGCAGATAACATATGACTGAAAATTTACATTCTATTTTTGCTGTCATACCTAATCTTTCTTGAACATTCTATACCATGCTATATTTGATGTTACTTAAGACCTTGACCTCTAAAGCCACGTGATGTTTGTTTCAGTTCCGTGTATTTCTCACAACAATTTACTTTAAGTTTCATTATCAAGAATCTGAATAATTCTATATGCTTGCTCCACTGTGAAGAATGTATGTCTTTTACCACTACCTCACTGACATAAACAGGTATAGACAATAATTGTACTAACCTATCTTGAAACACACTATCCATCAAAACTCATTGAGGAATATTTACGAGCACTTAACACAATAATCATTTTCCAAAACAGCAAATTCACAACACCATATGGACAAGTCTGTATATTTTGATGTACATGTATACGACAATGTATCTTTGTATGCTACATGTAGTCTTTTATCGTAACTATGCTTTATAAACAGAAAAACAATCGCTCATTAAAATCATTTCTATAGACTGTATTTATTAAACGATTTTTGGAGTTGCCTACAATAATGAAAAATTGCACTCAACGAGTTATTCGTCTTCTTGAGTCATGTGTACTCTTCGTGGTCGTAGCAATTTAATTAATGGTATACATTTTTATAAAATCCATGGATTCAAGTATTCATTTATTTTTTTTCGTCTGTTACGGTATAAAATGTCCATGTAACTGTTTAGTTGTCTTGAATTCCTTTTTCTATTCGACATCTTTCAATTGCATTATTTGTTTACAAATATGGTGATCGTTTAATTGAACATAATTGATTTCTTTTATTTAACATAATTTCACGACGCAGGAATAGAATATATGTAAGGTATTGATCACAATTTACATATTTTCTTACATTGTTTGGTCAGTTTTACAAGATCCATTTATCTATGGCTATAATTGTGAATATTATTTGCATATCACTTCCTTCATCGACATTACTAATAATTGTAGACAACGACGAGGCTAACAAACGTGTTTAAATCGATGAACAACGTTTGTAGTGCACGCGTGTGTTGAGGTGCGAGTTTGTTCATAAACTGAAAATGAAACTATCAGATATTCTCGGAAATTAAAAGCCATCTTTCGCATAACAAGGAAAATATTCTGTCTAGACACCGACTGTCCGTTACACGTAGTAGTTAAAGGTTGTCACTATTGGTTAACGCAGGCCCATTGGGTTGGTTCCATTTACATGTACACCACTTTCAATCGAAACTTACTTCAAAGGTTTGTAAGAAAAAGTTGTATACTTCGTTAAAATCTTCGAGACGTTGGCTGTGTACTCCTGCATGTCAACATGTATTATTAGTTAATTTGGTTGTGTGTTCGAGTCAACTCCAAGAAAAGTCAAATGTATACTTCGTCCAAATGTATGGTAAGTTGACATACAAATGTAGTTGAATACTTGGTGTAAAAACGTATGATTTGAATATTTAATTTCTTGTTAGTAATATACCTGCTTCTATACACATGGTGTTTAATTGTCAGAAATGATTCAATCAAGAGCTTATTGCCATAATCACGATTTGCATTCAAGATATCGACAGCTGGTAGATAGTCTCAAAACATGACTTTATGAGGTGTGGTTTGATTAAGACTATGGGGAAGTTGTAGGGTCGCCATATTGATCTCATTGTGAAATATTGTATTTCCGTTTGCTCATATTAGAACGGGACATCACTTGTTTGGATTGACCGAAATTAGCAGAGTTTTTTTCTCCATGAGGCAGATAACGATAACCCTTCCGGAATTCGGTTTTGAGTTTACAAACATGTCTGTATTTTCTTATCAGCATTTGCAATATAAATACCACTAAGAATCGACAACACAGCATCCTGTAACGGTCATAATAGGATGGTAAAGTAATTTATACTGATGAAATGACTTTTCATGTTTACCAGTCAACAAAACCAACGAGCAAAAACCCTACCGAGTGAAGTTTGTAGGTTCAAATGGGAACCAAATGCTTTAACACTGATCCCATAGAAATTCCAGTAACAAGTTTCAACTTCAATTTCAAAATTCATACTTTAAAAGGGACCAAGAACAAAAATGTTGAAAATGCTATAAAAAGAAATATGCAATACGTTTTAAAATATATCGATAATATATATCGAGCGGATGGGTAACTGAATGACTGACTGAGGGGTTGACCACGACTGACCGGTGAAAAAAATGGTTCTTCACTCGGGTTGCAAAGGTGAGGTAAAATTTCATGTTTACGTTGAAATCCCCTCGGGGATCTAATGTGCTTGGTCATTTTTTTAATATGCAATAAAACTGGGCCGTCTTAGCCAATATCAGTCTTGTCTTTTACAGTAATATATAAACACGAGTCATGTCGTTTATGAGATTTATTACCAAAGAAAAGGAAACTGAGTCTGCACTGCAATAAACAAACACACAATTGTAATATTGTAAATGTTTATTCAAGCATGAAGAAATTGATTATGATGCAACGCAAACAAATATGAAATGTTTAAGATCATCAAACAAGACCTAAGAAAACTTCATATACACCATTGTGGATTGCATATTTCTAATGTAGATATATTATCATCAAAATAACGATATCTGCAAAATGATACGATATCTACAAACTGATACGATATCTACAAACTGATACGATATCTGCAAAATGATACGATATCTACAAACTGATACGATATCTACAAAATGATACGATATCTACAAAACACGACATAACTCTGCAGGTAGATGAATCAGCCGTTGTCGTGGTAACTTAAATCATAATATAGTTAATGATACAACATAAGGAGAAACATTCTATGGAGTTAAAACAGATCTTTTTTTTTTATTATTTTGTTTTTCAAGATTTTACAAAGGTATGCAACACACGATATATACTAGACTCACATACACATACACACCCTGGCACACATCACACTACACCCATGTACACTCACTCAAAACATGCACTCATTCCTCTTTGCTGACATGACATACAATGTACTACTGTGTTTCATTCACAAGCCCCAATAATAATACAAACTCAATGACTGCTGTCATCATCATCATCATCATCATCATCATCATCATCGTCATCGTCATCATCACATAGTTATCATCATGATCATCGTATCATCACCACTTCATTATCATGATCATCACCATATCGTCATCATCATCATCATCAGCAGCAGCAGCAGCAGTAACACATATTCAGCATCGTAATCATCATATCATTATCACCACTTCATCATCAACCTTTCATCCTCATTATCACATTATACACTGATCAACAACAGAGCTGTTTATTATTATTAGTGTTTTGCCTCATCATCATCTATTCACTCCTAATCCCCAAACATTATTCAAAATTATATGTTTTCAATAGTGTAATCCCAAACCAGAAGTGCAAGCATGGATTGGGAGTAGCGAGATACGCCCCACATAACAGCCTTTCCATGTTGCAACTTCTGCTTGTTTGAAACAAAGTGTAATTCACATTAAAAAAAAAAAACATAAAAAAAGGAAAAAAAAAACCTTTGTAAATAATTGAGGTGTGAATAGCTGGTGATGATTCTTTGTTATCTGCCCTTGTTGTCAAAAATTACACAGAGCATAGTACAGCCAGACTAAATGATAGCATAGAGGAAATATCAATAATTAACATTATACATAGATTGCTCTCTCTCACTGAATCATTCTCTACAATTACAGAAACAGACAAAGCGATTAAAACAGAAATAGGAAGATAAGGGATGGGGAGGGGGGAATGACATAAGAAGTCCATGGGATGTTGAAACAAATTTTTTGCTAAAGACAGTGAAACAAAGATATGACAGCACTGTCAAGGATAAAAAGTATTATAATTATTTAATATTCAATTGGATAAGATTTTCCCATTTTTTCCAATCATTTGTGAAATTTTGTTTGTAAGACGTGTTTTTGCTATTTGAAATATATTTTTGAACAGAATAGTGATTTTGTATAATCTTTACAATGGCGTTGATATCGAGAGTAGCATGGAGGCATCTTGTTTTATATATATAATGTTTAATCATAAGAATTACTTCATTGTCAACTCTAAAGCTAGGGCTATTGTTCCTTTTAATTCCAAGTATAAAAGACCGTTTGTTGACTGAGAATGGTATTAATAAAGAATCTGTTAGTGTTTCAAATGATTGTAAAAATTTTGCACTTCCTGACATTCCCAAAGGAGATGAGTGATTGATTCTCTTTCTGAGTTGCATAGATTACAAAGTGGACTGGATACAAGTTTTGCCTTAAAAAGACTACTATTAGTTGTCAGAATGTGATGAGAGATCCTATACTGGAGCCATTGAAGTTTGGTATTTTTGTTAAAACAGATCTTATAATGAACTTATATGGACGAAAAATTGTACATTTGACACAGTACAGGTAATGAAACAATAACATTTAGCCAAAGTGACATAACCTACGTTTATCAAGGAACGCAGTGGTGTTTAAAGTGCTATAGAAATGGTGGATGGGGTGTCATTTTAGATCATTTCACCAAAGATATAATAGTGGTTACAATGGGATGTAAACTAAGCAAGTGTTCACATGTCTGTTAGATGTGAGTAACATTAAGTATTAACATGCGTTATGCTGAGGTATTCTATATAACCGAAGCAGTAACTGAAAACTGGGATTCTGTAGCTGCAATTCAATGTTACATCTAAAATTACATCTAAAAGATATCCGATTTGTAGACTCAACATTCATTTTGATATTTGTCACCTCGTAAAAACTGTAAAAATTATATCATTCAGCAAACAAAATACGTAGTGTGACTCAGATTATTAAAGTAGAATACATTTCAATACTAAATACCATAATGATAATTGGTACACACCTGATTATAGTAGGTGTTAATGTTTCGTTAGAATACTGCAAATCATTTTATTTCGAGTTTTTTCTAACTACGACAATAGGTTTTGTTTTCGCCGATATAGAGAACGTTTTAAAGGGCTGGGAATCATTTGTGAAAAGCGTCATAGAAATGAGAAAATAAATTGATCTGCAGTAGTCGTTTTTAAACAAGCGACATCTTACTTCTCAGATTTGGTTCTTTGGTCTACAAACAAAAGGTGTGAGCTTTATACCGACAAATACTGCTGTGGATGATCGAGAAATGACTTGATATTTGTTGCCACCTGATGGAGTACATCCTTATCTTTGCTGGAAAGCAGGTTGACTCCGGTATGGAAGTACAGTGGCAGGTTTCCTCTCTGGAGATAGCCGAGAAGACGATACGTCATAGTGGTCACTCTTTCCGCCAGCAGTTCCTGCTGCCATTCAGTCTCAGAGGGACGATCCTCACATTCCCAGAACAGCACATTCTTCAGGTGGTATGATGTCAGTTCGTTTTTCATGTCAGGTGGGCACCACACGTCCTCTTTCAGTCTCTTCATGATTCGTTGACTTTTCTTTCGACATGTCCCATGTATGTCGATTCCTTCCAGAAGTTCCTTTTCGCAAGCGGCGAAAGACAGTGTCCAATAGAATGGCTCTTTGGCTATTTCATTCGCGCCTATTTTCTTTATGATCATCCTCTTTTGTTGCGAAGGCCATTGGCTGTTTGGCCGAGGCCAGTGAAATTCGGGTTTAAATTCCAGCTGAGATTCAATCATCGGACACAGATCAATGCTGATTGGGTAACCAGTGTCACTAAACTTCACAGATAGTGTGGTGGCAGGAGAACTCGATATTTTGTCTGTTGATATCAGGTTTCTGAACTTTGGTTGGTTGACTGCTTCGCCAACAAGTGACTTGAATATTCTTTTGACTTTAATTGGGACTATATCGTCATCAAATGTCATGCTCGACACTCCATCGTTTAATCTGTCGGCATCCCATTTCTTCCTACTTGAAGCGATTTCGGTTAAGTGCTGCCCAACAGGAGGATCCGGAAACGCGTATCCCTTTTTCTCCACTACTTTGTCCCTGGTGTTGCCAAACCCATAGTATCGTTTTCCCCCTGAAGCCCACACCAATTTGCCGATATCAACGATAACATTGTAGTCAAATTCGTCCGCTTTCTCGACTTTCAAGCGCGTGTCATAACTGCCTACTCTCAGTGGCTGTATCAGAAAGCGTTTATCCCGGGAGTGAACGTATCTCAATATCTCATCAACGAGAGGCAGCACTTTTTCCACGTTCCTTTTAGTTTCCTGTCTTTTCAGCAGTACCTTTTCGTCACAGTAGCAGTTGAGAGAATAATTATCCATTTTTCTATAGTACAGTACTGTTAGCAGCACATACGAATATATGTTGAATAATGCGCAACTTCTTCTTTCATAACGCTTATATACCAGAATGAGTTGGTATTCAGTTCTACTTCAGTCATATCACGTGATTTGGATTGCACAATGAAAAGATAATGTTTGGTATTATCGTGCAGAGTTTAACGTTTGTGTGCAGATAACATATGACTGAAAATTTACATTCTATTTTTGCTGTCATACCTAATCTTTCTTGAACATTCTATACCATGCTATATTTGATGTTACTTAAGACCTTGACCTCTAAAGCCACGTGATGTTTGTTTCAGTTCCGTGTATTTACAATTACTTTAAGTTTCGTTATCAAGAATCTGAATAATTCTATATGCTTGCTCCACTGTGAAGAATGTATGTCTTTTACCACTACCTCACTGACATAAACAGGTATAGACAATAATTGTACTAACCTTAAAACACACTATCCATCAAAACTCATTGAGGAATATTTACGAGCACTTAACACAATAATCATTTTCCAAAACAGCAAATTCACAACACCATATGGACAAGTCTGTATATTTTGATGTACATGTATACGACAATGTATCTTTGTATGCTACATGTAGTCTTTTATCGTAACTATGCTTTATAAACAGAAAAAACAATCGCTCATTAAAATCATTTCTATAGACTGTATTTATTAAACGATTTTTGGAGTTGCCTACAATAATGAAAAATTGCACTCAACGAGTTATTCGTCTTCTTGAGTCATGTGTACTCTTCGTGGTCGTAGCAATTTAATTAATGGTATACATTTTTATAAAATCCATGGATTCAAGTATTTATTTTTTTTTTCGTCTGTTACGGTATAAAATGTCCATGTAACTGTTTAGTTGTCTTGAATTCCTTTTTCTATTCGACATCTTTCAATTGCATTATTTGTTCACAAATATGGTGATCGTTTAATTGAACATAATTGATTTCTTTTATTTAACATAATTTCACGAAGCAGGAATAGAATATATGTAAGGTATTGATCACAATTTACATATTTTCTTACATTATTTGGTCAGTTTTACAAGATCCATTTATCTATGGCTATAATTATGAATATTATTTGCATATCACTTCCTTCATCGACATTACTAATAATTGTAGACAACGACGAGGCTAACAAACGTGTTTAAATCGATGAACAACGTTTGTAGTGCACGCGTGTGTTGATGTGCGAGTTTGTTCATAAACAGAAAATGAAATATCAGATATTCTCGGAAATTAAAAGCCATCTTCAGCATAACAAGGAAAATATTTTTTTTTCTAAATGAAACTTTCACCTTTACGTGTTTATTACGATTTTAGCGTCGTGAAAACATAGGATTACGACAAATATTGTTATCGGTCAATGTCTCGAGTGATTCAGGAAAACATAGTTGAGTACTTCTTGCTGAAAATATTTACCGGTACATGTATGTCGACTTATCGACAAGAACAACAACTTTCATAATGTATGTATACAGTTTTGATTAATCTGATTACCTTGATTTCCCCCTGTTTTACATGTTACAATGACATTACAATCCATACGGTTGGTATTTATCTTGATAGGGGTACATAGTTATTAACAAGTAACTACATACTTGAATATATCGGCTAGACAGTTTTACCCATTTGTGCATAGATAGAAAACGAAACTACCAGATAGTCTCCGAACTCAAAAGCCATCTTTAACAGGACAATAAGAAGACATTCGGATTTACTTTTGTGGGTAGGGTTGTACTTGTTATTTTCCACCGTAATGTTCGTTTGTTTATGTATGTACTCATGTAATTAGAGTTTTGCAATAAATCTTTTAACGTATATAGTATGTATATATATATACTTATAGTTGAAAAAAATCAAATCGACACGACAAATGTAATCCGCTAACGTTTTCAGGCCTAACGGCCATCTTCAGACGGAACACATTTGTCGTGTTGATTTGATTTGATTTTGTTCAACTATTTAATCGATACACAAAGCATCTTTAAGTTACATCTATATACTTATATATACATACGGGCAATAACTGTGATGAAAATATAAACAGACGAACAGTAACGTTACAATATATATATATATACACACATTTAAGATAAGATTTAATCGAATTAAATTGTTTTCTATTTTCTATACATCGATTTCAATGACATCATTATGCGTACAATTGGTTGTAATTCTAATCGAACAGGGTTGGTTTGAATAAATTGAATAAATAATATTGATAAACAAGTATAAATGTATGAATTCGTCTATTTATCTATCGGTATATCTAATCGCATATTAGTTCCTTCGTCAGCACTACTAACTCTAGACCATGAATAACACACATATTTCAGTTGATAAACAATGTATTAGTGTATTTTGTGTGTGTTTGTGTGCCAGTTTTTCATAAATAAAAAATTGAACCATTAGAAGTTTTTGGAACTCAAAAAGCTATTTTTGTAATAACACTGGAAAATGAGACCTTTACATTTATTAGTGTGTTACGATTTCTGACGTCAGGTTTATCTGCGAGTTTCTGTTTTAGTGTGTGTGTGTTTTTTGTTTTTTGTTTTGCACGAACGCAGCTTGCGTTTTCTTGAAGAAAAACATACAAAATAACATTAAGTAAGGCTTAAATATATATTTGATTTAGACACAGTTTCAATGGAGAACGTTATAACTGTCTCAAAAGTCGTGAAAATGTAAACGTGTCTTGTAAACAACATCACTGATGTATGCACATCGAATTATCGACAAGAACAAGAAATCTTATGTATTTATTGTAATACTAATCGCGTTTTCTGACCTACATTCTAAGCGTGGTTTTTTTGATGGCCCGGTTGTGTTTTTTTCATATTTGTAGCTATTTCCATAGACAGGTTTCTGCCAATATCAACACTTAAAGTTTGTTACAAAAATATGACCAATTTTGTTCGTTGACCTAACGCAATGAGCAGTATTTATGTTTTGTTAGTAATAGCATGGTAAAGCGAAAGTGAAACTACTGGATTTCCTGATAAATCAATACTCCAATTCAATACACAATCCAACAACTTCATTGGGAGTAAATGTACTTAATGATTACTTAATCTAAGATACAGTCTCCATTTGAGATAAAATTCGGTCAAAATACAATGTACGTTTGGCGCAAGTTCAATCTCCCAGAGTGCATTGCGGTAAATACGCAATGTTTTCGGAAATCGGAAGAAACTAAAAATAGATATATGTCGTCAACTCTTAAAATATAACAGGAATGAGTATATAGTTTGACGTTTAAGGTTCGTTCACATAAAGCGAAAAACATCACAAGCAAGTTACTACCATGGATAACAAGATTTTGAATCAATATTACGAAAAGAATGTAAAGATGAGGCGTGATGAAACTGAGCGGAACACTAAAGTGGTGTTACCACTGGTGGAGGATATATTAAGGTACGTTAACCAGAGAGACAAACGATTTATGATTCAAACGGTTAAGGTGGGGAGTTATCATACTCACCTGAAAGTTAAGCGGGCCGACGAGTTTGATTTCAGTGTCGTTGTTGATGTCGGTCAGTTACACTGGAAGTCAGACACCCAGCCAAGGTACTATGGGTTTGACAGCAACAATAACAAAGTTGAGAGTAAGGGTGCTGCTCTTCCAAGTCCTCCCGTTGGCCAGTATTTTACTGTAATTCCCAGTCTTAGGGATCAGTGGGATCGTGAAGGACTTAACGACGGAGGAGCGAGCATTACTTTTCAGAATGATATCGTGCCAATTAAGGTCAAAAGGAGATTTAAGTCTCTTGTTGCAGAGGCGGTGAACCAACCGAAGATAAGAAGTCGTGTCAAGATGGACCGTCTGTCGGAATCCCCTGCAATCACCTTCTCTGTAGAGCTTCCGAATGGAAAGTATCCAATCAGCATCGATTTATGTCCTATGATTGAATCAAAATTAGAATTTAAAAGTGAATTCAACTGGCCAAGAGTGTCTTCCGAATGGCCTTCTAACCAGAAGATTTCTTGTATCAAGAATATCGGGATACATGAAGTAGCGAAGGCGCCATTTTACTGGACATTGTCGTTTGCCGCCTGTGAGAAGGAACTTTTGGAAGGCGTTGACGAGAATGGAACATGCAGGAGAAAGTGTCTTCGCATTCTCAAGACACTAAAAGAAAATATGTGGTGCAAACCGGGTGTCAAAAAGGGGTTAACATCATATCATCTTAAGAACGTATTGTTCTGGGAATGTGAGGATCGTCCCTCTGAGACTGAATGGCAGCAGGAACTGCTGGCGGAAAGAGTGACCACTATGACGTATCGTCTTCTCGGCTATCTCCAAAGAGGAAACCTGCCACTGTACTTCCATACCGGAGTCAACTTGCTCGCAAGTAAAGATAAAGATGTACTCCATCAGGTAGCGACAAGGATCAGTTCATTTCTACATAATCCAGAGCAATACTTACGTTGATAACTTTTATTCATTAAGTTGTATTCCTATATTTAATAATTAAATTGCCAACACTGCAATTTCGTATGTAATAATATTATCTTTGCATTGTTTCTCATGTCATTTATCCACTGAGGCTGTTATTACTATTGCTATTTTAGTGGTATAACATCTAGGACTAGACTTATTATAAAATCACCGTACGTATAAATTAAATCTTTCTAGCTTTATTTTATTCAGCATAGTCACGTTTATATAGAGTTATTTTTCTTAAATCCTGAATTTTGTATATAATTTAACCTTCTTCGTTACCAATTTATAAAAATTGACAGAGTGATATATTAACGATTAGGTGTTGACATCTAATTTATATCAGATACCTATATCTTTTATGTCATATCGCTAGGCATTGGTTGTCGGTTAACGATAGAGTGACAGTTCAGTAGCGATGAGGCAATTTATGATACATGTACTTGCCAATAACAAATAAGTGTTAACTATTGATAACTTCATGTGTGTGTGTGTGTGTGTGTGTGTGTGTGTGTGTGTGACACTTGTATAGCATTGTAACCGAATTATTCATAAGCGAAATAAAATCTTTGTACAGATTTTCAAATGTGTTGATTTATATTACATTTTCGATCAGACAATTACATACATCTTCACATTCAGAACATTTGGATGTTGTTGAACTAGTTGTACTATACATAGCACTGTAGGCCAGCCAAGTTGTCATTTATTCAAACAATGTTGACTTACAGCTTAACCAGATTAAATCAGATGTCTGATTTATCAGAAAAAAAATTAATCTATCTTATTAAATCTTATTAAGTATGGTATATATTGGTAAGATACTCTATTTGTTTGTAGTTTCTGAAGTTTATGAGGTGTATAATTTACTGAAAAAAGACATCTAGCTTAGCAAATAAGATATCTTATAAAGAGAATTGAACTATATTTTAGAAGTTATTTCAACTTGTATTTATCACTCTTATGTGTCCAGATGAAAGCACGCGAGGGGCGTTATTGCGGGAGGGAACCGGAATACCAACGTGGGCAGATGACCCCGTATCCTTTCACGTCTGTTCCGGGAAGCGAACCCCGGCTAGGTGAAAGGCTTGTGCGTTACCACTGAGCCACCCGGCCTGCCAATTAAATTGGATATGCAATTTGAAGTTAGATATCTAATGAATATCTCATTCAGTAAGTTAAATTCATTTTAAAGGATATTAAGATATATTGTAGTTAATAACATTTTAAATTTGACAAATGAAACCTATAAAATACTAATTTAAGAAATAAAATGTCTAATTTAGCAAACAAGATATCTAATTTAGCAATTAAATATCTAATTTAGCAATTAATATATTCAATTTAGTAAATAAGAAAAAATGATAGGATATCTTAGGTACCAAATATGACATCTAACTACAAAAATTGTATATATAATTCAGTGGAGATGGTTTGTCAACTGAATTAGAAATCTCATTTAATGAATTGATCATGTAATGTATGGGACAACTTTCCTTGCAATATGTTATTCTGATCTTTCCGAGTTACTGCCCTTCGTTTTCACTCTGTCAGTACAGAGCGGTAAGCTTGATAGCCGATGGGGGCGAGAATGGCTATGTGCATGTACTCTTATCAAATATATTCGAAGACCGACAGTTAAGTAGCTCTGGGCCAGATACAGAAGAAAATGTTATGAGATTTCCTGTGCGGCAGAAAAATCTCAAGAAGTTGTTAACGTCACAACATTGATGTCACCCTGGACAAAGATTGATACTCGACAAAAACGTGATTTTAAATAGCTAAAACGCAACTTAAGATATGACAAAAATGTAGGTTACCTGGAAATCAAAGTCGGGCATACCATCATCGTGCAAATAACAAAGGGACGAAACATACTAAAACATCTCAGACATGTGCAAGTCTAGACAGCGAGAACTTAAAATTAGTCCCATGGTGGACAACACTGTGGACAGGTTGAAAACCTATCTTGATCCTTAGTGTTAGCTACTCTACAATCAACAATCACATTTACTTTACTTTTATTTTCTTCTCAACTGAATGTTTGCACCATAAATAAATGCAGTTGTAATGCATGTTGTCAGCCCCGGTAAACACTTGTGTGCTGGTCGTTCTACGTATTGATCGGCCTGGTTCTACCTGTATTTTTGTATAGAAGACGAGAGCTTTGTAGGCTTATTTGTAAACACTAGCTGTATTTCACTCAATTTGTATAAGTTCGTATAAACACATACGGTTTATATCGCTAAAGTTGATCTGCTTATCAGATTACTGGCCACTAATGTCGTGTACTTGTCACAGACATACATGCGAGTCCAGGTATACCGGAACGACTTTGCATGCTCAGACAGTGCTGCACACATTGTTATACTTATCATCAGTTGAGATAACATGGTATCCCTTTGTCTCGTTTTTGGACGGCGTGTACCTTTCAGGGTTCGACTGATGGCGTTTGGGAACTTGTTCTTCTGTTTTTACTTTGCGTTGATGACCCTTATCGTTACTGTGATGTGTTGGTCGCAAATACTACCCGACCTGTACATGGGTGACAGAAACCGGATACGCCGACATCGGCTCTGTATCTTATTTACCTTCATCAATGCTGTCGGTAACTTCGTCCTGTGTATCTTTACAGATACTAGTATTAAACGTGTTACCAAACAGAAACCCAAGGATGAAAGCGCTGAAACGGGAAAACTCACCACTAAGCTGGATGGACTATCCACGACAAATGAAGATTCTCTGACCACTCAAGCGGAAAATAGCAACTACAAGAAAAGACATTTGTCGAAAAATAGTCATGAAATGGCAAAGAAAAGAAAGCCACACGAGTCAAAAGGTAAAGGCGAAGGTAAGGCTAAACGTGACGTCGACAAAGACAGGAACTTTTGTGACACTTGTCACGTGACTCCCCCTCCAAGATCCCATCATTGTGTATTGTGTCAAACTTGTATCTTAAAACGTGACCATCACTGTTTCTTTATGACAGTGTGTGTAGGTTACTTCAATCAGAAGTATTTCGTTATGTACTGTTTTTATATGATGATAGGTACGTTCTATGGAATGTTTCTGATTGTACTGTATCTTAAAAAGCTATTTAATGTCACATTTCATGGTCCTCAGACGTTCCTTTTCCTCCTGCTTGAAATGATTGGAAAACTGACCAGTAACGCCCCAATTGGATTGGGATACATATTCCTTGTCTGTCTGATGTACGCTTGTTTAACCGCTGGACTAATAGCTGCCGGTTTGTGGTTTTGGCAGTTACAAATTACTTTGACCGGACAGACGACATATGAAGCCACGTCAGTTGGTGGCGGAAAATATTCTAAATCAAAAATTGATAATTTTCTGGAGGTTTTCGGAAAATATTGGTTTTTAACATTGTTTATTCCTGTGCCTATTCGACAACCCCAGTATGAAGATACATTTGTGAAAAGTACCGCTTGTGATGGCAATAAGTGACTGTGTTAAAATAAAACATTTATTGAGCATTTTTGTACGTGTTCATCAATAAAGATTTTATGACTAGATACGTATAGGGAAAGGTAAAAATTAAAACCCGAGGCCTTGATAGTTGACCTCGGTACAAAACAATATTTCAACTAGGGAAGGGAAAAGGCAGGTCTTGCAGAGCTGTGATGTTTCTTAGCTTTTCTTCTTAGCTTTTCTTGGCTTCGGCGACTATTTTGAATCGGTTGCACTCTGGGAGAGATGGGGGGGGGGGGGGGGGGGGAGGGTTTTCCAAGATGGAGCCATGTGACAGTGCATGGGCGAAAAGTCTTCAATGCCTGCCTGCCTGCCATTACACAATCTTCTATTGAAGAATGAGCGGCGAAGTCTGCAAGGATTCCAAGATGGCAGAAGAAAACGGGATGCAGCCATTGCGCTGAAAGCTATGCCCGCGATATCGAATGCATCGTCAAAGACGCAGTTACCGTAACTCTACTTTTAGTTTCGCTTTGACTTGTAAACATAAACTTAAATATGATCATCAAATAGGAAATGAAAATTACTGACATGATGCATGTAATTTTTATACACTATATGTACTTCGTTGGTATATTACACGAGAGAAATGTTTTGGTTGTTGGTCAGCGAATTAAACAACAATGTGTTGTTTTCAACTTAATTCTGAAAATTTCCTATGGTGAAGCACAATACCCCATCCAATCAAATCAGTGGATATTAACTTTTCCCCAGTAAAACAAACGCAAATTGGTGTTTTCTCCGAGGAAATCGTTTTCGTTCAATGAGAAATCATCTGGAAACATTCAGCTTGATATAAGAACGGAATGGGGTTTTTTTTTTTTTTTTTTTTTTGCAAATTCTTATTTGTTGTTTTTAATTTCTCTATGATCAGCAACATCACATGAATTGTTGTTCTGTTACTGGTCGTTTACTTTTGATTTTGCGATATAAATGTGCTGTTTTAGTGTGGATCTGCTATATATAGATCTGCTATATATAGAAGTTGCTGGTTGTCACACATCTACATGAATATATACATATTGATTCATGAAAGAGGCTTGAGATATATCATAAAGCTGATGGTACTGGTACCAGAATATAACAGGTTAAACGGCCTATATATTTCAATATCAACCACGTGAATTGATCAACAATAACATTTATAGAAATGTTTTTTTGTCACTCTTTGCATCCGATTAAATTATGGCCGTAAGCACCGTACAGTCAAGTAATGAGACAGAAATACGACAAGTAAAATATGTCAAATGGAAGCAAGAAAAATATTCTTTATGTTAAAATAATTTAAACCATTGTAAAGCTTGTTTATTCTTCTACCTAGCTATATGCGGGCATAAGGTAAAAAATATTAGCTAGTTTAATAATTTAACGTTAGTGCACCACTTTCGCGCTTCTCGTACAGGATCTTATATAGTACCGTAACTCGGTTAACAGCGGACATAGCACACGGTGTTATCGAGTCGCGGGTATAAGGTGAGGTGAAAAGTTGCCCATGTGTAATAAACAACTTTATCAACACACTTTCTTCTAATTCAGCTTTCTAGTTACCACAAGGGGGCGATGATCCTGACATTCAATTTTTCACCACAATCAGTAAAATGTATTTATTAAGCAAACAACACGAGTAATCCAAGCTTTAAAAGGCGGTATTTGACATTCCCAATAAGCTTAGATGGTAAGTATTGAAAGAAAGTATTTCAGCCTGATTTAATACTGAATATCAAGTAGCATCCTTTATAGAATTTAGTGTAAAAGATCATTATCCCCAAAATCCCTGAATTACTTAGTTACATTTGTGTTTTTATTTAAGATGTTAGATTTCCTTATCTTGGCTGGCGCTGACTTGGGCCGTCTCCGAAGAGAGAGAATTTAGGAGTGCAACGAGAGAAAGCATTTGATTGCTATCTCACAATTAATTTCAGTTGATTTAAGACCAAGTACACTTATGAAAATAATGGGGTATCCGTGTCTCCCACTGTCAGCAAGCTTATCCTTGGGGTGCCCCTCTCACCTGGGGTCGATCAGACCTAATTATGGTATATTTTCTAGTTTCAATATTTCTAAATACAGCACATGAACATAATCATCCACGACCAACCATCGTCATTCATCATCATCATCATCATCATCAAAATACGAGTTCACGCGCTACACCCGACCACGCGACACGTTTGTAAAAGTAACAACTAAAAACCGAACTGACGACAGGATAATGAACTCCGGATTTAACACGAAAATAAACTGCTTAATTTGATATACCATTACATGTTATGTTTTATTTATTTGGTAATTGGTAACTATTCATAGATATTATAGATAATATAATAATAATAACAAAAACAAAACAAAACAAATGAAAATTTAATATATACATAATATATACTTTTCCCCCCATAAAACAATAAGAGTTAAATATTTAAGTACTTACGTCAATCATATGTTTACATATACTATGCATTCTATTGTATTGAATATGTCATAATTACACATTTTTCTGTAGTTTGTGTAGATTGTGTCTTCGTAGCACTGTGTGTTTCCATGTATCATGCATTATGTTTGTTAATTTGTATGATTAAATGTACTGTAATAAAAAACAGATAAGATTACAAAAAAACCCTTCATTTTATCTGTATCATTACTTACATCAGAGACGTATATATCACATATATAATATATACGTTTCTGCTTACATTAATATATTGGCCTGCTGTACATCAGAGCTTGCCACAATAGGATTTTACAACTTTGGGTAGATTTCATTTTGAAAAAATACAATTAATAAAAGAGAATTAAAACAAGATATTTCCATCCGTACTGAAAACACACTCGTATTTATTTTTCTGAATCACGTATCGGGAAATATTTTAAGATGTGATGATATGACTGTGTGAACATTCTTTAAACATATCAACTCATATATTTATACAATGTGCTATTCTGGTTTTACTGCTGTTCATTTTACATAACAGTGTTAATATTTATAAGTAATACAGGTTTAATCTACTGGTGTATTCATAAAATGGTTATTGAGTTGAACAAGATTTTTTTTATTTTTAAATAATTTACTTTACAAATTCAATTACTTTTTCAATATTGAGCAATTTCGTCTCCAAACAATACATGTAAATAGTTATTCACTAAGGTTCACTATGGAATATAACATGCTTCCTTTCGGAACTATATTGTTTACAATATCATTTTATAAACGATTCCACTATGAACAGCTACCATGGCAAGCTACTTACACTTGTAAATAAACCAAAGACTTAATATGAATTGAAATTGGCCGTTTTTATTAACGACGTATATATATAAATGTACATATGTAAACTCTCAATGAATGTACATCATATACCAAATTTTCTCGTAAACAATGTTATGAAAAAACCAAAAGTCTAAGATGAGGGTCAGAAAACGCCCCTCGATAAATATATTACAATGATAGAGAAGTGAAATCAACGGTCCATTAGCGATTAGCATATCTACGATACAATGCCATGTTTGCAGATTTTATAGGAAAAGAGTTCCAATATTACTTGTTATTGCCCTCTAGATATTTAGGTCAATCATGGTCTCCCCAAGTGCAATTTAAGAGACAAATATGTGGACGTATTCAATGTTTTTATCTACAACTTTATATTTGTGGGGAAAAATGTCATCATGATTCCATCATACCATGTAGCATGTATAATATTAACGTTGCTCTCATTAAATTAATTTGTTATCAATTCGTTTTTGTGTTCTACATGTAAACGTATTTATCAAGTCACCTGAAGTATCACCACACGAACTGTTTATAACCAATCGTATTAAGATTTTCTTTTAATCACTTCAATTACTTTTCCGTTTTGTATTAATGTATCAAGACAAGACATGTGAATATTTATTCCCGATTGATTTTTTTTCGGAACAAATTTTCCAATCTTCCCAAAGACGAAATACTGGCTAATATGCTTCGGTATTCGGTTCTGACTGTGGATTTTAAATAACTCCAGAGCTTTTGACCAATCTTCAACACTTCTGAAACAAATTATTCTATTAGAATTTTTAATTTTTCCACCCTGTACATCACCATACCCCTTTCTAAACCGAAAGAACGCCTTCGTTCTCTTGTTAAGAGAATTTTCTTTTCCAAGAAAGATGAACAGTGGTATAAATACAAGCGTATTTCATAATAAATAAAGATACGTCCAAATCAAAGCAGGAATATAAATAGAAATTATTGAGTTTCTGGTTGACAACATCTTCCTCGAGTTTGGTGGTAAGATCTTCAAAAAATATCCGCCGGGAACGGAAACCCAGTTGCTTCAATTTACAGTACGATGCACCAAAGACGTCTCCGTATACACCTACTATATTTTCGCTAATTTGTTTGTTTGTTGTAAAGTACATAAGCGACAACAAACATTTGCAGACATCCGGTGGTGAAAATGTGGATCGCACGTATGGCAGCAGTGTGACTCACGTAGAGGAGATTCGACATAACGGAATATTAAACCACTCGCTGGGATGTGGGTGTATGGATATGGTTCACTCGTATGGAAGGTAGATTTCCCTTTCAAACGGAAGTTGGTTGGCTACATTGAAGGTTACCAACGCCGATTTTGGCAGGGAAGCACAGACCACAGGGGTGTACCAGGAAAGGTATTTTTTTTTTAGCAAATTCATCCATACATTCAAGTCGGCCTTCATCAGTGGTCCGTCCTGAAACAGTAGACGTTATCACTGTTAATTGTCGTTCTTATTGGTATTTGGGCATGTTAAATTTGATTCGTCGTCGGAGAGAGGAACAAAATGGCCGACATGTGGCCATCTTGGATTTTGAGAGTATAACTTTTCTAAATGAAACATGGTCTTTCTCAAATTTGTATGTTAATGTTCATATTTGAGACTGACTGAGACATTATTACTGATAGCAGAAGTTATATGTAGCCACAGATTTTGATTATTGATCTATTGATGTACTGTTTATGTATTCATAAAAACTGAAACAGGGATATCAGACTGAAACAAACCATAGATATATACTATGTGAAAAATTGTTGGTTAGTTGGTTATTTCCACCTGCTGTGTAGTCATCTAGTTCTCAGACAATTAACACTGTTCTGTTGAGGTATGGTTTTAAGCTGAACATGAAAAAAGACACGGCTAACAGGTCGCCATCTTCAATTTTGACAGTTGGCTATCGCCATTTAATAGAAGTTGCTGAAAGAATCTTTATTAAATCTCAGCTGTTGCCTTATTTTCCATATGTTCAGTTTTGAGAATGATAAAAAAAGTGAAAATTGTCAACAAGTGGCCATCTTGGATTTGGATTTGATAGTTGTTACAGCTGTTTCTCAACATGCACTGGTCAGAGATTTTTCATTTTCAGATGTAGGTTGGTGGATGATGTTGTTGTTTGGAAGTTCATCTGCCAATATTGTTAAGTGTGGTTACCAAGCTAATGACAGGAGGAGACTGTCAATAACCAAACTCGGAAATGACTCGGTTTATTGGATGTATTATGCTTTACAAATATTAACAATAGATGCATTGACAAAAACAATACCTTGTCCATCACTGTGGTCTTGAGATAACTGGTGATTAACACACGAAAACTAAATCTTTTCCAAAAGCTCTCATCTGAACTGATTCTGCCCTGCATGCTCATGTTTCTCCCATATATATAGACATGACCACACGCCTGGACAAGGTCGCTGTAAACATAGAATAAATCTGGTATGCATGATGTTTATTAAAAAAACATATATATACATACACTGTATATATTACATATAACAAACACAATGCAATGTAAATATAGAATAAATCTGGTAATACTTATTACATATCATACATAAACATATTCCATATATATTAAAAATCCAAAGAAAGAGCCAACGCTGGTGGTTTAGGGTTCAGTGATGTGCAGTCATCCACAGCTTGGATACCTGAGGGTATGCAGGGCGTCACACTAGGGGTAATGATAAATCTAGGAAGTGGTGGGACACAACAAGTCGGGGATGGTAGGTTCAGGTTTTATTTAGTGTCGACTCTAAATTTCGCCTGTGAAGGCTTCGACGGGACATATATATTGTATATTTGTATTAAAATGGATGAGTGCATAATGCCTGCACAGTAGTGGGCACAGAACTAAAGTCTGTTTCAGAAAACAATATGCAAGACGTAAAACATACAGTAAAACCCCACTAAGTCGAACTCCTCGGGCCTGTGTCAATAGTTCGAGGAATACAGGGTATTCGAGTAATCAGAAGTTGGTCAAAATGTAGATCGTGTGTGAGATATAGTTTGTACCGTGATGGTGCGTCTCTGGTCATAGTAAGTAGTCATCGATCCATTAACGAACAATTACACTTGATTGAAGTCTTATAGAAGCGAAACATCTCACACATTTCGGAATCAATACCCAGAACTACTGTAAAAAGTCTCTGATTGAATACTGACGGAGTCTCGTATCGACGTGTTCCTTGAGAATATCGTCACCGATGGTTGACAGAGATGACAGTTGACCTGAAATGCCAGCCTTGCTCTCAAGGTACCGTCGCAGAGTCTGGAATGCCTCTAGTGTCTGCGTCATCGAAGGTAGCAGAAGTTGGTCGGCTTCGTCGGCATCATCGTCGCTGACATCTTCTGTTACAATAATATTCAATTTTTTAAGTCAAGCTAAACCATGTGTGTACTAGAAAGGTAATGATAAAATTACTGCATAAGGTGTGAAGTATCAGCACAGGTAGGTAAACCTGTCTTTTAATCCCTTAATTGGCTGCTGTCATGTCGCACACCTGTGTAAACACATGGCAGTGATCAGAGCCGATCAGCTCACGTTAACGCAGTCAAGTGTGACACGGGTGGATTACATGTTCGACGAAAACATGGGAATATACTATGGTAATTTTAGGGAATGGGGATAAATATGAGTTCGACGAAAAGGGGGTATTCGATGAATAGCGGTTCGAGGAATCTGGGGTTTTATAATAAAGAATATATAAGGAAACGGTAGGGACCGAGCGGGCAGTTCGACGAATACAGGGTATTCGAGGAATGCAGGTTTGAGTAAGTGGGGTTTTACTGTATATATATTGTCTGTTTCAATATAACAACTAATAAAAACAGGTTAATATGAAAGAAAAGAGAAAAGTTCAAACATGTCAGTATATAACTATTATGATACCATACAGTGGTGGACACTAAGACATTCTCAAGAATTACCAGTCAAATTATTTTATTGTTTTGATCCATTTTCTTCCAAACGTTTTGCATGATATGCCACAAAATAACGCTTGTTTTTGGAGGGAAGCTATCACACAAATGTAGTTGGCCTCTGATGATTCTTTCTTCATTTAGATCTGTATGTTTGTATTTCCCACAGATATCTTTATATAGCATCTGTCATGTTGTTCTTAGAACGGAATATATGTACTGTATACTTTGTTTTAGAAGTTATTTTTGGAAGACTAAACCTTGCCAATTTATGAAATATTATAGCATATTTTATCTGCTGTACCAACTTCAGAGCTTTCAACCGAACTTTGCTTAAATCTTGTAGAAGATCCATTCACATCCAACATTGACCTTGTGGTCCCGTTTTTGATATATCAGTTACTTAAATGATCTAAGTTCACCAAGCCAAATGGGCCAACTGAAAATGGAAAAAGGTCCTGCACAGTCATCAATGTTTTGGAATTTTTGTAGCAAATTTAGAATAATTGTGACACTTGGTTCCAAAGATGTTGAAAATATCAATTGTACGATGCATTCACTGTTATTTAAAAATCATTGATCTGATCTGTTTCAGCCTGGTAGAGTGGTGACACTGGTGAAGGCTTCAGAAGAGTCTAAGGTATCTTCAACAAAACAGGATCAGACATGGAAATGTCTATGTGTTTGCAAATATAATTTCAGGCCTAGACTGAAAGTTGAAAGTAATTTATATTTTTCCAATAAGGTCCTACTCATTTGATGCATGAGTCTAAATCCTCTCTTATCCAAACAGAATTATAGTGTTTGCTTTGATTTACCTTGCAGACTAAAGTTAAAATTCACTTCGTCAAATTAAAAGGACTTGATATTTTGGTTTATTTCCCCTACAAAGCTCCACATGACCCCCTAGAAACTTGATCCTCTGTTTATGAATACAATATTGAGCTGCCTTCACCAATGATTCTCCAGATCAAGTTTGATAAAAAAAATTATTTTCTCTGACCAACCAGTTAGCTAAACCCTCAGTTCACACAACATTGAACCTTCTTTGCCCTCAAAAAATTTGGGCAAAGTCTTTTATGTGTAAAAGGAGGTTTTAATGATTAACCTTTCACTATTGGGCCCTACTCTGCAATATTGGAATCCTTTCATTCAAAAAACAAATTTGGTCAGTTTCTTTATCTAAAATATTAGCAAGATTTTCCTCCATGTCACCTGTTAGGCTCTACGAGGTGAAAACAATCCATTTCTATCACATTTTGCTCCATTCCTTTAAGGATGCTTCAGACTAAATTTTGACAATTTTGACATTCAAGCTTTCTTGAAAAATATCAGATATTTCCAAAAAAATGTTTGCCTGGATGTAAAACTTGTATATACATCTGTATATTTATACATATATTTTTTCATTGAAGGAAAAAGTATGGGGTGTGGCATATGAAATTGCTGAGGAGGATGAGACCAAGGTCAGAGAGCATTTAAACTTCAGAGAGAAAGGAGGATACAGTCTTACCTCAGTTAAATTTCATCCTGAAAATACTAAAGAATTACCGATTGATCTTGAACTATACCTTGCCACAGAGGAAAATGATAATTACTTGGGACCAGCTCCTATTGATGAGATTGCCAAACAAGTGCTTGTGTCTGTTGGTCCTAGTGGGAAAAATGTTGACTATGTATTGAATCTTGCTCAAGCTATGAGGTGTATAGCACCAGGCAGGGAGGATCCCCATTTGTATGAACTGGAGAAGGAGATCAAACTTCAACAAAAGAATCTAGATAGCCATATACCTTAAGTGTCATGGCACCTTTGCTTACTATTTTTTTTTCTTTTTGCAGAAAATTGGTAAATTCACATAAATTATGGCATACATGGTTAAAGTATGTGATTATTGGTATATATCCTAGATGTGCACGAGTATAATTACATGGTGCTTTTAGAGAAACAGAATCTTCAATCTTAAGACTTCCTCTTCTGATTCAGTATACAAGTAACATACCTCTTCTCAGTATATAAGTAACATACCATTTTTGACAAAAAAGTGAATTGTGTGCTGATCTAATAAAAATGTACATTCTTATTCCCTGTCTGCTAAATGAAGGATCTGACAACATCCCACATTAGGTCATGTTCTGGTGACGTTTCCACGATATTTGTTTCAGAGGTATGACAAATTGTCTTTATTGTAAATTTGATATATCACTTGGCATTTTGCCACAATATGTATACAAACTTGATGTGATGAAATTCTAAATGCAGAAATTTTGCCACAATATGTATATAAAACTTGATTTGATGAAATTCTAAATGCAGAAATAGGGTTAATCAAGCTATTTCGACTACTTTCATTAGTTCCAAGATTCTGTAAGTGTTAATTTGATTGGCTAATGCAAAAAGTCACCAAAACATGACCCCTTATTGGATGTTATCAGATCCTATGTTTGCAGAGAGTAACAGTGCAAGAAAAAATAATCAGATTAATTGTGTGCTTACTGAAAGGCAAATTAATTTAGAGGGGGAGGGGAGGGGGATGGGAGAGGTTGTCACTGAATACCGATAAGTGATAAATGAAATGTGTTGAGACATGACGCATATGTTGCAGAAAACACAATTTGAAAAATCTTGTCTGTTTTAACCATATCACTCCAAGTAATGGCAGGGTATGATGAAGACAAAGAGCTAAGACTAAGAGTCAACAGTATATAACATACAAGTAGGTTTGACTGTACAAAATGTTAGAGAGGAGATTTATGCTTTTAAACAAACCACATATTTATAAGTATAAAGATGAATAATAAGATTCCAGTTTGATCTTTTGTTGTGTCAGATGATCAGGCTATCACAAATTGATCAACATGATGAATTGAATGTCTTCCTTCACACATGAATTATATTTACACTTACCTATATTTACATATTTGTTTTCTGAAATTTTACTGGTGTTATGAAATAAAACTGAATCTCGGTTTGCCTTCTGACTTTATTGAACATTGCATTCAACATTTGGTAGAATATTAAAGCCAGTAAAATATGGCATACAGATAGTCTTATATGAGTCTCATAGATCTTCATCCAGAAATGTTGACATCTTTGAAGGTTTGTTTTTAACTAGTTACATATCCTGTAAGTTACAACCCTGTTACATACCCCGATAGTTTAAACCCTTTGGACATACTCCAGTATACATTTATCGCACTATTTACAAGCATACATGTAGAGAAATGACAACAAAAGATCACAGAGAGATCTTAGTGCCCACCATCCTTAGATCTTCATTAGATAGCAAACTTTTGTTATCATATTCCAAGATGGCCACCAGCCTGCCATTTGTTTTTTTTGTGATCAGCCCACATATCAAATTAGCACAACAAAGGACAGAGGAACATACGTATGAAATTTGAGAAAGATCCTTCAACTATTTCTCTTAAAAACTGTGATAACAAACTTTTGTCAAATCAAAATGGCCACCAGTCTGCCATATGTTTTTTGTGATCAGTCTAAAAATCAAATTGGCACAATGAGGGACCAAGAGTAACATTCAATTGAGAAAGATCCATTCAGTACCTCTCTAGAAATACTGATGAACTGCATAATCAGAATCAAAGATGACTTTGTGGCCATTTTGTTTTTCTGATCAATCCTAAAATCGCACAAGTACAACTAGGGACCAAGAGAAATCTGCAGGCAAAATTTAAGCGAAATCCATCAAGTACTTCTCCAGAAATAGAGATAACAATCCTTTATTGTCAAAATCCAAGGTAGCTGCTTGTCAACAACTTGTTATTCTGCTCAGTGCCAAGTTCAAAAGCATAACTACTGACCAAGAGGCACCTACACATGGAATTGGAGAAAGATTCATCTTCTTTTTCTAAACAATTAACAATAGGAAAAATGGTTTTACGCACAGACAATGGACATGGGGCGATTTGAATAGCTCACTATCAGATGATGACTGGCTAAAAACCTGAACCCATAGCTTGTGTTTTAAACATAATATGCATACTAGACCCTTGGTCTGTCATACTTCCATCCTGTGAGATGAATTGACGATTCGCACAGAGATGATTTACAGAATTAAACCCTAAGTGAGATTAAATATCAGTAAGCTGGCAGGTTCACAAAGCACATCATTGGACATCAACCTTTTGATTTTTCAGTCGACCCAGATTTCACATCCATTCAACAAACCAACGATCAAGACTGAAAACTTTGTTAAATTGGGAATGAATTCCCTCACAGTTTATTAAGAACTGACGGTCGGCATGCTGAATTTTCATTGACATAATGACAAGTGTAATCAAGACAAATCTGGGCGGTATTGTGCATCTTGTGTATTCAAAACTGATGTAATAAAATAGATCTGGAGAATAAATGGGATCATCACTCAAATGAAATGTTAAACTTGCAACTTACACAAACATGCCCATCTTATATACCATATGTGGAAAAGTTCCTGTAGGTAAACTGTGTCAGGAAAACTTCAGTGTAACATTATTTTTTTATCGGATGTACATAGCATTTTCTTTTACAGGTGTATCCATGCTTCTCCTTGTATCAACATCACATGTACAGAAATCCAAAACAGTAAAAGAAAAATAGTAATTCATCATCTTGAGGGTAAGCTTTGGTGAGTTCTCAATCATCCGGAATTGAATCCTAAGCTGGCAATCTCTCTGCAAGCCTCTCCCCTATATCTCTTCCCGAAGGGGATGAAATATTCCATTAATCACACCAATCAGTATAGACCAGATGTTAATTTCATAAACACATACATGTATGTAATATAGAATGTGGTGATGATTATCAAAATATTGGTATTGCACATTCAAAGGTATAACACATGTCGTATGTGTCAGAAATTAGGAGTATTCACAGCACCTAAAAGCATATCAACTTATATCCTTCTTCATCCAGGATATTTGTCTAGGGTCCCATTTCACGACCTCTGGTCGACCCAAAACAGGTTTATTGTTCCCTGCAGTGGGAGGTGGAGGTGGAGGAGGAGGTGGAGGGGCAGTGGGAGGTGGAGGTTGTGGGGCCGTGGGAGGTGGTGGGGGTGGTGGGGGTGGTTGGGCAGCAGGTGGGGATGGTATGTTTGTCCTATGTTCATCTGTTGATGCATTATTCTGTTTATCTGTCGTTTCTTGATCCTTCTCTTGAGGTCTCAAGGTTGCAGCTGTCAGCTGTTTTAACTGGAAAATAAGAAACAGTAGATGTTATAGAAGGGACATAACTCTGAAGAAAAACATAAAAAAATAAATAAATCAATAACCAATGATCATGTTTACCAAATTTTATGATACATTATGAATAAGGGATTTTACTCTTGTTGTCTGGCGGTAACCTGATTCAAGTATTCCCCTTTAACTGTAATTTTGTGAACCATTTAGCTTTATTTCCTTATGTCTACGACCACTTTTCTTTTACGATTTGAGAAATATTTAATAGAAATAAGACATGAAAGAAAAAGTTTGAGTCTTACTAGATGGTCTGGTATAAGTTTAGGATCAGCACCAAAACTGATGACTGGATCACAAAAGGTGTAGTTCAAATGTTTATAGAAGTTCTGTTTATCATGAGTGGTCAAGTACATGGTGCAGTAGCCGCGACTGTAAACAAAAACATCACATGATCAGCAGCTGTACCATATGATTTAATATTTAAGACAAGGACATACAACTCTTTCACAAGACATTTTCTACAATGTCACGGATGAACTTGATTTTCAGATGAATGTTTTTAATTAATTTCATCATGATGTATTTCCAAGCACACTGATTTGATTAATCTGATGCTGTGGAATGTTCTAACATTTTTTAGTTATATATATATAAAGACTTGTCCATTACAAAATCTAGTGCTAAAGCATGATGGTGATTTTCATAACTGAAGAAAAATCTACAATTTTATATAACATCAATAAGAAAATGAAGAGCTCACAAATATTTGAAAAATTAAAAGCTGCAATAAATGTGAAAATACAAACCCTTTGGCATACTTTTCTGATTCTTCCATCATTGCTCTCCCATATCCTTTTCCTCTAAGATTCTTTCTCACACAAACTTAAAAAAAACAGGAAAAATGCTTTAAATATATAATAACTGCTCACCATTTCTGATCATCCTGGTTTTAACTCTAATTTTAGACATGTATACATATTTTATAACTAAAACATCTACTGTAAAACCATATATTTTCTACATTTCTATCAATAGCTATGAGTATCTGTCTTCGTGAAATCCTAAAATTATACATGCTGATTGTCGTGTAGACTCCCAACTAAAGATTGAGAGAAATATACCGGTGTGATACCGAAAAAAGATTCTTCAAGCACTTTTTTGTGTAAGTGCCAAAACACATTCAAACTGTCACTCAATTTAATCATGAAACTTAAGCACATATCCGTTAAGTTAAATGAGAAAGATGGGACTGGATCCGAGAAAAAGTGGATTATTAATGTGAACTATTAAAATCAAAGATTGCCATCTGGTGTTCAAAACTTAGAAGCAAATGAAATCTACATGAAATTTGAGAACTCTCCCTAACTTACTGATGATGTTGTAAAAATTAAATGTGTACAATCAGGAGAACTTATATAAAATAGCCACTGATCTTCAACCTTGACAACTTTTACCAAAATCTAATCAGGTGAAGACCTTGTTGGTTTGATGTTATGGTGAGAACAAGGTCTTTTCAGGCTTATATCTGGTACTCAAATTTATCACATCCGTATTCCTGACACCATTCTCTGCTGAAGCATGAGAACGATTTCATGAATACGGGCCCTGAACTCACGGACATACAGAGGAATTCATGCATAAACTCATGCTCAAAGTGATTAATGCATAACTTCCCTTTTTTAGCAGGGGTGTAAAAACTTTTTACTATGATATTGAACCAGGTAAGATTGAACATATGTAAATCACTCTATGAACAATATATAAGTATATAAGGCATCTTTTTTTGTTGCTGAAGAGCCAGGAGCTTGATATTGTCTAATGAACACACAATGAAGGGCATAATGACGTACATCCTCGATATTCCAGGAGTTATGATCACTTTCGCTTTCTGCACCATGGGAACATGTCATGGTAAAACTGAAGGCACAAGCGAATAAATATGATTGGTTCCAGGAAGAAAAAACTGACCAAACACAAGCTAATACACCCCTTTTGAAGATTACAAAAAAGGAACAACACCCAACTTCAAAGCCATTACAATATACCGTTATGCAACCTTCAGATTCCTTTGATGTACATAAAAGGATTAAATTAGTATTTTCGTCTTGTCCACAATATGTCCATATGAAACCTTCAATTTTGCAATGACATGTTCCAGGGATGCAGGAGTGAAAGTTACTGTAACCCCTGGATTATCAAAGATGAATGATTGATACAATGTTCTTGGATTAAAGAAAAAGATTAAACTCAGAAAATTCCATTTATCAATGCTATTCTTACCCGATTCTATAAGACAACAGTTCTCCTTTCCATATACAATGGATAGTTTGCTGTGACCCAAGAGTTGCTCTTTTCCATCCTCTTTGCTGACCAGTACTAGGCAAATTGGGAATTTCTCATTTGACTTCTGCAGACTGTGCAGTCTGAAAACAAATGTATGTTCACTAACCATATATCTAAATATGTATATTGAAAAAGATGGAAATCAACATGGTAGTTTGCTTAAATTTTCAGGCCAAGCAGCCATATTCAGGAGGTACTTTTATTGACATGGTAACGACATTATGATTTTGATGCAATATGTCCATAAAATTCAAAAAGTTGCTTTCTATACATCCATTGAAGTGTGGAACTATATTTCCACTCAAAGCAATTCAGCACAGCGTCAGTGTTGCAGCATAAATACAACACATGGTCAATGACTTGCAATTTAAGTCTTTGGACAGAAAGACAAAATGGCTTGTCACTTGCAGTATCCTTCGCCTTCTCCAACATACAGCTTATATTTTAAAACACTAAAAATGTATATTATATGATCAATGAACTAATAACAACAGTATGGGCATGTAAATTGTCAAATCATTATACATGCATATTATATATATGTTTAAAGTTATCGAAAATAAAACAGAAGCCTAACAGTCCTTCATTCTTTAACTATTAGTCTTTAATATCAAAATTTGACAAGGTGTCTTGAAAATAGGTCAATATCATAATGAAAAAGACTGATACTCCCCTACTCAAACATCATGTTTGTATACCTCATGGTTCTGTAGAATGAACTGTTTGAAAATGTGTATCATTTCATATCATCAGTCTGACTGGGCTAAATTTTTTCTACTGTTCATGGTGAGGGCGGTTAAATACCACCTTAAATACGATACCTCGCCGCTTTACTTCGTGGCCACTCTTCATTTAGAATATCTGCACATTCCTCCAAATATTGTGGATAATCATGCAACGCCCTTGTCGTTAATTCCATTTTAGGGCATTTACAGACGTCTGCACGTTTTGTTTACATCGTGATTTTCAAACAGGAAGTAGCCGGCGTGCGTGATCCTAACGGAACAAACGTTTAGTTCATATGGGTAATTAAACAGGAATTATATAAGCGTCACCAGTACATCGAAGAGAGCTAGACGAAAGAAACAACCAAAGCGATGAACAGGATTACGGAGGCGTCTCCCCTTTCAGCGAAAGATAAAACGTTTGTTACCAATACATAAACTAACATGTAAACTTGTACTTGAATTTATATGATATTTTACATATTTTTAATTGTTTGAATGGGTAGTTACCACGGACTTTTATACAATATGATGAAATTTTATGTAAAAAATCTACAAAGTCATCAAACAGGATCTTATCATTGATGATTCACGTGTATTAGCTTACATATATGTATTACGATCAACATAATGCTACGAAGATCTAGAGGTCTCTGATCTTCCTGAGTATAAATGATATCTAGAGGTCTCTGATCTCCCTGAGTATAAATGATATCTAGAGGTCTCTGATCTTCCTGAGTATAAATGATATCTGCTGAGATGGGTCATAAAATATAACGAACGGTTGGCCACTGTATTTTTAGCGGTCTCAAGCCCATGCTCTGAAATAAGCCCACCCAACTTGCGCAATTATGAAATAATAATAATGAAATATTTGCTAAGTGAGAAAATGATCACATACGTGTACATCTTGTTTACACCTGTTTATTAAATCTTATTTCAGTTCTTTTGCATACCTAACCATAAAGGACAGGCTTCCTGTGATCTTGTCCAAGATTGCAGACAGTGTTTACAGGTTAAAGGGAAAAATTAAAGAGTCACATGGTGAGGTACGTCATAGAAATTTAAATTCACCATTATATAAGTCCAATGTATCTCTCATATACTTTTTTGCAGTGACATTGAAAACTGAAATACAAATACGTTCTGGTAAGCATACGAAGTGCCATGTCACAGAACACAAGAACATTAAGCAGGATGAACCAATTACTTATGATGATGATTTGTTTTTAAATTGCATACGACCTTTAAAGTAATTACTGTATATACATATCTTTTGTAATGACTTGTTTTATTTACTTCAACAATTGTAGTACACATTAATGATAATTGGAGGATATTTGAAAAGAAGAAACTTCATATTTTCTTTAAAAAAAACCCCAAAAATCTATGAGGACTAAGTGTAAGTGTAATAAGTTATTGAAAGTGCTAGCCAATATTTAGTAAAGAAGTAAGTCTGTTTGTATGCCAAATAAGTGATTTATTTAGCCTTCTAGTTTAGATTTTACTGGTTAGATAAAGACCTTATACAATTTTTATCGGTCTGAACAGTAAAGCTGGACTATAGAAAAAGATTTTTGATATTTAGTTAATTTTAGGATATACACTTCGAGACACTGCATTATTGAAATTTAAATGTGAAAGTTATTTTTTAATTTCAATCTTAAACATTTTAAAATAGTTTGTTTTGCCAAAAATATATTCATAAGTGGTCAGTGTATTTCTGGTGATTTTGTAAAAATGTTGAGTTTTTTCCTGACTCTCATTAAATCTAATTTAAGATCAAAAACATGCGGAATTAATTTTCTGATACAGGAAGGGACAGAAGATTTGAAATCACTTGCTGGCTATATTGCAAAGCTACGGAATGAAGTTCAAACTGACAAACCTGTAGTTCCGATCCAAGATGGCCGCACTGATGTATCAGTATGGAATGATTACCTGACGGAAATTATTACAAACACAGGAACCCCTCCAAGATGGTTTGAGTCACCATGGCTGTATGTAGAATGCTATATGTATCGCAGAGTTCAAGAGGCAGCAGAGCTATGGTAAACATTTTAAGATGATTGTCTACTTTAGACATGTGAACATGCAGTGGAAAAAAGCAAATTGATTAAATTTCTGTATTTGCAGTAAAGACTTCTGACCACTTGTTTCAGTAGAGCACTGGATTTAAGACATTGAGGTGGCAATTTAATGATAATGTATTTATATTTGTCAATTTGCCATGTGTGCGTTAACAAGATTTATCAATAAAACACCAACACTAACAATATAGTGATATATTACATCTACCGTTACATTGAAATTACATTTTGAAATATTTATTTCCAGCAAAACATTGAAGGATTTTGATGTGTTTCGTGATCAGAAGGAGAAATCGTTTTTTGATTCTCAACAAGCCATACTTGTGCTAATGGAACACCTTCACAATGTTGTAGCAGAATTGAAATCAGGACAACAAGTGGATTTAAAACATCTATTTGAAAATTTTCTCAAAGTAAGTATCAACATGCAACAAAGTCATAACAGGGTAAACTCACAACATTTGATAGAGTGTTTTCTAGAATTATCAGTTGGCTTAGGCTGTAACATGGGGAAAGTCATGCCATTTGATGGAGTATTCTGTAGAATTATCAGTTGGCTTAGGCTGTAACATGGGGAAAGTCCTGCCATTTGATGGAGTATTCTGTAGAATTATCAGTTGGCTTAGGCTGTAACATGGGGAAAGTCCTGCCATTTGATGGAGTATTCTGTAGAATTATCAGTTGGCTTAGGCTGTAACATGGGGAAAGTCCTGCCATTTGATAGAGTGTTTTCTAGAATTATCAGTTGGCTTAGGCTGTAACATGGGGAAAGTCATGCCATTTGATGGAGTATTCTGTAGAATTATCAGTTGGCTTAGGCTGTAACATGGGGAAAGTCCTGCCATTTGATGGAGTATTCTGTAGAATTATCAGTTGGCTTAGGCTGTAACAATTTTGATAGAGTGTTTTCTAGAATTATCAGTTGGCTTAGGCTGTAACATGGGGAAAGTCATGCCATTTGATGGAGTATTCTGTAGAATTATCAGTTGGCTTAGGCTGTAACATGGGGAAAGTCCTGCCATTTGATGGAGTATTCTGTAGAATTATCAGTTGGCTTAGGCTGTAACATGGGGAAAGTCCTGCCATTTGATGGAGAGTTTTCTAGAATTATCAATGCAATAATTGTTCTTGAGGATAATTAATGTGATAAGGCCATAACAAGAGGAAGTCATACTTCATTAGGTACTGATACATGTATTTCTATGGAATAACTACATCTTGGGTTCTCCATGATTTTAACCTGTAAATATACATATCAGGGTAGTAAACACCATACTGATGAATTATCTCCCATGGGCCATATATATGTATTATAGTGACAAGGGAAGGGAAAACTGAGCATTTTTAGGGCTTTTCACCATTTGGTGAAATGGTGAAAAGCCCTATTGTTTTTGTTATGTTTCTTATCATTATTATTATTATTATTATTATTATTTTTCTTGCGAACTTTGTGGGTTCGTAATCTTTTAAACGGTAAAGACCACACCTAATATGTATTGACTATGTTATAGGTACATACTGGAAGGTGACGATGCAGATTTTTTTAAGTAGGTCAAAAATCCAATATGGCCGCTATGACGTCATAAGTTAAAAACTTTAAAACGGCCGTAACTCGAAAACCGTTGAGTGTACAGAGTTCGTCAAATTATGTTATTTGTAGACAATTTCCTTATCTAACTTTTCCCCATGCCATTATAATACAAAATATGTCAATACCCCAATTTGAAAATTTGAAAACAAATTTTTTTTTTCAATTTTGATTTTTCTTGAAAATTTCTTTAACACATCGATGCAGAATGTCCTTCCGATGAATTTAGTGATTTTAGTTTTTCTGTAACGTTTATCACTTCCGTTGTATGCCATTTTGAAAATTTCCTTTGATCTTTTAAAAATGCCGACAATTTGGAAAAACTCGATCTAGATCTTTACCAACGGGCTTTTTTTGGAATAATTTATATCAGAAAGGTTTCCCCCGATGTCCTCTACCATTTAGTGTCATTTACAAAATCATCAGAAAAACAAAATGGCCGCCATGACGTCATATCCGATTTTACCTAATTGGCTGTAACTCAATAACGGCCCAAGCTATTGACTTAAGCTTAAAGCAGTTCATAAACATAACCCTGCAAACATATTTCGTCAGAAAAAAAAATTTAGATAAATGGTGAACTTCCGGTTTCTGGTAGGGGTCAAAGTTGAAAACTGCAATTTCGGGTTACAAACTTTGACAAACTTCTTCTCAAGTTTTGCAAAGCCTAGAGTCTTGATATTTCATGTGTAAGATGTCTGATCAATTATCTATCAGGTTTGTTAATATAAATGACCTTGACCCACTTTCAAGGTCACAGGAGTCAATTATGTAAAAATCGTTAAATGGTAATTTCTCCTTTGTTAAGCTGCCGAAAGTCTTCAACTTTGGACATAAATATTTTGTGGACATTTCCTGTCGAGTGATATAAGAGAAACGTACCTCAAATTCAACTTCCGGTTTGCGGTAGGAGGTCAAAGTTGAAAAGTGCTATTAAGGGTACCAATCTTTGAAAAACTTCTTCTCTAGTTCTGGATGGCCTAGAGGCTTGATATTTCACATATAAGAAGCATATGTAACTGGCAACAAAGTTTGATATTATGAATGACCTTGACCCACTTTCAAGGTCACAGAGGTCAATTAAGTAAAACTCGTTAAATGACAGTTTCTCACTTTCTAGAAGGCACACAATGATGAAAATTGATTATAAACCTTCTGTAGACACTTCCTATTGATTGTCATAAGAAAAACTTCCTTAAAAGTTCAACTTCCGGTTTTCGGTAAGGCAAAAACTGGGAAAGAGCTATTTAGGGTACCAATCTTTGAAAAAACTTCTTCTCAAGTTCTGGAAGGTCTAGATGCTTGATATTTCATATACAGGAAGGATATGTAACCGACAACAAAGTTTGATAATATAAATGACCTTGACCCACTTTCAAGGTCACAGATGTCAATTAACTAAAAATCGTTAAATGAAAGTTTCTCAATTTCTAGAAGGCATGCAATGATGAAAATTGATTATAAACCTTCTGTGCAGACTTCCTAGTGATTGTCATAAGGAAAACTTCCCTCAAAATGTCAACTTCCGGTTTCTTAATGGGGTCAAAGTTCAAATATACAAAATAGGGTACCAGTGTTCAACAATCTTCTTGTCAAGTCTCACAAGGTCTAGAGAACTAATATTGGTGATATATTGATCATCAGATGTTACATTATAAGGCTTGCAAATATGAATAACCTTGACTGACATTCAAGGTCACAGGGGTCAAATATGTTTGAACCTTTAAAAAGTGTATTTCTTCGTTATTATGTAGTTATATCTCCTTAACGTTTCAAGATTCAAAGTTCATCTTTGGATATGTTGTAGAGACTTACAAACAAGGAACCTTTCTCATATATCGTTATCAGGAAAAATGTCAACTTCCAGTCAACTTGTCGCCAAAGAAGTGAAAAGCCCGCCAAATTGTTAACAATTTCTAGTTTTTAATTTTTTTTTTTATATTCAAAGGGCTAGAGATCTTTGTAATACATACATTACCTTGAAGTGAATTTTTTTTATCTCTCTAACGAGTATTTGAATGAGATTGGCCAAGTATTGACCAAGTTATGACCTGACTTTTGAAATATATATATATAAATGGCTAGGCGGACATTTCCGGTCTGTTTGAAACATCCTCTCCTCACTAATTGGTACCTCAATAACTATCCCGAAATTGTGAAATTTATGCTTTTGGTGGTATAGAGCACCCATGACCATGTCCACACAGAATGGCCGTTGATGTTGTTATGTCTTGAACATTGTAGAAATTCCCCATCACTTTCTTTAACAACAACTCCCATCTTTCTTTTATGTCGCCAACGATTATCGTACGCTAAAGCTGGTTCCAGTCCCAAAATCCAGTCCAGGATTAAAATGCTTTATATCTGAAGAACAAAAAATCAAATAGATTTTGAATTTTTTCAATAAAAATCTAATTCATTATTTTAAAAATTTGACAATTTGAAGGAATTCATTACAACTTCACATCTGAGTGTTGCATTCGAGTTTTCACCACCTGAAAAAAAATACATTACCAATGTAAACAGGGACATATAATATATGAACCTTGGATGGGGAATATGTGCCTTAAATTACTGCCTTACCAGATTTTATCACAAGAACAAGAGTACCGCAAAGCGGAACAAAATACGCCCGTGAATATCCAAAACAGCATAACTCTTATTCAAATCGTCTGATCAAAACCCTGTTCAGGAAAACACAATTTCATATCATGGTGATTAAGCCTACCAAGTGTCATAAAGATTGGCTGAAAAATGTAGGAGGAGATCTCCAGACAAATAAAAGTTTATGCCGGACGGACGGACAGCGCCATACCATAATACGTCCGTCTTTCGACAGGCGTATAAAAAGCTAATGTTCTTGATGCTGATTAAAAAAGTTTCATTTATTGGTGTCATTGTTGGGAATCCAACTCAGTTTGAACATTTGACTTTGATTTACTGAGTGTTTTTTCTACTTACAGGTATCTTTGTGGGGGAACAAATGTGACCTGTCCATATCTGCTGGTCAAGATGTGGCACAGACATCCTCACCTCTTGATCAGCTACAAATGTTTGAACCTAACATCCTAGTAGACAACTCAGAAGCAGTGTTAACTTGCCTACAACGAATCAAGGTCACTAAAGGTCATCCTGCCTGTGTTGACATCATTCTGGATAATGCAGGGTTTGAATTGATGACAGATCTTTGTTTTGCTGAATTTCTCATCGCTTCAAGTCTAGCATCGAAGATCTGCTTCCATGTGAAAGCAATGCCATGGTTTGTTTCAGATGTGACTACCTATGATTTCAATTGGACAATCAATCAGCTATGCGCCTCAAATAATACACACATGTCCAAGTTTGCCAATATATGGAAGCAATACTTAGAGGATAAAACCTGGCAAGTTAGTGTGGATGACTTTTGGACTTTGTCTTTTCCGTTTAATGAAATGGAAACACGTTGTCCAGATCTCCATGCACGGCTGGCCATAAGCGATTTTTTATTTCTCAAAGGGGATTTAAACTACAGAAAGCTGGTAGGAGATCTTGCCTGGCCATTCACTACACCATTCCATGTGAGTCTGAGGGGTTTCCAGCCTGCTCCTCTGTGTACTCTAAGGACCCTAAAGTGTGACACAGTGACGGGGCTGAGGGACGGTCAGGCAGATGAAGTCAAGGCCAAGGATGAGAAGTGGATGATCAATGGAAATTGGGCTGTGATCTCTTTCTCTGACAAACTGTCCTAGCATGTAAATTATCTCAAGCCTTCCCTATGTTAGGTCTTAATCCTATGTCAAAAATGACTTTAGACATTCAGATTTTGCTGGTTTGACTAACCTGATGTCTTTTGTCATTCTGTAGACATTTTCAAATGATAAATTGATATGACTGAATTGTGATTGGGACATCCAAAATGTGATATCTTACAACCGATACATTGTGTTGCTCAATGCACTGCATGTACAGAGATTTATTTTAAACATTACTGGTGTCTGCTAATAATTCCTTTCTTTGTTTAAATATAATAATTTTTTTTGCATGTTTTTTTTGCTTTACTTGTAAGACTGCTTTCTAAAGCTATGAAAAGTGTCTCCTCCAAAAGAAGTGAATGGGAACGTTTTCATGGTAATGACTGGTACTGTCGGAGTCAACCTGACATTCTTTAGCAATATCGGTGTTTTATCAAGTTCTGAATACAAAAGTAAAGCCTTGGTGTCTGATTTGCTGTAGACAATTGTTGATTTGTTATCACACAAGTGCTACAGAGCCTTTTTGTTTCAGTCTCATACACTGTAAAATTGGCTGTTTTTGAGTTTTGGACTTTTCCATATTCTTAAAAGTGGAATAAATTCTGAAAAAATAAGAAACCTTGAACATAAAATTTATGATAATTAACCAAAACTCTATTTTATTTTATTTTTTTTTTAGGAATAGTTAATAATTTGCTTTAAGCACATTTATAAATAGAAATGAAATCATAATAATGATAATAAACCCACATCGCCATGATTCTAGAGGAGTTTACCGATGTTGATTTCTCATCTTAACAGGTTTATATCAAACATTTCCTATACAGTGTATACTAAGTGTGTAATCTAGTCCAATGACTCTTAAGAACAGATTTCAAAATATATTTAGAAATTTAAAACAGATTTCAAAATATATTTAGAAATTTAAAACAGATTTCAAAATATATTTAGAAATTTAAAACAGATTTCAAAATATATTTAGAAATTTAAAACAGATTTCAAAATATATTTAGAAATTTAAAACAGATTTCAAAATATATTTAGAAATTTAAAACAGATTTCAAAATATCTTTTCACAAGCAAGGTAAAAATGTAAATTTCTTCAAGTTTTATATCACATCTATTTGCATAGGCAATATTATGTTACTCATAACGCAGGCCGTTTACAAAGTTCATAGACATGAATGAATTATAGTATTTTTTTTATCAATTGTAAACATTCTTTTATTCTGTTTTTTTTTCTGTTTTGCTGAAAGCACATACACAGAATGCTAATGAGTTACTATATTGTGATTTACAAGTCTTTATTTCAACCTTTCAACGGGCTGCATTTTGTGTAAATACATATAACATGATAACTCGTACCAGTTCAAACTAATTTCCTATTTAGATAGAAAAAGAAAATAATAAGACCTTACAAAATTAAGAAGAAAAAAAATATTGTAGTTATTGCTTGCTGTTTAAGTGACACTGAAATATGATAGCTGTACTTATGACCTTCTTCCCATCATCTTAAACAGGCATTCTAGTAGTCTTTGTTGTTAAGAGTCAATCATATTACATTAAAGTGGAGATATTTGATTGCAAGAGGAACATGTTTGTAAAAATTGAGGCCTAAATTGGGAGTAATAGGATAAAATGGATAGGAAAAACCAGTTTTGATTATCAAGCATGTTTCACCTTACTGTGCAATAAAGCATTATGTATATACATTGGGCTACCAGATGACTGCTGTCCACTATATTAGCTGCCACTTGATGACAAAAAGGCCATGCTTATTACATTTCCATATTCCTTATATGGTTGTTTTTTTTTTATTTCATGGTTGATTGACTTTACAATTTTGAATATTGTCATTATCCAAATGATTTATTAAATGTTGATTTCACCAAATTGAATGATTTTGTAAGTGCTATTTACTTGAAAGAATTTTAAATGTTTATAGAAAATAAAGTGCCATAACAAATGCCAGTTTCGATGTTATTATGTGAACATCCTTGTCTCTGAATAGACATGACCTTGTATAGTATTTACTGGTGTTTTACTGTACAGAAATTATTGATTTACCAAGTTATTTAGTAGTTTAATTAATTTATTATTGAATTAATTAAAATGATGATGATTAATATTATATGTAAACCTAACTGAATATTTTATTACAATAATCAATTCTTCCTTCAGTAAACCTGTTTCTTAGAAACAAAACTAAAAGTGAAAGTAGAAATTATCTGAAGTCTGGCGTGACTGTGTTTACAACAGTTATATATTATACATCTATTAAGGTATAGGTACAAGTATTGGTTCATGTTAATTTTAAATGTTTCAAAATGCATTTATCCTTAACATTATCTTGCTTTTCATCTCTTTTCATTTAATAACAGGTTTTATGATATTCTAAAACACACTTTACAGTCTATTTAGTAAAATCAATTACCTGTGTAATACGAATATTTAAATTCCTACACAGCATATGGCAGTAGGTTTCAGCAAACATCAGTATTTACACTGGAGAAAAAGATATTAGTATGAAAAACTCCAGAAACTCCATATGTACACATATTTATTGTCAGTAAATAGATATTAGCCTGGTTCTTCCATTAACGTAGGTCTTCACCCAGTACACAGTGACATGGCACAAGTTCTCAACCCACGGTCCATATATATGTACACAGTGTAACTAATATATATATGGAACAAGCATAGAGAATTGGTGCCCTGTGACTGGATACATCATGAAAATCCCATTCTGAGATAACCTGATCTTCTTCAAACAACATGTATGTATACTTGAAAGAAATATATTACAAAGTCATTGTAAAGTTGATTTTAAATCTTTGAGCAGTTGGTAAAGTATTGTCTTTATTGGCCTGAAGTAGCAGCTCGATCCTTCCCAGATAAGACACGAGTTTAAAGTTGTGTTGTGGTGGATACCTAGTCACAGACGACACACGCTGACAACTGTTGTTGTATTGTGGACTTTCTCTTCCATCAAGAATAACTGTTAACTCTCCGTCTGGCTTTCTCTGGCAAAGTCTGACACCAGTATACTGGGGATCAATAAAACACCTGAAAAATCATTGTCGATCAAGCAGTAGTACAAACATGCAGGTTACATGGAAATTCACAAAAATACAAAATTTAACTCTCTTTTGTTCAAATTCTGTATTTGTTTATGCATGAAATGATTGCAGCTCTTCAAAAGTGACAGATATCAACATATACCAGACTAATTTACGAGTTTACCAGATATCAAGGATTTATTGTCTGTTAGCTAGGTGTATCGCCCAGATATCAAGGATTTATTGTCTGTTAGCTAGGTGTATAGCCCAGATATCAAGGATTTTTTGTCTGTTAGCTAGGTGTATCGCCCAGATATCAAGGATTTTTTGTCTGTTAGCTAGGTGTATCGCCCAGATATCAAGAATTTATTGTCTGTTAGCGAGGTGTATAGCCCAGATATCAAGGATTTATTGTCTGTTAGCTAGGTGTATTGCCCAGATATCAAGAATTTTTTGTCTGTTAGCTAGGTGTATTGCCCAGATATCAAGGATTTTTTGTCTGTTTGCAAGGTGTATCGCCCAGACATCAAGGATTTTTTGTCTGTTAGCTAGGTGTATTGCCCAGATATCAAGGATTTTTTGTCTGATAGCTAGGTGTATTGCCCAAATATCAAGGATTTTTTGTCTGTTAGCTAGGTGTATCACTTCATTAATAGCCAAGGTCGTTTTGAGACTTGGTCTCCTTGTAGTAACAGGTTGCTAATTCACTAAACAATATATAGGAAATACACTGAATTCTATCTAGAGCCATTTGGGTAAAGTGTCTCCCCTTCAGACACAACCATGTCAGCACAGATCAGTCTGTAACTCAGCTTCCTGAGAAACACAACCTGCCAACTGTAGGGAGTGTTGAACTACACACCTCTCACCTCCATCTGAGGTTACATAGGCCAACGCAGAATCAGCTAATTGTGACAGCTGTACTGTTGTAATACTCTACGTGTAGCAGTCTAGTGGGTGTTGATTCAATGCTTTTAATTTGCCTTGTGTATGGTTTTACTAATGTAGAAATGTTATATTGTTTCTTGATCATATAACTTACATGAAATCCTGTCCAGTGTCTGCATATTTGAAGATAACATGCAACTCGCCACGTGGACGAACCCACAGCAGATGTCCAGTGTCACTAGTCAGCTCTGCCGTCCCAACGAAGTAACCACTGAGAATAGAATTCGGATTCATTAGGCTAATTACCTATAGGAAAGAACAATATTGGCTCGTCCTATGTTATTATTGAATCAAAATACAAAACGGATTTGGAAATGTAACAATAATTTACCCAATCACAATGTCTAATATAGCATGCACAGAATTCTTCAATGCTGCAATGTGGCTAGAATTTCTACAAGATTGATATGGAACAGAGAGAGGCAAATTAGAAGACAACTCTTCAAGACAGTTGAAATACAACTCAACAAAGCAAAACTTATGTTAAAGCGTTGAAGAACAGAAGATCCCCAGATCTACTTGGAAAATTTAAAAACACAAAGAGCTAAAATTCATCCAAAAAATCCAGAAATCAGTATGCCATTCAGGAAAACATACCTACCTTAAATATACCACAATGATAATGCTTTTGCATCAGATCTGACCTCCAGCTAAGGTGACTTTGACCTTGCCAAATATAATACTTTGGGTTGCTAACATACAAGATACATTCGTCTATCTGCATTTATATACGTAACCAACACTGATACCATGGGGGTTAAAAACAACACTCACTATCCAACCCAGCGGTTAGGCCTTGCAACAGTTGGTATGTGTTTTGGTGTCAGAGGAAAGTGGTACACAGGACTGTTGTAAGGGATGTCCAAATCATCCAGATTTAGCTTTGGTATGTCTATCCTACCGTCATCTACAGTTGGTTCATTCTTGATAGCATGACCAGATGCCATCTTTCCTGATTGCTTGTTTGAATGCTCAAACATTTGTTTCCTTGATGCTACATCTACTTTTTGTAGACATGGACTCTTACTTCGTTGACGTCTCTCTTGTGGAAGTTTCGGAGAACTGCAACTTGCACGAGAATCAACAGAAATGTCTGCGTTGTCATAGTTTTCACTTTCTTTACCTTGGCCAGTATTACTAGCAGAGCTTGACTTTGTGATTATATGATTTCCTGTAAATAGGTCTGGCTGTGACCTTGGAGTAATCTCCTGTGACCTTGGGCTTGATTTTGACCATGTGATGGAATCAGGTGACCTTGGTGTTAATACCTCTGATCTTGCACTTAATTCTGACCTTGATATTGAACAGTATGACCTTGTTGTAAAATCCTTGGACCATGACCTTTCTGTGCTCAGTTCTGACTTTGATATTTTATCCGTTGACTTCTGTGCTTCTGTTCGACTTGTAAACATCCATCCAAAATCTGGATTCATCCATTTTTGTCGCAGTCTCCATGATCCAACTCTGTATTGGGAGCAGCCCCAGTAACTGATGTAGTCCTGTCTAGCCCTACCTTTTTGACATTCTGCACAAAGGGAGGAGCGTGTGTATAAAGAACCCCAACTGTAGTATCTGCTATCCCTCCATAGTCTCAAACAGGAAGCACAATATGATCCATCCAAACTGCTCGGATTCCCTCTCCTTGGAACTTTACTTGATGAAGTATCTTCATCTTTAGTGTCACACAGTTTAAGAAGATTATTGAAAAGTGGAGGTTCACAACTATCCATGATAAGGCTTGATTCTGTTATTATACATTGCAATAAATAACAACATCTTTGGACGCTGTATGTGGCCTGTATGTTACACACACTAGTAAAACTTTTCACTATTCACCAAGGTACTAACAATCCTGATCTACTACTGCCTTTTTGACTAGAGGTAATCTGTAATCCTATTGGAGAGATTAAAGATCAGTGAAATTTACACAGGATTATCAACATAATTTGGTTATGATCATAATCCTACTGAGCAGTTTTAGTACATGTAGTACTATATACCTAGAAGTAATCTGCTGGTCATCCAAGCTATATGTTAACATTATTTGGACTATGCAATTATCATGTCTTTTTTTCTTATATCAATAATACGTGATTCAGATTCAGTTCACAAAATAAGTGTCACATCAGTAACCTGAAAAAAAGTACTGGTGAAGTATGATAAATTGAAGCCCATGGTAAAGTGAAGCCACTTTATATTTTGTTTTCAATTGCTGTTTCTTCACTTATTTTTTAGTAGTTAACTTAATCATGTTCCTCAGTACATAACGGTAAAGTGACCCCCCGCCTCTGCCCCAACCTAGACCTACCTGGTGTTTTTTGTTATTTTGAATTAGGATGAACAGCAAAAAAAAAAAAAAAAAATTGGTGAAATAAGTTAATCAGTATGAAAATAGATTTTCAAAAGCAATAACAATAACAATAACAATAACACACTTTCATAGTAAAAATTCAAGATGGCCTTATGTTTGCCATTTTTTTTTTCTAACCAGATATTCAAGTAGTGATAAAAAATTTTCATAGTGAAAATTTAAGCTGTCCGTTTGCCATTTTTTTCCCTAATCAGTCCCAAAATCAAAAGGGTACAAATAGGGACCAAAGGAAACCTACATATAAAATTTGACTCATCCAGTACTTCTGAAGAAATAGTGATAATAAACTTTCAGTAGGAAAATTCACAATAGCCACCTACTTCAACATTGTTTTAGGACTGACATCAGGCGGACTACAGGTGCAGGATGAACTTAACAGCCCATCATCTGGTAACAGTGGGTTAAAAACTGAGGTTTTGTATAAGTTGTAAAAGTTCACACCTTTTGGGTTTTTTTAAAAAAGAAATATATCCAGGTATCACATGGATTGCATGAATGGAGTGCCTCCCTGCGGTGTTTGTTTAGCATGCAGTGAACTTGTTAGGATGAACACAGCAGTAAGATATTGTGACATCAGACTGATGTTACAGATACCAAATAAACACTCATGTTTATAATTTATTTTATTTTCATTACACACCCATGTTAAAACAATGTTTCTACATGTACAATGTTCTTGCATGCCTCACCACTTTCTTGCTTCATCAACCATGTAGATTTACAATCTAATCTCTCTCATTCAAAACTACAACTTTAAATATAAAGTGATAATGCAACTACTTATTGCACAACATCAATAAGTTGAATAAAACATTCCCCCCTCCCCCCATTCTTTTACTCGTCTAATATCAGTTTTATACAGGAACTACCTGTATCTTTAGTCTAGGAAACAATGGTACAATGGCATTTCTTATTCCAAGACGTGTCAATTATTTCTGACTTATTCAATAATCTTGAACACACTTGATTGCTAAGTATATGTAATTATTCATATCGACAAATGTTGAAGACCAACCTTAATAAAAACTAAAATAGCTTAGTTTTTAACATCACCAACGATTAAAAAAGAGTAACACATTAAGCCTCTTTACACATCAATACAATTTCCTCACCATTTGTCATTCAGTGTTAAAACCACAGTCATATCAAAGAAACGATAGTGAGCATGTGTATATCTTGTTTACAGCAGTGGAGAGACTGTCTATCAAGCCATTTTACCTGTAAATATTTGTCACTTTTGACAGAGGAATGAAGTAGCATTTGGAAAATATGTATTTGATAGGAATTTATCGACATTTTTTGGGATATGGAGTCACCCATTTTCACCTCGACTTACACAAAATATTGACCAGGATTTATCTATACGGTCTCATAGGTTATGTACGTATATATGTAAATTTGGAAAAGTTCGTACCATGATTTCTTCCAAAATAAGTGGCTAATGCTTCATAAAAAAATACAACAGAATTCATGTAGTAATACATAGCCTGGTAAACCACAAACTGGAAGTCATCAATAGATTAATTGAAGTGCAGTTGTGTTTGATCAACAATTAAGATCTACAGTAGACACATAGTCTGATCAGAATGACACCTTGTGTTAGCTGTTCCTGGAATACACAAATCAGACAATAACATTAATGCTCAGTTAAGCCCATTTGTTAATCATCAGGTTAGAGATTACAGCCCAAACATGTGATATCAATTTCACATATAACTACTTGGTGACCATTTTCTTAGAGCGATTGGTCTACCTTTCATCTTCCTATGAAAACTGACTCACTTGCAGTTGATATGATAATGAAAGGTGAACACAAGGAGTCATTCTGGTGAGACCAACATTGCATTATTACTGGGTATGAACAACAAGACTTAATTCATGAAGGTAGTACATATTAAAAAGATTCTGAAGCTCAATTCTGTGTCCTGATTATATCTAGTATTAAGTTTTCATAGGTAGGAGTGATCTCAACATTAACCACCTTCAACAAATTAAGAAGTAAGTATTACCACATTGATTAGAGTTGTATACACTGTTCCAAAAATCAATTAGAAACATATTGGTCAGTACAATATAAGACAAATCAAAGTACAAAGTGGCAGTCATCCTTATAAGGAAAATTGTAAAATGTGTCCACGTATGATGCCGAGTCAACAATTCAAAAGTCATACCACAGGGAAGGAATACAGTATACCAGGTCACATAAACTAAGTGTCAACACAGTACAACAGTATACCAGGTCACATAAACTGTCAAAGTGTCAACACAGTACAACAGTATACCAGGTCACATAAACTGTCAAAGTGTCAACACAGTACATTTGATAATGCATAACAAGTGGGAGGTCCAATATGTTGGACAAACTTCTAACACTTTAAACGTCAGAATCAGAGGGCATTTTTACCATATACGAAACAAAGATAAGTATAAACCAGTAGCAGTACATTTCACGTTACCTGAGAATACTGTCAATGACGTCAAGGTTGTTGGCATAACAATGGGCGTCAGCGACGTCAACAATAGGCTACAAACTGAGGGAACATGGATTCTAACATTGAACACCGAGCAGTCGTGGGGAATGAACATCATATCATAGCATAATAGTTAAAACCATGCCATGGAAGATGGAAAAAGTGAACCTAAGGATACCTTGTATACAATGTGGTCAATTGTATGTAAGCCGAAAGAATTTAAGGAAACATGCCTGTCATGCACACATAACTTATGCCACATGGTACAAGTGCAAGATATGAAGGAAGTCGTTTACTAGGAAGGATGCACACATATGAAAACAGACCACCCAGGATACCATGTCAAACCTGAGATTTTTAGACAAGAGCCAGAGAGACCAGAACCGCTGAGGAGACCAACAGAGGCACAAAGTTCATCTATCATTGACTGTCACAGCAAAACAAGAGCGGTTCTAGACACAGTGATGGAGATGCTGAAAAAGGATCTGGAACTGAGTGATTCTGAGAGCACAGCCTCCGTCCCTAATTCTTCTGAAGGAGAAGGGGAAATGATTAACTACAAAGAATTGGGATACATGAGTGGAGGAACAGAGTGCCAAGATGAAAGATACTAATATATATAGATAAGCATTATTGCATTTTAATCAAAATGATACATTTGATAATTGTTATAATTGCACATTTCAAAATAATTTGGTAATTAGAGTTTCCATGCCCATCAGAATGAAACAATATAATGTCATGTGAGGGGGCCACTTTGAGTGTACTTCAGGGGCAAGAAATTGTTGTAATTTTTCCCTGACAAACTGTACCTGGCGAAACTGGTCGGCAAAAAAGTAATAAATTTACTACTTAATTTGTTGAAGGTTGTTGATATTGAGCTCACTCCTACCTATGATGTCTCATTAATTTTATTGAGTGACTCCCTGCATACCCATTGGTATCCATCCCTCAGCAATTGAATTACCAACGGACCCTACCTACCTACCTATTGGACTGGTGTTGATTCCTTCCCCCTTTTAATAATAAGTTTGAACCATAGTGCTTTTTAGTGTTTAACTATGATCCTGGAATAAATCAGCAAGCTGGACAACTGTTGCGTGTGGAGAATACAGAACAGTGGAGTTACAATATAAAATGTTACTGGTATAGAAGTTTTCAGTAATAAGTTGATAAAACATTGCAAGTATATCTGATAATGAACAAGGTTCTATCATCTGTCTGGTATCAATGGTCCCCTAACACATTCACTGTCACTGTTCACTTTCACCATTTACCACGTTTACTCCAGTCTTTCGGCTGCCAATGCAGACACTTGGCATCTATTCTCACTTTGCGTTTTGCCATGGCCTTAAGCTGAGTGTCTATTTGTTCATTTGATAATGTGATGATGTACTGTCCTTTGTAGTAGTTAATGAGATTCAAGTGTTGTAAAGTGGAAATAACATCTTCTTTCTTGATACTGGTCATTTCTGAGATTTCACTGGAAAAGACAAAAAAAAATAGAATAAAAATTCAGGCTTCTTTGATACTTTGTCAACCTTAAATTCCTCAGGGAATTAAGACGATGGAATCTTATTGATGGAGGCATATGAAGTTTGACATAAAATATCTGTATTGAATCTATATAAATCTACCAAGATGTGATAGCATACTTAATTGTAATGATAGGGCGGTCAGTGCCTTCACTTGGCTTCATGTTGATGAGAATTTCCAGGATTGTTTGTGACCAGTAGCTTCTATAAGACAAAAGTCCAAGGTCTGACAGGGGCTTTTCCGGGGAACCTGTCTTCCCTTCCACTTTGGATAATTCATAACCTGAAACAGATTTATTTTGTAAGCAGGTTTAGAGTAATAACACTTTCCATCATTATGTAGAAAGGCTTTCCTCTGTAAAATCTCACATGATGAGGAAGCAACAGTGAATATTTTCAAACAGTTTGAAATCTATGGTTAGTTTTTCTCATAAGTTGAAAGTTTAACACATACATCTGATTACAAAGTTATACATGTGATTCTCCCCCTCTCTTTAATATATGTACAGCAAGTGACAGCTTTAATGGATCCGACTTACTAAATTCTATTAGTAGTTTCCCATATCCCTTCCTCTGATATGGTGGTAGAGTTAATATACACGCTACATTGTAGTCCTCTGTTGATTCTTTCTCCTGTAAAACAGAAAAACCTTTTATTACTGTATGCATCCAGATATACAAATTCTCACTCAAAGTTCAAAGGTGTGCCTTTAAAAGGAACAATGAAAAAACTCTTGTTTGTAATTCTTCTGAACAGCAATAGATTAAACAGATTAGATCACCAGGCATGATGTTGTCAGATAAATAGTATATATCTGTGTGTAACAGGCAAAGGAAATGTAATGGGCTTTACCTAGATTTTAATACAGGATATTCAAACACCATTGAGGACAGGACATTAAACTCCATTGAGGATGATTAAAAGGCCTTTTTCCAGATATTAAATACTGGACATCAAAGTAATTTCACACCACTTAATAAACTTTCATCTCATATCATATGTTCCTAGTAAGCATAGATATACATGTAGCTCTAAAATGTGTCCGGTGTTACCTTTTATCATAAACATTTTCCTCTTTCATGAAAACTCTAATCTTACTCCACTGAAAAAAAAGTCTTTTGAAGAATATTCTGACTTATCAAATATCATTACAATATCTGACTCACCTTAGAGAAGAACCCCACAATGTGATATCCTCTGACGTCTTGTTCACACATGACATAGAATAAAAATGGGTCTGTATCGTAGTATAGTGTTTTGTGGTCTAGAAATAATTTTGCTAAAAGGCAGAGATTCTGAGCATAACTCTGAAAAAAGAGAAAAGAAGGAGTATACCATTTTTGGTACAAATCAGTATTTACTAATGTCTCAATGAGCAATTTCAGTCAATTTATATAAATCTCTGAAAGAAATTTACATCTTGACATATCAGACATCACTATGATAAAGTGTTTTTATAGGTCTTAATGTAAAATATTACTGATTCATCAGCAAATGAGTAACTTGAATCTAAAGGGAATCCAACTCCTGACTTTCATCACTATAAATGAACCTTTTAAAGAGATTTTTCTCGTCCTTCCTTCAATTGGATTAATCATACAAATTTTGCCCTTCATCATTTATAGGTTTCCATCAATTTTCTTGCTCACAAGGAAAAAGCTTATTTCAATATCTTTCAATATCATAAAGTGGCACATAAATAAAATAGTGTTTCTGTGGCTGTATTTTGCTGTTCTACACGTATTTCAGTTGCTTACATGACCTTATTTATTCATCCAGGGCTCTCGATCTGTCAGATTTGGGCCGATATTGGGGCCGATATTGGGCCCCATTCCCAATGCAAAATAGTATCTTTTTTCCCCAATTTAGACCCCAAGTTTTCCCAATTCTAAGGAAAACGCTGCTATTTTCCCCGATTCTAAGGGCCCCGGGCCAGTCCCAAAATGGGGTGTGAGAGTCCTGTCATCCCATGACAAACAAATTGTGATTTACTGTTATCAGGGGACATAACACAGAACCAACAGCAACAGGGCCAGCACTTACGTCAGGATTCTCTTTTTTCATTTTTGCTACTTTCATTGGTGACTTTTTCCTACAAAGTGTATGTCCAGCACAGGTGAAGAATGCAACTAAACAGATGAGGGTAATGAACAAATTTGATTTAGAAAAAGTAAAGATATTGGGTGGACAATGATATATAATCTGCAGCTATCCTATTTGCCTTTAGGGCATAAAGTAAAGGATATTGACACCTATAGGAAAGATACAAATCATAAAGTTACTTTTAATTTCTCAATTTAATCATTTATTTATTGCTCTTCCTAATCCAAATACTACTTTCATTAATTCACTAAATACAATCCTTTTCAATTTCTTGTGGGGTGGGAAAACTGATAAGGTGAAAAGAAATATCATCACCAAGAATTTTTCTGAAGGTGGTTTAAAGATGATTAACATTCAAGCCTTTATTAGCGCACTGAAATTAGGTTGGCTCCGGAGATTTTTAAGTCCATCTACGAGCAAGTGGAAAATTTTATTTTCTAGATTGTTAAATAATGACATAGCTATGAATTGTGGAAGTGATTATTTTAAGATTTGTAAAGAAAAATGTAAAAATAAGTTTTGGTGTGATGTTTTTAAGGCATGGGAGCAATTATTGATATTGAAGTCTAAAGAGAAAGGTAGACAGCAGTCTCCTCTTAAAACTCCTCTATGGTATAATCCACAGCTGACTATTGGTGGGAAATCTGTTTTTTATAAAGATTGGTTCACTAAGGGAATAAGGGTGGTAAATGATATGATTAAAGATAAAAGTACAATTACTTTTTATTCTTTTAATGAATTTATTGAGAAATATGGGTTAAAAACAAACTTTCTTAGATTTCAAGGGCTGTTGAACTCTATTCGGAATAATATTGACTTGCAGAGAATTTTAGACTCTGATTTCTGTTTGCCATTTATCCCTTGTAGCATAGAACCTTTCTTCTCTAAATTAAAGGGCACTAAAGATTTGTATCAATGTTTTGTGGAAAACAATGAAATTCCCACTGGAAGGAAAAAGTGGGCCAAACAATTCGATTTTGAAGATCATATCTGGGCTAATATCTTTACCTTACCTTTTAAAATAACAAATAATTCTAACTTCCAGTGGTTTCAGTACAGAATTTTGCATTATATTTTAACAACAAACTCTATTCTCTATAAAGCAGGCATAGTTGACAGTCCATTCTGTACCTTCTGTAAATCTGAAACAGAAACTATCAATCATATCTTCTGGGAATGTGAAATGGTTCAAAACTTTCTGCAAAGCTTTGAAATTCTTCTAGAGGCACTACTTATCCCCTTTACTCTCAACAAAGAGTCCATTTTGTTTGGCTTCTTTTCTGCGAGAAATGTGTATAGTAAAATCGACAATGAGATTAATATAATCATTAAGCAATATATCTATAAAATTAGATGCTTGAACAGTAAGTTGAACATAAATGCCCTTGTAAATCTAATAAAGGATCATCATAATATTAAAAAGTATATTGCTACTGGTAAGGGAGACCACTCTCTTGAACTTTTTAAGAATGAATGGAAGAAATGGGAAAAAATTCTTACTCTATAAATAATTCTTCTGTGTTTTTGATGATAGTTTTTTATTTTTTCTAAAACCTTTCCCCAATACCCTTGACAGTTTCATTATGAACGTTTCTTTAAGAAATATTGAATCTGCATCTTTCCTTGAGATTTTGAAAATTACCCCAAGATAAATTATCTTGTTCCCCGTTTTTTACTCGTCAGTTTCTACTTTTTATTTCGCTTTCTATATCTTTATCTTTGTCTTTCCTTTTATTGACTTTTATCCTGTCTGTCTCTCTCTTTCCCTCTCTCTTTATTTACTTATTTATTTATTTGTTTACCCTCTCTTTTTCTTTTCAAAAAAAAAAAAAATAGGACACACACAATGAAAATGAAGAATATGCTGATGGTGTAAGGCTTGGATGAATGACAATATTAGGTGTGTATGATGATGATGGATTATGAATGATGATAGTGATGAGGTGTAAAGTATGTATGTATGATGATGGTGGTGTTGAGTGGAAATGATGATGATGATGATGATGATGATGGATGATCACATGATGATCGTAATGATGATGATGATGATGGATGATAAGGAATGATCACATGTTGATGATGATGATGATGATGATGATGATGATGATGATGATGGACGATCACATGATGATGATGATGATGATGATGATGATGATGATGATGGACGATCACATGATGATGATGATGATGATGATGATGATGATGATGATGATGATGATGATGGATGATCACATGATGATGATGATGATGATGGACGATCACATGATGATGATGATGATGATGATGATGATGATGGATGATCACATGATGATGATGATGATGATGATGATGATGATGATGATGATGATGATGATTATATGAGCTAAAGTGTGATCGAGAGTGATGAGAATGCTGATGATGACGTGTGTTTTTCTCAAATAGGTGATGATGAGTGATAATCAAATCCATCTGATATATTGTTATGTTTGTTCTTTGATTGTGTTGTGCTCTTGAAAAATAAAACAATTACAAAAAAAAAAAAAAAAAAAAAAAAAAATAAAGTAAAGGATACCAACAGCTATGTTCAAATTCCCACTGGAAAAGAAAAAAAAAACTCCAGAACAAAACTAACTGTGAGCAAACAAAGCCTGTTAATGGATACCAACCTTACTCTTTCTGCCATCAATTTCAAAGAAGGATATGTTACTCTTTCTGTAAATTTCATTTCCTGGTGGATGTTTTAAAAGACATTTTGCCTGAAACATAAAGAATGGTACAAAATATGGTAACTTAGGTGAACAGAAATGGTAGAATAGAGTAGAACTCCAGTTCACAAATCTCAATCAACAGAAGCTAACCAGCAGCAAATTGTTGTGACATTACAAAGTGTACCACAATAAACAATAACTCATAGATAACCTCTAAAATTTAGTCCTATGTGTGGACAAAAGTCACACAATAAGCAGATGATTGTGTTTATTAAAGTCAATAAAGAGTATCAGATAAATTTATCATCTAAACCTGCAGTACAATATACTGTAAACGGGGTACGTTCATTCATTAACACAGAGACTGGTGCCAGTCTAGCATATTACTTGCGTGTACAATGTATCGTATTTTTTACTTACTAAATGTCGTTCCAAACATTTATTGCTTTTGACATACTTCAGACAAAATTCACAGATATACACAATAGGAGTACCAGACAATTCCTGAAAAAAAAATACAATATCTAAACATCTGTTAATCTAAATGCAACTAAATACATGAAAATAAAACTACAAATTTACTTTATCAATCTCCAAAACAGGAAAAAAAACCCAAATAACACAGAAATCTTCTGTGTGTGATACATGTATGAAATGGTAACAGAAATGATGAATGAAGGTGACCTTATGTAGAGAACTAACAATTGATAAACTACATGTATTAGAGAATAACTCAGGGCTCTCGATCTGCCAGATTTGGGACTGATATTAAGCCCCATTCCCAATGCAAAATAGTATCTTTTTTTCCCAATTTAGACCCCAAGTTTTCCCAATTCTAAGGAAAACACCATTATTTTTCCCAATTCTAAGGGCCCCGGGCCCCAGTCCCAAAATGGGGTGTGAGAGCCCTGTAACTTCACAAAGATATTGAAAAACAAGATAACACAAAGCATGCCATTATCCCCAGTGCTCAACTGTATTAAAGAAAAGTACACAATCATATATAATTTCTATTTGTTATTTTTACTTGTTCCATACAAAGTATTGAAATGGAGAACTTCTAATAGAGTACTAGCTTGATGCCTGAACAAATCTGTGAGTAACTGATAATTACTTTGAACAGTTTCATTTAAGTGGTCTGGAAAACTGAACTTTGTGATTTGGCCTATCTGTTTCCATGGAAACAGAAAAAGTATTTAAATGAAGAACTTTCTCAGAGCAAAAGATACCACTAGCTTAATAAGTGTAAAAGGTTTTAAACAATTATCTTGAACGGTTTCCGAGCACTGGTCTAGAAAAACTGAAAATTATGATGAGGGTTATCAGTTTCCATATTAGCAGAAAACAAATTTTACTATGGCACTAACCTAATATATACAGAAAGTTTTGTGGAGTTTAGTGGAATAGTTTCCAAGATGTAGCCCCAAAAAGGAAAGTTACACTAATTTTGAGTATACTGACTATGTTTCCATGGTAATGGAAAAAATATTAAAAATAAAATGTTGTCAACAGCAAAAGGCAAATGTAGGGCACTAACCTAATATATACAGAAAGTTTGGTGAAGTTGAGTTAACAGTTTTAAAGTTACAGCCCAGAATAACCCTCGGACAGACAGATGGTGCCCAAATTAATATTACCTGTAAAGGTGTTTCATAGTGACAACAAATTACCTGAGGATAAGGAGAGAAGTACCATGGTTTTATTCTATATTTTCCAAGTTCTATAAGATCTATGTTTTTCATTCTTGTAATGATATCGTCATGGTGAGCCACCATACTTCCTGTCTGACGAGGAACTTTAGCACCTGAGGGAGCTTCCTGAGGGTCCTGCGATAAAGTAAATAACCTTTGTGAGAGAATGTTTGTAACATATTATTTGTAATTTCTAAAATATTCAATTTCTGTCAAACCAGTCACCAAATCATTTTATCTCGCAATGTTATTGTTATTCTACTTGATATACAAATATACATATAGGATATTTAATAGTGTCTTCAGTAATAACAAATATAAGCACTCGTGAAAGATACCAAAAATATTAGCCACACGAGTGAAAAATATTTGTTATTACTGAAGACACTATTAAATATTGTGTTTATTACATTTTCATCGCAAAAATAAAGCAAAACAATGGTAAACCTACGATAACTATAAAATGGGTAAGTTGATAACTATAAAATGGGTAAGTTGACCATGCTTTTCCAGACACTACTCTCTCATTATACAACCATGTTGTGCGCGGCAAAAAATAGTCCATTTTATGAAAAACCAGTAAAAATATACAGACTTATAAATAAATCATAATGAATGTTTATTTGTGTTTGGACATGGATTTTGTAATTTATTGATGTCACTTATACACAATAAAATGGTTTAAATGTTAACTGAAAAAATAAAAACAATGTTTGATAAATTCTTCCACGCATGAAAAAGTATGGCGCCATCCTAGTCGCTGTCACTATCAAAAAAGTGATATTTTTCACTGCTAAAAATGTAATAAATCATTTTATTGTTATTTTACTACTTGATTTCATTGCAAAGTTAATTGTGTTTAAAAGTTCAAAGCAAATTAAACGTGTATGGTATGGAATAAGTAAATCAGCTCATTTTGTGCAACAGAACATGGGATCTATGGACATTTTTCTCTCATCGTCTCTATAGGATTGTTACAGAAATAGCTTTTAGAGGTAAACAGCATTTGTAATATAATTACCAAGGGAAGAGGTGTCTGTGACTGTACGTTTGGAGTTGGTGTTGAGTTCCTGCTGTGGGTTGGTGTATCTCCAACTGGACAAGGGACAGTCACACTCAACTGATGTTAATAAAACACAAAATCAGAAACATTATGTATAGATATATATCTGTAAGTAAGTGTAGGTTTTGGTGTATAATCAGTAGGAGTTTTGCTTACCAAGAAAATATGTCCACAAACAACCATCAATAGTAAACATATAAACCCAAATTCAATGATAGTTTTGTTTACTCTTCGTAAATGAAGTGTTATAACAAATGATCTTTTGCAAAGATTTTTTAGTTTTCAATACTGATGAATCCTGAAATTGATTTTTTAAAAATATAAATCAAATTTACATTGAAATACCAACCATAGTCTCTTCCTCTGCACCCTTCCTTTTTCTGCTTACAGATGACTTTTTATTTGATAAAGTTAAAGCCACTGCTGTGCCATTCTGAGAAGAAGAAAAATACATTTTTATTAGCATTTTTCTACCAAACACTTGCAATACGGCAGCAAATGTAACCTAAAATGATGGATTCTAAATATAACTCAGGGCCTGGTTAAACTTAGTAAATAGAGGCACTTTACAGCAAGCAGAAACATCATGTATATTGGTATCTTTATAATATACATGTTACTTTTTATTTTAACATTTTCATCAACCTTTGCTAAAATCAAGATTTTTATTCCGATTTCTAGCTCCTTTATTACTCTAATGCCTTACCAATATTGTAGCCAAGTTTGAGCGGACAGCTACGATGTTAGAGTATATATGCTTCTTCATCATGTAAGTAACGGAATGAATGCCATAACCAGAGTTTGTTTTTGAAGTGATGAACCCTGATTATTTTCTTACTAATCAGTAAGTGATAGTATCAACTGAATTTTCTGAGAATTGCCAGACAGACCTTGCCACCCTAGGTGTCCAATTGGTCCTCTTTCTCTAAACAGGTTAGGCTGATTACAGGTTCCACACTTCCTTTGTGTATAAACCCTGTAATTAAGCCAGTGCCCCAGAGTCTGTGTGTGGGCTTGCAATAACACTACTTTGAGACACTAGTCAAAGAAGATACCCCGATACATTTTCCAGACCACTGCCTTGGGATGGGGAGGGGGAAATAGTGCAGGATGGCACTTGGAGGGGCAAAAAGGGGCCCTAATTTGCTCTTTCCAGTGTCTTTCCAGCACACCATGCTGTAGGGACAGGATGGTGTGCTGCTCATGCCAAGCTATTTATGCTTAGGGCAAACTCTAAAAGAAAGAGAGAAACTTCTCTCATTTCTGTTAGACCCTAAGTTGGTAAAAGTTACCTAATCATTAGTTAAATATCTTAACTCTTGGCTTTATTCAAGAAAGACTTTTAAAGAGCCTATCTTCAATCATAGCGAATGACAACATTTGACCCAGTTCAGCTAGCGATAATCTTTGGTTATCATTAGGATATAATGAAATAAATAAAAAAATGTATTGCTCTCATTCTTATACAAGGTGTGGGCTGATTTGTGCCAAACTTTATACTACAATTATATTGTTTAGTTAAAATTTGGCTGTCACAAGCCCCTTTATTCAAACCACTAAAGATTACCAAGAGTTCTTTTTCTGGAGTAACAGGCCTGGATCCTGGACCTTTACCACCGCCAACTCCTGCACCTCCTCCTGCACTTGCACCTCCTCCTCCTCCTCCCCCTCCTCCAAGTTTTCCGGTTTCTTTCTTGGGAGTTTTAGGATCTTTTTTTGGTAGTTCAGCCTTGCTAATGTCCATTCTTTCCTCTGGGACCCATTCATCAAGACGCTTATTGACTATATTATTAGCAGAAAGAAAAATGAATAGAGTGAAAGGATTAGTGGAAAAAATTCTTGTAATTATCTTAAACAGTTTTGATATTTTACTAAAGAAACATTTTTCTAGTTTTGCTAGTTTCAATAAGAAAAAGATGGGAACACCTCCAAGGAAAAAAGAACTATCAGAATATTGGCTTGATGATTGTACCAAGTTTTGAGTAGCTATCTTGAACATATTAAGAGTCCTGAAAATTATCAAATTTATCACTGTAATTCGTAACAGAAAAAGAATTTAAATGGAGAACATCTCCAAAGAAAAAGGCATCACTTGAGTGCTAGAATTATTACTGTACAAAGTTTGAGTATTCATGGTTTCAGAGCTCTAATCTCAAACTGGTCATGCAGAGACATACAAATCGAAGAAGTCTAATCTAATGTCTACCCTGAGAGCTTTTGTGGGGGATATTAAATTGCTTTATATTAGGTAGTACTGATTATTATAATTCAGAAAATAAATTAATGACTGTAGTTGTCTACATATGCAAGAAATCTTAGAATCACTTGAAATAATGAAATGATAGGTAGAAAAAAAGAATGAAATAAATATATACATACAGTCTTCATAATGGATGTAATACAGATGTTTTCCCTGGAATTCTTTCTTGCCAAGAATCTCTGCCATATCTGAAACATGAAGAATCATATTTTAGAATAGCCTTTTAGTCCTGTATTAGAAAAATAAATCTTTCCATGGAAATTTCTAACTCTTTGGTGTTGGCAAAGGTATAGACACTAGTCTAGGGGTACAGCAACTGGGGTAGACTAATCTGCGAAACATTTTGCATCCAAAGAAAATGAATATCTATGCAAGATACGTTTATTGTATTTACTATTTTAGTGTATGTCAATTACAAATATTTGGTAAGTTCATAAGACAAAGTACACTCTTCGTGGTTATAGATTTTGTGATTAATTGTATTCAGCAGTTTTCATAATGCAATGATGATTGTTGCTTTTATCTAAATCAACTCATTTGTGAAAAATTAAGCATGTTGATCAACTGCTGAATCAACCTAGTAAGCGTGTAAAATCAAATAACAACGTAACAGAAATGTTAAGTATTTTCTCTCAGCTGCATGTCCTTTCCTGACATAATTTCTAAGTTTCGTTTGAAAATCATACTTCTTGTCAACTTTTTAATCTACATTCCCAACCCGGTTTTAGAGTTATTCCCCTTCGAACAAGTACGTAAAATGAAATATTCAAAACTTACGCCATCCGTCGCCATTATTGAGAAGCACTGGTAGTCTATACCCTTCATTTAGTTCTAGCTGAAAGAAAAAACATATATTGATTATACGAAACAATCTACTTTATATTTTAATGCGACAAAAACACCCAAACCGATGAATATTTTGTTATCATCGTACCTGTGCTTCCGCCATTACAGTCATGTTTATAGCGATAACGCAGTAAATGGAAGAAATTCAAAATATTAAAATGCTCAACCAAAAAATATATTGAACCCCCCTTTGTCATCAAGATATTACAAAAAAGAGATATTCATATTTGTAATTGACAAAAGGTTTATTTTATAAAATGATATTTGTTTTCTGCGATGGCATAAACCACATGCAACATCCGGTGAAAAAGTAAACAGCCGGAGATTGAAAAGATGACGGAAAACGCTGAAAGTTAAAAATGGCAACGTCTGTATCTGTCAAAGAAGAACCAGATGAAGCTATAGATTTGGAAACAAGGTGACAATATGTTACATGTCACAGGGTTTTATGTGCCACATGCATCGGGCGATTTTTTTTTGCATCAGTATCGGACCCCTAGTGTTGTTAACCTGTTAAGAGCTTGATATTTAAGACACACAAAGCTCTTTAAAACATATGCAAAGAATGTCTATATGTGTTTCAGACCTGTGACTGTCATCCCTTTTGATGACAGTGTCACTAAACTCACAAAGACTCTATGTTGTACAGAAGAGCCATGACAATCGTCTCGCTACAATCTACATGATGTGAAAAAAACACTGAAAAATATTAAGAAAGTTTTAAAGCTTACAACTTCCAACGACAGTTTGAAAAATATTGAAATTGCTAAAAAAAACCAACCAAACAAACAAGAAATTTTGATATCTATATTGAACAATTATAAATGTGTCATTAACAAACTATGTATCTTTTGATATGAAAATATAAATTTTATTACAATGTTATACCATAGTATGGGCCTTTTTGATATTTTGAGGGGGGTACTGATTTATGAATTTGATTCTTCAAATAGCAGAGAGAGATATTTATAGACTGCTTTGAGAATATGAATTATTTTTCATTGTCTAGATTTATTGAGCTCTGTCAGACGTATACAGATGGGATAACAGATGAAATTATACAACAGGAATTTCCACAGTGTAATGCCAAGCAGCGGGTTACTGCCATCAATAGACTACTGTCAACGGTATGATTAAGTAAAATTGGTCAGTGACATTGAGTGCTATTAAAAATTTTGTTTTATGCAACAATGAACATACTTTCAGAGAAAAATTAGGGACATGTGTATCAAATATGATAATGGTCATTATGGTCAATCCAAAACTCTCTTTGGCTGAAACATTTGACATTTTGATTTTCAGACGTGGTGAGTACAGGTATGAAATCTATCTTGAGACATACTGTATATGACCTAATAAGGGTGCAGGGTGCGGGTGATTGAAGACCAAGGGCGCCTTTAATATTACTTAAAATTTGGAAGTTTTTTGAAATGAACTATAGGTGATATGTATGTAGCAGACAGCTTCCAGTTCAACTGAGATTAAGTAGAAATTTGAAACAACTGTACTAGCCCTGGACATTGAAATCAGGTATGCTTTCAGTGTCCACAGTGCAGTCATAGTAATCCTCAGAATAGGCCTGTTTATATATTCTGAATAAAAAAAGTAGGTGTAGTAATTCTTTTTATCATTTCTAAACACAACTGGATGCTCAACCAAGAAATTTTCCTGAAAAAAAAGGCACGGGCGCCCATATTGATGCATGCACCCTAAAAAGGTCATATATGATTTGTGATGTTGAGATTTATTGGGGTGGCATGGCACAAGCTTGTAGTCACAAGTTTCATTGAGAGGGTACATATACTTTACTCCTAGTTGTTTTAACTTTGACCATATTTTTATCTCTGTAACATTTTTTATCAATATTTACACTCCTCCCTTTCCCAACCCCTCTTACACAACAAATTTCAGTTCATTACTTAGAAAAGATTGTTAAACTATCCTTGATATGTAATTTGACATTGGTGTGAAATCCATTTATTATATTTTCAATGGAAATGCTCATTTGATGCTATGTCTGTTTACAGGGAAAAGTTGATTTGTTGAAGCGAGGCACTAAACTGGTGTATAAACTAAAAGATCCGGATGCTGCCAGGTAACAATTTATATCATGGTGTTTCATATGTACCCATCATAAAAACCATCACAGACTTCTTGGATCAACACAATGTCACAGCCTGTATTGGTAGACGGATTATGTTGAAAGCTCAAATATCAATTTGCAAAGGGTTCTAGGATTCACATATGCTTTAATACATGAAATCATTTGAGATTTAAAATTTAGCATGATAAATTCAAGGTAATTTGTTTAAGTAAAATGAGTTGTCCTCCACCCAAGTAAACTGCTTAGTGAATTCCTAATATCTTCATGACACTGATACTAAGGCACATAGGCATAAATTGTACAAGATATGTCAAGTTGGCTTTGGTAATGCATTGAAACAGAATATAGTTCTCCACATTTACTGTAATAAGTTATGATCCATATGTATGTCTTGACTCCTGTCCCTGTGGTTCTTAAGGAAAACTTGATTGCTGAGAGAAGAGATGCCAATTCCTCAGATTTAATGAAATCAATCTGATCTGACCTGTTCAAATCATAATTTAGAAGTGAAAGTGGTTAATGAATGTCGAACCATAACATATAATACCATTATATACAAATAAGCAATAGAATTGGTTGTGAGGCTACTTACTTAAATACCATTTAAAACACCTGTTCACACTTGAAGAAATTTGCCCAGATATTTGTTCGGTGCAGATAGGCAAAGCTGTTGGCTAGAAGCATGTTTTGTCTCTTGATGTTTAAATTAGAGATATGAAATGTGATGTGTAGGTTACATGTAAAATTGTCATAATTCAGTGATGAAGGTTCAGAATACACAGACTTCCTGATTATACAGGATTCAGATTAGAGAGGTTGTTGATGATTTAATTTGTTATTTCAGTCAAGCAAAAGGGTCTGACAACCAAGAGAAGTTGGTCTATCAGATTATAAAGGATGCTGGCAACAAAGGTAATTATTAGTTTTTCCTTGATTGAGACATGATATCTAAACACTTAAACGTTTCAAAATTTAAATATATTGATTATAAAATATAATTTCCATTAATAATGTGAATACATGATATTATAGTGCACCGGAAAACATTCTGCATAATTGTCATTCTATTAACTTTGAAAACATTTTTGATTATCAATTTTACTTTAAACTGAAGTTATCTGAAAGTATTTTCAGAATTAGGAGGAAATTTAAAATGCCAATACAATAGTTAAATATTTTCTCCCTGCTGGGTTGGGTCTCTAAAGAAGTAATTGAAACTTTTACCTTTGTAAACACATGGTAAATTTTCAGTGCTTCTGAAGTTATGAAGTTATCTTGTGACAACTCACAAAACCACTGTGATTCTGAACTGAACTTTGAATTGGTACACCCTTTTTAGAAGATTAAGTATTATTACATTCATGATATTTTTCTTTACATATCTGGTACAGTTGTCAATCACCTTTAGTATTGTTGATCCTGACATTGTAGATATCTTTACAAGAAATGATTCAGCAATGAAGTTCTCAATGTTTGGTAAACCACTGCCCCAACCCACTCCTAATGTTATTGTATTATCTCTTTGAAAGTCACACTTTAAGTAATATTGCTAAGTTCAAGAATAAGAGAAACTTTGTCTTTTAACACAGGTATTTGGATTAGGGACATCAGATACAAGTGCAACCTTCTGTTAACACAAGTCAACAAGATACTGAAAAATTTAGAGAGCAAGAAATTGATAAAAGCTGTAAAGTCTGTGGCGGTAAGTTTTCAATACTCTGGCAAAGTAATCAAAGTTAATTAAAAATGTTACTTTTGTATAGAATTTAAATGAATAATAGTGCAGGTATCCATGTCTTTCCACATTTATCTATTGTTGGGAATGTGAACAAATTATTTAAAAATATCTTCCCATTCATCTCAAATTCAACTATAATTTTCTTGTTAATTAAAAGAGCTTTTATGAAAGTTGAAAATATACACGGTAGGCTTTACTTGGATGTGATGTGTGATTTAAAGACAATTTGATCACGTGTTTCTTCTTATAAATATCATTTTAAAACAATGCTTTACCTCTAATGAAATATAAACAGGTAATAATTTGCAGATAGAAAACTTTTTTTGTCAGGTTTTTACTGCAGAAAATTGGATGTATCACTTATGTTGTTTTTCCTTTTCTTTTTTTTTTTTCTTTCTTCTTTTTTGCCAAAAGGAAGAAATTTATTTGGTGTATCTTCCCAAATTCCCATTTATTCTCAAGTTATTCACAGTTTTCTATAAATTAACTTGACATTTGGGTATTCCTTACTAACAGCCCATTTGTTTTGTCTCTGAACTTGTCTGGTAGGCCTCGAAGAAGAAAGTCTACATGTTATACAACTTGGAGCCAGACCGGACAGTGACTGGAGGAGCCTGGTATAGTGACCAAGACTTCGAGTCAGAATTTGTAGAGGTTCTTAATCAACAGTGCTTCAAATATTTGGAACAGAAGGTGTGGTGTTCATTTTAATCTTGCCTGACATTTAATGCAAGGTGCTTTAAGATGCTTTCAGATGATATAAGGACAAATCATTTTTCTTCCATTTTTGAAGATAGGAATACACATTGTTCAAGAAGATAGGAATACACATTGTTCAAGACAAGGTGGTAACACACACAGTAAATATAGGCATTATTAAAGGGTGCAAAGTTCTAAAAGAAATTTATAGTCAGCCATCTTTTGTACTGATGCAGAAACAAAAGGAATAGGCACATAGCAGAAAATTTGTGATATTATGGTATATGCTGTATCCATGTTCATGTGTTCAGGCTGCCATCGCCAGGGAGAACCAGGTAGACCCAATAGCACAGAGGAATGCAGCCTTTACTTCATTATCTGATGTCTGGAAATATATCTCAGAGCTAGGCATTAGTAAGGTAAACTCATAGATCTTGATTACTATTGATGCACAACTCTTCTGTTGTATGAAAGTCTTATTCCATAGCAATGAGACCTTGTTTACTATTGATGCACAACTCTTCTGTTGTATGAAAGTCTTATTCCATAGCAATGAGACTTTGTTTACTATTAACGCACAACTCTTCTAATGTTCTTCTTTCCTCAAATAAGAAAAGCTCTTTGTGTTAAGATATCATAAAAGTTAAAAGGAAGTCCAATAAATGATTGACCTCCAATTATTCCAGACCCACAGAGCATGATAGAAACAATATTGTTTCTTTGGTCTTGATCAGTCAATAAACAGGATAATGTATTACAAAATGAGTAAATGCTACTCAACAGTGTACTGTGTGTTAAAATTGATGCCATGCTTATCCTGGACTAAGCCTTCAGAACAAATAGAAACTACTCTAAACATTTGGTTGCAATTTTGCTAAAACCAGTGAAACTAAACTAATATAGATGTGAGTGGGATTCTTACAATGTATGGTGATGGCATGTAGTTTATTAGTTTACTTTTGTTTAATATTGTTGTTTATCTTAATAATATCTTTTATTTATCCAGGGTTGCATATTTAGACAAGTCTAGTTTACAATATGGCCCTGCCGTAAAATATATACACATATCACAGAAAGATGTTACACTGGATGTTACCGGTACATAAAATACATAAACTATGAATATTAATTAATTATAAGATACAATGTAGAACAAACATTATTACAATACATAGTTGGCTAAGATATATTATAATGTCATCGAAATATTGCAACTGAAAGATACATAAAAACAGGCGTAAAATATATTCAAATATTACAGATATCAATGATTGTTGCAAGGCTAAAATCTGAAATTTCTTATTCAGGTTCAGCTATCTGTGGATGATATTGAAACAATCATGGATACCCTTATATATGATGGGAAAGTGGAACGATCTGTGACAGCATCATCTAGTACAGGAGAGGCCAGTTCCAAGCTGTACCGTGCAATAAAACCACTTGTACCTACCACTGGGCTTATGAGGATGCCCTGCGGATCTTGTCCTGTATGTCGATATTTTTATGATGTCCATGTTTAATACTTCTGTATTTCATAAAGGAAGAATTTTGATTTTCACTGTATACATGGTATTGTTTTGCCTAATTACTTTTTCTATTACTTTTGCAGTTTCCAATTTTTATTATTTTTCGTAAAATGTCATAATGTTAAAACTTAAAATCAATTTTGATAGAGCTGTACTTTTTTTTATCACCCGATAAAAAAATATTGCTTTAGTAATATGAATAGTTTAACCAAGTTAAAAAAATGTCCAGAAATAGTAACTTTATCATTATGATGAAAATTTGAGGGGATCATATCATGCTTGTTTGTCCCATTTTGGTTTCTATTTAATCACCCCAGTTCTTGTAGGTCAAATCAACTCCTTAAATATCCAGACTTGGGATGAATTGTCATGCCAGGTGACTTTTGTTATGAAATTGGTTCCTGGAAGACTGCTGTGAAGTGATCTAACTCTCATGCCTTACATTGCCCATAATGATGATTGTTACTCCTTTTCACTGTCAGTAATTAACTCGTATTCATTTGTGGTTTATGTTCAAAGTATTTGTTTGAAAGATGTTTGGGGATTAGTTTATTTAATTTGATTAATCTGGAAACTAAATACATCTAGAGACTAAATACATCTGCTTTTTCCTCTACAGGTATTTGACCAGTGCTGTGAAGGAGGTCCAGTGTCACCAACAAATTGTGTTTACATGAAGGAATGGCTCGAGTACTGACTAAGGACTGAACTTATAACATAACCTTAATGTGGGGATCAATTCTCAACTTGTCAATTGCTCAGGGGTCAGTGTCTAGGTCAGATGTTCCACCAACAAATAGAATAAAAATAGTAGGTGGCAATAAGAGGATGGAAGAATCAGTTGGGGACAATGTCCACATATGGAAATATCAGTGGCATACATAGGAACATCAGTCAGAGGAGTATGTGCTCTCTCATGTAACAGAAATGAAGAGTGATTTTTCTGTTTACACAGATACAAGGTCTCCCTTGTGAAGTGGATATTTGAGCACACCTTGATGAAAGAAGCAGGTTTTGTTTTTAACTATTAAGATTAATGTGCTTTGTGATATCAAAAGAGATATTGATGCATAATGTGTTGATAACAAACTATCGTGGATAATCTTACTAATTAAACTAAATAAATTTTGAAACAACCCATGGCTGACACAACCTCTTGGTGTTTTTTACAGGATATATAGAAAACTTCTGACACTTTGTAGTTAACCACATACTCTGTCGAACTTCCATGGTTTTATATTCTTCAAATCACTATAGTCATTTTAAGATGGTATCTAATGATGATGAGGTCACAATGTAGCATGATGCTTAACGAGGTCAAATTATACAGTCAATGCAGTCTTCTTGTACCTTAAATCAAATTTATGGACTGTTGATGGACATCCAACATAAAAATAGATATAAAATTTATTTATTTTACATTTGTAAATAACGATACAGCAATTTATACTAAACACTTGTTGGCCCAGACGTAAGCATGTGAGGGGACATACTGTGGGAGGAAAGAGGACACGATCAGAGAATCTACCACCTGTATTTTCATATCTTTTCTGGGAATCGAACCCAGGACAAAAGAGGTGAAAAGTGAGTGCATTACCACACCCAACATTATGACCAAAAGTGAGGAAATGCAAAGAAAGGCATTACGAAGGATAAAGTATGTTTAAGAAGATATTAATATCCCACATTTATTCATCTTCAATGATCATGCAATGGGTACAGCAGGTTAAATTGTTAAACTCTACCTTTAGGTCAGATTAGATGGTGTGTGATTGGAGCCATATGTATGTAAAGAATTTAACAAATTTCATTGTAAGCAAACCTGCTGAAATTGAACATGATTCAGAATGATGGGTGTCTTTTTATCAATCACATTGTCAATCTGGCATTTCTTGTGACCCAGGAAAATAACATTCTTAAAAAAAAAAAAAGAGGCCCAATGGGCCTGCATTGTTCCCCTGCCAAATATCATGCCTTTAGCACTTTTAGTTCAGGAGAAGCCATTTAAAGATTTTAACAAATTTGACCCCTGTGACCTTGAATAAAGGTCAAGGTCATTTCTTTTTCACAAACTTTGTTGGGCTTCATCCTAGGAACAAACCAGCCAAATACCAAACATTTGGTCCATTGGTTATTGAGATATTGTTTAAAGAGAAAAGTTGACGACGGATGCTGCACCTCCACATAAACTGACCTGGCTGTTTGGACTAGGAGATTAAAAAAAGAAAACAAATTCTGTAAATGAAACTAAACAATGTTTTATTAAAATACTTTCCCTAACATACAACCAGCATGCAGTATCATTAAAATAAGCAACACATAAGTGTAATTAGTCATCATAAATTCTCAACAGGGGGAAAAAAAGTAACAAAAATCATTACAGTTCCACAGAAACGTTTTCTGTATTTGTTTATCAGAAATACAGTTATACAGTGTTACAAATTAACCTAATTGATTCTGACACTTTAACAAGCAATCAGTAATATATAACTCAATTTTTTATCTTAAATTGTTTCAAATTTATCTGCAATATTTATGAAGTTTAGTTTAGGCAATATAAAATATCACAGCTCTGATTAAATTAAAACTAATTATTTATATTTCATATTCATTCACCTTTCCTGATACGTATCTGAGACTTTTACCAGGCTCTAAGTAAAGAAATGTTAACAAGAACTTATTTGGCCAAGAGAAATCATATGTAAAATTCATCACAAAAAGAAAAGTAATGAAAGGAAAAACATCACATCTTTTCATTTGCAGTAAACTGTAAAGCAAACATTTGTTACTAATTACAAGTTATTTGGACAGTATTGGATAAGGGTTTCAAAAAGCAATTATATAAATGGGAGAAAAACACAACAAAACAAAATAAAACTAAAAACAAAACACAAAAACAGGGATGATAATCCTCAGAAAATGTAATCACATTTAACACCATAATGAAGGACATAGCAGCAGTGACCATTAAATCTGACATTCCTAGGAAGTAGATTTGTCACCTACACAAACTTGGGTGGGGTGACAAAGCCAGTTCTAAGCTTGAGCTTCAAAGAGTTGCACTGTATCCAGTTATTTGTTAAAAGGTATCATTTGGAAGCTATCAATTATCACTACATATGCATAAAGTTTGATGTGCATCATTTTGGTGATATTGAAACTTCAGTATAAGTTCACTGGACAAATTTCATGCATTATTCATGATTTATTTACATCATTTTGAAATATGTTGGTTTCTATGCACACAGAAAGACCAGTATAGATAAATAAATGAATCTTCAAATGTAAACAAGGGGTAGAAAGCATGAGACAAAATTTAACACTGATAATTCTTTGAAAGACACTAAACAACAGTCAGTAGAAAGGATGAGACAAAATTTAACACAATCTGATAATTCTTTGAAAGACACTCAACAACAATTATAGAAAGCATGAGACAAAATTTAACACTGATAATTCTTTGAAAGACACTAAACAACAATTAGTAGAAAGGATGAGACAAAATTTAACATTGGATTAAAATTAAAACTGCGGTTATAGAAACTGTTATATCAAATTATTCCAATTAATGGAAGGTTTGGAAGTGAAGAAATAATTATATATGTAATTATATTCACAAGCTATATAAAAGTGAAAGTATTAACATTTTATAGATTATAATAAAAATTAAATTATTAAATTAAAAAATATTCACATTTTAGCTGAATATTGTCAATTTAGATATTGCTGTTTAATAAACATGAATTAATATCACTTCAAACAAAAGTATGAGATCATCTAGTGATTTTTGGGATTGTCTTATAAAAAAATCTTAAAAATGGTGAAATGGTATTTCCTGAACAAGTATACATTTTAAGTACCATAATATTATAATATTAAACAGCTATATTACCTGGACAGTTGCACCATCAAAACCAAAATAACAATGAACAAGTATCATAAACATAACTGGATTAATGGTAAGTCTATGGATTTCTTCTATTAAAAATGGTGAGACAATCAGATTTACTATCAAGTTCATGGGCTGGAAATAAATAATATACATATATGTTGGTAAAGTTATCACAGTTAGTCACAGCTAGTGTATATATTTGATACAGTCTGTAATATAAACATCAGTTTAACAATAACTGGTAACTACTCCAGATTGACTATCATGGTCTGTAGCACATTTAAAATGTGGAACAGAAATATTTGGCTGATTGTACATTACAAAGTATTTAAACAGTTTTGGGGAAAAACACCATATTTGCTCTTCAGGCACCATATAGATGTATAGAAATAATGTCTTACATATCTTAAATAAATTTTACAAGTACTGAATTGGCTATTTTTGGCTTCCAAATGCTACTTAGTGGGTATATATTAGATGAACTTACAAAATTATATATCTCAATAAAAAGTATAATGCTATAGTACTCTGTTTTAATCTATTAAACAAAACACATCATTCATATTTGTACAGTATATTATGACTGGACACCTTCAGAGATTTTTTTTACAAAGGACAACATCCTATGCTTCTTGTTGGACGAATGTATAATAAAGAGTAGCTAATGGATATTAAACGATAAACTTATAAGGTAAAAAAAACAATTTTAAAAACCAGTCAGATTTACATTTCAACAAATAGACAACCCATGAAAATATAAACTAGGAAAAATATTACTTTAACAATAAAAGTAGAAAATAGAAATATGACAAGTCGCCCTCATCTCTGTTTATCTGTTTATCTATTTATCTATTTATCTGTTTATCTGTTTATCTGTTTATCTGGACATTCCTGTTTCCTTAACATGTGCAGCTGGATGATATTAGGACATTTCAACAACAAAATCCACGAAATTAGTAATTTAGCAAATTAGTATTTCCCAATACCAAAACTAATCTACTGAGACTCTGACTACATGTATATAAAACAGTTTCAACATTGATTACATATTTATAATGTAAAATTACTACAACAGGGAACAGGTTTCAGTTTTGAAAATGCTGCAATTCAATAATATACTCTTTAAATGAGACAAAACTTACTCAGAAGGTTACAATAAAAATAACAATAGATCTGTTTAATGCACTATATTGAAAAAAAGGACATGGTATATTTCACCAGACCCAAAAATACTTAACTCAAATTTCAACTTATCAAACTTTTTACTTAATTTTCCAAGATCTCTTCCTTTTTTCTCTGCCAATAAAGCATGGATATTTAAATCATTGTAGGTATCTGATGATGGGACTATGTCTGAAACATTTCTGTGCCATTTCAAATTAAGTTTACAATACCTAAGGTAAAAACTTCATAAACAACATAATATTATACAAAACACAAAAAAGAAAAAACAGAGACAATCTTAGGAAATTAGGCCCGCAAACAAGCAGCTTTGTAGGGAATCCTACTCAGACTGAAATACAATGTTTAAAGTTAAATAAAAATATGGTTAAAAAAAACCCAACTGAAACCTGTCATTTATGAATCTTAAATTAACGTAATTTATCCTCTGCATAAGTGCCCTCTTTTAATGCTTTCTGTATAAGACACAAAACATTTTTGAAGAAAGCCCATTGATGGTTGGCTGAGATATTTGAGAGCAGGTAAATGTTAAATGGAAATTTACTATAGACATGATTTGTTGAAAATCCCCATTACAATTTACATAGAAAGCAACTTCTCATGTTCATATCAAAATATATCCCGATGGTATGAATTTAATAAGACCATCTGTTGACCAGACACAACAGTCAATACATTGTAATAAAAGTCTTGACTTCATTCGACTCTCTGTTAAAAAGTAGTTTTTCAAGATGGACATGATAAGGTCCTAATTGAAGTTAATGGGAATTTTGTGGACCAAACCATGGGGACCATTTTGAATGTCACACAGGTCAAAACTTCAGTTCGGAGTATCTTTGGTCTATAACCTCATTATTGAAAGTCCTGCCTCAATACGACTTTCTGTATAAATAAAGTAGAAAACACAATTTTTTCAAAGATTGATTACAACCTTATAGGTCACATGGGTCCAAAGTTCATCTAGGACCAACTCTGGATCTGTCCTATCATTACACTTAGGGTGTTTTACTTATGGAAATCTGATTTCTGTATAATTATGTACTTAGGAGGCAAAAGGATATATGAATTTAAGATCATGGAACAGGCTCTTTTAACTATTGTAGACCCTTTCTCTCAGGATGAATAGTGATAACAAGGGTTTCAAGATGATTGTTATGACAGCCATTATATATATCATACAAGTCAGGTATTTCATATAGGATTCTTGTCTTTATTACTAATGAAGTGAAGCAAGACTCTATTGCTACTAATGTCGACCCTTAGCACCCTAAGCCATGACCACCACTAATGACTGACCCTCAGTACTCTGAGCACCCTAAGCAATGATCACCACTAATGACTGACCCTCAGCACCCTGAGCCGTGATCAGCACTAATGACTGACCCTCAGCGCCCTGAGCCGTGATCAGCACTAATGACTGACCCTCAGCACCCTGAGCCGTGATCAACACTATTGACTGACCCTCAGCACCCTGAGCCGTGATCAGCACTAATGACTGACCCTCAGCACCCTGAGCCGTGATCACCACTAATGACTGACCCTCAGCACCCTGAGCCGTGATCAGCACTAATGACTGACCCTCAGCACCCTGAGCCGTGATCAGCACTAATGACTGACCCTCAGCACCCTGAGGCGTGATCAGCACTAATGACTGACACTCAGCACCCTGAGCCGTGATCACCACTAATGACTGACCCTCAGCACCCTAAGCCAGGACCACCACTAATGACTGACTATCAGCACTCTGAGCCGTGATCAGTACTAGGACTGACCCTCAGCACTCTGAGCCGTGATTGCCACTATGACTGACCCTCAGCACCCTGAGCCGTGATAAACAATAGGACTGACCCTCAGCACCCTGAGCCATGATCACCACTAGGACTGACCCTCAGCACCCTGAGCCATGACCACCACTAATGACTGACCCTCAGCACTCTGAGCCGTGACTGCCACTATGACTGACCCTCAGCACTCTGAGCTGTGATCACCACTAATGACTGACCCTCAGCACCCTAAGCCGTGACCACCACTAATGACTGACTATCAGCACCCTGAGCCGTGACTGCCACTATGACTGACCCTCAGCACCCTGAGCCGTGATCTCCACTATGACTCACCCTCCGCACCCTCTGAGCCGTGATTGCCACTATGACTCGCCCTCAGCACCCTGAGCCGTGATCACCACTAACGACTGACCCTCAGCACCTTGAGCCGTGATTGCCACTATGACTGACCCTCAGCATCCTGAGCTATGACCACCACTAATGACTGACCCTCAGCACCCTGAGCTGTGATCACCACTAATGACTGACCCTCAGCACCCTGAGCTATGACCACCACTAATGACTGACCCTCAGCACCCTGAGCTATGACCACCACTAATGACTGACCTTCAGCACCCTAAGCCGTGACCACCACTAATGACTGACCCTCAGCGCCCCGAGCTATGACCACTAAAATGAGTATAGATTCTGACTGTTGCTACATATCAATGATTTCTGTAGAGTTTCATAAAAATATGACCAACACTTTCTAAAATTTTGAAAAATATTTTACACTCAGTGATCCCTAATGGCCCAACCAGAAAACCCTCTGGAGTAGAGTCTCTTGTTGTGTATAGTTTCTGATCCCCATTAGACTCCTGAGAACTTGGACTCTGTGACCCTAATGGTCCCTTGAGAGGTCAGGGGATTGGAGCGACTTACATGCTGAGTATACTAATATCAATATTAGGAAAACAAACAAGCATTGCTACATTCTAATATACTTACTTATTAGTTCAGTTAAGCATAACTGACTTCCTCTCCAAGAAGTTTCATACTTTCAGCGTAGACCATAAATGTGACGGCATTGACTGGAAATGCTCTCACAGCAACCATGGACAGACCTCGGAAAAACACTGATGGACCATCCTGTCTGTAACAAGCTCTTGTACAATCTACAAAACCTTTAAACTGCTTGCTATCACAGTCAGCCTGAAGACGACTTTTCACCACATCAAAAGGCATGATAGCCATCCAACTCAGCACGCCAGCTATACCACCAGCAAAAAAATTTTGCACAGCAGAGGGTATAAAAGGTAGCTTACTTGAACCATTGAAGGTAAGAAACTCGAACACCAGGAAGTAAATACCATTGGCTGGAACATCCCTGATACACTGTGTAGGCAGGCCTCGGTACATTCCTCTTAAACCATGTTGCCTCACAATGTGTGCAGCACCCTCCAAGGGACCTTTGTAAAATTTGGCTATAAAGGGCAAAAACAGAATGGTGTCTCATACATTAAGTTGAGAAGATACAATATCAATCTGTTAGCTATGAACAATATTTCAAAAGTTCTGATTAATAGGCTATTAATATTTCTAATTTCCAATATATTTGATAATATTTGTTCTGGCTTTTCTTCTTGATTCATTCTGTATAAGAGAACAGGGCAGCAATCACAAATCAGAACAAGGGGCAAACACGTTAAACTCCAGTGTGGGCTTATTGAAGGACAATGAACAACTAGCATTTTACTGAACTGCAATAGACATGGGTGGCCTTATTACTACTAGGTAAGTATCACCATCAAGTTATGAACACTTTGCATTGACACAAATTTCAAGATACAGTCAATTTCACCTATATATAATGCTAACCTCCTTGGTTGTGGCCATGAGGTATTTGTGATTGTAAGACCACCTTAATGACCTCTGCTGGACATGCTGGGATCAACTGGACCACACCTCCTAAACAACCTGCAAACAATATCTTGAGGTAGGGAGGCGTACTGTTTTCTTCCTTGTTTCCACCAAGTACCTTCAGCGTGTATCCATACACTCCGAAATAAACTGAATTGATCACTCCTGCAGAAAGCATGGGCCAGGAAAGTCCACGAAAAAAACCTTTGGACTGCAAAAAGTATCAGAATGCATTAACATGTTGTCCTAGTCATATCAAATAGCTAACAGACTTGGACCTGTTGGTGGTCACTTTTAACAGAAACTGACCAGTCCTGCAATAGGCTTTTGGTCACCAATATCTTCAATTATTTTACTTCAAGTTGTTCCCAAAGTCCAAAAGTGTAAAATGTTATTTTGACTTTACGCCTAAGTCTATATCTTTTGTTGAATCCTTGCATATAAGCTGTGAGAACAGTTTTTCCATTGCACTAACAGATATCTTTCACCACATATGTTTACAAAACCAATGATACACCTTTCACAAAAAAACATTCAGGTTACAAACAGAATTAATTTTCTGTAAGTCAGATTTCATCGATGGCAAATACTTGTACAAATCAGAATTATCAATGGTAGGAAAAGCTAACAAACATTAGAGCACTGAAATGATGAAGAAATAAGGACAAGCTAGGGAAGAAAACTTGCTGAAATGTGCAGGCAGATGTTTGGCTGGGTAACATATTACATATCATTCCATCGATTTTACAAAAGTAACTGGAACTATTTTTTAGAGCAATATTTGAGAACTTATGCATATAAGCAGTCTAGACCACTGGTATATATATATCAAATGTATGTTTAAGATATCTTAAGCAAAATGATTACTTTACACCTAAGTCAGAACAGAGAGAGATCTATATGAATTACAGTGAACATAACCAGACAACTGAGTAGTATGGAAACTACAGGCCCTGTAGGCCAACACAAGAGCACAAGAAACACTCTGTATGCAACAACTGTATCAATATTTACCATAATGGGAACTCAATGGCTGTTTTGTAAATAGAATAACCTTGGGGAAGCTATATTAGACAGTGAATGTATGCTGACAATGATCTCATTTGGCCATATTTTAGAGAGGCACTTCCTCCTCCTGTATAACCATCAACTATACAACAATTCTATCAAGTGTACCTTTGCAGTTAGCAAAAGAGGTCAACTTTATACACACAATTATCAAAACACAACCAGTCTGAAGACAGACTATATCTAAAAAGTAATACCTGTTGCACTTCAACATTGGTTCTATACTAGACTTATAAATAGTAAATAACTTGATGTTAAAATGGAGGCATCAGAAAAGCAGTTATAGTTAAGCATGTCTACAATTAAAGAGATGCCATGAAATTACAATTATAAAGTATTTTATTGTGGTAACATATATGTCTTGAAGGAGGACAAACAACAGGGTGACACAAGTTAATTCATGAGCCCAGACCCAAATTGTTACATTTCCATCAAACACCCTTCATACCTTAGGGTATCCTAAGTGGGGTCCAGAAACAGAAATCTGTCAAATAGGATATGACGGGTTGACTCTACACTCTCTACCTAAATGATACAAAATTCATACTTTTTTAAACAATATATAATATTCAAATCAGGGTAGGTTTTGTTTAGCCCAGACTAAGTTCTGCCTTTACTTTCATGGTCCTGATATTCAAACACTAGACCTTGGGTTAACTACAATGTCTTCATGCCTGTTTGGGAGTGATTTATCATCAATCGAATTTCATTAACAACAAAACACTCAACAAGTACCCACCAATTTCTGTTTCCTTACTGTAGACACACAGTCTGATAACGACTTGTACTTGTTCTCCACAGACTGAACCTGTAACTGGACCTGAAATTATATAAAGGAGAGAGTTCAGTTTTCACTGTTACCATCTTTCTGTATGACAATCATTCTCTATAATTTATACTACACTTGTTCTCTACAGACTGAACCTGTAACTGGACCTGAAATAATACAGGGCTCTCACAGCCCATTTTGGGGCTGGGGCCCGTGGGCCTTAGAATTGGTAAAAATAATGGTGTTTTCCTTATAATTGGGAAAACTTGGGGTCTAAATTGGGAAAAAAAGATACCATTTTGCATCGGGAATGGGGCCGATATTTGGCCCCAAATCTGGCAGATCGAGAGCCCTGTAATATAAAGGAGAGAGTTCAGTATTCACTGTTACCATATTTCTATATGACAATCATTCTCTACAATTTATACTACACTTGTTCTCTACAGACTGAACCTGTAACTGGACCTATAGTAACGTAATATATAGCAGGTTAGTATTCACTGTCACCATCATTATATACTACACTTGTTCTCTACAGACTGAACCTGTAACTGGACCTATAGTAACGTAATATATAGCAGGTTAGTATTCACTGTCACCATCATTATATACTACACTTGTTCTCTACAGACTGAACCTGTAACTGGACCTATAGTAACGAAATATATAGCAGGTTAGTATTCACTGTCACCATCATTATATACTACACTTGTTCTCTACAGACTGAACCTGTAACTGGACCTATAGTAACGCAATATATAGTAGGTTAGTATTCACTGTCACCATCATTATATACTACACTTGTTCTCTACAGAACCTGTAGGACCTATAGTAACGCAATATATAGCAGGTTAGTATTCACTGTCACCATCATTATATACTACACTTGTTCTCTACAGACTGAACCTGTAACTGGACCTATAGTAACGCAATATATAGCAGGTTAGTATTCACTGTCACCATCATTATATACTACACTTGTTCTCTACAGACTGAACCTGTAACTGGACCTATAGTATATAGCAGGTTAGTATTCACTGTCACCATCATTATATACTACATATTCTACTGCCTGTAACTGGACCTATAGTAACGCAATATATAGCAGGTTAGTATTCACTGTCACCATCATTATATACTACACTTGTTCTCTACAGACTGAACCTGTAACTGGACCTATAGTAACGCAATATATAGTAGGTTAGTATTCACTGTCACCATCATTATATATAGTATTCACTAATCATTATATACTACACTTGAAGGGATTAAAGGAAGGGATTAAATATCTACAGCAATCTATACTACAGTGAACAGTCACTTTTTCCTGTTTTATTCATTGCCTAACACATACATATAATATGACATGCATGGTTCAACTATATTGTACGACATAATGCCATACCGTAGTATGTTACAAATATAATGTATTGTTGCACAACTGCATACAACGTACATTAAAATCCTGGTACATATACTTGAGTACACTTACCTTTACAGTGTCAAAGGGATGGCCAGCTATTACTCCCACAGAACCTAAACATATCAAATCAATGAGACACACAAAACAAGAATGAGTGATGATTTTCCAATTAACCATAAATCATATAAAGTCACAGTGAAAATCAACATCTAACTTAAACAGAGATTTCGGAGTGTTCATTTCCATCCTCACTACCTTCATTAATACATTTATGAAACAGAAAAATCAAAAATTCATTGACAAGTATTCTCTGTTATATTAGTGGTAAATAATAGTGATGAGTTTATTAATTTATTGTGTTCAACAAGTTTTACATCAGCTACAATGGCATTTTGGTCTTTCAGTGGACAAGCCCATTTGGTACCATATGGTTGATTATATATGACAGCTGACAGTGGTTTTCTACAGACGAACAATTATTTCACCTGAACTTCTTCAATACTTTAAGAGTATCACAACCCTTTGAAATGAAGATATTTTTGAAACATAATAAATAAATAGATAAAACCAAGTAATTCCTCAGGTTAAACATTGGACTTTCCATATCATTACACCTAGACTTATTGTCAAGATATTGAGTAATGTTTGACATCGGTTAATATATACACACTCTAAACCTTATAAAAATATGGGGTATCGATGTAAAATGAAAGACATTTATACACTCAATTTTTATTGGGTTTTCATATTGGATTTATTGTGTTGTGGTTATTAATTGATGTCATACATCACTCAAAATCCTGAAACAAAGTTCCTGTGATTATGATAGGAAATCACGCCTTCCTTATGAAGGGAAGTAACTCTCTGATGGAAAACCTAACATGGATGTTATTTTTTCTCTTGTAATTAAATGTGCCACAGCAACCTTTACCTCAATGATAAATATGCAACATAACAATCTAGAGATATTTATTGGAGAAAAAAATAAAATCCTGAACTGACCTACCTGCAATGGCTCCTGCCAAGTAGTCATTCAGTATATAGGAAGGACTCTTCTCCATCTTTGTTGTCAGCTTAAATCAATAACTAGTCTTTTTATCTGTAAGAGGAACAGAAAACCAATATAAAGTTAAGATTACCTCTGTAAATATAGAAAATAAGACAAAGTTTAGAGGAAAGATAAGCATCTTTTGCTGCGGAGTAATAACAAAGAAACCACCTAGCATACTTATAGGGAGGATCTGGACAAGTAACGGGGTAACCTGGAACATATCACAGCTACATCTCTCACCAGGTAAAGTAACGGGGTAACCTGGAACATATCACAGCTACATCTCTCACCAGGTAAAGTAACGGGGTAACCTGGAACATATCACAGCTACATCTCTCACCAGGTAAAGTAACGGGGTAACCTGGAACATATCACAGCTACATCTCTCACCAGGTAAAGTAACGGGGTAACCTGGAACATATCACAGCTACATCTCTCACCAGGTAAAGTAACGGGGTAACCTGGAACATATCACAGCTACATCTCTCACCAGGTAAAGTAACGGGGTAACCTGGAACATATCACAGCTACATCTCTCACCAGGCAAAGCAACAAGGTAACCTGGAACATATCATAGCTACATCTATCACCAGGCAAAGTAACAGGGTAACCTGGAACATATCACAGCTATATCTCTCACCAGGCAAAGTAACGGGGTAACCTGGAACATATCACAGATACATCTCTCACCAGGCAAAGTAACGGGGTAACCTGGAACATACCACAGCTACATCTCTCACCAGGCAAAGTAACAAGGTAACCTGGAACATATCACAGCTACATCTCTCACCAGGCAAAGTAACGGGGTAACCTGGAACATATCACAGCTACATCTCTCACCAGGTAAAGTAACGGGGTAACCTGGAACATATCACAGCTACATCTCTCACCAGGCAAAGTAACGGGGTAACCTGGAACATATCACAGCTACATCTCTCACCTGGTAAAGTAACGGGGTAACCTGGAACATATCACAGCTACATCTCTCACCAGGCAAAGTAACGGGGTAACCTGGAACATATCACAACTACATCTCTCACCAGATAAAGTAACAGGGTAACCTGGAACATATCAGAGCTACATCTCTCACCAGGCAAAGTAACGGGGTAACCTGGAACATATCACAGCTACATCTCTCACCAGGTAAAGTAACGGGGTAACCTGGAACATATCACAGCTACATCTCTCACCAGGCAAAGTAATGGGGTAACCTGGAACATATCACAGCTACATCTCTCACCAGGCAAAGTAATGGGGTAACCTGGAACAGCTACATCTTCCAACAGGCATACTAATTTGGGGATCTGGAACTTATTGGAGAGATCCCTCCCATTAGCCATAGTAATGAAGTAACCATGAACATATGAGAGTAATGTCTCCTGTTTAGGAACAAGAAAACCACCAGTCATACTAATAAGGGGATCTGCAACTTAATGAAGTTGTATATTATGTTAAGTAACAAGGAAGCCATCCAATATATTAATGGGGGGATCTGGAAAATATAACGGCTACCCAGGTATGTCCTGGGGTTAGTATGAGAAAACTTCCATGTATACTAATGAAGAAATCCGCAAAATACTGGAGCTATATCTCATGTTTGGTGACCATTAGGATGTCATGTCAAATAAAACAAGAGGTCCATGGGCCTTAGTAGTCATCTGACTGTAAAAGACCAGTAAATGATATGACAGCAGTAGTGGTAGGGGTACAAATTTTGAATTTTAGCAGTCAATGTGAAAAACAAAATCTGCTTTCTTCAAGCAGGCTCTTAACATTTTCACAGAATTTCAGTTCTTGGGACCAAGTTGACCTAGAGAAGCTTAATCAAATATGTCTTTTAAGATGGAAGCCATATCAGATTTTGGACTAACCCAAAAAATAACACCAATTTGTCATAACCATCTCGGGACCATTCTAGGCAACTTTGGACTATATGTGACTCTGGATATTGAAATGTTTAAAGTGTAGAAACTTTATGGATGACAGCCAAACAAATCACTCCTTTTTATGTTCCTAAATGCATTCTTTTTAAAACCAATATTTCAAGTCCATTTCAAAATTATTACCAAACATTTTTGTTGGCAAATAATAGCTAATTTCTTCTGAAATCACTTGGCTAAAAACAATGAGGGATATCTAAAAATTTTTCAAACCATCCTATTGCTTAAAAGAAAATATTCAAACCAAGTCCAACAAGTTCAAAAGAGATCAGTTGAAAATTGAAAGAAAAAGACATGAAACCAGAGAGTAAAAACAAGATATTTTAAAAGAAAGAGGCACAAAAGTATATAATGGATAAACAAAGCCATGAAATAGCTTCAGACAACATTGTCTTCCTTTATGATGTTCTGGTGACCAACTTATGTATACCACTGTTAAATTTACAGTCAGCTTTAAGACATTATGATGAGTGACCAAACTATAACCGTTTGGTTATCATATTCACACAACACAAAATAACTTACCGACTTTTGTGTACATTCCAGTCAATCTGTGAAGCTGGCCGGTCCCTTATTATCAGTTCTGCAAATAGAACAACGCCTTGATGAACTTCCAAGAAATTTATGCTGGGTATCAAGCTTAACCCAGTCTAGATGAAATGTGTTTCCAAAAAAAAATCAGATTTTTACACACCAAAAAAATCCTGTGCAAAATACATCTCTCTGGACTATATTCAATGCTTTGTTAAGTTTGATGAACAGCTGTGATGGATCATGGGCAAAGATCCTATCAGTAGTAATACTAGTGACCAGCTTCTTCATTCATTATCCACTATACAGATGTTACCAAGGAAACACAAAAGACTTCCATTTATTTTCATACAATGATGTACATAAGGTACATTGTGTATATCCAGCATTTAAGAGTTCTCCTCAAATTGTATAAGTATATAAAAGCATATTTACTAATGAAACAAAAGTTCACTCTAATAATAATGTTCCTAGTATTGTAAAATATATTCAAATTCAATCATACTTACAGAACCCCAGTTACGTTATCTTTTACCGATAGAAAATACCTTGTACAGTAGTGTTTGTCAAGCAAAATTATAGTTCATTTCATAATATCTATGATTATGTGTCTTTAGTATTTCAAATATATTACATGTATGCTCATTAATTCAGTACCATGTTATAAGAGTAATAATCCCATGCCCGGTTATGAGTCACAAGCATCTTTTGTAGTTTCGGATGAAATAAGAGATGAATAATTGCAGGGTTATGCAATTGCCCACAATTTTCTTGATACATTTGGTTTCAGTGATTTTATTCTATCCGTGAAAAATAGAACCTCTTGAAAATAAACCTCTGTGATATTTGTAAACAACCTCTACGACACCTGTAAACAACCCTGTCCAACATCTAAGCATTCTTTATCATATCATTCCCTGGTGTGTGTTTTATATTGTATAATCATTTATCTTCATATCTAATATTGTGCAAGTTCAATGAATACTTAAAATTAAAATCAATAAATTCCAACTTGATCCTTCCTTGAGCCAAAAAGAAGATATTTCTTAAATTGACATAGTATAGTGAAGCATGCACTTTATCAATTTAAAGTTATCTAAAAGTATTGATTAAAGATACATTAATTAATTTTTCCTTCATGACTAATGGCGCACCATGCAAGGCATCATGGTGAGTCAAAAATGTTGTTCATACACTTTTCTCCCCCATGAAAATTTTGAGAAGTTGGCAAGTATGTATACAATCTTTGGCCTGCATATATATGTAAGAACCCAGTCTATAGGAAACCAATTCAGCTTTTTCTCTACTTATAAAAGGTTTTACAGATTAACTTCATGGATTTTTACAAGATATCCCCTCCAGTAAAATTCAAACCAAAAAATGTTGATTGACAATTAAGATTTCTTTGAAGAAATTACTCACACTTAAAACCCTGTGGAGCTAAATTCCCAGTGGGTTACAGTTTTACCTGGAGATACATACATATATAAATATATATAATATATATATATACATACATCTATGTGGGTTACCTGAAATGGAGATAACATGTCACACAACAACTGCTCTCTTGTCAACTTCTTGGACATTCATACTGATGACGGATGGTACTTCTTCAACTTTTTAGAAAAACAAAAGTTTGCTGTTTTGGTGAACATAACAATATAGTTATAGCAATTTAGATATGGTCCCTGCATGAACAACCTGATTTTAAATAAATTGCTAAATAGCATGTCCATATCAAATCAATTCAAATTATAGGAGTTATAATTTCAATCTATAAAGAGCCCAGCTCTGAGATGCCACGAAAACATGAGTGAAGCTCTTTCTAAAACTGAATAATGCCTCTAACCATCAACAGAATTGCCTCCGTTATCCAAGATAATCATACAATCCTTAATTTGAAAAGACAGTATTCCTAAGACATCTGAAGAATACCCCTGAACGGAAGGGAGATGTACTTTTATCACAAACACAAAAGACTTTACAGAATTACCTAAAATAACTGTATGTTAACTAACATTTTAAGCCAATCTAATTGTAATTAAAAATTTCCATTGTTTAAAAGGGTAAAAAACAACATTCCGTTATGACAATGCCAATCATTAGCAATGTCAGTACAACATATACACAAGCACAAAAATTGCTTACTGAAACACAGAAAATACAAACATTTCTATTATTAAATGCTATAAAAATCAAACACAGATTAAAAAAAGATTTTTGCTGTTACATTCGCTTTGTATTTGATCTAAGCTAATTGTGGGTAATCAGTAACATGCTGTGTGTAATATGGGAGGGGACAATGTACGGCTTACTGTCGTTTTTGACATGTATCCATATTGCAATGTATACATACAACACAAGTTTCCAGCATGTACCTAGACATATTTTTTTAAAAAGTTTTGTTATGTTTAATCACGCGTATTGAATTACTGTTTCGCAGGTACAATATGCTGGTGTTAAAATATAACGGTCAGCCTTTTGGCAACACTATACTCTTTTCAGGCATGGTCTGTTTCATATCAAATTACTCTCATGAGCCTATAAATAAAATGTAGTATCAACCTTTTGGAGAATTAACGTCACGTTGACCAGTTATATTTCTATAATCACTAATAGCATAATGAACTTGTGCAAGTCTATGATGTATCCTACTTTCACTTTCGCAATACAAGTCTTTAGAAATAAATGTTTGAACAAAATAGATGATTTAAGTTGCGGTTCCAGTACCACAATACGTGACCTTGTATATATAGTCACATGATGGTTTGATCAAACGTTATGGATTTAAAAAGACTTCAAACTTCAAAAAAAAAATTTGGTGTTATTGACATTATTCGGAGCGCCCCCTGTCAGCTACTTAACATGAATTCCCCGGATGTTGTTTTCGCAGACAATTTTCCAAATGTCATCAATAGACAAACGTTAATCACTCTCCTATTAGGAGTTGCGCAAATGTAAGAATTAACCTAAATGAACACATGAACAATGATGAGTTAAAATTTAAGTGATTACATGTGAACATTAAGGAGATGTGTGTTAAAATGGTACTGTTTGGTGCTTGTTCTCCCACTGTTGAATCATGTGTTTCCGCCATTACGTGGCTTACAACGCATGCGCACCGACGGAACTATGGGTAATTTTTCTCGCCCACGTGATAATCAACCAATCGCAGTGCAGAATTTTCCTATGACAAGTTGTTGTTCAGCCGTGGTTGATAGTGGATCGCCGACGATGACGGTAGTACCTGAACTTGTTGATTGAAATATATCAAAAGCCAAAAAGATCCAATAGGATATCTTCTTGTGGGAAGTGTTCCGTAGACTTTGAGGGTCTTCCGTGAAAAATCAAGATGGTGAGTCTCCGTCATTTCTCTCTGCTTTGGTTTCGATCGTCAGTCAGTTTAGGCGCGTCAGTAATGGTTCTTATAACCACGAACATGTCTTGTTCGATTGATGTTATTCTGGTGTTTCTGTCAATACGTTATAAATGTAGGTAGTTTGGTTCTATGTACACTATGCGTTTATATGTAAACATAATTAACGGCTATCCGACGAAGTGTTAGGTTTTGTCTAACCACGTAACATCGCTGGCCTGTCAGCAGTTTTGTCTTGGTCGACATTATGGCAGCTGGGATGCACCGATGTAAACAACCTTGCAGATCCGCCGGTTGTCGTAGCCCAGTGACCTCCACAGCGAATCGAGTGCAGCAACTGCTAGCTGCACTGCGCCGTCTGACATTTATAAGTCTGAAACATGGAAGCGATAACATATTGGGTCATTTGATTTAATCCCAACTTGTTCACAATGTCATGAAGGCCAATCAGCTGTGTAGCCCTTATGGCAGCCATGTCATAAAGCCCCAAAAAAAAAGATATCGGTTGTGCTGGGGCTGCTACAAAAAAACTGTGTACTATTTCATCTTTATTTCCCCCCAATTTTCAGAAATACTCTTAAGAATTGTGTTATTCTGTAGTGAGTGTAGAGTAATATCTTTGTTTTATGTCATTTCCTTATAAGGCTAATTGGAACACATTACACAGTAGATACTGTCACCTGGAAATTTGTGAATCCGCTGAATAAAGGACTTAATAACAATAAAGTTGAATTGCTTATATATTTTCTTTTGGCATTGTGATGACTAATCTTCAGGAAGACAAAGAAAGCAAATATCAGACTACAAAACATGTCACTAGATTTGTTATAATAGTTTTTTTTTCAGCAGGGCAGAGCTTACTTAAAAATATATCAACATATTCTTAAACCGAACTTTGAGGTATTTGAATATTATTTTAAAAATTGTAATGGGTATATTCATGACTGGTCACAAGTTGATTTTAGTTAATATTTCTAATGTGGAATTGTTATTAAGAGTTAGAAGTTTGATTAATGCCTTGTAGATAAATTTCGGTTTTTCCTGATTCAAATGTTCATTAAGACTTCACATGGATATGTACCAGCCAAATTGACCATTCTTGTAATCTGTTACAACTTCCTTTTGAGAACAGAGAAAATAAGAAAGGATTGTGTCCACTAGTGTTAATGTGTTGAGTTCTGATTTAGACATAATGATCAACGACATCATTAGGAAATCCACAAAAGCATCCATTGAAGGAATTACACCCTGAGTGGATTTTCAAACGACCACAGGGAAAATTCACCAACAACAGCCTAAGAATTTCTGATGGTTGGGGTGTCTAGAAAGCTGCAGAGGATTTTCAGACAACACCAGAGTTAACCTTTGCTTAGCAACCTTTACCAACAACTATTCAATGATTTCCATCTTACAGAAATATGACATGGTCTTCGAGTATGTTGCAGTAGGGAGAAACTGTAACGTTACATAGATCTAAACAGACAAAAACATGGTCAGTAGTCCCAAGACCATTTCTTTTCTCTTATATTGACCGAGGCAACAAAGATGAAAACCTTATGAAGACTGTGTATAAATAGAGGGCATTAATTTTTGTAACTTCTGTGTCAATTTTATCAATATTCCACAATTACAAGCCATTGCTAATGATATTAATTTGGGATGTGTATACCAAGTTTTTAGAAAGACATTCATCTGATCTTTATAAAACTTCATTTACATTAAGCAACTATAACCCAAGTTGTGCCTTTCACTTTTGGCTTGCTTTCAGTCTTGATGTTTTTTCTGATGCTACGGAAACAATGTCAGAAACCTTAATTTACTGTTTACAAGATTACCAGACTTCAACATAACCATTCAGACATCTCCGTGAAACTTGTATCCTTTCCAGGCTAGTGTTGTAGTTATGCCTTTTGCTACTTGCAATGTTTCTATATTTGCAATTTTCTGTGTTGCCAGTGGAAAAGACAGAAATCAAATATGTAATTTTTCGAAGATTTTCCTGTCTTTATCTTGATAACCATTCATAAAAATCTTTTTAAGGAGATTTAGGACAAACTCCAAGTAAGCAGTGGACACCAATTTTGAGATGTTTATTTATTTTTAAGTGGTTAAGACATCCTCCAAACTCGAACAAAATATAAACTCTTCCACGGCCGACAAAAATCATATTGAAAAGTTGAAGAAAGGAACATGATCTTAATATTGTTATGAGTATTGCAGATTTTATCTTGGTAGCTAGGAGGTGTCAGTGTTAATTGATCAATTTGCAAGAGGTTCCTCAAAATTTATCGTTTTGCTGTTTCTGCTTTTTGTTGATTTTTTTTTTTCAATTGCAGATCAGCCAGCTTTTGGTGTTCAAAGACAAGATAACGTTTTAGCAGAGATCAATTGATATAATTAATTAATGCTCTTGATTTCAGGCAGGGGATGATCCCCCATTCCTTGTGGTAGGAACTGAAGTCAGTGCGAAATATCGAGGAGCCTTTTGCGAAGCAAAAGTAAAGAAGTTGGTGAAATGTGTGAAGTGTAAGGTAAGCTTACTTTAAAGATGAAATTATTTTCAGGACAGATTTATGTTCGTGTTCAAAACAGGAACAAATTTTTAAATTAGCAAGTTCAAAGTAATTGTTTAAGGTATGAGCTCTCAACCAATTCAATCTTTGGGAACTGACACAAACTGATGCTGAATTTTTTTTTGTATAGATATTTCTGAAGGAAACCCAGTCATCACTTGTTGTCACTGATGATGGCGTGAGAGGAATCCTGAAGGTAAATTTTGTTTTCTGCATTAAAATAATTATTTAATAATTAAATCATAACTGTTTTCTTCTGTTCATTGTTTATTATGCAAGGAATGTGCAGTATTTATGTTGATTTATTTTCAGAGATTCTTGTCCATTGTGGAATGAATTTTCAAAATTATTTTGCTGTAATTTTGTCTTAAATCTTCCTTTCTAATAACTCAATATTTTTATTATGATTATAAAGAAAATGAAAGTATAAGTAGAAAGATAATTTATATTTGAATTTTTTTTTTATATAGAATGGATCTACAGTAGAAGTTAAAAATCCGGAGACAGGCATGTTAACCGAAGGTGTCATCAGTAGACTTACAGACACCAGCATGTATACTGTTGGTATGTATTAGTAACAGACTTAATATTAAATATATTGATGGTTTCTTTTTGTATGATTCACTATTGATGTTTTTCCTTAATATCTTGAGTATTGCATTATCTTTTTGGCTGGTAATATTTGTCGAATATGGAAAGCACTTTGAAATTGGTAAATGTCTTTTCAATTTTTTATTCGATTTTGAATTTGCAGTGTTTGATGATGGTGATGAGAAAACACTGAGGAGGACTCAACTCTGTTTAAAAGGAGAAAAGCATTTCATTGAAAGTGAGGTAAGTCTTAAAAAAATAATGGTTTGTCCCTATACACAGGTTCTTTGAAATGATCATTTATTGATAACCATCTGCCCCCATTTTTTGGGACAGACTTAGATAGGTTCTAGTATAATATTACTATTTTCTTTTCAGAAAGAAACACATTTGCTTGCATTGCATAACTTCTATTTGTCAGCTTGTTGTATTTGAAAACCTTTGCTTATTTGTTACAGACTTTGGACAATCTGCCTCTGTCTCATCCAGAACACTTTGGAACTCCTGTGATGAACAGCAAAAAGGCGAAGCGTGGAGGAAGACATAGCATGGGGTAAGTTGAAAAATCAGCAGCATTAATTTAACATAACACAATTATCTCGGTAAAGGTGAGGGTTCCCCAGACTCATGATGGTTAAAAAAAGGCATATACAAGGATTAAGAAGCTGAGGGATAGGTCTAATGAGAGACTTTAGTGTCCATGATAGTGAAAAGAACACAAACAAGAGTGGAGCTGATAATGATGTTCATGGAAATTACACTGACTGTATATCACAAAATTACTACAGTACAATTGTCAGCATCAAAATATGAAAACACTTGTGTTTATGGGTTGGTCACCAGGTCTGCTTTGATAGATTAAAGGATCGTAAGAAGTTTCTAATTCCTTGCCAGAAATTCAACTGCTTATCATTTAAAGACATACATACAGGACTTGAAATTCTATGAGTACCCCATTGGGAACCACTATGAGGATCTGGAATTTCTTACTTTGAGCATGGGTTCACCTTGTTGAGCTGGTGTGTAAATGAAAAAAGATTTAATCTGACCTTCAATTTGATCTACATGAAACAAAAAAAAATTGTCCAGACTATGTCTCCAGTCATACACTGCTACCCACTTGAACTTCATAATTAGAGAATTAATTCACCTTGTCAATTTGATGTATCATTTATCAATTGTTGCTCATTCTGACCTACATTTTTAGTGTTGACCTACATTAAATAAAAATTTTGTCGGAGTTCCATCTTCAATACTTCTAGTTTGTGGAACTTTATACTTGGAATATGGGTTAACCTTGGTTATATGTTGCGTCATGTATCGTAACGCTCTATATTTTGACCATTGATTTACATGAGAAAAATTGGAAAGATTGTCAGAGCTTTATCTACTGTTACATATTGTCACTGGAACTTCAGACATGGGGTATGGACTCACCTTGGTGAGGCCATGTATTGATGGGGGCATTTTCTTGATCTGTCTATAGCAATACATAGGCAGTTAAAAATCAACACACACAAAGAATATTTTAGATAATTTTCTTTTGGTAACATTTGTATATGGTTTTTTTTATATTGATACACCAGAAATGATGAAGAAGAAGATACAAGCTCTGATGAAAGTATCCCTAAACGTGCTGTGTACAAGGGCAGGTTACAGAATCTGGTAGGGAAGGTGATGTTGACTGAGATGGGAGACAAGCGTAAACAACAGGTGCCTGTCTTAGTGGTTCTGCCAGATGCTCACACCACTGAACTACGCACCAAGGATCACCTGCTTATCAAATCATTCAAAGATGGCAAATTGTAAGTAGTTTTGATAACATTACGTACAGAAATTAGCAAATTTCAATTTGTCAAGTTATATGGTATTGGCTTTTAAAAAACATGGATATATTTAACAAACAATTAGTCACATGTTAAATTTAGTCATTTTCTTGCAGCTACTCAGTGGCTCGTAAAGACATGAAGGAGTTTTCCAAGGATACAGTGCAGAAAAATGAAGATAAATCTTTGAAAGCAGGTTAGTTTAATTTTTGAAAATCATGTTTTTCTGATTAAGGAAGATGTTATCTCGTGAAATTTGTTGTCAAACTTGGAAATAAAAAAAAACTTTTTAAAACACATTTATGATATGGATTGTAAATCAGTGTCATGCAAAGGCTTTATTGTAACAGAACATGTGAAGGTAGTAGATACATTTGGAATCCAATGGCACTGTCAAATGAATGTCTTATGACCAATGCTATCCATTCAATCAATACCAAATACCTATGTTTTCCTTCATACAATAGCTTTTGAGAAATGCATCGCCTATTATGACAACCAAGACCTGCCGACCTCTTGGGAGAGAGATGAGCTCCTGGGAACAGATGAAGAAGAAATAACAGATGATGAAGAGGTAATTCATTTGTTACATAATTTGATGTTTTAGTCTGAAAAGCATTTTTCTGACTTAATGAAATAAATTGAAGTTAATCATGAATTATTGATTTTTACTTGCTGAAAGTGACTGGTCTTTGTTATTTCAAGCTCAAAATCAGTACTGTTACACATATATTATGCAGCCATTCTTTCTTTCTTTTAAGTCCTCTGATGATGAGCCAAGTGAAGAGAAGGACAGATTTGTAGCTCAGCTGTACAAATTTATGGATGACAGAGGTAAGAATATCAACTTTCATATCCACTTGTTTTCCCCATATCTGGATTATTGATGGAGTCCCATCTTATGATTCAGTTCAGTTTCATATCCTTCAAATTTATTAAACTTAACTCAAATGTAAAAGTGTTGCAAGTCTATTTGTCTGCTGGCTTATTCTTTGAAGTAGGTAATTGAATAAACCTGAGATTGATACAAATCTTGTATAAGCTTGTGCATTTGAAACTACCACTATTTATAAGTTGAGACACATATTCTCCCATGTGTTAAATCTAAATACTGATAAAGTGTTACTAATGTGAAGAACTAATTGTGAATCAGTCAGATAGGATAGTTGTAACTCTGTCCTTCTCTGATTACATTAAAACAAAGGCTCTCATCAGTTCATAATTTCATAACTTAATGATTTGTTTAATATTTTCAACAGGTACCCCAATCAACAAGGGACCAACACTTGGAAATAAAGACCTGAATCTGTATAAGCTCTTTAAAGTAGTACAGAATATTGGTGGATATAACAAGGTATATCATCATCTCATCCAATAAGAATTTGCTGTAATGATTATTTAACTATATTACACGGTTTGTTCAAAATATTATCATGGTAAAATAGTATTGAATCAGATTTTTGTGGTAAGCGATCAATGTTATTATGTCAAGGGTGAATTTTATCACTTTTTTAACCTCTCATGTAGATGAAATAATGAATTTTACCATATGATTTAAGTAATGTCAATTAGGTTCAAATTCACATTATCAAAGTAAAAATTTCCAAGGAATGATAAGGAGTATTAAATACTTTTTCTGATAAAGGGGTGGGATATGTCTTTGTACTTTTTCTGATAAAGGGGTGGGATATGTCGTTGTGATTTTTCTGATAAAGGGGTGGGATATGTCTTTGTACTTTTTCTGATAAAGGGGTGGGATATGTCGTTGTGATTTTTCTGATAAAGGGGTGGGATATGTCTTTGTCATCGCCTGCTTATTTTACTTTTATCTTTCAATAGATATATTTGATGACCTCATAATTAGAGAAAAAAAAATGAAAAATAAGTTATCTAACAGAGAATTTTTTCCCTAGGTGACAAACCAACTGAAATGGCGAGGTGTTTATGCAAAGATGAGTCTACCCCCTTCAAACACAGCTTCACATCAAATCAAGAATGCATATAAGAAGTACCTTCATGCATTTGAAGATTTTTATCGTAAACTTGGTAGCTCTATGGGAACAATCAGCCGGCCTGGGAGGAGTAGAAGTCACTCTGGTAGGGGGATACATGTACCTTTCAAGAAGGAACCTGAAAAGAAAGGAAAAGATTTAGTAAAGAAGGACGAAGTCAAGGTAATGAATTTCGTGCACAAACATATATTTGAATTTTTTTCTTTTGATTTAAGAGTGGCATTTCTGTTTAGTGAAATATATGTTGACATAATGCTGTGGATTTGATGCCAGTACTAATATTCTTGAGTATAAAATGAGGAAGGTAGAGACATATTGAATGAAGACTAGTTATTATGGAAATGTCTGCTTTGGAAATAATGATAATTTGGATAACAGATTAATATGTGTGGTATATATGAATGTATTATTTTCAGGAGTCAGAAGAAAAGCCTGAGTCAGATACTGGGGAGATAGAGGGAAAAGAGGCTCAGGAGACAGTAGTTAAAAGGGAACGTTCACCTATGAAGCGAATCATGAGACACGAAGTAACACCAAAGGTAGATGAGAAAGCAAAGAAAGAAGAAGTAAAGGAAAAGAAGGTTGAGAAAGAGGAATCAACACCTGTAAAGAAAATAGTGAAAAAAGAAACTGTAAAAAAGGATCCCGATAGTGGTAAAAAGACCGCTAAGACAGTGAAAAAGGAAAAGGAAGAAGAAAAGAAAGCCAGGAAAGAGATGTTAGCAGATCAGCAGAAGGAAAAGGCAAACGAGGAAAAGGTGAAGGAGAAAGCTCCACAGGAAAAAAAGGTTTGTTTCTAATGTAGTGCATTTATTGCTTTACCAGAAAATGATGCAAAGAAGCCATGTTTTCATGTTTAAGCAAGTTTATTAATGTTGTTCTCTAAAATGTAAATCGGTATTTGTAATTCATACTGTTTTATTTTGATAGGTTGTACGGAGACGGTCTATGAGGAAAGATGAGAAAGAATCGGACTCGAAAGGCGATGAAGAAAGTTGTAAGGAAGAGGAGGTGAAGAAAGAGAAACCCGTTGAGAAAGAAACTAAAGTAAAAGCTAAGCTTGTCGTCAAAGAAGATAAGAAAGATAAAAAGGAAGATAAGAAAGAGGACAAGAGAGAAGTGAAAATAACAAGAAAAGAGTTAAAGAAAGTTGCCAAAGCAGAAGAGGAACAAATAGAAGTTGAGAAACCTAAGGTAGGGAAGAAAGATGGAAAGAAAGCTAAAGTAGAGGAAGATAAGTCTGAGGGAAGTGAGTCAGAGAAGCCAAAAGGTATGCAGAAGAAGGAAGTGCTGAAGAAAGAGGATCAGGATAATGAAGGAAGCTCTGGTGGATCTAAGAAAGAAATCAAGGAAGCCAGGATAGAGAAAATGCAGGTAGATGAGGATAAGGAAGAGGAGGGTGATGAGTCTGAATCAGAAAGGAAATGGTAAGTTCTGTTTTACAAACTTCCATGTTTTAAATAATAGAAAGGATCTTAAAGTGATATTGACATTTAGTTAGAACCCTTCCTGAAGATGTTATCACAAGATAATCTCAGTGTTGTAATCCTCAATTCAAAACAGTTCTGTACTTGCATATTGGTGAATGATCGTTGTCCATAACGTGCAATATTTACTTGAAAGTTCTCATGTCCTTAGTAACTTCTGATAAAAAATTGTGATACATTGTTCAGTTGCAAAAATCTTCCGTAATTCCAACCAGTAGTTGATCACAGACATCAGTTTCATGGGATTTTAAATGGTTGCCGTAGTTTGGTATCACGTCATTAGTTTGATGAAAGCTGTAGCTTTGGCAAATCATTATTAGAGGAAAGAAAATTGGTCTGGCAAATTGTCCATTTATAGTTCTTTAACAATTTGACAGATTTAGAATACTATCAGTTCATTTTAAAGGTTTGAGTCAACTTCTTAATAAGTAGTGGGATATCTTCTCTACCATGTCAGTATTTCCTTTTTAGGGCTGAAGATGTGGAAACCAAAACCGATATCAATGCTGAATTTCCCAACGGTACTAGGCTTCAGGTTCGCTACGGACGAGGCAGAAATCAAAAGGTTTATGATGCTAAGGTATGCTGTGAATTTTCCTCTTAAATATGGAATTAACAAACTTAGCGTGCTTAGAATTAATGTTTCATAAGTAAACAAATAGCTAAGGTGTGTCATAAATTGATATTATGATGCATGTATGTTTTTTTTTTTATTTATGAAAATTTCACTGATATCAGAATTTGTCCTATAACTATGTGCCTTATCAACATTTTCAATTTACTGATTTCCATTACATGTATCATGCTTGTTAAACTTACCTTGTCCTTTCTTGTGGTACCAAAAAATCTGATGGTGGGGGGGAAATACCTTGCTTATTTCATATTGATGTAGTGTTACTTTATTGTGTTGATGTTTTGTATCTCTGTTTTAGGTTGTAGAAGCAGGTCTGGACAGTTCGCAGGTGCAGTACTTGGTACATTATGCAGGATGGAACATGAGGTTTGTAACTCTCATTGGATGTTACAGTGTTCTGTCTAGACCAGTCAGATATATTTGAAGCTGATTTCCCTCTCTTTGCTAGGTGTTACTAATGCTTAGAAAGCTAATTGATGTTTCATTTAAGAGAAAACATTTGAATGGGAATTTATAAAATTTATGAAAACATTGCAGGAAAGGGAGAAAAAAAGTGTTTATGTTATGTCTACTATATCCTGTACAAATGTTAGAAAAACATTGCAAATACTGTATACTTCTAGTTAAAAATATCTGTCCCCGTACAATGTTTTCTGATGTCTGGACTAACCAGAAGATTGTGTAGGATGGAAGTATTGACAGAGAAGTTAAACAGCAAACTTTGCCTTTTCTATTAAAGGTATGACGAGTGGATCAAGCCTGAGCGCATTGTGAATGTCATCAACAGGCCCGACTCGGACAAGAAAATGAAGGACTGTTCACCAAAATCATCAAAGCAGCAGGTGTGTTGAAAATAACGAATACAATAACATACCCAAAACATTGCTTTCGTCTAGACTAACCTCTTGGCCACACAGTTTGTTCAAGTAAATGCCTTGACATGCTTTAAAAGTAGGTCTAAGGAGTAGAATTGATTTGAAATCAAGAATAAGATGAGAGACAGTGATGGTGATACTTAGTCTGGTATATAACGTTTCTGACTATATAGTTTTGACTTTGACCAAGTTTTTGAGAGATGGTTAGAAGTAACATTCAATAGGCCTGTTGACTTCACAGCAGCTACTATCGAACATCTTTGACACAAGAGGTTGAGAACATGAGTTTGAAATAATATACATTGACTGCAGATATTTCATTACTCCAATTTTTGTTTTGTAAAGGTGTTATAGGCGGTTTAGGTAAAAAACTACCTATTGCCATCATGGTTTTCCTGTCAACATCTGCTGTGCAAAAACTTTTACTTCAAAACACTTCTATTCCCCAAAGCTTCTATTTCAAACTAAATTTGGCTTCAAACATCAAAGGGGAAGGTCTATCGTGATATATATTAAGTTATGGCTAAGGGTCAAAGGGCAAGGGTAGTTGAGGGAAATAGGAGAATTAAGCTTTAAGATTATTCTGCTCTGATATGCATGGACAGATTTTAACCATAGTTGGCCAGAAACATCATTGTGAGGGAGCAATCAATACCTAAATATAGTTGTGTTGTTCATGTTTATTTTTTTTTTTTCATTTGATATTTTGTGAAGAAAAACAACATTGCATTTTGGTCAGATGACTGTCAAGGCCCATGGGCCTCTTGTTATTTCATTTGGAGAGTAATCGACAATAAATACTTCCTATCTTGAGAGTTTTAACAAGAAATATCTACTTTTAACCCATGGCAAGACTTGGAAATTCCATACTTATACCACATAGGTGGAGATATCATTGTGAAACAATTAGAGTAGATTCTTTATCATAATAAATAAATTGAGAAATGTGACTATGATGATCAGGAAGTCCATACAGCTATGTCATTTGACTCTGACCGGAGAAACAAACTAAGTCACACATATTCTATATTGACTGCTTACTTTTTTTCCTTGCGCTAATCTGCGGTATTTTGATTTTGACATCTACAGCAATAATCAGTTTTGTTTCTAATATTTCAAAATGCATTGCTGTAGCAGTGGTCGTTGATGATTTGTTTATTTTCATTATAATAATTTTAGATGCAGATTATCAATAAAAAGAGAGGCCGGCCTGGTTCAACCCTATCACAGCCTAGCCCACCAAAGCCCACCATCATCGTGGAATCGCGTCCTGGACCTGTGAAACCCAGGTCACCAGCATCGAGCACAAAACCAAAGTCCAGACCCACCAGATCCAACAGTGTAGAATTTAAAGTCATAGATGGATTACCACGTAAGTGTATTACTCTATATTACTATTACTGCAGTTTGGAAAAAGAACAACGTTGTTTGATATGCAAACTGAAATTATAAGCAATCACAGATCAAGAGGTTGTGCAGAAGCATTTAAAACTTGTTGAATGTAAACCTTCAACCTTGTAAAGCAGTGAAAATCTTAATTACACTTGGAATGACTACATCTTTGTTGCATATTGGTTTCAAACCACTTTTTTAACCTTTACCTTCAATATTTTTAGCTAAGTGGAGGCGGACAAGGAGAAACTCCGGTGTTACAGAATCTGATGTCAATTCTCAAGGTTAGTTGGGAGATGTAAATGTTACATATATAGGAACAATAGGAGTTTTATGAAGTATTGAAATATTTTAATTTGGGAACAAAGATGTGTTTATTTTTATGAAAGTATTAGTGTATCTTACTGAAGTGGTTATCATATGTTAGAGTAACAATTTAAAGAGTGATACATTATTATTACAACATATTCTGTCCAGACACATCAGCAATAACATCACAAATCTTAGGTGATGAAAATAACAAGGGTGTTTGCTGAAGTTTGAATGACGGCCATTCTAGATCAGTAGGGGAACACATGATTTCTCTTACTTTTTTGCTGAAAGCTGAAATGTGATGCTTTGAGAATGGATGGGATCATAGTAAAAATGTTCAGAATTTCCTCAGCACTTTTTCAAAATTCCATAAAATAGACTACACTTTTTTTTTATTAAATGTCAAAGCTTGTAGGTATACAAATAACTTTATGTGTGTCCAATCGTTTATTAACCTTGTAACACAACTTAAGTAGCAGTGCGCTATTGTAATCCATTCTCAGGTAGCACTCTTTGTTGAAATGTGTGAAATTCTGTCGTAGGGCAAAAATGTCTGTACAGGATATAAAGCTAAGTGTTATGTTCAAATCATGATGGTGTCAATTACTGTGTTGCCGCTAACAATATGCGTGAAAAAACTTTGATTCATAGAGGGGTATATTAGTGGTAAGATACAGGAATAAAATCAGGACCAGGCAAAAAATATGATACATTGAGAAATTTGAATCATCAAAGTTCAATTTGTAGAAGTTTGAATGTAATAGAATCTGGAAAATTTAGACTATTAGAAATAAATGGTAACATCGAAAAGAGCTATTGATATAGAATCAGTAATATTGAGACTTCCAGCATTATCTGGTGATAACAACAAATTCTCTTGTCATTGTGCAGGTTCAGATTCAGAGGACTTTGATCCATCTGACCTGGATGCAGATGAAAAGGAGGATATGTCTGCAAGTTCACCAGAAATGGAAGAATTAGAGAAAGACACAAGTATGGACTCGTTTGATGAGGATGAAGACAAGGGAAAGGAAAGGGAGGTCGATGTATCCTTAGATATGCCAAAGCTGGAAAAGAAGGAAGATGAACCAGAACTTTCAAATCTAAAAGAAATCAAAGATGTCTCTGCAGAACCAAAATCAAAATCCCAAGTCATAAAGACATCTAATAATGTAGAGGTTACAGTTGATGATGATACCACTGTAACAGCAGAGGTCGATAAGCAGGAGGGGGAAAAACCAGAAAACGACCCCCTGGAATCTGCTCCTCTGTTAGAGGCAGTGGAGGATCTTCCTGTGCAAGCAGCAGCAGAACCAGAAGGCCAGGATACTTCCTCACTTGAAGTAAATTCGTCAAAAAAGGATGTGTTTAAATGGGACATAGACGAGGATGAGGGAGACGGAGCTACAACAAAAGAAGCTGCAGCTGATGCTGCAGATTCCTTACAAGAGCCTGAAAATACCTCGTCGGACATTGTGTCAGAAAATGTGGAAAATGATGAGGATATGCCACCTGTGATTGCACCTGTTTTAGAGAAACAGGTGGACCAGAAGGAAGTTTTGAATGTTGACATTGACAAACCAGCTCCAGAAATTCGACCTGAAGTTATCACAGAGAAGCAACAAGAAAAAGTAGAGAAAGTAGCTCCTGTTAGTGACGTTTTCGATAAATTTGAATTTCGGGATGATGAGGAAGAAATAACTTTACCTGACCTAAGAGCAGAAGCAGAGAAAGAATTGAAGGAAAAACTGAAGCAAGAAGCTGTGGAGATGGAAAAGAGAATAGTGAAAGGTAAGAAGAAGGAGATAAAGGAAAAGAAAGAATGTAAAGAAAAGGAAAAGAAGGAAGTAAAAAAAGGAAAGATGACCATGGCAGAAAGAAAAATGGTTATATTACCTGAAGGAACACCAGAGGTTGAATATGAACCTCCACAGAAAAAAATGAAAGAAGAAAAACCGCCAGTGGAGAAGATTCCCGAGGCATCTACTGAGACAGCCATGTCAACATTAGACAAAGTGATCAGCAGTGTATGTGATAAAGCCAGGGAGTTTGTGATGGAGGAGACAGAGGGGGAAAAGAAAAAAGTTAAGAAAAAAGTAAAGAAAAAAGAAGCAGAAACAGTTACTCCAGAGGTTAAAAAAGAGACGACACGGAAGGAATCTGGTAAAGGTCTGAAGGTAGTAAAAAGTGAGAAAATTCCTAATAAAGGCAAAGGTAAAAAGAATAGAGAAGGTGGCGAAGGAGAAACGGAACAAATAATGGACAGTTCAGGTGGAACTTCAGTCAAAACCGACAGTAAAAATGAGTGTTCAATGTCTCCATCAAATTCATCACATGATGTGGGCAGTGATAAAACTAAAGCTGTGATAAATCCTTCTTTAGACAGTAACCTACAGATGCTTTCGGGCGTGGAACTTTTGTCAGGTATAGCTTTAATGAATGCAAGCGAGGTGATCAGTGGTAGAATGGACTTTGGGGATCCTTCAAAGGAAGCGAGTAATAGCTCTGCTGTGAATACTGTGTTAGACAACACCCCACCTACCACACCTGAGCATGATGACTCAGATGGTGCTCAGTGTGCTACTCGGGATCATTCCTCATCACAAGAGTCTCAAAATAAATCTGAAATTGACAATGGTGCTGAAAATGACCGGCAATCAGTAGGGGGGGAATCCCCTCATGGTAACGCTAGTCCATCGTCAAACGATGGCAGTGTTGGTAGTGGTAATGTGGCTTGCTCTGAGAGCAGCAATTTAGATGTGCCAGTATCCTCAAATCTCGGAAAACGGAGAAAAGAATCTGAAGAGCCTACGCCAACAAAGAAGAAGAGGAAAGGAAAATCAAAAACAACATCTGAACGCAAAACATCAAAACCTACAGGTATGGTGTACTACGTTTGTAATTAGGAGGGTAGAAAAGTCATTACTAGATGTAATTGAGACGTTGATCACCATTCCTTTCTGTGGTCTTTGCCTGTTAAGTTGACCCATAATGAAATAATATCTATTTGCCTATATATGCATGTATATGACTTATGCACTTGTGTATATATACTAAACCAGAATTATGTAAGAAAAAAAAATCATCTTTGTGGAAATGTATTAATTATACATGAGGACATCCTAAATAATTTTAAAGCATATTGGAAGCAAGCCTTCTTTCAATATTTCAACAAAGTAAAATTTGTTCTGTTGTTGCCAATTGCGATGTACTTCTTAAATTAGAATGCACTTTTGGTCTGGTTCCTATAAAATAGCTTTATGATATAATTTTTGTATTCTATACAAAGCTGCATAACAAAATGAAGGTACAGAAAAAACAAGCTTTCAAAAGTGGTCTCCAGTTTACTGTCTTGAGGAATACATTGTTGATATTTCTTTCCAAGTGGCCATTTGGAGTTTCAACTTTTTAAAGTTTGATTTTTTTTTTGAGAACTACCTAAAATGTGTTAAGCATTAATCCTGCAGTACATCACAAAATTGAGAATAATAAGAATTCCATGATGACTGTCAGTGGCAATTTTGGATTTGGATAACTGATTGATTCATCATAGAGAAAAATCCAGCTTAGACACTAAGATCCCACCTACGGAGTCTCTTGTTTCCTAAGTCCCGCTCTTAGTCCATTCACTACATCACCACAACCTCATGTATGGTTTCTCCAGTAGGTAGTGACAGTGATGAGGGTAACGAGGGAGGATGCAATCAAGACTCTGCTTCATCAAACAGCAAATCAACATCACATTTATCCGGTTCAGGTCATTCACCACGTCCATCCCGATACAATCTTAATCTTGGTAAGTTTTCATCTACATGTTTCAGTATATAACTGATGCCTTTATCCATTGTTAAAGTTCACATTACTGGCAAAGTTTGACTGAGTTGTTTTCTGTAACCCATGGCAATTAAAAAATGATAGGGCTGATTGTGTTGATGGCTATAACCTATGGTGGTTGAAAATTAAAGGGCAGATTAGGTTTTGTTGATGTAAACATCATTAATAACTAATTACAGTGGTAGATAACATTTTATATAAAGTTCACCATCCACCAAATTCACATTTCTGTAATAATTGATAAGTTTCTGGTATCAAGATAAAAAATTTTGTTTATGATTTCAGAGGAGGGAAAATACCTGGAGGGTGAGAAAAGGATAGCATTCTTGATGGAGAAAATTCAGGAAATACGCAAAGTGTATATGAACTTGAAAGCTGAAGTGGCCTGTATAGACAGGCGAAGGAAGCGAGCACGACGAAAAGAAAGTATGTCTGTGAGAAGGAGAATAGCAAACTTGGATACATAGAAGGCATTTAATTACACAGAATTTGCAGACTTTTGTCTGTAATGTGAGATTTTATTGTATAGATTTTACAGTTGTAACCAAAGAAACATTTTTATACGCCCGTCGGAAGACGGACGTATTATGGTATGGCGCTTTCCGTCGGTCATAAACTTCTATTTGTCTGGAGATCTCCTACATTTTTCAGCCGATCTATATGAAACTTGGTAGGCTTAATCACCATGATAGGAAATTGTGTTTTCCTGAACGGGATTTTGATTTGACTATTTGAATAAGAGTTATGCCCCTTTGCTCTTTTGGATATTCACGGGCGTATTTTGTTCCGCTTTGTGGTACTCTTGTTAGATATTGTTGAAATGAAAGTTTTGCTGGGATGTGACAGTTTATGAATTGTGAGTTCTATAAATTATTCCCAGTTTGTTTTTTTTTATGTCCCATGAATAAGTAGAATGTACAATAGGTGTATTTCATAAACATTATGATAACGTGTAGTTGTTCTTTACTTTGCAGATGTTCAGCACTCATCCACAGCAGCTGAAACCGAATATTGTCGGTGACAGGGCCAGTATCAAGAGGTTTTGTAATCATCTTCACTCATCACCATCTTCAAACCATGCTTTTGTTCATAATGATACATGATTGCCATCCTACGGCATGCTGCAGAGTACTGTGTACTGATGTGTCATTAGTTACAGTGCTATTCCATGGTATGCATGTGGACGGTACAACTGGGATAAATATCATTAACTATTTATATACATTATTACTACTGAACATTTTTCTTGTACATGGTTGGTGCATTTTACGATGTGTACAATTTACAGATGTTTGTAAATTATAGGTAGCCTCTTATCTCTTTTTCCACAAATGTTCTATTTTCAAGTACATTGGAAAGAGATGTTTCAGTAAGCAAGCATATATTTTGTTGAATGGTCATTTGTAAGGATAAATTAACCAATATGTTTTAATTCAGATGATGTATTTTAACTGTGGTTAACTTTATTTGTTATTTTAACACTTTGCCCCATTTTAAGTACAGTTTGACACTTCCCCAGCCTGATGCCTGTCCCCCTTTACAATCTCGGTGTAAGATTTGTGAAAGCTTTACTGCTTTAGTTGAACAAAAAGAATTGCAAATTATTCTTTTTTTAAAAATGGAAAATTAATAGAAATATGATTCAATTTTAAGATATGAATTATGGCTTCAGAAAAGTCCAAAAGAAAGTTTGAATAAATTGTGGGGATATGTTAACTTTGAGAATTGTGATGAAACCAAGGTCGTTATTTGCAATGCACTTGTGGATAAAGTTGTGAGGTACTTTTTTGTGCTGTTTTAAATGAAATATATAAATTGATTCCTTAGCAGAATCTGCAGGAAGCGATCAATATTTTACCTGGTTAACTACTTCAGCTTTAGGTATGAACTTGTCGACCATACATTTTAAGAGGTAACAGCGGTGCATATGTTGGCATGGCTGAATAATTTTGTCAATATTTTCTGGGTTTACCAGTTACTGACATTACAGAGGTAGTCATTTGGAAACATCCACAAGAAACCCTCTGAACTCCGCTTTATTTGTAGGAAGTTCTACATTCTAAGATTGAGCTAAAAAGCAATTCTTGTTAACCTAGTTGGTAGGAGTTGTCTATTTTTTTCTCAGGGGACATTTTGATTCATCTTTTCACCACCAATACAGAACAATTTCATGGGGCAAAGAGTTAAGATATATATACAGACCACATACCAAAGATATTGTAGGTGGTTTCATCAACTGCCTGATCACAATGGTTGGTAGGAGGGAAGATGCGTTGTACTTAAAAGTAGTCACTAGAGAATCAGAAGGCAAGGCAGCAGTATTCGGCTGTGATTTTCTTATGAATACATGAATTGTTGACATTTTGAACAAATATCTTTTAAGCATTAAGTAAAACTGGAGTCCACTGTGCAATGTATAGCAACCTACTGACTGTACAGGGTGTTTTTGCTATTACTGTATATGGCAATACAGTACTAAAGTACATCATAAATGTTTTGCAATGAAGGATTTCGCAGAACATGTGTGAAAATTTTTATATTTATTTATTTATTTGTTACTTGACAAATATAAAATTTTTACAGAATTTTTGTTTTTGACTGTTTTTGTTGTATTAGTTTTTGAGCACCAGAAAAAGCATGACCTGTCATACCCCTTAAAAGGATTTGTGACCTTTAATATCATAGGGAACAAAAGTGATATTTTTTATGCAAATTATGCAGGAGATATTTCACCCTGATTTGATATAATGTCCAAAGATCAATTTTGCATAAATCAACAATGAAATATTCAATCAACAACGTACGGGTATGGCCGACTCCCAATTTTATACACAGTATGTGGGTATGTATCAGAAAAATGATCAGTTAGAAAAATCAAATGGTATGAAAGATGGAACATGGAGCATATGGATTTTTTTTTTTGTTTTTTTTTAAGTACAGCATAATTTTTTCTCTACAAGAAAAATAGTTTTGTATAAAATCACAATGTTTTCGTGTGAGTTTTTTAAAACAGGAATCACTTAAATTAGGAAATTTTGGTAGTAAACAGAGTTTTGCTACAGGTAGGACATAAACATCATAATAACCCTGAACTATTGTATCTACTTCAATGTCTCTGTAGTTGGTGTAAGATTATTGTGAAGCCAACCACATGTCTCCAAAACATACAAATGATTAACCAAATCAATTTCTGTGTATTTGGATTATCGTTAAAAAAACCAGTAGTTTAAAGTAATACTGAACTGAGATAGTACTCCACTAACTTCTGTCTGAAAAGCAAGTTTCAAATATTGAAGATTGGCCTTTATGTTTGTCAAGAACAGATTTGGGATAAATCATTCTCTAGGTAAACCTAATCTTGCATGTAAAACTATAACAACAGTAGTACATCACTGAGAGGAAGAAGAGAACGAATCTGAAATTGAGTCTTCCAAATACTAGAATTACTGATGTTATCTGTGGTAACTAGTATAAAAGATATCTCTCTTTTTTATATAATCTGACAAAGCACTGAGGACTTACATTAAAGTGCTATTCAAATATGAAGAGGGTTTTGTATATTACCCTATTAACTGTAATTGCTGGAATACCAGTCATAATCTCTTGTATGTGTCAATTTTATTGATGAGTACAATGTATACGATGGCATTCTTTAACGTAATGAAATGAGCAATAATATTATATTTGTGATATCAACATGTTATTCTGAAGCTTGTGATACTGTTGAAATCTTTCCAAAGATTTAGATAAATTACAATGTTTTCTTGATATCCCGGTTAGTGTATGTGGGGGATGAATTGTGTGATAATAGAAAAGGTCAATATTTTTTTAAGTTAAGTGTATTTGAAACCATATAGAAAATACCTTAAGTAGATGTTTTTATTTTTCTCTTTGTGATGTTTTTTTTTAGAAAAGGTAGAATTCTGTCAAATCAGTTTTCTTAGAGGCCAAAAATGAATTGACCTTTGCAATGGTAAGAATTCATTGGTCCAATCAGAATGTTTGTGCTGTGCCAACATACTGAAGTTCGTCATCAAGCAATATGTATTGTCAAAATCTCAAATAGGTAAATACTAGATTCAGTAACTTATCATGCAGTTCTCTATCACCAGGTAATCCTTATACCCAGTACTTGCAGTTTTTTAAACTTGTATATGTTCTTGACTTCTTAAGGTGTAATGGTTGCCAATATAAGGTTATCTACCAGAAATCCGAACCAAAGCATGCTGTGATGCTTACAAAATCTGAGATTCATTCTGTAGATCTGATAGTTATGGGTTACACATTCCCGAAGGTCATGTATTGGTTGAATCAATAATGCACAGTTAATTAATCATTATGAATGTGTAGTCTTCTGTATGGTTTAGGAAAGGATCTGGATATTTCTGGCAGGTTGAAATAAATTTTTGCTATCACAGCAGATGATCGAGGGGTTATCAGGAAAATTAAATTTTCCAATTACTTGTTAGATAATTTCAGTTAATAAAACTCTGATATCGCAGCAAGAAATCCCTGATAACACTGGATAGACCATGCTGGGTTTTATATGAGGAGTAAATTGATACAGATGTGAAGTGTATGTGATTAGCCTGTTACTGGTAACAGATAACTGTGCTTTACTCTATTATATCTAGCATTACAGTGCTATTTTCTGTGAATATTTTCCACAAATGCCATACCCACGAGATTTTGATCTCATATCATCAGTTTTCTCCCTTTAAGTGATGTGTTTTCCCCGTCATTTTGTGTCGCTACATATAAATGTGAATTTGTGAATAGAAATTCGTCAAATATTTTCAACATATACATAGCAAATAAAATGAAAGTTTTTGTCAGTACTGTATTTCTGGTTTTTAAATTTTGCATCTGATTCTTTACATCTGATGATGGTGACCTGTTTAAAGCCAAAATTGTTGACCTCTCCTCTTTCTCTTTGAATATGTACAAATAAGTTTAAATCTCCTGAACACCATAACACAAGATTTTTGAAGCAGTTCCAACAATGAAAATTGTGCAAAATTGATCAGATTAAGATTTCATAAAAACATGCAAAGAGGAAAAACAGTTATATCTCTTTATGATGGTGTCTTTCAGTATAAAACATGCTACAATCCATGGAAGTGGTAAGAGATATATTGCAAAGCATGATCCTATCTAACTACAACCAAAATTATGAGAAAATTGTCAAAGAATTGATCATCAACTCGAGTCAGAGGTAAAATCTAGGTCCAAACTTTTGTTTACCAGAATGATTCTTGGTTACTTACGTAGTTTGTTTGGAGGTATACCACTCCTACAGTCTCTTAACTATGCAGCTGAAAAAAGTAAGACATTTTATATTTCTGGCAGAGCTCGACTAAAAACCAAGAGGCAGAAATCATTACTATATTTCTAAGTGACGTTAAATGTTAACATGATCATTTGCAAAAGTTTTCAAGGAAACAAAACCTTGCTTGCCAAGATTTTGCAACAGAAAATGAAATTCATTCTCATGACAAAATGAATATTTTCATAGATTTGACAGTAATTTAGAGATATACCATGAAACTCTGGCCATTCACATGGTATATCTTCATCAGAATGTTCCTGTTTTGATGATCTCTCAAATTCATCTTTTATAGTCAAAACCTGTGTCTAAGAAAACGTTTTCTTGTGCATTGTATGCAACTCAAAAATAATATATTCCAACTTTATGGCAGCATTAGGGATTGCTTTCATTACATTAATTTACCACAATATTTAGGAACATTTTCTTTTATCTGCTTGCCACAAGGATGATGCTTGAATACTAAAAAGAAAATTAAGCCTTACAACATCAGTGCTGTTATACACACTTCAAAAAATTTAATGATATGTTATTTAATCACAAAAGATGGAACTCTATTTTAAAATCTAGATTGCTGATATTGATACATCTATGCATGTTAAAATCATATTTCTTGGCTTTGTGACCTTCGAAGTGACAGATAATGCTGTTAGCTTCTGACATAAATTTTAATTACCTACCAAAAGCCTAATCAGTCTTCACAGTAAAAAAAAATGATTGTATTGAAATTAGTTCGTTGTAAAGCTGTATTTGTAAAGACTTGTAAAATCAGGTGCGATACTGTAATCGTCCAAATCACCAGATAACCAACTTGGTGTTGAAGCAAGCTGTAAGATTGTACAAAAGACACACAAGTGATTTACACTTTTTCATAATTCAGAGTAAGTACAGTATACCCTATCGATGAATAAAACTGCATCATACAACTGTTTCGTACTTCTAGACAATTTCTGATTTTATACCACGCTTCTTAGAAGTCGATGTTTGGATATTTCAATTTTGTATTTGTATGAATGTTACCAATGCATACTTAGTATGTAAAGGATCGTTTACATAACCAAATCCTGAAGGCAGTGTTAATAAGTTATAGATGTACTTCTAATAAACCAGGTTTTGGACAACAGCAGGCCTTTTAGGATTGCATAGTGATTCTTATGTTCATGTCAAGCATCATATATAATTTATTTGACTCATTAAACATTTAAATACTAAGACATTTGTTTGTTTTATATTCAAGGTATAATCAACCTTGTTTAACTTTACCAATGACACATCAGAAAGGGCCCTGCTCTCTCTGACTATTATATTGGTCACACTTTTATCAATGTCACTTAAACACCTTTAGAATTTATTCAACAACCCTACTGCTTATCTGCTTCATTGCAGTGAATCATTTCAAATACTGAATATTGAATTATTTTTGGGGAAAAATGTATGTATTTGGCCTTTGAGGTCAAGGTCACGGATGGAGCATTGACTTGGTTTGTGGGTGACAGTGGTATAAAGCAACTTTCATTAAGATATCTTTTGAAATTTATAGTCCAGACAAGAAAAAAGGAAAGAATTACACTTATTTGATCTTTGATCACAGGGTCACATTGACCCAACAGCAGATGTATGCATACTGCAAGTTTAATCTTCGACAACTTACAGGTAATGCTGCCAACAAGAATCTATCGGAACCATATTAACTGGTACAAATATAATATCTATCACTTCATTTGAAGAAGAGATATAATAAACACAATTTACTAGGAGTGCGGATGCCACTGTTAAAGAACGGCCATATATAACATAGTTAACAGTATAAACTCTTTTTATTTCTATTTTACCTTCGAAACATTTCAAACAATTATTGCCAGTCTGCATGTTACTGTAATGTCAGAAAGTTCGACCTTCTGGAAGGCTCATATATGATGTATTTATGACAGAATAAAACAGATTCTACTTTAAATAACAGTGATCTTAGCCTTTGGAACTTTTTACACTGCGTTTTCTGATAGCATGACATCTGAATTTTTTTTTTTGGGAGGGCTCCTGTCAATTTCTTGTTGCCTTGGTGAAAAAGTTATTTTGAATTAATTTTCACAGTCAAGATACAAAAATGTGTTGAGCACAGTTGTTAAATAATAATCTTCTAGAATGATTGTGTATATATGAACATTCACCTTCTGAAAACTCTCCAGGGTACTAAGAATATTGATACAAGAATTCCACAGAAGTGGATGTGTCGCCTGCCCAGCAAGGTTTCTGGAGACGAGCCGTATGGAAAAATAGACATTGTATTCATTCCATTTATATAACTTGTTTTGCTCCAAATACGCAGGAACAGGGACAGTCCAGCTGAAAAGCAATCCCAAGCAAGTACCTTTGGTAAGGTCGTTGTATGAAAACAAATTTGTTATTTATAGTAACACAGTCCTTTACCTTTGACCTTCAAAACTTGAAAGCAATACCAAGAAAGCACTTTTGAAGTTTGAGGAAGATAGTGCAGACTACTAAAGTTATTGCAAAAAACGCAATATCCTATTGATAATAAAAGTGACCATGACCTTTGACCTTTGGACATAAAAATCAATCCCAAGCAATCACTTATGGAAAGGAAGTACTGTATGAAATTTTAGCTTGATCAACTGATAGGAGTTAAAGTTATTTCAAAAACACCTTTGCTGACGACAACACTGACATAGTAATACCTATATGTCGCCTTTGGCAGGCAACACAAAAACAGTCACACAACACAGCCATTGAAGAAGAGATTTATTTTCCTTTAGATTTTTCATTTCTTGGTTTATGAGAGTTACTATTCTTGTTCATTTTTGAGTCATTTTCTCTCGAATTCTTGAAACTGTTGCTGAATATTGCCTTATGTTTTCTGATTTTTTTAGCAGCACTTGACTTCTGTTTCTTAAATTTCTTGTCCTTTTTCAGTTGCTTTGCAGTTTTGCCTTTGTGGACAGTTGTTCCTTCATTTTTATCTTTGAAATTCTTCTTTGGATTTTGCGGTTTTCCTTTCCGCTCAATCTGAACAGTGTTAAGGAATATTCCTGTGAATTTCATAAACCAAGGTTGGATTAACGGGTCTACTCCATACAACTGTAATTTTCAGTTTTATTTTCACCAACTTGTCATAACAACAGCTTATGCACAGGTTCCAGTAATGTTTCTCAATAACAGGTAAATGTGCCTTTCATTGGAAACTGTAGATTAACAAATACCCAGGTAAAGACTGTGTTCAAAATAAGAAACACAGTCATAACTCAAGTTTCATTTACTCAAATACAGAAATTCATGTTGGGCACAAATTACCCTGAAATGTGTTTAACCCTCTACGAGATCAGGGCTGTTGTATTATTACAAATGATACCAATTTATTCATTCATTTCAATATCATGTCTTAAGAGTAAACATCAAGCAGAATTTAAAAGGATACTCCAGTTTTCTTTGGTAGGACAGGGTTCTCCTGACTTCTCATTACTCGGAGTTCTCGACTTGCCAATTGGCTGCCGTTCAAGCGAGAGGCTAGGCCTACAGCATCAGGGGACTGCAATGACAAGTTATGTATTCAGGTCTGAAGTCATTTTCTAATGAAAAATTTGTCAGGTAAAATCTATTAAGTAGACATGCTCTCTTAAACATATATATATAAGGTATAACTAAGTCTCCAAACACAATAGAAAAATCAGACATTATTTTGCAACTAATTTCATCATTCGTTCAATCATCGTTAATTGAACATGTCTTTTTTTTGTAGCTGTTGAATGTGAAGGCAGAATTTTGATCGTGACTCACCTCAAATTGGACATAACAGAAGCCTTTTCCTAGTCCTGTTTGGCTGTCACGAATGATACGCACACTGACAATTTCTCCGCAGTCCATGAAGTGATTCCAGATCTGTTCCTCATCTATCTCTGTCACACAAACACAACATCAGAGTAAATTTGAATCAGACATCAAAAAAATTAACAGGTTACCCTCCACCTAAAATCACATCATAGTTTGACTATCACCATAGCAACTGAATACTGAAGGAGTATAATTATATTTTTAGAGAGTGATCTTGAGCTGAAGGTCACAAATGACCTCATTGAGAGCAATGTACACCACCTGTCAGTCTGTGGGTTTCCTTTTCACAGATTCATATGTTTATAATACTGTCAAGGAAGAATCATACATGTACTGAAAATTTTCACCTAACCCGATATTTGACCTTTAACCTTGAGGTCAGGTTTCATCACCTGATACGTTATATGGTTAGATAAATTGACTCCACTTACTGACATCCAGGTTTCCTACAAACACTGAGCATTTGTGATTATGCTGGAAAAAAAATAAAGCACAGGTAAGAATGATAAGCACATCATTTTATAAATTTGACAAATTCCCACATATTCTCACTTGATTGATCTGCATAATTTGTAAAATATTATGAAATAAAGTCAAAAGATAAATTTCTTCTAGGACAGACACAGGGACTTTTTTTTTTATTCATGAAATATGTCTATCAAATGAAAGTACAAGTTGTCTATAAAATTGTTAAAATTTAATTATCTCAAAAAATATGTTGCTATCTTAAAACTGATTTGAGATCTCAAAATGACTTGAAAATAATTACAAAAGGACAAATATGCAACTTCCAATCTATTTTGTGCAAAGGCTAATAACAATGATAGCTTTGAATGTGCATCCTTAAAGTGTAAATTGAAAAAAAAACATTACAAACATATCATATGTAACCTTAAATCAACTATCTGTAACCTCTAAATGTAGAAATATTCACAGTATACATGTGTACCAGTATTGTAAATAAGGAACATACACTTGAAAAACATTGTTGCACAACAAATTCTGTAAATTTTACAGGTGTATTCTATATGCTTGAGTAAAGAAAATATCAAATTTTTTGTTTTGCATTATATATTTGATGGAATTGTGCATGTTCCTTACAACAATAGCATCTAGTACTGGTGCATTCTATCATAACACTTTATGGGCTACCTGGACAATTCAAAAACAGTCTTAAATCTTTGTCTTGTTTACATTCTTACCTCTTTACTTTTAGATGCCAAGTCCACTCTGATGTGACGGCCCTCAACCTCTCTTCCATTTCTACAATGAAGAACATGTTTCACATGTATTGGGGATATCACACTGATATAAATTTTATATGGAATTTATAAAACAAGTTCAATAATTCGATATGTCATTAGCTTAAGGCTGATATCATGCAACAAGCAGAATATAGCAAAATAAAACCAAAGGAATGTAGCTTGTCAAGTGAGAAATTGAGGAGTGTGTATAGATGGAGAAGTTGTGAATGTGAAGGGTGATACTCTGTGTAAATGGGGAGTGTGAGGTTAATGGAGAAGTTGTGAATGTGAAGGGTGATACTCTGTAAATGGGGAGTGTGATGTTGATGGAGAAGTTGTGAATGTGAAAGGTGATGCTCTGTGTAAATGGGGAGTGTGATGTTGATGGAGAAGTTGTGAATGTGAAGGGCGATACTCTGTGTAAATGGGGAGTGTGATGTAGATGGAGAAGTTGTGAATATAAAGGGTGATGCTCTATGTAAATGGGGAGTGTTTATAGATAGAGAAGTTGTGATTGTGAAGGGTGATGCTCTATGTAAATGGGGAGTGTTTATAGATAGAGAAGTTGTGATTGTGAAGCAGGATACTCTGTAAATGGGGAGTGTGATGTAGATGGAAGTGTGATATAAGAATACATTAAGTTAATACTTACAATTGGAGAGCTTTCTGTGCAGATTTCTCTTCTTCAAAACAAACAAATCCAACAATAGTTGATCTCTCAGGGTGAAAATCTCTCCTGAAAATAAAATGGATACTGCATTAGGTTACAAGTCCATCACGTTTAAGTAAAACATAAACTATAACATACACACTGTCAAGTAAAACAAAAATGAAAACAAACTGAGGAAAACAGTGTCTGCCACCAAGGTTCATACAAATATCCAATAAGTAAAACTCAAGGTCTCGCAAGTTATCACTCGTGGCTGTTTACACTTTGGAAAACTTTTGCCAAATGCTCATCTTTCAAACTTTTTGTAAAAAATTTGAAAAGAAATATTAACATCAGATCAAATATATTATCAAATCTGTATAATTCTGAAAGTTTCTTGAGATTTAATTGCCTAATCTTTATCTTGGTATTATCTACAGCCTATAGCCTTCATTTAATTAAAAGTATTTGATATCTTTGTCCTGCTGATGATAAAATCCATCAGATTTACAAGAAGACTGGAATCTATTTGTTTGCTTGCAACACTCCGCATACTTCAGCCAACAGCTGATTGATATTATTAAGAAGTATGATATTATAGGGTCTGACTAATGGATAACAGACAGATGGTTCTACCATGTAAGCTTGATCATCAGTCCTTCAGAGCAGGTGAGTTTACTTACTTGATTGAGATTACTTTTTTGGATATCCTGGGATCTTTAGTCGGCTGAAATGAATTATTAAGATTTTGTACGGATTAAGTCATTGGCATGCCTTATAATTTTCTAGCAGATGTGGAGGCAGATATTCCAATGTTTTTGAGTACATTAAGGCAAAACCCACAAGAGAGCTCAAAATCTAAATGATAAATACTGATAACCGTTCATATACAAAACTGATTCTAAGATTGTTAAAAATCACAGAAGGATGAATGAAGGAAACCTTGTACATTGTATATGATAAACTTTATATACTTTATATACTTTTTTTTCATTAAAGATTATGAAGAGCTGATAACAATATTTTTACTTTTGCTGTATACTTACAGGACATCTAAATCTCACACTATCTATCTTTCCACATGTCTTTTGCTTTATACTTACAGGACATCTAAATCTCACACTTTCTATCTTTCCACAAGTCTTTTGCTATATACTTACAGGACATCTAAATCTCACACTATCTATCTTTCCACACGTCTTTTGCTATATACTTACAGGACATCTAAATCTCACACTTTCTATCTTTCCACACGTCTTTTGCTATATACTTACAGGACATCTAAATCTCACACTTTCTATCTTTCCACACGTCTTTTGCTATATACTTACAGGACATCTAAATCTCACACTATCTATCTTTCCACACGTCTTTTGCTATATACTTACAGGACATCTAAATCTCACACTATCTATCTTTCCACACGTCTTTTGCTATATACTACTTACACACTATCTATCTTTCCACACGTCTTTTGATATACATCTAAATCTCACACTATCTATCTTTCCACACGTCTTTTGCTTTATACTTACAGGACATCTAAATCTCACACTATCTATCTTTCCACACGTCTTTTGCTATATACTTACAGGACATCTAAATCTCACACTATCTATCTTTCCACACGTCTTTTGCTATATACTTACAGGACATCTAAATCTCACACTATCTATCTTTCCACACGTCTTAAAGAGTTTCCTCAGATCCTATAACAAAATAATTTACATATAGATTAAGAGGAGAAATCTCCATTGTTTTTAAAAGTAACAACAGCAGTTAAATAATCCATTATGACATTACAATATAAATACTAGATTATAAGAATCACTTAAAATCGACTCACCTAAAGACTTATTCCTTAAAATCATGTTTGATGAAGCTTAAGTCAGTACCATTTAAGTAAGTCTTCCAATTACAGATAGCAAAGCTTAGTTTGTCAACTAACTATATGACAGTCTCAGAAACATTTGAAAATACAATGGTAGGTTAAGGCTGTCACTGTATAAATCAATGTTATCAAATAGTATTTTAAATGTCAAGGTTGTTGAGAGAAAATGTATAAATCAATGTTGTTTGGTGGTACTGTCAAGATTTAGATTGTTCAGTGGTAATATTAAAGTCAATATTGTTGCGTGGTATTGTAGAGATCATGGGTTTATTAAGTGCTATTGTATAGGTCAATCTGTTGAGTGGTACTGTATAGGTCAATCTCTATTGATTGGTATTGTGTAGGTCAATCTCTGTTGAGTGGTATTGTGTAGGTCAATCTCTGTTGAGTGGTACTGTATAGGTCAATCTCTGTTGAGTGGTACTGTATAGGTCAATCTCTGTTGAGTGGTATTGTAAAAATCAAGATTGTTTAATGTTAATGTATAAGCCAAAGTTGATCATTGTATTATACAGTTTAACTTTAAGGAACAACAACAACCTTTTTCTGTAGTGATAAAGGCCAATTTCCCACAAAAACTGTTCTCAAGTCTCGTGTTTTATCCTGTACTGACTTCTTCCTGTTTTTTCTTTGTTTTTCCCTTGAATTCCTGCTGCTCTCTATTTCTTCTTTTCTTTTTGTTTCCTTTTCTGATTTACTTCTTTCTTTCTTTGTGTCTGTCCTTTTCTTTCTATCAAATGAATAAGAAAAATACAATTTTATGTTAAATAAATACCAGGTATTATACAGGTAGATTTCTGACACATGCTACAATACACTTTCACTTTTGTATAACTTTATATCTCTGTGTTGAGAAATACATTGTGCGTGAAATATGAACCTTGTTTAGATCTGCATTCAGCCAACAAAGAAGTAACCATATTGTAACACCTGTGATTATGTATATTGGATGATACACATGGTATTGCTCTCTCCGTAATTCATCATTAACATGATATTATTGCTTTTATTATATCTTATTCTGCAACTTTCCATAAAAATTCAATTCATATAATAAAGAAGGAATATCTATGTTCTATAGATTTTTTTCCAATGTGCTGTCTCTAATGAAAACTCTGGAACACAACCAAAATTTTGTTATCAAATGAAAGAAACATGCATATTGAGCTAACATATACTGTACCATGTATTTATACAAAAAACCATATGTCATTAAATCTGAAAACCCTACAGTTTTGTCAAAATAATAAAGAAATTCATCAAACAATTTAAATAATTTGATTAAATTATAAAAATTAAATATGTCAAGTCAAATTGTTTAAAAACATTCAATAAATCCCTCTTGAATGACTCAACTGATGTTTAAAATGAAATTCATTCATATTTCCTTAATCATTTTCCTCAATTACCAGACAGGTCTATTTTGACAGGAACATTCAACAGTAGGATTTATGATGCAAATTACATGTATTCCAGAAGTATTATTACACCTGACATTCAGTATTTATGAGGTGTATATATCACATGACAGAAGAGAATATATATGTGATAAAATAATGTAGTGTGTATTTATACACTGACTTAGTCATTACCAAGCTACCCTTCATACAAACATGATGTATCAATTTACACAGGGAATGAATAATGATTAAGAAAGCAGAATGATACTTTTTCAGTAAGGCTTCATGAACTATGCCAGGTGGGGGTTGATATCCTTCAACAGCGCCAGATGGTGAATCGCTTTCTTCTGTTACTTTCTGTTTCCTCTTTTGTTTATTCTGTGCTGCATTCTAAAGATCATAAAAAATATAACATACCAAAGTAATTAGTAGCAACCAAAAAAGTAGGCCCGATGTTAACTAAGATTTGATGCATGAATTTCTCAGACAACGGGTTTTTAAGTGATACCTATATATACTACTTGACACATGTCATCTTGAGCATCTTGGGATAAGTGTCTTGTTCTAGGACATGTCAGCACAGGCTGGTCAGTCTCTCAGCTACCTGAGAAACACAGACCACCAAGGGTAAGGAATGTCCAACCCTGCACCTCAGATCTACACCTTAAGTCAGGTAAGCCAATGCTCTACAGACTATGTTATCCCAGCCCTCGTATGTATTTGAAAGTAAAGATAACATTCTATAAAAACCAAGAGAACCATAAGCCTAGATTATATGCCTTTATCAAAAACTACTTCCTAAATTAAAATAAGAAAATAATAGCTATAAACGTACATACTCCTCATTCGAAACAGACATAACCAGACTAAAATTTCATAGCTAAGTGTACAACTCAACTCATAAATTGTTTCTGAAATTGTATAGGAAACATGCATTATCTTCACAAATCCTGACATAAAATCTATAAGCCCCTAGCAATGAACTGCTGCACCTGATCACTCTAAAATACTCATCATCTCTAATATTACTGATTGCCTCCTACTGTAGATATACTACACTCACTTTAAGATATATCCTACTATTTATGAAGATTTAGTATATAGCATACTGCAATGAAATCTTTCGTTTAGGTTTCCATTAAAATCTACTAAAATAAAGCTTACCTCCTCACTAAAGAGTGATGCTAACTTGGCTTTCACTTTGGTCGTTTTTACTTCATTTGTGTGCTGCTGTGAGTGTTGAACAATAATGTCTGTCAGTGCACCTGGTTTATACTTTCCTTCCATGGTTTTAGATCTGTATGGAAAGACACCTGAAATAGGTTTTTTTTAACACTAAAACTTATATAAAATTCTGTTAAATCCTTTTTGACAGCTGAGTACCAGATTTGTACAATATTTTTTTTCTCTTTTGTTTTTTCTCTGCAAACTAACCAATTAAACAAACAGATTAACATCACATTTTAAACAATGTCCAGGTTCAATTCACCAGTTATAAGAACTAAATTGCATTACAAAATACTTTTATTTTCCCTTCACATATGTTGATGGTGGTTCTGCCAGGAACATTCCCATAATAATGTGAAGGCAAATGATCTTTCAGATCTAAGCTCAAGTAAAATGTCAGGATTATATAATTATTGAAATGGAGGTGATAGTTGGTTCAGCAAGTGCTTTATGGTATTATGGTATGGTTTTGAACGATTAATCAACAAATTGCATAAGTGATTGTCAGTAAAACTTTCATAGCAGCACTGAATGAAAACTGTCAACATGATTTTATTTAAATGATTGTGCGGTTAACCAACAAATGCCTTTTCAAGCTTTCACACGGAAATGGAAACATACTAAAACTTTCAGTCTTAAATAATTCAAATACATTCATCAAGTTGATACATTAATGACTTGAAATACATGTAACCAAAAACTTTGTGAAATATGATTTTCAACAAGCAAAGAACCTGTGTCACTTGCCGACGAAAAATACATCATCTCTTGTAATGAAATGTATTTATGATGTTTGGTTTCAATTTTCATTGTTTGATTTGAATGTTTGTGAAATAATTATAATCAGTGAGCAAAGTGCCTGTGGTGAAGACATATGACACATTCTTGACAGCCAGTTCAAACTAACATACAGTATATATGTCTATATCTATAAGTAATTGTGCATCTAGACAAGCATGACTTTGTACATATGCATGTTTACTTAATTTGACCACACGTAGGACCTTGGAATTTGTTATCCGCATGGCATATATAGACCTCTGTGAATATGGACCTATCCTAGTTTGGTTATAAAGAAATATATGACCTTTTCGGGTGGGTTGGGGATTTGTCAAAATCAGCAACATTCTAATGGCCTCTATGGTTTCAACACATCATCTATCAATATATCGGTCTATCCATGATCGATAGGTCCTTTTTGAACTCTCACATCGCCATGTCCCTTGTATTGCACATTACAGTATATTTCGATCTATGTTTTGAAAATCAAGACGTCATAATATATATAAATTGCTGAAAACGCATTATCGTGTCTGCTTTTATACATACGCTAGAATGCAAGATAATTTTCTCTAGTTCTCACGTGTCCGCCACAGGTTTCACATGTCGCAGGAAAACAAATTGAAGCGACACCTGTCGGACAAAAATTAGGTTATTCATTACCCGGATGTAAACTTCTCCAAAATGGCGTTGGTGACAGGAAAGATTGAAAAGGTGTAAATTTTGTTTCCTTTGCGGTGTACAGGTATGCTATTATGTATTTTATTTGCTCAGCAGTAAACCTCCTCTTTATTAAACAAACTTGTCTACTTCACGTGTATTGAAAGTTGTTTGATTTCATGTATACATGAAAGGTGACACTCCAGGGTGTGTGGATGGTCCGCATTCCAGTGTCATCCTCAGGAATGTTACTTGACTCATATCGCTGTCTGTATCCCCCAATTCATCTATGTGTCTACATCCTAAACACCTCTAACCGTTGTTCTTCCATATTTTATCTTAAGCATCATTTTAACTTAAACCGTACCTGTGTACATGTGTTGAAATCTTGACTCACCTGTTTGACCTAGATAGGATTTATAAACTAGTCACCTCTGGTTTGTTTACAGTATCTTTGTGGATATCGGTATCTTTGTAGTTTGTACCCGATGTTTGATCGAAAAAAAGAACTTCGACAGAGGCGTTTTAGGCTGAGCATTTCTCTGTACATGGAATATTTATGAATTGACCATACCTGTTGTATTTTTGGTTGATAAGGCTACCTGATCTAAGACACCGGGAAGATTTGATGAACTAATATGCACACATTTTGCATTATTGTTATTGTGTACATTTTTTGCAATGATTATGCTACCATAGTTTTGAACCAGCATAGGCTTTCCATTTACATTATTCCTAATGTGTTCAAGCAAATATATTATAAATATATTAATTACCATAATTAGTAATATTAATTTGATATTGTGCTAATCCCTAGTGATTCAAGCAAATTAATTTTAAGACAGTTAATTTAAATTTGACATAATGATACTGATAGACAAACTAGTGATCAATGGAGGTATTACAAACTTTTCTTTAGATAGGAGCATAAAATGATACGTTTATATAGATAAATCGTTTTTGGCCAATTTTCATTTATTCTAACAATAAACCTAGTAACATGTCAAATTGAATATCCAAAACCCAAACAATAGGATAGCTACTTAGTGAGTGATTTGTTATGCATTGTTAACTAACAAATCTTTCAGGACATCTGCAGTTTGATATTTTTATATATGTACTTGATGCTATTTTCAGTCAACGTTAAATAATATGTTATTGATATTTCACATTATTCTTCATATATGAATGAGTGTTCATCCATTTTTTTTCAATTGATAAAAGGTGCTGACTAGAATATAGAAATAAACAACATCCATGAAAATGAAGCTTTATTGAACTGCATCATGAATGATCATATTTTCAAGGACCAGAATTAATCATGTTCGGAAAATTGATGTTAAATACTCATGCAAGCCGTAAGCATATACTAATTATTTGATATATGTGGCTGTTTGCATTGAGGAGAACTTGAGGATAGGCAACTGGAATATGTTTAATAAGTGACATAATTCATACACATGGAGATGTAAGGAATGAATGTTAAATATAAGGAATACCTATTAAAAAAAAGTATATCAGTAATTATAATTCTGCATGACTTCTCCAAACTGACCATGCATAGAACAAGAATCATTTGTAGCTTAGGATGGGTTCTGTACATGGACATTTTGTTTGGTTTCAAGAGGTGATCGGTTTGGAGAAGGACTGGTATTTGGAAGTTGTATATAAAGGCTATAATATTTGTTCAGCAAAGTTGGTAATACAGTATTACTCACATTACATATGTAATATGGTTTTGAGTTTGAATACTATCTGGCGGTCCTAATGATATATGGTAAATCTTAACAAGTTTGTAAGGTCATTAAATCCAAATATGAAAGTTTTATAGTTGTCAAGAGTACTCAGTTGAGATAAAATAATAATGCTTCATGCTACATTTGAAAGTAAGATCCATAGAATGACTGCTTTTATCTGCAATAAATTTGGAAGGAAAAAAGACAGCATATTATTATTTAACATACAAGGTTTAAGTCATTATACCCTGTTGCTTTATATCATACGGGTTAAGATCATGTAAAATTGAATGCCTGTATAATCCATTCCGACATATTTTGAAATTTCGTTCTTTCTGCTGATTTTGCTCTTGACCTGAGTGTATTGTTCTAGGTTCTATTTTAACTTTAAATATCTTCAAAATCCATATCCAAACTTTAGATGCCAGTGTTGTGTTTTGTTTAGTTAAAGTAAGGCAGTTGGTATCAAGATAGGAATACAATACTCCAGATTATTTTGGATGTTATTAAAACATCAGTTGTTGTACCAGGTGTATCCTAGCTAGCTGTCAGTGAAGTGTCAAGATGTTTCAATACAGCTGGTAATTCAGTGCAAGTAGTGAAATAAGCAAATGTCTCCAGGTTTAATTTCGATGTTGCCATTTTGGTAATTTCTTGATTTTTTTTTGTTAAATTGTAATTGTTAGTGTTGCAAATGATGCTATGCCAAAAGGTCAAAGTTCAGCATTAGTTAGCATGAACTGCATAGTTAGTAACATATATTGTACTAGAAAAATTGTTTTATTATATTAGTATTTAGTATTGTCAGTTGTAGAAAATCCCCCTTTTTTTCCCTCCTTTTCCTTTTACATGAAGAGCACTTTGTTTTCTTGTCCTATAATGGTATGTATTATCTGTAAATGATATCTCCCTGGCACTGAATGGTCATGAAGAGGCATGCTATGTTGTATTTTATCCTTCCTGGATTGCAGTTTATCACCTAACACAGTTCCCAGCTGAGTCATATTTCATAGTTGGTATCAAATTCGTTTTCCTCAAAGAAGATATTTGATGGGCCTGGATAGTTTAACTTTACAATTCCTGAAGCAATATCTCTTCTATCCATGGTTCAGTGATATCTGGGGGGGAAAAAACAAATAACAGAGAATGCACGTAGATATTGTCTGAAGCACCAACTGTTGTCCTTATCAGCGAGTCTAACCACTTATTGTAGAGTAATTACTGTGCATCTGCTATCCCTCATGGAGTATGCTAGTGTAGTTTGGACAGTGTTGATCAAGACTTCAGTTAGGAATATACCATATATTTATAATGTGTCCATAGCATCCTTAGCTCCACGTATATAACTGGCTTTTATTGGCATGAGCTTGTTGCCAGAATTAGTGAGATGTTAGTGTGAACACAGGAAGAGTCACTATGATGTAATCCTAGAATGATTCGCACACACAAAAAGCCTATAGACTCATCACATATAGGGAAGTCCTGAGAGCTGAGGCTTTGTATCTGACATACTCATCACTGAGATTCTGCATTGTCTTGTGAAGATTTTCTCTTCTGTTACATATGATTGTGAAGTGCTATTGAATTGTTTGGATACATCTGTCTGAGAAAAAATGTAAGTTCACTTTTTCATTATGGAAGCAATCTGGAGGACCAATTTTTTATCTTGATAACTTTTGGATTTTTTTCTGGTGAGTCCAGAGCAACATTTCCAAAATTCTGATGAGTCTAGTTACAACAAAGACTGATATTTATATATATATTGGATGCTCAAAATTAGGGTGATTCTTGGAGGAAAAGCATGAGTCCTGAACTCGAATATTTGAGTCCCAAAAATGACTTTATCTGTAAATTCAGTAGGTATTTTTTATAAACTATATCAGGCATTTGATTTTCCTTGATGATTTTTAGAACTGGAGTGTCTCAATATCTTGAAATTCAAAATGGAATACATATTAGAGTATACTCATTGACTATTTTGAAAAGAGGCTTACTTTCTGATCTAATTGCATAATGTTTTATTTGGGAGGGAAGCTTTTGGTGAAAATATTTGTATGATTGTTATACTAGAGGTAATAGACAATTTTAGAATAAAAAAAAGTTAGGAAATTAAAAAAGAAAATGTAGAGAGAAAATAAATCAAAGGTAGTCACTTTGCACTGAACGTTTCAGTCTTGACAGAGTCCAAACTGACTACATAGCATACATATATGTCTTAATAATGTTAATGAAAAGATGATCCATAGCAGATTGCTATGACCACACATTCATGTGATATACTGTCATAGAAGCAAGTTTGAATTTCTTCTATGAACTACCCCTAGGTAATTTCCAAGGTGAAACCAGATAGGCCAGGTCCATGCCTTAGGGGAAACAAAAAATTATGATGTCCATAAGTTGCATACTAATTCAGGAATAGCACAGTTTTCAGTTCATACTACACAACACATGACTGTGAAAAATTGAGGCCTTCTTATGTATTTGAAAAACAAGCATTTTATATACAGTAATTGTTATATTCCAAGCTGCATTCAATTCTGTATCAATGCAATTTTTCAGTGATACAAGTTACTGGAATAAAAGTTATATGATTTATAACTTTTTGTTGTCACATCATGTATAGATGTCTGTTATTATTTGGGCATAGTTAAGAAAGCATGTATTTGTGTGGCCAATCAGGAAGTTATTGTATACTATTCAGACTGTTCATTTAACTAAAATTTACTTAGAACTCCACATCGTCTTTAATGAAGTACATGTGCCTCCAGAATATCAAGTATCACAAGTATCAAACTTACCAATATGATTAATATTATCATAGATAAGTATAAACTAAAAAGTCAAGGTCAGTTTTTGTTCAGAAATGAACAACTCGTATATGTTAACTTCAGCAATTTACTTTTAACAATTTCTTTTTTTTGGTGGGAAGTTTCATTAAATTCACTTATATATAGCTTATACATGTACTGAATGTGTTCCACAGCTGCTGGTCTGTAAAGTGATATCCATCCAGTTATTGAGTCTACTATCTATGTATGTTTATCTCAGACAATTAGGAAAGCAATAAATAAGTTAATTTACATTGCGCCAAAAGTTATTGCCAGCTTCTCAGGTTTTGGGGTTTTGAGTGTTTCGAGTTTGGAGGATGTGCTAACCTGATGTTTTCTGACATATAAATGGGATAGAGTCAGACGTAGTGTGTTATGTGTAATCTCTGGTTGTTCACATATCTGGCATGTTTTTACCTTATCCATCAACACCATACTTAGACCTATTATGATCCTGATTACTTTGTGATTGTAGAAAAAACAATAGAGAAACAACCAGGGCTTTATTTTGGTGTAAACTGTAGAGGTTAGACCTTGAGGGTATAATGTCACTGTAATTACAGTTCATTATCAGTTTTGTACAAGATAAAGACACATTGTGTGACTCTTTCATTACTGAACATCATTTTTACCTACGTGTAAATGCTGACACCACAGCATTGTCACATTGACATAAGTATTTATGGAGGTATAATTCTTTTAGTACAATCAACACAAAACTCAGGTATGTATATTGGTATGTGGGTAGACCTCACCTACATAATCCTGAAAATGTTCCTAATGGAGCCAAAACTTATACACATGAGCTGGATAGAAGGGAAATTGTTATGCGTGATTAACTGCCATACACTAGAGTAGGAAGTACTATCACATGATATCATTACTTAGAGTTACTTATTAGATTAACCCATTTTACCTAAGGTTGATTATTAGGTGACAATCACACCAGTCAAAGTCATGGGTGACTTCAGTTGGAGGCATTACTTACATATGGTGGCAGCTCAAATGCCCCAAGGAAATATTTCATTGTTGAAATACATCTTATCTAGATCTTAAAATAATGGCCTGACTCCATTCTGTTGTAGTATAAACCACTACCTGTCATACATAAAAACAGGTTCAGCATGTTGTTCCAGGCATCTGGATAATGTACAAGGCTGGGACATTGTATATAACAGGGAATATGGAAACTGAGAATAAGCATCCCTGAGAATAAGCATCCTGAAACATGTTCCAACAGAATGCAAAGTACCAGAACATTATGTTTATCCATCAATTATATATATATAGTGGTGTCATAAAGTTTATGGCTTTTCAAGTTTAGCCATGTTAACTGAGTACCTGTAACAGGTAATATGACAGCTCTAAAAGATGATGTTATCTGCAAGTACCTGTAGGTACACAGTTTAAAATGTATGAATAGCCACACATTTACAGGGTGAAAATGGTTTGGAATTTGATTGATCCTAAATGTTTTTATCAAATACAAATTAGAACATTTGGGTGGCGCACTGGTTACACACTCCCCTTTCAGCTTGGCGGTCAGGGGTTTGAGTCCTGGAATGGACATGAGAGGTAACCTGCCTGAACATATGGGTTTTCCTGGGTACTGTGGTTTTCTTCCATAGTAACAGAACATTTGTCATATACCCACATGAATTTTTAGTTATATTACATGTGATAAAACTGAGCAGTAAACTCTGTACAAGTTCTTCTTCATCTGGTGAAAATATTAAATATTGAAATAATGTTGAAAAAATGACGTAATTGAAGCACTGACCTTTGACTTTTGGAATGCCTTAGCCATGATAATGTGGATGTGAGTAGAAAAAACAGGTGTGTTCAAATTACGTACCAAGAGGCAGCACTTTATATATAATCACTTCGAGTTAGTGAAGTTTGATATTGTGCATCTAATCAGTGTTCTATTTTCCTTTTTTTTTTTTTCAGATATAAACTGAAAAATGTTTAAGAAGAAAGGAAAGAAGATAGAAATCTCTACACCCTCTAACTTTGAACATCGTGTGCATACTGGTTTTGACAGGGATCAAGGAAAATATGTAGGCCTCCCCCCACAATGGACTGGTATTATCATCCCAGAGGAAAATGATAGACGCAAACCTATTGTAGATCCCTCTACCATCACCCAAACAGAGATCCTCCCTCTAAAGGTAAGAGATAAAACTGCAACAACCTAACTTTGTGGTTATGTAAAATCTAAGACAGCCTGGTACTTTAAATATAATCAAGAATTTTATAAAAAAAAATAATTTCAGATATGGATTTTTTTCCCTGTTAGATCTATGAGTGAATATTGCGCAGCAATTTAAGTGGAAAATGGTAGTCATATAAAACTCTGAAAATCAAAATGAAATGGAATGTTTCATCACATAAAATGATTATTCATTAAAACATGGAATATTTCTGGTCTTAATTATTATTATTTATGAACATGTGAATAAGAAAGTGGAGAAGACTTTCTTTTAAAATGTCGTATATTCTAATAATTTCAATGAGATTATTTGAATCAATGAATATTTCAATTGTTTGCACTTAGTTATTATTGTTTCATTTCCAGACAATTATTCGAGGTCATTCCACACAACAACTAAATGGCTTTGCGCCATCAGACACTAAAATTTCTGTGGCACGGTCAAACTCCTTACGACAGGGTAGTCCACCCCCACAAAGACAGAGATATGTTCCTGACAACATGTATCCCCCAGTACCAGAGAATGAAATGCCTTCTCAGCGAGGAATGCAAAATCCTTATGGACAGCGTCCAGGTTATGGCCAACCACAGTACAGACAAGATGGAGGCACTCTGAATAGACAGGACCCACAATATGACAGGCGGTACCCACAGGACAAGGATCCTCGTAGAGAATATAGAGATCCTTGGGATAGAGATCCAAGGGATGGGAATCCTCGTGACCCAAGGGACATGCATGACCAACGAAATATGCGTGACCCAAGGGATTTCCCCCCAGAATATCGAGGAGGCCCCCCTCCTGGCAACAATTACAGACCAGATGGAACACTAGAGCGTGATCGGAGATCTGAGGAAAGTTATGAAAGACGTCAAAATGAATCTTTTGAAAGGCGACATAACGATTCTTTTGATAGTAGGAGAAACAACGATTCATTTGAACGACGAAATAATGACTCATTTGATCGGGATGGTTATCGTGACCGACCACCTCAAAATATGCCACATCCCATTGCCAAATACAATCAAATGCCAGCAAATGGTGGTCACAGCCCCTCAGCTTATCCCCAGGATGACTACAGGCACAATCAGATGCCCAATGGAAATTCTATGCATCCTCAGGGCGGCCCCCAGCGACATCATCCATCACAACAACAACACCCTGATATGCCCTATGGTGCACAGAAGTCTCCAGCTGGACTACAGTATGAACGGGTAAGTCTATGTTAATGTAATTATTGTCTGATATGTTACTGTTTCTATGCATGTTTTTTAGATGATTTTTGTACTACTGATTTCTTCTTTCCAAACTACATGAAAGAAAGGTGTCAAATCATGTACAATATAATGAGATATGAAATTTCCATGATCAGTACATCATTCACATATAAAATGAGAAATTATTTTGCTGCTGTGTTATAGGATGTCATTATAGATGGATTGTATATATGATAATGCATTATATCATCACTGTATATTCAGCAAACTAGGCCCTTCATTGTGATCTATAGTAAGGTAGTCCTAGAGCATACTTTGAAGAAAATCTCTCAATAACGGTGTAATACAATCACATACCAAAATGTTTAATTTGATGCTGCAACACATTTACCTGTGTGACAATGGCTGACACTATGAAAATTCACTTATATTGTAATACTTACATTATGTAGACTAGTTTGATTGCTATTATTTTTACCCGATTGATGCATTGATATTTTTTTCCTGTTGGATGTGCCATTGATGAAACGCTTACAACAATGGTGTTTACAAACATGATTAGCATGGTGTTTTCTTACAAATGTGGAATTAGTATTGGATTGTGGCACGGTCATTTAAAATTAGTAGTTAGCATGTAGGAAGTTAAATTATCTGGATGCATGAGTGTTGTCTTACATGCTTTTAACTTGAGATTAGCTTGTATATAGGTGCCGGTATCATACATGTACAGGGCAACATGTGTCTGATCAAAATCGTGGTGTGGTATCTTATATAAAAAAAAAACTTTTACTCTAATGTGACATATGAGAAGCCAACATATGGCATTTCATAATGTAAATTTCTGATTTGTTTTATAAATTTCATGTTGGATAAATAGTTATAAATTATTGAACTTGATTGATGGGTTATCGACAAGCCATTGATCACTGAGTTTAACAAAAAGACAAACTTTAGTTCTGTACCTAGTACTGTGTTTGTTCAGGAGATATCTAATTTGAATGGATATCATTTTAGGCTCACTACAACAGCAAACTAACTCTACTTTATTTTCTGTTTTACTTAACCTTGAAATTAGGATGCAGCTGTATACTTGAGGCACTTTAGAAGTTAAGTAGATCGCGTGTGTCAGTGTACCAGTAATATACCAGCTGATGTAGGTTGGTTAGATCACTAGTATTGTCTTAGATAACCACAGTTGGTACGAATGACTTTAGTGAATTCACGATTTTGTGTACATGTACTATAGATTAATATATTTATAGGGCTAAACGGGGTATATGTAGTATTCTATTGATGTGACAACTGATAATGATATGCATGAATTTTATGTTTTATTTCAGGATAGATAATAAAAACACAACCATACACCAGGAAATACTGCTCAGATTTTGAACAGCTGTTTATTTTGTTTTGATATATATCATAAAATTCCAAATATGAGATGAGTTGTGTGTACATACACAGCATCAGTGAAATGTTCCCGGTGTGTGGAATACAGTACTAGTGTTACTAGACATCAGATAATGTCTCCAATACTTCATCAACTTGTGGTCTGTTGTTAGTATTTTCTGGTGTAGGTTGCATTTAATGGTCACATGTACATATTTGGGTGTGAACTGAATACACTGGATCTGGCAGAGTGACATCAGACAGATGTTTGTATTAGACAGCACCTTATGCAATGTTGTGTATACATATATTATGTTTTTCCTTTGTTTATAAAGTCGTCACCTATGAAAGGCGGACCACCTACTCCAAACAAACCTTCCAACCTGCAGCCAGGTGCACAGCCTCACTACCCATCATCTCAGCCACCACAAAAATCACCAGGAAAAATCCCCCCCTCAAACAAAAACAACCAGCCCCCACCAGGCTCCGTGCCAGAGCAGCAGAGATTGTCACATGACCAGGTTGGAATCTCATGTTTATCAATTAGTAATTAAATGGTAACTGGTATGGGTACTAATTAAGATTAGAGAGCACATACTTCTTAATTTTTCTAAAGTAGCTGATTATCTCTGGTTGTGGGTACTTACACGTTATTAACACTAAGTGTTTGAGCTAACAGTTTGGGTGTAAGAATTAAAACTCTCTGATTAAATATCTTTTATAGGGATCCTATTCTGTCTTACACTGTTTCTGACCTTGTAACAAACAATTGTTGTCCTTCCACACACAGCACATTCCAATGACAAAAGATTACAGGTTCACACACCTTGTTTCTACGTATATACACAAGCTTTCTTCTGTTGTAACAGTATTACTTTGTGTTATCGCAGTAAATTAGCATATCTCATTTTACACTTCTCACACAAATTCCTCATCTACATAAAGAAGTGGGATACACTATAGAAAGTCAAATTCTTTGAGAAACAGATTTATGAAGACCTGACTGTTCTCCAGGAATTTGATGCTCTGTATATATATCTGCCATTTGTTGTTGGTGAATCTGTCCATACATCATTCTAGTAAGACTTCACATACAGCTTTGTTTCTTCGATAAAACATCACATATGTTCATTGCTAATCAAAAGGTATGTGATGTTTTATCTGCCTTTTAAAAATACTTCATTGGCTGTTACCTATATGAGTTATGTCATAGCCAGTATCTTATTTTTGGAAGGCCAGTTAATGTCTGAATTCTTCAGGTTAGGTCACTGTAACCTGTATTTTTTGCTTCACTGACTATTTAACTTTCTGTGTACAGCTCCATTTTCTTGGTAAGACTGTTTGTTTAACACAGCAAACTCTATATTATGCAGATATATTCATCTGGAATACTTCACCACCCTATTTATATTTTCCGCTTCAGTGATTTTAACAAGACTGTTTAACATTTAGCTTCAATTTCATTCATAGTGAGAAAAGCAGAATTGTTGAATATGTATGATTTACATACATTTTCTTGTTTCCATCTAATTTGCTTAAATGAGGCTGTATTTTTTTTTTGTTTTTTTGTTTGGGATTTTTCATCAATGTGAAACACTAATCATATCCATGTACTCTCTTAAGTAACAATATTAGCTACTGTTGGTAAAGTTAAAATCTGTCATTGGATCCGATGTCATAGCTTGACAAACGACTGTGTCTGTTAAAAGAGTAAAACACTGACCCACTTTTGCATGGTGTTTCTTTAACCTGTGTAGTTTTGAATTGATTTTCATGCAAGAGGTAATCACTTCTCAAAGAAGCAGTATAAAAATTCTAAAATAAAATTACTTTTAACTCCAATTCTGGATGTGTATATTGCCAAAGGTTACTGTGACCTTTAATGACAGGGATCCAGATCCCAGAATACATGTATGCATGTTGTGCAAAGAATTTGTTAGTCAGTTACAAAAATTTGGGATATGAAACAATTTTCTGAAATAGTTTATTATACAACTTGTAAGTATACCAGGTACATTCATTTTCAAATATTCAATAATTGATGCAGACATCTTTTCTTGTTTTAATGTTTCTATTTGGAAATATGTTAAGATGATCAATTAACCAGCTGACTCTGCCATATCTCTGAAATAGTTACATGCATGGTATTCATGTTGTGATGATTGTCATTTTACATTTTGATGTGGGTAATGTGTGTGTCCTTGTTAGCTAGTGATGCATGTTATGTACCGTACTATAGATACACATATGTTAGAAGGTAGGCAAATGATATTGAGTTGACCTTTGTGGATGAACAAGGTCAAATCCTTTCAACACTTTTAAGAAGTATTTTAAATCTGGATGCATATTATCTTGATAGTTTCCTTTCAACTAATTTTTTTTTTTTTTTTTCTTAAAAGTTCTTTTCAGATTTCAGTCATTAGATTTAAACTGTGCGCTGTAATGATACCAATTTGCTGCTAATTAAATACAGGTCTAAAGCTTTAATAGTTTTATTGGAATTCTGATCTCAAATTACACTTTATCCCAAAATAGCATGTGATTAAAATCTATTGATTAATTGATACATTCCGGATAATCTACTAAATTCAATCATTAATTTCATCATGATTTTCAAATCTATCCACATTTGGAATTGATACTTAATTTGACAAATGCTATAAATATTGATAGGTTGAGATTTGTTTCAATCAAAGTATTGCAGCATACTGAAGTCAACAAGTATCGTGTGACGTTATTAAGTTCTATATGTTGATCTGATAGATGTGTATTTTTATTGGAGGTAAACTTAAGGTTAACTTTAGTGGATAAAGACAAGGTTTCTGTGAGAACATTCTGGTCAAGTTGTAAGGCTTCATATTGAAGTGATAAGTATATAATCACTTACATGCCATTACCCTGTACATGTACAACCACTACTCTTTTTACACAGGGTTAAATACCCTTTGTTCTAGAGGTGTATGTTTATAACTAACATGCTGTGTTATTATAAAACTTTCATTTTAAATTTTGATGCTGTTGAAATACTTTTGTGGATTCAGACCCAGATCATAGCAGAAAAAACAAACCATTAACAGTATCAGGTATATCAGTTGGACAATTAAATGTGGTATTAAGGCTTATGTTTTTATGTAGATTTTCTGTTATTCTTCTTTTTGTGTTCAGAAATGAAAGAGTTTATTTTTTCTTAATTTGTGTAATTATGTCTCTCCAACAGTTCAGAGCTGCCCTACAAATGGTGGTCAGCCGAGGTGACCCCAGAAATGACCTTGACAACTTCCTCAAAATTGGGGAGGGATCAACAGGAATTGTATGTATAGCAACACAACGCATCGATGGTCAGAAAGTTGCAGTCAAGAAAATGGATCTGCGCAAACAGCAACGAAGAGAGCTTCTTTTCAATGAGGTCCTTTTTTTTTCTGTTTTTAACAATTCATTGATACGATTCACAGCACTCCTGAATTGATTTTGAAAGTCAATGTTTTGAAACAATTTTATTAATTCTTTTGATGTATTGTATAAAATGTTATCACTTCTAGATCTTTAAAAAAGATAAAAACACATTACCTATATAAATATCATTTTCTCAATACATGTATAACTATTTTACCTATATAAATATCATTTTCTCAATACATGTATAACTATTTTAATTAATATGATCAGAAAGCAGCAAGAGCTGTACTACCACGAGCAGCTTCCTGGTTCTAACATCTGCTGTCTAATCTTCAGGTTTATTGTGATAAACAAAAAAACGTAACCCAACAGCTTTTTCTTATCTTAAAAATATTTTGAAGGATACATCGAAAGAAAGGCTAAAATATTTAGTAGAAAACTTGGCAAGAGATGCTTATAATAAACTCTCATTTCCGCTGTTGCTCCTACAGGTTGTTATCATGAGAGATTATCACCATCCCAACATAGTGGATATGTACAACAGCTTTCTTGTTGGTGATGAGTTATGGGTGGTGATGGAATTTCTTGAAGGTGGAGCTCTCACTGATATTGTTACTCATAACAGGTAAAAACATTTTTAGCTTACTTGGTTGAAGAAACCAAGTTGGTATAAATATTGGTTCAAGGCTCCCAGGCATCCAAGGGACAAGGCCTAAAAAGGAAAATTTTCAAAATTTTCAAAATCCTGTTCCTCTAGTAGGAATGAATGGATATTTCCAACATTTAGTTTTAAGTATTGTTGGGTGAAGGAGAATCAATCCTGTATAAATGTTAGGTCTCGGCTCCTGAGACAGGAGGGGCGGGGCCCATAAGGGGTAAATAGAGAAAAAGTCTGACTCTTCCAGTAGAAATGATTTAGTTTGCCCAAATTTGGTCTGAAGCATTCTTATGTGAAGGGGAATAGATTTTGTTTAAATGATGGGTCTTGGCAACTTTGAGCGGGAGGGGCCAGGTCCAATAGTAAAAACAGAGCAAATTCTTTGAAATACTTTTCCTCCTTTAGGGATGATTGGATTTTGTCCAATTTTGGCATGAAGCATTCTTGGGTGAAGGAGATCAGTTTTGTATAAAAAGTGGATTTCTATCACCTTAGGAGTGAAGGGCGGGGCTCAGGAGGGGAATGAGAGCAAATTCTTTAAATCATTCTTTTGAAGATAGAAAACGATTCTCTTCTAATTTGGTCTGAAGCGTGCTTGGGTGAAGGGGAATCAGTGTTTCTATAAATGGAGGGTTATCATCTTTGGGGAAGATGAGATGGGGGATAGGGGGGAGGGAAAGAGATGAAATTCTTTAAAGTTGTGCTTTGTAGAAATATCAGGATTCTTTCCCAATTTGATCTGATGCATACTTGGGTAAAGGTGAATCAGTTTGTATAAATAGTGGGTCTCTGCCCCTAAGGTGAGACGGGCAGGATTGAATTATGGAAGTAGAGGAAATTCTTTGAAATACATCTTTTATGGGAATGCCATGATTCTGTATGAAGGTAGTTAAAAGGCACCTTATTACGTATCTACTGGGAGTCTGATATCAAAGACATGGGGCCCAAAAGGGAAATTTAAGTTCTTAAAAATCCTTCTCTTAACAAGGATACTGTAAAAGTTTGGTCGGAGCAATTTTTATTAATGGTAAATCTGACTTCGTTGACCTTAAAGACGCAACACAATAGGGAAATTATTTGTCATATTTGAAATTCTTTTGTTAAATGACTGAATAGATGAATTAGCTAGGTGAGCAATGCAGATCCCTTGGACTTCTTCTTCTAAACTCAATGTAATTACAGCTTATAAAACCATGATCAACAGATGAATGTATACCTCTGTACAATCATGAAGTATATTTTTATAATTCTTTAATTCAGAATGGATGAAGTGCAGATAGCAACAGTGTGTAGAGCTTGCCTGAAGGCTCTGGCATTCTTACACTCTAATGGAGTCATTCACAGGGATATCAAATCTGATTCCATCTTACTGTCCCAGGATGGTAAGGTAGGTAGCATTCTGGCATTGACAACTTGGCTGTAGAACCAGTGATAAGTGTTTGTCAAGTCATTTGTATATGATGATGCTTGTAATTGAGCATCTGTGATGAAATATTTTGATGTCTGAAACCTGAAGGAATATTGACTGCTTCACCTGAAGCATCATGATACAAAGCCTATATCTCATAACCGAGGGAGAGGCTGATTGCTGGATTCAGGGTGTCCATCAGGCTTTCTCTGAATAAAAGGTTGCCTGGAGGATCACCAACAATACATTGTAAACTTAGTGTGAGTGATCTGTACCTATGTAAGTTATGTTGGACACAGATGGTGGACTATTCAAATTGCTCTGCGTCTGTGGTCCCTCATCTATCCGCCCATAAACATGTTTTGTTAACGCTATTTCTTGAGAAGTACTGGATGGATCTTTCTCAAATTGCATTTGTAGGTTCCCCTTGGTCCCTAGTTGTGCCCATTTGATTTTGGAACTGATAAAAAAAAAATCTGACAGGCAGCCATCTTGGTTTTTTTCAATGAAGTTTATTATGACTATTTCTTGAAAAGTACTTGATGGATCTCTCTATCATTAAGAGCAAAAACAGAGAAGAGAAAAGAATGGAAAAGATCCAACATTCAAAGAGCATATAAAGATCAAACAATGGTGGACACCAAGATCCCTCTGGTATCCTTTGTTTTTCTTACCTTTTCCAAATGTTCTTGTTAAGTTTATGTGAGTGTGAGAGTATTGAAATAAGATGAAGGATGGATGTTAGAGTGGATATTTGAAACTGGTTTTGGTTTTTTTTAACTTCTTTATGAAATATATTTTCATGATTGATATTCACAGGTAAAATTATCTGACTTTGGATTCTGTGCACAAGTGACTCAGGAATTACCTAAACGCAAATCTTTGGTTGGAACGCCATACTGGATGGCACCAGAGGTCATATCAAGATTACCCTATGGTCCAGAGGTATGTATTGGAGCTTTTGTTGCCAGGTACTGGATTTGTATGATATTCAGCCCCAGGTATACTGCTAATGTGTGACTACCAGTGAGGTAACAAAAATCTCACCAATAGCTTAACTTCCTTATAGATTAATTATACAACCATGTTACCCTTTAACCTAATAAGTTCTTGCGATCTATTTTGTTAAAGTTATCATTTTTGAAAAAGAAGTGTGAAGTATGAATCAAAGCAGTCCAAGGGATCTTTGGTTATTTTGTGAAAAACAAAAATTGTTTTAAACGTTAGAGTGGCATTGACTTCACACCATTGTCAAGATTTTCAAGAAATTGAAGAACTGGTAACTTTAGTAAAGGAGAATTAGCTTTGTTCTTTGTTTTATTTATGTTTTCACAAACTTCCTCATATGAGGGCTTATCGGTCTGTACACATTGGTTTATCACAGAAATTATTTTACCATGAGCATTTGATTTGTAGTGAAGAGTCACCCTTTTTTTTAGCTATTTGTGAGCATTTCATATCTGTTGGTAGGTCGACATTTGGTCCCTCGGTATAATGGTTATTGAAATGATTGATGGGGAACCTCCTTTCTTCAATGAGCCACCACTCCAAGCCATGAGGAGAATCAGGGACATGCCCCCACCTAAATTAAAGAATCCACACAGAGTAAGTACTAAGATGTTATATCTAATATGTACAGTGTCAGATAAAATTTTACCTCGGAGCAACCAACAGTCTTATTACAGTTATAGAAAATAGGTTGCATTCCCATAAAAAAATAGTCATGCATATAAAAATTATTTTTGCAGGTATCGCATCGATTGCAAGGATTCCTAGAAAAGACTTTGGTACGCGACCCTTCCCAAAGGGCAAATGCATTTGAACTGTTACAGCATCAGTTTCTACGAATGGCAGAGAAGCCAAGCTGCTTGGTGCCCCTCATGAGGAGTTTCAAACATAGTCCGTGTTAGCCTTCATCTGTCCCGTATTACATCTATACTCATCATTGTGTTAATTTCAGTCAGCCAAGGTCACCACAGATAAGCCAGCTTATGAAATTTACATTCAGTAAGGATTTCAAATTGTTGACATTTTAAAGAATATCACAAAAAAAAGTCAAAAGTTCCCTGAAAGTTGTAAAGGAAGCATTTATGTGTATTTATTTGACATTTTTAAGTGCAAATGTGAATGTTTAACTGGGGAAAATGAAGGACACCTGCCAGAAAAAAGAAATGAAGAGAACAACAGAAACCATTTGCTGATGTTTCAACTGGTTGTAAATTGTTACTGTTTATATATCATGGTTGTTGTAATATTTTTATGATATTGAATCTTGTAGTTATTTGGAAAGCAGCAGGCTGTGACGAGGATTACATATCAGGGATATAGTTAAGAACAGTGAATTAAACTTATCAATATTTTAACACCTTTATACATCAAATAAAAATCACATGCATGTGTCATAAAATGTTGTTGATCATACTAATAAAGCTGAAAGATGACTGAACATGGAACAAAATTGCTGTTTGGACACTAATTCTCTAGTGTTATGAAGTGTTACATTGGAATTTTAATCATTTACAGTCATACGCATTTCATCATTTCATAACATGTACATTATGTATTGATGTCAGAAATAAGGATCTGCATGAGACATTTTGTCATGAACATCCCCACAGTATGCAGTGATGGTTTTCTGCAAAGCTCATCATCTGTGGTATCTGTGGATCCATGTAGTTCACTTATTTATGAACCTGCACAATTTAGCACAGACTGAAGAAAGGAGAACTACGGTGTTCATGAAACCATTAACCTGTGCATTTTGTAAAGGATAAAGTGAACTGTGAAGTTCATCGTCTCATATATTTCCATATTTTGTGAAGAAGAGGTTAATTCATCATTAAGAAACCTGTACATTTAATATAGGACATAGAGTTGTGGAGTTCATCAGCTCATAAACCTGTAATATGTGACTGTTTGCAAGATAAAGAAAAGTAAACTTGTGCACATCAGCCCATAAACCTGTACATTGTGTGTTATGTTCAATCTCATAAACATTGATATAGCTGAAGCTTTGTTAGTCACATGTTCATATTCAGACAGAGGCAGCTGGCTTGTATTATATTGTCATGATACTTGGACAGGAAATGTAATTGTTCCGACTTTTGTAAAATGTGACATATTTTCCATTTCATTTCATGCAAAGACAAATTATAGCTTATATGATAAAAGAACCTATGTTTAGGCAGGATAAGTACCAGTTTTGGAATATGCATGTACCATGATTAAAGTTTAAGGCTTCTTTGTTAACATACCAGCCCCAGAATGAATCTCCAGACTTGACCATATCATTGGGATAAAATCTATATTGAAATCTTAAGTTATAAAGATGAACTTGTTTTTAAAAGTACTCTATTATTTATGACTTTCATATATCAAAGGAACTGTTATCAGCTTGAAAAATTAAATGATTATTCGACATCTAGAAATGTACACAGTAAAGGATATATTTCAAACCTCTCATTCCATACACCACTCATTGATTAGGTGTGTACAGTTTAAACATCATATCAATCATTTATCAGACACTGTTGTTTACCAGTCCTGTGTTGTATACATAGAAATCATTGTTTTATATGATTATGTGCATTTACACTGTTTTATCTTTACACTCGGTTGTTTCTGTGTTTGTGAACGTTATCCTTTCATATCAGCTTATATACCTATATATATTTATGTATAATATATTCTTTGTTGCCATTATACTGTAAACAACAAACATAAGTAAGGAAAATCGTCATTGGTTGTTTTCTTGTTTTCAAAAGCACATATCGTGGTAAAGTGAGATGTGATTTGTTGAAATTTACAAGGGAATGGGGAAACTCGTCCATTGATGGAAATGCTTTGGTCTTTAAAGATACGAGATCATTTCTACAAAAATCAAAGGGTTATTTTTACCTGTAAGTTTTATAGGGAATTTAATATCATTTTTTCCTCTTTTTGCGTTTTTCTGTATACAAGAAGCCAGTAAAGGGAAGTAACACATCTTTTCGACAGTGCTGCAGGAAGTGTTAATTCCCAACAGTCATATTTTGTACATCACTTTCTACCATCGCCTAAATAATGTTAGTGTTGTAAAAATGTAAATTAAACTGTACATAGTAGTTGAGTAGCATAGTGTATATAACTATTATTTCGGTTGGTGTGCTTGAAGAGCACATCCAATATTGAAGAGACAAGTATAATATATATAGCCTACTATATTAAAATTACATATACTATTAATGTTTACAAAATACATCATCTATCATTATTTTGTAATTACTTGTTTTTCTTATGTGTTTATGTTACGTCTTTGTTTTGTAAGGTAATGCCGTATAAAATATAGCTGTAAAAAGAACAATCGGAGTCTAGCTTGTTTTAAGATGTCGATGTTCATTAAACATCGAGTCTGTTAGTAAAACAAGAAAAAAAGCACCATCAAGATTGTTTCATACGTTCATGTTTCTTGTAAATACCAATTAGTCATGCATTTGTTATGGCATCATTACTTGTGTCTGCTTTGTCAATTTTACCTCACTCTGACTGATCATGTAAACTAATATGTCTTTAATACAAGTTTTAGATTGTCATTAACAAATTCAAAAATGATACAGCTCCTGTCTGTGATACTGAAAACAGAAACCCTATCACACTAAAATATAAAACACTGTCGATATTCCATATTTTATTTGATTCTCTTTATAGAACTAATATTTGGGTTCTCTTTTTTTTTTTTTTTTTTTAAAGATGCATCACCGAAAGTGATCAGAGCACTGAAAAGGTTCAAGGTTTAATATAAAAAATCAAGCACATGTGCAAGTTAAAACTTATTTTTTTCCATTTTTAATGTTGTCAGAGATTAACTTGTTAAAAGTATAAGTGCTATTTATGAAGAATCATTACTACATAGCAAGGAAGTTACAGAAAAAGCATGTTATATAACTACAAAAGAAATGGAATACTTATCTTACTTTTACAAAGATAAAGGATATATTGCATGTATTACAAAAAGGAATTCCATACATATTAGCACATATATAGGATCTTAAATGAGTTTTCATTTCATGTGAGATTTTATGAAACAAGTCTTTGAATTTTTATTTTTTGTGACCCTAGGTGAAAAAAAACCTGAACTTCAAGACAAGTCTAGCAAGTCTTTGTGAGCAAAAATTAAAACTTCAAGATGAGTCTCATAAAATCTCAGATTGAATAAAAAGAAGGTTTTTTTTACCACATAACTCTGAAAAGTTAACATTTTGAAAAGTTTACAAGTAAAGATGATTGAAGACAATAGCAAACTGAAGCAACTTTTGTTGTCATTTTCAATTTATGATGGAATGTCACTGTCCATACTATCAGTGGATAAAAGGCTAGTTATGTGATAAAAAGGAATATATTAATGGGAATTACGGAATAATATTATAATGGTCAGCAATATTTTGGAAAAAAGAGCATGCATTATTTTTATATTAACTCTTGAGATCACAGATTGTATTTACTTGTGTGGTAAATGCATGCAGATATTTATCCACAGAATTACGGTTAAGAACACATTGGTTACCGTAAATTCAGATAATGTATTTATCTATAATTAATTATATAGTCAACATTCCATTTTGTGTATAAGAAGTTAATACCATTATGTGTCAGAGTAAATGGATTATCGGATAAAACTTACATGCTGAAAAACCCAAGGGTTGAATATTTTTTTAACACAATAGATCTACCACTATTTATTGTTCAAAGAATTTGAAAACAAGAGACTATATTGTTGAAGATTTAGAGTATATTTCTTATTGTATTACATTCCATGGAAAAAAAAGCACCCAACAAATTCATGTTGAGGGTAATGATCATTGTTGCTGTGTCAGAAAATACCAGTAAGTGTACTTTTATTATGTATAGCCAGTCGGAACAAAGATTCCATTAGCCAAAGGGAGATAAAAGAATCGCTAACCAATTTCGTGTCTGAAATATGATTCTCTCAACAATACTGTCTTGGCTAGATTTTCTTCCAAATCTTGTTTTTATGTGATCCTTTCACATGTCAGGATTAACGAAAGTATTTAATCTGATCCTGAAAAGGAGCAATACTCTAACACCAACGTTGAAAATTGGTAAACATTTGTCATACTTAAACCGATGTCATTTAAATGAGAGACGGCCATTTCATTTTGTTTCTTTTATAATGTACTTTGAAAGAACCTACAAAAAACTCCAAGAGGCAACATCCCATAAGTTCATTTCTATGTGGTAGTTTCTTCGAGTTTTTGCTTGCATTTTCCCTTCAGAGTTTCTTGACTGCATATTTTTCCTTATTTTTATCAACATTGGCTTTCACTTCTGTTGTAATATCATAAACATCCATTTTCATTTTTTAATATTTTCTGTGTAGAAATGACCATATGTTTTGTTTCTAGGACATGATGTGAATTCTATTTTTTCAATTTGCTACTTTTCTATTCAGAGTTGGTTTTGTTAAATTCATTTTTTCTTTCAAAATTACAGAATGATGGATACATCTAGTCTACAGCATTAGCAAATTTTAGAGAAAACAAGTTGCTGATAAAACAGGAGTTTTATTGGCGGCTGTTTGATTTGCATGAAAAGAACAAGTCTGACCAAAAGGACCTGCCGTGTTGTACTTACGTTGAACAAATTATATTTAGATTTGCCCACTTTGATCATTCAGATATATAAAGGGCAGACCATACCTCTCTGTAGATGACGTCTGCTTCTCTTGTTGTAGTGCGGTGATGTCCTTCTTCAGCTGTTTAATCTTATCTGCTCTCCAGTTCACATGGAATCAAGGTGGTAACATCAACAGGACAGGTGTTTTTGGTCAGACTATACATTCTTATTCAGTGATAATAGTTCTTAAAGATTGTTATAAGTACAGATTCTGATGATATTTACACATAGGTACTACAAGCTGGCTGTTTTTTGCTTGTTTATTTTCAGAAGATAAACTTTGTAATATATTGTAAATGTTTTTGTAATATAAAACTTTAAACTTGATGCAATTTTTTTTAAAAAATAATAGTACTACATATACACATTTGTATTATCAACTGATTATATACGAGATGGGAATGGATTAATGATATCATTAATAAACTACAATTTTATATAAAAAAGGAGTTGTGTTCTCATTGCCCTGTGAGTCAGACCTTGGAGTCACGAGTCAGATGTAATGTGATGGCTTTATAGGTCATGAATCGGATGTATCCTATGATATAACCCTATGAATCACAAGTCATTAAGTCACCTTCTCTAAGTGCTTCAAAGTTTAAAAAAAGAAATGGCCTGGACTTCAATTTGAGGTCATTAATTTTTTGAAATTTAAAATTCATGCAAAATATTAGTTACAACTTGTAACACATTTGATCTTAGGATATCGAAATGGGGTCCACAATCTATTTTAAAAAAAAAAATCATCTGTGCTTAAAAGGCCAAATACCACGGTAACAACATATTGGTTAATCAGAATAAAATACTCGAACATAAGAATTGATGACAGATGTGAAATTACACATAGCAAACAAAGAAAAACAATACATGCTGGTTAACCTATCTTTATTTCACTTCTGGATCGCTAAATCAATATGCTGTTTGATTTTTTCAGCCGTTTATAGGTTTTGTGCCAAGCATGTATTATCTGTGTATACACTGACAATAAGTCTGGCGGACTACCAGCAGCTTTGGGAAATATTCCTTTCAAGGCCCCAGTGGTTAGCAAAGTTGACAATGACCTTAAATAAAATAGTATGTCAAGTATCTTCATCTTCTTTCTTCATCTGCTCTATCAGGCGTTGCCTTTCCTGGGCCTGTCTCATTTTCATTAACACTAAACTTTCATAGTCCCTTTCAGCAGTAGACTGATAAGGCAACCAGTTTTCTCCCTTGTCACCCTGAAACACACATATTATGTAATCTGAGATAGATTTTGTTAATGGTGAAATTTGTCACTCAAGTGTAGAACATAATTTGTGTTAAATCTTAAAGTGACCGGCTAGCTTATCAGACAGATTTTTTAATTGCGGTCACCTTAGTGTCAGAATCATGCCCTGAAACATTGGCTGGATATGCTCTCCACTGGTGAGACATTAACTGTTCATGGTTTAACTGTAGATCAGTAGAAGACACTTTCCCTATCAGAATTAGATTATAATTGCTTTAGGATAAACTGTAAGATCACAGCAAATAGAGTCAGTCCTGGTGTGGCCGTGGAAGGAGTAACTTGTTAAGCTCGATACTCAGGCCATACATGTTATCACTGTTGTAACTTATGCTAATACTCAACATTTGTACTTGAGAACGGTTGTTGCTGGTCTTTTGTATGACATAAGGATAGTACAACATAGAGGGGTAACAGACTTCAATAAATCATGAGTAAGGATATGTTCCTTTCACCTCAATGAGTTTGGCCTCAAACTTGAAAAAAAAATTCTGGATTAAAGCTTGAAAGCATTTCTGTATGGCCAATAGCTAGTGCAAGTTCGAGATATTTTTGCTGGTAAACTGTATTATGACTTGCACTCTATTGAGTGACAATGCCTATACTGTGATGCTTTCAAAGCTTGATGTGAATTAAACTCAAACCTTTAGGCATAACAAACTGTCACTTGAAGAATGTTGTTCTGTAAATAACTCAACACTTTCCCATGCATTAGTTTACTCAGATGGAAGTGCACAGAGAATCTTGTGTGAGTAAACCTTGATACACTGAGAAAATCTACATGGCCAAAATTAGTGACCTCAAAAGTATCCACTGCACCAGTTCACTAGATTAGGCTATTCAGATTTAAGTTTCCAATACACTTCTCTCCTGGACTGGTTATGTGACCAACAATAATTCCAAAAATAGGAGCCTATCTAATGTAACAAAATGACCATTAATATGAAACATGATGAGATTTACTATCTAGGTACATGGAAATGAAACAATGAACAAACCTTGGCTTCCTCTGGTATTTCAAATCTATTCTCTGTTCTGTTTTCTGAATTACATGGTTGACTCTGGACTTCTGCTGCAGCAGCAGATCCAAGAGGGGGAGAATGACCTTCCAACCATGTCAAGGTCAAAGGGTTTTCTGCCAATCCAATTTCATTTTGAACGGCTGTTTCCTGGAATAATTAAAGTTCATGGGAGGTGAAAGTATTGCAGGTGAAGTAGCAAAAGATTACCTGTCTGCAAATATGTAAAATAAAAAGCACAAATGAGAAATGTTAAGTTGATGATATATAGTGAATAAAAAAACAAATTAATTTTACAAATAACATTTTACTGTGAAAAATTTACCATAGTATATAACCACAAAATATCCACAACATTTGAAACAAAATAAAAACAAAGTGAGCAGATACTAATATATATATATACCCCCTACTTCCGATCTTGATGGAAGCAAACCCTATAAAATCCTGTAGGACTCTGTAATGATTTGGTCTAAAGCATCTATGGGTGAAGGGAATCAACTGTATGAATGATGGGTCTCAGAGCCCCTAGTGTATATACAGCAAATTATCTGAAATCTGGTAGGGGCAGGTTTCAAAGGGTAAAAAACAACACTTTAGAATCTTAGAGTCTCTAGAATAGAATCCTTTTGTTTCGGTTTTGATTAAGTGAGTAATACAGGCCCTATGGGCCTCTTGTTTGCAAAGTGGTCACATGTGACCTTTTTTCCTGTAACTTTAATTAAGGTTTGATGCCAAAAGGGTAAATATGAACCAAATAAAAAGAACAGACAAAATTCTTATCATATATCATTACCCCACCCCTTATCTAAGTGGGAAGTATAATTACTACCTGTCACAAAAATTACCCTAATTCTACTGCAATATAGTATCGAAATTGCAAAATTTAATATTGATTACACAATAAATCATTATATATATTTGCATCATCCAAAGATAAGCCTCATCTCTGGAAATAAATGTTGTATTGGTGGGTTTCAGCAGCAATTCTAGGGATTATTACAACTTACAGGTAACAAGAAACTTGTGGTACACACACTGAAGATAATCTGCATTTTCATGAAATCTGATGGAAGTGTGGCGTGTGTTTTTGTAAAAATGGACATAAGAAAGTTTGCAATGGATTGACAAGTATCACTACTGATTCCAGTTTGCTTTATTTAAACACCACTGTTCACTAATGGTGATACCTGACTTTAAAATAATTTATCAGTTGTAATTGCAACATTATATTAACTGGTGTTACTGATGGTAGTCAGTTAAAAAGTGTTTTATGTTTTTACCCCGTTGTTAGCTTCACGCTTTTATACAAACTACTAAATGATATGTCTTGGAGTTACACTTACTGCAGCATACCGGGAGGACAACTCGAGGATAGCACTGCCATTCTTCTTACTGGATACCAACAAGTTGAGGACATCTCCATACTGTAAGACAGACAAGGAACCATTAACCAATATAATTTATATACCCTACACCAATAACCCTATACTGTAGGACAGACAAGGAAATATTTACCAATATAATCTATATACCCTACACCAATAACCCTATACTGTAGGACAGACAAGGAAACATTCACCAACATAATTATATACCCTATTCAAATAACCCCATACTGTAGGGCAGACAAGGAAACATTCACCAATATAATCTATATACCCTACACCAATAACCCTATACTGTGGGGCAGACAAGGAAACATTCACCATCATAATCTATATACCCTACACCAATAACCCTATACTGTGGGGCAGACAAGGAAACATTCACCATCATAATCTATATACCCTACACCAATAACCCTATACTGTGGGGCAGACAAGGAAACATTCACCAACATAATCTTTATACCCTACACCAATAACCCCATGTCTGAATAGAGTGTCCTTATCTTAACATGGTAGTGTATATTCTTACCTTGGAGAACATAGTATGGAGAACTGTATAAGAGTAGCCTCCATTACTCTCATCACCTTTCTTTGCTTTCCATTTGACCTGCACAAAAAGATACTGAGAGATAGAAATTTTCCCACACACTTCATATGTGCATTTCTGTGATAAGAAAATCTGCCGTTTTGTAAGAATAAAAACCAGTTATTATACACAAAGATTGTGTCGTCACTTTTTGTGGTATAACCATTGTTTAAATGGATTTATAGAATCTTTCACCCCTGTTTTTATTGTCCAAGAGCAAGACAAAGTGTATTGTACGAAAGCAAATATACATGGATGGTGTATGAATGGTGATGAGTCCTGCACCTCAGATGAATTTTTACACAAAATATAATTCTAGTGTACTTGACAATAAAATGCCAATAAAATTATATTCTTGATATATATTTTTAATATTCAGTTAGAATGAGTATAAGTCTTAATGATAACACAGGATTTTCAATTTTGAAGAACACTGATTTCAATTTCAGATGAACTAGTGTGACCTTACAAAAGTAGTTCCACTTCCAGGTCAGTGACCAGTGACATCCCTTAAATAGTTTTCACTGTGTCTTACTGTGGGAGGAAACCAGATTACACAGGTAAAACCAATGGGAAGGGGCAGGTGATCCCTTACCTCTTCATCTCTGATCCAAGAATTAAACCCCAGACAGCTAAGTAAAAGGCGAGTGCACTACCACTGTGCCACCCAGCCACATTACATTTAATGTATGAGGGAAAAATTATCAAGTATCACCATGGACAAAGTTATTCCAACCCTCTAGATAATATCACCCTTGAGATAACACTGTCCATGTCACAAGGAAATGTAATATTTTATCAACCTCTCGAAAGTTGGGTTAGGAGAGGCTCTTGTCAGATGTAACCAGTGTCCAGAACATAAACCATAATTTATATATATTATATTTATGGTTAAATAAATCATGGACGTCGTTGTATTTATTTGTTATCACAATCAGGTATGTATTGATTCTCAGAATACACAAGTAAATGTAACATCCTAACGATGGATGAAGAGTGACAAGTGAACCTCCTCTAACATCCTAACGATGGATGAAGAGTGACAAGTGAACCTCCTCTAACATCCTAACGATGGATGAAGAGTGACAAGCGAACCTCCTCCTATGTAAGGACACCAACTGTCCTAGAAAATAAAGTATCTGGACCCTGAAAAAAATGATTTTAATACAACACTACTTCAATACCTTCAGTTTGGGGGTGACTACTTCTTCTTCATCATCAACCTGTTTAGCTTCTGCTGTTTTTCTGAGCTCCTCTTGTAAAAGTTCTTGTTCTTTCTGTAGTAACTTTGAACCTTCCTTTCTCAATCTTTCAATCTGTATTTTATAAAAGGACACAAAATTATATCTGAATAAGAACAACACAATAATTGGCTAGTCACATGTGAACTCTTTATCCGGAACAAAAATGCACATCTAAATTGTGTAATTCCATATTAGAGCTCTAGGAATTCATTGGAGCCAGTTTTGCCAACTCTTTACACACACACCATCACTAGCCAATGGTTTAGTTTTAATAAAAGCACAAGGAAATGCATATGTTTTCAGGAAAATTTAATAAATTCCTTGTACCATGAACACACTAGGCGGATCTTCTTTGAACATCATTAAACATCAGTCTAACTCTTACCTCAGCTTGGAAATTTTTCTTCACAGAAATGTCTAAGTCTTTCTGTGACTGAGCTGCATTCTCTCTAAATTCCAAATCTGTTAAAAAGAAGAAAACTTTGATGTAACACTGTATAGCCTATTTGTATAATGAGGAAAAAAACTGCTCACTGCTGAAAACGTTATACTTAACAACCACTGGCATATAACACAACAAGCAAATTCATGGAATTTATATCCCCCGCTTTCCAAACATATTGTTAGTAAATATTTTAGAGGTTAGGAGTAAACATGTCATAATGCTATGTAGAATGATATAGTTTAATGATAAACTGATAATATTTGTGGGACTTCAAGTAACATCTAAATCAGATTATATTTAGGAAAGTTAGAGCACAAAAACTGACCGATCAAGGAAATGAAATGATACCTAATTAGTATGCATGGATATTAACAGATGATGCTGATTGCTGAACTCAGTCTTATGTGCCCTAATATGCATCTGCTGACCAAGTTTCATCTAAATCGGATAATGTTTAGGGAAATTAGAGCACAGAAATGAACCGACCAATGAAAGCAAAGGATACCTCATTAGTATGCATAATTATTAACAGATGACACTGAATGTCAAATTCAGTCCACCCCAAGATGTATCAGCTGACCAAGTTTCACCAAAATCGGATGATATTTGGGGAAGTTAGAACACAGAAATGAAAGTGTGACAGACAGACAGACGAACGGACAAACCAAAATTAATATCCCCCATTTCTGTGAAAGTGAAAGTGGGGGATAATAACATTATTACCTTCTTTCAATTTCTTGCGCTTGCTGTCAAGTTCTTTGTGTCTTTTCTCTGCGGCTTTCTTTGCTTTCTGGATTTTATCATATGCTACCTGTTCAATGAAAACATAAAATTTACTTTTTGTAATTGAGATATATATGCTACCTGCTAAATTTCAGCATTATATTTATTCTAAGATCATAAATCTTATATTTTACACAATTTTGTCAAAGAATAATTTTCACCTTGGAATGATTGATTTCTTTCTCCAGAATTAACATTGTGCAGATCAATGTTTGATTCCTTCTGTTGTAAGATTTGTTTTGTACATACCCGTGCTGGAGCATCTGTGAGGATTTCCAATGCTTTGGACAATTTGTGAAACACTTCCACTGAAATCAGAATGAACACAATGAAAAATCTTGAAATCATAATCACTTTGTCTTCTCTTTATACGTACATAAAAGTATACAATGTTTAACTGGGTCTCTTGTAACTTGAACTGGTCTGTAGAACAACATTTAGTTAATACGAAATGTACTAGAAACATATTTAGCATATCACATGAAAGGCTGTAGAACTTTTCTGTATCTCTGGAACACATATTTACATGTACTGTAGTAAGATTTGTAAAAAACTTACCTGCTTCTGGATTATCTGGGTTTTTGTCAGGATGCCATTTCAAAGCTTGCTTTCTGTATGCTTTCACAATCTACAATGAAATGACATTACATTAATGTTTATACATTTATTAAGAACTTCTGCATCAATAAGTAAATGATTGATGTTTTAAGCAACAAACAAAGCACTGGTAACATAAAAGGTACGCAACTTAACATAAAAAAATAACCAACTCACTTCCTTCATGTTTATAATATATATATTCCATAGAAGTTCTCATAACATAAACAATTAGAAAATTATGCCTTGTTTCAATGACTAAACTGTCACCTTCATCAGACAAATGACTAGTGAGAGGCTTACTGATACACAGTCACATCCATCAGACAAATGACTAGTGAGAAACTTCATGACTACAAAGTCACCTTCATCAGAAAAATGACCAGTGTATGAGATGATGATATATGCACAGGACTTTTCAGCTGTAGTTTAATGCCACTAACATGGAAATTAGTATGATAAGGTTGCAGTAAGATTTTAGTAAGACAATTTCACATTCAAACCCATAACTGTTACAAAGGACACATGCAAATATGTTTTTCCCCAACAGCACAATAGTGCAATCGAAATTCTTGTCATTAGCTGAAGAAGTAGTTGTTACAATGTACTATCCTATGAAAGTCAGTTTGCTACGTTTTGATTAAAACCTGGTCAAAGTTACTTTAAATAGCAGGAACTAAACATGGACGAGGGGGCCCATACACTCTCGCACACCTACTTGTCATCTTAGATTTTATAGCAGGCTAGTGTGTGACAAGGCAGAGAGTTGTGAAATTTGTATAAACAAACATATAACAAGACTGTCACTGAATAATTATTGGTTAGACCCAATGAATACTGAAAATATCGTAATATTATTATCACTAAGAAAAAAATTGCTTGCTGGTCGAGCAATGATTTGTGTATGTCCTATGTTCTCTGAGCCTTACATTGAAGTGATCAGCAGATAATATTATTGAGGTCTTCACGATTGAACAAGTAAATTAAAATCAATATTTATCTCAAAACTAACCTCTTTTTCTGTAGCATTTTCGTCGACAGAAAGAATAGCATATAAATCTAACTTAGAAACATCTAACGTAGGTGTTGTCATCGTTAACCGTTCTTATGTGATGCTAACGTCGAAACGACGAGTTCGCCGGGTGAAGTTGTAATTAAGCGTCTTGTAGACGTCGACCAAAAACGTACTGGGGATCACGATTCGTTGTCAGCAACGCGCACATGTTGCATGTTGATCAACATCCATTTCATTGCACTGAAAGATTTATAGACAAAGAGTGAATTCCAATGTTTCATAGGAGTTATAATCATCACTGATTTATTGACAAAATGATAAGGAAGAAGTGAACACTTATTTATAGCAATGACATCAGAACAGACAGATGGTAAGAAGTGGACATATCGTTAGTGATTGTAGGGTACCTCTTGCAGTGCCTGTTAGCTATAAGGGCCATTTTAAGCGGGTTATTCAAAACGGGTTGTCAGAGAGTACATATTATTAGATTCCTAAAAAGATACTGTACTAGTAGAGAATGTCAGCTGTCGTGATTTACTAAAAATATATCATATACAGTATTGAACTTCATATGTGTACTGAACACTGAACTGTACAGGACATTTATTGACAGGTAGAGTACACATCATTTATGTCAATTCACACATTATCATTTACCAATAATTTATTGAAATTGATAAATTGCCAGACTTCGAGGGGTCCATGATAGCTAAGCGGGTAGAGCAATAGCTTATGCAACCTCAGGTAATCATCCGAGGTATGTGATTCGATGCTCCTTAACCTGTGGCAGCTTGTGTTTCTCAAAAAAAAAAAGGTGAAAAATGATATTTGCTGATATTGTTGTTTTCTCTAAGAAGTCACTTCACACCAGCTGCTCTTGATGGCGTGCAACAGGCCTCATATAATTGTTGTTCAGTGAGGTTGCCACCATGCAGACCCCACCTCAAAAGCACCCGGACTGTTGATAGGACAATAAAACCAGCAAATTAACACAATTGTATGTGGTTGAGTGGTACAGTAGATAGTATTTTATTGTTCACTGAGGCAACAAGGTGAATTTATTGATTGGACTTGGAAAGGTATAAAGTTACCTGCCTGACCACTAGGATTTTGACTTGATCCAGTTTAATCCAACATTCACATCTCATTTTTTATTTGATAAATCTGGAAACTACATTTTCAAAAGAAAATAAATTAATAAATAAAAGGAAACATAAAAATTTACTTTCCTTTTAGTGATAAATTTGACACTGCTTTGACAATTGCATACTTTGCAAATACTACAACTGCCAGTTGCCACATTGCTCAATATTTTAAACTGTCTGTCTACAGTTATCAGACAATAGATGCTAGAATAGAAGTTTGGTCTGGTTGTTTCATCCAATGTCCATCTCCTTTTGCAAAGTAAATGGTATTACTACAAACAATGTAGGGGTCCACTTCAGAACTGCTTATTCAACTTGGATAGTAGTACAATACAAACCTGCATACTCATTATTCACTATGACAAATACTTTATATCTACTTTACAGTGAAAAAGATACCGGGTCATTAGTGTGAATGATAAAGTCTCTGGATCAATGTGTACTATTTTTATTAATTTTATCCCACAATAAGATCCCTTGTGATAGATTCAATCCAGACCAATATGTGTCACCAATATGTTAAATTGATACAAAACATGTTTTCTTAGTTATGTAAAATGTTTGTGAGATTTTTTGTATAGTTGTCTTTTAAAAATAAAAAGAATATATATACATTTTATCTGTTTAGGTGATGGATCAACAACCAAGCCTGATATGAAATGGTGTAAGTAGAGTGTACATGATATACCTAACACCTCGGATAAAACTTAGTAATATTACCTACTAGTCCAACTTGTTACTACTTTAGGTAGCAAATTTGTGTCATAATATGATCTTCATCATAGACTACTTACAAGAGATACATTTTATCACCATAAGATACAGTATGCTACCATGTGATACATTTCATCACCATAAGATACATTGTGCTACCCTGTGATACATTGTATCACCATGAGATACATGTACATAGCCATAACAACTATGAGATTCATATTAAGTCGTTTCAACAATACAAACAATAAAATATAACATACCAGAGAGTAACTGTGATTTGTATTGATGTATGTCATAGTCCGTGGTTTTAATATGTTAGATAATATTTCTTGCTTTGATTATCATCAAATGAATATATCTACTTTGCAGATTTTGATAGGAAAACTAAGCAGATTGTTTTTGGTGACGTATCGGCGATTGAACCAGGTATAGTAAGAATCAAACTTCACACACTAATAAAGCATCAAAATATTTTGGACATATTTGAGTTTCAGGGTTGTTTAGTCAAGGTCACAGTTATTTTTAGAAAATCATTATCAGCATTATAGCAGCTGAATTCCTTACAAGATTTTGACAAATGACCATAATGTGTTACTATACATTGGTAGTGAAGCTGTATTGTCAGATTGTCGTATTTATTACATTGTTACGTAAAAATCGGTTCATACAATTTGTGTACTTTTCTTTTTTATTTTTTTTCCTAAATTGATAACAAACAGCACCATCTTTATAAATCATTATAGTGTAATAGTTTGCAGGGACTGGTAGGGGACATGTGTTGATTCATCAGTACTCAGTATGTTTGTTTAAAATGTGACAGTAAACAAATTCATTTACTTGTGGTTCACAGTTTGTTCTATAATACCTGTCTACTTGTATATCAGTCTATTTGTATAATGAAATAATATCATAACATTGCCCTTTAGTGAAGATAAATACTGTAATGTTGGTTGATACAATTAATAGTTTTCAAGTAATTGATTGTAATATTGTATAAATTCCTAATAACCATCGTGTCATCAGTATGGTTACTGTATCTAGTTTTTGTTGTTTTTTTTTCAACAAAAAACTGAACTGCAAAATTTGTTGAAAATTATTCCATTACTCTAATGTAATAATAATATATTGGGGACAATCACTTCATAGTGATTCCATCAGTGGTAGGAACCTTAACATGACAATATCAAATGCTTCTACAGCTAATGTGAATAGGTCTAGACATGTATTCATATATATGTTTCAGATTCAGAAGAGATGAAGGTAAGTTAGGAAACCATTCAGTCAGTAATAGCTTAAAGCATTGTTTGAATTATATCAGTTTATATGACACAGTCAATTAAGACTGTCAAACCTGTCTACAAAGGTCACTCAAGGAAACAGAGTAAAGTGGCCTTTATATAGAGGTCAAATTACTATGATTGTATGACATTGAGAACCAACACAATTGGCCTTTTACATAGAGGTTAACTTAACAAATTGTATTAATCTGGCACCCAACACAAGTGACTGCTATACAGAAGTTAGATTAATGAATTATTGTACACTGGTACCCAACACAAGTGACTGCTATACACAGGTTAGATAAATGAATTGTATGACACCAGGAACCAACACAAGTGACTGCTATACAGAGGTTAGATTAATGAATTGTATGACACCAGGAACCAACACAAGTGACTGCTATACAGAGGTTAGATTAATGAATTGTATGACACCAGGAACCAACACAAGTGACTGCTATATAGAGGTTAGATTAATGAATTGTATGACACCAGGAACCAACTCAAGTGACTGCTATACAAGTGACCTTTATAGACAAGAGACCTTTATCTAGATGTAACCCTTAAGACAGGTTCAACCTCAGTTTAGTATGAAGCATGGTCATCAGTCAGGTTTGTATCGAGAATGATTACTTCAGCATTACAGGATTCACAATTGTAAAATATGAACAATTTGTTGTACAAGTAGTAACCATCAGTAGCCTTTAAGTTGTTTTTTTTTCTGTAGGGTCCAGATAGCTTGTTGTATGAGGTGAAGAAGAAACTAGATTTAGGACCTCCCCCTGTACAGCTTTTGGACACACTTGACATAGATGGTGTAGTCAACTTTATCAGAAATGGCAATTGTAAAAACATCATCACCATGGTGGGAGCTGGTATTTCTACATGTAAGTGTATCAGTTATCAGACGAGTCAATGTAAGACATGCAATCTGATACATAATTTCCAAAAGTGAGGTCTTTACATCAACAACATATATTAATAATCGCATTCAGCCAGGTAATGGTTTTCAGTCACTGTATTTGTTTTTCATACACTATTTTAATATTTTCATAAAAACATACCTATGCTCAAAACAGTTTTAGCCATTAATCTGTTTTCCTAACAAATTTTTTATTGAAATTAAACTGAAATATCATCCTGTCTTAAACTCATCATCATAACAGATATTTGGTATATTCCAGCGGCAGGTATCCCAGACTTTAGATCCCCAGTCACTGGGTTGTATGATAATCTACAGAAATATGATGTTCCTTATCCCGAGGCCATGTTTGATCTTGAGTTCTTCCAGGTCTGTTATCAAAATGTCATTTGATATAGTACTATTAAAATTTTTATGTTTTGTTTTAAATTTAAATGGGGTTGTTGATTGGGAAGGGTTGGAGAAGAGGGGTAATCCCTGATTGGATGTGGAAATGCATTAGATAAACTCTTCAACCTCAAGGGTTTCCCCCCCAAGCACTCAGGTGTAGTGTGGTAAAGTGGACCATGAAATAGAATCCCCCTCTCCCCCCCTCCCCCCTCCCCTCTTTGGTAAAGTGAAGCATTACACTATTTTCTTACTAATTAACTTTTTTCACCAACTTCTTTTGCCCCATCCTAAAATTCCCCACCCAGACATATTTTTTGTTATTTATGTGTTTTATATGAATGAAGCAGGGTGATTAGAAAAACAAATTGATGAAAAAATTCATTTCCCTTAATTTGTTAGTTATTGGATCAGAGAAGATCGAAAGACATATACAGAATGAAGGCACAGGTAGACTTTTGTTGTAAATGTATTGAACTGATGTAGATTATGTATTCTAATGTACATCTACATGTCTTCTTTCTAGAAAAATCCAGAGCCGTTCTTTTCCTTAGCTAAAGATTTATGGCCAGGTATATACAAGGTAAAATCTATTGAGATGTAGAAATAGATTTCTGGTGTCGATTTAAACTTAATTCTCAGATAATTGTTAACTGATTAAACATTATGTGAACTTGTGATTTTTCAGCCAACCCCTTGTCACTACTTTATCAAACTGCTGCACAGCAAAGGTCTTCTGTTGAGACACTATACACAGGTCAGTCACAGTAATTCAGATTTAAAATATTTTTTTGCTAATGTATTGAATTTTAGGTTACCAGGAGAATTAAATGATCTATAGTACACAGAGAAATTTGATTATTTTACATGTTGTAAACTGAAATTGATACAGTTTTGTCAATGGTATAAAATATATCGTAAATTGGATTTCTTGCAAATAGCTCACAGAGACAGCAGGATTGTGGGTTACTTTTTATCACAATTATTGAGCAGATATCACCCATCCTATCATTCACTACTATAGATTTTTAATATCATCTTTCTCTCTCAGGAAGGGTTTCTAAACAGATGTTTCCCACACAGGAAGGGTTTCTTAACAGATGATGTTTCCCACACAGGAAGGGTTACTAAACAGATAATGTTTCCCACACAGGAGGGGTTACTAAACAGATAATGTTTCCCACACAGGAGGGGTTACTAAACAGATAATGTTTCCCACACAGGAAGGGTTACTAAACAGATAATGTTTCCCACACAGGAGGGGTTACTAAACAGATAATGTTTCCCACACAGGAAGGGTTACTAAACAGATAATGTTTCCCACACAGGAAGGGTTACTAAACAGATGATGTTTCCCACACAGGAGGGGTTACTAAACAGATAATGTTTCCCACACAGGAGGGGTTACTAAACAGATAATGTTTCCCACACAGGAGGGGTTACTAAACAGATAATGTTTCCCACACAGGAAGGGTTACTAAACAGATAATGTTTCCCACACAGGAGGGGTTACTAAACAGATAATGTTTCCCACACAGGAAGGGTTACTAAACAGATAATGTTTCCCACACAGGAAGGGTTACTAAACAGATAATGTTTCCCACACAGGAAGGGTTACTAAACAGATAATGTTTCCCACACAGGAGGGGTTACTAAACAAATAATGTTTCCCACACAGGAGGGGTTACTAAACAGATAAGGTTTCCCACACAGGAGGGGTTACTAAACAGATAATGTTTCCCACACAGGAGGAGGTTGCTGAACTATAATGTTTCCCACATAGGAAGGGGTTTTTGAACAGATAAGGTTTCCTACACAGGAGGGGTTACTATAATGTTTCCCACATAGGAAGGGGTTTTTGAACTATCACACAGAAAGGAACAGGAAGGGTTACTAAACAGATAATGTTTCACACAGGAGGGGTTACTAAACAGATGATAACAGAACTACCATATTTATCCCTAAATAAATCCCCTTCTTCCTTTTGCAGGACAATCCATTTCGCAATAGTATGCTTACCGTAGTCCACAAATGATTGATTGCACCCCAGACACCTAATACTAAAATTCACACTAGGAGAAGGGGTTTACCTGAGGATCAATACAGTGTTATGATAATTTGTACACTCAGGATTTTGAACATTTTTAAGAGTGACTTTTTAAAAATCTGATATTTTCAGAACATTGACACACTTGAAATACAATCTGGATTAGACCCAGAAAAATTGATAGAGGCCCATGGAAGTTTTCGTACATCAAAATGTCTGACCTGCAAGAAAGAATATAGCAAAGAGTTTATGGAAGGTACAGTGTTTATTTTCGAAAATTGTGTAATTGTAAACAAATTTGTTTGGTGTTTCACAAGTTTTGTGGTATTGCCCGTACACAGACCCAGCTACCAGCTGCTGTATTTCTTTAATAGAATTTTTTTTCTGGATATACTTCTGATACTGTAAACGATGTTGTTTGTTCACATGATGCAGATAGTTTGTCCAATATTGCTTACCATTACTCATAACCTACTACAGATAAAGTGATGGCCGGAGTAATACCTGTCTGTGACATTCCAGAATGCAATGGAATCATCAAACCAGGTTAGTACTGTAACTGAAACTGTAAGTATAGTGTTTAGACAGTCAAGGTCAATAGTTTTGAAATATGTTGTTACAAAAGCACATATTAACACAAGGCAATGTCAGTGTAACAAAAGGCCATATTAGTGTAACACAAGGCCATTTCAGTGTAAAATAAGATCATGTCAGTGTAACACAAGGCAATGTCAGTGTAACATAAGATCATGTCAGTGTAACACAAGGCCACACAAGTCATCATGTAACATAAGGCCATGTCAGTAACATAAGATCATGTCACACATAAGATTGTGTCAGTGTAACAAGGTCATGTCAGTGTAACACAAGGCAATGTCAGTGTAACACAAGGTCATGTCAGTGTAACAAGGTCATGTCAGTGTCACATAAGATCATGTCAGTGTAACATAAGATCATGTCAGTGTAACATAAGATCATGTCAGTGTAACACAAGGCAATGTCAGTGTAACACAAGATCATGTCAGTGTAACATAAGATCATGTCAATGTAACATAAGATCATGTCAGTGTAACATAAGATCATGTCAGTGTAACATAAGATCATGTCAATGTAACATAAGATCATGTCAGTGTAACATAAGGCAATGTCAGTGTAACATAAGATCATGTCAGTGTAACATAAGATCATGTCAGTGTAACATAAGGCCATGTCAGTGTAACATAAGATCATGTCCGTGTAACATAAGATTGTGTCAGTGTGACATAAGATTGTGTCAGTGTAACAAGGTCATGTCAGTGTAACACAAGGCAATGTCAGTGTAACACAAGGTCATGTCAGTGTAACAAGGTCATGTCAGTGTAACACAAGTGTAACACAAGATCATGTCAGTGTAACACAAGATCATGTCAGTGTAACATAAGATCATGTCATTGTAACACAAGGTCATGTCAGTGTAACACAAGGTCATGTCAGTGTAACACAAGATCATGTCAGTGTAACACAAGATCATGTCAGTGTAACACAAGGCCATGTCAGTGTAACACAAGGCCATGTCAGTGTAACATAAGATCATGTCAGTGTAACACAAGATCATGTCAATGTAACATAAGATCATGTCAATGTAACACAAACAATAAGCATGTCAGTGTAACACAAGATCATGTCAGTGTAACACAAGATCATGTCAGTGTAACATAAGATCATGTCAGTGTAACACAAGATCATGTCAGTGTAACATAAGGCAATGTCAGTGTAACATAAGGCAATGTCAGTGTAACATAAGATCATGTCAGTGTAACATAAGATCATGTCAATGTAACACAAGGCCATGTCAGTGTAACACAAGGCAATGTCAGTGTAACACAAGGCAATGTCAGTGTAACACAAGGCCATGTCAGTGTAACACAAGGCCATGTCAGTGTAACACAAGGCCATGTCAGTGTAACACAAGGCCATGTCAGTGTAACATAAGATCATGTGATTGTAACAAGATCATCTTACTTCACCATCCTGTTTCTTAAGTTATACAAAAATGATATTTACTAATGTTTACTTTTTCAGACATTGTATTTTTTGGTGACACATTGCCGAAAAGATTTGCTGAATGTGTTGAAGAGGTAATTCCCATCCTAACACGCCTTCCTTCAGACTGAAAAAAAAACATATTTTTGGAAACCATTCATATCTTATCTGTGCTTTCTGCCACCAATTTTTATTAACAGTCCTGTCCTTCAGTTTGTTTTATGGTTTCCTTAATTCAAGACACACACAATTTGTGTTTCTCAGTAAGTTAAGGAACAGATCACCCTGTGCTGATATAGTTGTTTCTATGGTCAAGACACTCTACCCTAATTGTTTCAATATTTTGAGAATATCTGCCTGTATATTGTTAAGTGTGGTATGACAGCTATTACAAGGAAACCCTACATCAAAATGGTTGCGGCTGTTGTAAACTTGAAACGATAACTCATGGCATGTTGGTTTTTATCGTTCTTTCTTGTCTGTGAAGTATTTACCATGGTGATCTTACTGAACTACCAGTATGTGTGACTTTGTTTGAGTTATATATGTCACCACAGGACTGTGTGACTAGCTGATGATTATGTATGTGACCTTACAGGATTTTCAGAAATGTGACCTGCTGATAATCATGGGAACGTCACTAGTAGTACAGCCATTTGCTTCGTTAAGTTACAGGTAAGTGAGAAGTACAGTCACTAATATCACCAAAATCATTACTTCTGTATTAGTTTTTTCATCAAATAACGACATCCTTGACACTCCAGTACGAGTACAGTCACTAATATCACCTAAATCATTACTCCATTAAGTCACAGGTAAGGGACTTAACGAGTACAGTCACTTATATCACCGAAATCTTACTCCTGTAGTAGTCTTCCCCAATACTCCAGGGGTTACAATCACTTTCACTCTCTGCACCTCTGGAACATGCCATAGCAAAATTGAAGGTTCCATGTGCAACACCTTGTGGTCAAGAGGAAAGGACTAGTTTGATCCTTTGATGTAAATCAAAGGAAACTCAAAGTTGCGTAAAGGTAAAATGTAATTGTAAATTGTCTCTTCTTTGTAATCTTCAAAAGGAACTATCAGCCTATTGATCAGTTCTTCCTTCTGGTACTAATCAGTTTACTTAGCTTGTGCCTTGTGATTGTAACCCCTGGAATATCTAGGATGAAACAAGGCATGCAGCCTGTGTAATGTAGTACTTACAGACGTCGTACTTACAGACAGACGTAGTACTTAAAGATGTAGTACTTACACTTACAGACATAATACTTACAGACGTAGCACTTACACTTACAGACGTAATACTTACAGACGTAGTACTTACAGACGGGGGTTACCAGACGTAGTACTTACAGACCGGGGTTACCAAACTGTTTCTTTATCTATAACATCGCATCTAATACAGTATAATGAGTTACAACTGCTTCAAAATTAAAACTGATCAGTAAGCATTTCTGTATCATTTGTTACCTACATGAAAAATACATTAAATATATTTCCACCTGGTTGGCAGAGTCCCTGCAAACACGCCAAGGCTATACATCAACTTAGTAAAGACTGGAACAGAAGTAAGACCCTGTTACCTATTAGTTCTACTCTAAATAATCATATCAATCAAACTTTATTGGTAAATACACTGTAAATGTTGTTTTTCAATGGTTTAAGTTTAAAAAGGATTTATTCTTCATAACGAAAATCATGAAACCTAAAATAATTTCCTTTATAATTTTTATTTTCAAGATCTATCTTTGTTCCCAGTTTTATTAAAAAACAGACAATATTAAAACTTTTACAGTTTGTGTTTCTATGATAGGAATCAGTGGTCCATGAGTAAAGGAATTGAAAGAATAGGTATACTAAGACAATACTCAGTCTGTGTAGTACATATTGCAGACCTTACAGCTACAGTGACTAGACAATACTAGCGTAATGTTTGTTTCTCTTTGCAGGGTGCCAGTATTTTCATCTTCTTTACTGGTGCTTTCAAATTTGATGAAAAGGACAATTATAGGTAAGTTAAAGAATTCACTTGTTTGACAAAATAAACTCAGGTCACAAGAATTAAACAGCTGTACATTATGGTATCTGTTGTCCAGTATCAGATGTCGTGTCATCGCTAGCTTTCTATTTGATACTAGATAAGTCCAGATTAGTTGAAGAAGTGCACTAGATTTACCCTTCAATCTTGTGTCACGAGGAACACAGTATTGTCTCCTTGGAGCAGGAGGGGCAATGCTTATAAAGGAAATTAATTTGAATTTTCTTTACCTGGTAGAATAATTGTTTAGGAAGAGATAGGCTGTACATTTATATTTGTATTGTTGTAAGGGACAAGATAGGCTTTACATTTATATTTGTATTGTTGTAAGGGACAAGATAGGCTGTACATTTATATTTGTATTGTTGTAAGGGACAAGATAGGCTGTACATTTATATTTGTATTGTTGTAAGGGACAAGATAGGATGTACATTTATATTTGCATTGTTGTTTTCAAATTCCATCACTCCTGATTGTACGCCAGGTATATTCAAATGAAATTTATTTTCAGGATAATTATGGAAAAAATGTCTTGTATTTCTTGGTGCTGAGAAGCTGAGACCAAAAAGGTGAAAAACATTAACATATGTTATCAACATTACATGTTTTGGTAACACTTGCCCATGTTTGCTTTAGTTACTGATACAGGCTCTCTGGACCTCTTATTCTACCGATAGTACAAAACAGGTGGTATATTTTCAGACAGTACTCAGTATGTTTTGTTGCAGAGATGTGTTTTGGCAAGGGACATGCGATGATGGATGTTTCACACTTGCAGAAAAATTGGGCTGGAAGGTGAGAAGTTGATTTTGATGTGTTACATGTTGAACAGTAGTTAATGAATGCCTTGGATGGTATATTCATTGCTTTCTGTTTTGTCTTGGGTCATCGGGAATGGCTGTTGGTCACTAGACTTTAACCCTTGGATGGTATAATCATTGATTTTTCTTTTGTCCTTGGTAATCAGGGGTGACGTTTGGACACTAGATTTTGTCCAGGTATAAGAGATGGAGCCAACGCTGTGGTTGATCTTAGGGTGGATCCAGGTGTCCGATACACTACTGCTGGATAACCTGAAGGAATGCTGGGCAGTTGTGTTGTAGCAATAACCTGAGTTCTTTCATTTATTACTCTCGTCAACAAGTTTTGCTCTGTTTAGGCTTCATCAGGACAAAATATGAACAGGGCTTAACATGTTGACAAGTGTAATGAATTGGAGAATTCAAACTGGAAAACTGTTGTGATTGCTTTATCCTAGATTTTGTCCAGATCATCTGTGAAAAATGCCTCGCAGTGGTAGTGTAATTTTCTGTCAGAGATTTGTTTATGGAGTCATGTTTAGTTTGTAAAAGTTCTGATTTTTTTTTTTTATTTTACTTTCTATTGTTTTTAACTTTGATTCTATGGTTTTTAACTTTCAATATTTTAGAAGAGCCTGCAAATCTAGTGTCTTTTCAAGTATCTTTGAGCATTGTGGTTTGCCCATATAATTTACTTTATATTTGATATTACTGAAGTCACTATTTTGTAAGGTTTTATTTGAATTTCATAATTTTTTCTGTATCTTCGGAGAAGATTTCATGTTTGTTAAGTAAAACTTTAAATTTAAATTTCTGAAACATTTAAAGGACAGTTTGAAGAACCTGTGTTTTAGCTTAAATTGGATACATGAAGATGGCTGACACATACCTATTTTATTGTCAGGACGAACTGTCAATGATGATCAAGAAAGAGCACACAAAGATCAACAAGGAAATGGCGTTGTTGAAATCAAAGTCCAAACACTTGAGAGGAAAAAGCACCGAGCCAAGAACAGGAAACCCAGGAAAAGCAAGAGGGCACACTGGTTCTAAAGCTTCCATACCAAATTATTCTATGAAAGGAAAATCAAGTCGTTGAACACTATTATATATATGTATATATATATATATGTTTGGCTGATGGGTTCCTGAGATGATGTCCAATAGTGTTTTAAAAAGATAGGACTTTGACCCATCTTTAAGGTCATGGGGGTCAAATTTGTCAAAACCTTTAAACAAATTCTTCTTTTTAAACAAAAGGCTTAGAAGAATGATATTTGGCCGATATGTCTCTCAGACGTAGCCAACAAAGTTTGCGAAAAGGACTGACTTTTAACTATCTTCAAGGTCTCAGAGACCAATTTTGTCAAACTTGGTAAGCCAAAAAGTTAATGAAACAGGATAATTAGTGGACAGGTGTTCCTAGGTAAAAACCCAAGAAATTGGAGGGAAAAAAATGGGGAAAAACTGACATTCACCCATACACCAGGTCTTAACTGTCACTGTTTAGGGTTGAGTGTTAGGAACTTAGGTTTGTTTTGGAAATTGGGTGAAATTGATAGGATTTGCCCAGTTTGAATGTCAATGATGTACATGTCAATAGCTTTGTAATGAACATATTGATTGTATTTGTGATGAACATTGATTTACAGCTGAGCGATGCAGGCCCATTAGGTCTCTTGTTAATGTCTTGTTTGCATTTACATTTTTACATTTTTATATTTTGCTAACAAACATTTGTTTACCTTCAGTTGGTATGAATATCGTGTGATGCTGTTGTAGATTTTAATAGGATCCATGAAATGTATTTATACATATACCGTACATGTATAAAATGTGATAATATACAGTGCTATATTTGAATAAAAAACTCTTGACACAGGAAAACATTTGACGTAATATTTTATATACTTTGTGTTGAATAGTAAGAGTTTTAAAATCTGTGCTAATTTATGTTAAAATATTTATCACAAAGTATTTGTTATACTTTTTCAGGTATTCCTTAAGCAATTAAGTAGAAAAATGATATTGTTTCATCTATCCCTTGTTATGCAAGACTGGTCTCCCTTGTTATGCAGGATTGGTCTCCCTTGTTATGCAGGCTAGGTCTGCCTTGTTATGCAAGATTGGTCTCCCTTAGTATGCAGGATTAGTCTGCCTTGTTATGCAGGATTGGTCTCCCTTGTTATGCAGGCTATGTCTCCCTTGTTATGCAAGCTTGGTCTCCCTTGTTATGCAGGCTATGTCTCCCTTGTTATCCAGGCTAGGTCTCCCTTGTTATGCTTGCTTTGTCTTCCTTGTTATGCCAACTTGGTCTCCCTTGTTATGCAGGCTTGGTCTCCCTTGTTATGCAGGCTAGGTCTCCCTTGTTATGCAGGCTAGGTCTCCCTTGTTATGCAGGCTTGGTCTGTCTTGTTATGCAGGCTAGGTCTCCCTTGTTATGCAGGCTTTGTCTCCCTTGTTATGTAGGCTAGGTCTCCCTTGTTATGCAGGATTGGTCTCCCTTGTTATGCAGGCTTGGTCTCCCTTGTTATGCAGGCTTGGTCTCCCTTGTTATGCAAACTTGGTCTCCGTTGTTATGCAGGATTGGTCTCCCGTTTAATGCAGGCTTGGTCTCCCTTGTTATGCAGGCTTGGTCTGTCTTGTTATGCAGGCTTGAACTCCCTTGTTTTGTCGACTCTGTCTCCCTTGTAGAGGAGATATTTCATGAAACCACCAACAAATATGATATCTACAGGCTAAAACACTTGTCCGTGACCTGCTACATGTTGAAATTATCATTCGCCATCTTTTGGGAAGAATGGTCCAATCAGCAGTTGTAATAAGATCGCTATTTGTCCATTCAACATGACATCACTAGATTACAGATCTAAATAGAATCCCATTTATTGGCTTTCATCCATCGATCTGTATCAAATTTCATCATATTCTTTAATTGCCAGAACTATCAGAACTTGTGATTCCCTAACTATACTTGAATATTCTTGAAAGTTATCTGGATTGGGTGTCTGAAAAAAAAACCAACATATTACGATCATTTCTGTTTCTTTAAGTCTTTAAATGTTACTGAAAGCTCACACACTGCTTATTGAAGATATACATACTGTTAAACCAGCCGTTTCAAGAAATGTGAATTGCCTTCCAAGTGTGTTTTATTGTCATGTTATTTATTTCATAAAAAGATAGGAAGTAATTGGGACATAAATTACATGAAGCGAAAATGTTTAAATTGTTCAGTGTTTTGTTTATGTCCCAATTTAATCAATATCTGAAGGAAGTAACATCTTTGTTGTATTACACAACGACCATACAGACAGAGTTTTATAAAAAATCAATGTTATTCTATCCATCTTCCTTGTTTGTGTGGAACAAAACAACAAGACTCCAAGTATTGAGATCCCAGATTTTATAATGTATAGTGAGTACAGATATGAAACAAACTATGGCACAATGAACATCAAGCAACTGCTTTGTCAGGTTGACAATACAGGGGCCAAGAAAAAGATCAACATTATCGGTTTCTTTGTATCGTAATAGCAATGACCACCTGAATATTTGTCATGCACATGACTTCACAAGTTGGCTATTTTTAGGTTCATACACCACAGGTACAAGCCTCATCTATCGAAAGGGTTAATACACTTGACCCGTGCATACTCAGAGCGTATGTAGTAACATGTGCACACGTCCTCATTAGCAATTAAAATAGTGCAGGTGTGTATCGTCATGTGTGTGGTACGGTGATACCTCATACACGGATATTGTGATGCAAATCATGGGTTAGATTGCAAGGGTAGTTTACTGAACAGATACTACAGTTATAGAAAAGGGAAATATTGTGACAAGAAGTTAGTTAAGTAAATTCAAAACAAAACAGTGAAAGATAACTGAGCTACTACTTCTTCAAACCAATACTGACACTGTTGAACAATTTACAATTATTCAGTTTTTTTTATTATAAATCTAGTTTTAACAGAATCTCGTAAAACTTCCATTTGCTTAGAATGGACATGATAGTTGTATACGGAATTCTCATGGAAATAGGCAAATTTGAAAAACCAATAGCTGGATTTCTATAACATTGAGCACAGAGAAAAGCTGTTGTAGACTATATACAAACTGGTGGGTTTTTTTTAAAGGAAACAACATAAACACCTTAAATTGTATAAGGAAAGCGGAATTAATTCACCATTACACTAGATCAGTTTGAATTGTCCCTTTACAAAATATAGAAAAAATGAAGAAGTAGGGTGTATGGAGACCAATTGTGTGAATGGTCAGCTGGGCATATCTGACTGAACATGGTAACAGTTAAACAGGCATCAAGAAAATCCACGGTGATATAAAGGAGAAAACATTGATTTGATATAATCACATTGTGTTCTTAATGACTATTTTAATTATTTCAATTCAGTTATATCAACATTCCCATAGCCAGCACAGTGTATCATTGGGAAGTTGACACTAATCTTGCACCTGTTTAGAATTGTGAATAAGATATTTTAAGTCGCTGCAAAACATTATAACAAATTATATGATATTCAAATATTCAATGATAATTCAGCTACCAGGGGGGTGGTGGGGTGGGTGAAAGATACTGCCCAAACATTGGTGAATAAAGTTAATTAGTTAGAAAATAGTGTAATGCCCCACTTAGCCAAGGCCATGGTGAAGTGACCCCCCCCCCGCCCCCCCACCTGCTGCATCCTAAATTTCCCCATCCCAGACCTATTTTTTGTTATTTGTGTGTTTATATGATTGAATCAAGGTGAAAAGCAAAAGAATTGGTGAAGGAAGAAATAATTAGTAAGAAAATAGAGTAATTCTTCAATTTACCATGGCTATGGTGAAGTGAACCCCTCCTCCATACACAAATTAATAAACAATATCAACCATTTTCCAAAATTTTATTTATCTTTAATGCAGTTTAAATTGGAAAAGAGCATCAACATATTTTTTTTCATTGTTGACTTACATTCTAAAGCATAACCTTTCAAAAAATCATTTAAAAAAAAAAAGATTTTTGGCCTCCAAACCTTCGCTCTTCATTTAGTTCAGTGTAGGTTACCGTTTCTATTTTTTAAAAAAACTGGGATTACTGTCACGTTTGATTTCTTTTGTCACGTGATTCATATATTTTTAAATACTGGAATGATATTTCTTCAGTTCCATATACACAGGTAAAAGCATTACAAAGCAAAAATTCAAATAATTTAACCGGACGCGTGAGCAAAAACTGACGACGAGTCAAAGGGCAGGTAACTGTAAACCTGAAAGTCAAGTGAGTTGCCACCCTTTAGACATTAAATCATCCGATTTTCCTGACCTGATTTTACCGACTTTGTAGGTCTCGTATCCACGTTTCATGTTAAGGTTGGAATTAGAATCTGTAATCCACAATATACGGTAAGTGAAGATGAATCTTAAGGTCTGTACTTGTCGCCCCGTATTCACTTCGTCGCTTGCGATCTTCTTAAAAAAGGATCGTCTGGTTGGTATTTATTTAGCAATGGAAGTATTTACAGCTACAGTTGGTCCACCGACACAGTAGCTAGCCAGGGCCGTGTTAAGTCTTTAGAAAGTGTGCTTATTTAACTACTGTAGTGTACTGTTCGATTACTTTAAAGTGCATGTAATACTCTTTGGTTTGCTTTGTTCGGTTGATTTATATAAGGAAACAGATTCTAGTTTAATGCTGACCTAGCGATGTCATTTACATAAATCATAGAGGACCGTCTCAGCCGAGCATCCCGCTGGAAGCTGTTACCGTGCCATTGAATGAACACTCGTTTGTATCGGTCAATGTGATGTAATGTATACAGGGCGTAAGACATAGCGTGATATTGTATCCTGTTAGTCAGTATTGTAGTGTTGTGTTGTTGGATCATATGAGTCATAATGGTGAAAAATATATTATGTATCCCTTACATAAATAGGTCTTAGGCGTGCATAATGTGAAAATTAGTTAGCATTGTATGTGGATATGTAACTTGTACTTCTTACAGGCTTACATCCCATGAGAAATTAACACGAACAGCTAGCTAGATAATGTTAGGTGTGATTTTTTCGTGTTCAAAGTGTCTCTCGGTATTGTTTTTGAATACTGGAATGAGTTTTGTCCACTTTTTCGTTCTGCTCGGATTGACAAAACAATTGTATTCCCAAGCAGGAAAGAACCGATCGTCAAAAACACAGTAAAACACCAGTATTCTTTTTAAGTTGGGTGTTTATATATCCTCGAAATTGCAAGGGTTACTATCACTAGCAACCTCTTTCAACAATAAATGAACTCCAAGAATTTTAAGGATGACATTTTTAAATGTCCACAATTTTCATTTTTTTGATCTGTAGAGCTATTGATTTCTGCAATTGTAGAAAACCATTTTTCAAATTTTCCTTTCAGCAACTTCATCTATAAAACCATAAGATCTAGAATAATAGTACAATATTTCAGCCAGTATTTGCAGAAGGCTTTCTTATTTATTCAAGTATGATAAAAATTGAATGCAAACACCAAAATAAATCATTGGGCTTTGGAAATTTGCATGTTTGTGCAAATTTATATCCTTATCTGGTGATAGCATGTATTTTGAATTCTCAAGGTAACTTGCACTGGACAATGTGAGGACAAAAATAAAATAAATTAACCAAAAATTAAAACCAGTGAGTGATTAAAGCTGTTTGGCCAGTTGGTAATTTGAATTATAAAGCTATCTCATTTTCTGTTTCCATTCTGCTGAGCCTACAAAACCCATTTGATGTAGTGATAACCCTGAATGGTTTTCTTTGAATAAAGAACTTTTAAATGCTAGCACAATTTTACAATCCTAGCCATAAATGCTAATTTTATTACCACAATAAATGCATAAGACTTTAACAACAAACAATGGAGCATTCATAACTAAAGTTATGGTGGGTTTAAATCTCCTAAACTACACACAACTATGTGTCCTTGAGGTTACTTTCAATACAAATGACTTTATTACCTTCAAACTTTCAGAAACTATTTTGGATTTATTTATTTATTATTTATTACTTTAACAGACAGATGGTAGGCTATTCAAATCACCCTGCATCTGTTGTCTGTGGTCCGTTGTCCGTCCATCAGTAAAAAAAAATTGTTATTGCTATTTCTTGAGAACTACTGTATAGATCATTATCAAATTTCATGTATAGGTCCCTAGTTGTGCCCATTTGATTTTAGGACTGATCAAATAAATAAAATGTCGGAAAGACAGCCATCTTGGATTTTGGGTTTGTTATTGCTATTTCTTGAAAAGTGCTGGATGGATCTCTCTTAAACTTCATATGTAGATTCCCCTTGGTCTCTAGTTGTGTTCATTTGATTTTGAGTGTGATGAGAAAAACAAATGGCCAACAGGCAGCCATCTTGGATTTGCCTATTAAAGATTGTCATCCCTATTTCTTAAGAAGTACTGAATGGATATCTCTCACATTTCGTATGTATGTTACCTTTGGTCTCTCCTTGTGCCCATTTGATTTTGGGTTTGATCAGAAGGAAAAAAAATGGTTTCCAGGTGGCCATTTTGGATTTGGCAGGTAAAGAGTATTATTGAAATTTCTGCAAAGGAATGTTCAATTGGTTTATCATTAAGAGCAAAAACAGAGGAGAGAAGGGAAAGATTCAACTTTCAAAGAACAAATAAAGATCAAACAATGTTGGGTGCCTAGATCCATCCGGGATCTCTTGTATCAGTGTTCAATACATGTCACTTTGAATGAAGGAAGATATTTGTTCGTTCATTTAGAATATGAAAAGTTAAATGATTTCTCTTTCAGAAGCTACATTTTGTTGGAAACTTCTGCCACTTTTAAACTTGAATGACAGTCAAGGTCATTCCAGTTCAAGGTCATTCAAATTAAAACTTTCATTGGTTCTTACATGGTAATGCAAGTGCACACAAATGATTGAAAGTCATTGAATAAAAGAAGACAACAGATACATTAAAAAACATCCTATCTATATATAAACATATTTTGAAAGTTCCCTTCATACTGTGCTGTAACTTTGTATGTGTGATAAGCTGAAGGTCATTCAGTTTCATTATTTTGATGTTTGATAAAACCAGGAGATGACATCTTTGTTCAAAATTTTTTGTTCTGGAGAAAATGGAGTGCACCAATTGTCCCACTTAACACAGCACACCAAACAACAAACTTCATTAAGGAATACATTTACTAGTAAATGCAATAATTGGTTGTCCAATGTTAAAAAAGCTTCACTTCCTTTAGATTAACATGCTGGCTTTTCCTGACATTTTCTTTTCGACTACATAAAAAATCTAAGAAAAGTAGATTGAAAGTTTAAATATTTTTGACATTTGGTAAAAAAAAATGTATATATTCAGTTGAAGGAAACTTCAGTTTCAATGTATTTTGCTGTAGGAAGTTAAGATTAATCATTTGAAGATGTTTTTTTTTATTTGCTGCAGATTAAACTGAAGGTGAGATTGAAGGAGCTGACACTTTCAGACTAGAAATATGGCTAACTGTGGCTGGCTATGGTCTATAATATGGGTGATCATTCTACTGGTATTTGGGTGGCCCATCGGACTCATCTGTGCCCTCTTCTACTGCATGCTAAGTCCATTTGCTGCCTGTTGCCATGGATGTAGTGAACTCATCAATCTGCTAGACAGAGGTGTAAAACTTCCTATGACTTGTGCTCAAAACATGGTTGCTGGAAAGTCCATGTGTTAATGTTCATTCTACGCAATTTCTGTGTGGATAGTCCGATAGGGAAGCTCAAAGTGCAATAGTATGTAACTGCCATTTTATCTCGGATCCTCAGTGACACAGACTGCAGATTTAGAAAAGTGATTTTTGTACATAAATGTTATTTTCATCCCAAGATCTCAATAAATCCAGACATTTGTGGCTCATAAAACAAAATGTGCATCAGTGATTTGGATGGTGGCTAAAGTTCAGCCAACTTTGAATCAATGAAATTGAAGTGATTTTTCTGCCAAAGAATGTTCTAAGTAATTAGATGGTGTTATCAGAGCTTGTATATGACCCCTATCAGATAATATATTCCAGAGATTTTTTTCTAGCCATTTTTTGTAATTATATATATGTATATGCAGAGGGTGCATGCTGCCTCTATATGTATCTGCTTGTCATACCCACCATTTAGCATTAATTGGTTTTAAAATCAATTGTTTATTTAAAAGTCACTTCATTTTACCTTTTTTTCACCAGATCAACACATTGTAGTTTAGGCTAAGAAAAAATGTCTATCTGTAACCATGTGTCAGCAGCAGCTGAAAATATTGTTTGGAGAAGACACAAGATCAGTAGATTGTATTTAGAGATCATGTGCTACCTCAGGAGATGAGGTGTCTGGAGAGCATCAAAGGAAATTTGATATTAACAATAGACATACCAATTTTTTTTTTTTTTTTTTTAAATCCCAGTATCAACTGCAGGGCTACTCTTATACATTCAAAAATCAAGATGGCAGCCTTAGACTCAGATTTCAGAAGTCTTCCATTTATCGCGTTTGACCTGAACTGATTTTACCGTGTGATCCACTCTTGGTTATGATCGTGTTATGTTATTTCGCTATTTTACCATGCAGAATTTATTCAATTGATCAGAATAACTGGCTCCAGGCAAAGTTAGAAATTTTCATATTTTGGCTCAAGTCAAATTCCAAAATGACTGACCCAGCTGCTGATTTTCTTCAGTTTTAGAAAAGGTGATTTTAATCAAGCTTGGAACTAATATCGTAGCCTTCATCAGGTGCTATTATGTTTCTAGATCCACACTGCCCTCACACTGAGGTATTCTCTTCTGTGTTAAATTATTGCCTACCTATGAAGGAGGGCAGTTTCTGTGCTAAGGTGTTTGTCGTATTGAGAACATTCAATATAATCATAGCTTTTTACTGAATTTCATATAATTTTTATATTTATGATAATGATTTTATTGTTGAAGTAATATTTTATGCAGCATATATTTAATTTTAATGTGTTTATTTTCTTGAATTGAACAGAAATTTTACAATTTTCACAAGGACATATACTGTACAGTGCTTTTGATTTTTTATATTTTTTTAGAGATCTGCAAAAAAAAGTAGCAATTTTCATTGTTGGAAATACTCCATACCATATTCCAGCATAGCATTTTCTCAGATCATCTTAAATTCATTTTCAAAATCATCTGTTCCTTTAGTAGTTCTTTGTGAATTATGATATGATTTTGTTAATGTTGACCAACATTAATGAATAATGATCTCATTGTAGATTTGATCAGTGACTTGGCACAAATATGCCACCTTGTAGTTATGAACTATGGGGTGGGAATTTGTTTCTAGTCCCTATGGTTTTAAAAAAAATTTAAATTCATAAAGGATAAATTCTTTATAAATCTGAAAAAGTTTATCAGAAAATTACACATGTATTTTTCTTTTTTTTTTGTTCAACATGCCCTTCTGTAAGTATGAAATAAATTCATGTAATTTTATTTGGAAATGTAACATGTAAACATGTAGAGGTTTTTAATCTTGAAACTGGAAAACCATAGGAAATCCATGTTTGGCTGGTGACAACATACATACACTTTCATAATTCATACAAATTCCATCATTTTACAATTTGATCCAAATATTTGTGTGGCTTTTACTGTAAATACAAAGATAATGAAGGTGATGGATACCAGTAGGTCTTATGCAAACCTTTTTTTGAACCCTGATCTGAATCAAGACTTGTACTTTTAAAGAAATAAAAAAATTGACAGTGAGGGATATGAACATATTTAAAGCTTAATTTATTTCTTACAACAGCGGAACTTGCCATAGATATGTATTTAAAAAGAAAATAAATGTACCGGGGGTTTTAAATTTTCTGTGTTAATACATACAATTGATCAGGTTGTAGTTATATTCATATATAGATTGTATTGATGTTGTATTATTATAACCCTTGTCAAAGTTGTATGGAAATATGGATATTCATATATTTAGATATTTTTGTTATATTTTACTGGTATATTGTAGGATATTCTATATACATACATATACAGATACCTCTCTTAGACTCTTCTGTGCCTTTATAGGATCGAGTGCCCCAGATCATGGCAGTCTTAGGAATTGAGATCTAATCGCTGATAATATCTGTTGAAAATGATTTTTTAGAAAGATGAAACACCGGCTAACTCAATAGACATAGAAATGAATATTTGTGAATAATTTCACAGGTGCAGTTTTAAACTCCTGCCTCTCCAAGCAATGGTTATATACAAAAGATGGGAATTTTGGTATCAATGCTCCCAACAGAGTTAGTATACTAAATGCATATTATGTTACCAAAGACATATAGACAGTGTCATGTTTTTTTTTATTCTGGGGCTAGATCTTCATCCTGCTTTCTAATGAACTTGTTGAAAATTGTGCAGGAGACTTGTCTGTCAAAGTTACAAATGTAGTACAAATCCAAGTCATTCTGCATTCTTTTTGACATTTTAACTAAAGTCTGTCCAAAACTATTGTGATTTAGCATGTATTAGTATCTTTAAGTGCTTTTTCACTACATGTGTGTATGATTTTGCATAATAGTCATACTCATATGTATGAAAGCTTGCTTGAGAAAAGTGGGGCATTCATATTTTCTGTGTAGCATGTTCAGCAATAAAAGTATTTTGTAATTTTACCATTTGATCATTACAATAAAGATATGTTAACAACCTATTGTAAAGTAGTACTGTTGTCACTTGTCACTTACTGGCATCATCCTAATTTGCCAATGATAAAGAAACAGGATTTCTTCTAGTTACAAGTCACACTGTTATAGTCATGAAGTCATCCTGAAAACCTGCTTTCTTCTGAAAAGAAAGTCTTACCCAGACATGGCAGTCAGAGTATAGATATGATATACAAAGATGTAACTATAACCTAAACTTTAGACCTGAAGGTTGTCATAATGTCCGGTTTATTGTCTAGTTATCACTATAGCTACCTCTAGATAAATGATGATGTGATGATGGAGTCTCCATTGACGAGTAGGTTACAGACAACAGCTGGTCTTACAAAACATTCTGATGCTATATTCCAATCTCTCAGAGCTGTTGTTTCTTACACTCAATACCAATCTCTCAGAGCTGTTGTTTCTTACACTCAATACCAATCTCTCAGAGCTGTTGTTTCTTACACTCAATACCAATCTCTCAGAGCTGTTGTTTCTTACACTCAATACCAATCTCTCAGAGCTGTTGTTTCTTACACTCAATACCAATCTCTCAGAGCTGTTGTCTCTTACACTCGATCTAGTTTGAAGAATGCAACAAGAGTCTTGGTATTTCACCATTAACAGATAAATTGGGTGATTTTTCAATGAGCCATGTGTGGAAATTGGCAGCCATCTTGTTGCCTCTACATCTCATGAATATAAAATGATATAGAGAAAGGACTTTCACAAGTGTGTAGATCAGTCTTTAGTAAGCAATATTAGCCATTTAAATTTATACAGTATATAAAGAGCTTTGCATAATGTTTCTTGATTTCAGTATTCTAAGAAACAAATTTTTTTTTGAGTATGCATGATTTTAAATATTGTGACAGCTGTAATTTGATATCTCATTTAAATATTACAGCCTACTACAGTCAGAAAACTGACTCCAGAATTGAACACAGTATAACAAACACAGCCTTGTTACTTAAATAATTCATATTCCATGTTTCTACTGCAGTTTCAGCGATACAATGATTGGATAGGTTAATGCTAACCTTCTACAAACACATAATGCTGTAACATCCTTCATACACAGCTACATCCATATGTAATCAATAAAATACGCATTCCACTTTTAATATGACAAGCTAAATGACTAAAATAAAATGCAAACATAGACTGGTAAAATGGTTACAATATTTGAAATATTACAATACTAATAAAACTTTTTTGTTTATATAAACAATGTGTCATTGATTCACAGACAAAATGTCACCTATCAACACACATGTACAATCATATACTAGAATAACGGCATCCTACATATTTTTTGAGAAAAAAAAATTCCCACCTCCAGTCAAATGATCCCTAAATAATCAGAATGCATATGAAATGTCTGAAATAAAAATGTTTAGTTACATCATTTTAAAAATTTTAAACTGACATTTAAAAATTCTCTGATGAACAAAAAATGAAGGGATTTGCTTATGTTTACTATGTTTATGTATTTATGAACCTGTCTAGTAAACATACATCTTCATCACATAGTGTACAACATCAGCTCTTTTCTGATTATCAGTGATATTTCACCATTTGTTTCTGAAAATTAAAATGATAATTTTCCAACATCAAGAATAATTTTAAAATTTTCCATCTAATTCAATGACATAACTTCAAGCCCAAACAGTTGATAATCAGTAACTTTACTGTATAGCCTCACCATTACTGTCCATGCTATTCATCTGACTAGAATGATGGATGGAAAAGGTCAAGGGTATAACTAGTTTTGATGGTGTCTCTGGACTTATCTTAATAATTCCCTTTGAAATACCTAAAACCAATAACTATCAATCATTAATCACATTTTAATTACTACATAGGTCCCCTTTAGGACGGAGTATCAAACACCGACTCTATGGCAAAGTATTACAAAATCAAATTTCATCTGAGCATTTTCAAGAAATATTCTGCCTTCCATAATATTATACATATGAGGAAATGTTACAATAAAATCCTGTTATCATAAAACAAGTAATATATCAATACATCATCAGTTTACATACACTGGCAAGTTAACATGACACAAATACAACAGGAAAGATAGACTAGGGAAAGAAGACAGCTTTGAAGCAAAGACAGCTTTTAAAGAATTAGAAAACAGGTGAAAAGAAGTAAAATCTAGTGGTAGAATCATTTCAGTGCCACAGGAGGTGGCACACAGTATAACTATTTCAGCACCACAAGGAGAAACCTGGTGGTGCACTGTACAATCATTTCAGCACCATGTAAGGGTGGCGCATTGTACAATCATTTAAGCACCACAGAAAGGTGGCACATGGTACAATCATTTCAGGAGTATGGCACATGGTATGATCATTTCTACACCACAGGAAGGTGGTACATGGTATGATCATCTCTACACCACAGGAAGGTGGCACATGGTATGATCATTTCTACACCACAGAAAGGTGGTACATGGTATGATCATCTTTACACCACAGGAAGGTGGTATATGGTATGATCCACAGGAAGATGGTACTTGGTATGATCATTTCTACACCACAGTGGTATATTGTACCAGTTTCATTTATTCTTGTTAGGAAATAGAAAGTTTAACAATCTTAGTTCCACTGGTCTGTCCGCATAATAGAGAGCGGCTCTACTTGACTGATGAAATAAATATTTGATGGTTTGGTTTGGTATATCTTCTAATTCTAGTGATCCATCCACATAATGGAAAGCTTCCAAACAGGTTGAATGAATTAAACACTTCCTGGTGATAACAGATAATAAAGTTCCAAGCACCACTGAATCATTTCTGTCAAATTATTTCTACTGTGCATTGATCCCTCGTCGTGACATCTGTTTATCAAACTTCTTGTCTGCTCGCTTCTTCTGTGCTAACGCTCTACGATTTTCTCTGAAAGATACATTTACAATGTTAACTTGTGAATTTCTTATGAATCCATTAAACAAACCTAAGTTAAGACTGGTTGTCATTTAGATAAACTGACCAGTATCCTCATTATATATCCTCATAGTATGTTCCAGTCCCTCATCTCTCCTAAGACCAATAGTTAAATCAGAAACTTCATTAGCAGAATGGTGGGAGTGTTTGGAGTGTTCTGTGGCTACCTCAATTACAGACAAGAGGCCAATTACATGCCATCAACGGCAATCAGGGTCAAGTGTCTTGCCCATGGACACAACCAAGGGAACAGAATAAAACTTTCAAAGGTCAAAAACAGATTTTGTCAAAATGATATTTTAAATGGTTGTAGTTACTCTAAAGACATTCCGTTTTTTTTTCTGGGGATTTACTAAGTTTTCTTCCATTGGCAACTGACCGCTGGATATAAAAAAGGAATGATTTTAATTTTTTGGACATATTATTAAAAATTTCCAAAAAGAAAAAAGATCAAGAAAGGTCTGCAGCATAACCAAATCCATAAACTTAACGACCCCTTTTTCAATCATATATGAAGCAAAAAACACAATATTCTAGAGATAGTACTGACCTTCCAGCCACCTTGGGTGTTTTCACGTTGACTTTTGGCTCACCCTTGGCAGTGGAGTACAAGGAGGCCGTCTCCAAAGGCTTGAGAGTGCCTTTGTGTGTCTTCCAGGTAATAGGGCGGGCTAGACTGGCCTTAAGGTCAAACTTCTTGGCTGTTGACTTGCTGTCATTTAGAGTAGTGTTAGAGGCACTGAACTTGAAAGGTGTCACTGCAAACAAAACTTGTAATAGTCAGCATAGGTAATAAAATTACATTGCACAGAAGTAAGAATCTGCCCTAGTGATAAGGAAGCACAAAACCATAAATTTGTTACTGACCCAAGTTTTCTCATAAATCTATGCAACATTGCCAAAAAACAAAATATGAACCATATCCAAAAAAATATTTGCTGTTTGATATAAAATATGCAAAAAACAGAATTAATATGTGATGTTTGTTTTTTTTTAAATGTACAGTCCCATTTACTCACAGGTAATTCCTATCCAACATACCCAATGGATTTGTTACAATGACATAGTTTTTCCTTTAAGGTCATCAATATCACATAGCAATTACACAAAACATGAGTGCTAAAGACTATACATACATTTTAAAGGATTTTTGTGAAGATGTTAAATAAAACTGCTTTCAGTTTATCATATACAAAAGTATTCCATTAGTTCCAATATTGTGGAACAGTCCTGATAAGCTTGCGGACATTTTCTTTAATCTGTAGTGGCCAGGCTATAGATTTCATTGATGGTAAGGCCTCTAAGTTTCTATGCATGTTTCTTATAAATAAACTTGAAAATTGAACAGTATTTTTAAGAACAGATTTCATTTCAAACATCTTCTATCTTGTTCTTCCCTTCAATGTAAAGTAACACTGATTGATAAATATTGAGAAATTTTACCAAACGACTTTCGTGTATCCTTAGGTAGTGTGCCTGGGGTTTTAACTTTGCCGAAGTTGAGATTCATGTTACTGGTAGTTAGGACAGAAGGTTTAAAAGTTCCAGTTCCTGATGAAGTCCGTGGTGACTTCCTGGTGGTTGTGTTGAAATCCAGGTTCATGTTCTTTGTGCTAAACACAGTTGGTTTGAATGTTGACGGTGTTTTTGGTTTTGGTGCTGCAGAAACAGGTGTTTTGTTTTTCGCAACTCCCGTTGGTGTTTTTGTTTTCACTGCAGTTGTACCAGGTGTAACAAATAATGATTTTGATTTTCTGTTTGCCTCCTGAAAAAAAAAAAAAAAATCAAATAATGAGTAAATACTTTTCTAGTCTATAGTAATTTCAAGTTACAGTGGCAGACCAAAGATACCATATTAAATTTAACTAAGGTCTACAGGAAGAGAGAGGCTCATTACCCATCAAAAATTAAGTAACAGATTAAAATTTCTTATACCTAACTTACCTCTTTATACCAATTATATTCTACAGAGTCTGGTTCTTTTATCTTCAAGCTATTTCAGTGATTTTTTGATACATTATGAAAACAACTTTTCACTACAACAATTTTTTTTCGGCTACCAAATACCAACTAAAAATAAATCTATGTCAGTATGTGTATTTTCATTGATTCTAGTATTTACATTACAACGGGAATAAGAGCGAAGTAAAAATATAATAGCAGAGTTCTAAAGAAAATCTTCGCTTCATTATACATTCAAGATTTAAAAGTCTCCCTGCAGTCAAACCTTGAATGCTGTTGGTGTCTTGTGACTTTTCAGTTTGCTGATGGCTGCTTTAGTTTCCTCCAGCAGTGTCTTCGTTTTCTTCGCTGAGCTTGCGAAGTCATCTTGACGCTTTCTCTTCTTGTTTAGGTACACATCAATTGACTCCATTTTGTCAAACTCTTTCTTGTGGATTTTTGTCCAATTCTTATTTCCTGTTTGAAAAGTGAATCCTATACATTTTGATACACAGTACACACAAATAAATAACAAATTCATCCGTTTGTCAGAAAATCAGATATTTATAAGTTAATGACAGTACTTTTTATAATTCTATATAAACCTTGAGGAACATATATGGTACTCATATTTGGACCAAGCAGTTTGGATCCAGCTGTATTACTGATACTACGATTACCCAGATATTGTTTATCTAACTACATACTGTTGGACATTGATATCCATTCTTTTCCTAATACCTGTTTATATGATAAAAGAAAAAAAAGTCCAATTCAGTATGATCTGTAAGAAAATGTCATTACAGCAACCCTAGTAATATCAAATTTGAACAATAATTTAAACAATGAGGTACTTAAACGAGTTATCAAGAAATGGATAGGAGCAAAACCTTCATTTACTACCGATGAAGGGAAGGTGTGAACGACACACTTACTATAGTATTGAACAAAGTATTGATACTATTGTATTGAAGTATTCAAATAATCGAGTCAAGTATACAACGACCTCTGTGATTGGTCGGGGGCGGAGTTTAGACAACCTGAATAGTTGATCTGACACCCAATTTATTCCGGTAGGCGGAGTTAATGTACACTATCAGTTACATAACAAGTACTAAGTAATCGCTGGAAAAATGTCCGACGACGGTAACAGTACGCAAAATTTTCTTCGACGAAATTATGTCCGATACGAACGATATGGGGAATCCTGTTTTTGTACAAGGCGATGTGGTTGTGATGGATAATTGTGGATTCCATCACCATAGACAGGGAGAGCGCATTTTAAGAAATATGCTGAAAGAATATGGCGTGTCCCTGGTTTTTCAACCGCCTTATTCCCCGGAATACAACGTAACTGAATATGTATTCAATGTCATGAGACAAAATGACTTGTGTCAGAATTTCTGGAACTTGCAGTAGTAAATGCTCTAGATATTCCGCCCAACCAACTTCAAAGTTTTTTCACATGTTGCGGATATGTATAATTTTCGATGGAAAGATAAAAAATAAAATAAAAAATATATGGGACCAAAATTCCTTTATTTTTTAATGCAGTATGAATTATCGGCATATATCAGGAGGTCCCAGGTAATTCGTAATTCTTTGTTACATATAATAGAGCTTGGGCTTAAACCGAAATATTTTGAGCCAACCCTCCCCCCCCCACCTTTCAAAAAAATAAATAAATAAATAAAACTAGTACAGAATGACTATGTGACTACATTCACTGTTAAGATGTTATGAATTCTCCGGTCCCAGTGATCTAACCTGTTGATATATATTTTGTACGTAAATTAGTTTAGTACTGAGTAACTTTCGTTTTCTCGTTGTACCATCGATGGAAAAGCAAAGTATCATTGGGTGTAGAACGAAACAAATGGGACAACCCAATTAGGTCTGATCTGAAGCCACCTGTGACTTGGACTCTTCCAATTAACCTCTCGCGACAGTCGAGTGTTTGTAAAATGCCGATGTCTGCACAGTATTTTTTCACCTGGCTCCACCCACAATCGATCTAGACTTGGCTCTGCCAATCAGAGAGCTTGTTGCATAAATTTAAGGAATTCGATTGGTGAAGTACTTCAATACAATACTATCAATACTTTGTTCAGTACTACAGTACTTGAAACGTTCACACCTTCCCTTCATCGGTAGTAACAGGGACGATTGTGATCACTTTAAGGTGCAACAATGAATGATGACATTTTTTTGATGTCTTCCTTTTTATTCCTATCTATAGTACTTTTTCTATGAAGTTACAGTCTGAAAACTTTAAATACATAACTAATTCAAAAGAAAATGAAATCTACAAGTCTTGGAAAAATGACTATCAAACTTACATAGTACTATGGAATAAGAACTCCAAAACAAATGGTATTTGTGTACTGAATACATGGATTATATACAACACACTTTCAAATGACACTTTTAACAGCTATAATGCAATGGTCTATGAATTTTAGACATCATCACATCACCAATGTCTCATTGGCCATAACTAGTCCTCACTTGAAGAGGACAGCTTAATCAATCAACATCTGGCAGAAGAACTGCAGGAGGATATGCCTTGTGAGGGTATCTAAATTCTACATTCTTCGCATTTTGCTTCAAGAGATACATTTGTTTTGAATCCTGAGAATGAAATCAAAGTAATAAATACAAAATATGTATATAGATAATATTGCCTCAAATTTCAGAGAGGTCAAAAAAATAAAGTACTTTATATATATACAGAATATTTCAACTGAGAACCCTGTAAAAAGTCCAGTAGGAAAACCACTGACAATATCAGTTGTACTGAATTAATGCCTACCTGGGGTCAAAGGTTTCTCTTCCCTCGCCTCTTTTCTCGCTGCCAAGAAAGCAGCAAATCTGGGAATACCTGTTTTCTTGGCAGGGTCCATTTCTGATACTGTGTAAGTAAGAAACAATTGCATACAGAAGTATCCATGGCAATGTGTAACAAGTTTACTACAACAATCAAATCACCTTACAATTATTATGAAACAAAGCATACATAATCACTCTTCAATGGCTCGACTGAAGCACACCAGGTCTGATATGAGACATAAAATGTTACACACAGAAAACCAAAAGAGGCCAGGTTTTTACTCCATATCTTTTCATATGTGATCAGGGAATTCAGAAAGATAATAAAAAGTCTACTTTTACAAAAGAAATTGGCCAAATCCCAAACTTGTATATCTAATAGCTGGAGTAAAAATAGGTCACTGTGATCTATGGTGTAGCCGCGTTCAAAATTAATGATCATTGGAGTTCTAGAGTAGAGAGTTTAATGGAAAGTCTTACTAAAAATGGGCGGGGTTACAATGTCTCCTCGCTTAAAGTTGTCTGGATTAAAAGCATGAATTCAAACTAGTTCACCATCAATCAATTTAACCCAAGGACGTTGTTTTTTAAGGTTTTCATTTTATAAAAGTATTTTTATAATACAAGCAATAGAAGATTAGAGTGTGTTGTTTCAATGACTACATGGTCATCTTCATCAGGAAAATGACCCATGTGAAGTGTACTGGCACTGACGATACAAAGTGTATGAAATGATGAAGGTGACTGTGTAGTCATTGAAATGTCACACTCAAATTTTCTACTAGTTGTGTTATAAGAACTGTTACTTAATTGACATTACCAATCTTAAGCAAACGTTCCAAAAATGTTTAGATTTATTTTTTTTATCATTGTTTTCTTTTAATATAATTCCACCATCAAATAATAAGTGAATGTATGATTCAATGACAATGACCTTTCTTTTGTACTTTTTTATCCAAGGCAGATAGAAGAGTCTCCTTCATCTCCGCACTGTCCATATCACCTGTGAGAGCACCCAGCATTTCTTTGGCTCCTGGACTCTCCGATTTCTCTTCCTCTGTGGTTGTCTTATCAAATGTGCTTCTCCTTGTGCTGCGCTGGCATTCCATTGGCTCGTCTGGCAGAGGAACAATCTCAAATGTACTTCGCTTCTTTTTTGCCTCCTGTGGTGTTCTTTTCTGAAAGGAGATGTTACAGATAGGATCTACAAGTAAATTATGAGAAATAATTGGGTAGAATTTTACTTGATGTGAACATAGGTCAATCACTGTAAAAACATAGCCTAGATAATATATCACTTTAGAGCAAAGATGAAAAAAAAACGCTGGTTACAACATGCTTTTCATCATCTACAGACAGTTTTTGATGGAACAGACCTATTCAAATAGAGTCCTAATTTCCAGACAAGTAGCCTGTCCAAAAATAAAAATACAGTTTACTAATGCTAAAACCTTTTTTTCTGGCCCACTGACTTCATCTGATGGATCAAAGACATCATACTGTAAACAAATTCTCTTGTGTGGACAAATGACCATATAAAAATAGAAAATACAATACATTTCATTGACAGTATTTCAGCCTGATACATTTCAACATCTTTCATACTGTAATAATTTAATGATGTCAAGAGAATCAAAATAACTCAATTTCTAAATAAATTTTCACTGAGTTGTATTTTTCCTTACAACCACCACTATTAAATATGGGTAATGCAATATTTTTCTTTGGTATCAAATATAATAATTTTCAAAAGAAAGCATGTTCAAATAAAATCCCAATGTAAATTTCTATAGTCAATTACCTGGTTGGACATACGCTTAAGAGATGCTGGGGTTTTGTTTGGAGTGACAGACTTTGGTGTTGACAGACATGGTGTAGCCTGTTTTGGCTGACTGATTCGTTTAGATGTGGCATTCTTAGGAGTTGCTACCTTTGGTGTTGCCGACTTGACTTTGGTTACCAGTGGGGTTACGGTTTTAGGAGTTCCTTTAGATGTACCAAAGGGCCTGGGAGTCCCTTTGGGGGTCATAAATGTTTTGGTAGGGAGACTTTTCCTGACCAAGGGAGATAATACACTGGGTTGTTTCAATCCAAGGTGCCCTGGTTTTACAGGTTTCACAATGGATGGAGTGGAAGGTTTAGCATTCTTGTCGACAGATTCCAACTTTGATCTGGTCACCTTCTCTTTTTTCTACAAAAAATAAAAACACTTTATTTAGGACCAATTGTGCATTACAATCACCAGTTTAATATAAAAAATGCAAAATTATAAAATGAATAAATTGTAGGTTTTTGAAATAAAAAACAATCTTTATCAGAACATGTCATCATTAATTCATTTGGGATATTGTAAATTGGTATCTTAACCAGATGGGTATGATTCCTGATTATTTTCAGTCTTTCATTCAAGAGACTTGATTTCAACCAAATAGAGGTGAAGGATTTTTGGCTGGTGCCTGTTTTTATACCTGCACTATTGATGTTACCTGATGGTCAAAACAGTTCAATTTAATGTTAGTTTGTTATAGATGTGATATAATCAGTGATAATTGGTTACTGACAACATAGCAATTATCAAACATTACTTGACTGGTTATATGATTAATTGTTTTTGTGACAAATAACACTACATCAATTCAAGGTGTATTAAGTACTCAGTGTAAGTGTTAAACTGACGATTACTACATATATCTATACTCATACTAAATATTACACACAATCTTACTCGCGATGGTAACTGATGCATTTTCCATTTAATTTGCTGTTCTTATATACATATATTTAGCAAAATATCAACTATCAACTACTTCAAGAACTAATTTCAAAACACATTCTATCTCTCTAGGGGAGATAAATGTGTATTGTTGGATTTTTATTGTGTGAAGAAATAACGAGGTCAGCGTCTACAAATTAATACAGTCTTTTTTTTTTCAAATATAAATACAAGAGACTACGAATCTCATGCAATGAAATACTGCGATTATAAACATATCAAAACCTATAATTGGCTGTAGTATTATCCACTGTCTAGATGTCTAGGTTGAAATTTCCCTGCCCTACACATATACTTTTGGATCAGATATATATTTGAAGGTAAAGTAATATTTATACTGATGATGATTAAATGTTTCCAAAAAAGGCATAAAAGGACACTTTTTAATGTTCTTTCAGTTAGGCCAATTTTATTAGAGATAAAAATACTACTTGACCTGCACAAGTCTACCTATGAATTTACTGGTGGGAAATTACCTTGTCATACAATCATACATGTATTGGACAGAGACACTTAAAAAGCCTCATGTTTGCTATTAAAATAATATCTTTCAAGTGGAATAAGCTCCATAAGTCTTCTTCAAAATGAGTGAAAATTCTGTAACCTAATTTTAGCTGTTTTTCAATAGTTATTACCGATCTTCCTGGACCCTTTTTTGTCTTATTTTGAGACTCATTTGGTTTCACCTCTTCTTCCTTTTCCATTGTAACCTGTAAATGTAATCAAATGACCTATTGTCTTTGACTGTTTTTCATTTTTATTTGACAGTTTTTTTCATATTTATAAACTGAAATTTCATTTTCTGTAGAGTAACTGAGTATTGCATAAATGCTATACATCATATACAGTGGTTTCAACATTTGATTTAGAGATAATAGAAATTATTTTATAAAACTGAATATAAATTTTTGTAAATGCCCATAGATATGATGTGGGCAGAGTTTGACAAGTCAATGTGTTTTGATGTAAAATGAAGAAGTACATTTTGTTTCAATAGTTTGAAACATCATATACATATACCTGTTGTTCATCTGCAGCCTCATTTTTGTCAAGTAGATGTTCTGCAATGGCATTCCTCAACTTGTCAATCTAACAAAATTAAAAACATAAATCAAAATCCTGTTTAAGTAAAACATTTAAATCAACTATATCTCTTCAGGTACATTAAAATATTTACTGGTGTCCCTGTTTTTCCTGATACATAATCATTTTTCTTTTTTCAATTTTTTTTTTTTTAAATGCAGTTACCAGAATTCCTTTCAATATGATGAAAACACTTTTCAAAAAAATATACAAATTTATGAAACAAATGTGATGTTTATTGCAGACCTCCTTTTGACAAATTTGAATTATAACTTCTGGTAATGAGTTAGTATACTATCTAGGGTACTAATGTCATGTTAGTTGGAACAATATGCTACTTGAAAACAAATTATTGTCAGTTCTCTTTGAAAAGAGTTACTATCCACTGTTTCATGAACAAACAATGAAAACAAATATGTGCTTACATGGGGAATACTAAGTTCCTCTATGTAAATAATTGACTGATGTTGTATTTTTCTATAAGGAAATGGCCACAGCACGGTTATGCAAAATGGTGGTCATATATATATGTGATGGATTATAACGTTACTGTACTTCTGCAACCACAGTTATCGTTACGTTTAAGATTACATGTAAAGGTAAGGCGAATATATTTCCAACTTGGGCCACAGGGGTTTATTACAAATAATATAGTATAAACGAGATTGGTCGCACATACACTGCATGCAACCAATCATGTAATCGTATCATTTGTAACAAACCCTTGTGGAACGACGATATGCGTGTTTTATTAGGTCTACCTATCTAGGACCTAAGCCTATGTATCTGTATATATACGAATGGAAAAACGAATCGGTCAGCAAATTTACAAAAACTGCATTGATTTAAACATCAGACTGTCAGAGGGATTTAGAAACAATATTTTCACACGAATATGTAATTGAATAAAAAAACTAATTTCTTCTGTAAACAAGCGAATACGAGAACGGCTATAATTTCTCGTATAAAAAGATGACACAACAACATCTATTTTAGATTGGCTTCGCCACAAACCTTCATGTTGGCTTTTATGCCAAGCAACTTTGCGCGTTTCTGCAACTCATTATATTTGAGGGAGAAGATCTCTTCTACATCCATTTTATCAACAAACACAAACCTAAGCTGAAATAGAAATGTCCGCCGAACGTTTGAAAATTTGTTACCTCTGTTCTGATTGGTCGAAAAGATCGAACAGGAAGTATATCTAAATAACAGCAAGGAACTAGATGCGACAATATATGAAACGGTAACAATGTCGCTGTACTTGATTATAAACAGTATAACATATAATATCAGTACATTGTTAATATATTAACAAAAATATGTGATATCTTGAATCACATCATTTAGGTCTCCTCACGTAATAATCAAGCGAAGGAACGACAACTCTGTGTAGAAATTTCAACATTTATTTGTTGTACTGTACGTTCATAGAAATTCTGAGACTGAAAAAAGTAATTCGTCAAATATAATGTGATGCCTTATTGAAAAAATATGTAAAACTAGATATTTAATCCAGAAGCCTTTAAGGCACAACAACTACCGACATTATCTTGAACTAAAGTAGAAGGCTCTTTAATCCTCACAAAAGTTAAAACATTTCTACGATGTGCTGAAATGGGAAAATACTCCGTACATTATTTTACAAAATATAAGCATACGTCGAAAACCGTTAGTGGGCACCTCAAGTTCATAAAAAAAAGAAAAGGGTTAGGATAATCTCCAAAAGCTACTATTTAAGACATTCAGGCATAAACAGTTTATTATCTAAATATTAAGTCAGATATCCCATCATCCCTGTAACAGATTATAACACGAGATAAAATTACTATTTTGTGTACTAGTTTTTTTTAATCATGACAGTGTGAGCCATTATCCGAGAATTCTGAGCAATTCTGTACAACAATCAATCTACCAAACGAACCCTTTACTTACATGTACATACATTTTATTTCATGGTGTGACCAAGAAGCAAGTTTTTCAATCGAGTAAAAACTGTCGGTGAAGCAACACGTTGTCGTTTAATTATTTCCAAGTAAAAAGATAAGGTAAAGAAGTTTTTGGAGTAACGTTTTTTTCACAAGGTTATGGCAAATGAATATATCAATCAAATATAATTTCGGCATTATAAATAATAAACCCTGAGTTATTTAAGATAAATTGCACACAAATACCGTAAGGCATGTATTTCCAGATCACATGAGAAGGCACGAAACAGGTTTTACCAGGGACGAATATTACTTATTATCCCTATATCTACATACCATTTGGATTCAGTCCTTCTGGACCACCACCGTCAATTCTGGGAGTTAATCATCCCCTAGAAACGATGTATAACCATGAATTATGATATCTGTAAGTGTTTCAGGCTAAGCCTGCATGACAGGCACATCTTCCACTCATTCATTAGAAAAAGACGGTTTTGGAGATATTTCCCGGAAACACAGCCGGATGGATGGACGGATGATCACACTCTGTCTTACGTCTGAGGGAGAATAATGTCAGTACGTAAATGTCTCTCGTTTTAGAGATTCAAAAATATACAGGAGTTGTCACGCCGCATTTCATTGGATATGGATGGGCCATACGTTTCTGAGATTTGATCGACAAGTCTGTATCACTGTAAGAAGACATTCGGATGTCTTCCAAGGCTTTTCTAGGTTATCACAGGTAAAGTTAATATAAACACATTTTTTAACTATTTTTATTCAAATATTATTTTCAAGAAATCATCCACGCGTATACCATCAACACCATTATCACCATTATCGACGTATAATAGAAAGCATAGGAGAACGTATAAACGAGTTTACAAGTATTGTGTGGTTTTCATACCATTTTCTCCGAACTAGCTGAATAATTTCCAGACTAAACATATAAAATAGAATTATATGCTTCTTGTTTTGTGACGACTAATTTTTCTCCTTTTGACAATTTCTTAAATGAACAATCAAACAAATAAAACTTAATTGCATTGTTACATCCGAATACAAGATCGCCTGTTATATAGCACCCGGAACGCATATTTGAACAACTGAAATATTACCATGTATTTTAAATAGAAATTAAGCTTATACTATGAAGAGAACCGTTTCTCAGTCAATGGTTACAAAAAAAAACCTGAGTAATACGCCAATAACATATTCCAGGTCCCTGTGATATGTTCCTGCCATCGATTTCTTTTTAATATATACAATAGTCTCATAGCGGTGTATTGCAGCATTAGACATGTACCATCCAGGTCTGTTTCTACATGTCTGATGAAATAGGGGAAAAGAGGAGGATGGGTACAGACTATCATTAATTAATGTTGCGTTTCCAAATATGACACTGTTTGAAATTTAGTACCCAAAACTAATTACTAGCTAATGGCCAATCAAAATTGCTGTAACATAATTTGGTTTAAATATCGTTGCTATCGTGAACAAAACATTATCATGATCCTATTGACGCTTGATTAAAATCGACGTCTGCTTTACCGTTGTTTACAAACATCTGAAAGATTTACGAAAAACAGGTGTCCGAACAGGTCCGCCGCTCGGTAATCTACTATTTCTCTTTAAATGCACGAATTTTCACCAAATCGACAGTTAAGTTAATCATACGATAGCAGTATTATTACAATATCTTTGCGTGGGTGCGGTAAGTATATATGATACAGCAAAATCTATAAAGAAAAATGATTGAATATGAGGAAGATTCGCGGGGTCTTCACAGACTGCCTGCTTAGATTATTGTCGGAGACAGTGAGAAAGAGGTCAAATATGCATCTGTTGTTTTATCACGTCATCTATAGAATTATGATATCTCGACGTCGAAATACGAAACCGCTTCGCTGAAAAAAGTTTTAGAAAGTCTCTATCGTACTGTATCGGTTGACGGGGCATATACAGTATAGTCATTACTGATGCACTGAAACGCCAATATTCCTAAAAAAAACCGTGTAAAAATGACAATATAGAGCTATTGCAATCACTATTCAACACATTTATGTGAAAGATACTGACAGCAATATTACAAAAATAGATAATTCTTTGTGTGGTGATATTAACTGAATATTAGTCAACAGCTTAAGTTACCATTATCAAATCACAAACTAGACAATCTGTCTGTTTGAGTAGATTCAAAGAGGGTCACCATAAATTGTAACCCAATGAGAGTTCTGCACAAAGTGACCCTTTATTCATCACACTGTGACTTCTTATTTAAAAAGTTAGACGTTTTTCCAACAGTGACACTATCTAGATATCATAGTGTATTTTCATGTACTATTTCATAGATCCAGTACTTCAGCTATAAGTAAACATACATTGTGATGTCAAGTAGTTTTCTGTTATGGACACAACACATTACACTCTAAAGCATTTATTTGGGATGGGAATGAAATTAACTGAAATATTCCTGTCAACTTTTCAGTTGCTATGTGTGACATTGATTGAATCTCAGTAAGCAAGACAAGTAACAAAATGACAGCAGGATCTATTGCCGTGCCAACCATCATTCCTCTAAGACTTCCTCAACATGGAAGATCAAAGACATCAATTGACTCCAACACGAAGATAGAACTTCATTCAGGTTATTATTTTTATTTTGCTTGCTTGTTAACATTGTTTATGTTAGCATAGATCTGCATATATGTAAAAGCGAAAAATTCTCTAAATTTTCGAAACATTTCACTTACATAGAGGATTTTACAAGTTTTCATTTCAGAGGAGATTTTTGAAGCAAGTCTTGATATTTTTTCTAAATAAAAAAAAAATGAGACAAGTCTTATTAAACTCATACGAATGGAAATAAATGAATGTATTAGAAAATAGGAAGTTGTTCCATTTTCACTGTTGTACCTTTTTATTTGTACAGAGAATATTTCTTCCCTCCTTTTATTTGCTATTTCTTACACTTCATCCTATTGTCATAAATCTTTATTTTGATTTAAGATGGAGAGAAAACAACAACAACAACAAAAAAAACCCAAAACCACACATTGTTTAAAAAGTAGCAAAAAGTCCTTAAAAAAACTTGAATTGATAGATCACCAGAGTTAAATCTAAGAGTTTAATATCATCTCCTTAATGTTATTGGCACAAAAGTTGTAAGTCATATATTGGTACAGACATTTTGATATTAAAGAATTTGTTGTGATCTACAGAGAAATAATAAGAAACATTGACATGTATTATGACTTGCAGACTCTAAAGATGTTGACATCCACTACACGATCAATGGAACGAAGCCAGATCCATTTCCCAAAACAGGGGTGGTACGATGTACCATGCAATATGTGGGTCCTTTTACTTTACCTCCTGGTAAACAGACAGTACGATGTGTAGCAGTGTCAAAGTAAGTAAAAACTTATGTAATTAGTCAAAATAGCAATGGAAATTCAGCATAACCATATAAAAGTGTTTTTAATGTTAAGACCAATGAACCAATATTGCTCATTGCCTGGACTGTGTTCTGTTACAATATGATGAATTTTGTGATTTTGATTGTTAGTTCTTCATTTGACCAGAAAAGTCTTCCTAACCGTTTCAAACACAACAGCGCAAACAACCATGTGGTAGATGCTATTCAATATATATTCTTTATAACTTCAAGCTGTATCACAGCTACTCTGTACAAGGCTCTCACACCCCATTTTGGGACTGGGGCCTGGGGCCCTTTGAATTGGGAAAAATAATGGTGTTTTAAATGGTGTTTTCCTTAGAATTGGTAAAACTTAGGGTCTAAATTGGGAAAAAAGATACTGTATTTTCCATTGGGAATTCGGCCCCAAATCTGGCAGATCGAGAGCCCTGCTATATGATTGATGGGTGCCCACTGACATAAGAGTATATATATACACATTTTACAGAGATGGTATGCGGGAAAGCAATGTTTGTACAAAGGTATTTGAAGTGGATTATGTACCAGGTCCTGCTGTCATGCCAGAAGATGATGATTTAGAATTCCAGGAGGAGATTGAGAAAGAACAACAGAGAGTAAGTGAAAGTGTTTCTTCTGCGACTCTTTTAAACAACAAATGTTTCCCATTGCATCTTGTAAAACAGTCACCATTTTTGACAGACCTGTACACTATACAATACCTTTCCTATAGTGAGAAGCTGAATGTAATCATCACATCAAATGATTTTCATACTTTTTAGATAAAATGTACTTTTACAGTATTCTAAATTGTATCAGTGGAGTTACCTGTTTGCATGATGAACTTTATACTTTTTTGAAAACAACTTACATGTACATTACCATATCTTAATCCATAAACTCAATAACACAAATGTTTTGACCTTGTCAGATAATACATGTACAATCATTGAACTTTATCTGTATGAATATGGCACAGATCCTCATCTCTTTTGGTCAAAATGAGCATGTTTTTAGTATTGTATGCAGATATGAAATAGGGAACTTTGGGATGTGTACCACCTCTCTCTATATTTCATAAAATTATATAAGGATCCAGATTGGTCTACTTGAATTGTTAAACAAAATCCTCTGTAAACCAGCAGAATACTTGTGTTCGGTGTGCTGCCAATTTGGAGAAGTTTTAGTAGATCACCTTTACACAAAGTAACTAAGTGGTTGGGCGTGTGTCTGTGAACTTTAAACATTATGCCAATATGGTTTCTTCATGAAAACCCCTGAACTGATTTTTTGTTCATATATAACACTTGTGTTGGCTGGTTTACTTATGATGGTTATTTCCTACCAGTTAAATGTGAAGCGGGCTGCCAAGAACCTGATGCTTTCCAGCAAATCTGCATGGACAGATGTGTCAGCCATGAAGAATGCAACACAGAAAATGGCTGGTGAGTACTGTACATTTGGTAATATTTGCAGGGGGGTTAATTTCACCATATTTGCTGCCAATAAATGAAAGATAGTGCAAAATCAAATACTCAGTGAACATTTCTTCAATGAATCTCAGAAAATATTTCTTTTGCCTGAATATATGGAAACCAATTTATAGATTGTGAACTAGCCTGGACTGGAACTATTGTGAAAAATTAGCCCCACAAAATTAGAAAACTATTGTGAATAATCCGGTCAATTGAAATAGAGTTCAAACGTGATTTTTTCAACAAAGGCTGTAGTTTTCTGTTTAGTGATAATGTGAACCCATACTAGTCTTGTTTCACTTACAATTCAGATTGTTTGAACATATCATGAGATAGCAAATATAACTATTGAAAAAGATATTGGCGTTGAAATAATCACCCCATGTGGTCACTACCACATATTCACATAGATGTTAAAGGCTGTTGGTAGTAGACTGGAGAGGACTATCATAAGCAACTGATACCATCACTTAATTTAGTGTGATTTCTTTCATGTTTTACCATCACACCATGCTCATGCCAACTGACATAAACTTGAGGGTGCAGCTCTGTATTACAAGGGATCGATATATACAGACCACAGGATGTCGACATGTGTATTTTTTAAAAAGGAACAATGTTTCACTTCACATTTCGATAAGATAGCCAAATCAAGACTATTTCTATTTATTTATTATGTCAGATAAGTAATTCTAGCAGTCATATTTATTTTAAGAAACATCAATGTGTAGTCATAAGTCTCATCCACACTCGACATACTGATATGTCAAGGCTTACTTCCATCAATACACAAGCAACCGTGTGCTTTTCTCGAGCTAGATTTATCATGGTTTCATTGTAGCAATCACCAACCAGATATGGACAGCGTAAAACCTGTGATTTCTTAGGAGTCAATGAACACGTATTGCTGTACAGTGATTGTTTCAAAAGATCATTTTATAATAAACAATTTTGTTTTCACAATATGTTTTTATTAACCAGTAGTTTCCTGCCTTGCTAGGACACTTCTAAACACTTCATCATGATTTTAGGCAAAGTTGGCTTTATAATTGTGTATAAGTTGTAACAGTTTAACAATATTTCTTAAATTTTTATTTGAGTCTATGTTGATGAAATAAGATTTCAGCAATAAATTTATATATTTCAAATGATAAACTGTGTCAAAGAATGATAAATGTCAGATAATCTACATTAAGTAGATGTGTGGACACCCTTTCTTGTCTTTGAACTTTGACCTATATGTTGATTAGCTGTACCTCCTGTATTAAATGAGGTTACCCTCCAACATTTGTATCCTTTTTTTTTACTGATTTCTCTATATTCTTGAAGGTTGTACAAATCTTTTGGGTTGTTTCTTGAAAATTAAACAGACACTTATGATATCCTTGAACACAAATATTCAAATTGATGTTTGATATTTTGTTTAGACTTTGAATGAAAACCAAGCACCTGTAGCTGTATTGCTGTTTTATTTAAAAGGGTTCCTTGCACTTGATAAAGAGAAATTTCCACCATGATGCAACACAATGGTCCTGATATATATATTCAGCATCAATATTTATTTTTACTTTTGAATAACAATATTAGTATCTGTAAAGATAACTCTGCTTTTGACTTTGTTTGACAGACATGCATGTCAGTGGGAGCTCTCGACACAAGCCTCAGTCTGAACCTCGATTCCTGAACTCAAGACGAGGGGAAGGGTCCTCTGCTGTAAGTTATATACTGTTAATAGCAGGACGACCAAACCTGGTAGCCATAGTCTAATACAGCTTAACCAAAGCTACAACAAAGGAATGGAGCTGACTTGATCATTAGCAATAGACATGTATGAAAAAAGACAAGCCAGAACAGGGCTCTCACACCCCATTTTGGGACTGGGGCCTGGGGCCTGGGGCCCTTAGAATTGGGAAAAATAACGATGTTTTCCTAAGAATTGTGAAAACTTGGGGTCTAAATTGGGAAAAAAAAGATACTATTTTGCATTGGGAATGGGGCCGAATATCGGCCCCAAATCTGGCAGATTGAGAGCCCTGCAGAAACATGATGTAAACATTATCTCAGGTTTTTTTATTTTGTTTGCTGATTATTGTACTTATGTTCTTCAAGCTAATACAATGCAAGCTCACATGAAGTTTGGTTCTGTAATCAAAAGTCTTTATTTGTAAGTTCAAACATAGGTAGCTGTTGCTGCACTTGGTTAATTGTGGTTGCTTGTTTCTTGATCTTCAGCCAGGGAAATCATATGAGCTAAGTCGTAATGAGCGCTACTGGGACAAACACCAACAGGAGAGTGTATCCCCGAACACTCGACACCAGCAACAGGCAGACTACATGAGGTGGGTAGAGGCCAATGTAGATTTACTTAAATGTGGTCATAGTTTCTGGTGGTAGATATGGAAGAGGTGGTCTCCTCAGACAAAATACAGATTTGGGAAGTTACAATATTAAATCCTGTCCTTTCTCTGGTTGCTGAAATATGGGGGGAAAAGGTGGGAAATACCCTTAAGTTTGTCTGTTTATGATGGTTTCTAATTATTAACCAAATTGTAGCTTGGATAACTGAACTAAGGCTTTTCTCAAATTGAATGTTGTATGTTGCAGAAATGTATATGGTTACGCAGATCGCCTATCAGAACCGAATCCATCTTACTACAATTCTTCATACAACAACAATGTGATGGCTCAACAACCCCTCACACCCTACGGATCTGGACGCAAGGTCAGGAATAGATGTTGTCTTATTTGGAAATGTGTAGTGTTTGAAAGCTTAAAAATTTGAAAATTATTTGGGTACAGGGTCTTTTGGAGGTTTAATGCTTTGATTAAAGGCCTATGAATAAAGTGACCATAAAGAATTGGGCAATTCAAGGACCATTTTGAAATACTTTTTTACACAGAGATGTTCTAGTCTGGACTTTTATGTGAGAAGAATCCATTGCGAATTGAAATCCCTTGCAATTATTTGTACGAAAGTTTCTCTAAATGGCATCTATTTTGACTCGTTAACCTATATCAGAGTCTTGCAGAGTCCATGTGACTAATAGCTCATCATTTGCTCATCATTCTAGTCATTTCTAGATCAGTATTCGCGAAGTAATGTATTCGCGAATATGTCAGAAGAGACAAGTTCACGAAATAAAGTATTCATAAAATCTATAAGGTATTCATCAGAGTCAAGGGAAATAATCCAGTCTCTACACTGAAGTGTTAGGTGATGCAAAGGCAGAAAGAGAAAACAAAATGAAGACAGTTGTCACTGGTAAAACAGATTTAATTCAGTCAAGTTTGTGTCCATTAAGTACAGGACATAGAACATATCAAATGTTTGAGTTCTGCTACAACAGCCACAATATCTTCTGCTTTGCCTCAAGACATCAGTAAGGAAAGTTCCAAGATGGTATTCAAGTGGAAAAGTTTCAATACTATGTTTTGATATTGAATATAACATAACTTATGGTTGATTCTTTCCTGTTGTGAAAATACCTTGACACAATCCATATTGGCTGCAGCCCAGTGGTAATTATGAAAATATTGTTACTATTTGTGTTGTATTTCAGATGGATATATGTACATACTGTAAGTCTATGGTGCCGTTCAACACTACCCATTGTGTTGTGTGTGAAGGTCCACTGCCTGGTGCTCATCTGGTTGACAACAAGCATGTCCCTGTTCCTAGCAATGTGTGTAACATTCTGTATTTAGAGTTATTCTAGAAATTACTGAAGGTTTCTTTTTCTCGTTTTACTTCTTCATATTTTAATTATCTAAATACATTTGCAAGTGTTCTTCCTAAGTAGTAACTTGATTTGAGCATTTTTAGGTCGCCTGAGCCGAAGTCTCATGGTGAGCTATTGCCATCATGATTTGTCTGTCGTCGTGCGTCGTTAACTTTTCACATATTCAACTTCTTCTCAAGAACCACTGAATGGATTTTGACCAAACTTGGCACAAAGCATCCCCATGGGAAGCCGCTTCATGTTTGTGAAGAAAAAGGTGTGGCCCAAATAGGGGCCCCAGGAGGGGGAAAAAGGGGTAAAATTAGATAAATCTTTAAAAATCTCCTTCTCACGAACCAACTGTCAGATTAAGTTCCTATTTGATATTTAGGGTCCTTATGGCATGGTCTACAAAGTTTGCGAATGAAAAAAAAAATCGGGTCAAAAACGGCCCCACTATGGGGCGCCCAAAACGGTCAAAAATTCAACTTTGTCCCATATCAACCAAATTTGGTAGACAGCATCCCTTAGTAAAGGACATATGAAATTATGTTGAAAAAAGTGATAATGTACCCTTTGGGGCCCATAAGTGGTGTAAAAGGGGCCATATGTAAAAACCGTCTTTAAATGACTTCTTCTCAAGAACCATTGGATGGATTTTGACCAAACTTGGCACAAAGAATCCCCATTTGAAGCCGCTTCAAGTTTGGGAAGAAAAAGGGTGTGGCCCGAATAGGGGCCCCAGGAGGGGGGGAAAGGGGAAACTTGATACGAATGTTCTACTCAAGGTCCTGGCAAGTGTTTTAACTTTTTGGGGCAATTCAAAATCCAAGATGGCCACCCTGACATTATGGACTTCCTCTCAAGAACCATTGGGTGGGTCATGTTCAAACTTGGTACAGATGTTTTACACATGGTCCTGCACAAGTGTTGTTACATTTTTGCAACATTTTAAAATCCCCAAATTATTGACATATATCTCTCAGGTGACCGTTAAGGCCCCTTGGGCCTCTTGTCTGTATATAGATCTGTAAACATGGACGTGTTTCTGAAAAGGGTAGCTCCTACTAAATTTGAGTCTTTATTATCCTTCTCATGACAAAGTCAAAGGAAATTCAAATTACACTCCCCCCCCCCCCTCCTGGATCTCAAAGTTGATGCTAAAAATGGAAAGTAATAGTCTTAAAATACAGGCATGTTACATAAGTGTTACTAATTATGTGTGGATGTGTGATGCATTAAGCCAATAAATGTTGCTTTTGCATTTATAAATCAAATACAATGATACAGTTATGACATAATAATAAAACTTTTTCTTTTGATGGTTTTCGAATACAGTTTCTACCTATAAGTTATCCGGTGGACGTACCACCAAAGCGCCCTACCACATCTACTGGTACCCAGACTGTGGGCCTCTTCTACCCATCAGAGAAAGGCCTCAGCAAGAAAAAAGAACAAGAAGAGGAGAAAGTAGCATTTGAAAAGCAGATGAGGGACAGAAGGCCTCTACTTACTTCTGTCAGTCCTGGCAAAGGTAGGGTCAGGTTTTGTCTTTTGGCTATACAATCAGGGGAGAATGTATTACACAGATAAGGACAGATTTGTTAGTAGTTTCTGGACAAATGCTAATTAAGTATCAGACTTAATATTTAACATCAGTAAAACAGTAATTTCAAAAATCTTGTATGTTAGAATACGATAATGAATCATTTTAATGTTAAATAAGACAAACTTGTATTGTATTGTCAGGTTACTGGAGAAAACAGGTCGAACACATCAGTCAGCACCTCAAGGCTCATGCCCAGAATGATGCTGAATTCAGGGCCCTGATTGGAGAACCTAAAATGGGCAAGGTTTGTATTAACTGGATAGTAAATGTTACTTCTTACAAAGAAAAAAATCTTACCTGCTGAATGGAGGGAATAATTGTTGGCTATATTTGTTCTGTATGAAATTTTAGAATAATTGTCTTCACTCAATCAAGCGTATTTAACATTTATTTGTTTATAAGTTGGTACTGTTTCAAAACATTCACAACTGAATTAGTTAGGGTATACTGGTTTAGCTAGATTGTTTCAAGTGAGCACCTTCAGGAGTCATTAGTTATATATGGGGACAGCAATTCAAGATTTTCATATCTCATGAACCCACCAACAGATTCAACAAGGCTTTGAAAATGTTCATGATATTGAAGAAACTGCTGACAGTGGGTTTTTTTTCATGTATAGAAAATTAATATTATTATCAGTAAATAAAAACAAATTGGTTTCAGCTGCTGACAAGCACAGTCCAGGAAGATGGGTATGAGCTAAGTGTTACCTTAACCTTTGCCATACGAGGTAATAAGGACCCATTGACTGGCCGTAAGATTGGAATGACTGGAGATTATTTGAGCATGCACACAGAAAGATCCAACATGTCTACTTATCGCAGTGATGATGAAGGTGATTCTGTTATCATTCTAAAAGTTCACACCAAATCACTCTGTGACTGACAGATTACATATCTTTGGATGTAAAATAGAAAAATAATCTTGGAATTATGACTTTCTACAAGGCTAGTCCTGAAAATTTCCTCATCCTAACGTAACAGTTAAATGATAACATACACAACTGATACAAATATGGCATGTTTGTAATTGAAAAGGCTTAAATGATAGCTATTGAAGGTTTGGGTTAAGGACAGGCATCTTATAATTGTTGCAGGGCAAGCTGATAAAAAAATCTATTCACTGTAAGAGTTAAAACATAACATGCATGTATTTATTGAAAGTACTCAATCTATGAGCTGACTTGGCTTTTCATATAAAAACAATGAAACTTAGTGTAGCCACCAGAAAGTCCACAGTGGCACACATCTTTTAAATGAAATTACACTGTATTACTACTCAGTAATTCAAAAGTAGAATCTTCAACATTATTGAAATCATAAAGTCTAACCCTTAATATAACACATGGCTTATCAGGGAATTAATGTAAATCCTGCTTACTTTTTTTTTTACAGTAAGTGATGATACAACGATACCCATCAAAACAAAAACTACCAAGAAAAGACCAAAGAAGAAGCCAGGTCCCAAAATAGCAGTAAGTATGCCACCTGACTTTCTCCTCTTGATGGAAGATTATCTGCTTGGTTTTAAGTTTAAGTTTTAAAATATTAAGTCAAATGAAGTAGTGCTAAATATACACTTAAAAAGTCAATTCTAGTTCTGACATGTGCCTGTATCATCCAGTTGTTACATCGTGTTTTAATAGGCTATGGACATGAAGTTGTTGAGGGAATTGGGTACATCTGGAGAGGGTGACCCAACAGAGGTGCAGCAGCTCATTGATGAGGTAAGGCATGATTAAGGCTTGTGTTAAACTGGTGGTTACTTTCCACTTTCTTGCTTTTGTTTTCAACTCCATTATTGGAACCTACACATCCTTAACAACCAGTGCATGCCAGGCTGTTAGAAAACATTGCAAATTTGAAATGGTTGAATTATGATCAGATCTTGTTTTGCTGAACATACCTTAACATTAATTTCATGCATTTATATGTTCATTTCCAATTTCAACATCAATTAACCAAGTCTACTTCACTTTCCATAAAACATTTTTATGTTCCATGAAGGGAGAGCAGTTATAGTCACTGCTTTGTCCATCCGCCCGTCCATTCATCCGTTCGTCCGTCTGTCATGATATTGTCTGTAGCATAACACAAACACTATAAGAGGTATCAACATACGATTTCATAGGTATATAGATCTTGCTGAAGAGAAGTGCAGTGTACAAGAACCATAACTCTCTTTTATATAATATAGGAGTTATAGCCCTTTGATAATTTTCATACTTAGAATTTGTCTGATATTAGGAGCATAGCCTGCCTCAGATGGCCGTTGTTTTCTATAGGTCTTTATAGTAAATTCTTTCGTAATGAAGAATCAATTCAAATATCTGTAGCATAACTCCTTAAGTAACAATAACTTTATGTCACAGGGAGCAGAGGCTACATGTACCAACAAGGATGGGCTGCCATGTATATATGTGGCGGTGAAGAACAAGAGAATCGACTGTATCCCCATTCTGGTGGAAAATGGCGCTGACATCAACCAAAAGGGGCCCTCTTCCATGTGAGTGATCACAGGACGTAATCAACAAATCTTCATTGACATAACATATATCATGGCAGAGAGAACTAACTGCATGCCACATCTGTTATGATAAATGAAAACAAGTGAAAAGTTACTGAATCACAGGAGATCTCAAAAACATGTCATGTGTCATATATGATGACAATTTTTTGTTTTTGTGCTTTGCTCTTTTAAAGAAAAACCTAGTACATGTACATAATGCAGATATTTTTTTCAGAATTACGAATACTGCATTTTGTACCAAATATTTCAGTTTTCATCTTTTTCATTTCAGAAAAGGAAATACGCCCTTGCATGAAGCAGTCAACCTAGGTCCCTCAGGCTTAAAGACTATTGATGCTTTGTTAGGGTAAGTGTACAAAACCAGTAAGGTGAAAATGAACTTGTATTAATTTACCAAATTGGTATCAAGCTAGATATCAGAAAATGTGGCAGAATTTCAGTGATACAATTTGGTAAACACTGTGTATCATGCGAGCTTTCAGGAGAAACAAAACCTTTTATTATTCTATTATTGTGATTTTCAGATGTAACGCTGACATGGGTCGGAAGAATGATAGAGGTGAGACACCACATGACCTGGCCCTAAAGGGAGGTTACGATAACATAGTGGACAAATTAAATTCTTTCATGGCACAGTCGACACTAAAGAAGATGACAAAACCCAAACAGAACAGTTACTGAGGACTAGAGAACACAGAGGCAGCCCAAAGAGGCACACATAGATATACATATACATTATTTTGTTGTCTTGGGTCTAGATTTGTTTCAGTAGGATTAGATATTCTAGAGAACAAGGTCAAGGTCATTAAATCTGTCGCTGGATTTGGGGTTGACGTAGAAAGAAGGACACAGGTTGCCATAGAAATGGATCCTTAGGCATCAATTACTACAAAAAATATCTCAAGCATCATGGTAACTAGGTGACTAGAATATGGTGAATATTTTTTACGCTAATATGATTTGTCATAGAAACCAAGTTACATAAAGCTCAGATGAATATAAACCAAGAGAAGTGATGCCAGGATACAGTGTTTTACTATTAGGATGGGTTTGAGTGGAAAGGTAGTTTATAGACAGGATAGAATTTAGCAACAAATTTCATCAATAACCATGAAATTCTGTACTTACGTGACTGATCAGGATCTTTCTGTATCATCATATGCCATGATATTTCTGGTAGTTTTACATCATCTGAATGTTTGCTTCTAATGATAGTCTTGCATTACCAGAGGCAGAAGCTGAAATATGTAATAATGAATTATCTTAATGCATTCTTCAAATGTCTTTTAATATCATGCTAAAATTTCTTTAATCAAAATGATATTACATGTATATATGTATATATATGATATTATGTTCAATGTATCATAAAATACATGTAAGTTAGTGGATATATTTTATTATAATGAATGACTGTCTCAATATTCATCCACCGTTCTTGGGTTTTCTTGGAATGAATGCTGTGAAAAATGGATTATGTGCATATCATCTATTTTTTCTTTCTGAATGAATGTTATTTTCATTGAAATAAACCGTCCAAAAAGTTTGTCATGTAGATAAACTTGATGCTGCTAAAGTAACAAGTGGTGTATAAATTTTCACTCAGCAAAAATATTTTTCATTACCCGGTAATCTTTTTAAAACTTTTACATCAAAATGACTTTTACATGTGTCATAAAATCTCACACTGTTAATCTCCATCACTTCTGCATTTTTATTGAGAATCTACATAATTGGATATAGCAATGATAGCGAGATGATCATATGAAAAATACATGCCCAGGCAGCATTCTCCTTCGTGTGAAAAATGTTGTTTATTTTTTAATGTTGGTTGTGAATTCTTACCAAAATTAACTTTTTTCGGATTAACATTTCTACTGCTGTAGTATAATGTAAATCAGAAGGAATGTTAGCTTTTCGATGTTTCTTGGTCATGATAGAATTTTTAGGATTTATTTTCTGTTTGACATCAACTATATTAATATATTTCTTCCTTTCGTTTTTAACCTATTCCTGAATGTTTTCATTTTTGAAAAACAAATTGTTGTCATTGAGTGTTTTTGTTTATGTACAACTTTGTTGTGTTGTTTACTTGTTCTTATGCTCCTACTGTGATAACTTAATATTCCCCAAAAATTCTGTATCGCACTAGAAATGCTGATTGATAGGAAAAATGGGCCGGACCATTTCTAGTTTTTTTTATTTGTACAACTTGTACCATTCCAATTTCATACCCAATATTGTGAATACAAACTAGAAATGGTGATGTTTTGTAGGAAAAAAGGTAATAATGTTAGTTAATTTCATCATATTTTAATTATCTATAGTCAATCTACTATTATACATGTAGTAGATCATGCGATTATAATTTGCTAATTGCAATCATAAGACTTATTAAGCTCCTTGAGTAGAATTTTTGTGTTTCAGTCGAGACTTAAATCATACTCAGTTTTTTTATAATACTTTTCCATATAAATGGTATCCCATCGAAATACATAGACTACACATATAAACCTGCAGATCTATTAAATGTTTCATATGTTTTATATTGTAATATAATGTACATTTTTATAGAATAAAAATTAATATATAACACTTATCAGTTTCTAGTGTGCTGTTTTGTCACGGGAGATAATATGTACTGAAAACTTTGGCAAGTTAATATAAATGTATTTTCAATACACCCAAGATACTTGTTGAAGCAATATTGCTCTGTGTGTCAGAGGCTTTTGTTCAAACTGAGTCATTTGCTTGGTCCTAGAACAATAACTGACCAATCTTTCAATCGATGTCAAAGCTGTTCAATTTGACGTCAATGCTGTTATGCAGTTCCTTACATCATGTCGAAAATCCATTGTACTTACAGACTTGGTGTTTAGGGCTGTACTGTAGGCCCATATAGTATCAGTAACACTTGACAAAGGGTCACCACAATACACCTGTGGATTCTGTCAAATGCATTTGTGAAAAACTTCAACAAAAAAAAAGATTTTGATGAGTCGCACAATGGTTTATTGGGTGGCCTTTCCGAAACCCAATCAAACCGACAACATTCCTTCATACAGTACCGCCGACCTAACTACCCCCGCTTGAGTCAATTGACAACTTTCCTTAAACCACTTCCGGCGTGATGATCACAGGCGCTCGAGTCAGTTGACAACTTTCCTTAAAACCACTGCCGACCTGATTACATGCGCTTGGGTTAATCGACAACTTTCCTCAAAATTGCTGCCGCCGTGATCACAGGCGCTTGAGTCAACTAACAACTTTGCTTAAAACTAGTGCTGACATGATCGCAGGTGGTTGAGACAATTGACAACTTTCATGAAAACGACTAATGACGTGATCACAGGCGCTTGAGTCCATTGTTAATTAACGTCTTCCTTGAATCATGTGTATGTATGCAAATCCGGGTCGAACATAGTCACGCTCTCCTAAACTCAGTATTATTATCATTTTATATAAATGTAACTATTCAACTGAAAATAGATTTTTTTTCTTTTTGATTATTACTTACGATTAAGTTGTGAAAAAGCATCACATCAGCTATAATCTTTGCTTTAAAACTGTACACGCCTAATGTAACTTCATCCATTGTAAACTGAAAACAAATATGGCGAAGATTAAAAAAAACTGTCGAGTATCAATTATACGCATGTCGCTTACAACAAATTGTACGGGTGTGTACTATATAAGCATTGACAATATATTTCTATGTGATTTCTCTCCATTTGTTTGCAAGTAAATGTCGTTTTACCCTTGTGTATTTCGGGGTTTTGTAACTTTCTTAGCTGATCATTGTCGTTTGCATGCTCAACATGTGAAAGAGTTCCACCGAAAATGATTGGTTGCACGCGATATCACACCAAATTGACTGACGGGATAAATTCATTTCGGGTGTAGTTTAACAACGTGAATTTCAGTGATAAGTACCGGTCATCGCAAGACATGATACATATCTTCTGCCATAAAAATACAAAACAAAACATATCTGTATGGTCGCCATCGTGAGCTCATGTCGTCAATAAAGCTTACCCTGATGAAATCCTGAACATGTTTTCTAACGTTTTCAATAGAAGTTTTCGTGTGAACCTTCCATTAGTTGTTTTTTTAACCTTTCACCGACTTTGAATTAAAATTTTTTGTTACTAGATGGTAAACTTTAACTGTTACTTTTTTTTTTGATAAAATGGATTCCAAAAGAGCTCAAGGAAAGCAAGGTTAAAGACACAATGAGTGTATATTCTTTATAAACAGTAGGTATTAAAGGTATATTCAAGAGTCATTTTCTTCTAAATCATAAGGCAATTGTTTCTATTTCATGACATACCTCACTTTTCCCAAATTAAAATTTGTAAGAAAGTAGTTCTTCTTCAATTGATGATTATAGACAACCGTAGTGTCCTGGCTATTTATCTCTGATTTTATAGTTTACGTTGGTCCTGGTCGACAACGTCAGAATTAATTACCCTTCGGAATAGTTTAAAGAGAAATCATCAAATATATTATAAAACATGGTACGTTCATAAAGAAAAAAGTGACAGTAAAATAGTGTTGTTCCGATTAATCGAGTTAATCGAGTATCACTTGTTTGAGATGTTTGATCAGTTAATCGAATAAGAAATCTGTAATCGATCATCGTGATGTATGAAAATAGATTATTTCAACATTTAAATTATTTTCAACATTAATAAAATTATTTTAAAAAAAAACGACATTTGTTTATATTAAAAAGTATTCTGTGCAATAAACGAATAACAAGCACACAAAATGATGGTGTAGGTACAACAGTTTTAGTAATTACGCGAATTGCTGTTAAAACATAACACAAAATACGTATTTAGACTTGAATAATATCAAAAAAACAGACAATTAAGAATTAATCGATTATAATCGATCATCGATCGGTTACACAAAGTTGATGATCGATCAGGAAATCTCAACCGATTCCCAACACTACAGTAAAAGAACGATATAAGAAAGGATATCTGATAACTATTTAACTGGTTATTACTACATGGTATTATTCAACACGTGTTCGATGTTCACAGAGGGGACTTAACTCCATTACAACTATACTGTAAGCCAACCCGTACACCGCGCGAGGAGAAAAATGACATCGTGAAACAGCCAATAAATCAGCACTGAAGTTTCAGCTGTAACATCCCTTATTTTACACTCAGATATGCCCGTGCATAGTTCTCCATGATACTGGATACAAAGGTGTGCAGATAAAAAAAAGGATTTCGTTATCAAAAGGGTCCGGAACAACGAAGTTCTTTATGAATAACGGAATATGTATCTGTAGTTTTTTTTATATGAATGCGTTTATATGTGTTCATTGAAGTTAAAGAATAAAACCGTGTTTTTTAATCGGAGTTGACATCTCACCGTTCATACTTTTATATGTATCTGGACCTGATGACCGGTATCATTATCAAATCTCATAGGCAATGAAAAGTGCGACGACTATAGAAAGAAAGCAATCCTTTTATAAAATCCGTCTAAACCTGCGAATCATTCATCGTTTTTATTTTGAAGATAAAGGCATCCTTTTAAAGGGTTTTTGAATTACCCGACAATTAAAAGTGTCCCCGCACAGACTTTAAATCCACCGTAAATCTGTCTATTGTACGTTGTCGATCGGTAGAGTAAATACGTACAATATAGTTAACGATCCGATACCGTCTGTTGATATCCGGCTCGTACGTATACCAACATGGCTGACTGGCGTACCTAGCAACACAAGCGAAAGAGCTAAATTGTGCCAATAAGGGGAATTATACAAAGGGAGAAATTGTGATGAAAAATAGTGCCCAGATGCAGCATGTCGATAGTGAGGATACTGTACATCGCTCTTTTGGAGGCCGGATGAAAAACGGTAAGTAGTCAGTAGCTATAAGCTCTCTGTGGGACAACCACGTTAGAGATAAGACTTACACATGTAATTACACATAGATATCGACAAGTTAAAATTTCAATGATTTCGAAACTGACATATCTAGTATATACGTAAAATGTTATTGTTGTACGTGTGTGTTTAAGTGTCTTCATTTCCTCGTATAAACAGTGAGATTTAAAACAAACTTCAATAACTTGCATGATTGTGGAGGTTATTTAAAACATTTCAATGGCAGATATTGTTTCGACTATCGGCATTTAAATATATGTGTCGACTTCTGTTGGGATCTATTTTAAAATCAACTCTATTATAAACAGCTGTCAGTGTTGTTATGACGTTACATACCGGTGTTAGAGTAGTTTTTTTTCTGAGGTACAATATAGATCTAACCTTTGCTGGCCGCAATATATGTGTGTCATTTTTATCAAACCGACATTGTAGATCGACTTAAGTTTTTGATGGTGTAGCGATACACACATACATGTATACTAGTATGAATGTTATACAGAGTCTGCTTATGTCTACCTAACAATACTAGCTTAATCATTTATACATAAATACGATTTTAAATCCGTAATTAGGTGATGACATGCAGCTCTCTGCTCACGTGAAATAGAAACTCTAATATTTACGTATTTATTTAGCAATTAACTTGCTTATGGCGAGCAATGGGGAGAGATGAAAATATGGTGATTATGCATGGGTCGTTGTTTTATTAAAAATGAAATGTCAGTAATTCGAATCATTGACATGACAATAAGAATGATGTTATGTCACCAATCCAATTGAAAGCAACGTCGAAATCGATCCCGGATTAGTCTGAGCTGTCGTGTTTGTATTCTCGATTCTCTACGGTCTCCAGTCGCTTTTACTCTCTGCATCCCTAAAACGTCTCGTGGCAAAATTGGACGCACGAGCGAAGGAATTTGATTGGTTCTAGGAGAAAATAAAGACCAATCATAGGCTGATACGCACCTGTTGAAGATTACAAAGGAACGACACCCAACTTTAAAAAAAAATTACAATATACCGATAGATGACTCCGAGATGTTATTGATGTACATAAAAGGATCAAACTAGACTTTTCGTCTTGTCCACAATATGTCGCATGTGGAAACTTCAATTTTGCCATGACATGTTCAAGGGGTGCATAGAGCAAAATTGATCGTAACCCCTGAAGTATCGAAGATGTCGTATTTGTGTCGTTTTGCTCTAAGTCACTTTACCTCAAATACCTGATAAATCATGCGACGGACTTCCTGTATGTCGTTCAGTGAGGTAGCCACCGGCTTCTATGTGACACCATCTCCTCAAAAGTAACCTATGTCTGTTAATGGGGAGATAAACCCGGCAAACTTTTATTTCGAGATGTCGATCACTGATTAAAATAATCTTTTATTAATGGAATTATTTCATCGCTGTTTCAATCGATAACACTTATTAACGCTAGTCGACATTTGGTATCCATGTAAATTTAAACCTGTATACATCTGTACTGTATATTTCTAGTCCATCGCTATGTTCCTTTCATTTTTCCATGCGTTTGATAAACAAGCACAGTGTGTTAGTCTGAATAAGTCGATATTTCCAGGGAATATTATATTTACAATCGAACTATTTCAAACAGAATTCCTTTTTATCATCCTTAACCATGAATATTCAACCCATCGGGCTATTGGAGAAATGCTACAATTGAAAAGGCATTTGTATACTAAGCAGGTTGGTCAATCGAACGTTTTATAAACTACATGCAAGGTTGTGCAAAGACACTCTACGGTTGCCATTGGCAATGATCATTCAAATTATCGAACGAATGTTTGAAAACAGGAAATTGACCATGGCCCGATGGCAACAGTCAATGAGAAATCGACTTATGCAAAACGTCAGGTGTCGCGGAAATTGTCCCCGTATCAACGGAGATTGACTTCGGTGCATACACTTGAGGTAGCGACGCAGGGACGTTATTTATGTTTTTAAATGCTGCTTTTGTCTATCACTATCTGTTCATTTTCTGAAACTGGCGTGCGTTATCAATTTCATTGTAGAGTGTCAAGAAAAATTATGAAATGGACATTTTATGCAAATTGCAAAATACAATTACATCCAAGCATAGGTTTGTGGCGTGGCTATATGTCTATACTACAAGCCTTACTATAGATTTAAATAAATAAAAAAAAAAAACACGTAATGCTATAAACATGCATGTTTACTATGTCAACATACTTTTATCGACAATATGTTGACCTTGAAACATACATTTAACCGTCACGTGATCCATGGTTTTCTTTTAAAAGTATATTTATTCCAGCACAGTGATGTATGTTTCTTTGATGTCTTTGTTGTGTAATTTTATAGTATCATATTATCACAAATTAAAGCCGTCTCAAAACCTATTTTCTCATTTTTTTTTATCTTCCATGGCCTGTCACAATTTCCGATCTTTAAAAATCTTTGACTCGTGTCTTGGACGTCATAATCCCAGGGACATGTAACAATGTTTCGGTGGAAGGGGGCCTCAGCAGTATACTAAACATGTGTTAGGTGAAACAAGTCTAATAAATTTGAATTTTGAATTTTAAATCAGATTTAAATGCTTAAAATCAAATTTATTTCGAGCGACGTATATGATGTTAATCACTGGTTTGAAATCTGTGTCATTCCTGCCTTACCGATTACTAAAAAACATTGCCATTTAAATGTACACGAAATTGAAAAGAAGCCGGGATTTCAAATTTCAGTATGGGAGTATTCGGGAGTGCTGTACGACAAGGTGCTTGTATCTCTCCGATCTCGGATTAAAATGAAAGAAATAATATTTTACGCCAGTAAATTGAATATCGTTCAATTGACTTTTGTGTCCAAAACACGCATACAGCAACCCCAGGGTACAGTCACGTGATATTTGCAGTAAATTTAGTTATATTCAATATATATATATACTGTATTCAAACCAAACGCTTTGTACAAGTACTGTATGACAACTGAACACTCTGTACCTTGTACATACATGTAACTAAATGTTATACACGATAACAGATCAAACATGATGTATTGTGAAAAAATGATAATAAATAAAACCTTTGTAAACCCTTAATTGGTATCTCTGTTAAGTATTTAACATCACATAGCCCATTGTATACCAATTTAATACGACGAATTAAAAATATGTTATCATATTCTATGTCCGTGGAACATGTAAATGGTTTTTAGATTCGGTCCTGCACCATAGAAAACTCGTTATTACCCTCTATAGCTTTATGCAATGTTTTGTCCACGACAACACGGCAGGGCCTTGGTAACGTAATAAATGATTCATTACAGGTAAATTCAAAGATGACCGACCTGATACAGGTAACCCCTTTGATGTCACCGACAAGGTGTTTGTATTAGGGTGTATTGCGAGGTGCATTTCTAGGGCTGTGAAATGTACATGTGTACTTAAGAATTCAAACAACCCTTTGTAATTTATGTCTACATCGTAAAAAACAAATCATGGCCATTTTAATTGCTGTTGGGAAAAAACACAACCAGTTCTTTGTGTTCTGGAAATGAATCCGCAGTTGACAAACAATCGAAAATCACAGAAAAAGCCATTTACGCGCTAGTCTGAAATTTTCAGTCATTTGGAAGAAATAGATAGAGCAGAGTTTATCCTTACTTTCGCCGAGAACAAGTTGGTGCTGGAGTTGTAATATAAGCCTATCTGTTGTGTTGTACAGTCATTGTGTCAACACAAAGCTACCCCGCATACACACTAGACACTTCTGTCGGCACTCCGCGATATTATAATGAGTGAAAGTGGTCTCCGTGTACGGCAGTGAAAATGTGATTGATCACTTGAAACTTTCCTATTTGATAAAAAAAAGTGGAAACGGTCCACGAGGAATTACATAGATGGAATTATATGAAATTGATGGCGTCGAATTAGCATGTAAGTACTGGAAACCAGAATTAATTATTGAGCATACCACAAACTTTTACTGAACTATGAGAGAGGACAGATAGATATTTTTCTTTAAAAATATTGCCTCGTTGGTTTAAAAAAGCGGAGCGTAAAATCGCTTTTGATTGAATAACTGTAGTTTCATAATATAATGCTGGTCATATTTTGAGATTTTACTTGCACAACAAAAGGTATTACTGTTAGAAAACAAATTATGACATAAAATTTCCTCTAGATAGTCATTTGCTAATAATAAGATACATTTTAACTATAGTCAGGCGTGAAATAATATTGGTATTTTTTTAGATCGCCGTTCAGGTTGAACATTTGTTGTATACTCTGATATTTTAAAGCCTTCTGTAAATAACTAGGGGTCATTCGTTAGAATGTGGCGTAATCAGGTTTCATTTCATCTCCGGGGCATCACCAACGGACAAAATATCATACTCAGTCTTATCTATTTTCGGACATAATCCTCTATAAAATGGTAAAACCAATTTTCATTAATGGGGTCTGAGTGACGTCAGCCGTTCAACCGTCATCAGCATGTCATCTACGAGGTCTGACTGGCGTGGAAACGTTGTGCATCATCCTTTTTTTTGGTTGTGGAGTTCTCGCTAACACTGATTACAAATATATATTGTACATGTATTTGGGTGGTATTTCTACTTGTTTCCAATTTAAGCAGAACGGTTGAAAGGCCTGTCAACGTTCAGATTGCGCTGTAGCGTTGGGGCGTATACAAGTGAATAGATCAGAAATCAATCCAAACATTTACATATATCTTCAATTAGATTCAGATGAAGATTTTGAATGACATTAGGGATCGCATATGAGACACCTCCGAACTAACAATAATTCAATATATGTAATTTTGTACTTTAAAAGTCGTGAACCGTCATAAATCTCTTCAGCTATAGTGGGACTGCCTTACGACCGCAGTCGACCAGTAAACCATTTAAGTCCACATGACGGCCGGTGTTGACTTTCTGCCAAACACGAGGGCATTTGACGACAAAATTTACTAGAGTATTAATGGACAAAACAAATATCTGTTGAAATAGATTCGGGCTTTAACCTTGCTAATCTTGTCCGCGAGCTGGAAATGGACGTCGCTTTCTTATATACACACAAACGTGATGTCAATCTTTCGCGATCGGTGAACAAATATTTGAACTAGTTAACTACCAAACACTTGTGGTTCTACCATTGAAAATTAATCTATGATATCATAATACGACATCCGTAATTTGTTTATGAAGTGAGTCGATTTAAAGTCGATTTATACAAAGAAATCATGGTCAGTGTTTATCGTGTATTACGTCTAACTAAAATGGCAGTACTAAAATAAGTGACCTCTCAATTAAGTTTCTACCTAAAATGGAACGACGTTTATAAAGTAATATGTAGCTGAGTTGAAATAAGCAAGGCTATAGGTTCATAGGTTTTAATCCTTTATTTGAACATTACAGATCTATTTAATTACATGAGGATGTCTTTATACGTACACACTTGTAATCATATATTAGCATTATACCATACGTGGATCATGATATTGGTTTCCAATGACCCGGAAAGGACGAAATATACACATTATCTGTTTACGAGGTTTTCCCCAGCCTCCATTTAAAATTTAAAATTTAACTTAAATTAGTAACGTTTTTCAACTCACACATCCGGCACCCGTTTACGAAATTTTAAACTATTTCACAACATAATTTACCCATGTAAGCAATAAAGCAAAAGCTAAACTTATATGCATAAAATCAAAACATTTATTTGTGTATTTAATCTCGGTTGTGGATAATTCAATACCGTGGTGGTTTCAAAATTAGTGTCAACTCGCAATAATCAACTTCCATGCTACAACGTGATCTTGGTAATTTCCGAAAAAGTCTGTATATCTGCGATTTTTATTCTCGTCCTGGCCGCAGACCGATATAATTCCTCCCTAAAAACAAACCCCAAGTACTTACGACTCATGCAAGGATCGACATTCAAGAATTGTTTTATATAATTTACAACAGCATCACACATCGATGGAACATTTTTCTACTAACTTCTAATTTGCATAAGTGTCAAAAGAATTAAAGGTTTACGTACACCAAGTATTTTCAATCATTTCTTCGACAACTTTACGTTTTAGCATCACTACGGAAGCCGCCATTTGGCGAGTCGGTCTACCAACAAGTGAATTCTCGTGGTTTTACTGCCACAAGTCTAGAGAGTTCTTAAAATGAGCTTGATTCGTAAAAATGTTAACATCAATAAATATATAACGAATTTGAAAATTGACGTAAAATATCATTTTACAGACAAAAACATTCGTCTTAGGGACTCTGCTGGTCTCTGTGATTGCAGAGATAGATATGTGGTCTGTGTAACGTATCAGAGACGTTAGACAATTCAAGACGAACAGACAGACGAAGGTTAGGCAGTTAATTTTTGTTTTCCATATTTGTTTCATTCTTTTTGTGGAACATGTGTGACCAGGAACCTGCACCGTATATGTACTTGTCGAGGAATTAATATATGTATGACCCCTCAGTGACCTTGTTGCTGAAACTATAAAGATAGAAAAAAAATCTATAAACTCACCGGGGGGAACCAAGATCCTTCAAAATAGACAGATCCAGTTTGTACTACATTCAACTAGGATATATTGATCTTGAATTTTAATGTCCTTAAAAATGTTGAGTGCCATATTTATTCTCTGTTGAAGTATAGACATGGAAAGGAAAATAAAAACAAAAATCCTTTTAATTTTAAGATTAAACCTCAGTGCATTGATTTCCTTTAATATATGTTTACAAATAGAAATTATGCAAAATAATGACAATTGTCTGTATTTATGAAGAAAATAGTAATGGGGAAAACAGCAGGGATTATTCTCATTGTGACCTTGAAATATTGACTCCCCTTGTTTTGACTTTGAAGTAGCGTTAGAGAAGCAATGTCGTGTGAACAATTCACTCATTTATTCAGTGAAGGCGACAGTGACTTTGAAAGGATACCGTCCACTGACTACAGCCTTCGGACGCTGACCACTATACCATGGACAGTATGGACATGTTTTAGTTACACTACAGGTGGGCAGAGCATCCAAGTTATACCAGAATGTATACGACACACTTCATTTGAAAGCTGACCCTAATTTAAAAATACTATTTATCAATTTCAGCATTAGACATCACAGGAGAGAACTTCGAGGATCTACTGGCCTACGATGATCTCTTCCTGGATTACTTCAACGCCTTTCTGGCTCTCAATGTAAGTAACGTCAGGTGTGCCACTAAGAGTTAGATGTGTCACTGAGTATGAGATGTGCCACTAAATGTGAAATGTGCCACTGAGTATGAGATGTGCCACTAAATGTGAGATGTGCCACTGAGTATGAGATGTGTCACTAAGTATGAGATGTGCCACTAAATGTGAGATATGCCACTAAGTGTGAGATGTGTCATTAAGTGTGAGATGTGCCACTAAGTGTGAGATGTGTCACTAAGTGTGAGATGTGCCACTAAGTGTGAGATGTGTCATTAAGTGGGAGATGTGCCACTAAGTGTAAGATGTGTCATTAAGTGTGAGATGTGCCACTAAATGTGAGATGTGTCACTGAGTATGAGATGTGCCACTAAGTGTGAGATGTGCCACTAAGTGTGAGATGTGTCACTGAGTATGAGATGTGTCACTGAGTATGAGATGTGCCACTGAGTGTGAGATGTGTCACTAAGTGTGAGATGTGTCACTAAGTGTGAGATGTGTCACTAAGTATGAGATGTGTCACTAAGGATGAGATGTGTCACTGAGTATGAGATGTGCCACTGAGTGTGAGATGTGTCACTAAGTGTGAAATGTTTCACTAAGTGTGAGATGTGTCACTAGGTATGAGATGTGTCGCTAAGTGTGAAATGTTTCACTGAGTATGAGATGTGTCACTATTTTAGAGATGTTCCAGGCAAAGTGTGATAGTTGTTAAAAAGATGGAAGCAGTATGGATAGATATTTGAGCTGTGGCTAGGTATGAGAGTTGTGGCTAGGTGGCTAGGTGTGAGAGTTGTGGCTAGGTATGAGAGTTGTGGCTAGGTGGCTAGGTATGAGAGTTGTGGCTAGGTATGAGAGTTGTGGCTAGGTGGCTAGGTATGAGAGTTGTGGCTAGGTATGAGAGTTGTGGCTAGATATGATAGCTGTGGCTAGGTATGAGAGTTGTGGCTAGATATGAGAGCTGTGGCTAGGTATGAGAGTTGTGGCTAGGTATGAGAGTTGTGGCTAGAGGTGAGAGGTGTGGAAAGGGCAAAGGGGTATGGCTTGACATTGGAAGTATGGCTAGGTCTGAAAGTTGTTGCTAGGTGTGAGACATAGCTAGGTGTGAGAGGTATGACTTGTTGTGACAGTTGTAGATAGTTGTGAAGGGTGTTTTAAACTGTTAAGAGGTGAGGTTAGGTGTAAGAGGTGTTGCAAAGTGTCACAGAGTGGATAGGTGTGAAAGATGTTGCAAAGTGTCATATGGGATGGCTAATTGTGAGACATGTGGCTAGGTGTGAGACATGTGGCTAGTTGTGAGAGGAGTGACTAGTTGTGAGACGTGTGGCTAGGTGTGAGGGGTGTGGCTAGTTGTGAGAGGTGTGACTAGGTGTGAGGGGTGTGGCTAGTTGTGAGACATGTGGCTAGGTGTGAGTTGTGTGGCTAGGTGTAAGGGGTGTGGCTAGTTGTGAGACGTGTGGCTAGGTGTGAGTTGTGTGGCCAGGTGTGAGGGGTGTGGCTAGTTGTGAGACATGTGACTAGGTGTGAGAGGTGTGAGAGGTGCTGCAAAGTATCATATGGTATGGCTAGTTGTGAGAGGTGCAGTAAAGTATCATATGGGGTGGCTGATTGTGAGAGGTGTGGTTAGGTGTGAGAGGTGCTGTAAGGTATCATATTGGGTGGCTAGTTGTGAGAGGTGTAGCTAGGTGTGAGCTGTGTAGCTAGGTGTGAGCTGTGTGGCTAGGTGTGAGAGGTGTTGCTAGGTGTGTGAGGTGCTGCAAAGTATCATATGGGGTGTGTAGCAAGAGTAAAGTAGCATGACTAGGAAAAAGAGATGTAGCTAGGCTTCAGAGACGCACTAGGTATAAGGGATGTTCCTAATGGGACAGGCATGAGGCATGGTTAGTCTTAGAGGTGGGTAAGGTGTCATGGGGTGGCTAGTGGGTAAAAATGTGGCAATGTGTGAGGGGTGTTCCTAGGTATGAGACAGGTATGATGTATGGTTGGGTTTGAGAGCTATGGATAGGTGTGAGAGGTGTGGCAGGGTGTGAGAGGTGTGGCAGGGTGTGAGAGGTATGGCTTGGTTGGAGAGATGTTTAGCTGTGAGAGATGTGGCTGGGTGTGAGAGTTGTGGTTAGCAGTGAGAGGTTTAGCTGGGTGTGAGAGATGTACTTATCTGTGAGGGGTGTGACTGGGTGCAAGAGGTGTGGCTAGGTGTGAAAAGTGTAAAGAGGCATGAAATTTGTGGTTAGACATGAGTCGTGCAGCAAGGCGTGAGAGGTGATACTTAGGTGTGAAGGGTGTTCCTAAGTGTGAGAGGTGAATCTAAGATGCGAGAGGCATGGTTAGTGGCGAGAGGTGTGGCCATGTGTAAGGGGTGTGGGTGGATGTGACATAAAGTAAGGTATGAAGTGTAATTGTATTTGATATGTAAGTCACAAAATATTTTGATACTTAAGGGTGTATCATTCTCCACAATGTTGTATCATTAATGGATATAGATTAGGAATAAAGAATTTGAATTTAAAATCATTTTAATGTAAGGTTAAGTGTAAAAAATGTGAGTAGATATGACACAAGATTACAAGTGACAAGTGTTACAGCTGATGAGGTGTGAAATGAGGTTAGGTGTACTAAAGCAACTCCTGGTTATTGTAACATTACATAATGTAGACATAACAGATCAAAAAGAGAAATTGATGGTTCCTTATATCTCTGTCAACAGACTAAACAAAATCTTTTGTGTACCAGTTATATATATCAACCTTTCCTACACTTACTTCTGTTAAAATTGGTCTCAAAATATTGATATGTACATCCTTATATTTGATGGCTGGTGGTGTAGGGTTTGTGTTTACACCCAGGGCATTACACTGTTTGGGTCAATAATGACGCGGGTTTTTATTCTATAAACCTATATCTTGATTGGCTAATGACTTTCCAGGCCGACCCAGGTATGTAGGGTGAATTAGGTCCTTACAGCAATCGAGAGATTTTCTTACCTGTATTAATGACACGTGTCTGTGACTATTGATCACATTTGTGATGTGTACTTAAAGCTTTCGGCTTCTGCTGTTAAGTGATATACATGTAGTGAGCAGGACACTTTGGTGTGTTGTAATAAATGTTATACCTGTTGTTATAGATAAACAGGTGTGTTGTAATAAATGTTATACCTGTTATAGATAAACAGGTGTAGTGTAATAAATGGTTTACCTGTTGTTATAAGTAAACAGGTGTAGTGTAATAAATGTTATACCTGTTGTTATAGATAAACAGGTGTAGTGTAATAAATGTTATACCTGTTATAGATAAACAGGTATAGTGTAATAAATGGTTTACCTGTTGTTATAAGTAAACAGGTGTAGTGTAATAATTGTTATACCTGTTGTTATAGATAAACAGGTGTAGTGTAATAAATGTTATACCTGTTGTTATAGATAAACAGGTGTAGTATAATAAATGTTATACCTGTTGTTATAGATAAACAGGTGTAGTGTAATAAATGTTATACCTGTTGTTATAGATAAACAGGTATAGTGTAATAAATGTTATACCTGTTATAGATAAACAGGTGTAGTGTAATAAATGTTATATCTATTGTTATAGGTAAACAGTGTATATAATAAATGTTATACTGTTGTTATAGATTTAAACAGGTAAACAGGTTTAAGTGTAATAAATGTTATATCTGTTATAGGTAAACATATGTAGTATAATAAATGTTATACCTGTTGTTATAGGTGAACAGGTTTAGTGTAATAAATGTTATATCTATTGTTATAGGTAAACAGGTGTAAGTGTAATAAATGTTATATCTATTGTTATAGGTAAACAGGTGTAGTATAATAAATGTTATATCTATTGTTATAGGTAAACAGGTATAGTATAATAAATGTTATACCTGTTATAGGTAAACAGGTATAGTATAATAAATGTTATATCTATTGTTATAGGTAAACTGGTGTAGTATAAATGTCCTGTTGTTATAGATGAAAGTCATGTCTAAGAAAAATTTATCAACAGGTTTAAGTGTAATAAATGTTATATCTATTGTTATAGGTAAACAGGTTTAAGTGTAATAAATGTTATATCTATTGTTATAGGTAAACATATGTAGTATAATAAATGTTATACCTGTTGTTATAGGTGAACAGGTTTAAGTGTAATAAATGTTATATCTATTGTTATAGGTAAACAGGTGTAAGTGTAATAAATGTTATATCTATTGTTATAGGTAAACATGTGTAGTATAATAAATGTTATATCTATTGTTATAGGTAAACAGGTATAGTATAATAAATGTTATACCTGTTATAGGTAAACAGGTATAGTATAATAAATGTTATATCTATTGTTATAGGTAAACTGGTGTAGTGTGATAAATGTCCTACCTGTTGTTTTAGGTAACTTTCACACTGAAAGTCATGTCTTAGAAAAATTTATCAAACTCACCTGAAAGGCTCTTGACATCTAAATCTTTCAACTTGTTTACTTGACAACAATATAGGGTCAGGTACATTTTTTTGTCATTGATAAAACGGGTATGGTTATTAATGATTAACACTTTTGTTAACTGTCCTAAATAAAATATAAATATATAACAATTTGTCATTACAACTTGTATATCAACAATTTACCTGTGAAAACTTGGTAAGTCTTGACGCAACAAGTACAATACCTGCCCAGCTGAATTAATGACGAGATTATGACGAGATATGTAGTAACTGCCAATTGCAGTAACTTGCTGTACAAGGTGTTTAAAATTCCCAGTAAAAGGAGAATTAAAATGTAAAGCTTCCAGGATTTGGCAAATTTTCATATGTATTAGCAGATACATCACATACTGATAAAGTCAAGGCATAGATAAGACATGAGATTTAACGGCTAATGCAATTTTAAAATCTTTGATCCGTGATCCACTCCTACATATTTAGATGAGTAAACTGTTGCTAGGTGGACACTTTCATGTGTTATATTCTGATGGAAGACTTTGTTTTTAGATTTCAGCTTAAGAAAATTATAAGATTTCATGTCAGATGGGATACATATTAAATCTATTATCTTTTTAAAGTTTACATGAGAAAGTTTATGTCATATGCAAATTTATCTTAAAGAAAAGGTGATAAAGCCTTCAAATGCATAAAACTATCATTTGGGCATCTAGTTGACTTGATCAGATAAAATATTTATTTATACTCCAATTTTTAACAACTTTTAAACCCACTTATATTAACTTTAAATAATCACAGCAGAGGAAAACCAAAACCATTTGGGCAGGTGACCCCCAACCTTTTCACAGTGACATGACTTCAGGGAATTAAACCCATCACTTAAGTCAAAGTCGAGTGTGTTAGTACTGCTCCATTGATCAAAAGTTCATTGAACGGTTCAGGTATGTGAACAAGGTGATGAGGGAACTGCAGGCAATTTTTCAGTCAGAGCCGTTCACAAATTAGTAACAGACTTGCATTAATATTAATATATTTATATAATTACAGTTTTAAGAAAATAAATTACAAGAATCTATTTTGATTTTTAATTGTTTGGCATTTTCATTACATTTTAAGTGAGATCAATGTACGCAAAAATATTGAAATCATATTGGAATTTGCATTTTAAAAATGCAGATTTTTTATTGACACAGGAAAAGTTGAGTAATTTATGCTGTCAGTGAGTACACCTCTAGCTGTAAAACTAATAAATGTTGTTGAGAAAAAAATTGAGTGTATTCAATTCTGGTCTTGATTGTTGCTATTGGAATGAATACCTAATTCTAAATTAGTTTAGACATGTTTGAGTCGCAGGTGTTCAGACACCCAGTGAGTAGATTTCTGTCAAACTTTTCATTTATAAAAGAATTGAATTAAAAAACAGCATGGGTATTGAAACTTTATAAGTATATTCCTGTCAGCAACAATTGTCCTGGATTTTATTTTCATTTTGTGATATACATCTCAAATTAAATATAGCCATCATATCTATCCATTGCTGTCTATTAATATATGCTATATGAGGAAAAGGTGGTGATACCATGTGGCTGGTTATTTTAGAGGAGATGATATTTTTGTTGTTTTGTGGGGCATTAAAAGTGATCACAAAAATTGGATCCATGAGAAAAATAAGACACATAAACTTTATCTGTGATATACAATGAAACACTGCTGACATAATCGGTACAGTCACTAGCGGACTCCACTATCTCCAATTATCCAAGGACAATTACAATTTGTAGAAGAGATTAAATGGTATAGAGACAGATTATTTGTTACACAATACTGAATACTTGCCCTTTATAACCTTAGTCAAATTTTAATTTAATATCGTCAAATCAAACTAGCTTTTGACAGATAAATTAGAAATCATGTATTTGCAACTTAACATTAATGGCATTGTTCTGGATTTTCTGGAAAATAATTCAATTTATATTCAAATAATTAACTTTTGATGCATTAGAATCTAATTATATCGTTTTAAATGAAAACCTTAAATGTTTTTGACCTGTGAAGTCATACAGTTACTAAATTGTAATAACTTGTGTCTGATCCCCTGATGAAACAGCAAACACCATCAAGAATAGAATCTAAGTAAGTTCTGTTAGTACCTGTTTACATACGTGTTGTCTTGGTTTCCAAGCTAAAATCTTAAAAAGTTTCATATTTTCCCAAAAAGAAGAAAATGTTATGAGTAGCTTTCAAAAATTTTTCAAAAATATTACAATACCTCCCCTGTTTATGAAAGTCATTGTTTTGAAACTTTGTAGAAAAACACAGGTATATCTTCCATCTTCATGGTAAAGTGATGGAGAATACTTTTAAATGTTGTATAAAAACATACACTTTTAACATTTTTTGTGCCACAAAGTACATGCATAGATATCGTTACAGGTTTTCCCCATCGCGACCACCTATAACCGCCTGACAGGGTCATTTGAGGAGGTAAACTACTCGGACAATGATGATAATCGGGGGTCATCTGGATCATCAGAACGTACACTCCAGTATGCTCCAACAGATGAGGAACGAGACCAATTACTGGCATGGGCACGAGACGAAAGGCTGCCTCTCTTTCTTAGGTGAGTATCGTTCCATATCATAGAATGGTGTATATAAATATTGTTTGAAGTGAAGATAAATGCTTTTATGCCATCTGTTCATCTTTGTGTCTCTCTGTATGTCTGTGTGTCCGTCTGTTAGACTGTTGGTCATAACCCTGGAAATCCTATTTACTAAGAGATTCTGACAAAGCTTCACATGTAATTATGCGTCCATTCGACATACTTCAGGACAAGTTTGAAAGGTTTTTTGTCATCACTGCTGCTGATTGAATTTTACCTTCATGTTCTCTGGCAGATTGTCTTGAACATCATTTGCCCACATATAAGGCAAAGCTAACACACAAAATGGCTTGTCTTTACTCAAGGAACTGTTTATAAATCTTTTGTATGAATGTTGTATCTTTGTATTTTGTATAAGGCTAGGTTAAGCAGCTTTTCAAATGTCATAAGATAAAAGAAATTATCAATTAAAAAAGAGTATGATATCTGTTAGCAAAACATATTGATTAACCCTGTATTAAGGCAAGGCGTCTTAGCTGTCACATAACCTCTGACTCCAGCATACCATATTAACCCTGTACTAAGGTGAAGGGTCCTGTCACATAACCTCTGACTCCAACATACCATATTTACCCTGTACTAAGGTGAATGGTCCTGTCACATAACCTCTGACTCCAACATACCATAATTACTCTGTACTAAGGCGACGGGTCCTGTCATATTACCTTTGACTCCAACATACCATATTTATCCTGTACTAAGGTGAGGGGTCCTGTCATATTACCTCTTGACTCTAACATACCATATTTACCCTGTACTAAGGTGAGGGGTCCTGTCATATTACCTTTGACTCCAACATACCATATTTACCCTGTGCTTAGGTGAGAGGTCCTGTCATATTATATCTGATTATAAGAAGCGGCATGGTCTTGTAAATGTACAATGATGAACATCTGCTGAGATTTTTATTGAAACCAGGCATGGGCAAAACTGCGGGATAGTATTGGTGTAACAAACCACAGTAGAGTGCAGGGGCTGGGGAGAAGGTGGGTTATTGTGAGTATAACTATTTATAGCTTGTCCTCACACTGTTGTACTAGGCTACAGTATATTGTTCCAATAGATTTAGATCTACTCTTAATTCTTGTTTTGGTGTCTGAATATTTTCTTGCTTTACAAGGACTTTACTTATGATATCATACACTGACACCAGGTCATGTCAGTATTAATATGACTTCATGTACTGACACAAAGTCATGTTAGTGTTATTATGATGTCATATGCTGATACCATGCTGTGTTAAGTGTTAGTTTGACGTCATATGCTGATACCAGACTGTGTTAGTGTTATTATGATGTTATTTGCTGATACCAGACTGTGTTAGTGTTATTATGATGTCATATGCTGATACCAGACTGTGTTAGTGTTATTATGATGTCATATGCTGATACCAGACTGTGTTAGTGTTATTATGATGTCATATGCTGATACCAGACTGTGTTAAGTGTTATTATGATGTCATATGCTGATACCAGGCTGTGTTAGTGTTATTATGATGTCATATGCTGATACCAGGCTGTGTTAGTGTTATTATGATGTCATATGCTGATACCAGACTGTGTTAAGTGTTAGTATGACATCATATGCTGATATCAGACTGTGTTAAGTGTTAGTATGATGTCATATGCTGGTATCAGACTGTGTTAAGTGTTAGTATGACGTCATAGACTGACACCAGGTCATGTTAGTGTTTTTATTACACCATACATTGGCACCAGGTGATGTCAGGATTATTATATATATATATATTATATACTAATACAGGGTCATGTTAGTGTTATTTTGACGTCATATACAATGTATTGACACCAGGTGATGTTATAACATAATCTTTAATGATATCTTGACGTGAAAATGGTGTGCCGTTTTATTTAGTTTTCTGATATGATTGTTTAAATTGTTGGTCATATAATTCAGGGTTGATCATTAATCAATGTATTTTCACCTGTTGTCAGGTAACACTCAAGTTATCTAACAGTTTTAAGAGACACAAGAGGTTGTGTATAATTTATAACAGTGACACACACTTCTGGATAGATCGTTCAGCAGATTTCTGATTGACAACGCTCTTGGTTACATCTAAGAACGATTGTCAAATTTGATTTCAGAAACAAGAAATGTCAAATATGGATGATTACATAAGTCCCACAACCTTTAAACAGGTCTAGGTATATGTATGTAAGTGTGTATTCCACTTGGTAAAATAGATCTCCTTCCTCGCAGTAATACTCCAGTCTGATCTGTTTAAATCTGAGTTTAAGATTAAATGTCGTAAGTTGTGTGAGACGTTAAGCTTGGGTGGCCATGTTTTGTTCCCTTTGAACGTTGATAATTGGAGCTGTGTGATTTCATCTCTCTGGACTATCAAATCGGTACAGACATCTCTGGTCCGTTCAGGCATATCCGATGGCCAGTTAATGATTGTGACCTTTACCAATACAAAATATATTGTTTGGGGTAATTATCAGAGAAAATCGTTAGATTAAAATGTGTGTTTATATAATCAGGCTTATAATGAATGGAGGCAAAGAATATTATCATTCTGTACAGAATATTTCATTATCATTGTTACCTAACTGAAATTAATTAATTATAACTTGATTTTTTTATGAAGGTTTGCTAATTTCCATGTCCCCTTATTCAGAACATGATTAGTGATAAAGCATTATGGATAATATATTGTACATCCAAAGAATTTCTTCTAATGTTCAATATCTTTTATGTAGCCTAATGTTTTTCACCTGTTGAAATATAAAAAACTTATGTCATGGGTAAGAAATGAACAATGTTGTCCCTTGTTGATTTCAAAACATTCAGAAAATAAAAAGAAATAAGAAATTCCAAAACAAGACTTTTTGAAAGACTTTCATTGAAAAGGTAGTTCAAATGAATTGATATCATAACCATTAACAATGAAAGTCACAGCATACATATACGGTCATTGTATGGCACTTTAAACAAATGTATCACAGTATCAGTATTGTACTCTGGGATACTTCTGTTTCTGGGTGCTAAGTTTACAACCTGAGCTAGAACAATTTTGTAAAAAAAATTTTAAAAAAAATTAAAAAGAGAAAAAAGAACTGATAAACAGTTATCGCTGACAGAAGTGCCAAACATTTTTGTGACATTGATTTATGTAATCCAAATTGGTTTCTTTTATATCAAAAACGTCTGTGCAAATATATCAGCGTTTCTGTTGACAAAAATAGAAGTTGACAAATGTTTTCTGTTTGTTTTCATGTTTCAAACAGATCTGATATGAAATGTCACTTTCATTTGCTAACATGCAATGAAGAGTATTTGACAATGGCCTCCTGCCACGGGAACAGAAATGTTAAATCGGTATGAGCAAATATATCAAGACTTTTATTTATAACACTAGAGTTCTGCCTATCATCTGAATTCCTCTCCACACTGTGCTTAAACATTGCCTCTATCAGAACCTTAACGCTGAAAGTATTGTTAGCTTTGTCATATCTGTATTTAAAACTTTCAAACACAATACTGTTCTAAATGTATGAAAATATGAAAACAAATATCTTAATGTGAGATGTTAGTTGTTTTAGTCAATCTTCTGTATCTTTTATTTTTTGACATTACACTATATGTGTTATTGATATATGTGCATTGGTGTTGAGTGACTTGATTTTAAACAACAAACTCTTTACCTGACAACCAAGAAAAGGTGTAGCCGTGCTTTCGAAATATGGAAACAAATTAACACATATTTGAAGGCTGCCAAATTAGGACTTCATTCCAACTTTCTTTGTCATTTGCTGTGTAAACCTCTTTCAGACAAAAAGGCCTATTCAATTCTCCTCTCATTCATTTCTTTGATTTTTAAAAATATTTCATTCTGACTTTTAAAAAAAAAAATATGCATTGAAAGTAAACAAATATCTATGGAGTAATCTATGGAGTAAATAAAACAAATTATATCTGGCTGTAGATCTTAATCAAAATTTACCTCTCTATGGGAATTTCCAATGGTAGAAGTTTGTTGACGAATGGTTATTACCAACAGTTCATTGGTCTGTTAGTCCCTAACTATACAACCGGAGGGGACTTTAGGTCTCTCAGTGTACAAATTGTCCAGGACGTATTCCACCTCAATTTACCCCACTAGGTTTTTATTGTATGTGACGGGTCTCCCGTTCAACCTAGCTAAGAGCAAACATATTTTACTTGTGACAATCATGTTTGTCATATCTGATATGTCACATGTACTGTATCTGACTAAAACTGGGTGCAACAATATACAGAGTTATGGCCCTTTCTTGATAAAATAGAACTCTCTCTGAGATATATCTTTTGTCCTGTGTTTCTTACTGTGGTCAATTCTATATATATATGTACCTCTAAGTAATGGTGGAGTGTTATAAACTAAAATTTGGCCTAAGTCACATTATTATTCAGAGTTATGGCCCTTTGTTCAAAGTGTCTCTCTTGAGTAAATTCTTATGTAATTGTAGCCTACAATAATCAGATTTTGATTGTGTTTACCTCATGGGATGATGGAGTGTTGTATGTGCATAAAGAGTAATATTTTTTTCGACTCTTCATTCATTTTTGGCTCAAATTTAGGCATAAGCTAGGAACTTAAGAAACTTGCAAATTAGTGCCTTGCTTACAAATGAGTGGATCCTAGTAGTTTTCTTTTTTAACTTTTTGCCAATTTTCCAAACATCCTGGACACTAATAATGTTAAAAAAAGGTGTTCGGTCATTCATTATGATCGCTTGTTTGCTTTTGTTTAGAAGTAACAAAACGAAATTGAAACTCTCAACATGAATTAACAGGAACAAGGAACACAAATTACCACTAATTATGATCATCATGATGTCATTTGAGGTCTTTCATGATATATTGGGGAGATTATTTACACTGACTAATTATAACATCGTCAATTCACTGTACACATTGTGAAATTTTTCCCTTGTCACAATACAGTAGTTGTAATTGGATGTAGTTATCGGGCAGCCTTATTTCTGAAAGACAGTGTTATATGTAATCACTTCACCCCAACCCCCCAATCCCCCAGGGTATCAGGTGAGAAGCCATTATCCTGAACCACAAATGTACTTAAAGGCAAATTTAACCAAACTGCATGTTGTCGATACACCTGGAATTTTATATACAGTACATGAATATACACAGAACAGTACATGTACTTAAGGCAGGTCGCAGTATCATGTTACGATAATTTACCTTGTGTATGTAACACTGCACTCGTAAATAATAGATCAATTCAAATAACACTTTTTATTTTCAGATATTTCAGAGCAAACTGTATAATGAAATCCGACAAACATGTATAAATATATGTTTGCCCCCCTCATTTACATAATGAGTTAGTTTGTGTAATTACTTAGACATACATGTAACTCAGTTCCAGTGTGATGTAACATGGTCTTGTATACATGTTTTTATTTTATGTCGTTTTTCTGTAATAAACGGCCAGTATCATTTCACACATCTGTTTTACTGGTTATCTTTGATGTTCTCTACATGTACATGAGAACTGCTCATCATAAATGTATAATTTGTTTTTTGATCAAACTTGGTAAAAAGTCTTTGTGGTTTTGTTATATCAATATTTACTTTACTTAAACATTTCAGTATGTACATACAAAGAAGAGTTAGGTGTGGAAATGGTCCTATACTTTGGATCATTGAGAAATTACTGTGTCCATGTGTAATTATACATTATACATACATGTACACACACAACACTTTCACCTTGTCAGGATAGTTAAAGTCAGAGTATTACATCTGTGGTATCATAGTGTAACCTACACATATCTGCAGACTAGTTAAAGTAGATATGGTAATTCTAAGTCATATGTAGGGATGATTTATCAAAAGATAAAGAGTCACATCACTATAACTATGTCACAACTGGAACACACATTTCATTGGCCTCTGAAGATGGTGACAAGTATTGTAGTTCACTTCAACAGCTGACAACAGGAAAGGTCGTGTGTTTGGGTAGATGGATGTGGAAATAATGAATTACCCCTGTACACTAATATCTCAGTAGATAAGATTTTTCAAAGCCTTTTGCTAAATTTGGAAGTAGAAAAAATCTCGTCCATCAAGGTGAAATTAAAATATTAATTTATTCTTTTTATGGTAAGTTGGTGAGCATCTTGTCAGGGGAAAAATTCATCAGTTCTTCAACAAGAATTGGGACAGTCTGTCCAATCAGAGGCATGCTTATTTTGAATCTGGACAGTAATACAATTTTGATCAAAGTTTAACCCTACCCCATCATTTGTCATTTCAGCACACAATTGTTCCGTGAATTCAAGCTCTGTAAACTGTTACTACGTGCACTAGATGACAGATACTCAGCGGGACGACACTCCAACATGTTACGGGGGTACAGTCGACAATCAGAAAGTTATGTGTCCAGTTTTAGTAACAGTGCAGACAACAGTGCTCATGATGAAATGGACGATGAGGATGAAGAGATGACTTTCATGGACTCTAGTAACCTGCGACATTCAGCCTTATACAGATATCAATGCCCTGGCAGTAAAGCTCTGAGCGTGCCAACTCGAATGTGTCTAGGTTCAGGTAAGGGACATAACTCTTTTGTTTCAAGACATAATATCATTTTAAGCTGGTAAATCAATTATAATGATTATTTATTGTCCCACAGGATTGTTTAGCATATGAATTCACTATAGGCAGAAGTTCACTACATACCAAAAGAATCTTGCAGGAGTTTCCATTTTATAGCTAGCTTATAAAATTAGTTTTAAGAGTGTTCTATTTTAATGAACCTTAAGATAGAGTTCAGACAAGTTTTCTTCTACTATCAACTGTTACTGACAAGAGGCATTCAATATAGACAAGTTTAATGAAGAAAAGAATTCACTATTGACAGATTTACTGTCAACATAGATTGCTATAGAAAAGTTTACTATAGACAAGTTCACTATTGGCTGGTTAGCTCACTATTGACAAGCTAAATATTAACATATGTTCACTTTTAGATATTTTGTGACATGATTTTGCAGTGTTTCTTGGTATGTAATTTACTAATTCATTATTGGTCACAAACTAATTACCAATTTTCTTTGCTTCAGAAACAACACAGAGAGGGAGTACTGTAACAGCCACACAGGAATCCTCACGAGTAGAGTCACAAAGTGCCAAGGTTAAAAAGAAAAAGTGAGCATGAAAAAGCTTTGCTTTATGAATTTACTAAATGTGTTGTTCATTAATTCACTCAGAATAGGACTACATCAAACTAAATTAATTTCCGTGGGAATGCCCAGATCCAGAATTTACTAAATGTGTTGTTCATTTATTCACTCAGAATAGGACTGCATCAAACAAAATTAATTTCCGTGGGAATGCCCAGATCCAGTATAGCCTGCCTCTGTCACCAGTCATCAATAATCTGTCTGAAATATTCCCAGATTTCTGTTAGAATTATACATAACTCTGTATGATAGAAAAGAAGCTTATAGTCATAATATCAAACTTTAAAAGTTATATGAGTTAATGAAACTTTATTGGATCTTTACCGATTGATAGTCAATAAAGACAATTTACTTTACTCATGTCATAGACTTAATTTGTAAGTATGCTTTAAACAAACTTATTTATACTCAACATCCAACATTCAAAGTTATAAAATCTTTGAATTCTAGGTCTAATGTGCCTTCCTGTCTGATTTTTGGGATTTCCTTAGATCAAATTAGATTTTTCTCAATCACCTCCTAGGTTTCAAAAGATAGGGTTTTACATTGAAGAATTAGGATACTAATAGAAATCCCAGTACTTAACAAATACATTCTTTCCTGTCTCCCCAGGGAGTTGACTTTTACAGGAGATCCTGTACCAGGTCTAGCGCTGGACACTGACCGACCATCCAAGTCCAGAGAGAACACAGTGGTCAAGTTTGATGACAAACAGCCAAGTAAGGATTGAAGGCTGGTGTCCAGCACTTTTTAATATTTATCTTGTAGTAGTCTTTTAAAACTCTCTTTTTCCACTTCAGCCATCATCTATCTGAAGTTCCTTAAATAATCATTGTTGTTGCCTTGATTGACTGTCAGGACTTCAACACTAAAATACAATACTGTACCTTCAGATTTGAAATATTCATTGAATTCAAGGAACTTTATACTGGATTAATATAAATACATGTCATAAATTATTAATCTGTATCAACACAAAGCTTCAAAGATTGTGTGTTGATAGGGGAAATTTCAAGCATTCCAATGTACTTTACTTAGAAGTTGTGATACTGAATCTGTAACTTACTGGTAATCAAACTCTGAGATACTTTTGAACCTTTGTGTACTATTAAGATGAAGAAAAAAGTCGGAAATCCTCCAGGCGGAGTCGCAAGAATGTACCAGTATCTGATGTTGAAGAAACCTTCCTCAGACATGCCAGGTAAACTAAACAAAAAATATACTGGGTGTTATGTCAATGATTGTACTATTGTTTAACAATTTGGTTAAGATCAATAATTGGACAACTGGTCAGAATTGTCAATTGACTACAAGTCAATATGTTTAATTGACTAAGGTTAGAATTGTCTCTTGACAACTGGTCAGAATTGTCATTTGACAACAAGGCACCATCACATGAGTTGTATTCTGTTTTGTGTCATTAGTAAGAAATTTTGCTGTTTGCACAAATTATGATACAAACAAATGTAAGTAAATTTGAAGGTGAAAGATTGGTATAAAATATTTGCTTGATGTTGTTACAGGGCCCTCTCAGCTCCCGTCAACTATGAGGAATACATGAGACACCCAAAGTTTGTAGACTTTGACTTCCTGTTCGGGGAAGCAGAGCCGGATACTAATGGGCAGGTGTATGTCACATTCGAGGACGAACATGTTAGTGAGGAACAGACAGAGAATGATGTTAAAAACCTGGAAGGACGTCTCAAAATGTCACTTCAACAGCTTAAGGAACAGGCCCTTGGCTCAGTAAGTCTTTACAAAACTCATCACTGCTAGCCACGAGGATGTCCAACAGAATTCAGCTTTCCTGATTACTGGTTCAGCATTCAGATTTCATTTGTTAGTTTTGGCTTCAAGATTGTTATTTTCTGAATTGTGAAGTTTCAGAGATGTAGCCACACTTCAAAAAAAGAAAAAAGAAATCAAGATTTTTAGAATGAAATGTCAGTGGAACGTAACCGAACTAGGAGTCCATAGTAATTTTATTTCCCTTCCAAAGTGAGTAAGAGAATAATTGCTGATATTATTGCATTGTTTGGTATTCACTTCTTCAGTATGGAGGTATGGAGGCTTACAAGGAGTTCCTGAAGGGGACTGCTGGTGATCAGCTCATCAACTTCTGGCTGGACTGTGAATATTACAAGGATACTGTGGAAAGTTTTGATGAGAGATCTAAAAATGACATCAGAAACAGACTATTCAGGTAAAAATTACAGCACTGTGATATTTCAAAAAAATTTTAGCAAATGATGATGTTATCCTTAGGAATACCAGAAACATGTTATCCAGAATTTTTTTTATTCAGAGCTCCCCCCTTCCATTTCGTTGACTGTGCAGAAAAATGTCTGAAAAACTCAATATTCTGAAAACTTGAAATAATCCAAACTGGCTTGCATGCATGTTTTTAAAATCAAGACTAGCATGTGTTCATTAGTGTATTTTATTGATAAAATCTTACTGTGTACCCACATATATTTCATAATGTAATCCTTTTAGGGATATACGGGACCGTTATAAGATGAATCTGACGGAGGATGCTCGGAACCAGATCTCGAAATCTGCCAGCAGTGCCAATCTTAGCCACACGATCTTCCTGCGTACCCAGTATGATGTATTGCGGAGACTCCGGGCCTACTGGGTCCCTCGCTTCCTTATACACCAGGAGCGACTGCGGGAATTCAGGTACACAAACAAGCATTCATTTTGAATTATTCATCAGAAAATTTATATTGAGTTCCTTTTCACAAATTTTATCTTAGAACATGTGAGGTAGCTTTTAAAACAGGAGGAGAATACTCCGGTTCCATGTCCTGCTTCCATCACACATTGGTTTCTCAACAATTCTTTCTAGAAATGAATTCAACTACGGCTAGTTTATGTTTCTGTTGAACTCAGCACTTTTGTTTCTGGAGTCCTTAGTCAGAAGTGGTCAGCTAGTAAGTCGGAGAGTCCTGACTCATCTCGGATTTATATGGCTAGTACAGTATGTACTACTGGTCACAATCTGGTCTTTAACTGCTGATCAGTTGCCAACCACTAATGTTGTTATCCTGCGAATTCTTCATAGATTGGAGTACAATTGCATCAATGCTTACTGTGAGACTGGAGTTCAAATGAAATGTTTTTTTTGTCCTCTGTTATTTAGAAATAAAGAAGAGAGCAACATGAGAAACAAACAATATGAAATAAGTTTATATATAACATACAATATCATAGATTGGTGCATTCTTTATGTGTTACTGATGATATGATTGGTTGTCACAGTGACATTGGTGCTGGAATGGGAATTACTATGATGACCAAATATGGTAATGGAACAAGACATGCTCTTCCTTTCTTTCCATCCATCTCACTGGTCAATTCTATGCCAGTCCGTCCAGATGATGTTCTTACTTATTCTAAAACAAAGAACTGGGAGTTTATAAGTCAAGGAGGTCGTTGCCTTGACAACAGAGTGACCTCTGCAAAAGTCAGACAGATGCCTCCTGCAAGGTTAGTATTAGTAGATTTTTTGGATGTCTTTCTATAATACCTGATAATCTGTATATTTTGTTCCATATTTATTTTTATGTTAGTGTCTATTTATAGATGATATTTTTAGACTGAAATAAGGACTGTGGTGTTAGTATTAATTAAGTATAGCCAGATGGATTACTGGGATGATTAGAAACATGCACCATTACACACAGGTTAAGTTAATCATGTCAATTTTCGCCCTCTTTATTAATAAGGACTAATTTTAGTATGGCTTTGTCTAGATAAATAACATAAAAAGATTGTCAATGATTTATATTTGTTTTTTTGTGTTAATAATGCTGCTTGGGGAAGGAATATGTCATCATGTATATACAGATTCTTGGTACATTGATAGTGTACTGCTAACTTTTGATGGGATATGGGTTTATAATCCAGGACTAATATTAATTTGGCATTTATTGTCATTTATCTTACCAGTAATATAGACAGCAATCATATTTAGTAAATTTTAAACCAAATATATTTACAATATCAAATGATATAAAGAATCATCAAATGGTATACCCTATACACAAACGGAATTGTGGCATTAGGACAAGGTAACTGGCAAACTACAACAACAATTACTACATCACCTTTTTGTTAACGTGAGAATTAAGACAACAGATTTTAGTTTGAGAATTCCTGACATAAAGAAAATACTGTACTATAGTAAAGATTATTAAGCAACTTTGTATACATACTTTAGTGAAATTTGACACACATTACCAAGAGTCGGAGGTCAAGAATGTGAAGGTGTCCATAACTTTTGAACTTTTCAATTCAAATCTGCTACACATAACACTTTGAGTTTGATGGCGAGTTGATGGTATAGTTGTTATTAGGGAACTGGATATGTTGTTGGTGGCAGGTATTTACATATAACTGAAATGCATGTGTTCTGTGTCTTCTATTTGTGACAGAATTTTGTATTCACGTTCAACAAGGTTGGTAAATGTCTGCACCTGCATTGTGAAAGTGCACACTAATATGTATTGTGTAGCTCACGTGAGCTAATAACTCACGGGGGCTTTTTAACATTATTATCCATTTGTCTGTTTACCCTTCTGTCATCTGTCCATAACATTTATTAACTTTTCACTTGTGATTTGTTCAAATCGAAGCTATAAGGGCTCTATAAGGGCTCTAAAATAGGAAAAGCAAACAGGAAAATATATCCACTAGAATTTCTACAATGTAAGTTTCTAGTAATTGAAAATCTTCTTCTTTAGAACTATGATTGTCATATATATGATATTTCAAATTGAGCATAGTTTTGTGCCTAATGTATCAAAATGAAGTCAATAAAAGGTTTACAATTACATTGAGAGATCTAATTTTGATACTGTATTTATTGAGAGGGGAGTTTATATTTCAAAATGGAGCTCTCAAATCATAGAAAGGACTCTGGCCAAAAAAATGAATGGATTCATGCATTTATCTTTGAAAATCATCAAAAATTAATCATTTTGATAATTTATCATATTCAAGACATGAAGACAAAGTGGCTGAAAGGGATTCACGATAACCTGAATCCCCCTTAACAACCGTCTATGTTTATATGGCTGTTAAGATAATGTAATATTACAAGTCAAAGTTCAATGTAATATTACATATAGAGGTCAAATGTAGTATTACGGGTCAAAAGTTCATCGTATTAATTAGGTTAATATGAGTGATAAAAATATTTTAACTACTTCTTTGTTAATAAGATGGTTTTATGATAAGAGACCAAACTGTTGACAGTAATTCTAGGTAAAAATATTCCTGTTCTTTGAACAAATTACCTGATATATATATATATATATATATCCACCTGATTTTGGTTATCCCATGCACAGTTTGCAGTGATGTATGATTAATCCCATGTTATTACACATATTGCTGTTTGTTTAATTTCTGTTTTTCCTTGATCTGAGTGAACTCCCTTTAATCTTTGAATAAAGAAATAATTGGTTTGAATAAATTCCTTTCTGTTCAACATAAATTTTTGGACAGCTACATGTATAGGTGTGTTGAAAGAAGATATGTTAATTTCTTAGAAACACAGAAGAGAAAAGAATATTCATTATATTTATCTGAATCATTTGAACATTAAGTGTTTGTTTACAACTGAATGCACTAATGAAATATTAATAGTTATATTAATTGTATAACACATTCATGATGTATTCACAAGTTGTTTTGAATTTGTTTATAGCACATGATATTTGGGTGACATGCTGGATAATGACAAGTAAAATTTCTAAAGATTTTGTTGTTTATTTGTACCTTTGCCCTGATTCTGAAATTCCACAACTACCATCAGCAATTCTGTACCATTAATTGATTTCAATTTCATCAGTTCTCCAATTACAAAATTGTTAATCAGTTAAGTGAATGATTTGTGAAATTGTTTCCAAATTGTTTTGATCTTTTTTTAACAAGATGAAAAAAGGAAAAAAAATACAGCCTGTTATCCCAAGATTTGTCACTCAACTTGATATATAAAAACACTTAATGACATGATGTTGATCTTCATATATTCATATCTATATATATATATGTGTGTGTGTGTGTTGTTGTATTTCTGTGTAATATTATACTGGTCTTCATTGATGTAGTGTGTTGTTTCATGATGTTATCAATGATAAATATCTTTATCAAACAGATTATTAAAATTAAAATATATTTTCATCTGCAATGATGGGGACTTCAATATTTTTATAGAAACTTGTATTGCTGTATAACTGGTAAATGTTCTGTTTTATCACAACCATATTTATATATAGTAAGTTAGTGCAGGGATCCAAAGTTACTACCACTTAAGTTAGTGCAGGGATCCAAAGTTACAGTGGTAAATCATAACTCCCTTTCCCTTGATTGTGAAAACTTATACTTTTTCATTTGACTTTGTTACAAATGATATGATATTGTAATTGACAACTGTCACATTCGTCTTGGTGACAAAGTGGTTATGATTTTTCTTCCATTTTGATATCTTTGAGGTTTCCTGTTTCCTTGGTAACACCTGTTTATATATCTTCATGTTGCCTCAGACACATTGGTATATATTTTCCTGTTTCATTGCTTACATAATTTTCTATATTTCTTGTTTCCTTGGTTACATAAGTGTCTATCTACCCTGTTTCCTTGGATACACAAGTGTCTATCTACCCTGTTTCCTTGGTTACATAAGTTTATATCTTTCCTGTTTCCTTGGAAATACGTATATTTACACATTTCTCTGGTTACCTAAGTTTACATATTTCTGGTTTCCCTGGTTATGAAAGTTTATATCTTTCTTGTTTCCTTGGTTACATAGGTTTACTCTCTTCTTTGTCCCATTTGTTAAAATGATTTATAATTTTTCCTGTTACTCTGGTTACAGGATTGCCAAAAATCGGTTCATGATGGCTCTCATGGGAGACAAAGTGGCTGGAGGGCCATTTCAGCGATTCCTAGAGAGGTAAATTCTTGTTTTGTGATCATAAGGCGCCAAAGTGAAATACATTATCAGGAAAAACAACTGGTTAATTTAATTTATGAAAATAAAAGTTCATCTGGTTTTGAAAAGAAGACTTCTGGGTGCTGATGGTATATAATATACAGTTGTCACTTGTGTACTTTTAGTTATTGAGGACAATCAGCTCATGTACCAAAACCATCTAAAGATTCCCATTAAATGCACATACTTCACAGATTGTCACTATGACTCTTTTGACTAATTTTAAGTTTTTTATCAAAAAAGTACTTTTTTTAATAGCAACAGGAATTGCAATCATCATTCATCATGAGTTCTACTCTATTTTAGACAAACTGACCATCTGCTGCTGTCCAACCTGCTGTTCTGGCAAGATGTAACAGAATATGGCCAATCTGAAGATCGTTCGGCTGACCGTCTGCTCCGCCTTTGTCACGCATGGACCATCTATAACAAATATCTACTGCCTACTGCTGAATACAGTATCGGTGAGTAAGAGTGTCTCATGTGTAACTTTTTATGATCGTATGACGTTTTCACGAACAACAAAAAATATCTGTTAACATATGTATCAAAATTAGGATAATAAAAAAACAGCATGTTGTTAGAAATATAGGTGATATTCATTTGAAAAATTGACTGATATTGTGTCCAAAGAAGTTTTATCAGAAAACTTTTAAAAACTTTTAAAAACTTCTTGACTAAATACAGTTCGCTCAATTGGTGTCAGTTATGTGTATGATAAATAATATAGGTCTGTCTGAGGCTGAGAGGGTTGAACTTCATGCAACGTTACTCAAGGCAAAAGACTTTGTGGAAGCTTCTGTGTTCAACATGGCAAAATTTCATTCAATGGAACGTCTGGAGAGGGCATGGATGCGTTTTCTGCAGGAGGACCTCAAAACATTCCTGGAGTAAGTTTGTCATTGAAATCTGGGTTTGATAGGTAGCCATGATGTCCTTATTACTGGTAGATAGGAGGTGTAGGTTTATATCTTCATTTTGAGCTGTACGGAGAAGGAAATATCAGAATTTCAGCAGGAAATATGAACTTTTGTCTTCTGCCTAATGATATAAATTTGTCATTCTTTTGAATATAAGATTAATCATGTTGGTATATTTGATTGAAAATAGTTATTTTAATCAGAAGACAGTCACTGTTATATTGATAATTTCACTAATACCTTCCTCCCTGTGATTTCCTTTGCTGTGTGTGATGTTGTTCTTTTTTTTTATTATCTCCCCTTGACCATAAACAGATGACATAAATTGATGTTTGACTAACCAACATTACAATTAATTACATATTTAGTTTATCAATCTTGTAAATGTATAAGAGAAGTCATATGTATGTTTACATAAAATTTCCTTTATGTTTACAGTGCTCATGTTCGACCAGGAGCCGAGAGTCCACCTTCTACAGCAGATGTGATCCATATCGCTGTCGCAGGTGATGAACTACTGATTACGCGCCCAATGCCATGGGTAAAAAGGTAGGATAATTGTACATTGTCTGTATAAATTTGTCATTTTCATGTGTTCCTTAGTTATTACATTATCTTTAGAACATGTGGAACATCACTTTTTATTATTTTGATATTTTATAATAAATTACCTTATAATCACCCAAACAGTGCACTGCTGAATAATTTCTTTTTTTAATTTTTTTGTTTTTGTATTTTTATTTTGAAAATCATATAGAACCCTACAAATACCCTGTCACAGAAAATATGCCATTGTTTTGTAAAAATCAAAGATTTTGTGAATGCAATGCACCTGGAGTTTATAAGGCTTTATGATCAATACCTGCATATTAGATTAGTGTAGTAGAACTCTCCCTGTAGACTTTGTATCCCTCTGTAATGTTGTAGTCATCTGTACTTATCTCCCTGGAGAAGTTGTAGAAATGACCACTAGCTGTCAGTGACTATTCTTGGACACTTTTGTTTTTACATATAAATTAAACTATCTGTTGAATGGTCACTAGCTTTATTTAATTATAAATAACCTCTTTTATCTTATACTATCTAAGTAGTTTTTTCCTTAAGTTCCTTCTTTTTTTCCCATTCAATATTCTGCCTTATTTGTTTAAGACATGTGTTGAATATCAGGAACAACATTTGGTACAAAATACAAAACATATTTCATGAATTTATCTTTTTGTAAATACCTGATATTATTATTCAAAGTAAAAAAGCGTGTTTTCCAACAAAGAATATTTGAATCAAATGCAAATATTTGGAATGATGATGTTTTGGTCCCTCTCAATTATCTCCCTTTGCATTCCTGTGAAATCCAAATCTGTTAATTTGGTCTGAAATATTGAAGTGATATAGTTTCCAAAGTTTGGAAAAATATGTTAACTTATAAGTAAAATTGTTAATTTATTTGCGGTTGTAAATAAATTTTTTGTTGCCTGTTTTCTCCGGAATTGTTTCATAAGAACGTTTGTGGATGTCTATGTTAATTTGTCTATAAATGTATGTCATATTTTCTGTCATTTACCACCATCTTCTTGCCTATAGTGCTAAAGTACCTATTATCCCGAAAGCAAACAGGTAAAACTTTGAGTACTCCATGAATAACTGATACTGTATACTTATCATATCCCTTATATAACTGATACTGTATACTTATCATATCCCTTATATCGTGGAACCTCTTTAGTTCACACACTGTTCCAGTCAGGAATTACTTGTTTTCTGGACAGGAATTTATACAAATACTGTAATGTGGTAACTGAACTTCAATAATTCAATTTTGTCTGTTAATATGAAATCATTTTGACATTCTCTTTAATAATCCATATTTTACCTATTTGCAATGCAAAACTCTTTTGGACAGGAGATGCATATGTAATAAGATAGCATACTTCTTTAAAAGAAAATGAAGAAGAAAAAAATTTAAGATTAAATAAACAAATAGATAAATAAACCAGACAAACAGGACAAAAAAAACTAGGAAGTTATGAAACAAAATTACCTGAAAAGAGAAACTACCTCCCTATGGCTGAAGTGAAAATGTCCAGAGAGTGATTTTTCCTGTGTATATATACGTGGACTAAAGAAGTTCTGCTATAGCTTACCACAGTGGCAGGTCTAGAAACTCAAATTGGGAGGAAAGCAACATGGAATAGAAAACTTTAAAATATTAGATGTAATCATTCTAGATTCTGGGTTTGCAGAAGTTCCCTCACTGAAAGCTGCTTTTTACACATGTTTATATTTAAGGAATAATTTAAAACCATAAATAGGTTTCATTAGAGTCCTCTATTATTAGGTAATATATTGTGGACACAGGACCAAAGTAGATCTTTGTTTTATAATTAAGTTGTTACTTTTTGAAGGAAAATTCTGGTTTGATTTTCACAACCTGCCACTAGTGTCTCTCATTTCCTGAACATAACATTCAATGCATTATAACATTTTACCAAAATAATTACCAACCTATACCAATAATATTGTGAAAAAACAGAAAAAAAAAGAAAAGATGAACTAATGATATGGATACTTATGTTTAGGGGAAAAAAGAAATGACTTGTTATTGAAATGAGGCCAGATACTGTGGTATAATCTGATTACTATCAATATGTTAATTTCCTGTTTATTTGATTGCAATCAATGGGTAGGATCTGTTTCATTGATTGATCGTTTGTTTTATTTAAAAAATTAATTCTTTTATTAATGAAGCAACCTCTTCCCTCATAAAATATTTTCATTTTCATCATGATCAGGAAAAGAAACATTTTTACTGAAACTTTCATCAAGATCTCATTTTTTCATTTTAAGCTCCATTTTCATTTAATGAATTTTTTTGTTAAATAAATGTAAATCCTCACCATTTCCTTTGTCAGCTATAAACATAGGTATGATCTACAAAGCATGTTTGGACTGCCATTTTAAATTACTTCTATTTCACAAGTCTTCCTGTTTCAATCTCATTTTCAAAACCAACTTTTAGAGTGACGCTATCAACACTGTTTTACATATTCTGTTTTAGTTGTAATATCTCCAAAACAAATGCTCTTCAGAAATATTGAGAACAACTACTTGTGAGATACAAATGTTCTTTCTAATTATCAATAGTTTAATAGAATTGTGTGCTTCTTTATTTCAATTTTTGAAATATATTTTTATTTTCACCTGTCTTAATTAATATCTTACTGATATGCTTGATTACATAATCAAAATTTGTCATGTTGATTTCAGGTTAAACAAAAGTTCCAATATATTGTTTACTTCCTTCATTGTTTTGATTATTGGTAACTTGTTTACTGTCTCATACACAGCCAGGAACTTTAAATATGTGGTAAACACAACTGTAAAGATTTCCCATGGTTGTGTGGTCGTCAGATAGGAATTGTTAAAAACATTTAAATTGGCTTTGATGTTAAATTGTGCCCAATTGGCCTTGACTAAGATATAAATTTAGAGGACAATTGAATATTTCTTTTAATGGGTAATTAAATATCCTTAACACTGATTTTGTCAAACCAGTCTGATTTTGTAAGGAATTGTAGGATAAGTAAGTAATACATGTATTATCTATAGATGATCAAACCTAATACATGTTTACCAGGTGGCTTTTTGCTTAATAAGAAGAAGAAAAAAGAGGTAATGAAATAAAATAATGATAAAAAACTTCATTAAGATTTTATTTGATTTTTTGAATTTATGATTGTGAATGCTTTGTATGACTGTAAGATTAGACGAATAAGTTACATGCTCATTCTGTAAACTTACAAATATGTAATATAATTTATTTGTATATTTTCACTTATGTAAATTTAATTATGTAATTACCCGTGTTAGATATTTACCTACAAGTTTGAATTTAATTATGTAATTACCCGTGTTAGATATTTACCTACAAGTTTAAATTTAATTATGTAAGTACCCATGTTAGACATTCACCTACAAGTTTGAATCTAATTATGTAAGTACCCATGTTAGATATTCACCTACAAGTTTAAATTTAATTATGTAATTACCCATGTTAGATATTAACTTTCAAGTTTAACAAACAATATATATGCATGATTTTTGAATTGTAAAGGAATAAAATGTATATTTATACAGAAGTATATAGGTATAGATATTGTTTACTTATAACATGTGTCCAGATAGATATACAAAGTTTAGATAAACATTCACCATACTATACCATACTAACACCCAACATTAGACAAAACAACATGTGTTATTAATTATCAGAATCAGTAATGTCAATTTCTGGTTCTGATTGCTTAAAGCTTTTGTTTCTTCACCAGAAATGAACTAAACTAATTCTTCAATAAATCGTGTTTTTTTCTGAAAATATTTCGTCAGTGATTAAGTTTACAATTTTGTGATGTTAAAAATCAAATTATTAATTATTACATTTTAATTATCATATTTGGTTCACATTAGCTAATTTTTGTAAGTTATTTGTTAAGCTATGTAGACTTGGAGCTTTTACACTATAGAGACTGTGAGGTAATGAAGCATGGTTTTTAGTCTCAATATCTGTGGGACTTGGTGGTACTGTGTATTGTTTATGATTGAAAATAGATCTGGCCTCCTGACAATAGACGGTCGGTCAAAACAAAACAACCTAAATACCTCCATCATAATACATCGGCATCACATTTTAAATTCGAGCATATCACATACTTTTATCAACATTTGAATGAAGTGACACTGGAATCTATCATTGATTATTTAACAGCTTTGAATTTTAAATAAAAAACAAATTTATGTTGAATTTTTTCATTATCTAAATCAGAATGTTTATTCTTCAAACCTGTAATGTTATGAAATTAATTGAACTATATAATTAAAAAGATTTCTCAACAGAAAGAAACAATTTTTTTGGTTTTTTTTTTGTTTATTTTTTTTCTAAATTAAAGTGCTAAAGCTGACAAAACATTATGATGCAGTCATTTTGTATCAAATTTTCTCATTTCGAACCTGAATAGATTTGCTATTGTATATTTTTTTGTCCTTGATGAGCTTGGTAACAGGAAGATTTTTCACAAATTCTTTTATGAAGAAAATATAGATTTTATTGTAATAATTTTATGAAGTATTTAAGATGATAGAAATGAAGATAATTTGAAAATGATTTTACATAAGGTAAATGATTAAATTAGAAGATGCTGGCTATTCACAGGGTCCCGACGACAGACTCTCAGAGGGCCCAACGCTTACGACAAGCACTGGGGCTAGGTGCTGACATGAGCAGTGAGCAGAGGGCTGAGATGCGGGCTAAAGCTCGGGAACGAAGAAAAGAAATGGAACGAGAGAGGAAGAAAGCTATAAGAGCTGCTTATCGGAGAGTAAAAGAGGCGAAACAGAGGAAAGATACTGAGGTAAGTTAATTCTTTAAAAAAGTATCATTGTTTTTTTTTTCAGTCGACATGAACATCTCAATGTTATTTGAGTTTATGATGATAATCTATTACGCTACATCAATACCTAATAAGAGATTTAAGATCTAGACAATTGAAGGTAAATTATGGATTCAAACTGACTGTTTATTGGAAAATAAAGTTAAGCAAGATACAAATACATATCATAACAGATTGATATATGTATAAAATATATGATAATGACTATTGAAGGGTTGAAGGCAGTTGGGATTGGGAAGGGAAGGAGGGTGAGGTGGTGGAGTGAGTGAGTGAATGAAGGTGTTCAAGGGAGCAATGATTATCTCTGTAGGCAAATATTCAGAAATGTAAAAAGCGAATTAAATAGGAATGTCTGCCATTAAGTTTATACCAGCCTGATTTGTTAAGTCTACATGGCCCAAATGTTGCATGTCAAACTTTGTGGAGGATGTGGAGACGGGCAGGACAGCTTAGTAGGTAGAGCACTGAAGGACTACACCTCCAATGGGGATCTCAGATATAGGGTTCTGAGGGCAGTTTGTGTTCAGTTTAGAAACTACTCTTCTTTTCTTTCATGGTTGTGTCCTCCCTGGGCAAGACTCCTTACTCCCTGTTGCTCTAAATAAAATCTGTAATGCCTCCAGTATGTTGTTCAGTGAGGTAGCCACCAGTTTTTTACCAAGAGTCCCAGACTAAAAATGGCCGTAGCTGTTCACAGGGCATTAAACCCAGCATCCTCACAAACAAGATCTTACATATTCCAGACTGAAACATGAGAATATATATATATATGGTCTTAATGGGGAACAAGATACAACTATGTTTAAGATTAATAAATCCATTGTTGAAATAATATATCGACTTTTCAACAAGGACAATGTATGTACTCTGTGGTAAAAGCTATAGGATATTTCATGGTTTTGCAGTCAGTACCATCCGAGGTATGTATTTCACTAGAATTGCAAAACACTTACATTGTTTTAGAATAGCCAATTATTGAGAAAATGTGTATGTGTATTCAACAGTAGTTACTGAAAAAACACATATTTTTCTGTCTAATTCATTTCTTATGTATGTAAATCATTTCATTTCATCAAAATGTGCTGGATTTGACAGCACTCTTTCCTGTCCCTGTATATTAATCTTTTACCTTGCTTTGATGACATTTTTGATAACAAGGTAACATGTATAATTATAATTCTGTTGTATTATTATTATTATTGAAGCTTAACATAAAAAGTATAATCAGCAATATATGTAATTACATAGTATAGCTTATATAACAAAACATTTATCAAAATAACAGCTTTTTCTTCTGTCGCCTCATCTGTATCTGCAACATTCTGCCACTTTAGAAGCCGTGAATAGAAAGGACTATTTTGATCAGTCAAAACTAAATATGAATGTTGATACGAGAAAATCTTATATTTCATATAAAAGTAGAATGTATACTCTTTACTGAATTGAGATACACATTGTGTATCCTCAAAATTCAAATTTACAATGACTGGTACTTTTAATTGCAGAAAAATTTTCAAATAAATGTAATACAAATACCCAAGTACTTTTGCACTTTTTTGCTTCTTCATTTGAGCAATACTTTGAATCTATTTTTGTTTTTGTTTATTTTTTAATTATTTATTCACAGCAGGTTTCTTGTTATTAAATAGAATTTGACAAATTGGAGGAATAAAAAAAAAAATTTGTTTGCAGAAAAAAGAAGATGGAGATGATATGGAATATGACATTGACGATGAGAAGAGGTCGGCGAAACCTCCACCCCCATTTACTGAAATGACACACAACAAACAGTAAGTCAGATTTGATATTTACCTTAATTATGCAGCAATATTTTCCTGTTTGAGCAATCAATACTTTTCCATCATCCTGTAATAAGCCCACCCCCTGACTTTGAGTAAGAGATGATGAACTGACATTAATACTGAATAAATAAGGTACATAGAATATTAATATCAGTCTGAACTATCAACTAAAACATTATACTAATTGTCAGTGATTTGGAGTCATTTACATTATTTCTGATTTACCCTCCCAGATTTATGACAAACTTTAAGAAGCATTTACAAGAATCGGAGGACAAGGAAAAACTCAATATGGTTAGTCTTTATCTGGACACAGACACCTACCTCAACCTCGGCTCTAGTAAGGCTGATCAGAAGAAGAAGGAGACCCACGCTGGCTTCATCTTCAAGTAAGTCGAAATCTAGGTAGTTTAGTAAGATATTAACATCACAGTCTTACACCACTAAATATGTTGGTGTTTAATATATCCAGTATTTTCTCAAAAATATCCATTTCATTCTTTTTTTTCCCCTACCAGTTTCTTCAAAATTCTTTAGAGTTTAATTCCTTCTTTTAAGCTAAAGAGTAAAACCATGAACTATGTTGGAGATTGAAATTGGACTAAATTTTTGGACTCTTTTCCATTCTTCTGTCTGTAAGTCTAAACTTATGTTCTCAGTCAGTGTTTGCTGTCTTTCTTTAGGACTTATGTTGATTCTCATGGTAAGAAACATCTTACCTTTCCTGACAAGTTGACCAATAAGATTGGAGATAGACCAAAGACTGGCGCCATTAAGGAAATGCAAAGTACTGTGGTACCAAAGCTAGAGGAAGCCTTCAGCGCATTCTTAGTGGTGAGTAGAGGAAGAGAACAGGGAATGGAATGAGAGAGAGAGAAGGGAAAAATAGGAAAGTAAGGAAGGTACTGCAGGGGAAGGGAAAGGAGGAATAAGATGATGAAAAAAAAATTTATCTGTGAGGATTTCCAGGACATATGTTTAAATCCATGGATTGCTGTGATAGAGCACATGTAGACTTGGAGAGATATAAAATAACTAGGCAAAGTTAAATGGCTTTGATCCAAGTCGTAGGAGATAAACTTAACACAAACTTTTGCTCAGAATTTTCCTCTTTTAATTTTACATAATACTTGAAATTGCTTTCCAATTAAATGTTGATGTGAAATTCATGAAAATAAGTAAGTTACTGAAAACTTTTGTCCCTGACTCTGTCTCATTTGTAGGAAAAAGCATCAGAGAATGGAATGGACCCTAGAGACTTTGCCAATCTTTCTCAGGCAGAGCTAGCTCTACGTTTGGGCACGGAGACATCAATGAGCTGGAAGAAAGGCCGCAAGGGAAAGGTAAGGCTTTCGCAATTTGATTGTGCAATACTTGAAAAAAAAATCACTTTCTGCTAAATAAGTATTTTTCATTTTTTTGATTTTCTTTTTGTTTGTTTCCATTTGATCTTTCCTTATTCTTTCAATTCACCTTTTTTATCATTCTGTTTTTATTCACTCTCCATTATATTATTGCTCACTATAATTTTTCTGCAATTTAAGACTGTATGTATTTATACGAGTTAATTTTGTTGAAATCCTTTGCCCGTTGTATGGATTTTATAGGATTATATTGACATGTGTTAACAGGCGATAGAGAACTGATTTGACAAGTGAAGGATTTTATTTATTTTATGTTATAATATCATATAAATTTAATTTGTTTTTTTAATCTAAATCTGTAATTAAAGTTTACATCTGGCAAAAAATGATGAACACAATAGTAAAAATCAGAGCTAGTTTTAAGTTAAGATTTAATTATCTTTGAAACTATGGAATGTCCCATGGATTACTAGTGTCAGTCAAGGGGAAAACTTTGGTAATCATCTTTTATGAATGAACAGATAGATTCAGATTCTAAATGTAAATTTACTATCTGTGGGGAAATGGGTCTGGACTGTGTTTATCAGCAAACATGAGCTCATCATTGGTGAATTTAGAAAATTTCTGATTGTAATGTCCCAATAGGGTTACAGACGTAGTGTATTAACACACAAATTTCCTGTTATGAGCTTGTTTGCAGAATAGATGTGAATTCTTTAAGCTAGTTTACTAACCATAGAATGCTGGTAGGTATAAAAAAAAAACAAATTTTAATACAGACACCAGATACATCAGATTTATCGAACAGCAGCTTAGGCAAGGGACTAAACGGCAAAATTATTAGGGAGATTGAGTTTCCCGCCATCACCGTTAGCCTTTACGAACACGATGACGATGCAAAAGTTAATCGTAAGGTCCATTTTGCTGGAGATGAGGACGAAGTAACACAGGTAAACTCACACATTTCCAGCATGCATGATGGAGCTTATGTGGAACTGAGTCCAGTGGTGTGTGATGATTATTCATTGATGTGGAACTGTGTCCAGTGGTGTGTGACTAAAATGAATGTTAATGTGGAACATTTAAATCCTTTGACATTGTTTAAAGCTTCATCTTGTAAAAGACTAATTATGGGTAAAATGATTTTCCTGTTTGTTATAACATATTGAAATTTAGATATTTATAACTTAAATTGATCTAAACACAATGGTGACATAAGGCTGCTTTATGTTAATGTTGGTTTTTATAGCTGTTGACCAAGGTATCTGTTTTTCAGTATAATTTTTGCTGATTTTAAATTCATTGATTTTGTGTCAGGGTTGGGGAAGATTAGGGGTAGAGAGGGGGGGGGGGGGGTCGGAGTTGGGGGGGGGATTTGGGGACAAGTTTAGGAATAAGCTCAGGAAGTAACCTGTTTGTCTTTAGTCATCATTCCATGTCAGATATTTATTTTCAACTTAAATTTTTTTCTGTCCAATATTCTGCATTATTTTGTTTCAAGATATATATAACAAGTGAATTAAGATTTCAGGTGAAGTTTTAAGTTTTTTAATCAAGGAATGAAAATCTAACCAGAGAATATTAGATAAAAGAAGGTAACAAAGTAAAATTTCCTCTGTCATAAATTTGATGGTCGGTGGTCTTCAGAATCTTGTTTAGTAACTAGTTTTACTGGTTTACAGTCATATACAAAGGATTGGATGTTTATAATGGTAGTTGGTAGACTAAATCAAAGCATGGTAGAACAATAATTTACAAGGAAGTGGAACTTTTGTTTGTCAAATAGTGAAGTCATTTTCTGATGTACAGTACATGATATTGTTACTTGATCTTTGTGAATGATTCAGATAGTATATGCCTTAAGTTACATTTTTTTTTAAATAGAGATTAAGTTTGCAATCATTTTTATTTGAATTCCATGTTGAAGATAGCCTCTAGAACCACCATTTTGAAATTGGTTTTTGCTCAGAACGAATAATATAAACTAATATAATTTTTCAGAAAAAAAGATATAGATTTGTGCATGTTGTTGTCTGAATTATTTCAAAGTGATCATTTTAATTAAATACCAAGGTCAAGAGTAAAGAATGTTAAATTTTGAGATTAACTTTTTGTGCTGTGTGTTTATGTCACTTACACAAGGTAGAGAGTCCCAACACTTTTCTATTGTGTTTAGACAATTAAAAATACTGTTTAGAATTCAGCATTATTCTCCATGTACAAAAACAATTACATAGTAATACTCTACAGGTAGTACTCTGTAGAAAATGTTTTAAAGTAATTTGTAATATAGTAAATGGGGAGACAACTCCCAATGAAATATCAGACTTTTAAACTTTACTTTGTCACAGATTGAATGATGGGACTCTATACCTGACACCCATTATTGTAATACACATTTGTCCAGATTTACTTACTGGTGCATGCTAATTATTATTCGTAAGTATCTGTTGAATATGCATTGTATTTTTGACTACTTATTATTTTTTTTATTATGATACAACAAATCAAGGTAATGGTGTAATTGTACCAGTCCTTTAGTCTATCTGTTCATACCCTCATCTGATCTGTAGCAGAAACTTCCAAATGGCTGAGGTGAAGGTCATGATAAAAGGTCAAATGTCATTGTAATGTAGGTCAAAAACCTCAAGTGAATTGTTGTTTATAGACAAATAAACATGACAACATCATGTTGTATATACCTTGTTACAGGCTCTCAGGTCTTTTTCCACAAGGTTACAGCAATGGGTCAAAGGTCAGGTCATAGAAATTACTCTGACCAATACAAAAAATATCTGAACAAGAGGTCAGAGGTCCAATTGCTGTAACATCTCATGGGTTTATACCCACAAAGTCATAGCAAGAGGTCAAAGGACAAATCATTGTAACAGTTGGGTCTGTACCCACAAGTTTGCAAGAGGAGGTCAAAGGTCAAATTATTCTAGCATCAATTGGGTTCATGGCCAAAGATGTGTTAAACCTATTCTTGACATCCAGGTCAAAGGACCAGAAGATATGTAATGAACATCTAGAAAGAAATTGATTATGTAACGAGACCTGTAGAGATAGTCTTCAGTTATTAAGATCAGTTTTACATAGGACTGGTGCAGTATATCATTCACCATGTTATAATTGACTTTGTTATAGACATGAGAAATATCTCCACTAAGATTGTAAGAGAAACTAGTGCTAAGTTTTTGATATATAAATATTATGTTTTTGTGTTTTCTTTCATAACTTGCCTATTAAAACTGGTGATATGATATTGCTTATTAACAGACCATTGTCAAATTGTTTTCATTGAAATGCTGTGTTTTATGTTAATTGATGTGATTAAGTAATTGTTGTGATATTGAAAACATTTTTTTCGTATCCATATGTAATTTTTTACAATGTAGAATAAGTATACCCATTTTTTACCTGTGCTGATAAATTACTACACCTGTATTAACGAGTTTCCATACTTGCACAGGTTCATCTCCACACAAGTGTCTCTACCAGCTTCAAAAGGGCCTTGTTTTCTAGATCTCAGAATTCAAGGAAAAGAAACAATAAGGTTCCATTATACCTAATCAGGATCTGATTTATTACTACAAATTCTCTCTAACAGTTTTCTTATCCTTACGTTTCCTAAATACTTAAAGTCAGCATGTTTTTTTTTAAAAAAAAAGACCATAAAAAAAAACCCAGGAAAAAAAATGTGAAAAGTTTGAAATTATATGTAGATGTAGTATTAAATATATTTACCTGGAAATAATGTTTTAATATTTTTAAACTTTCTTACCCATTTCGATAAAATCTTTCCTTATCTTGTAAAAAATGCTAAAATTCTCAGAAGTATTAATATCCTAACGAAATCCAAGTCTTAAAAATGGAAAAATTTTATTTCATCTAAAACTGACCATTGTAGATTAGATCTGACCCAACAGTTTACTGTAACTGCTACTACTTATTGACTAAACCTGACATTTTACATGTATTTGTTTTTTTAATGTTATTTTTTCATTCTGTTTTAAACTTTCAATCAATTCTCTGAATTTATGGTATGTACTGAATTTGATATGTAAATAATCATTTGTGAATCACTTTTTGAGCATTAGCAAATATCAATGTTTTAAATGGTGCCTTGGTTTTGCACACATCTGTGTTTGCCTGTTGACATGTTGTGATGTTCCATGATGTAAAAAATTCATTGTTATTAAATGTTTAAAGTTTTTAATCGAGTGATATCTTGATTATTATCATTGATACTGAGCGATGGCATTTTATTCCTTCACCTGATAACATATTTTGTACACACACTTCAGAAATTTGTTGTTAAAATTAAATTAATTTGATTGGCCTGGAATGTTTGATGGTATGAAAATGTGTATTTATTGTATGATGTAACACCCTTTGTGATTGATCACTCTGTCAGGATGAATCGGCACGAACTACATCACAGACCGATCAAGGCCCTGCCGTCCGGCGGGGACGCAGAAATAAATTAAATGTGAAGGTATTGTGTATGGGATTGAAGTGACCTGGCATCCCAAACCTGCTGTGGGTTGCTCAGCTTTGAGATTATATTGCTTTGCATGACCAACTGCAATAGAGAGTTACCTGCCTTAGATATGAGCTCTTTGATATTTCAGATTAATACCAACATCTGCCTGATTGAACCCATCTGAAATAGTTTTTTTGTTTTACACGGAGAGTTATCTTGAAAACCTCAAATCTGCAGTTGCACATTTCAACAACTCATATTATCATAAAGAATTTATCTTCAATGAATACAAGAAGTTCAGGTGTTACAAAAAGAATTTCTTTGAATACAAAAATAGTTGGAAAGAACTGTAAAATCTCTTTTTATAATATCTGTAGAATGAGTGAATGTTCTCATAGTAAATTATGGGCATTTGGCAAAGATAACATAGATAGATACTAACATTATCACAATACCCAAGTACGTCCTTGTCACTTAGTCAGGGTTCTAGCCTCAATGTTCAAGTTTTCTTCGTCTTGAATTACCAAACGGCTAGCTTGCTGGAGTAATGTGGCTGGACTAAGGTGGAATAGTGGTACAGGAAATTAATGGTGGCTGGATTTAAAAGTCCTGATTTTACATTAGATAATATAGTTATTTAACAACTTATTTATGATTTTGTTTTAACCATTATTTATCAGTATGTGGACTTAGTTAATTAATATTGCTGATATGATAGATTACTTGTAAAATCATAGAATTTATAGACTCATGTTTTGAACCTGTGTAATTCTATATGAAATATATTTGTACTTGTTTTCTAATACAGCATAGTACAGTCTGTTGATAATAAGGGACGCCTTGACGGAGATAAATGATATGAAAAATGTTAAAGATAAAAACATGAAAATTTAAGATTAAGGATCTGAAACTTTTGCAGATAAAGAAGATTGAAATACTAGTTTTGATTTCAGCTTTTCAAAAACCAATATCTTAAAATGACTTGTAGAGCTGAATGTATAGTTTATTGTATCAAGTGTTTGGTACAATATCTGTTTTAGTTTTGGCATCATATCCATATAAAGGACATCACATCTATTTTTATGGACCAAATTAAATTTTATTTTCACATTTGATGACCTGTGACTGGCTGGTTTGGTTATTAGCATGGTTTGCATACTTTCCACATTAATGACAATAAGTCATTTTTTAGGCCACATTTAAGTGATTGGTTGGGTGACTTGGTGGTGTGGTTATGAGCATGGTTTGAAAATTCTTGCACTGCTTAGGATACAGGTATAGCTGTAGATAACACCAGGATTTTGTTACATTTTAGATTCATATGTACTCTTTACTCAAAACTTCATTCTATTGTAAAATTTGTAGTATGTAATGCAATCAGCAGACAACTAAATGTGAACCATTTACAGGATATGTATCATTAGTAACATTCAATCTGTCAATATGTAACATATGACCAAAATATTTCAAAAATATCATATTGGCTGGGGATATGTAGCAACAATGGTAATAAGGATAAAACACTTATATATAATATACTCATTTCTACATATAGGAAGGAATATTGCAATTTTTTATCTTTCAGAATTGTTTCTGCTCTTCTGAAATCCAGCCACTTGCTGTCCTTTTTTCAATGTTCTTGTTCTAAAACTTCCCATCAAAAACTACTGCACAGATTTGAAACAAATTTAATGGAAACTATCTTAAATGCTTGAGATCAACAGGTTTTGAACAAAAGATTATCTTTGTTAACATCAGAGGCGAAAATATAATAATGATAAACATACATCAAAAGCAAAAATACACACACATGAAAAAAAATTTAAAAAAACATAAACTGGTTTTTTGGATAATTTTGATAGAACTAATGTACCGCCTTGCCATAAATTCTAGAGTTTACAGAGAAATGCTAATAACCAGGGCTATTGAGGAACTCTGATATATGTTGTGCAACACTTATATTAAAATGATAATTCATCTTCTGATGAACAGAAAGAGTTGTGATTTTTGGCCAGATAGCATGCAATAGAGAGTATGTGAGAAAAACAACAGTGAGTGCCCTTTTAAATAAGCTATCAGCCAACTTCTTGGTAAGAACTGAAAGGCCTAGAGTCGTGACATTTACTTGTCTAAACAAACTTTGACTTGTATATCTTGCTGTTATGCCCCTTGATGGTGTAGGTTGGATTGCTAAACACTGATTTATTTTGAAGTAGAAAAGGATTGCAAATTAACACTGCTTGCATGTATACTTGCACCTAATATTCATATTCATTAGACAAAAAATGGATTAGCCATATTCATATTATTTCTTTGAGACTTTTACAGACATTTTTTTTTTCAAATACAAGTAACAACATCTTTATTTTATTTCCATCTATATTTTTTTTATTACTGCTCAACAAAAAACCTTAATTATTATAATCTTTATCATTTTTTCTTTTTCTTGCAAATACTTGCACTGACACTGAAACTTTTTTTTAAATATGAATTTGAAATTGAATCAGAATTTACTTTCCATCAGAAGGTCAGAAATAAAAGCCAATTGCCTAAGAAATGAAAATATTATCACTAATTCAATTCCTATAGCTGGGTCCAGAAAGAGATTTCTGAAATATTCTTTTGAATCCAAATCATGAAGAGATTTTGTCACGGTAGCTTCACCATCTGTTGGTGTTTCTAAATGTTTCCATATTCTAACCCTCTCTCTTCATCTTTTTCAGACTGGACGTGCACAACCAACCAAGGATGACAGAGAGGAATTTTTCAAGGCGCTCAAGTCCTCAGCTGCTGGTCACCTGACCTTAACCATGCTCTACTTCTATAAATACTTACAGAAACACGGGGAGGAGGAAAACGCCCCTCTGCTGGACAAGGACCTTTTCTTCTATATAGAAGTTCAAAAGTTCAAGGTCAGATTTGTACAAAGAGTTTTAAGTATAAACCACTCTTTATTAAATATTGATTGATTCAGGTGAAAATCGGTGTTTAAAGCAGATAATTGATAACATTTAACAGCAAATCAAACCTATTGATATTTTCATAAATTTGGATTTTGTGTTATTACCGAAGTATTTCATGTTCTTTGTTCTTTTTTCTTCCTGTCAGCCATAACTAATCCTTCTCTGCCACACCAAATATTTATTGGACAAAAAGTGGCTTTATATTAAAGTTTTATCATAAAAAATAAGGAATTTACGATTGTATAATTTACGTTTTCTAGTCCAGAATATGTACAAAAGAAATGACCTTTGTCAATGTCACAGGAGTCTTATTCATAAAAAGTACCAGGCATTTCAAAGGAAGCAAACAATTTAGAGTTATGGTATATGGCTGGCAGTTTGCTGCGACAGATGCTTGAAATAATTTTGAATGTCAATGACCTTGACATATATTCAAGGTCATACAATAAGTAGTGTTCTAATTACAATCATGAAAAACTTTCTTTTGCTTTATGAAATAGTCTGTAGAATCACGAGTGATGTTTGATGGGTTAATTATTGATCGAATGAATGACCTTGACCTATTTCCAATCTAACAGGTACCTATTAAGTATAAAGGTATTCAGGGTGCTTGTCTTGAGTATCAGTAATATCTGTTCCTAAAAATATACATTTTGTTTACTTTTCTTGGTTAAAAGCCACGTTGACGAATATGATTTCTTGTTGACAGGACTGTAGTCATGCATACGCTGACGAGGAGTCCCTTAGGAAGAAAGTCCAGTCTATAATGGAGTGTTTCCTGGATGCCATCACAAGTCCAGCTCTTCAGGTAACTATGGCAACATTTCAGGTGGAGTAATGAGAATGTGGAGGTAATGTATTGTACAGAGTTATCTGCCCTACCTATTTATGAAAGAGTTGTGTATTCATGGTTTCAGAATTTTGGTTGAAAATCATGATTTATAAGAGTTTTTCTAGATTTTTTCAAAATCTACTTCCATTGTTTGTGAACTGAACTGTTATGTGCCTAGGATGCCTTGGTATAACCATCTTCATTGAATATGATAGCTTCTACAGAAGACTCCTAAATGAGTTCTTGAACAATACAATTTTTATGGATGATAAATAGTTAGGTCCTATGGATTTCAATTTATTTTGTAATTTTTGTGTTTTTCCAGTTTTGTGCAGGTGTCATTTAATTTGATATACCTTCATACATTCATGTGTTGTCTAAACAACAGATGATAAATAAACATTATGTATATGTAAGTTAGAATGAGTGTCTTTCCCTTCAGATTGACGTTACTGCTGCGACTCAGGACAAGGCGATCCGTGCGGCTCAGAGGTACCTGGCAGGGAAGGATGTGATGGCTAGTATATTTGATGAGCCACAGCTGATGGTGTTCAAAGAGTTGTTGCCCTACTGGGCAGGTTTTAGACGAACATTCCAACCTCCAGACGATCCTTCCAAACGTCCAGGTAATCAGGGTCCTTTATATCACTATTGTTGTTTTCAGGCCTAATGGAACAAAATGGTCTCAGCCATGTTTCTTCATAGATAAAAATATCCTTGTATTGTCCAGTGTGTTGGTGGCATTTTGGAGGTTGCCTATTTTTTTGATTTTGCTTTTTTGTTGTGGGGATGGTGGGGGGAGGACAGGGAAATAAGTGGTGATGGGGGGGGGGGAGGGACATGTGGTTTTTCATTTTGATCAAAATATACACAGAGGTATGATAATTTTGTATTTCGGGGTTCAAGTCACTACTGCTATTTATAGATACTCATCATCTATTAGTTTATGCATTGCCATAGAATACCAGGTGAATTTTTTGTGTGAATCTCATTAATGTTATTTCTAAATTTTGTCTTTTTGAAAAGCTGTTCTTCATAAACTAATTATCTAAATTTCAGTTACTAAACACCAAAAAATGCTGAAAAAGAGACTGGAAGCAATAGAAAACTATGTGATACCATCTAATGAGTTCCATCTTCCATCTATCCCAGAGGGGTCTATAGCTGCTTATACCTTCTCACTCTCAGACGGAGTAAGGTGGAGGGTAAGTGTTCAGAGTGTCGACGGGCAGAGTTATTCCCCTTGTCTATCCCCTGTGTAATGGTCTTTCTTAATTATTCATAAAATTGGGATGTGTTTTTGTAGGCTGCATGATAGCATGTGGTACCTGTAGTTATACTAAAAGATAGAGACTTGTTGGTGAAAGGAATGCAATTTGTGTTAGATTTCTAGCTAAGAACTGATATATTCAAGTTTTGTAGCATGTTTCAAAAAGCATGTTTAGTGCAAATCTTTTGGATGAAATGAGGACTTCAGTGAATTTTGTAGTTAACATTCTTGTATGTATGTAGGTCAGTAACTAATTATCATTATTCATTATCTACATTATCACCAACCTTAATTAACATCACTGGTTACATTGATGACACTACAGGTAATTTTGATGACAAGTTGGTAACTTTGCTGACAGTACAGGTAATTTTTTATGACAGATTGGTAACATCGATGACATTACAGGTAACTTTGATGACAGTTTGGTAACTTTGATGACAGTACAGGTAATATTGATGATAAGTTGGTAACTTTGCTGACAATACAGGTAATATTGATGACATATTGGTAACTTTGATGACAGTATAGGTAATATTGATGACAAGTTGGTAACTTTTATGACAGTACAGGTAATATTGATGATAAGTTGGTAACTTTGCTGACAATACAGGTAATATTGATGATAAGTTGGTAACTTTGCTGACAATACAGGTAATATTGATGACATATTGGTAACTTTGATGACAGTATAGGTAATATTGATGACATATTGGTAGCTTTTATGACACTACAGGTAACTTTGATGACAGTTTGGTAACTTTGATGACAGTACAGGTTATATTGATGACAAGTTGGTAACTTTGATGACAGTACAGGTTATATTGATGACAAGTTGGTAACTTTGATGACACTACAGGTAATATTGATGACATATTGGTAACTTTGATGACAGTACAGGTAATATTGATGACAGATTGGTAACTTTGATGGCACTACAGGTAACTTTGATGACAGATTGGTAACATTGATGACACAGTGAAGGTTACCATGGTTACAAGTATCATTGCTGGAGGAATCAGTTTTCATTGCATGCATATATTATCACATATTGACACCTGAATCTGATGGGAAGTAAGGCTTTCTAGATAGGTATCCCATTTAAATCTCTCAAAAAATAAAATAAATTGGAAACTTGAAGGAAGTTGATAAAAGTCTGGTAGATAAAATAGCCTCTACTGAAAATCAAGAAATGGTCAATTTAGAAAGCTATCAAATGGTGTGGAGTATTCGGATGCTCAATACATTGTAGCCAGGATCAGCTGGTTCAGAGTCTGACCAGGGGTCAGTACGAGGACTTCCTGTCCGGAGGCATCCAAGTGTTGACTCAGTACAAAATGGAGGGATCACTAGTTTTCATGGTTCATCTGGTCAACTCAGTCAGAACGAGGCTGCGACTAGTTTAAGTTCCCAAAGTCTCCAGAGCCTTGTGCTCTAAACCATGGGTGTGAGTAAGGCAGGATATTTAGAGCTAGTTATACTCGCATTCATTGGTAGGTTAGCTTCCTAGGCTTTGATTGGAGGATATAAATAGAACTTCTCCTTTCAAATAAGGCATCCTGCATGCATTTTTCCTGTCTCATATTTTTAGAATCTCCAGAAGAGCTCTGTTTCATTATCATAGAAATATCATGGTGCTTTCATTCACAGATTGATTTAGAGAGAATGTTTTGAGCTAGTACAATATACCTTCATGCCATAACTAATCGAGCTGTACTTGGGTTATATTGCTAGATTTGTCTCTATTATAACTGGTATGCATGCTTTTTCCACTATAGAGCCAGATTCCTTTAAGATTAGATCTAGCTAGACTGGCTTTTAAATTATATATGTAGAATTTTCCATAATCAATTTTCCCTGTATTGTATCATCCCTTCCTGCTAGATGGAGGATTTTAAAGACTTTTGCCATTTACGATAATTGGGGAAGATGTCTGTCTATCTTTTACTCAGTGGTTGTCTGTCCATTTGTTACAAATGGATATTTATTTACTTTATTAAAAAATGGACATCTGTTCATTTGTTCCACAATGGATGGATATCCATATGTTACATAATGGATGTCTGTCCATCTGGTACACAATGGATGTCTGTCCATCTGTTGTGCAATGGATGTCTGTCCATCTACAGCATGGATGTCTGTCCATCTGTTACACAGTGGATGTCTGTCCATTTGTTACCCGATGAATGTCTATCCATCTGTAACACATTGGATGTTGGTCCATCTGTTACACAGTGGATGTCTGTCCATCTACAGAATGGATGTCTGTCCATCTGTTACACAATGGATGTCTGTCCATCTTCAGAATGGATGTCTGTCCATCTGTTATACAATGGATGTCGGTCCATCTGTTACACAGTGGATGTCTGTCCATCTGTTACACAATGGATGTTGGTCCATCTGTTACACAGTGGATGTCTGTCCATCTGTTACACAATGGATGTCTGTCCATCTACAGAATGGATGTCTGTCCATCTACAGAATGGATGTCTGTCCATCTGTTACACAATGAATGTCTGTCCATCTACAGAATGGATGTCTGTCCATCTACAGAATGGATGTCTGTCCATTTGTTACACCATGGATGTCTGTCCATCTGTTACACAGTGGATGTCTGTCGATCTACACAGTGGATGTCTGTCCATCTGTTATGAGGGGGCATATTTCACCTTCTCCACATAGTTTTTATGTATTAAATAGACAGTGGAATATACTTTTACATATTAAATGTAATGTTTCTCTTGTTTTATAGAGAGTTGGTAAGTTATATATAGGCAAAAATATGTATATGTTATGAATGTTTAGAGATGTTTAGAAAGTCCTATTTTATTTGTAGAAATGGTACTTTTGAGTTAGTTGCATATTTATATATGTAAATACATATTCACATGCAGGTAGCTTCAGATATCATTGTTATGGGAATGTCATCACCTGTTATTTTTACCTGTATGCATAGAATACTAATTATTTGTAAGAGCTTGTGTCTAGTAAAATGTTGTTATGTATGTATTGTATCGGTGAATGCCCTATTCCAGCGAGAGGCGACCTTAAAGGTAGGTTAAACAGGGTGCAGGCTTTATTTCATAATCTCTGTAACACAGACCAGTGCATGACCAGGTGACCTTGGTGATGATTGACCTTGTGAATGACCTTGACCATGGTGGTTTTGCATGGAAACCAAATGTTACACATTATAAATACTTTATGATAATCATTCTTCTCCAAGATTTCATATCCAAAATGTCTTGTCCTGGTTTAAATTTTTCTTGGTAATTTCTCCTCTGATGTTATCTCCTTTCTGCTTCATCCTTTACTTAGGTGCTGCCTATAAAGTTATGATCTTTTTCTGTAATTTTTTCTTTTCTATCACTTCATCTTTCTTTCCATCTCACATTGCTGTTTCTTGTGATTTTTTTTCAGTCCTTCTGATCTAATTTCTTTCCCATCAGAGAATCTTTATCTTATAAGTTCAGTCTTCACCTGTTATCACTGTCTCTTTCTTTCTGTTTCTATCTATCTTCTTTTTTTTTCTTCTTTTTTAATTGTTTTTCTATATTTTTTTCTATCCTCTGTCCTTTTTGTCATTTTTACATCAATTTCTGTGATCTATTTTTTTCATATCCCTACTACATTCTGTTCTTTTAAACCGATTTCTCGTTTGTCCCCCAAACTATTTTTGCAACATGAACTCATTCTCTTTTGATAGAGCACTTGGTCTTTCTTATTCAGAAATCTGCTATGAAACATGTACACTTGTCAAGCATTCTCCTTTTTGCCCAACACATTCTTCGAAAATGGTTGCAAACTATGGTTTCCTTGAAGTCTTCAAAGGTCAAAGGTCAATCTCACCAAATCTTGGATGGAAAAACTTAAAAAAATTTTTTTTTTAAAAAATCAACAAGAAAGTAACTGCATTCTAAGCTTACTTACACCTTTCATCGTGCACCACCAGCATCGTGGCTGGACTGTTACAGCTCTAACTAATTAATTTTATTTCTTATGCATGCACACACATAGGATGAAGGGGTAAGTTTCACTGGAGTAAGTCGTACAGAATTTACGGGATAAAGTCATTTACGGCAAATTAGTTAGAGAAAGTACCGGTCAAGGGAAGGTGAATGGTTTACAGATTTTTTTTCTTTCAGATGAAGTAATACTGTTATGTCATTTATGAGAGCGACGAAGAAGAGCTCAAAAGTTATTGATCAATCATTAATTTTTTAACATTTGAGAATCGTGTACTTCAATTTTTTTTTTTTAATTTTGTAAAAGGAATTGATCCAAGAAAAATAGAAATAAAAACTGTTTACAGTTCTTAATTGAAAAAAAAATTACCTGCAATATACCTGTGGTATTTCTGCTGCAGAAAAATGTACATTTATAAATAAAACTTTATTTTTGAGATCCACTTTTCCAGAGATTACATACATTCAAAACTATATGGCACTGAAACAACCGTATTATTTTTTTTACAACTAAATAAACAAAAAAAAAGGATGTTGTTTTTAGTTTGTCTCTAACTGCATGACTTGAATTAAATTTTTTCATTAACAACTCCATTATTTTTTTGCATGTTACATTGAAATTTTCCTGGAACTATAATTGAATTGAAATTAAATCCTTGTATAGATTATATAACAACACATACATTTTAAAGTTCTGAGGTAATAACTGCATGTGTCTTGGATTTGTAGTAATTTCTTTGTAAAAGATGAAATGTGAGCAGGTTTTAAAAAAAAAACATTGCAAGTTTTGTGGAAATTTTGTTTATTTTTGAATCCAAGCTGCTCACCAGTGCTAGTAGTTTCTCGGTGAGTGTCAGTTTATCCTGATGTTATCAGACCGTAGATTCTGATAGTATTTATAGTTAGAACAGTGAGAATATTGACCGTCCTCTGTGTGTGTATAATTCTGTAGAAAATCGAGAAACCTACTTGATACTGTCCTTTAAAACAAACTGTCCAACAGTTTCGTCTGTCCTTCATCTTGCCATTTTCATATCTGTCATTTACAAGTTTAGTGGGTTTTTTTCTCTGTTTTGTATGACAGGTAATTTATATCCCTGCTCCTCAACAATACAATTTGTCTTTTTTTTCTATTACAGCAGTAGTATCTGTCTTGTACAGCTTTAATTACTATATCTGTCTGCTGTCCTTTACAACAGTAATGCAGTCCTATAGTTTTTGTGCTTTGTCCCATGAAACATCTTTGACTGCTCTATGTCTTTATAAAGCTGTATTTGTCCTTTTACTTTAGAAAGTTCTGTCTTTTGTCCTTTGTTATGCAGCTTATCATTTGTTCTTTATTAAGAAGTCTTCTGCCATTTGCAAAGCAATGTCTGGTATTTGTCCTTTATTGAAATGTGTCTGTCTGTCTTTTGTCCTTCATGAAACAGTCTCTGTTATTTGTTCTCTTCAATCGGTGTCTGTCCTCTGTTTCCGCAATGAAAGCACAATGAAAGGTCAGGACCTTTGCCTTTTTTTAAAAGTAATGTCTGTCCATTGTCCTATGCAAAACTAATGTCTGTCTGTTATCCTACATAACTATACCAGTACCCTTTACTTGTGTCTGTCTGTCGTCCTTTCCAGCAATGTCTGCCTGTTGTTACATGTCCTAGTACAGTCTGTCTGATATCTTGCATAAATCTTGCATCCAGTATTAGTTGCTCTTTATTGGTATTATCTCATTTTTCATTATATCTCTATATGTACTTATGCTTTTGAATGATGTCGAATTCACACAAGTGAACAATTTTGAAATCTGTTAACTGGAATGTATACGTTTAGAAATCATGAATATATTATATATACTGGATAGAATTATATAAAACTGTGTGATGATAATGAGCTTCTTTTTCAGGAATTAAATTTCATTTCTTTGTACTATCATGGTCAAAATGTCATAAGACATCATTTAGTATAATGAAATTATCACAAGTCATTAAAGGGAATGAACAGTTACTATTAGTATTCGATATTAGAAACAATATAGAAGATGGACTAGAATATTTCCTTTTATGTTGTACAAGATAGAGTTTTATATATTACACATGGCTAGAAAGTTAGACAGTACATTTCACTTTATACCATTCTGTAAAGTACATTTTGCTAAAAGTTGAATGATATTGAGGAGAATCCTTGAAAAATTTTGGTGATCAATAATATGAAACTAAAATTTGTGAAATTTATTTGATATTTCAAGAGTTATTAATATAAGTTTGGTGGGAAAACAGTATTTTGTGAAAGCATGATATTAAGTGGAAAGCGACCTGGTTAGATGTGATAATAAAAGGGAATTTTCTTTGTATAAAGATTTGCATGTCTTTTACCAGGTTATCGGCTTTTATAACAGGAAATAAACTTATTTTAGAAGTTTGATTAAAGTTCTATTATAAAATCAAGATAGCAAAATGTTTTAAAAACTTTAAAGCAAATTTTCATTTTCAAACTAAGAAGTGACTAGTAAAGTGATTTGTATTTTTCTGTCGATAGTGGCGATGAGGATTAGTCTTTCCAAGTAGGTAGAACTGCTTGTTATCATTGTTGTACTTTGACGTTGTAAATGTAAATTTTATTGTACAACTTCTGATACAAAATGAACTTGCCAGTGAATTCTTCCATCTTCAGACATATTAATTTGGCATAATGATGTAATCTTGTCTCTTATTTTGAGAATTGTTAAATCAATGATGGGATTTGGAGACCAAGGAGCTGATTCTATGCCTGTTGTACAGCCTCATTAATACAATTTGTATTGAAAAATACTAAAGATCGACAATTAATTGTTGCCATGAAAAGAAGATATGTATATAAAAAATTATTGCAAAAATTAATTCACTGAATGGAGGTAACATTTTCTTTCAATAAAAGTTTTAATTTATACAGTTTATTTTCAATGCAGTGAAATACCTTAGAAGTATTCAACTGAAAGACAACCAGTTATTTATGAGACTGAAGAAAGAAAATTTTCATACATGAGTTGTCTCCCTTGTGACATATATTACATAAATGTCTGTGTAGTAGTTGTCACCTTAGCGATACCTATTATAGAAAACAATTGTGCAGGAGTTGCCTCCCCATGATATCTTTCATATTAAATGTGCAGGCATTGTGTCTCCTATGACATCTATCATATGAATTGACTGTACATGTGTTGTCTCCCTTGTGACACCTATTATATTAAATGTCTGCACAGGTGTTGTCTCCCCTGTAATACATTTGACAACTTTTTTTTATGAAATGTCAGTACAGGTTTCGTTTCCCATGCGTTATATTTGATATTACTTGTTAGACACTTTTTATCTAAAATTTTCAATGTCTCCCTTATGATGTCTTTTATATAAGATATCTGAACAGAAGTTGTCTTCCCTCTGTGATAGAATATTTTCTGATAGTTAATTTCTGACAGTAATAAATTTTTGGTATAGGCCATGTTTTCAATAATGATAAAATAATTCCTATTTAAATCCTTGTTATATTGCAATTATTTGTCGATGGGATTTCTGTTGGAAATGATATTGGCAAAATACATAATGAGTTTGTGTTAACTGATGCCTGGTAACAAGTCAATCCATACCTTTTGTCGTTTAGTAGGATTACTTCATTGTCCTGTAATAAGCCCATCTCCTAACTTTTAGTCAGAATTTGTATGTTGGTTCCCCTCTGGCTTATTGTAGGATATAAATATGGTACGTACCAGGAAATATATTTCAAGTTGCAACCCACTGGAGATCATAGTTTGACATATTGCTAAAGATTGTTTCAAATGAGAGTAAAGATCTACTGAATGTTTTTCTTCTTAATATGAACTTAATGCTTAAAAGGACTCCATGTGAAAATCGTCACTGTAAGATTTTCAAATTCATGGTTACACTTTAAATTGTCAACAGAATTGATCATTTTGATTTCAGTTATATCTATTGAAATATTTGATAAATAATCTTTGAAATTATCAATTTTTACATTGAGTGTTACAAATAACACGAATGTCTCAATTAGATTATCATTCATTTCAAACAAAGATATCAATTTGCATCAATTTAATATACATTTGACTTGCCTTTGGTAGGAGGTTACAACTGAGGAAGCACAGAGTATATTGGGAAGTCCCATTGACCGCTCGGAGACGGCTACTACTCTGAGAGGCGGGAAGAGTGGAGTGGATTCAATACGAAAACGCAGGAAGTCACAATCTCATCTAAGTGTGCCCGGCACAAACGGAAGTGGTCGTATCTCCCCTGGACAGTCATTGTCTGTCAAAGACTGACATGCGTTTAATTTACTCATGAAAATTCACGGGATTCAAGAGGAGGTGAAAGGTGCCGAGCCTCAATTGGACATCACAATGAAGTAACAGCATTGAAGCATCAATACCTCTTATCAATGTAGTTGACAGAAGGGAGAAACTCTCCACTTCATCACAAAAATCAAGATGATAATTCTATAATTTGTTGATTGAATTAATTGAATTTTATGTCGTCTCTCTGAGTATGTGCAATAGGTTGTTTGATACTTAATAATTCTTAATAACGATTTGAACATAACTTCTGAAATTACCTGGTAAGAACTGGAGTCTTTTAACACTGTAGTGATTGGTAAAAGCCAAATACTTAAAGATATAATTGTAGATACCTACATGTTGTTTATAGATACCTGTCATCAATTATACAATATCCTTTTACAAGTTCTCTTAGCAATGAAAAAAATCTGCAGACTATTCTGTCTAGGGAAAACATGGCAGGAATTTTTTTTTTTTATGATTTTTTTCAATGAAAGTGCACTTTACATTATTACAGATAAACTTTTTAAATAGAAAAATGATAGTTATCTCCTTGGAGGTAGTGATGATTTTTTTTCATTAAATATTTATGCCAGGCAGTAAGTACTCTGCTCGCAAGAAAGTATTGGTACTGCATAGTTTGTTGTGAAAGTCTTCTTCTAAAGAACTGTAACACTTCAGTAATCTACGAAGCTGTGTTTTCCCTGTGACCTATAGCTGCAAAACTAGGGTGCTGGGGTTCAGATATGTCAAAATATTTATATCTCTGAATGAACTGATTTATCATTAGTTCTAAAGTAATAGTTGAGGTAGGTCTCTTCATGGATAAAAAAATCATAAATTATTTAGAAAGTTGACTATTTATGAGAAGTACATGGTATACAGTGTGTGTGAGTGGTGTTGATATATTCCAGAAACACTGTATTTTTTGGTTAATCATTTCTGTTTTCTTGATTAAAGTAATTAAATATATTAAAATGAAATGAAAGAATCATATAAATATCTGCTGTACTACTAATGGCAAATCCACTTCTGTAGTGACTAAAGTATGCTGTTGTACAGTCGCTGGACATTGAAATGCCATCTGTTGTTACTGTTCTGCAGATCATTATATTTTACCCTTTTCAGTGTAGCTACAGAGTTTATATATTTCATATTTTCATATGTAATTGAATGGCAATTTGAAAAAGTCTACAAGTTTACAATACAGTGAATTACTGTTAATGTCATGTTTCTGTTGCCATATTAGAATGTGATATAAGCAAGATGTGATATAAAGCAGAGTATTGTATTAAAAGGGAATATAAATTAATTTCATCGTATATTAAAAGTGAATGTGTATTTTGAAACCTTTGAATAAAATATGGTCAGTAAAAAAAATGGTTGAAAGGCTATTTGGTCAAAATTGAAGTTTGTAACAATAAGACATGTCCAGTCAACATGTAACTGTTGGGAAACTGACAAGACCAATAGAATCATTAGTTATTAATAGCTATTTTAGAGTTCATGTCATATAATGTGGCATAAACCAAAAATTATATAAATTACTGATAGAAAATTAGTAGTTTAATAAAACATGATATTAAATGTAATGTGACATTAAATGGAAGCTGACATTGACTGAAACAATGTGACATTATCTGGAATATATTGCTAGATTTCTTTGTATGTGTTTATGTTTCAACCTGAGCCAAGCAAACTGTGATACTTTCTGTGATATATTTATAGATATATATGTATCTGAGAATCATATTTCCAAAGAAGCACCATGTACCACACTAAAGACTGTATCAAAGTCTGACAGCTATCAGAACAGAGTAGATGTTTCCAATTCACTATTTGTATTTCAATGGTCACCCTTATTTAAATCTTGACATATTTGATCACTTTGACCCAATATCCTTTTCTGTTCATTGCAGAAAAAAAGATTCCAATCTATACTGACTTTGCAGTCTTTGGTCTTAAAAGTACTTGTGCTTTCTTTTCCATATGTCATTGTTATTATATATTTTACATCGATTTTCAAGTCACAACACTGTTCTTGTACATCTGTGTAAAAAAGTATGTCTGCTGAGACTGTCACAAACCTGGTTCAGCATAGAGTCTGAGCTGGAATGGATGAAGACTGATGTCGCCTTATCTGTGTTTGATTGTATGTCGCCTCACTTTGACATCCTGTATGAAAACTATTTATCATATATATATAGGTCACTTTTATTTATTATGTATGTAGGTCACCTTGACTTTGATCATGTTAAAAGGTCAGTGATCTAGTTTAATGTGTATGTAGGTCACTCATATTGATTATTTATGTCACTTTATAATGTAAGTAGGTCACAGTGAGCTAATTTATAAATGTAGGTCACTGACCTAGTTTGAACAACTTTGACCTTACTACCTATCAGTATTGCCTGTACCTACAGGACTTGTCTAGGACAACTGTTGTTTCCCTGCCACTTATCAACAATAAACTGTTTCTTCTCTACTTGTTTACTTTGTGTTTTACTGGACTGATTCTCAAACAGGATAGAAAAAGTACTCTATCTTGGAAAATAGGTCAGAAGTTTAAAAGTAGGTTGAAGCAACTTGATTCATTTTTCATGCCACTCCATTGATGCATGCCACTGATTTTTAAAGTTAAACTTGAAACCATGCATTGTTTGCTTATATTGCCATTTTCAAAAGGAGTGGAAATAGAAGTTCTTAGAGAACAACTGATTTTTTTCTGCATAATCACCACATCATGACACTTAACTTGTATACAAGCATTCAATATCTGCAGGGCAAGAGGGATGAATTGATGAAGGACATGGAATCTTTCCATACACTTTTTCATGGTTGATCCTTAGTGCATCACATGTTGCTGGAAGTGCCTGCTTCCATAAAAAGAGGATTTGTGATGATGGCATGTCTGAACTTGTCACAAGTACCAAAAGGGTTCATGAAAAGTAGGTCCCACTCAGCAAAGGTAGGGACAAAAATAAAAATAAAAAAGCACCACATTGAAAATATTTATTTCCTGTAAACATCCAAAATTTTATCACAGATCAGACAAAAGCATGATAAATCTCAGTCAAAAATAAAGATGTTAAATTTTATATCTTTACATAACAAGTACAACAAAGAAATACTTTAATAGAATGCATAAGTCTTTGTAGACTTGTGTAATATATCACAAAGAAGGGTCACACAAGAGTTATCTCTCTTGTTTTGACTCTTTAATGCTGAAATAAGTGGTTAATTTAAACAGTTACAAAGTTCAAGCTTCCTCAAATATTTAACATTCTTTTTTGACAGATCTATCACTGCACATATATATATATATATTGTTGGACGGATTGGAACAGTCTCCAGAAAGTTTCTGATCAACATAATTATATCCTTATACTATAACATTAGGATATGGACCAGCATTTCCAGTTACTTATTGTTTCCTTAATAAATAAAAATATTTACAGATATTTGAGCTAAGGTACAGTTGATTCCATTGAATGGAACATAAACTTTACACATATATACATTATACAAATGGTAAAAACCTTTCTTAAGATGAAATAAAATTTCTAGCTTATTTACATATAATTGATTTTGGCCAAATATTTGGCTCCAACACCACTAAATGACAATTCTTTAAGTGCAGTGTCAAAGTAGATTTGGCATTTTATCGAGCTAGGTTTGTTCAAAAATAGCATTGTAGCAGCAATCAACTGCAAATAAAAAATCAGCTACACATATCAAATGCAGCTTCATATCACATCTCTAAGACATATAACCTTACATGTATATTATATCTTTCTGCTGAATCAACTTAAAACTGGATTTGAATTGACCAACCAGATACAATAACTTCACAGTACACTTTATATGTAACAATAATTTGTATTTTACTTCAGAAAGTGATTTCGTTGGTTATCCTGGGTTTCATTAAGCATTCTGTAGCACTATGTACAATTAATAATTATAGAATTCAAGTTGTTGTTTTCCATTGTTGTTAGTCATCCAGTTGACACAACATGGCTACTCCTCTCATCACCCAGAACTGGTGTGGATGATCTGAGGGAAGGGTGACCGCAGTCACAAAGTTTGTAGAGTGACCAGTGGAGGAAAGTGTTCCAGCTCTGGACGATGTCCGATACAATGGACACTCATACATCTTGCTGTTGTCCACTAATGGACTTTCTGATCGCTCTGTGCTAGGTGTACCCTGGGCCATCTGAAATAACAATGTTTAAAATAGAGAAAGAAACCAGAGGCCCATTGTGCCAGTTTCAACATGTTGTGAATACCCATAGCTGTTTATTTTATTTCTTTATTCTGGTCGTTTTATTTATTTTGTTGCTTTGTACTTGGTCCCTGCAGTTGACCTAATAAACCATAACTTGAGGAAAAACTTTTAAAATAAAATGTAAAAAAAGCTGTATTTTTTTTCATATCAGCTGACACCAAGTTAAAATTTCAGATAAACTGTCAAATTAAGAAAAGTGAAATTATCTACTTCCTTTCTTCCAGTACAATCGCTAAATAATGAATATTATTCCTAGTAAACATTTCTAATAAATGGTAAGTGTGTAGATGTTCTTATACCTGTGTGGGAACGAAGTGGATTTCCGGAAGTCTGGCAAAGCGGTCACCAGCCCTTGAGTCCTGTAGGCACTTGTCCTTTGGGTCCCATCGAGCGCCGTCAAGGTAGAGTCCAAAAATCAGGACACCGTCCTCAGGCGGGGATGGACCCTGAGATATATGAGAAAATATGAAAACCATTGTCAGTTGTCTTCAAAATCAAATTTAAAAAGTGTCTTGTCTCTACAATACAAAGACAGTCCATTACGAAAGAAGAATGCTTGTCACACTATGATACAAGACGCCATTTGAGTTCCGTTTTACCATTTACAGGGTATCATCAACAGATATCTAACCTCAACATTGATGATGAATCATTCACTATTAACTGAATTTATTATGTGATCTAGATTTTTGTCTGGGAGACTGGATCTTTAATCATTGGAATTAGACCTTGTCAAATTGAACCTTGTAACAAGGGGAAAGTCATATTTGACCTTGAACTTCCACATTGGGTCTTGAATAATTTAATTGGCACAGAAACCTGACCAACACGAGAGCAGTAGTAATGCTTGGTAAGTGGAATGATTGCAGCTCTGATCTCTTTGACATTCGAAGAAGGCTTTTCATTAATTTTTAAAGGCCTTTTTTTATACAAACTTCACCCCAAATTGAAGCCTTTTCTCCTTAGAAATCTTCATGCCTAATGCCATGACTCTTGTCCTATGGTTTTGCTATGTTGTTTAAAGACAACCATCAACATCTGACATTGACATTAATTGACAGACCATCTGACTTTTACCTTGAACGCTGTATCCTTTATACAAATTTTGTGTGAGATATCACTAAGCTTTTCTTCCGTATCCTCCAACGTCTGATGAACTTTGAAGTTGAATACCAATGAATCTACAGATATCCCAAGTTTTCTGGCATGATTCTGTTGTACTCCAGTCAGGAACCCTGAACAAATCAAAATTAAATATTAAACCTAAAAGTTTTTTTTTTCTATATTTAACAATAAACTCAACAAGATGTGAGACACTTTGAATAGTGGAAGATACTGACAATACTTTTAGTCAGTGACTTTGGGTTCATGGAACCTGTCCTTCACATGTGAATCTGAAGATGAGAAATGAAAATGTTTCCATTAAAAGAAATGAAGTCAATATTTAAACAGCATTTCATGCCCAAGATATCGTCATCCTACCCCAGTGGATGGATTATCCACCATTCCGATAAACATAAGATATCTCTTGCTTGCCAGGGTAAGACAGTCTTCACGCAAAGACCACAAACACATGCTAATCAAGAATTCTATAAATGTAAACACACATATGTACAATGCACTATATATTACTTTCACAAATACTTCATTTCACGACTTATCCCCGATTTTATTCACTAATATATGTATATGATTTATATGTAAATGAATGATGAGCTTTAAGAGATCTGAATTCTGCAAGACTCTTGATATTGGAAACTGAAACATCATGGATGCCACCCAGAGTTCATTTCACCCAAATTATTGTTACAGGTTTGAATTTCCAATTGACACTCCCTGCATATTAAATGCAAAAATAAATCCAATGCGAGATATAAGTGATTAACAGTATTTGTCCTGTATTTGGAATAAGAGGTAGAAAAAGGATCAAAGTCTGTCGTGAATCTCGTCAACAGATACCAATATTTCTGTCCAATATTCCGTCTCTTTGGAACTGATGGACAATAAAACATTATGATACAACATTTCTATATTCTTTTAATTACATTTCTAATTGTCTTCAATAATTATAATAATTTTTTAAATACATAATAGGTTTTCTATGTCAAATTACCTTTTTTTTTTTTTTTTTAACTTTTTCATTAATCTAAAGTCTACAACAAGAACAAACTGAGAAGATAAAAAACCAAACGGGAAATTTCAATAAAACTTAAGTACCTTTTCCATAGCATGCAATCCTCATCTAAAGTCACTGTAAAATCACTAATCTTTCGAGGGGGATTTATCTTCATTTATAGTATTATTAGGTGGTCGGGTGGCGTAGTGGTTATGCACTCGCCTTTCACCTAGCTGACCGGGGTTCGATTCCCGGAACGGACATGAAAAGGTAAGGGGTCACCTGCCCATCCACATGGGTTTTCCCCGGGTTCTCTGGTTTCCTCCCACAATAAGACCCCTTGCGCACTTACATCCGGGCCAACAAGAGTGATTAGTATAAGTTGACATAACTTGTTTCGCAATTGTTGTAAAATAAATAAAGTTAAAAAAAAAAGAATTTATAGTATTAGTGCTCCTAATCAACAATTCCAAATGCCTACAACCTGCTTTGATAAATATACTATGTAGAATTGCTGAGCTTTATTTACCCATGAAATGAAGATTTTAAAAAACTATGAAAATAGAGCCCTACAAAAAATATACAAAGCATGATTTCACAGCAACTTTTCATAAAAAAAAAAAAAATCTAAAATGAATGATGGTTGACTACACTGACCTTGAGGGAAGAAGAAACCCGAGAGCCAGTATGCCCGAGGGACACTCCGCATTTGAGTCTTCTCCAAGGTGTCCTGGTTGGGCGCTGCATTCTTTGAAGCCAATAATGCATTCTTTATCAACTTCTCTACATTATTAGAGATGAGTTCACCCCAATTGGAGAAGAACTGTACCCTCATTTTCAGGTCGTATATCCAAGATCCCAAAGCTTTACAGGATTCATAAGCAGCTTCCTAAATACGAGAAGGAACAGAAGACATTTTTATTGATAACTGAAAGAATTTCTGTACTTAGAAACAAGGTAAATACTTCTTTTGAATCAGTGATTTATGTTACTTAACATATAGATTAAAAATCTACAACTCGACATTCAATGCTTGAGATTTCACAGCTAACTTATAAACATTATATAAAGTCTCTATAAAGACGTTGATGATCTGTTGTGTGAATGATGTGCCTATACACACAACCAAGAGGTTTTATAATTGTAGATTAAGCCTACTATTGATCTGAAACAGTGTTTTCAATCCTTGGTAATATCTAATGTTAGTTGCAATAAAACTATTTAGAAATCTATTTAATTCTTAAACACCTGGACATTGCAGGCACCTGATCATATCTGACATTCTTTCAGGAAACCCTTTACTTACTGACTCAATATCTTCTTCCTCTAATATGTATTAACAAAACTCAATCTATGGTAACTTCTGTGATCTCTGGAATTTTTGCAATTCTTAAGGACAGGATAACTGCAGTGGTCAACTGGTGAAGGTGTCTGACCATCTTTATCACTAGCCCACTTGGCCACGGGTTTGAGACCTACGCGGGGCAGTCGCCAGGTACTGGCCACAGGGCAGTGGTTTTTCTCTGTGAACTCTGGCTTTCCTCCACTACCCCAAACCTAGCACATCCTTAAATAACCCTGGCTATTAATAGGACGTAAAGTAACAATAATTCAAACCTAAACCTATCATAGCTAAAGGATGATAATCAACATTTTGGTTTACTTACGATCCAGCGTTTTGGAACTCTCTGGTTAAGAAGAGCACTGTATGCTTCCTCTAAAACTTCAGACATAATAATTTCTCCTTTGACTGCTAGAATCAGTGAATGTAACGAAGTGTGCACAATGTTGAGAAGGTTATTAAATCGATCCACTTCCTGCCGGAGCACTGTCATCAGGGCCGAGTTTCCAACCACGGTGTCAATAGCTTCTTGTACAACTGCGGATGAAAAAAATTGATAAATTTTTTCAGTAAAATTTTTTCAAATTAAAGTTTACATGCATTTGTTTACCATGTAAGATGGAAAAAAATTAAAACCTTTTCAAAGAAATCCTCTGAATCAATTATAGATTTGTATATTTTTACCATGTCAGTTACAAAAAGACAAGATAAACATGGGCATGCGAACACAGAGAGAATCATACTTCGCCTTTTTTCCTTGTCCTTTAGATCTGGTGCCTCTTTGTACAGAATACTCTTCAGAGCCGGGCGAGGTGTCTGCTGGGTATGTATGGGGCCAGACGATTCCTCAAACTCCTCAATCATTCGAGGCAAAGTGGTTTTGATGTCTTTAGCAATCTCCAGTACTATTTCATCATTACTCTTCTCAGCTCTGTCAAGATGACGGAAATCACGTAATGAAATGAGGTCATTAGAATGACACTCAGCTGGTATGATGGTATGGAGGTTTGTGTTTTAACACAGCAAGCAGGTTAATTAGAAACACCTCAACTGCATCTAAACACTTTTTTTCCAAGCTAAATAATTTTCTTCAATTGCATATAAAGTTATTTTCTCAACTTTGAAATACAACAGAGATGAACACAGTGAATAATTAACACATCTAATGCAAGCAATTTATATTTTACTGTAACTTCAAGAAGAAACAAAAGAAAGCAAGACGCCATTGTTGAAAGGATGTCATAGAAATTTGATGAAACTGTTGACATTGTCCTGAGAAATACATGTTATATAAGGCAATGATAATTTCATATTGATTGAGGGCCAATTACCCCATGAGTTCCAGTGATATGCGTGGCTGTATTGTAATAATGGTTTGAACCATTTCCACTGCCTGTAGTTCCCGACATGCTTTCTCAGCATTCTCCGTCATCCCAAACAGCTCTGGTGAATCATAGTTCGGGAGATTTTCAAGGTAGTTCAGGACGTCCGAGAATGTGTAAGAATTCTTTACTGGGCGATAGATCTGAAGAAAAAAGAAAAGATCTTTCAGAATGTATCACATATGTATTATATCTACAGTGTATACTGAAAAACAAATCACCACTGTTCACTTCATCTGTTCAGAAAAACTCATTCAAAGAATTTTAATAAACTCAAACCTAATTATTTGTTATGCACAAATGTCATTCCACAAAGAACAGGCCATGTGTCTCTGTACATTTTATGCTTCAGTAGAGGAAGTTGTAGACATTATAATTTTACCACAAATCAAGGCTGAATAGCCAGGCCATTCCAAGAAGGGAAATATCAAAACTCTAGATCTAATCTTTCTTCTAGAGAGGATGTTTGAAACTTTCTTTCAATGACACTCATTTTCAATTTTCAAAATTTTAACATCTTAAACTTCTTTTGTAAAATCTTAAATAAAATGAAAACTCACTGAATATCCTATATATACCATTTACTTACTCAGAGGAGCTGACAACAATATACTTTTTGCTTTAATTTTCCTTTTGATTTTAATGGAGTAAGATTCTTAAAAAAGAACTGGTTGTATATCTATGCAGTTCAGATCTTTCTGTGAAACAAGTTTGGAAAAGAGAGAAAAAAACATTAAAGAAAGAAAGGAAAGAACAGTATTTCTGTGATTGTAAGAGTACAGGCATGCAAGATAGTATCTATAAACAATAGAAAAACAGTGAACAGGTTTTACAAAGTCTTTCTAGGTTTAATAAACACAAACTGCCATCTTTAGAACATCTTTAGAACATCATATGAGCAACTTTTGACTGACCATCAATGTGATCAAACAGAAGCTAAAATTAAAGACAATACTTGTATACATTTCTCTGTTGATAATTGTATACATATCTCTGTTGATACTTGTATACATTTCTCTGTTGATACTTGTGTACATTTCTCTGTTGATACTTGTATACATGTCTCTGTTGATACTTGTATACATTTCTCTGTTGATACTTGTATACATATCTCTGTTGATACTTGTATACATTTCTCTGTTGATACTTATATACATTTCTCTGTTGATACTTGTGTACATTTCTCTGTTGATACTTGTATACATATCTCTGTTGATACTTGTATACATTTCTCTGTTGACACTTATATACATTTCTCTGTTGATACTTGTGTACATTTCTCTGTTGTGTTTATTTTTCTATCATGTATCTTCCTATCATTTACACAGTATAGTTCATACTATGTACATACAGCCACTAAAGTTGTATCACAATATATACCATAGTATTACTACAAAATACATTATTACATTCCCTGAAAATGAAAACCTACTAGAACCACCATATTATTAACTAGCTACAAGAGACTCCAATACCAAATGGCTACTAGAATCCCTGATATTTGAATGCTGTGCAAGGACCCCATTATCAAGTTTAAGCCACTATAACCCAGATATGGAATAGGTACTAGAACCCTCAATAGTCAATAGCATCTAGAATCCCTAATATTGAGTATTGATACAAAGTCCCTACCAGAACCCTTGTATCAAGTCCCTACCAGAACCCTTATATCAAGTCGCTACCAGAACCCTTATACCAAGTCCTTACCATAGCCTCTAATATCATATTCCTACTGGAACCTTGATATCAAGTCCCTACTAGAACCCTTATATCAAGTCCCTACTAGAACCCTTATATCAAGTCGCTACCAGAACCCTTATATCAAGTCGCTACCAGAACCCTTATATCAAGTCGCTACCAGAACCCTTATATCAAGTCCCTACCAGAACCCTTATATCAAGTCCCTACTAGAACCGTTATATCAAGTCCCTACTAGAACCCTTATATCAAGTTCCTACTAGAACCCTTATATCAAGTCCCTACCAGAACCCTTATATCAAGTCGCTACCAGAACCCTTGTATCAAGTCGCTACCAGAACCCTTATATCAAGTCGCTACCAGAACCCTTATATCAAGTCCCTACTAGAACCCTTATATCAAGTCCCTACTAGAACCCTTATATCAAGTCCTTACTAGAACCCTTATATCAAGTCCCTACTAGAACCCTTATATCAAGTCCCTACTAGAACCCTTATATCAAGTTCCTACTAGAACCCTTATATCAAGTCCCTACTAGAACCCTTATATCAAGTCCCTACTAGAACCGTTATATCAAGTTCCTACTAGAACCCTTATATCAAGTCCCTACTAGATCCGGTATATCAAGTCCCTACTAGATCCGGTATATCAAGTTCCTACTAGAACCCTTATATCAAGTCCCTACTAGAACCCTTATATCAAGTCCCTACTAGAACCCTAATATTAAGTCTCTATCAGATCCGGTATATCAAGTCCCTACTAGAACCCTTATATCAAGTCCCTACTAGAACCCTTATATCAAGTCCCTACTAGAACCCTTATATCAAGTCCCTACTAGAACCCTAATATTAAGTCTCTATTAGAACCCTAGTATCAAGTCCCTACTAGAAACCTTACATCAAGTCCCTACTAGAACTCTTATACCAAGTCCCTACTAGAACCCTGATATCAAGTCCCTACTAGAACCGGTATATCAAGTCCCTACTAGAACCCTTATATCAAGTTCCTACTAGAACCCTGATATCAAACAAATTGTAAAAATAATGAATTTTCAGAAGTTATCAAATCCCTGATATTGAACAGAAATTTAAGGGTATTGATTTTACTGAAGCTATATTATATATAACTGTATATAATATTTGATGTAGATCAGATTGAAAGTCTATAATGATAAATGAAAGCAACAATGATTGTTTTGTTCTAGAAAAGATATGTGCATCTGTTCCAAATAAATAATGAGAGTTACTCATATCTAATACATATATGATATATTGATATAATTCAAAAATATGCAAGTTGATAACATCAATACAGTCACCAAAAATAGCATGCAAAGAAATGATATAATTATATACAGTGTATATATAGAATGTATCTGAACTTTGTACATGCAATAACTAGGACTTTGTACTGGATCATGCAGTATAGAACTTATATTGGTAAACCTCCTGTCAGTCCACTGTGTAAACAAGTCAGTGTTTATATATGGTTGGTTCCAGTCAGTCTGAACCATAAGCCCGTCCAGTCATGGTGAAGATACGATGTGGGATGATAATGTTGTGGTTCTAGTTGAATTATTCAAAATAGAAAATATTTGTCAAAATTTTGTAAAGGGCTATTATGATGTGAATAGTTTTACTTTTTTGACTTTTCACTCTCACATCTGTTAATGACTGGACTGACAGGGTATTTACCATTTATGATACAAAATATACAGATATAATACAATGTAGCAGCTTGGTCTCGTAGTGTCATACTACTCCATCTGAGTACTGTAGACTAGGAAATACTGCCAGATCCAAAACCATATATTATCTCCCCTTATCAAAAAGAAGGGGAGAGAGATACCTTCCCTTTCAGTAAAAGGGAGATAACTGTATAGTGCTACCTTTTTTTTAGGTAAGGGAGATAATTAGGTAAGTTAATTAGATAAGTAGGTATATATGTTACCTCTCCTTACCAGACAGGTATTGTCTCTTCTTATTTAACAGTAGGTGATACCTTATCTTATCAGGTAGTACCATGTAAGGGAGATAACTATATATTGCTTCTCCTTATTTGCCAGTAAGTAAAGGAGGTATACATATACTATCTTCCCTTATCTTGTTGTACAATGTAAGGGAGATAACTCTATATTGCTTCTCCTTATTTGGCAGTAAGTTAAGGAGGTAAACATATACTATCTTCCCTTATCTTGTTGTACAATGTAAGGGAGATAACTCTATATTGCTTCTCCTTATTTGGCAGTAAGTAAAGGAGGTAAACATATACTATCTTCCCTTATCTGGTAGTACAATGTAAGGGAGATAACTATATATTGCTTCTCCTTATTTGGCAGTAAGTAAAGGAGGTAAGCATATATTTATTACCTTCCCTTATCTGGTAGTACCATGTAAGGGAGGTAACTATACATTGCTTCCCCCTTATCAGTTGGGTGATAAAAGACACTCAACATTTCTCATGTAATCAAAATGGAACTGCGATTATATCATATTATTTATAACCTCCCTAATTCCAACAGACTACCCTATATTAGTTACTAATGATGATCATTTATCTACCTTACCCAGATGGAGCAATCAACTACGATAAATCGTGATGGGCAGGACATATAATGCATATTCAATAGTGATACATGCAAGTGGATTATAATCAGCTTACCTCTACCAAGACCTGGACAAAAAATTGTGACAACAGTTATGTTATAACAACAAATTGTGACACTACAGTAATGTTATGATAGGCAACAAATTGTGACACTACAGTAATGTTATGATATGCAACAAATTGTGACACTACAGTAATGTTAAGATAGGCAACACATCATGACACAACATTAACATTATAACAGGCAACAAGTCATGTCATGACAGGAATGTTATGATAGGCAACACATCATGTCAAGACAGTCATGTGGTGATAACAAGGGCCATAACTCTAGAAATTGTGTTGTACAAGATCCATTCATAGTAGGTGCCACTCATGCAACCAAACATTACATGCAAATAAAATTTGGCAGTTTCAGCTGACAGAATATGATATTGGACCTGTAATGGATGATGGTCAGTATAGACAGACAGATTGATACATTGACAGCTAAAGCACAAACAAACAGTCCCCTCCAGTGGGGTATTAATCAGAGATATTAAGTGTGGAATTATGTTGTGAAGCTTGTGGCAACTTATGAGTTTTGCTCTATAAAACAATCAGGTAACCTTTTCTTACAACCCTTCTGTTCAATTCTCAATGCTATAAGCTTAACACAAGAGGCCTCACAGCCTTGATGGTCACCTAAGTTAAGTAATTCAGTAATAATTATGTGAAATGTTTTAAACACTTGGAGGTCAGCCAGTGTCAGTATATCCTTGCCATCAAAACTGTCATCGTATACTTATAATTCTCACCAAGGCATTTTCAATGGAAAATACACAACTTTATTCATAAAAATCTAATTTTCCTATAAACTTCAGTAAAATTCCACCCCTCCCCAGGGGCAAAGTCTGACCTGGAGGTCATGGAAATTCACAGCTTTGTTAAAGCACCTGAAGACCTATCATATATGGGTATTGAGAAGAACATTTCCAATTGAATTAAACATAGGCTAAAAACTGCACTTTTCCAATATGAACTATAGTAAACTTTACTATAGTAAACTTTACCCCCTCCTCAGAGGCAAATGTGAGACCCTGAGGTGACTCTCAATACCCTGAGCAGGCAAAATTTGTCAGATTATAGACATCTGACCCCTTGACCTAGAAAGTGAATCAAGGTCATTCATTTACACAAACTCGAGAGTCATTCATTACAGTATGAAACTAGCCAAATATCAGAACCCTAGACCTTGGAATATCACCAGGATGAATGAAACACTTTCTAGACCTTTGATCAGAACACTTTTCACAGAACTGGTCTGGGGACACAGCGATCACTTAACGGCCATTTTAGATACTTACTCGATCTGGTGAATAACTGTAGTTCTCATCCAGGGCATCCTTGCAGAAAAATCTTCCCAGCAGGGCATCTAGGCAGCGTCTGTCCCACCAATCAGTCACACGACCTCCATAGATTACCTCCCCTGTCAGATAGGACAGTGCCTGCCATGGGATATTGTCCTCTTCCTGATCTTGTAGAAGATTTTGCAATTGCAGCATGGAAACCTGAAATTAGTGAAAAGAATTTAACAATTAACATATGCAACTGCCTTCCAACTGTTCTAATTCATTTTCATTTCCCGTTTTCCCAATAACCAAACTTTTGACTGAACGGCATTACTTTGGCCTGGTAGAAAGTAGTTTGTGAATTAAGTTGAACAAAGGACGATCCTAACAACATTAGGTAATAATGATTTTTTAAAGGACACCAAAGTTTCACAAAAATACTTTGCAGATTCATCTACATATTTGTACATTTGTTAAAGCTACAATATATTTGATTATGAGTACATCAGAAGAACTTTTTTTTTTTCAACATGATTCAAATCTTAATACTCTCAGTTACTAGTATCCAACAAATCAACAGACTGGGTTTAATTTGCTGGCTCTAGCAAAAAAATTAATAAACTTCTGTAAGCAAATTTATAGAATAACTTGACAAAACTGACGTCTAAATCAGAATCGTTGAATTCATATGCGATGTTCCAGCCAAGACGTCCATATTTTTTGCGCTCATGAATGACACTGTTAAAGAGGCAGAGTCCAAATAGAAGTTTTTTCCAGGCTGGTCCAAGCTCAGCATTCTCATACATCTTCTCTGTGACAACTCCAGTCCCTCCACTCCCAAAAGCTCGCAGCATGTTGGCCTTCAGACCCTGAGGAGGCTCCACAGTCATCTGTGTGGGGCAGATGGCAATCATTTAACAAATCATTACATAGCTGTGATTAATAGGACAGTCAACTTAACAAAGGAAGCATTTATTTATAATCAGATTTTATTAACAATCACCATAGCAAACAAGTCATACAAAACTATGATGGAGCATTTATTTATGTTAGGGAGGAAAATTTTCAATTTTGTAATGGTAAAGAACTACCCCATATACACATATACAAACACAGACAGATATACAGACACAGACATACACACATACAGATATACAGATATACACACATACAGATATACAGACATACAGATATACAGATATACACACATACAGATATACAGACATACAGATATACAGATATACACACATACAGATATACAGATATACACACATACAGACATACAGATATACAGACATACAGATATACACACATACAGATATACAGACATACAGATATACACACATACAGATATACAGATATACAGACATACAGATATACAGATATACAGACATACAGATATACAGATATACACACATACATACAGATATACAGATATACAGACATACAGATATACAGATATACACACATACAGACACAGACATACAGATATACAGATATACGGATATACACACATACAGACATACACACATACAGATATACACACATACAGATATACAGATATACAGATATACACACATACAGACACAGACATACACACATACACACATACAGACACAGACACACACACATACACACAAACAGACACAGACATGCAGATACACACACATACAGACATACACATTAAAGCAATTTTGTTTTTCTTTATTTTTTAAGCAAATGTTAATTTTAGAATGATGAAGAAACCGTACCTTCATACCAGTCTGTAGAATTGAGATTGGGAAGCAGGGGTCGGGTTTGGAACTGAGCCAAAGGCGGAACTGTTGGTCGACATCGTCATTAGGTTGATTAAACCTACGGAAAAATGAGAATAAAGTTAGTCTTTGTTTTCACATGTACATGTAGATTCTGCTGAAAGGAAATGTAGAAAATGTCTTCCATTTATTTTTGATGCTTAAACATAATGCTTTTCTCAGAATATGTTTGAATCACTTTCAGCAAAATGATGGTGGGTGGTGACAACAGACACAAAAGGCCTCTAAGTTCTATGCTTACTTATTTGATTAACAAATGACAGACAACAGACAAATATATGAGATACATCGTACTACAGTGGCACTGTGTTTTAAGGTACAATGTGTAAAATTTTGACGATCATGAACCAAAAACCAGGTAAACATGAAGTGATAAAGATACCTAGAATTGATCAGAATGTTACACTGACTACTTTCATCAAGTTTCAGCAATTCAGTTCTGTAAAACTCCCATTTCAAATTTTTATATTTTTGAAACTGAAAATGTAAGCCAAATATCAACTTAAATACACTGTACTTAACATAAAAAATTATGTATCACCTGATCTTCAATACACAAAAAAAAGGAACTTAAAGCTGTATGTTTGACAGACATGAACAATGAAAAAGCAAACTACAAATTAATTACTACGTTTTGTACTGATGAAGAGTAAAAAGTTTCATCAGAATGGATACAGTACATTTATTAAGATGTAGACATGGGCAGAAATGGTGTTTACTAATTAAAGGGACAAAACTCAGTGCAGTCAGGAAAATGTCCATGTTTATTTTCATATAAGGGACAAATTCTTGGAAACAAAAGTCAGTTATAAAAACTGTGCATGTGTTATCGATAAATGGTACAATGTTTTATAGTATAGAATGACAGATGGCTAGTTTAGATGTCAAGGGACATAACTCTGAAAGTAAATGTTGAAATAAAAAAAAATGAAGTTGATTACTCTTGTGTATAATGAAGAATGACAAAATTATCAGCTGCTTTTTAACCAAAAGGATTTTGTCGGTCAAAGAAAGTGTCATAATGGATTTAAAATTTGAATTAAGGATATGCAATCCTTTATTTCTGTCTACAGATGGACAAACAGACTGACAGATCAATGGACATATGGACATCCTGATTTTAGTAAACTCCATCTTCCTTGGTTGTAATGGGTATAACAATGAAAACTACAGCCTGAAAAGCCTTAAAGATTTTTGTTAATTGCACCAGAAGCATACACTTATGTAAAATAATCTAAAACCAAACTTCCCAAACCACCATCGGTCTAAAACAAAAATCCCTCCTAATCAAAAATAAAAGCACATGTTTGAGTTAGATGAAGCATATAAATTCTATAATGAAAGTATCTAGGATGGAGTCAATGGCATGCAGTAATCTACCTGTACCCAGTGTTTGGCCTGTGAATCTTCCTTTCTTGCATCATCAGTAAATTTAAACATAGCTTGTTGCAAAAACAATAACAAATCTTAGGTCTGTCTTTATGTGCCTATAAATGCTTGATAAATGATTTATAATATATCTGAAACTGTTGTCAAAAACAAAAAAAAACAAAAAAATAAGAAAATTGTGGTATAGATTGGTTCAATATTCACAATACAAAATAGAGTAAAGAAATGAAGATTTGGACAAACTGCTATTACACCAAAACATCTATTTCTTTTAAATGAATCACATCTCTTAACAAAGACTACATCAAAATCATGATGAAACAGACAGCAGTAGCCTTCCTCCTTGATCCTAATTTATCTTTACAAATGTCCACAGATTCATCAACTCATCAAACAGATTCGGGCAATAAGCCCATGTATGACAATAAGCCCATGTATGACAATAAGCCCATGTATGACAAAACCCAAGACTGACAATAAGCCCATGTATGACAATAAGCCCATGTATGACAAATCCCAAGACTGACAATAAGCCCATGACTGACAGTAAATCCCCTCATTCTAACAAATGCAAATTCATTATCATGTGATAAGCCCGCCCTATGACTTTGAGTCAGACAGTAAGCATTGGTTTTTTGTAGATATACAAATACAGTTTTCATCTGTGAGATACTGTTTATAGAATATATATCACATGATCAGTTGCCTTTCATTCTCTTTTCACTAGAGTGTCCATGGTTTGATTCCTGAAACAGAAGTAAAGAGGTCTGGGGGTTACCTTCTGCGGCCAAATTCTGCACTCTGCATTCCTCTCATAATAAGACCCCACACACACTTACATACGGGCCAACAAGAGTGATAAATATAACCTTAGAGCTTGTTTTGCAGTTGTTGTAAAATATATAAAGTTTATTTTATATGAGCTGTGATGCTATGTTGGCAACACAACTAAGTATCAACTTATTCAGGTCTTAGATTGTCATATGGAGCTAAATGAAAAAGCCTTCCATTCAGGTTTTAGTTAAGCTGGAAATCTCAAAATCATGGATGAAATAATGTTGAAATGCTATGTTAAAGGCTACTGATAATTTATGACAAAAAAAACTTTGAAATAATTGAAAGAATAAGTAAGAAGAAAATAAATCCCCATGTGATAACCCAGAACTATCCAGCATGCAACCTAAAATGTCTTCTTCCTGTCCATATCCATTTCTAGTCTAATACTTACCTCCGGAAAAAGTAAGTTCTTCCTACCAATCTAGAGGGCGATATCGGAGACATACAGGTAAAAAACATTCAGGTAACAAAATGTATAAACAATGATTTTTCTGGGTAAAAAATTATAATATGTAGATGAACAAAAAATTCCTGTCTGAAAAATGACAATGACTTCCCTGTGTAAAAAAATTATACTAGAAACAAATACAGTAAAGTGCAAACTAACTAGTAAGTGACAGGTGGTGTGCATATAATGAAAGCAGAGGTGTAGATCATACTGTGCCATAATTCAACTCAAGCTATGGTGGTCTTTCTGCTAGCTGTAGACTGCAGCCAAATTGGCAACATTTACAAGGAAACATGGGCTAAATAATTGCCCTTGTTATGATGTGTTTTTACTTCAAATTAATTCACAGAAAATTGCGAGTTCATTGTGGAAAATCATAAATGACACTTAAAACAACAATCCATTGCAAAAATCACTAATATATTATCATCATTTTCCTGACTTATCTCATCTGCATGTTAGCTTCACAAGGCAAACCTGTGACCTGATCAAACATACTACATGAACACATAGCGATGCATATCTCAGCACATTGATTCCAAATATCATGTTTCGTTGTTTTTGTTGTAAAAATCAGCAATTTTTATTGCATAATCATAAAATTTGAATACGTGTTTGTAAGACTTCTTGTAAAACTCAGTCCATCAGATCAACTTAGGATATGAATTTAATGTAACAGGTGGTCTGGTGGCACAGTGGTAATGCACTCGCGTTTCACCTAGCCATCCGGGGTTTGATTCCTGGAATGGACGTGAAAAGGTAAGGGGTCACCTGCCCAACTAAGTGGGTTTTTGCCGCATACTCCGGTTTCCTCCCACAATAAGACCCTCCCACGCTTACATCCGGGCAATTGTTTCACAATTGTTGTAAAATAAAAAAAGCTTATTTATTTAAGTAAACCCAATAAATACAATAATGTTATGTTCTTATGGATATATCAAAACTTTTTGTCATATAAAACACAAAATGGATGTTGACAAATATACAAAAGTTTATACAAGTGCTGGTATAGAAGCAAGCATTTCTAAAGTGTCATAACTTGTGTCCCATTTATTATATTGGACATATAAACGATGTTGACATCACAATAAAGTAAGGGATGCGGGTGAGTCTATTATGACCTCACTGGCATTGAAAAATCAAGAAATTCACCTTTCATAGAAATGAAAAATTTTGAAAATAAACATATATTCATCAACATACTTTTAAGTTATCATCTGTTAGCTTGATGCTGAATAAATATCGCTAGTTTATCAAACTACCACACACAGCAATACAGATCAATGAGCAGCATAAATCATGGTATAGTCGGCAAAACCAAGCTTAGATGTGACTAAGATCAGGCAATTCAAACGCAGCTAAAGACACACACCTCAAAAGGATTCATATCATTAAAAACACACTTCAAACACTGAAAAACAAAATTATGACTACTGTTAAATTTTGGGAGAGGGTGTCTTTTTCAGAGTAGGTCTGTAGTTTATGATTATGAATGTACCTTTATTTGTAGTGAGGATCCAATATACAAGGTTTGGATGTGAATTTATGAATCTGCTTCTGATGGAATGAATCATTTAATTTTTCTGTTTAGAGTTTCTGACTAAAATTTTGTTTTGTTTTCCATCCAAAGAGATAACTATTAAACTTTTAAACAAACAAATGAGTTGACATGACACTATCGTCTACAAACAGTACCTTTCCACAATGGCCTGTAGATTTGGCATCCAAGATGCGGCAAGATGGCAGTTCTGTAGGAAAACCCAGCGTCCTTTAAGGATCTGGGCCTTGTTGATGAGTTCTTCAGCTTTAGGGCCTTGGCCCCGCCCCAGGGAGATCATGTCCAAGTGAAGAATGCTTCCTCTCAGTTCCTTAGCAAAGCGTAATAGTTGGGCAGCAGGGTCACAACCTAGGAAGATATTAGGTGTCAAGATACTAAACTAGGATTTAATTAAACTGGATACCAGAGATTATCAGGCAGTAGATTTTAAACTCTCAGAGTTCCAATGTACCAACAGTTTGACTACAGATCACATTTTATACACTAAACTAACTGCTGAGTACAGTAAGATCCTGTCTTAATCAATGGAACTGCTGGCAGTCCAGTATGTTTTAAAAAATCCCTCTACAGGCTGATCTATCTCCTTAATTACAAAGTTGAGAAGGAGTCTTATAATGTAATTCTTTGACCCATGAGAGAAAAAACATGAACTAAAAAATTTTTTCAGTAAATTTTGGATCATAATTTTTTTTATCTTTATTTTCTTTTGGTAGAAACAGTGGCAAATTTCACACAGTCCCTCCAATTACTTTCATAGTTTCCAAGGAACGGTTTATAGAAGAAAGTAATTTTTATGCAAAATATACATTTCTCTGATCTTTCAAGTTGAATTTTGTGTCGGATAGATTAAAGTTTATATTTTCTAATTATCCCACATACAGGTTCCACTCTAAGTCTTTGTTACCTGGAGAAAGAATAAAGATAAGGGGAGTTTTTGCTGACGATTCCTCGTAGATTTCCTTGAGATCAAAAGTTCCGGTGGACAGATAACTACTATCCATTTGGTCACCAATAAACGCTGATACTGATGAGATTAGGGTCTCTGGACGTAAAATCTTTATGAGTAGAAGTTTCTGAAAACCGGAGAGATTTTCCCAGTCCATCACGACACCAAGATGACCGTCAGTTGGGGAATCTGAAAAACAGATATTCATAATGTATAAACATATGCCAATTGATCGGAAGGTCACATTCAGATTTCAGGTATAACTGGTAACTGATATTGGTTTTTTGTTTCAAATTTTCATGCTTATGAAATCTATACATAAGTATAAAAGTTCCCTAAATAATAAATAAAAAAAAATAAAATAAGCTAATCACAAATTAATGGGGTTTTTTTTCATGTGTTTCAGAGCAAATTCAACACTTGGCTAAACAGTTTTATGCCAGGGCAGAAAAAAACCTTGGCGAAAGACATAATATATCATATATCAGCACATTGAACAACTACTTGTTACACAATAAATATACTAACTTTTGACATCTGCCATGTTGAAGGGTTTCTGCATCAACTTGTAAGGGTTACTATTGGAGTGAAACAACTCCCATTGAGCCTTGTTGGTCATAATGCTACGACACAAATTCTTGAACACTGCCATACTGACATCCAGGTGCTCAACCTGTCGCCAAGTTGTATCTCCGATCCATTTGGGAGGGCTCTTCACCTTGTCTGGATTAGACTGGGCTTCAAGTCTCTCCATGGCTGTCAAACCTGCCATAGATATTTATAGTGATACATGAAGACAAATGTATTTGTTGATTTCCCCACACAATACAATTCCTTTATTTGTGAATAAATCTTTTTTCTTTTCCTTAATATCACTGTAAGTGTAGTAAACTTTACAGAATCAAATTTGAGTGTATTTCCACTTTTTGGCAAATTTGGGTACTGCTGTATGTGCATATTGACATATATCATATAAACCACATACAGAAACACCAGTCATATTTAAGTATAATAATGTCAGCATAAAAAGCAGTAAAATAAAATCACAACTAATAATTGTTCATTTACAGTATCTGTGATTGAAAAAAAATACAACATTTCAAAGGTTTAAACACTAACCATCATGGCCCTCTAGCTTCTTATCCTCCAACATATTTGTCATGATGTTGCCATGGAGAAATGTCTGCCATTCAAACTCTTCAATTTTACCAATGGTGGTGATGTCAGGGTACTTAGCATTGGAGCGCATAATACCAGAACACAGCAGAAAGGAGAAGATAAGTTGGTGGTTGGAGAACAGAGCCACGGACACAACACGATAAATATTGGATGTCAACCTAGAAACATGAAAAAGATATATACCTTTGTAAACTGTGATCTGTATAATCTGGATAAGGTGACCTGATATCTGTATAATCAGACATCTGGATAAGGTGACCTGACATCTGTATAATCAGACATCTGGATAAGGTGATCTGACATCTGTATAATCAGACATCTGGATAAGGTGACCTGACATCTGTATAATCAGACATCTGGATAAGGTGACCTGACATCTGTATAATCAGACATCTGGATAAGGTGACCTGACATCTGTATAATCAGACATCTGGATAATGTGACCTGACATCTGTATAATCAGACATATGGATAAGGTGACCTGACATCCGTATAATCAGACATCTGGATAAGGTGACCTGACATCTGTATAATCAGACATCTGGATAAGGTGACCTGACATCTGTATAATCAGACATCTGGATAAGGTGACCTGATATCTGTATAAACAGACATCTGGATAAGGTGACCTGATATCTGTATAAACAGACATCTGACAATAAATAAACCAAATTTTATAAATAGCATTCTCAATTGTAACTGGAGATTGTGAGAAAACATATTGATTTAAGCAGTCACTGGAGTTATAACGAGGTGGATTTTTGCTGTTGAGATTAGACAAAAAATTAATGATGTACACAAAACAAGATCACAAAATATACTGCAAATATGTACACTGTGATATCATCAATCTTATTTCATGTTTGGACATGGCAAAAATTAACAACACAGGAGATATTCCTTTGACTAACCTGTTGATCATGTCCAGCATGTGTTTCTTCAGTTCAGCTGGATTAAGAGACTGTTCATTTTCCTTTGCTGCGTTAAGATCAACACTGCCTCGTGGAGTTGGACTGGCACCGAGGCGGCTGCTTGGCCGCATGGATCCACTCAGGTGCACAGACGACTTGCGACGGTTCATGTCAGAGGGTATGTTACCTGTTGTGTTACCTGAACCATTGATACAATTTATGAACATGTCCTGGAACCAGTCTAGCGAGAACTGATACATGACGTCTATTCCTGCTAGATTGGCTAGGACAAAGTATATTGTGGCTCCTCGTGTGGCAACCTAAACAGGACAGTATATAAAATAATGAAAGCGGATATATGTATTACCTACACTGTTGAGCAGAAAACAATAGCACACACTAGGAATATAAATGTTTTATTTTAATGGTCACTCGAGTCAATATATATTCCACATTATGGTTAAAGAAAAGATAATAAATGTAAGGCACATATATCAACTGTTCTATTGCTGAAAATTGTAATTATAGATTTATCTATATAAATGATAATGAGTTTGAATCCTGTCTACGGTGTCTACCTAAATGATAATAATCATTCAGTATTGCTTTTCCATCATGCAAGCATTACTCACATTGGTAGCTAATTTGTGGTGATAGTGACTCAGAGACAGATTGTTCTACACAATATAGACTCTAACTGTAGGTATGTATTGAGACCGTTTTAGGAGTTAGACATGTATTGAGACAGTTTTAGGAGTTAGACTTACGGGTAGATAGCGTTTCCGGGCCTGATTTGTGGTGATAGTGACTCAGAGACAGATTGTTCTACACAATATAGACTCTAACGGTAGGTATGTATTGAGACAGTTTTAGGAGTTAGACATGTATTGAGACAGTTTTAGGAGTTAGACATGTATTGAGACAGTTTTGATTTGTGGTGATAGTGACTCAGAGACAGATTGTTCTACACAATATGGACTATAACTGTAGGTATGTATTGAGACAGTTTTAGGAGTTAGACTTACGGGTAGATAGCGTTTCCGGGCCTGATTTGTGGTGATAGTGACTCAGAGACAGATTGTTCTACACAATATAGACTCTAACGGTAGGTATGTATTGAGACCGTTTTAGGAGTTAGACATGTATTGAGACAGTTTTAGGAGTAAGACTTACAGGTAGATAGCGTTTCCGGGCCTGATTTGTGGTGATAGTGACTCAGAGACAGATTGTTCTACACAATATGGACTATAACTGTAGGTATGTATTGAGACAGTTTTAGGAGTTAGACATGTATTGAGACAGTTTTAGGAGTAAGACTTACAGGTAGATAGCGTTTCCGGGCCTGATTTGTGGTGATAGTGACTCAGAGACAGATTGTTCTACACAATATAGACTCTAACGGTAGGTATGTATTGAGACAGTTTTAGGAGTTAGACATCTGTATTGAGACAGTTTTAGGAGTACAGACAAACAGTGTAGATAGCGTTTACCGGGCCTGATTTGTGGTGATAGTGACTTTAGACAGACTGTTCTACACAATATGGACTATAACTGTAGGTATGTATTGAGACCGTTTTAGGAGTTAGACTTACGGGTAGATAGCGTTTCCGGGCCTGATTTAACTTAGTCTCATTTTCCTCTGATTGTTTGATACGTTTGTAGATCTCTATAGACATTCCTTTACTCTTCTGTAAGGTATTCACCAAGTCCTGGTCATCTAGTAGGTTACCTAGGCAACAACAAACACATGTGTAATAAGTCTAGTAGGTTACCTAGGTAACAACAAACAAATCTGTGTAATAAGTCTAGTAGGTTCCTAGGCAACAACAAACACATGTGTAATAAGTCTAGTAGGTTACCTAGGCAACAACAAACACATGTGTAATAAGTCTAGTAGGTTACCTAGGCAACAACAAACACATGTGTAATAAGTCTAGTAGGTTACCTAGGCAACAACAAACACATCTGTAATACGTCTAGTAGGTTCCTAGGCAACACCAAACACATCTTTGCAATAAGTTTTTTTTTTTTTTCAAATCCTATTCCAATTTTTCTACTGATACGATTTTAAAATTTCTGGAAATATGAGTCACACAAACATAGAAAGGTGTAATAAAAATTCAATCTAGCTACTTTGATGTTCACTATACAAGATACATTTTGGTCTCTGTAGGACACCAACTCATTATAAAACATCAGGCATATGGTTACCAATGCGATACACATAAGTGATACCTTCTGGTTTCTGTAGGAGACCCAGTGTCTTGTCCTCTACATCCCTAAGGAGTTGGAGATCATTTGATATACTATCTAGTAGCTCACTGCGTTGGTTCTCAAGCCTTGGCTTCTCCTGTAGGCAGAAATATGTTATCATGAAACTTACAGATGTGACTGCTACAGTCTATACAGCTGTACCAATGAGAACCCGCAGGTAGGGGAAGTAATTTTTTGAAATTCTCATATCTCATCAATGCATTTTGGATTTACACAACATGATTGTTATCAGTCAAGACTTAATGATGGCATGACAAATACCATAAAACAGGAAGTTCTATTGGTAAAAATGTTTAACGATGGCTGACAGATTTATCGGTAAAACTTACATATCAAATAATAGCTAACAGATTTATCAGTAAAACTTAAATCTTTAACACCAGCTGAGAGTATTTTCAGTAAAACTTCCATGTTTAACGATGACTGACAGATTTATCAGTAAAACTTACATGTTTAACGACTGCTGACAGAAGCTGTTCCTGTAATCCCTCAAATGTGACGGTGAAGTTGATGATGTTGACTTGTATGTATACAGAGGGTAGATAGTGAGGGTTAGCCATGGACGAGGTCATGTACAACCTGAAAAATTTAAGATCTGTTTGTTTTAACATCAGAAGGAAAATCAAGTTATCATTGTAAAAGAGGTCATTTCTCATCCCAATGCCTCCGCTAGGAATCGAACCCAGGACCCCTGGCTTACTAGTCTGACGCTCAACCAATCGAGCTAAAGAAAAGTTCTCTCTAGCCGAGTGGTACATTGCAGCTAGTAGTTTACCAGGGTTACATTATTATCAGTGTATGGATTGAAAAAGATGACTTGTGACCAGATTTGGGGAGATATATTTGACAGTGGACTTACCTGAATGACTCATTGTATTCAATCTCTGTGTCCCCAAGTTTGATAACAAGGTGGCCCCCTCGCTGGAAAGTCTCATGCAGAAGGACAGGTCGCAGAGCTGGATCCAAGATCTCGGATACATCCTAGAAAGGAAACCATTTGTTGATATATTTCGGTAAATCCATGCATGGTAATAAGCCCATTTATATCTATACTGGTCAGCAGTATTTGATAAAAATAGTCAATTGAATGTCCTTTGATAACCCACCCTATGACTTTGGGTCACAGGTAATGTGTTGTGCCCTTGGCTTATTACAGTTTCAAAATTCATTTCTTTATCTACATATCCTAAAACATTGCTATTCCCACCATTCTGCTCATTTCATTTTTACAGGAATGTACAAAAACACACTCACCTTGAGCAGCATAGGTTTGCCCACACTAATGGCAATCTCCAAGGTCTTCATGAAATTGTGGTCAGATGCTGCCACTATTTGTAGCTGTGTGCCCTCCATTTCCCGGATATAGCTATCAGAATGGAACAATCATATTACTGTAGTTAGTTTCCAAGTTTCAACATTGCTGACTAAAGCACATTTCAATAAGGATTGAGAATCAAAATTAACAAGATCTATTTTTGTGAAAAAAAACCCATAAGCATCCTTTTGTTTAGAATCAATATTCTTTTTTTCTGCACACTTCACGACCAGTTACTACTCACTTAAAGATTAGGCCTATCATTGTATACTTGGAGAACTTACTTAAAGGCCTGCCCTTGAGGGTCAATGAACAGGGGCCATTTTTGGGCCCTTTTGATGATAAGTGCATTCTCTGTGGAGTGGTTGTCTCTTGGTAACCCTTCATTCTGCCATTTAATCACCTGGGCAACCAAAACAGAAGAAATATTTAGAAACAAATTCTCAATATCAATATTTCCCAATCTTTTTTTTAACTACTACATGGTTCTACTCCAGACAATTCTTTTTATAAAGTAGAAACATCTCTTTATGATGTCAGATGAAAGCAAATGTCTGATTACTAGATATATCAGCATCATATATACACTCGTTATAAGCAGTGTAAAACTAAAGTTTCACATCCTGCTTCAATGTCCTTGTAGTTAGAAAAAGATGAAAGAATGGAAATAAAAATAATCGAATATACAAATCTTTATTCCACAAACAGAACTATGTATACCATCGTGACTTTTTACATCTTCTGTCTGTGACCTATATATCTACTACTGTATCAGTGACCTACATATCTACTGTCAGTGATATATATATCTTATATACATAAATGGCCTTTTTATCTGTCAGTGACCTATTTAGCTACCATCTGTGATGTATATATCTACTGTCAGTAAAATCCATTTAGCTACAGTCTGTGACCTATATTTCTACTCTCTGTGACCTATATTTCTACTCTCTGTGACCTATATGTCTACTCTTTGAGACCTACATATTCATTAGTTAGCAGTACAATTGTACCTGATATGGCTCCACTGTGCTCTTGATTAGCTCAAAGTCTTTGGTGATTGGGATGTCGTTTTCCTGACAGAAGCCAGTCCACATAAAAATTAAATCTTTCCTGTACTTAGCAGTAAATGGCCCGATGTAGGCCACAGATGCTGCTGCTACCAGAGTGTCACCCACCAGGCCATGCAGACGGGCCTTCAGTTCTTTCACTAGGTCCTGCCACCGATCCTGCAGAGAAAATGGGGTGTTTAAAAAAATACAGTTAACACATCAATATGATGTTGGTGACAGATTTTGAAAAGACTGAGTATCTATGTTTCAAATGAGCAAACCTTTTCATCAACGAGTGCGTCGATGAGTATAGAGGCACGCTGAAGTCGGAGTGCTGTTGTGACCTTGCGCTGTTTCAGTGATTCTCTCTGGTCAACACTGTCTTTATACTGTTGTTCCAGTCTATTCAAGTGATCTTGTAGCTAGAACGAGACAAGTTTGAGAATATGTCTAACTTTTTAAACAAACAGCAACTGTATTTTGCAAGCTTTTGAAAATGTCTGTTTCCCTTACTAAGCTAAGAGTGCGAATGAGTCCTGATGACAATTAACAATTCAGTGAATGAATGAAAGGGTACAGACAGTTGTCAGATTGTCATGACACATGTAGTACACTCTTACACTGCCAGTAGTCTATGGGACGGTTGATATTTCATCCATTCTACCTCTTAATGGATGTTAAAATTGGGTCATAAAGATGACTCAGCTAGTGACGTGCCCCCCACAAACCCCCCACCTCTCCTATATTTAAACCAAATAGATGAAACTCATTCCCAGTATTAGAACATGACAAGTTTTAGTGACAGGGAGACAACTCTTATAACTAACTTATTCGGAACATCACTTTTTTAAGACTGGCTTGTTAACTGGTTCTATTATCTAACTTTTTCAAAACTTGTATGTTAACTGGGCCCGTTATCTGACTTTTTTAAGACTGGCTTGTTAACTGGGCCCGTTATCTCACTTTTTTAAGACTGGCTTGTTAACTGGTTCCATTATCTAACTTTTATTATCTAACTTTTTTAAACTTGTATGTTAACTGGTCCCGTTTTCTAACTTTTTTTAAGACTGACCTGTTGAGTGACTCAATCATCTTACCTTTTGAAGACTGGCCTGTTTACTGGCCAGGCTGTCCTGGGCCATCTGTAAAGCCTCCTTGGCCTCTGCTACCCGTTTCTGCTTAGGCTTCACCATCTAGGGGAACAAAAGACATAGGATTGAATAAATTGAAGATACCAACAGTTGTTTTATTTTTTTTATTTTTCCCAAAGCTTCTGTTAAATTTTTCTCTATATGACTGCTATTCCATACAATAAATCTAACCAATTATTTCATCTGAAATCCAAAACTTTAAAAGGGTCAAAGAATGCCATGCTTACCTTATAAACATCATTATAATGTTCCAGAGCAAGCACCCATGTACAGATAGAGCGACAGGCACCTGATACGTGACCAACAGCTTCGGGATAAAAGTCAGGATGCTTGGAGTACTTTTTCAGCTTGTGGAATGTCTGAATATATAAAATCATTAGTGATTAACACCATTAATTCATAACAAATTTGGTTAAATTCTACCAAGCCCATCAGGAAAAGAAGATTATTGAAGACTGAATTTCACCCATCCACACAAAGAAGGACAAAAACTTATTTTAAATACATGTAGTTTTATTTTCTGGTATGGATAATGCAGCACATCAAGTTTGGTTGAATCTATTTTTTAAGCTTAAAGAAAATATAATGAACGCCAAACTTCACATAAAGTGAACTAAGATGATTGTGTGACTAGAAATTTGCATTTTTTTATCAATTTGGCCATTAATCAACTGGATTCAAACCCTGAAAAACATATTAATAGATCAAACGAAAAAAAAAAAAAAAATTAGAATTTAATCAACCATCAACAATTTTTTCAATTTCATTATTAGGAAATTTCCAAACATTCTTATTTCTATTTCCACTACCAATTAGCATTTTCAGATCCATTAGACAAACAACCAATAAATGAAAACAAAGTTTACCTTTTCTGGCACGCTTGACTTGTCAAATTGCGTGAGTTTCTTCAGAAAAGATGGATCTCCTAGAAGTTGTTTGGCAGTACCCCAGTCTGTCTTTTTCTGAAACAGTACACAGACTGCTGAGATGACAGTCATCACAAGGGTGGGTGGACTTGTGTAAACCCTGATCTCAGCAATGTCGGCTTTATCTAGTGTCTCTAGGGCCTCAACAGCATTCTGTAGGGCTGGCAGGGCGGAGGCAAGGTCTCGCTGACACTCCTGTGAAGATAAAATGTCAGACATTGAGTTATTTAACTCAAATTGAACCAAACAGACCCTAAAAATATCAACTCTGTTTTACTAAAACCAAAGTCAGAAATTTACAACAACTTCCTAGTCCTTGTGTGATTTGCCTGCCATTTGAGTTATATAATATCTCATGTACATTTCATTTCTGAAATTTAATGGATTTTGAGGGAAATCCCTATGAAACTGCTGGATCTACTGGATGAAGTTAAAAGACTGATGACATGATGGGATGGGATGATTGTGTGTTTACCTTCCTACCTCCCTCTCCACCGTACAATAAACATCCTTTACATTCTACTTACATCGGCGTAATCCTGTACAATCTTCGTCTCCTTTTGCATGATCTCTTCCTCTTCTCTGACGATGGCTCGCACTTGTTCCGCAGCGACCTTATCTTTCTCCAGCTGCTGTAGCAGCACCTCTGTATCCTAAAATGGAAAAAAATATGCACAACCTTAAATCCGTATCATTTATTAAAATGTATGACTACATGATGGAACACTCTGGTGGCCCTTTGGTTTCTCAATATATTCATCTACCATGTAGCACTATAATATATGGTAAATTGAATTAGGTAAAATCAGCCATTGCTTTGCTGAGAGATAAGTTAATTTTGTCCAAGTCTTTAACAAACAGGAGTTATCAGCTTGTCCGTACCCTTTGTTTCTCTTCAATCTGTGGTCCAAGGGAGACAAGGATCTCCTGCATCGTTCCAACAGATGTGTTTGCTTCGGACAACTTCTGTAGTCCAACCTCCAGACGATTCCTGGCAGAAAAATCAAAAGACTCATCATTTGATCTTGACCTGAAGGAAGTTTCTTTTCCAACAGATATTTAACCTTATCAGCACAACAATAGCATTGATATTTAATGATGATTTCGCTGAGAACAGTACGACAATGAAAGAATTTCAATTATTTAAAATCGCATACTTGTTGTTGACAAACTCAGTCTTGTTTTCCCGCAGCATTTTGGAGTAAAGTCTAATGAACTCCATGTAACTGGACGGTGTCGAGTAGTAATGGCGGCGCATTTCATCCCAGTACTTCGTCGACATTACACCTATACTCTTATGTATGTCTACACAGACTTTTCCCACCTTACGCTTCAGCAGCTGTAACATACGTAGTACATACAGGTCACCTTGAGATGCATACAGGTAACATACATGTATATACACATGACATACAGGTATATACACATAACATAAAGGTATATACACATAATATACAGGTATATACACATAACATACAGGTATATACACATAACATACAGGTATATACACATAATATACAGGTATATACACATGACATACAGGTATATACACATGACATACAGGTATTATACAGGTATATACACATAACATACAGGTATATACACATAACATACAGGTAACATACAGGTATATACACAAAACATACAGGTATATACACATAACATACAGGTATATACACATAATATACAGGTAACATACAGGTATATACACAAAACATACAGGTATATACACATGACATACAGGTATTATACAGGTATATACACATAACATACAGGTATATACACATGACATACAGGTATTATACAGGTATATACACATAACATACAGGTATATACACATGACATACAGGTATTATACAGGTATATACACATAACATACAGGTATATACACATAACATACAGGTATATACACATAATATACAGGTATATACACATGACATACAGGTATTATACAGGTATATACACATAACATACAGGTATATACACATGACATACAGGTATTATACAGGTATATACACATAACATACAGGTATATACACATGACATACAGGTATTATACAGGTATATACACATAACATACAGGTATATACACATAACATACAGGTATATACACATAACATACAGGTAACATACAGGTATATACACAAAACATACAGGTATATACACATAACATACAGGTATATACACATAATATACAGGTAACATACAGATATATACACATAATATACAGGTAACATACAGGTATACACACAAAACATACAGGTATATACACATAACATACAGGTAACATACAGGTATATACACATAATATACAGGTAACATACAGGTATATACACATAACATACAGGTAACATACAGGTATATACACATAACATACAGGTGACATACAGGTATATACACATGATATACAGGTAACATACAGGTATATACACATAACATATAGGTAACATACAGGTATATATACATAATATACAGGTAACATACAGGTATACACACAAAACATACAGGTATATACACATAATATACAGGTAACATACAGGTATACACACAAAACATACAGGTATATACACATAACATACAGGTGACATATAGTTACACATGTTACAGACAGATAAGGCCCAGGAACACACAGAAAACATATAGGAATATTACACATAACATAACCAGTAACTCCAGTAACATATAGTTACATAAAGGTACACACAAATTACATACAGTTACTAGTACAGATATATACAGGTAACATACAAGTAACATTTCTCAAATAAATGTTATATACAGCTAAAAAAGCAAATTTGATCAAGATTGTTTTATGAATTTAGCAGCCAGTATACTTACTTCAAGGTCATAATTCTCATTTGCAATAAACTCAGCGTTGAGGAAGAAGACCTGGGCCACACTCAGCATAGCCTCCTCTTCCCATTCATCATACCAGTCTATGGTACAGCAGTTTATCAGGGCAGGATTCATCCGGCACCGCTGACGAAACTTTCCTCCAGCAGGACTCATCGTCAGAACAACATGAAGATTTTGACGAACACGGTGAATAAAGAATTGGTAGACAGATGCACGAGTGTCTGGAATATCTGCTTCAGCAGCTGCGTGTTTCAGGTCCATTGTGATCCCGTCTAGTTCCTCATTGTCAAAGAGGTCCGGGACTTCACCTGAGTTCAGGATACAATTGATGTCTTCTAAGAAGGATTCCTGTCAAATAAATAACACCATACTACACAGTGTTCTAGATAACACCATACTACACAGTGTTCTAGATAACACCATACTACACAGTGTTCTAGATAACACCATACTACACAGTGTTCTAGATATCACCATACTACACAGTGTTCTAGATAACACCATACTACACAGTGTTCTAGATAACACCATACTACACAGTGTTCTAGATAACACCATACTACACAGTGTTCTAGATAACACCATACTACACAGCGTTTTAAATAAAACCATTCTACAGTGTTCTACATAACACCATACTACAGTGTTCTAGATAACACCATACTACACAGTGTTCTAGATAACACCATACTACAGGGTTCTAGATAACACTATACTACACAGTGTTCTACATAACACCATACTACACAGTGTTCTAGATAACACCATACTACACAGTGTTTTAAATAACACCATACCACATGGTATTCTAAATAACACCATACTATGGAGTGTTCTGGGTTTTTTTTTAAATAATTTTTCCCTTTTTTTTTTTTTTAATTTCAAGTTAAAAAATAAAATATTTCCAATATATATGTATCAGTAAAAACATAAAATGCTTCTTGGTCAATGGCTAGGATGGCAACTGTCCTCAGAGCAAACAACACACAAAAAGTATCAAGTATTCATACTTCACTTCATTTTGTTCTTTAAAGAACATTCATAATGACCAGTTGACCAGGTATTATAGTGAACAAATACACATCTACAGCTGTCATCTTCATCAAAACAATCAAATTGAAACTGCTTTGGGTTTGACCTTAAACTGAAGTTTTGTGAAACATATATGGTAAGAGATATTCTTCACTGAAGTAGGAATGTGACATAAACAACATTCTAACCTTTACAATGTCAGCGTCTGTCAGTAAAAACACATTTTTCTTGCCCTTGACGCCACTACTAAGGTACAGCTTTTTGAGGTCGTCTCTGAATTCATTAAAGTTATATCCTCGCTGGAGTGTGAGCTTGAAGAGTTCACAGTTAGATATGTGAGCAGCCAGCTGTACTACAGTAGCTTTCCCAGTCCCATCCAATCCCACCTGGAAAAAACAAAGACAAATTGACGTACTGTCTCTAAAAATATACACTAAGATTTGGAACTAAATCATATTTATTTCTCATACTGCATTAAAAACTGAGATAAAACAAAAATATATCAATATGTCAATTTCTTCATTATGTCAATTTCTATAATATGTCAATTTCATAATACGTCAATTTCCATAATATGTCAATTAATATGTCAATTTCTACAATATTAAAATGGTAATTTCAGGGCTTAGTAAATTTTACTATCAACTCATATCTGAATTTTTTTTTTTTTTTTTTTACAAAGCCAAGGGTCATTTAATATGATTAATTTTTAACAAAGCCAAGCTCCTATACTGACCAACATCATATGACCACCAGGCTGTCGGAATACACGAGCTGCCCGCGTGATGTGCTCAACTGCATCCTTGAAGAACACCATCTGAGTTGCCTGTACAGAAATAAAGTGATGCTTGTTAAATTAAAATGCAGAAAATAAATAATACAATTTGTACTTTCCAATCTATAAATGTGGATAAAAAGGGTTTTCAAAAAAATGTGATTTTTAATTTCAAAATGTGTATTAAAAAAAAGTCGTTTAAATTTCTTTTTAAGAAAGTGATCCTTTGTAACAAACTAAGCTTATTCTTGATATCTTCAGAAATAAGAATAAAGAAATTAGGTATATAAAAACTCAGTACATTTCCTCATGCAAATAAAATTACAAAATGTAGTCAAATTGATGAATAATGAAACATTAAAACATGCATAAAGCATGCATTTATAATTTTTCTCTATCAAATCAGTCATCAACAAACTCTGGATTAAATGATATGGTTACATAAAAGCCACAGCAGATTTTTTGACTTTTGAATTGTGAACAGTGTAACATGAAACATTTCTCACAAACACTGGGATTAAAAATAAACACAATCAGATCACACAGACATTCACTGGAAAACAAAATGGTAATAACTGATGTGAAATATTAACTGGAATGATAAAATAGTTTATAATAAATTCTACATGTTGGCTAACTTTTAAATGATTCTTTTCTTCAAATCAGGCCATCCTTATTCTTCACTTAATAAAGATAGATTATCACTAGACCATTGTCGAGGAAGGGCCCCGCATAATACCTACCCCTTATGATTGAGTTTCTTAATATTAAGAAATATATGGACAGGTGTCAAGTATTGAAAGCAACTTTCATCAAAATCCAATGAAAATGGACAGATGGACAGATATATGGATCGACGGACAGGGAAACAGACGGACAGACAGACAGACGGACAGACGGACAGACGGACAAGGTGATTACTATAGGGCACCCGCATCACGATGCGGGGCCCTAATAAAGGGGAAAAACAACAATGTTGAAATATGATAGCCACTTTCATGTGTTTCTATTCTAGATCAAAGAACAAAATCATAGTTATTTTTGGCATTCCTAAATTACTAAAACTATTCCAGTGTAAGTATATCATTAAATTAACAATTTTATTTCTTTCTTTTTTTGATAGTGTCACTATCTAATTTAAAGTGATCCCTGTAATATGACCATTGTTTTAAAAAGTGAGATCTGTTTCGTTTTTTGACCCGTCATTTAACAAAAGTTACAGAAAGAATGACCTGTAGTGGTCAATTAGAACTGACTGTGCTGTATCCCCTGGGTTTGATACTGGTATCCATGGTGACACATGCTATGAGTTATAAATAGTACATTTTAACTATTGCCTTGTCCTGGCTTTCCAAGGCTGAAAGTTATGAATATACACTGAAAACATGCTAGTAATTTTTCAACACTATTTTGTATTTTGCACACAGATTACATTTTATGTTAATAAAAGCATGATTTGCAAAGTCTTTTTTTTTACTTACATATTAAAACTATATAAGTTTGTAAACATTACAATAGTACCTAATCAATGTTAATTGATCAAACCATGCATATGTCTGACTTACATTCTCTAGGAGATACTTGGAGTGTCTTTCTGAAAGCTTCAAACACATTGCTTCGATACAATTTTCTGTTTGATGACAGTATAAACTATCAAATCCTAAAGGGATTTTGTTCAACCTAGCTGACATTTAGCAACTTAGTTCCAACTTGTAACATCTGTGAGTGAGTTTACCCTGTTTTTCAGTACTTTAATAACTTACTTTTGATATTGTACCATCCAGGCTTACAACTTTGTAGGATATGTCCTGTGTTATATCATTAATTTCAGCATATAAGCCTTTATGTCTAACATTCTACAAGCCTTAGTCCCCAGCCTTAGAGAAAGTTTTTTTTTTAAAGATTTTGACACATTTGACCCATGTGACCTTGGGAGTAGATCAAGGTTATTCATTCCAGAAATATTAACTGCCCTTTTACCAAAGCAAGATGTACTACACCGGTAAGCAAAACATCATCAACAAGACTCTTGGTTATGAAGAAGTTTTTGCAAGTTTCAACCTATCTCATTTTAGTGAAAGTAGGTCAAGGCCATTTGTTTGAGTAACCTTGATAGCCCTTCACCAAAGAACACTATATGCTATCTTTATTGCCACTAGGCTTCCAGGTTATTCACAAGAATAATTTTGATTTCACCAGATGCCAAACAGACAGATAATGGATGTTTGGTTCTGTAAAAGCTCACTTCCTTCAAGCAGGTGAGCTAAAACCCAAACCAAGCAGCTTCAGAAAACCTTACTGTATTGTACTGTAGAGGCAGATCCCAGATAATAAGCCATTGCCAACATTATCAGTGTTTACTTCTTAAGTTCCATACAGATGTTGAATTCCAAAATTTGCTTTTATCTGATTGCAATATTTGCTCAAAATTTCTTTCAAAAAGGAAAGTTCTCCTATGAAATTTCCCTACACCTCATCCAAAAAAAAAAAAAATAAAAATAATAAAATGCCCTAGCCCATTGTCATGGATCTACCTCAACAGCGTTTTAAAAACCCAACAAAATCTGTAACCAAAATGAAACAGAAAGCAACTTGTATTTGTACCATAATGTCTTTTTCGGAGGATGGCTGAAATGCAAGATCTTAATTTCTTAATTTTCTGTGACAGTGTAAAGGTAAGATTCTTAATCATCGTAAACCTACAAACAATAATCATGAGGTTTACATATACAAATAAAGGCAATAACTTCCAGGAAATAACGTGCCATAAAAACACTGGAGAACTACATACTGAATAGTCGTAAATATTTGTGGTGGATTAAATATTGCTACACTTGCAGTCCTTAATGATAGCACAAAATTAGGCACCAAGCAATTTTTTTCACAATTTATCAAATTTTCAGAAAATATATGCTGACATCTTGTACTATTTATGTAGCATTGCCAGAAACTTTGTCCCAAACAAGCACAAAATATTAGCCCTGCAAATACTGTTGACTTATTGATGACATGTGTACACCATTAGAAATACATAAATTGTCGTCTAGAACTTAAATCATATTCAGTAGAGTGAAGTTATAATTCAATTTAAGAAATAATTCCTGAAAAATTTGAATCAAGTCCAGTACACACATTTTGATCTATAAGATATGGTAATCCTAATTTGAGCTTAAGAATATATTCCCTATCATTGGTTTAGTCTTACAATAGTTGACAGCTTCATCAACCATACTGATCTTATACTGTTGAAAAACTTTCTCAAAAACATAATGCTTGCTTCAAACAAACTAACAAAAAAATGTTGTAGCTGAAAAAAACACAACAAACTTCACAAACTGGCATGTAGACTAACTCTTTCAGAGCAGCGGTAAGATGACTCCTAGCAGTTGTCATGGAATTTACAAACTGGAGCTTTTCATCATTAATGCAATGAAATGGCTATTTGAAATTCGTTCATCTTCTCTCAGTCATGTGAATGACATGAAAAGTAAACAAAAATATGAGGATGTTGGTCATAAACTGTTTCCTGCAAGAATTTGTCACAGGCAAGTTAAAGCTTCAGAAATTCATCTTGTCAGTTATTTTTATTTACAATTTCATGTCAAATGAAAAGTCAAGAACAGGAAATGTTGGTTTTAACAGGTTTCAAGATTTGTTCCAAAATCAGTTAAAATTGTGATTTTGGCATTTAGTCTTCATGGCAACAAGAAATAGTTAAAATGATAATATAATGATCATAACAGCCACTATTACACATGGCTGATGTGTATATTACATCACATGACTGATGTGTATATTACATCACATGACTGATGTGTACATTACATCACATGACTGATGTGTATATTACATCACATGACTGATGTATATTACATCACATGACTGATGTGTATATTACATCACATGACTGATGTGTATATTACATCAGATGACTGATGTGTACATTACATCACATGACTGATGTGTATATTACATCACATGACTGATGTGTATATTACATCACATGACTGATGTGTACATTACATCACATGACTGATGTGTACATAACTTCACATGACTGATGTCTACATTACATCACATGACTGATGTGTACATTACATCACATGACTGATGTGTAAATTACATCACATGACTAATGTATATTACATCACATGACTGATATGTACATTACATCACATGACTGATGTGTACATTACATCACATGACTGATGTATATTACATCACATGACTGATGTGTATACTACATTACATGACTGATGTGTATATTACATCACATGACTGATATGTATATTACATCACATGACTAATGTGTACATTACATCACATGACTGATGTATATTACATCACATGACTGATGTGTATATGAAATTAAGAAGACGTTACGCTTGAAATATTCTTTGAGTTGATGCTATGAAAATAATAGTCATGATTTATAAACGCTGATAATCCAACTGGCCTTGGAAACATTTTAACAACCATTCCTTCTCCATAAATGGACAAACAAGGTTGACTAAATTGTTAGTCCAATATAAAACTGACTTTGCTTACAGTTAAAAAAAACCATACACCTCAATGCTTTATAATAATGAAAAGATGACATTAATATTTTCAACATGATAGATAAATCAGCCCTATTCTGTGAATAGGCAAGCTAAAAATGTCTCCTTACATTTAAAGAAATACACTGCAGAGGTAGCTCCTTGTCAGTACCAACATCAATGTTTCAAAATTTCTTCCAATGTTGGAGCGAGAAGCCTATATGAGAATAATTTCTCAAGATATTTATTTTTGTTTGTTTGTTTATTTACGGTTATTTTCTCCTGAATATGTATAAAAGGACAGAAAGTTTTCATAATGTTAAAAAATTCTTTCTCTTAGGTCTGTTTTCAAATAATTCCTTTTACTCGTCATGGAATTAAACAAGAGATTCCAAGGGATATTGAAGCCCACAATTGTATGATCTTGATTAGTTCTTCAAAAAATAAATCTTTTCAATTCTTTTCTTCAATTTGTTTCAAGATTCTAGATTTCAGGGGAATGATTTAAGTGTTTTTTCTGATCAGTTCCTAAATGGATTATGTAAATTTGCAGACCAAGAGGATCCTACAAATGAATTCTTAGCATGGTCCATTGAGCACTTCTCAAAAAACAGCCAACCAACTAGGACTGTCAAATCCAATTTGGTTGTCAGCCATTTTACTTTCCTGATCAGTCCCATAATCACCAGTGTATAACTTGAGACAATGGGGAACTTAATCCATGTCCCTCCTGGAACAGCATTAACAAGAATTGTTTTGGGACTGATGGGCTGTGGTTATTGGACCACGAACAAAGGGCGATTTGAACTATCTTATGTTGAAAGACTAAAGTCTTTTCAGACTCCTTGTGATAGAGATACCTCTGCAGTGTGAATCAAAACTTAAAACCCAACAAAATGTACAACGTTTAGAACCAGATATAACTCAACCACATACCATAAGGTCATGAGTATAGGCTTCCTGCCAAAATGCAATTCAAAATCTAGACGTTTTAACTGATTTTCAGTCATTTTATTACAATAACATCCTAAATCACATTTTTTAAAATGATTTTCAGTCATTTTATTACAATAACATCCTAAATCACATTTTTTTGGACTGATTTTCAGTCATTTTATTACAATAACATCCTAAATCACATTTTTTAAAATGATTTTCAGTCATTTTATTACAATAACATCCTAAATCACATTTTTAAAAATGATTTTCAGTCATTTTATTACAATAACATCCTAAATCACATTTTTTTTAATGATTTTCATTTCAGATATTTGACAGTCAAGAATTCAGGTTATGAAAATTCACGTCAGCATCAATATATGTCTGCAAGTATTCAAGGACATGAAATTGAGAAGCATAAACCTCTGTGTCACACAAAGTTTGTGATTTGAAAGCAGATACAAGAATGGATGACACATTCCTCCCCATATTCACTAGACTGACAATGGCTGCAAAAAGTAGTGGAAGGGGAGATAACCCAAATCTGCCTTAACATCTTGTGAGATGGATGAGAAAATCATGATAAGTAATATTGTGCCTGCAAACTGTGATACAGGCTAAACAAACAAATGTGAAATGAAGTGCCACTCAATGTAAAAAAAAAAAAAAAAAGAGTTTGTTTGTGAACAATACTTACAAACACCTACAAACATACAATAAAATGATTTACACCTGATCATATATTCAAAATGCAAAATTGATTCGTATGTGTATCGGTGTCATCATTTCATTTAAATCTGTTCAATTATATGTCACACCATATCATCAAGAAAGTACACCAAGTAAATAAAGTGAAAAGGTTCAATCAATATATGTCACTGTGACCAAGTTTTTTATCATGACCCAGATGAAACATTTTCTCTGAACTTCATTTATCATTGTTAGAAGATTTTAACTTATTTGAAAATCTTATCAGGCTACTTGATAAAGGTCATGTCCTTTGGATTCTCTGATGAGTGAAGTATTTTGAAATTAAAAAGTTAAAACCGAGAGACAGATCTACTTCTGTTACAATCTTCCTTGTGACTATTTTTGATGAATTTATTTCTTTAGAATAACAATAGGGAAAAAGTTAAAAAAAAGTAAATTTCTAATTTTTTGCCACTTTCTTAAAAAATGAACCCAAAGACCCATAACTAAGTCACAAAACATCTTTTAAGATCCCAATCACAAAACTGTAAATATCACCCCTCGACACTATAGCCGTTCTTACCTTGGTGTTTCCATAGTTCATCCTCATATAATACTCCTCCAGCACCTGAGCCAGTTTCGTACGATCTGACATTGGCCGATACACATGGAAGGTAGACTCCATTTCAAAGAAGTCTCCAAACAAAACTTGTTCATTCATCAACATCTCCTTCGTCCATTTTACCTAGTACCACAAACAGTGTGCCTTTACTATGGAACAACTTTTGATACAGTTACACTTTTTCCTATTCAGTTCTTAATTAGGAAGTGAAATTTTTATTATCAAGTTCTAGACAAAAGATTGTCAGGATGATCTCAACACTATTTTGTACAAAACAAAAAAGGAAATGAAAAAAGATATGATTTTGACATTGCAATCATTTTCCTATCAGAGTGGGGCATTGGGACCTGGCATGACTTTCAGAACAAATTTTGGAATTCCTAATATCCATGTTATGAAAGGGTTTTTTGTTTTAATCAAAGAGATATAAGCAATGCTGATTACATATTCTTTTTATTTTGGCTGGTACTCTGTCAAATAAAAGTCTTCCTGAAAGGAAAACCTCTTACAGTAAGGCAATGTAGATAAGGCTTACCTTAAAGTAGTCATGCAGGATATCAGACAGAAATTGGAAAAACATATCACGATCCTCGTGGAGAATAAGTCGATCATGGAACACACGTGTCGCCTCATGTGCAAACAGCAATGCAGAATTGTCTTTACTGATAATGACTGTTTCGTGGGCCTGTAACAATCCCTGTATCACCTGCGGCACAAAACGATAGATAGTAAGGTCAGAAAAGTGTCAGAAATTCTCTGGAGGGAAAAAAGGGCTAATGAAAATATTCATCTGATATTAAGGGATAAATTCATGGTGACATGTCTAGGAGACATCAATTTAAACTCTCATTATAAGGAAACTCAATAAAAGTCTTAAGAAAGAAAGTGTACCTTAGAGAGATCACGAAGGTTGAAGTTGTAGTGAGATTTGGTGGGCGTGGGTAACATGTTACTGCACATACGATAGTACACGGCAATACTCGCAGACACCAACGGCATTAGCTGGTCTTTGAACTCTGTTGCAAAGTCACCTTCCATGAAGAACTTTCCAAGCTGTACTTGGTAGATGTGCTGGAGTGAGCGTGTCGATGGTTGGGGTAGTGACAACATACTACAAGAAATGAAGACATAAACTGTACAGTACATATATGGTGGGTATCAGACACCACAGAAAGGTCACTAGAGCAGACTAGAAGGCCTCTCTCCTCTGTCCTAATAGAGTGGGTGGGTGGATGGGGTCACGACAGGGAGATCTGCACACACCAAGATTAAAAATCCCATTCAGAGTATTGAAAAGGCAGTCATTGAAAAGTATGCCTTTATTTGAGGAGGCGAGGACTGAGCTATAACACAGGGACTAACCAGAAGTGTTTGAGGAGGCGAGGACTGAGTTATAACACAGGGACTAACCAGAAGTGTTTGAGAACTGTACACTTAGCTATAACACAGGGACTAACCAGAAGTGTTTGAGAACTGTACATCATACTGAGCTATAACACAGGGACTAACCAGAAGTGTTTGAGAACTGTACATCATACTGAGCTATAACACAGGGACTAACCAGAAGTGTTTGAGAACTGTACACCTAGCTATAACACAGGGACTAACCAGAAGTGTTTGAGAACTGTACATCATACTGAGCTATAACACAGGGACTAACCAGAAGTGTTTGAGAACTGTACACCTAGCTATAACACAGGGACTAACCAGAAGTGTTTGAGAACTGTACACCTAGCTATAACACAGGGACTAACCAGAAGTGTTTGAGAACTGTACACCTAGCTATAACACAGGGACTAACCAGAAGTGTTTGAGAACTGTACACTTAGCTATAACACAGGGACTAACCAGAAGTGTTTGAGAACTGTACATCATACTGAGCTATAACACAGGGACTAACCAGAAGTGTTTGAGGAGGCGAGGACTGAGCTATAACACAGGGACTAACCAGAAGTGTTTGAGAACTGTACACCTAGCTATAACACAGGGACTAACCAGAAGTGTTTGAGAACTGTACACCTAGCTATAACACAGGGACTAACCAGAAGTGTTTGAGAACTGTACACCTAGCTATAACACAGGGACTAACCAGAAGTGTTTGAGAACTGTACACCTAGCTATAACACAGGGACTAACCAGAAGTGTTTGAGAACTGTACACTTAGCTATAACACAGGGACTAACCAGAAGTGTTTGAGGAGGCGAGGACTGAGTTATAACACAGGGACTAACCAGAAGTGTTTGAGGAGGCGAGGACTGAGCTATAACACAGGGACTAACCAGAAGTGTTTGAGAACTGTACACCTAGCTATAACACAGGGACTAACCATAAGTGTTTGAGAACTGTACACCTAGCTATAACACAGGGACTAACCAGAAGTGTTTGAGAACTGTACACCTAGCTATAACACAGGGACTAACCAGAAGTGTTTGAGAACTGTACACCTAGCTATAACACAGGGACTAACCAGAAGTGTTTGAGAACTGTACACCTAGCTATAACACAGGGACTAACCAGAAGTGTTTGAGAACTGTACACCTAGCTATAACACAGGGACTAACCAGAAGTGTTTGAGAACTGTACACCTAGCTATAACACAGGGACTAACCAGAAGTGTTTGAGGAGGCGAGGACTGATAGGGTTTCTTCCTCCACCTGTCGGTCCACAGGCTGCAATAAGGTTTACATCTAAAATGTCCTGAAACATACAAAACACAACGTCATTGATGAAAGGAAATACTAGCCATATTCTTTTTATAAAAAAAGTATTCAAATAGCGTTTCGATAATTTATTACTTTCTGTATTCCTTTATTTATTTTGAATTATGCAAACAGTGGTGTTTGATCTTCAAAACATGAAAGGTTAGGCTATCTGAAATTGTAATTGCAAAATCCTTACCATGCATTAAATTCAAGATGGCCAACATAGTCTCTTTTGAAATATTCAAAATATTATCTCCTGTATGTAGTAAGGTAATATACACCCTTAAGTTTAAATACTGTCACCTACAACCCTTGTCCTTACCTTCCAGACAAGCTTGGTGGTATCAAAGAAGCCACCCAGTTCTAAGAACTGCCTGAGAAGCTCCAAAGGTGGCTGTGCCCCATAGTCCTCTGGAGCAGGCATATTCAGATCATCCACAAACACAATAACTTTCCTTCCTTTGGGAGCCCCAAGGGTATCCTTGCCCTTCTTGATAAGCTTATGGATGATGTGAGCCTGGAAACGTCCTGCAGTTGTCTGCGCGCTGAACTGGATCATAGAACTGATGATTCCAGTCACTGGTTTTATCTTTGAAGAACCTAAAAGTTTTGAGATATTTTTTAAATATCAGATAGTTAGCTCTTCTATATATAAAGCAATGGTTTAATAGCCACCTGGATTCAAACAAGGAGAATTTCAGATCATTCATGTACAGATAATTGATAAATAATGGATTTTATATTTATTACAATATCTCAAAATGGCTTTCATTGGCTTCAGAAATAAACTTGTAGTCTCACTTAATTACCAGACAAACCATAAAGAAAGATCTCATACCAAGGAGGAAGTCAAGGTTCTTATTACTGTCATCCTCCTGTCCGAACTTTGTGATGTTTGAGATATTCTCCAGGAGAGATGAATGTTTGTCGGAGTAACAGAATACGTTTCCCAGCACTGTACCATTCTTGATCTCTGCCCCACCATCTCGCCTTAGGCGACTTAGCATGTAGTTAATCAAGGCAGATTTACCAACGCCCGAGTCACCTGTTTAATTTTGCAAAAAAGGTTGAAAGTTAACAAAGCTATCACAGTGACCTACTTTGGGTACAAGATACCTTGTCCATCTACCCACAAATCTGTAAGAATGCTCTGAAAACAATTTTGCCCTCTGAAGGTCAAAATTAAAATATGGGTCACAGTGAACTGATTCTTGTACAACTATACATTATCCTCTGAAGATGCAACCACAAACAAACTTGAAGATCCTATTAATAAGATACAGGTAAATACCCTTGAAACATACTCACTCAGATATATAACATACACAGCCTTACAAACAAACATCATGAACACAAAGCAACCGTTCCTTTCTCAAATCATAAATGTAAAGATAAAGAAAGGGAGATAACTTTTCATTGCCGCCTGTGAACAGATTTCAGTATCTGGTACTTGAAGCTACATACAGGTTTTCAGATTAAAAGTATTCCATTTAAACATGTTACACATAGTATCAGTTTACACAAGTCTAAGTAATGCAGCTATAATTCAAATATAAATATATATATAATTTTTCAAATTCAGGCAATTTATTTATGTAAGAAACTAACAAGCTTATTTGAAGGCTAGGCTTATTTTTGAGGTGAGCTTTTGTTTTTGTTTTTGGGTATATATACAATTGTTCACAAAATTCAAGAACTGCATCAAACCGAGCTATTTCATGTTCATAGTGAATAAAATCTGTATTTCTTGAGACAAAATCTCTAAATACCAGTGAGAAGAACAGGGTGTTTGTTTGTGATGAGACAAAATCTGTAAATACCAGTGAGAAGAACAGGGTGTTTGTTTGTGATGAGACAAAATCTTTAAATACCTGTGAAAAGGACAGGGTGTTTGTTTGTGATGAGACAAAATCTGTAAATACCTGTGAGAAGGACAGGGTGTTTGTTTGTGATGAGACAAAATCTGTAAATACCTGTGAGAAGGACAGGGTGTTTGTTTGTGATGAGACAAAATCTCTAAATACCTGTTAAAAGGACAAGGTGTTTGTTTGTGATGAGACAAAATCTCTAAATACCTGTGAGAAGGACAGAGTGTTTGTTTGTGATGAGACAAAATCTGTAAATACCTGTGAGTAGGACAGGGTGTTTGTTTGTGATGAAACAAAACCTGTAAATACCTGTGAGAAAGACAGGGTGTTTGTTTGTGATGAGACAAAATCTGTAAATACCTGTGAGTAGGACAGGGTGTTTGTTTGTGATGAAACAAAACCTGTAAATACCTGTGAGAAAGACAGAGTGTTTGTTTGTGATGAGACAAAATCTCTAAATACCTGTGAGAAGGACAGAGTGTTTGTTTGTGATGAGACAAAATCTCTAAATACCTGTGAAAAGGACAGGGTGTTTGTTTGTGATGAGACAAAATCTGTAAATACCTGTGAGAAGGACAAGGTGTTTGTTTGTGTTGAGACAAAATCTGTAAATACCTGTGAGTAGGACAGGGTGTTTGTTTGTGATGAAACAAAACCTGTAAATACCTGTGAGAAAGACAGGGTGTTTGTTTGTGATGAGACAAAATCTGTAAATACCTGTGAGAAGGACAGGGTGTTTGTTTGTGATGAGACAAAATCTCTAAATACCTGTGAGAAGGACAGAGTGTTTGTTTGTGATGAGACAAAATCTGTAAATACCTGTGAGAAGGACAGAGTGTTTGTTTGTGATGAAACAAAACCTGTAAATACCTGTGAGAAGGACAGGGTGTTTGTTTGTGATGAGACAAAATCTCTAAATACCTGTGAGAAGGACAGGGTGTTTGTTTGTGATGAGACAAAATCTCTAAATACCTGTGAGAAGGACAGAGTGTTTGTTTGTGATGAGACAAAATCTCTAAATACCTGTGAGAAGGACAGGGTGTTTGTTTGTGATGAAACAAAACCTGTAAATACCTGTGAGAAGGACAGAGTGTTTGTTTGTGATGAGACAAAATCTCTAAATACCTGTGAGAAGGACAGGGTGTTTGTTTGTGATGAGACAAAATCTGTAAATACCTGTGAGAAGGACAGAGTGTTTGTTTGTGATGAGACAAAATCTCTAAATACCTGTGAGAAGGACAGGGTGTTTGTTTGTGATGAGACAAAATCTGTAAATACCTGTGAGAAGGACAGAGTGTTTGTTTGTGATGAGACAAAATCTCTAAATACCTGTGAGAAGGACAGGGTGTTTGTTTGTGATGAGACAAAATCTGTAAATACCTGTGAGAAGGACAGAGTGTTTGTTTGTGATGAGACAAAATCTCTAAATACCTGTGAGAAGGACAGGGTGTTTGTTTGTGATGAGACAAAATCTGTAAATACCTGTGAGAAGGACAGAGTGTTTGTTTGTGATGAGACAAAATCTGTAAATACCTGTGAGAAGGACAGAGTGTTTGTTTGTGATGAGACAAAATCTCTAAATACCTGTGAGAAGGACAGGGTGTTTGTTTGTGATGAGACAAAATCTCTAAATACCTGTGAGAAGGACAGAGTGTTTGTTTGTGATGAGACAAAATCTCTAAATACCTGTGAGAAGGACAGGGTGTTTGTTTGTGATGAAACAAAACCTGTAAATACCTGTGAGAAAGACAGGGTGTTTGTTTGTGATGAGACAAAATCTGTAAATACCTGTGAGAAGGACAGGGTGTTTGTTTGTGATGAGACAAAATCTGTAAATACCTGTGAGAAGGACAGGGTGTTTGTTTGTGATGAGGAGACTGGACAGGAAGGAGAATCGTACGATGTCCACTGTTGGAGTGATGTCAGTTTCCTCTCGCTTCTTCTTGTGTTCGGAGTGGATGCCCATCGTCTCTCCAATGGTAATGACAGCACTTTTTTCTATGAGAGAACGTGTGTGTGGCACCAATACATCCCACAGAACAAAGTTACCTGACTCCATGTCAATAAAGTAGCTGTAAATACTCCTGTTTCCTGTTGGCAACCTCACACCTACCAATGTTAAAAAAAGAACATTATATCTTTATTCCCTAACGGAACCCCACACCTATAGATGTAAAAAGTAAAACAATATGTCTGTACATATTCCCCAATGGAGTCCCACACCTATAGATGTAACAATATGTCTGTAAATATTCCCCAATGGAGCCTCACAACTACGGATATAAAAAGTAGAACATTGGGTCTGTAAGTTTTCCCCAAAGAGCCTCACAAATATAGATAAAGAAACAATTAAACTGTATCTGTAAGTATTTGCCTCTTGAGCTTCTAACCAAGAGATCTAAAAAGTATCACATCTGCAAATAATCAGACGGACATAAGGACATACAGTTCTGAAGAAGATGATGTAACTTTACTTAAAGTTAGTTATAGGATGATTTCTTAGATTTATCTCCTTTTCTTGCCTTACAAACAGGAGTATCATTGTTTCAGTTTACAATGACCTAACATTATCATTGTACTGAATTACTATTAAGCTTAGATAAAAGACCTCCGGACTGCTCTAAGAATTTCACAATCTAATCTGTACAGACAGATGTGTATTTTCATCTCTTTGTCATTGTTTCTTACCTAGAGGTGGTTCAATGTCAAACAAGTCATGCATGAAGCCATCAAACTCATTACAAATGTTGATGCCTCTTTCACCCTTATCTTTGTCCCCAACTCTACGGCTGAGACTGTCATCATCATCAACATCTTCCTGGCGTTTGAAATTACCCCCAATACTCCAGGTGTAAGCAAATGCATACATCTTTCCAAGAATGTTTAAAAGTTGTAAAGGGTTCCTCTGTAGGTAGGTCTCTTTTAATGGCTGGGAACTACAAATATAAATAAATGATTAGGTCTCATTTAAATGGAAACTGTTGACCAATCAAGGCAAAGTATGCAAATTACTTAAGCACACATTTTGTCCAATATTCAGTGTAGTCTATACATTTAGTATTGGTCATAACAGACAAGTTAAATCATATTTAATATTTAACCAAATTATCTGGAAGTTACAAAAGATGAACAGACAGACAGAAGGACAAACAGACATAATTATGTCGTCTATATTGATTCCAAAGCTGTATATGTTCTAGGACTCTCGAAGATAAGAACCATGATATATTTGTAACCACCACTTTCCTTACAATCTGTAGCATCAATACAAATCTGTAAGTGTAATCATTAAGGATAAGGGAGGTTGGTCTGACAGCATCTCAGTTTAAAATTACAAACGTCAATTTGTAAATACAAATTTGAAAATTGAAGAGAAAATTTCAGCATCAATGTGTTTGAGATTTAAATGTTATTAATTTCAAACTTTCAATTTGTAGGTGTAGAAATTTCAAATGGCAACAATTAAATACATGATTATGAACTTTAAACTGTCCACATAATTTGTCTACATACTGACCTTCAACAAGATGAAATTTGGGGTAAATAAACCATTACATTTACATGTTTCTTTGAGTTGGGGAAAAATTTGTTACCATGACGACGATAATGACATGATCTCTATCCAACAGCTACAATCACTCATTACTACAACACAGTTCTACCACACAATTAGTCATTGCTTGTAATCATAGGTAAACCTGATCTCCAAGTGTTTATAACCAGCTAGGCTGAAGGTCACAACAAGGACCGTGCCATGATATTGACAGTTCAGTAATTGTTAAATCAGAAATGTTTCCAAAATATATAGACAGTTTGAGCCCTGTAAAATAAGTAATGATTCAGGATCTTTTCCAGGCCAACCTGGTACCTAGCTATATAAAAGTGAACATTTCTACACCATATCTCAGTAATTTTTCCCTGGATTCATTTCTATGAAGAACACATGCATAATTAGCCATTCAAACAATGTGCAGCCAAGTCCTAGCTTGTGTAGCCAACATTCAACATGCAGTGCCACATGTATAAACATTGAACACAGACAATATTTCATTCAAAACATCTGGATGGCACGTCTCTATATTGGACTGGAAAACACAGAAACATTATGGCGTAAGGACAGTTGACTGGACAGATTATTTTGGAGCATGTTGCACCATGTCATATACTCAGTCCACATGATATGTCAAAACAACTAACAAGCACTACAGACCTTCACACACCCACCATCAGGGTGAAATTGACAATGTATATAACATATACTTTAAATAAAACATTTTATAGTTCAATCTTTGGTCCCTAGGTAAAATTAACAACACATGTTTGTCTGTAACAATGCCCGATTGGCTAGTCTCTAAACATATCTACAAGTAAAACAAACACTACCAATCAGTAATCATTGTGTTCCTTGCTTGGATTTTGACCTGTAGATCAATACAGAAGCTAAATTTCAAAGATCATTCAATGCAAATCAGCCAGTCGGTGTGGACTACAATCCTGCTAAATTTCAAGCTGTGCACTGTTCCGACTACTTACCAGTCCTCAGATTCTGATGAGGAAGAGCTAAGGAACAAAGGTCAACAAAGGTCAACAGAGGTATCAAAGGTCAGCATAAGTAAAACAAAACACGAATGTGAAATGGGACACAAAGATAAGTCCATTCCATTAATTTTCATCTTACCTTAAGTGTACTATGTCATACACTAGAGATCTAAATTTTACTTAAACATGTTCTAAATATCCTTCATTATAATTCTATCTGGCCATACCCTAGGGTCAAAGCAGTATCATATAAGCCTGAAATGTGTTGATACTTAACAATCTTTTACCTAGAAAATGAGGAAAATCAACAATACTAATATAAAAAGACCTGTAAAAGAAATTGGTGTGAACCATGTTGATAACTTGATCATTAAACTGACCCTGTGATATCAAAACCCTTTCTATTTTGTAAAAGTGACAGCGGAGTTTGGTTAAGGTAAGGTATCAGAATATTAGAGAACCTTGAGCTTTTTGTAGAATGTGTCTCTGATATTGTGTCCAAGTCCTCCTTAATCTTAGACTGAAAGGCCCTGCTCTTGCGCTTTTTGCTGCGACCAGTACGAGACGTACTCCTGGACCCAGTGCGTGAGGAACTATGGCTGGAGGCTTGACTCTCGGAACGTTCAGATACTTCTGTGTGACCTCCATCATCTTTATCTGTTGATAAAGATATAATAACCATAACCATGGAAACCATTGATCATGAATTTATCTATAGAAGCAATGATCAGGTCATGTGACCCTGAGGCCAACATGATGAAAACTTCATCGCCTAGAAATGAAGTGGTATAAAACTAAATTTTCGTCAGACTTTACAACAAAAAACTTTTTGTATATCTTTGTAATATATTTCCTAAAAACAAGATTTAATTGTATGTGTTTCATCAACCCTAACAATGAAGTAACATTTTCTATCAAGTCAAAGACTCATGTCTGATAATAAGCCTTTCATATTTTTCTAAATTTTCATTTTCTTGTATAATCTCCAACCCCTTTAACCCCTTTGCTTTGAGACACACATTCCTCATTGGTTCCCAACTCTCCTAAGAATAAAATTTTAATGTACAACAGATAATTCAATCAAAATGAAAATGTTTTACTATTACCTATTTTATTCAAAGAAATATTTCTAAGAATTCTGAGAAAGTTAAAAATGAAAATAGTTTTCTAATGATTCTAAAGATGTAAAAAAATCAGTGAAGTTAACGACAACAGAACACATGACATAGACTTTATACTGTATGCTATACAGGAGTGTAGAATTTCACTATAGCCCAACATATAAGACAAGAATCTGGTGGAAAATATTTAATATTTACAGTAAAGTTGAAGTAAAACAATTTATCAAAGTCTCTCTAAGGGTTACTAGGACATTTTACACTCCTGATCTAATACAGCATCACTGTCCTCTAGAGATATCAGACATAAAAACAACTTAAGGCTTCACATATATATGTACATTGTTAATATTTAACTTCATTCTTAAAAAAAATCCTTCCATTAAAAAATTTGAAATAAAGGCTGTTGAAAAATTCACTTTTGATTGATGCAAAAATTATTGAAGAAAATGAAATAATTGAATAAAGTCAATACCAAATTTGTTAGAATTACTTTACAACGACCGCATTTAATCAAAATTTAATTATCATCTAGAATTCATTTGTTTGATCTAGATATGGTTAAAAAGTTTTAAGCCAATCAAATTTAAAATCCAGGTAAGGTGTGAATGCAAAACAACATGATTACAATATTACTTACAAACATCTGAAATATAAACAACGAGGATAACAAAACAAAACATACAGAGAAATCAATATTCTTCAATTTCAAAATAAACTTTTTGTTTTGTTTTTCTCACGAAAACAAGGGTTTATAACATCTGAAGGTAACAATATATATATGTAAAGTAAATGCCCTGCACAAAGGAATGCATATGGACTGATAGACATATAGCAAACAGAGGAACAGACAGACAGACATAGGAACAGACAGACAGACAGACAGAGTGATGTGATTGCAGTATAACTGTGTGACCTTATCTTATTGCCTTGACCAATATTTTACATTTAAACTAATGAAATAAAAAGAACTCCCAGAAAATAACTGGTAAAGAAAAACATTAAAGATGTTTTTACAGCGAGCAGTTGGATGCAACGTATTATTTCTCAAAAAACCTATACAACAATTCCATCACCTCTAACATTTTGAGTCATATAACAATTTTACCACTCACATGGTTTTGTATAATTTATAAGCACTTTTATAAAAAAAGATATTTTTAATGTTGTCAAATTATACATTTCTACTTCTGTGATAAAAAGAAAAGAAATAGATAGACAGACAGACAGACAGACAAGAAAAAGACCCCTCATATTGTGAAGAGCTAATCAGGGGAAGAAACTCTAATGTGACAAGTGACTATTCCCACATTCAAACAACCTATAGTGTCAATTTAACATTTTTTTATACTTAACAATCCAACAGTCAAACAGCTTACATTGTACACTTTAAAAGTGATACAAACAAACTAACACAACAACCTACACCTGTAACTTCAGATACCTTTCTCTTTTTTATGATGTCTGTCACCTCCATAAAAAATATCCCATATTTTTCGCCGCACTATCAAAAAGTAAAGATGAAATCAATTGAATTTCTTCTTTTTTTTCTCTCCAAAATTTGTTTCTCTGAACTTTACAACATTTCCTTAAAAAGAATTTTTCAATTGAGATATTTTTTTCAGCACAAAGAAATTTGAAAAAAAAAATCTTCTGAAACTTAATTAAGAATTAATTTCTAATTGGATTTTAATTAATTGTGATTACTTTGTTATCTTATCTTTATTGTTATTTTATTCTAACAAATATGTATATGAAAAAAGATAATGGAGACAAATGACATGTTGAAATTGTGTTATGTACAACACGACATATGACGTGTGCCTATATGTGACATGACATGCAACATGACATGAAATGATTCTGATGTGCATGAAGTGTTTCACTCACACTGTTCCGGGAAAATACAGGTAGAACAGCCAATAAATATATCTCATTATTAATTACTTCAAATAACATATTATTTCAAAAGTAACATTTACTTTATCAATGTATATTATTTTAATGCAAATTAATTATTTTTTTACCAAGATAAAGATTCACCATTACAAAAAATGAGGAATTTCTTTATATAATATTAAACAATTTATCTTTTTATTAAACTTATCATTTAAATTTCAATACAAAACACAAAATGTTGTACAAAATAAATAAGATACTCATATCACTTTCTTGTAAATGGCTTGTTAGTGAATCGCAATCTCAACTAATCAGCTATTAGTTGTGTGTCTTTTTTACAAAACTCAGTAGCAATCCTATTTCATATCATTGTTTAATCAAAAACAGTTATTGCAAAGTTTATTATTTTCAATTGGTTCAATTTTCTTGCTAATACCAAAAACTTGAAGCAAAAACAAAACAAAAAAAAAATAGCATTTTTCAAGAAGTTTTTTTTTTATCCTTGAAAATAACAAGAAATGGAACCTGGCGAAAATAAAAACCTTATACAATATTAGTTGTTAATGAAAATGTTAAGACATTTAATCTTCAAAATATCACGGCATGCTGAGAAAATTTCATTCTATGATTCACTAACTTAAGTCATATCAAAACATGCAATGAGAATCTTCATTATTTATTTCAAATCAATCTTAAAACCATGCAGAGTAAAAGTAATGTACTTTTTGATTTTCTGCTACTCGGAATATTCCGTTTATCTGGTAACATTTAAAACAAAGATAAACTGTAAACGTACGTCATCAACTTATCAAGTAAAGTGATTCTATAAATAGAATATGTAAATATGACACAATATTGATAGTATGGTATGTAGTATCTGAATACATTTGAAGACACGTATATATTTTTTTAACTTTGTCGTGAGTGAAGTTTTGATGACAATATCATTTCAAAAAAAGTCCTGTGGGGCAATAGTATCCATGTGGAGTCCTCTAAGTGGCCCTGACCTTGGAATATTAAAATACACTTTCTTCCAAGGGCATTCTCCTTCATTTTTGTCTCAACCTTGTTTTTGTATCAAGAAACAAAGTTGTTGGATAAAATGTGACATGATTTGTAGTAAAAGAAGGGTGTGTGTACCCTTATACACGCCTCTTTATAAACTCAGGTAAGGACAAGAAACAAGCATACTACATGGATTTACCAAATGTTCTGACATACAGAAACCAATGAGATATCATTTGTTCCTGACCTGTGTAAAGAAATGTTCTTAGTTTATCAATATAACTCTGTGGATGATAGGTATATATATGAAGTAAGAAGAGAAGAATCGTTACCTGGGGTTCCAAATCCACCATTTTTGGCCATGAAGTCGAGGAATGCAGAAAGAATATGGCACAAACAGGAAATAAGGCACATCTCTGGTGCAGGAATAGATTGGAATCTGATATATTTTCGTGCAAATTTCAGTCCCTTTTCGATCGTATGATCAAACATATCTTGCAGATATCGTTTTCCACTCTCCGGCATTTCTCTGGGCAGACGGGACAGCCATGTCTTCACAAATGGTTTCCAACCTAGATCTACGGGGTCCTGGAGACATAAAAACAGGTGTGTGTGGACATGGACACGTTGTTACGAAGTCAAACTTTTCTATTTCACATTTAATTAGTTTTTGTTTATGGCTTGAAAGACTTCAGCACTAATTCATAATTTTCATGTCCTTGGTGAAAAACAGAAATTTACCGATTTTGAAAACAACAACAATTACCATGGATACGATATGTTTTACTCATTATGATTTCGTGTGTTTGTTTGTTTGATTTAAAAACAAAACAATTCCTACTTTATTGATTATTTTTTCCAATTGAAAAGTATTTTGTCGTTGTTTGATGAGTGTTTCAGGACAATATTCATCAAGTATGGTATGTTGATATTTATTATGGCAAAAGGATTCCTTATTATCATTATAAAGGAACAGGCACGACTTACCATATACACCATGGCACATCTGCTAATGGTGGCCGGACTAGCCTGGGATAAATTGTCCACTTCAAAGATGAGCCTCATCCCCCCAGACAGAGTGATGCGCTCACCGCTGGCCAGACAGAGCACCTTGGAATCGTCCAGGACGGTGTTGAGATTTTCCACCCACAGCGTATCTACGGGCCCATCCAGGACTAGCCAGCGCCAATCCTGTCGTAGCGGATCATCCTCTTTCTTCTCCGACATCTCTGTGTCTGGCTCACTTGGAGCACTCTGGACACTTGGAGGCACCGCAGCCTGTAATATGTCAGGAAGTTGCCATCAGATTTGGGACAAATTGGGGTTATTTCAGGGTCATTAGATAGGTGAAGGGAGTTCAAAGTAAAACAGTTCAGAAAGTATCACGAGGGGAGAGAAAACGACTGACTTTAATCTTCATGACTGTTTTACCACCAACCCATTGTTTGAAAAGGATTGACACTAAAATATAGTTTTTGGAGACTCCTATACTTAACGTGCATGTATTACATGCTTCTTTCAAGAAGACACTGATAAAGACCTGATGAACCACAGAATGAAGAGGAAACGGGAGGAGGAAAAGGGAGGAGGAAGGCCCCCCATAAAGTTATGGTATCTTTTGTATCCGTATTATCAGTATTGTGTGAAAAAAAATCTATTTACATCAGAACCATGAATTTTGTATGCAATGCAATCTTTCAAAAGCTAAATATACTTGAGTATCAGATAAAACAAAAACCCACAAAGCAAGTCAATACGCCCCAAAGATATCAAACCCCATGACACGCTCAACAGGTGCCCTGATGGGAAGGCAAAGCAATACGATAAATATTTACCAGATTTACTAAATACATATAGATAAATAAAATTACAGACCATCAGTCACAAACTGCAACACAACAATAGCTCTCAGAAAACATTATCATATTATCGAATGTAGTAAAAAATAGGTCAAAATGGACTAGCTATGACAGAAGAGAGCAGACATCGATTCCCAAAAAAGAAAAGTTGGTCAGAATGGCCAAAGAGAAGCAAAATCATTAAAAATATGAAGCGTTCAAGCCGGGTTATAACCACATTTATTCTGCCTCCTCTTTATCCTCATCAGGTCGTTTCTATATCCCAATTCAAAGGTTACCCGCTAAGTATGCAGTTAGGAATAAAACGGTAGGGGGGAGGGGGGGGGGAAGGGAATGTAATTAATATTGGTAAAGATAACGTTTACCCGGAATATATGAGAATATGCAATATGTATATCTGAATATACAAACACAATACAATATACATGTAATGGAAATATCAGTAGCTCTGAAAAAGAGAAAAAAATGAAAGACTTATGTTAACCAAGAGGCTCAAATTTCTCAATTAGCAACATGTTGGCGGAATGTCGAGTTTAAACATTTTCATAAATATTATTGCATGCTACATATTCATGTAACCACAAAAATGAAGTATATTTTCAATGCATATTTTTGTGTTACATGTGTAATGATCATACCAATGAAAATCAGTTCAGTCTAAAACTCACAGTTTTCAAGAAAATAAAGGTAATGGATATTCTGGTAAAATAAAAATTCTTTTCGTGGAATAAAAACTGGATTGATAATATGAACCTTTCATTGACACATCTACTGAAGAGAATTTGTGATGAAAATTTCTGTATTGAAATTTGTCATTTACTGATTTTTATTTTTAGCTCTTCAGTATGACAAGGCTAAAATTAATCTATAATGGTTTTCACACCAAATGGTATAATTCCCAAATGATGAAATTAGCACATGGTGAAATAACCAGTTATAGAGTACCTCCACCAGTATTTAATCTATGAAATCTGAAAATCTGTTACAATCACTGGTTGTTTAGACAGAATTTTCTGTGACACACTTCCTGTCTAAAATTATAAACAACATAAGGCTAGAGACTTTATTTTATAGAAGAGAGAATGATATATATATGTAATGAATTACTACACCACAATATTGAAGTATAACAGGTATGATTAGCACCAAACACCAGACATGGTAAATAAGGGGAGAGTATAAAGATCAAGACAGGAGTATAGCTATCAGCTTAGCTTTTTTCCTGTCATCATTAAGCCAGGATTGAAGGGATAGGGCGAGGACTGCAGTTGTTAGTACAGGGTAAGATAAAGTCCAACCAGAATGATGTGTCACGTTTATCTTTCATTACTGAGAAACATATGTCATGTTAATCTTTCATTAACCAGAATGATGTGTTACTTTCATCTCTCATTTACCAAAGTCATGTGTCATGTTCACCATTTCAATTACGCGTCATGTTAATCTTTCATTAACCAGAATGATGTGTGACTTTCATCTCTCATTTACCAAAGTGATGTGTCATGTTCACCATTTCAATTATGCGTCATGTTAATCTTTCATTAACCAGAATAATATGTTGATTTTACCTTCCATTAATTACGACATCAATTACAGGTCAATATCTATACCAGGTGTATAGGTGGTCAAACTGCTCTAAAGGACTGGTTATCAAGTTACTACAGGTGAAACACACCTTATAACTGTGGACACAGCCAAGTAACAAATATATTCATCAAACAAAAAATATTCCTGATAAAGTCGAATGTGATGAGCTTTTTTGGTTGGACTATGTTCAGAAGCATTTCTGTACCTAATACGTATTAGCTATCTTATTCAATTATACATAAGCAGGGCCTATGTATTCTAAATGTGTATCTAGGCATACTATCTAGGCATACTGTAGCAAAGTTGGTAAACTATTTCCCTAATATCCTTGCATTAGAATGAACAACTATATAAGAATATATATGAACACATTTAATATGTAATATCATCATTCATGCATTAAAGCTCATTCACGAACATTAAATATTGTAACTCTGATCTCTAACTCTAACTTTATTTTAAATATTGTCCTAATCAGGTTCAGCAACTAGTAATCTTTAAGATTATGTTTAGGAAATTCTCCACTATATTATGATAACTTAAAACATGTATAAGTGAGTATCCTTATTATCTTCTTGTTAATAACCCTGGACTATAATTTTTTTGGATAATGGCTAACAGACACATGATCACTCTGAAAATCATGAAATTTACGATCAAAGATGGTGCCTTTACTAATTCTGGATAAGTTTTTTGGATTATGAGGCTGCCCACATCAGTATTGGAACAAACTAGCATCCTGTCATCCTAAGGATAGCTGATACCCCCTGCAGATGCCAAGACCTCTATATACCAAATTTGGTCAAAACTCCATGAAAAAAAATTATAAAAGCTGAAAATTAATTTTTTTTTGGCATTCCCTAAAACCTCAAAAAGAAAATAAGATAAAAATCAGACAATATTTAAATTCTAACCAACAAGGGGCCATGATTTGCTTCAGCATAGTTGTCATGACAAAATGGGATAATATCTAATTTTTTACCAATCCAGAAGCCAGGATGGCTTTGACATGCTAACTGTTTTGAAATATCTATGTCTCCTACTATAGATTTTAATGAGTCTTCCCATTTGACCATAGTCAAATAACAGAATATGTTGAATGACCAGGAGTAATGGCTATGTCACAAGGACGAAACTCGCTAATATGTTAAATGTTACTGTTCAGCGAAGGTGTGACCCCAAATTCAATTGGATGTTCGGAAAACAGCTATTTCTTTAAATGCATTTTTCATATAAAAGGGTGATAACTCTCTAAAGAGGGAGGTAAAATGCAAAGTCAAGCTAGAGGGCACATCTCCATACTGTACTAACCATCCCCACAAAATTCTTTAAAAGATCTGTTGTAAATTGAGCAAATGAATGATTTTCTTTTTCTCTCCTGTTTTTTTAATTATTCAATGTGATGCTGAAAAATAATGATGGGAAATCCCACAAAGATGGAAAGTTCCAAGTCAATAAGCACCAGAAGTAAGAGGATGTAACACTATACACAGAACTAAATATATCTGCGAAACTATAAACAGAACGAAGCAACAGAATAATACAAAGGGTCCAAGCCGCGACCGTTGTCTCACCTTACGTATACCAATTATACCAGCAACCACACCCTGTCGTAACAACACAACAATCAACAGATGTCACAACATTTACAACATTCAAAAAGTGTTTAACCCCATATCCATCCAACAATAAGACCAAGACTGGTAATAAGCCCACCCATATCTTTTGTGATCCAGTAGAATTACAAACAAATACTATTTTGTCTTGTAACAAGCCAATCCTCGACACTAGGTCAGAGGTCATATTTTAGTCCCTTGGCTTATTGAAGGATGAATATGGCACTGTTCATCGCTGAATGTAATTAGATCATGTTTTTTTTTATCAAACAATGTATTCAAAATATTCATAGATGATGATTCCAAACTGCTGAAATTCAAAAATTAAAGTGCAGATCTATGTGACCATCAAATCACAATGCATATGAAATTTATCAGCAAAACTTCAATGTGATACACTAATATGTTCTCTTTTCATTCAATTCAAAAGAAAATGAGATAGATTATTAACAGAATCAAATGACAACAATATCTAAATCACACAGAGCTTTTTATCCTAGACAAAACAAAACTACACAAAATTTTCTACAAATCAAAATTAGCAATTGAGGACATTGAAAAATCACAAAACACAATAAAAAGTGATTATATATACACACACACACGCAGAATGATACAGATCAAGTTCCTCGTCCTACCTGGGTGTTTCCTGATGCAGCAGTGACAGGCCGACTTTCATCTCCTGGAATTTGCATATTTTCACGTGCAAATTTCCTGGTTGCTGTGGCAATGAGGCCATCTGTCCACTCAAAAGTGTTTGGGTCAGTCTCTCCATAGAGCTCGCCTAACTTGACACACTTAGGGTTGATGGTAAAAACCTCTACATGGCCTTTCTTAGCTCGGTTATGCTACAAATTCAGGTCAGAGCAATTAGAAATGATAACAAATTACAATAATTTAAAGATAAGACATCAAATGTCTTCAACACAAATCGCTGAATGAATCACTTTCTGACTGATTGGTTCAATTTTTACATTATTTAACTGACTGAAAATCCATTACACATATCTGTTAAACCAAGTAAAAAACATACTCCTGATACTGATTAAAGCTTCCTTGTATATTTGTTTACAGATATAATTTCTGGATCAACATGCATTTGTTATCATACCTGGAACATGCTCTGTTTGCGACTCGTCGCATCTGACTGGTTTTCTTGCAAGGAGATGGTTGGTAGAAGGATAAGAGCTTTCTGTAACAGGTTACGCACAGTCGTCTTTCCCCCGCCAGTGGGGCCGACCAACATGACACCGTGACGCACTAGGATCTGATTGTATAGCTGTTTGATCTTTTCTACCTGGCTTGGCCAGTGAAGGAGACTCTGGTCACGGATTGCCATATTGATGGCTCGCTGTAAACATAAACGTTTTATCAATAAACAATTGTGAGGATGATAGTTTGGATCACCAATTCAATTGTATTTCATGAGATAAAATGAATACTAGAAGATGTCTGTGTGATATAATTCCTTCTGTTCCTATGGAAATATGAACCAATCTTGTTCAGGGACCTCTATATTGCAAATATTACAAAATCTGACCTTTGACCCTTTTATCTTGACTTATGACCACTTTAGTATGATCAGGTGCAGAACTTGATGTAATGATACTATGATGTAAAAATGAAGCAAAATCTGTGCAGACGTTCTCAATGTGATGTTGATTCAGAACACGGTGGGATAGGACAGAATGGTAACACTGTAAAATAGTAGGTGCAAAATGTTGTGATGATATGCTAAAAAAAACATATCCTGTTTGAATTCCCTAGTTCTGTTTTTTTCTATCAGCTATCAGGACACTTATCACCAAGGTATTAGATGTTTGGGTATATCTTATCTTCTACTGAATCCTACCTCAATGATACCATGATCAGGATCAGGTGGAATTATGCTGGGGAACAGATCATCTAGGATTCGTTCAAACAGAGGAACGTCTTCAGCCAGGAATTTGGGAAGATTGGCATCACGTAGGGAATGAATGAGGATGTGAGATTCATCCCTCTCATTCAGAGTCTGGATCTCATTGTCACCACTGTAAACAAACCAGTAGTACAATGTAACTATAGAAATATATTGCTGAGGAATAAAAGATCATTGCAGTGCCAGTAATTTTTTGGTAAAAAGAAAAAGTGAATCCAAATGATGAACAAGATTAATTTTGTATCTACTTGTCAGTGATGGTTTAATGCAATGGGGATTTTTTTCCTTTTTGAATAAAACAAGAGTGAAACGAATATCCAAAGAGAAACAGTAGAAAATATAGGTCACAGTGACCTAAATTTTCATTTCAACTAACTAAAAACATAGTGTAACAGAGTATCCAAAGACAAACAGTAGAAAATATAGGTCACAGTGTGTCCTGGTAGTGACTTTCACAAGGAGCTAAACAGATAGTATGATGGAGAATCCATGAATGGCATGTATTAAATATAGGTCACAGTGACCTTACCTGTATTCTCAGCTCACACATTCAAAGCTGAGCTACTTACACATGATGAGCTTGGTGTTTGCGATGCCCCGCCATGACAAGGACCGATTTGATGGCCCTCATACCGAAGTCATAATGATCCTGTTGGGAAAGCTGACGACTTGCCAACTGGTAGAGATTTACAATTTTCCGTGACAACAGTGCTGCCGACATGAATCCCTCAGAGAACAACATGATCTCAGCTATCATCGCATAATCAGGAACCATCATTGCCACAGAGCGGAACAAGGATTTCAGATTATCAGGAAGCTCCACACGACCCAGGTACCTACAACATTTACAGAATCCATATTTGATGGAGAGGAAATACAAACTTGAAAATATTTTAATTTTTTACATATATTTTCTTGACTTTCAATATGCTTATAAAATTTATCTGATAAATATTGTTGTAATTATTACTGAAATCTTAACGCATTCAAATCACATAATTCCATACAGAAAAGACAATGTTTGTCAATATATGTATATGCCATTTAACATTTGTAAGATATTTTTACTGACTATCATTATCTATGAATTATACCTGACTAATACAAAACACTTACGTAGGGTTCATGGTGATGAAATAGCCACACGTCATATTGAGTTTGATTTCCTTCCCATCAAACATAAACCTCATAAGTTGGGAGTCTTTTGCCGACTTGATCGAGAGGATTTGTTGAGCAACCACAGACAACACCTCCACATCAATACGGTTAAACTCATCAAAGCAGCACCAGCTTCCAGACTGAGCGATCCCAGAGAAAAACTTTCCAAGAGTTTTATAATCCAGACCCTCGGAGCAGTTGAAAACCACACACTGTTTCCCCACAGCCTGTGAGAATGAAGATAGCATAGCTATAGCTATAGATATAGATCTTGATGTAAATTTAAAGAAAATAATCATTTGTCAAAACTTAAGGGGACAATTTCCCTCAATCTGGTGGAGGAATGAGGCTATTGTCATCTTATTCTGGGATAAAAACATGGGGAAATCAGTTTTATAAGAAAATTGCAAATTTTGGGAATCTTAATATACCGTATATTTTATCAACCTTACACTGTCCCTAGAAGAAAACTTTACTTAACGACTATAAACATAAACAAGGAATTTTCCCAAATATTTTTTCCCTTCTATTTTACATACAAAATGACATGGAATATTAAAATTAGACAACCTTTGTATATCTTCTAGATCTATATATTTTTACTACTACTTATCAGATTGGTATCACAATAGAGTTCCTGAGGTTTGCTGACCTTCGCTAAATCCTTGACGGTCTCTGTCTTGCCTGTCCCTGCAGGTCCAGCTGGAGACCCACCTAGATGTAGGTGGAGAGCACCAGTCAGTGTGAGATAGCACCTGTCAGTGAGAGGTGTGATGACAAGACGAGAAGAGCAGCCTAGATACTCATATCCATACTGGAAGGAAGCATTAGACTGCATCACCAGGCAGTTGTTTCTTTGTTCATCCCACTCATATCGTAGCTGTCTGTAATGTTAGATAAAAAGTAGGTGTGATACAGTTACATGTTTCTGATTCTATTTCTCAAAGCGACCGACCAGTATAAGATTCTATTTCTCTCATTCATACTGCAACTGTCTTTAGGAAAGGGGAATGTAATACACTTAAAAGTACAAGTATTAACACAACAGAAAAATGTTAGAAGTGTAATATTCCATTCACTTCACTCACACTACAGTTTTCAGGATATTATCATATGGTTACAAGTAGAAGGTTCTATTCCTGCTAATTGAATTGCTGTTTTCTGTAAATAAGTATTATAATTACAAGGATAAGATGGTATAGTTTCCATTCTGTACAGTAACCGTCTGTAATGTAGGATAAAGCAAGTCAGATATATTTACAAGTTTAAGATTCTATTTCTCCTACTCTCTATGCAGTGACTAATAAGTCAATATGATATAACTATCAGTGTAATATGCTATTCCTTCTATTTATATTGCAACTTTTGGTAAAAAAATATCATGTAATCACAAGTACAAGATTCTGTTTACGCCAATCACAGATGACTTTACCCTTACAGCATTGATAAAGTTGTTGCAGTCATTTCTAACTGGCCTTGCAGAATATGGCACCACTTATGGTAAATATACCTGTTCCAATCAAAGTCATCCTTGCGTGTGATTCTGTCGTCAATCATCATGATGACGATATCACGGTTGTGGACATTGATAGTGAGCAGGGCTTCTATGCTTGACCGCTGGTGATACTTGATGTCACTGGACACAAGACTAGCCAGACAGTTAAGGGAGTCCACCATATTGTCCTTAACCTGAACCAGGGCATCAATTGGCAATGTCTGATCAAAACATCGCACCACATCTTTGTTGAACTGGATCTGGGCCTAGTAAAAACAAAAATGTAAAATTTGCATGCAGTTTTTCCAAAAAAAGGACAAAAATCTCTCACAAAATTTCTTTTTTTATTGATTAAAAAGACCCCCATCAACCGTAGAAATGCGAAAAAATAAATAAGCAGGTAAAAAACTTTTTAAGCTAATAGTTTTTGAATAAATTAAAGTTTGAAGAAATGTTTATAAGTTAAAAATGCCTTAGTGAAAAAGTACATACCACAGTGATAACTACTTGTCCTGGGTGACGAAGAACCCACTCCTTGAGTTCTGTTCCTGTCCATCCAGCCAAACCTTCCTTCAAATGTCTATAAAACAAAAAAGCCCAGTCACAAAACGTGTAATAACCAATTCATCAGTTGTTGCTATGGAAGTCAAAGAGCATTCATCAATTTCAGATATTACATCAAATCATCATTAGAAAATCATAATGAAATAAGTAACCTTGAGTGAAATAGATGTCCTTTCTCAACCTACTTGTATGATTAGAAGATTTCTCTCGAGGGAGAAAACAGAAATGGAAATTTTGCAATTCAAACAGTTACTGTCCAAAACAAAGCAAACTTTCTCAAGAAAATGAAAGTAAAAGTTGAATTCATTGGTTACTTCCAAACAAACTATAAATGTGGGAGTTTAGAAAGACTTCGGTGTATATACATTTGGTCTGTTTTGGCATTACAACAAGGGATAAAGAGATACCTACCTTTTCACTGTTTCAAACATTCCTGCCTCGACACCCAGCAACCATTGTTCTACAACACCTCGTACCCTCAAGTTCCTATCCAAATAAAAATCATAGTAATGAAATTCTGCAAAGTCAATGTCTTTTTGGATAATTATTTTGTTTTCCAGATAAACCTCTGTAATAGGTTCTAAACATACACTGAACAGGGTAGGAAAAAAAGAAGGATTTTCAGCCTAGATTAAAACTAAAGATGTCTGCCTTGTTTTGAAATTACACCTTAGTTATAAAAATGTTTTTTCCAAAATGGTCGTACGTGAAAACTCATCAATGTATCATTTATAGCATTATATACTTCAATAATTTCAAACTAACAACAAATTTGATAAATCATTTGACCTTCAACAAGAGATCCCAGAGGGATCTTGGCGCCCACCATTTGAGGATCTGATTTCAGTTCTTGAAGATTTGTTTATTTTTTTTGTTTGTTACAGGTGTTGTAAATGTTCATGAACTGGTCCTCATTGAATGTTTATCAATGATGGCACAAGATATTTTTATTAAGCACCTATTAGCAAGTATCATTTGAAAAAGATCCCAAAGTATTATTAGATAGCAGTCAGTTACAGGTGGATAATGGACAATATGCTTGTGCTGTATTACTGTCGACATCCAAGATGGCTGCCTGTGGGCCACCTTGATTTCAAATCTGTCCAAAAAAGGTACAATGCACAACTATGGACCAAGGGAAACCAATATCTATGAAATATCAGAAGGATCCATCCAGTACTTCCTCAGATATAGCAGTAACAAGATTTTACTCTCAAAATCCAAGATGGCTGCCTGTCAGCCATCTTGTATTCGGATCAGTCCAAAAAGGTACAATGCACAACTTGAAACCAAAGGGAACCTGTATATGAAATTTGAGAAAGATCCATCCAGTACTTTCCAAGAAATAACGGTAACAAACTTTTACTTCCAAAATCCAAGATGGCCACCTGTCGGGTACAATGCATGCATATGAAATTTGAGAAAGATCAGTACTTTCTCAGAAAAAAGGTACAATGCACAACAAGGGACCAAGAGGAAACTGCATATGAAATTTGAGAAAGATCCATCCAGTACTTTCTCAGAAATAGCAGTAACAAACTTTTACTTCCAAAATCCAAGAGGACCAACTGTATATGAAATTTGAGAAAGATCCATCGAAATAACGCAAACATCTTCCAAAATCCAAGATGGCCATTCGATCTTGATCAATCCAAAAAAGGTACAATGCACAAATAGGGACAAAGGGGAACCTGCATATGAAATTTGAGAAAGATCCATCCAGTACTTTCTCAGAAATAGCGGTAACAAACGTTTACTTCCAAAATCCAAGATGGCCACATGTCGGCCATCTTGAATTCAAATCAATCCAAAAAAGGTACAATGCATAACTAGGGAGCAAGGGGAACCTGCATATGAAATTTGAGAAAGATCCATCCAGTACTTTTCCAGAAATAGCGGTAACAAGAATTGTTTACGGACGGACGACGGACGACGGACCACGGACGCAGGGTGATTTGAATACCCCACCATCTGATGATGGTGGGCTAAAAGCATTATTCTTTAACACATTGTGTAAAGTAAAATACACTCTTGCTCAATCTTGAGCTACAGTCTAAAATATTGTCAATCGGGAAGACCCTGGTAGGTTTTAACTAATTATTGTCTAGTATCGTGACTTACAGTCTAAAAAGTTGGCATGCAGAAGATCATGGTAGGTCTTAACATTGTAAATATCGTAAGATCTAGCCACAGTGAACACTTAAACAAAAACAAGGTGCGTAAGGAAACACAGAAATGAACAAAACACAACAAAATAAAATTTCTCGTTTCCATATAATGTTCAAGTTGAGAAACTTGGATTCCTTAAACAACCTTGAAATGAAGAAACTTTAAAGAAAGTCAGAAAATGTATTAACGTTTAACCTTCCACGATCAGTGATCACAACAAATTAAACAAAATGATAATCAAGCATAGATGAAATTCAAAACAAAATACAGGTGATATATCACCAGTGCAGACTTACCATCGCCTGTTGTAAACAATGTGACATGATCAGGATTTATGAGTATACTAATGAGACACTTGTAAAGCATTGTATAAAAATTATGGAAATCAGTATTTTTCTTAAATTGACTTAATTGTTTTTGTTGTTGTTGTGGACTGGCTGTTGCTCCAGTTGCTTCTGTAGAAATAAGTAACTTTTCCAAATAGTAGATGTAATGTAAATAAAGTAACTATACAGATGGCTGTCTATATAGATGGCTGTGTATATAGAAAGCTGTCTATACAGATGGCTGCATATATAGATGACAGTTTTTATAGATGGCTGTCTATATAGATGGTTGTCTATACAGATGGCGGTCTATATATATGGTTGTCTATATAGATGGCTGTATATATAGATGGTTGTCAATACAGATGGCTGTCTATATAGATGGCTGTCTATAAAGATGGCTGTCTATATAGATGGCTGTATATATAGATGGTTGTCAATACAGATGGCTGTCTATATAGACGGCTGTCTATAAAGATGGCTGTCTATATAGATGACTGTATATATAGATGGCTGTATCTATAGATGGCTATCTATACAGATGGCTGTCTATACAGATGGCTGGCTGTCTATATAGATGGCTGTCTATATATATATATGGTTGTCTTTACAGATGGCTGTCTATACAGATGGCTGTCTATATAGTGAAAATGTTGGAAAGCTGCCTACATATAGAACATGCTGAGCTGGATACTATTAGAAAACAACACAAACTTTTCTGGGTGAAATGTTTGACAAAAACGCATGACAAATGACAGATGTCATGTAATGAGCTTCTCTCACTTAACTGCTCTGACCAATCATGATAAAATGTCATGTTCATACTGTACCTTGGCATGTTGACGCTCTCTCCCTCTGCTGACGTCATGGACTTCACGATGGCTGCTTGGCGTGGCATGGACTTGATATTCAGGGATTTGATATTTCCAAAACATTTTCCAAGATGAGGCTAAAATAATCATATTTACTTTTCAATTTGGAAACAAATTATACATAAACATCATCAAATTTTATAAAAACAAATGTCAAAATACAAAATATCCCTTTCTCCTTCAAATGACAGATAACAACAAAAATCATGAATTATCAAATTCAGGATCATCCCTGGCCATTGTGATGATAGAAAAACAACATCAGTCTTGACTGAAATCCTGAGTTGTTTCAGAATGTCTGGATATATATCAGAACTACCTACCTGTACAGTGTTACACATCATACTTACCTACCTGTACAGTGTTGTATATCAGAACTACCTACCTGTACAGCATTAGGGTCCTTTGACTGGGCCATGATATCCAGGAGCTCATCGTTACTCAGGAAGTAGAATCGTGGGAACAGCAGACGCTTGGTCTCTAAGTAGTCCTGTATACATGAAAGAATACATTTGTATATCAAAACATTATACAAGCTACAACAACTTTGTTTTGATTATTTCACTTCCTACAGACATACAAATAAACAACCAAAATAAACACAAAGAATAAAGAATATTATTTTCATCTTTTTGATATCTAATTGACATCTGATTGATATTATGAAATTTAATAGTGAAATGAAACAAGGACGAGCAAAAACCACATAATTGTTAGTAAAGGCTTGACAGCAATCTGGACAAGACAAAATCAGATATCAGTTTTTTATAGTTGTGTACAAGGAACTACTGTTAACATGTTATGAAACTACTACTGTTCAATAATTATGATGACAGAGGAGGTTGAATTATAAAAATCTTGCCTCAAGACTCTTTTGTATTTTTTCCAATGTTCCATTCCCAGTTTGCAGAGTCTCCAGGGTTCCAGAGGCGAGGGCAGATTTGAGGGCGTTAGGGCGGTCCTCCACACGACGCATGATGTCTTTCCATGCCTTGTCTACCCCAGTAAACATCTTGTGTTCGGGTCCAAGTTGTCTGTCAAATAAAATCACCTCAAAATACAGACATCAATTGAAATCAGACATCAGTAGTATAAAGTAATAGCACCTGTTCTGGAGCTTGTGGATATTGAAAAAAATTTTGTAATTTTTGTTTTAACAGATTGGTAACCTTTACCTCTGGATATCAGGAGTACTGAATATCTGTTCAAGGTACAGCCAGTTTCTCTGGAATCTCATCCACTCTTCCAATGTCCGAGCAAAGGCTTGCAGTTTCCTCTCCCACTCTTCCACTTGGTTCTATAAATACAAATCACCACATCCTTGTTGAAATTGATGACCATACGAGACCCAAAGGGCCTGTAATGCTCACATGGGAAATCAACCTCACAGCCATGACATTAAAAAATTGGCCAATATGAAATCTGTGTAAATAAATTTGATAAGAAGCAACCCAGCAATATATCAAACAACCCAGCAATATATCAAACAACCCAGCAATATATCAAACAACCCAGCAATATATCAAACAACCCAGCAATATATCAAACAACCCAGCAATATATCAAATTAATTCTTTGTTGTGAGGTTATAGATTATATTTCTTACACAACCATGCAAAAACTATCAAGGTCATTCATTTGAACCAAGTCAATGGTTCTTCATCCCAACATGCAACAGACCTGATATCATGATCCTGGGTCACTTGGTAATTAAGGAATGCTTAAATACAACAAAATTTATACCTATCAAAAATGTGTGCTTCTTATCATCAGACAAGTTGGCTTGGTGAGATAAGATTTAGCTCTGTATGGACAAGGCAAATGAACAGACATCTGTAACATCATGTAATGCTTACAGCATTACAAGATAAAATTTATGGCTTCAACCTAAAACTTTCACACTCATTTATTGCATCCCACGGCGATTAACCCTACCTTGATTGGTGCCACGTATCTTGATCCACTGATGGTTCCTATGGTTACCTGACTCTCCTCTAGTTGAGCCAGAATGTCGTCTGCTCCTCCGATAATGAAGGTGTCTCGACCAGCATGAGCCACTAGTCTGAAGTCCATGCTCTGCCACAGGTCAATGATCTGTCAAACACAAGAAAAAGAGAGTGACATTATGGAACATTGATCTATCACAAGTCCTTTTCATTGGCAACTTTAATATCATAAAGAATATTTACAACAAGCTTTGGGTACTGAAAAAATACCAAGCAAGAAATTGTCTTGTGAATTATTTGTGACATTTCAACAGATTATCAGATCTAAAATCTAGTGATTGTAGGTGATAAAATTATGGGATATAGACAAAATGACGCCTGACAGATGTGGACCAACTAATGAGTACAAACCTGAACAGTGCTTTCTGATGGTAGCAGCTAGGACTAATAATATACTCTGGTTGAAGACATTTTTTGTACAGAATTATCTTACATAAGTACATGAACAATCAGCCAAAATGTTAAACACAGTGTAGCCTAGTAAGAGACTCTGTCCCTTTTCAAAGATGTTAATATTTTCTCACCTTCTGCAGCATGTTTTCCAATGTGGCCTCATTACTAGCTCTAGTGGAGATTTCCTGAATCTTCTCCTTGTGTTTGAAGATCTGTAAATGATATGTCACAAAGAAATTACTAAAAAATACATATTCCTTTGGAAGAAGGAAATTTTCCTCCAGATTATTTTTCATCACACACGACAAAGTAAATTCGATAACAGAACTGCACCAATATGACTTGTGCGAAAGATTTCCGATACTGGATATGTACAGTTTTTACTGTACATGGTGTGGTAAACAATTAATTACTTACATTCATTTCTAGCAGGTTGCCTAAAGTGAATGCTTTGTCTTTGGCAATGGATTTCTGAATGAGTCGTTCGATGTTCTCCCAGTGGCGTCGCCGTAGTGATGGGTTCCTAAGACTAGTGATCACAGGCATTCCCTGTTTGAAGTCTAACACCTTCTCCTTGAGTCTAGGCACTACCTCATTGTGTGGTAGACCTTTATCCAACATATACACTGTCTGTGTAAACCGGTTCACGTTCTTCTGTAGGGTTTGAACGTTCAGACTATCAAACACTGTTGCCGTCCATTCTTCCACTAGTTTTGTCCATTCCTCCTGGGACTGCCAGAGGATTCGACGAAGCATGATATCATGTTCCAGTTCATTGAGCTCTGACTGGATTTCCTGGGCACTCTTGTTGTCACGTTTCTCAATCATCAGGTATTCCCTGTCAAAAAAATCCAAACTTAAAATCTGATAATAATAATATAAACTTTATTTATTTTTACAACAATTGCGAAACAAGTTATGTCAACTTATACTAATCACTCTTGTTGGCCCGGATGTTTTATCCCCCACAAGACCCCTTACCTTTTCATGTCCGTTCCGGGAATCGAACCCCGGTCAGCTAGGTGAAAGGTGAGTGCGTTACTACTGTGCTATCCGACCACCCTCTCTGATAGATTTACTAAATTCTTTACCATGTTTTGTCACAAAGACAGGTGGATGAACAAGAGAGGACAGTCGGATGAACTGACTCTTCAAAGTATCATTACCAACAATCAGCACTGGAGGATACCAATGAAATTTTATGTGATTTTTCCATTAAAAACTATTTTTTGCTTTCTGTAACCTAGTTCCTTTGAAATATATCTATGTTTTGATACAAGTTTACAAGCCTGCACTTATTTTGTTCTTGATCCAGCAAGGTCCAGGGTGACAAAAATAATTCATACACATATTGTGTATCTCTGTTGCACTTCTACACAAAGCATAAGTGATCTTACTCAATTTCCACATAAATGCCCTTCCTGCTGGTGGTCAGTGAGCTCCCAAACCTCTCCTGGTAGGCAGCATAGCTTCGTGCCTTGATGGATAGTTCCTGGACACCTTCCTGGAGGTCACGGATTGTCTCTAGAGCAGTTACGCTCATAGTGTCCATGTGTAGGAGATCTGGGTCCTGGATCCGATTCTTGAGATCCATGATCTTGGTCCGAATACTAAAGATGAGGTTGTCCAGGTCTCTACTAAACTTACGAATGTTTTCATCTTTTTTGGCTTCACTGTACAGCACTGTTGACTGGAAGAATAAATCAATATTGTATTGATGAAAGTTTCCTAAAGAAATTGTCATTTCAGACATCTTGTTTCAAAAATAAAGTTTTACTTGAAAGCAAAGTCATTTCTGGCGGCACATCTCGATTTTGTACTGACCATTGACATAAATTTTTAAAAGATTCATTGTAAACCGAGTGAATTGCATAGCTAGACAATGTTTCTCTATGGATGTGTGTCTGTATGGCCGAACAGCCGAACAAGTTGATTCCAGTATACCTCCCCCCCGTCCCCCCTAACAATGAAGGCTTCGTCAATCCAAATGTTATATTTTCTATCAATATATATGTATACCAGTATGATTAATACAATATTCAGAAATAGAAACTTTCGTAAGTGAGAGATATCAACCATATAACAGATACAGAATACGTAAACCCTCCTGATATGAGCCTTCATTAAAAACTACTTCAATAAGCCTAACCATTTACCAGTACCACTTCAATAAGCCTAACCATTTACCAGTACCACTTCAATAAGCCTAACCATTTACCAGTACTACTTCAATAAGCCTAACCATTTACCAGTACCACTTCAATAAGCCTAACCATTTACCAGTACTTCAATAAGCCTGCAATAAGCCTACCACCATTTACCATTTACCAGTACCACTTCAATAAGCCTAACCATTTACCGTTTACATATTTGCTGACACAACGAATACTAATGATCCATTCTTACAAAACTAAACACATAATTATTTTTCTACTTGCTTTATAACATATCATTTGCTTTGAATTTACCTTTAAATGCCTGAAACTTGGTCCTAAGAACTGATACAGTGCATAATCTTCAGGATCAATTTTCACAGAAAATTCCTTCGCTATAGTAAACATCTTGTTCACAATGAAGAACTCCTTATCAAGGGCAGGTAATTCTGTAGCCATCTTCCCCAGAAACGACAGATGTTCCACAAAGTCTTCCACCGAGGTTGGATAATGTTCAAGTTTCTTGGATGCTCCCTGGGAAAGTATATATCAGAAGTGTAAACCAAAAACTTTCTGACGAAGCAACCTAAGAAAATGGAGTTTACCCAAAATTCTATCTTTTTAAGAAATCTCGAACAATGAAAATAAAATCACAAATTTACATGTATTCCAGGTTCTGTTAAGGTGAGCTTTAAGAAAATCAGAAAACACTATGTGTGTTGGCCAATCAGATGCTTAGGCAGACATTTCAAATTATCATGGATCATGTGATGACTTCTTAACCAACTTAATATTCTCTTGATGTCTAAACACAGCAGAAATACACTTTGAAATATTGGTCACTTAATTCAGTGAAAACAGATATTTACAGTTGTTTACCTACATTTTCAACCTCAGAAATAAGATTTCCCTACAAACTTTATTTATTCATGGTAAAAATAGCTAAAACTATACATTTTTATCACATTACTCAGTAATTCTGATTTAGCTTACAAACAAGAAACATTGCATGGTCAGTAAATATGTACTTCCCATCCATAATTTAATAGATTCAAGCAGAAGTTATCATAACATGCCTTAATGATTGTGAGGAGGTCTTCATTGCGTTTGTTGGCTATGAGTGGAAGCTGTTTGTGAGAGTCTGACACAATTTCTTCACAGTAAGGGAGACAACTTTCCCTGAAGCGTTTACTCTGCACTTGAATCATAGATACCCTTCTCACAGTTGTCATCTTCTTCATTTGGTGGATCTATAAAAACAAGACAAATTAGAACCATATTAAGAAAGCAGCTAACACATGTCTGTGTCTGTTGACTGTGTATCTACATCACAAATATGTAACTTTCATCAACCATGTATATTTCAAAGCTAGGAGACCTTGACCTTTAATGTCTTTATTGAATGCTTACAGCTGACCTTTAATTTATCAGAATTATTTTTTATGTGACTTTTTAACAATTTTATCTGTAAGAGGATAGATATTTTATCTTTCCTTGAAATTTTTTTTTACATATTGAAGGAAACTGTGACCTTGAAAAAGAAGACAACTTTAATCTATTGTAAAAGTGGATTAAATAATCGCTAATTTCATCAACTATGGCTACGACTTCAGTCTACAAATATTTTGGTGTTTATTAAATAAACTCTGATCTGACCTTAATGTTGTATTTAAATTACTGAATGAAATAGAACTATAATGTTTTGTATGCTACCGAGTGACCTTGACCTACCATGTGTACTACATTAATGAATGACCTTGACCTACCATTTCTGTGTATGTGGAGAGGACATGATGAAACTCCTCTGTTGACCATTCCCGTCTGGCCATCGACTCCATGACATTCAGGATTCTAGCTTTGTCCACCATTACACAGAAGTGATCAAAGTTCTGAGAAAAAGTTATAGTTTTGAATTGCAATATGGGTCAACAATTGGTATCAAATAAAAGTTATTTTCTCATTTTAAATTCTGATATAAAAATATCTTTTTCACACAGAACTTTTCTTTAAGAGTATGTTATTCAGTAAAACAAGTGTCTTAAAAACATGAAGAATTAAAAATGTAAAATTCAGGTAATACGTTAACTTAGGTAATCAAACCCCAGTCATTTTAGAATAATTGTTATGTAGGTGAACAACTACGTGAGATAAGGACTATTTATCATAATTTCTTGTCTAATATCTCCTTCATTACAATGACATGGAACCTAAATGACGTGTTCCACAGGAAAACATCTGTTTTCTGATCCCATAGAATGAAAATCCTTAACATTTCATTACAGATATTAATCAGAAGAAGGAATAGATTATTATAAGGACTCATTGTTCTCATAGTGTTTCATCCACAATCTAGGACTAACCTTGATGTGAGGTCACAAGAGAAGACAAAGGATGGGTGATGAAATTTTTTTATCTAATTTTTTATCACTTCACTTTGCAAAACATAAAGCTTTTGACTTACTGTAGAGTACTGTTTCACAAGCTCCATCTCCATTGTCATATAGGAGTCCAGCTCTGCCAATAAACCTTGATATTCTGGGTCATCACCAAACACAAACTCAAGGTCAGGCCAAGGTCGCATCATTTCCTTACGTTCCAGTTCCTCTTCATCGTCAAAGTTTAGACGTAAATCATGTTTAGGTGGGGAGTAGAAAACAGCAAGCTTTGGCTCCCGTAACATTGACACCACAGCACCTAACACAACAACATCAGAAGAGTTAATCATCCATAAATAAGATCTTCATCTAAAATCAATTCATTAAAAATCAATTAATTAAAAATCAATTAATCAATTCATTAAAAATCAATTCATCTAAAATCAATTCATTAAAAATCAATTAATTAAAAATCAATTAATCAATTCATTAAAAATCAATTCATTAAAAATCAATTAATTAAAAATCAATTAATCAATTCATTAAAAATCAATTCATTAAAAATCAATTCATTAAAAATCAATTAATCAATTCATTAAAAATCAATTCATTAAAAATCAATTCATTAAAAATCAATTAATCAATTCATTAAAAATCAATTAATCAATTCATTAAAAATCAATTAACCAATTCATTAAAAATCAATTAATCAATTCATTAAAAATCAATTCATTAAAAATCAATTAACCAATTCATTAAAATTGATTTAAAGTTAAACTCATTTCAAACTAATGTCCCAAGAAGAATGTAAGAAAATTTCTGATTTCTCAGTGTATTTGACATAACTAATCTTTTACCTTTCACACAATTTCATCTTATCCTGACTGATAAGTTTTGTAAATGTTGATTATTTATAGTTTTTGTACATTGCTGTTCCCTAATTGGTAAACAGTTTGATTGGCTAGGTAGGACAGAATTAGGGTTAAGGATTAGGATTTATTGACTTGTATCTGGTAATTTACATGCGTACCTACATTTTACCTACAATTGGGGGTAACTTTTGATTCATAGTTTCATTCAGGAGACTTAATAACAGACACCTTAAATATTCTTATCAAAGTAACACATACAAACTACTATATATATTACTGTGGATTCATCCATTTTTGTGGGTGATTTATTTTCAATGATTTCAATGGTACTCTAAAATTTATGAACACCTATGTCTCTAGACTGCTAAAATCAGTATAAGAACATTCACTGAGCAATATTAATCCACAAAATCAAATGTCCACATAAAGTTGTATTTTCTAAAAACCAGAAAAATCATACCCAACTAAAAGATATAGTTTTACAGTATCTATACTTACCAACAGTGCTCTCAAACCCTGAGATGACATCTCTGATGCCAAACTTGAACTCATTCTCATTGGGTGACAGACTGACAAATGACCTAGACATTTCTGACTTCTCTCTGCAGATAAATGTGTATAATGGCAAATAAGTGGGACTTAAACAAAACAGATGATTAGTAACCCGGGAAAGTCTTTCAAGAATATGTCGGCGTAATTTAACAGGGTGGTTATAAAGAAAAAACTTACGGGGATTTAATGGGAAAATAATGAGGTATATTTACAGGAATATATCAGTACAATCTTATGGGGAATATTTTTCAATCTTAATGAGTGAATATAGAGTATTAATTTTTATGGGGATATCTCAACATAATCTTATGGAGAAAATGTGGAGTAATGTTGTTGGAATATCTTGATATGCCTACGGGGAAGACATTCAGTATGGGAAACATATTGGAGGAGTGATTTTACATAGAAATATAAGGGCAATCTTATGGGGAATATTGGCATAACTTTATGGACTGGTCATGGAGTGTTTAATCTTATAGGGATATCTCACTATGAGGAAATTCTGAACAGATTTTATGGGGACCTACTTTTTCTCCTCATCCTGGTAGGCATAAGCAAATCGGTTTCTGCTCTCGTTATCTTCATCATACTCTTCCTCGGATGTGTCTTCTTCCTCACCACTTTCACTGGTGTCATCACCATCTTAATTAAAAACGAGAGATCCATCAGCCTTAATATTCACCACTATTACTGGTATTACTCTGGATAGGTCTTACAGTTCAGACGACTGTTGCCTGACACAACTGGACCTCTCAAGATTTATTCAGATGAACAAGTCTGTCCATGTATTATGATATGCACTCACCTGACTCGTTTTCCTGGTCAGTTGTAAATTTGACAGATTTTTTCTGTGTGATGTCTATTTTGCCATCAAGTCTGACACGAGAAGAAGTGTTGGACCTTATAGATGCGCGTTCCACTTTGGAGGATAGATGTGATGAGGACAGAGGTGCTGTCACTCCTGGCACATTCAGCATCAGTTGCAGACTGAAAACACATGCTGTCACCTCCTCCACCTCATCACGATGCTGAATCTCACGCAGAATCTACCAAAACATTTTTTTAATTGAGATCAATGATAAGATGTTTTTAAAGGCAGATGAACAGAAATATGAGATCAACACATAGCGTTCCTTTCATCTTCTATTTCCATCAAAAAATTCTTAACATTTTAAATCTTCCAATTGATAAATAAATTCAAAACATCAGAACTATTTGACAATTTATGATACTAATCCTCAGTTAGGTATTTAGACATTTAAAGTATATATTAGTTAAAGCTTTATTTTTCATTTCTAAGTTTTTGGAATTGGTCAGCATTAAACACACAACCAGATCACGCCAAGTTATCAGTGTCGTCCCCAACAATGTTCTGGACTGATTGACTTCCCTAATCTTGGCTAATGATAAAACAACTTCTTAAAAACGAAAAACAACAAGAAAGTTATCAGCACATTATTGTTGTTGTTATTGTGTTTTTCATGTTTTGTCAGACAACATCTCTGACGTAAACATTCCTACAAATTAAACCATACCTCATCAGCATCTGGCGGTCCTTCAAACAGCTCTGGCTCGTCAAAATCAAAATGTGGAATCAGGTATCCCTGTTGTGATTTTTGTTGTTTACGAGCGTAAGGGGGTATATTACTAGATGTACTGGCTGCAGAAATGGGCCTGAAAAATGATGATACAACATGATGAATCAGATGTTGAAGTATTGGCACAATAATGGAAAGAGTTTTAAAGTATTACCATACAGATAAGAAAGACTGCAATTTCCATTAAAATGATCCTCCACCTCTCTCCCCTTAAAAAAATACACAAAGCCCCGAAAACATTCAAAGATTTTTTTAAAAAAGAAAGCTGAATGACATACATATAAGATGTCTCTTAGATCCCTTTGTATTTGGATTTTACATGTCTTCAAAAAGAGTGTGATATTAACAATGTGGGGGTGGGGATGGGGGAGGTGGAGGTAATTATAACAATTATCAAGGACTGCAAGGTATAAGATATATTAATTATTTTCTTTTAAATAAGGATGTAATATGGGTTTCGACATATTTTTTGTAGCATAAAAATGTAAGACAGATCCAATATTTCAATAAAACTAAATACAAAATACAGTGTCACTACAAAATAACATTTAAAGATATTTTTATCTGCAATATCCCATCCAGGACATAGTTATTAAATCAAACATACCATACTAACAAAACATTTTATTTGAACAGATATCATTACACAATCACACAAATTAGTGGAGTTGAAACTCACAGTATTATACTTGCATGTTAAGTGTTAATATATGTGCTGTGTATAAAAAGGAACATGACTATTCCTTCTTTGCTGCACAGAATATTATGATCTTGAAAGTTTCTGAACATAATGGATCCAACCTCAAAGTCTCAACAGGACTTTTTTTACTTGAAATTAAATGATGACAAAACAATAAAAACATATTAAGTTGTATTAACTTCTTAACTTTGTGATCTACAAGTCAGGATACACGACAACTCCTCTTATTAGTGTGCAGTAATTTATACATATGCATAACGAAAATTATCTCGGAGTTGAAAACACTCTTTATTTACATATCTCCGGACAAGACAGTAAAGTACATCTAAGATTCTCCATAATTTTTTTTTTTCTTTCAAATTTTCACATTTTTTAATAGTTTAATCAATTTGTAATTTGTATACAGAATATATACTGATTTAACCATTAAACTATTTTAATGGACTGTTATAATCATTAATGAACTTACATTCAAATAAATCAATTAAAATCGTAATATATTTCAGAGTTATATGTTATTTGCTACAGTGCCTGCCTGACCTAAGTATTAATCAACTCAAACTGACTCTGTCAACACACAGTAAAAATTGTAATATATTCTACATCACTAATCTCGCTAGTCAAACCACACAGTTTGTTTTACGATGTGTAATTAACATAAAACAACAACAAAGTGAAAAAGGAAAACAACTAATAGCTTTGTGTAAACAAGTCCAAACTTATTGTATTTACTTTCGATCCCTCTGTCTTCTGAAATAGAATATAACGTCTTGACAAAAAAAAACAAAAAAAAACAAAAAAGCACCCAGGCAAATGGGGCCTTAAATTTTACACAAATTACACAGCCTAATTTATCAATTTAAAGAAAAATGGGAAGGTGGGCTCATTTCAGGAAGCCTTTGTAGGCATTTCCACTGTAACAAAGGTGACTGGGGCTATTACAGCACCTGGGCTTATAGTACATATAAACAAAGGAAAGACAAAACTTGCGTTAAATCATTTCTATACCATTCTGATCATATTCTAATTAACAGTACTGATAAGTGGTCTGATCCCTGTACATATTATTTCTATACAATTTCTGCAAAATCAGTTCATTAGAATATGTTTGGTGTTTAAGTACTTTTTGAACGTGACAAACAGGGGTCAGCATCACTCAGCTGTAGGTAAAAACAACAACAACAATCTCGTCATAAGCTATGATTAAATTACAAAGATATTAACAGTTTTTACCACTTTTCCAAATTGTAAGGGGGACAAAATTCCTTTCTATAAATAATGTTTGTTTCTCTGGTCTTAAGGAATACATGTATCAGGATATTTGGTGTGAAATATGATTAACATGTCATGAGAAGAAGTTTTAAAAACTTAACTGAAAGTTACCTCCTTAAATCCAATAGACACTTTGTCAAATGGGAGGTGTGGACATATCTAATATATAAACACCCTACAAGGACAGCATGATTTTATTAATATCACTTCATGCCTAACAAAATTTTGTATAGTTATAGGGAGAGCAAATTACAGCAGTTTCCCAGTTATTAATTTGTCTTGATGAACTGCTCGATGGTAACCATGACTTCCTGAGAAATAGGTTCTCTAACTTTCCAAAGGTAACATACATACCTAGAGAAATCCAGTCGACTCATTGTAGACAAAGTTTCTGTCTCATCATCATATTCAGAACCATGGTAGCTTCCCTACAAATCACAACATTCAAACTTTTACAATATGCTACAGCATATATATTGTAACATTTTTACTTTGTGTACAACATGTAAATATATTTCGTAAAATTTATACTTACTTCACCAGTACTTCATGCAAATCTGTTTACTGTACGAGATTTGCTTCAGAATAAATATGACACTGAACAAGAATAGAATGTACAGGAATTTACATGTGATCAATTGGTTGTTTCAATTTGAAATAAAACTTTATCTTTAGGTTTGCCTTTTATAAAAAGGAAACCTTATCAAGACCAGTTTTCTAACACACCACGTTCAACTACAGATGAAATAGTGTTTAATGTCACATTCCAATTATTAGACAAGATATGATATTAACAGTTGTTAAGTATTTTCAGTTTTCATAACCTAAAAGTAAATTTTCACATGTGTTTAATAGATTCTAATAGTCTGATGAAGAAATTTTATAATAAACAGTAAGTAATAATGAAATTTTTATTTTCTAACAGTAAGTTTCATTAAAACATTCAACCTGCTATACAGTTATTACAGGTTATTTATGGAATCATTTTAATATCACCTGTTCCCTTTATCAGCCCGAGATTGAGATATCAGTCCAAAGGCTGAAGGCATTAGAGCTAGGTCTGATTGAAGGCTGATACATTTGTGATATCAAAATTGCTATACTGTGTAATAATGTTTCTATTACCTATTATCTAGAACCCGAATGAAGCTTTATCATCCAAGACCAATATTTACTTATTGGCCTGGGACCGCCGAAAACAAAATTATTAACATGGGTTATGACATGATAACACAAACAGCATCTGTATCACTTAGGCAAAATACATGTATATATAACCAGAAACAATAGTGTTGATATCACATATGATATATATACATATACAACTATATACAAATGTATCAGTAAAAAGCATGTTGGTTAACCAGCCAGTATAAATTATCACACTCAGGATGGTGTTTAAGACCAGATAACATTCCAAAGTTCTAGGTTCCAAACTTATTTACATAAAGGTCGTAGAGGTCAAATATGATACTATCTATTTCATAAAAGAAAAAGAAAACTGCATGTTCAAATCTTCAAAAATATCTGAATGGGTCGGGATATTTTAAAATTGTGATGTGTAACTTATGTCTGACGCTGAAATTAACTTTATATTAAATTATTTGATGATTCAGTTTAAAAGAGACAAGGTAAATCAACAAGAAGGTTCTAACCAAGAACTACAAAAAATCTTCATCACAAAAATTTGGGGACACTTTAAGCAAAATAAAATTAAGGTTGGTCAATACTAAATTGTGTATTTACAAAATTTATTTACTAAGTTTCATTAAGAAATCAAATGATTGAGAAGAACTATGGAAATTTACAATATTTTGAAAATGTGAAGTAGATTTGAAAATTGATTAAGTAAGTAACTAGTTACCATAGTTACCTCAGCAGGCCAGTCTTGTATTTTTTATTGACACTTATGAGACGGATTACATAGGTACTGAATTTATAATTAATGTAACTTTTTGGATATGATAAATATCCTGGACAAAGGCTGTGACTTCTGTCAGAAAAAAAACAACTCAATATGAAAGGAGCAAATGGTTGATTTATGCAAGATATACACAATAAGTGTTAGAAACATGAAATATTAACTGTATTTAACTATAACACACATTATCTGCTGTTAAATTGGAGCACAAACCAAACATATCAAAGTTAATATAATCAACTGTATTATATAACAATAAAAGCCATGTAACACTCCGGGGTTACTGCCCCTGATTGGTGTACCGTTTTGATGGGTTTTGGGGGAACCTCATCCTCATCAGGCTCAGGACTGCTGCTTTTAGATGATGGAACATATGATGATGCCTGATACAGAAATTGACAGAGGGAAGGTCAAAGGTCAAAGTCAATGAGTGTGATAGGATCTTGTTATGACAACCAATGCAAATGGGAAGGGGACTAATCCAACACATTCCAGGAAGTGATTAAGTAAGAAGATACACTATCCATATCAGTTTTCTTCAACACTGCTGAAAAGGTTAACTATGATTACAATTAAAAGATTTAATGAAAATTATCAAAGATCGTCTATACCTGCAACTAATTTAAATATAAGCAAGTATATAAAAGATACACAAACCTTACAGATTATTTTATAATTATCAGATTAACTTTGAATTGAATTTAAGCATAAGAAAAATTATGAAAACTATAATTCAATTTTCAATTTAAGTGTCTGTATACTGCGACCTGTTCATACCATTTCGGACAGTGTTTTTTGAAAGACAGGTTCCTGCTGATTTCTAGCATATCCACGTAAATATTTATCATTTTTCTTTTCAATACTGTTACTAGATTTCCAAGTGATCAAGGCTTTACCAGATACAGTGGAGGTAAGACAACTATTTTAACTGCATTACAGCTGCGATAAACGTAACTGTTATGTTGATCTAATTATATGAATTTAATGTTGGTGGTGTTCAGAGAAATTTCAAAGCTAGAAAATCAGCACCAACTTGTCTTTAAGTAACAAGATTGGGGAAGTACACTGTGGTTTGATTTATGGGATGGGATTTTCATGTTACTAGGGGAGTTGGTGAGAAATAGATACAGGTTCTTGACAATACTAACTTGTCTTTAAGTAACAAGATTGGGGAAGTACACTGTGGTTTGGTTTATGGTATGAGATTTTCATGTTACTAGGGGAGTTGGTGAGAAATAGATACAGGTTCTTGACAATACTTACTGTAATTCTGCTGATATGCGATATTTGGGGTGTTTTGGGCTGTATATACAGATAGTATCAAAATACAGTTGATTTTGCACGAAATGAAAAAAGAAACACTATTTCTGATAAAACTGTTCTACATTTTTTAAAAAAATGTACAATATATTCGAGCAATAAGGATCATAAGGACTAACTTCAGGTCATCCCACTAAAACTGGACACTGGAACTAAAGGCCATTCTACTTAATGGCCTTAGGACCTAAAGTTCATCCCACCTAATGACCAATGAACTTTAAGGTCATCTCATTTGATTTGGTCACTGGACCTAAAGGTCATCCTAATTAATGGCCTCTGAACCTAAAGGTCATCCCATCTAATGACCAATGAACTTACAGCTTATCCCATCTAATGACCAATGAACTTACAGCTTATCCCATCTAATGACCAATGAACTTACAGCTTATCCCATTTAATGGCCACTTAACTAACAGCTTATCTCACTTAATGGCCACTGAACTTACAGCTTATCTCACTTAATGGCCACTGAACTTACAGCTTATCTCACTTAATGGCCACTGAACTTACAGCTTATCCCACTTAGTTCCACTGACCTAAAGGTCATCCCACTGAATGGCCACCGGAGTGATCAGTGCTGAAGAAAGAGACAAATGGCCTATTTCTATGTTAATCATTACTTCTGACTAATTATCTGTAGGAATTACTATGCTGACTTCTACAGTGAAAAAATGGCATCCTTTCAAGAGTTCAGTCTGCTGTCTGGTGCCAAACAGAATCTTTTATCTTCTATAGTGTAGGCTTTTATAGTGACTGTGAAAACTAAACAGTTCCTGAATCATCCCTTAACTGATCGCTATGATCCATAACACAAGCTATCTTATAAAATCTTACCTTTTCTTCATCCTCGTCTGTGACATTGTAAGAAGACACAAGGTGATCTAACAGTACTCTCACGGCTGTGACCACCAGCCTCCGTAACATCTCCAGCATCAGGTAGTCGACTGACCGCAGGAATCCAGCCAGTCTGTTCAGGATCTTGCGCCACTCTGCAATCTCAGCGTACAGGGGCTTTATTGCTAGAAAAAGCCAAAATAATGTGAGAAAAGTTTGAATATAGTTAAACTGCAGGGAACTTACAGTAAAAGATGGTCAATATTTGCTCACTTGTATATAAAGTGTCTATATAATCTGTAGATATGGTAAGCATGAAAAAAGACAGATATATATATGTGAGTAATTTATAGAAACAAACAAAACTGTTTTAAATTTGTCAAATAAAAATAGGAGCAAAAACCCATATTCATTAATTTCAACACAAGAATTTTAAAAACTACTTATATAAAATGTCCAGTACATGATAATGAAACCTAATAAATGCTCTGAGATTGTGGATTCAAACCTTTTTTATCGTCCTGTTTCTTCTTTGTTTTAGTCTCAGGTAGTGGTATATCACTAGCGTACTTGGATCGTAACTTGGATTTTGAAGTGACCTTTACTTCTTCCTCCTTAGGTTCCTTAAGCACCACCTTTTTAACCCCCTCAGTCCTGATACCATGAGTTATACCTTCCATCTCAGCAACAGTCTGAAATAAAAAGTATACATGCAAATATCATTTTTTTCCCAAACACAATTCTAGTAATTGAGACAAAGCTACCTGTTCCAAATGTTGAACATGATTTTATCAACTCCTCAAGACATCCCCTTATAGTCAGGAGTCAAAATCCTCTGATCACAGGAATTCCTAGCCAAATGTCTATACATACATACATATTTTTTGATATTCTGAGGCATGCAGATCTTAGTAACATGTACATTACGTTTAAGAGAAATGTTTTATCTTTCCAATGAGTATTTGATGAACAAGACTGACCAAATATTGACCAAGTGGTGACCTGACAAATTCTAAAATTATCTGTAGAAATGGCTAGGTAGACATTTCCCTCTCTGGTTGAAACACATCTATGCTACAATTGCAAAATCTATGTATGTGGCGGTATAAGAATCCATGGCCTTGTCCACACAGAATATCGTTTGATGTTGTCATATCTGATATTATGTAGAAATCCAATATAACACTTTCTTCCACCACAACCACCATCTTTTCTTCTATAATGCTGATCACTGGTGTTCACCATACCCAGTCTTGGCCCAGGTTCCAAAACCCAGTCCAGGATTATAATGAATAATTCATATTTCAGGAACAGATCTAATTTTCTTTAAAAAATCTATTTACAACCTTATATGTATATGGATTGCTGATCAGGAATTCATGCCAGGTCTCTGTGCCTGCAACCAGTCCCCTGTGGTTTGCTATGAGCATGTTTTATAGAAGATAACTGATTCCCTCAGTCCGAAGGTACACAGATATTTGGTTACTTACTGCACAAGATTCCCAGACAATATCTATGATTTTCTTGCGAAGTGCATTGAGTTTCTCCAGTGCAAGCTTTCCTTGTTTTTCCTGCATATCTCTGAACTCTTGTAGAGTAAGAGTTGCTGCTCGGTCCATACTGATGAGAGATACAGCACTCTCACCCTCTCCGATACCCTTATTGCTACCACAGGCGGCCTCACAAAGGCTTCGCACATGGATCAGGCAGCCCTGGAGGACTTCATTGGCTACAAACAGGCTCTTATAAAGTACCACTCTGTAAAAAAAAAGTCATAGTTTGTCTGCCATATGTTTCATATCAACACAGAAACAGTATAACATATCCATGTAAAGGATGAGTGTTATTTCATGTCTGTTACAGAACTTGAACTGATACATGATATCATAATGTTATGATCATTTCTTTTCAGAGTTTTACGTTTTTTAGGTTTAGGCCAGTTTGTGACATTCTTCTTAGATATTGATTTAATCTAGCACCCTTGTCTGCATAGAAAACTTTAAAAGTTTATCAATAAACATAAGTCTTTTATCAATTTCTAATTTTAACTAGAACTGTCATCTGGGGGACAACTAATGACCCACCCCCATTTTCAGCCATTGTCAAAGGGGCATAATTTTCCAAATAGGAGAGGTAGATAAACCTAATATAGATTGTGCACATGTTTAATGTGTAAGGATTATAGCCAGCAAGTATCATTGAAATCAATTCAGTAGTTTAGGAGAAGTAGCCAGTACAATCATTGCATCTACAGAAGGACGGACGGACAGACAGACCTGATTCCAGTATATACCCCAATAAATACACTATGTTGGGGTATAAAAATCGAACCCTCAGAATTGAGAATTCTTTGTCCACACAACACAGAAGTGATAATTTGACCTCCATACCTCATCCTCTTGATGATTTGATGCTGATTAGAGTCATGTGATAGCTGGTATGTAAATCAGTCTACTTAGCAATAAATATCTGGTACCTGACAGTGTACACTAAGAATATAGATAGTCTGTTCAATGGTAAGTCAACTTAACACAGTAAATTTATTTCTGTTTTACACATACTTGCTCTGGGCACTTTTTTGTAAGCGGACATTTCTTTTCCACATCTTGAAAGTCTTCCACAATCTGAAAAAGAAAGTATTTTCATACAAATTAAATGGAAAGACTTAACAGAGAAGCAGATGAGATCCTTATGTTTGTATTTTAGATTTTGAAAACTTAAGTCAAATTATCAATTATGGCAGTCAAGTGACATATTTCTAAAAAAAAACAACTAAAGCTCCTGGGGTATGTAGTGCTTATTTGGTCAATGACAATGTTGACCAAATAACATCTACAGAAAATGCTGTACAAAGAACTCTATATATCTGTTCCAAACTACAGATATGGAGATACCTACTATGTTTCCATCAGTAGTTTGGAGAGCACACCCCACTGTTCAGGCTACTATGTTAAATCAAATGTGTCAATAACTTAATCTGTATTTGATAATTAAAACTAGACTAGTGAAATCAATTAAAAATTTATTAAAAAGTTACTAAAAATTCTCTCATTATTGTACTTGCTGAAGATCTCAATGTTTCTGGAGCTGTAGAGATGTTCTGTTTCTGTAAAATTCTGAGCTAACACAATGCCCCCACAGTTTGATTTCCTGAACTTACCAAGTCATTTTACACGTATATTGGATTTTCAAGACCCTTTCATTTCTTATTTTTTTTTTTAAATTGATGAAAAATATTCATCTATACAAATAGCATGACAAACATTTTTGAGATTTAGTTCCGATGGCAAGATCACCAAGAAAAATCTCGTTAATGTAAGGCTCTTCTAAATGTGTACTAATATTTCCATGGCAACTGTTGGGAACTTGATGTCTATTTTCTGTGACATCAGAGTATTATGACATCATCAGTATATGTGTAATATCAGTATTAAATTCAAGTAATATGAAGTAGTTGTGCATTCTTTTGTATGAGATACCATTCATGTTATGGTGCTGTGAAACATGAACCTGGTGAATTCAACGAAATTTCCAAACACAGTGTCACAAAATCACAGAATAAATGCGATAACTGTTATTTTATTCTTCCTCATGTACAAAAGCTGTTTAAAAACTAGAGTTTAGTTATATTCCAACTTTCCAAAAACACCACTGACAATTACAATTCTTTTAGTTCCATACCAATTCTCTAATCATTGAATACATGCAAAATTTTTCATGACTGATGTCTTAAATAAATTCGTTCACAGCTGTAGGAGGTAGTAGCAGATACTCACCTGAACTTGACAAAAACTGGAAGTTGATAAATCATGTAGAAAAGGCGTTTCTCCCATAGCCACCAAAGGGCAGGGTTGTTTACCGACTCTGTACTTCCATCTTCTTTCTGAGTGCACTGAAAAATAAGGAAACTAATACATATATTCTGTGGAAAAAAAGCTATAATTGTACTAAACAGGAAACTTACAGCAACAGCTAACAGGGCTCTCGATCTGCCAGATTTGTCGGCCCCATTCCCAATGCAAAATAGTATCTTTTTTTCCCAATTTAGACCTCAAGTTTTCCCAATTCTAAGGAAAACACCGCTGTTTTTCCCAATTCTAAGGGCCCTGGGAGCCAGTCCCAAAATGGGGTGTGAGAGCCCTGGTTAATAATGCTAAATTACCAAACATATACATAATAACAAAATTATGTACCACTAAATTTTGTCAACAAATTTTACAGTTTGACCAAATTCTGATACAGTATTCTAAAAACGATAGGAAGTAGAATTTTTCTTCAAATCTCATAAGCAAGGAGAACTAGACAAGATAAAGCATACTTTACTGTAATGTGATACATGTACTTTACTTCAACAATGATTTTAAGGATTTCTCTCATAATGCAGTATCTTCCATGTATTGTTAAATGTACAGAAGTTAGTGTTCAAAACCATGAATTGTTTTACATGACGACCTGATCTCACCATGGTAATGAAAGATGCTGTCACGGTGTAGTAGACTTTGTGCGCTCTTGCTGTATTGGCTGATACAACCTGGAGGTCATAGGGATCATATCGAGCTCGTCGATTTTTACGCCATGTAGGAAGACAGTATACAAACTCTCCATCGTCCTCTTTGTATTTTGATCCAACCTGCAAAAGTTACCAACAATAAATAAATAAACAGATAAATCAATCAATCAATAAATCAATCAATCAATAAAGCAATCAATCTACAAACATAAGCACAGTCTTCATTCACTTTTATGATATTGATTTTATACCAACACAGCTCTTTTATCAGATCTACCGCATGAATCCATGTTTATAGACCAATCAATTCATTTGCTTCTATCTCAATGAATATTCATGTTTTTTACCATCAAATTTCATATTGAGGTAAAATATCAAAATACATCTCTTGTCAAGAATGAAAGATTCATAGTGAAGAATCTTTCAGAAAGTCTACCCCGATCATTACAGAAACAAGAAATAGATATTCAAACACATACAGAATTTTCTTCCTCTTCCTCGGGAATGTTACGTAGTGTCATCATGCTAGCCTTACACCCTGGGGCATGACGAGGAATCTCCGACTCCCAGCCAAGGCGCTCCCGCAGACGAATCAAGTTATAAATCATATCATCATTGTCTGGGACTGTACAAAAATGAGGAGACACAAGTCAGGACAAACAACATGTCAATTATCTCCCCTACAGACATACACCATTTCCTCTTTCTAACAATGTTCATTTGGCAACAAAATCTAAGGAAATTTACATTAAACAAAACTATTTCTTTTGAAAGCTGTTGAGACTGCAAAACTTTTTGAACAAGAAAACAAATCCTGTACAATATTTCTTTCTTTGTATCAATATTTCATGAAAATTTGAAAGAAAACAAAATTCACACATCCAATAACCTAGTTTTTAAACAAACATATACAAATGTGAAAACATTTTAACAAACTTTCCCAATAAATCCAAAACAAACCCTCAAGCATGGAACATAAAAAAGGTATGGTTAGTTAGCTAGACAATCAAAATATGGGTATGAACACTTTGGGAACAAGACTTGGATGTATTTGCTTTGAAGACAAGCACTTTGGCAACAAAGACTTTGAAGACAAGGACATCACAGACAGGAACTTTTCACAATGAATCAGTTAACTGGTCACAGTAGATTTATTTACATCAAAGAGAACAAGATGAGGAGGATATGAGTGAAGTAGCAGACCATGGAAACATGGGGAAGGGTCTAAATCTAGGCAATATCTATGTTTTTACCACAAAAGGTTGGTGTTATTCCCTCTCAAGGCATCAAATAATCGGTTCAACAATCGTATAAACATAAATGTAAACCATGTGTGGTTTAACAATACTGCATGTTCCAACAGGCTAAAAGGATGAACTTTGACCGAAATGGCACTTCACGCACTCACAGAAATTCAAGCGCGGAATAAGAGTTCTATATTTTTCTTGTCGTCATTTAATTTTCATACGTATTTCTATCGTATAATGAATAGCCTTAAAAATACTGTATTTGTTAATTTCTTGTTATAAGTTGTAAAAAGTTAAAATATTTCTAAAAAAATTCTGGAATTGCCATTCTTTGATATAAATTATAAATTAGAAGCATTTTACTTAAAGTCATATATTATTGTGTTGCAAGTTCTGAAACAAAGTCAATAGTTTCCATGTGTAGAATGTTTTATTTCTTGTGGCAGAAACCGGTCACACAAACTTATGGTTCTTGTTTATAGTATTTATTTCAATCTTGTTAGTTATTTTCAAAAATGAATAAAAAAAAAAACACACTAAAGCTCATTTTTTTTTTAACTTTTGAAAAATAATTAACAAGAGTGAAATAAGTGCCACAAACAAACAACCACTTGTTGTGTAACCTCTATTTAAACTCTATCAAAAGTAAATGGGCATCTAGACTCATAAATGGATCGCTGGTCCAATATTCAGGTAAGTATTGAAATTACATTTGGTGACCTGAAACATCTTCACAAAGTCATTTAAAAAGGAACAGGAACATTGTGGTGCTGATTCACACAACACAATCAAGACATGTAGTTTTAAAGATTCCTTTTGGATCAATGACCTCTGAAATTCATTTCAGCAAAAGCAGAAATCAAATTAAAAAAATCGGGTAAATTTTTTTAAAGAAACAAACAACATTTTTCAATCAAATTTTAAAGAAACAAACAACAGTTTTTTAAATGCAAAAAAGCCCTGTTATATGAATAAAAGTCATGCCATGCCATACAGTGTTAGATAGTGTTCTTACCAAAGGTTATTCCATCTAATTTGCGGACTACAGTATTAAATAAATACAAACTGCTTTAGCATGTTCATTACTATTAAGAAAGCATTCATGTCATTTAGTTTCTAAAGTAATGCTAAATTCTATTAAAGGTGATGTAAATATATACATATATACATGTTGTTTATGAAGGGGTATAAATACTTTTCCCTTTTTTCAGATACTCTGTAAATGATATATAGCCAGTCTCAATATCACTAAACTAGGTCAGCATTAACTTTATTACTGACTTTACAGGGCTCTCACACCCCATTTTGTGACTGGGGCCTGTGGCCCTTTGAATTGGGAAAAATAATGGTGTTTTCCTTAGCATTGGGAAAACTTGGGGTCTAAATTGGGAAAAAAGATACTATTTTGCATTGGGAATGGGGCCGAATATCGGCTCCAAATCTGGCAGATCGAGAGCCTGCTTTATTACTGTCGTATTGAGTTAAATAACATTATCTTCCACCACTTATATTTCTAACAATATTTGAAAATTATTTTACTACAAAACAATAGACAGTAGAAACAGCTCATGAATGCTATGAAAATGTAGAAGGATGAAGACAAAATATTTGTGTTTTTTCTATGAAAAAAAAAAGAAGACAAAATCTGGGACACTATGAAACCACATCTGATCATTATTTGTATATTGTTTGATTGGACTAAAACATCAAGTATCCGCCCCTCTTTCACATGGGGCTCTCTGCCTACCTAACTAATCTGTTTTTTCATGGATCTATCAGCAGCTACAACAGATTACAAACATCTAGTAAAATTGATTTTAGATTTCAAGGTGATCTAGTTTGTTAGACCAGAGATGTATACGTCTCTGGTTAGACCAAAAACCAAAAGAACAAATCATCAATATACATACATGTATATGTTAAATAGCAATCTACTTCACAAAAGTATTTCTACTCTAAACACACATGAATTCAGTTTCTGACTAATGTATACACTACAAATGCATTCCTTTTCTTGGGTAAACTTTATATAAAAAAAGTCAAACTTACCTGTATCATCATATTTTGTTCTCTTCTTCAAAACCACATGAGTTGGCATTGTTGATGCTGATCTGTCTGTTATTGGTGCTTTGTCCTTAGTGGGTGGAGCTTTGACAGGGGGAGGAGCTACAGTGTCAATGATAGGTATTCCTCCGGGATATTTAACAAGGCACACGTCAATGTCTTCATCATCCTCTGTCACACCATCATCAAATGATTTTCCTGTTGACACACGGGAGGCTAAAGATTTGGTTGGAGAACTGGTGGTACTCTCCTTGCTGAAGGTAACAGTTTTCTCCTCAGGAACACTCGGCTGTTTAGGTGTCTCACACTCTTCTTCAGACCCTTAGATTAAAATTAGACAAAATCTAGGAATATATACATATTATTCCAAATCCTAATGAAGATAAATCAGAATGTTTGAAATTAATGCTAATTCATTTATATATTTGTATGCTAGCTGATTGGTAGTAATGTTACTATAATGCAGGGTGGTGCTCTCTTTTTTTATTAACATACTGCGCAATTAAAAGGTCATAAAAGCTTTACCTAATTAAATATTTGAAAGTGCATCGTGGAATGACATCAAAGAGTCAAAGGTCAAAATAAGAGAGTTCAAAGCCAAGGTGAAAGTGAATTTATATATTGATATACTACACTTAAATCTACTATGAGAACTACAAGTATATAAGTCAATCGCAACAGGTTCAAGGTTTTTATTCGTGTGAAATGTGTGGGCTTCTTCAATTTATATATTGATATACTACACTTAAATCTACTATGAGAACTATATATGAAACACAATTGTGTACCACCTTGTACAAAAGTCTTGTTTGCACTTTCACCAAGACGAGCCACTCTTGATCTGTTGGTTTCTTTTTTTTCTTTTGGCTAACAGATGAAATCTTTTTATCTGTTAAACTAAGGGGCTGTGATTGCAACGATAATTCAGTCAATCAATGCTTTGAGTTACGTAATCTCAGGTGAACAGCTGATGATATCTGAAAATCCTGCCTCAAAGCTACCATGGCTGATTGCAGGGAGATAAACAGGCAAACAAACAATCTGTTTAACAATGTCTGTGTCAGCACCTCCTGTCTCTCCAACACCATGTTACTATAGGAACAGTGTCCTGCCTGGGGCAACATTGTCTTTGTCAGTCCCTCCTTTCTCCTCAAGTCTATGTTACTAAGGTAACAATGTCATACCTGGGACAACATTGTCTGTGTCAGCCCCTCCTTTCTCCTCAAGTCTATGTTACTAAGGTAACAATGTCATACCTAGGACATCATTGTCTGTGTCAGCCCCTCCTTTCTCAAGTCTATGTTACTAAGGTAACAACGTCATACCTAGGACAACATTGTCTGTGTCAGCCCCTCCTTTCTCCTCAAGTCTATGTTACTAAGGTAACAATGTCATACCTAGGACATCATTGTCTGTGTCAGCCCCTCCTTTCTCCTCAAGTCTATGTTACTAAGGTAACAATGTCATACCTGGGACAACATTTTCTGTGTCAGCCCCTCCTTTCTCCTCAAGTCTATGTTACTAAGGTAACAATGTCATACCTGGGACATCATTGTCTGTGTCAGCCTCTCCTTTCTCAAGTCTATGTTACTAAGGTAACAATGTCATACCTGGAACAACATTGTCTGTGTCAGCCCCTCCTTTCTCCTCAAGTCTATGTCACTAAGGTAACAATGTCATACCTAATACAACATTGTCTGTGTCAGTTCCTCCTGTCTCATCAAGTCTATGTTACTAAGGTAACAATTTCATACCTGGGACAACATTGTCTGTGTCAGTTCCTCCTGTCTCCCCCATCAATTCAACTAACTCCGCCAAGATCTCTAGATCTTCTGCACCTTCAGATACCATGTCCTCTGCTGGAGTGATAGGCACAGACACTACCTTTGGGCTTTTCTTGCGGAGCCTAGAAGCATTTCAAGTTTTAAATCATGAAAATTTCTCAGTCTGTCTCCTCTCCACTGTAGTAAGATATTTCTATAGCAGCTCATGACTAATCAAAGTGACACAACATATGGCAGCTTTTTGAAGGTATTACATAGCAGGTTATGCTATCAGTCCAATTATTAATTTATGGGCTACCACTAGTGGCTACAATTATAAGGTACCACAGGCAAAATAAAAATAATATTACAAACTAAAATAAGTTGGCTATTAGTAAAAATATATTTCTTGATCAGATAAATCATATTTGAAATATATACATTCAATAAGACTTGGTATCAATGTAGAATAGAATATTTTATCTAAGTTCACTAGACTTAAAAAAATATGTAAATTATTGAGACTTATGAATTATTTGTGAGAAGGACAGTCAAACTACAACTCCATTAAGATATTCAAAAATTGCAATGGGCTCAGCTAAAAAAGGAAGCAAAATTTTACACCAAAACTCCATATATATAAGTTTTATCTCATATTTCACACACTATCGGGTTTTAGTGTCACATATATACATACATGCTGACTGTGAGTTTAGGTGGATCCAGTGCAGGTTGTTGATTACGTTTATTGATATCTGTCTGACGCTTCTGATAGTCCCTTTTAAATATTGTTGTTCTGAAACTTGTCATAGAACCACCACCATTGCTCATTTTAGCTGAAGGTGGACGAGGCATCAATGGACTCTGTAAATATTTAAAAAAAAATCAGTTTTCATATTTCTTTTTTTTTGTAAGTAAAACTGGATTTGCTTGCAGTCAATAATTATGATTATAATATTGGTAAAATGAAAATAATTGAAAATCAATGCTATAAATCCTCAGCAAAATTGCCTTTTTCCTTTGTAGTTTAATATTGTTTAAATCATCTGTCTAGTATCATATTTGAACAGGTCTTCAGGACCGCTTTTGCAAAGCCTCACTTCAAGTTTTATAGTACCTGTCTTGTTGGGGTTTGAGAGCCGTTAATAATAGGCTGGGATTTTAAAGTGCCTGTACTTTGAAGTTCTTGTTTATTTTCCCGGGGTGAAGCTTTCACCATTCTGAACACATCTGAATTGTGGGGCCTGTCTATAAGTCTTTCCATCAGATCTAAATGTTTTCCTGCATGCATCCCTTTGTGTTGTTGTTTTCCCAGCTCCTCTACAGTTTTGGCTCGTTCTAGAGCTGATCCGGGAGCAAAACTGACCACTTTAGACGCCTGATTGCTTGTCTTGTGGGCCTTTAAAAGGTCCTGATCAGTGATATCCTGGTTGATGATGGTTGATTCAGAATATTGGCTCTGACTGGCATAACTAGCCCGTGACTCGCCTCTTGCTTCAGACATCCTGGTAATTTCAGTATCCTTTCACACACGTTTATGTTTAGTCATCTGGAAAAATCATTTCAATAATCTTAACGGTATTCGGTTCTTCTTTCTCTATTGATATAAATTCCATTTGTTTGACAATTTTTAAAAAATCGGTGTTCGAATATATATCTAGGCCTATCAATGTTTACATTAAATACAGCTGTCATAAATGGAGACATTTTAATGGAGCAAAGCCAGTGACCACCGTGTTTAACTTATATATTAATTTCGGACAAAAGGATGTACGTCTAAGGTATGTGTATGAATACGAAATATTATAAATTGTTCTGTTTCGTAGGAACCCAATACAGAGATGCTGAATTATCACCAGTTATCGTACACGCTTCTATTGCATATGTTTTGAAAGGCAGTCTTACAATGCGAATGAAATGGTTGAAACCTAGATGGAATTTCAATAGATATTTATCTAGCTTAGTACACGATTTATGTCAATGACAACCCATCCTGTACTCAATAATTATTTTACCATTCACATAATACTAGTGGTCGTGTTCAAACACCGCTCTAGTCCGCCATGACAGTTTATATGTATCTTGGCAATACCCGGCATGCTTTGCGGTATATAACAAACCAATGCAACCCGCGGGAAATCCAAATTTAAGTCTTCGCCTACGATTTTTTAACAGTGAACCAAAAACTATAATGAGAAAGGCCTAAACAGAACCATAGAAATTGGTCGTTTAATTTGTGATATAGGATAGTTAGCCTACTTCTAAAGACCAAATATATCTGTGTGATTGGGTTGCATTTTAACACTAGCTGGACCTATCATTTGAAAAAAAGCCCAGTTCACTTCTACTTCTAATTGATACTGACCAACTTCAACAAGTTGTAGACTATGTCAGAAGAGGAGTTGTAAGAAGGGACAAAAATTCATTATATACAATAAAAATATACATTTAAAAGAAAGGTAACTATTTTTAAGGAAGTGGCTGAAGACTGCAGTTTTAAAAGATTCTTTGGAGGAGGAGGTGACAACATCAGGTGGGACTTGGTTCCATTCCGATATGGTTCGGGGAAAGAACGACTGTTTTCTTATTTGGGTTTTACAATGGGGTAGCTGAAATGACAGTGGATGATTGTGTCTAGAATGTCTGACTGGGGGTATGGGTCGGTTTTCTTTCGTAACGGCAACATTATCATTGACAATATTGAACAGCATGTAAGACGTGCATCTCTACGTCTGTTTGAGAGGGGGCGTAACTGTAGGTGTTGTAACATTTCAGTGACGCTGGAGGTTCGATATGGACCGAGTTATCTAAGGTAGAAATAGTGAAGATGCTGACATAAGAGACAAAACATTGTGAATGTCCGATGAGAATAGATTCTGTTGACGATAAGTGTGGTCACATTAAAAGAGAAATAATCTACAATATGAAATAATGAGGTCCAAAGGGTTTGAACATCGCCTACCCAAATTGTTTTGTTCATTTTAACATTGTTAGTCTCAGTGCCTACTTTGGTTAATCTAATACTGTATTCAGCTCTAATATCCTGCATGTTAATTCAAATACACCATAGTCTCTGGTTGGATTAAATTCAATTTCTTCAGCATTTTTTGCAGGTTTAAAATTCTAAATAATTTTTGCAAGCTTGAAAGCAAGCTTTCAAGGTTTGCATACTTTTTTTCCATACAACTGTTTTTCTGGCATGTCGATAATATCACACCTTTGTTGTTCAGCAAATTGGATCCTCTGGTAGCAACAGAAATGCTGTCAGGTACTGTCCTTCCTGTTCCTTTTCTTTCTTAAAACAATTATGTATTTATATTCTACGGCATAATGATGTATCAATATTCTAAAATTTCCCCACTTTTGTTTCATGTATTTCTTTCACTAGTATTCAATAACTTACCATAATTGTGAAATTCATACTCATTCTGCTCCAAGATGGGGGTAAATATCACTTTAGTTTATAGACAGCATGTTTGGCCATAATCAACATTGGTGGAAGGCAACTAAAAACCATGAAATTCAAGGGCCAAGGACAACATCACCAACGCTTTCACATTTACTTGTATACAAGGATTTTATGAATCTTCCAAAATTTGTGATGTTCTGGCCTCTCTGTTCCCCCTTTAAAGGAGGTTAAGTTTTATCTAAATTTGATTTCATCTGATTACACCATTTGGGACCCCATTTGGCCCCTAGGATGGGGAAGTTTTCTACAGGTCATACAAGAAAAACATGTTGATCTTGTTCTTGAGACAAAATATAGCAAGGACTAATGATCCTCGTGAAAAAGAAGACAAAAGCACTTGACATAACATTCACTTTTAATTAAAGATGAACTGTATTGACTCCAGTCACAAGCTGTAATTATCTTGTACAAATTGAAGCTTACATTGGTAAGCTTGGCATTACAGGAGTTAACAAAGTATCACAATATTGCATAAACACTAGAATACAGAAATAGGTAACATGATACCTTATGATTGGGTAATACTAGTCAATTGAAGCAACATATAGAAACGGTAGCAAACAGCACACTTTCGGTCAAAAATGTGTGACACACAAAATCAGTATTAAGAAAATAATGTAGGAGACACACATGTGCAGTTGGAATAATTACCAAAATATGTTGATAAGAAAAGAAAATCATATCAAATTTCTTCAGTTATACCAAGAAGATCCCAAATAATGCTTTTCTTTGATGCATTTACATGCAATGATTTTTTCATTCACTCTCGTTTTGAAGTTTTAAGTAGTGGTGATGGAAGACAACACAACTTTCTGATAATTTGATATTCTCCTGAGGATCTTTTAATACCAAAACAAACTATTGCAAATATACAGCTTTTATATAATTGCTATATATACATACTTCTATCTGGAGTTCCCTAGTTCATACAGATGTCTTCTCACAGTTCAATAGATGTGAAAAGAAATCAGTTTTATTCTAATGTTCAGACAAAACAATAACAAATATCCCACAAAAAAGGCCACTTGTGTTATTCTTTTCTCGCAAAAATATTCAGGTCAAAAATTTCTATAATCTCATTTTTCATGATTACAATAAGAGAGGCCCACAAGGCTTGTACCATCTGCTGGTTTCCTTTTATTCTTTAGACGTTTGAGATAAGACCACAATGGGCATCTCAGATTTCTAATGATCACAAGATTTTGAACAACAACACCTGGATTAATGTTTGAAATGATGGCTGATTAAAATTGACCTGTGGAACTAAAAATCAGTCAAAAATGTCTGGGCCCTTTTTGAATCAACTTATTCAAAAGGATAAATTCATGACTATAACAAAATATTTTGTATCAAATGTTGACACTGCACCACAGCACAAGTCCCTGTGACTCTTTGAGCCAGGTAAGCTAAAGAATAAAATAAGAAATATCCATATATTATATACTCTGCATGTAATAAATACTTTTATATCATTACAATACTGCTTTATCATGACAACAAATCCGTACAATCCACAAAAATACCTACAGTACACACTACAGCAAACACCTATATGTAGACATCGAGAGGTGTACCATATCAATCGTCAACCACAGAATAGAGCTTCTTCTAGAGTGTTCGTGGTCAGATTTCAAAACAACAAATACAAACAAAACAAGAGGCACAAGGGGCCCTTCACATTCAAAGTAGTCTCATGATCTCAATTAATTAACAAAAAAAGGGATGAAACTGTGATCATACCAAGGAAATTCAATACTCTATTGTTTTTTGGTCAAAATCATGTGATGTCATTTCCACAAAGTTTCTGCAAAATCAGACTCACAGAAGACTGAATTTAAGATGACTGCCATGCAGGATTTCATATTTGTTCCAAAATAAGAATCTCATTTATGTGCAAAATGGTTCATTAATGACAAAGGACATCAATAATATTTTTACCATGTCCTGAACAGTTATGCACAGATTCTGTAAGTAAAAATATTTCTATGCAAAGAGTACTCCAGGCAGTAAGATTGAAACATTTCTGCCAATCAAATACAAAATGTTTTGACATTGCTGGTTTTTCAAATGAAATATTGAATTCTGAGCATTAAGGAGTACCATCGGTAGTAGACTGGTAGTATTATCTACCAAACAAAATACAAAGAGCTAAGGAAAACAATAATTACTGACTTTAATAAGCTTAAACACTCAGGCAAGGTGTACACTATGTATGGAACCTTTCCATTTACTACCTCGAACCATTATAAGGAGATTCAAAATACCTGAAAGAATGGACAGTAGAAGAATATATGACCTCAACTTTAAGGCCTGACTTACACAATACAGGTGAAATGATGTCTTTAAGAGAGAGAAAAAAACAGAGTTGAGTGAGAACAACAATCACCAATGAATATTGTATATTCTTCTAGATTTTTGTGATAACTTTTCTATACACAATTCTAGAGAGATAGTTAACCATTTATTTTGTTGGAATCGTAAGTTCAGAACTAATTCTATCAACATATATTTTACTGTTAAGTAACTCCAGTCACTGTGAACACAATATTTCTAGTTTGTATACAATGGAAATTTTCTCATAATTGATGTATATACATATAAAAGGTTTTTTGTAATCAAGCTTAAATAAACTGCCAGACAAGGACACAAAACAACATTAAGAATATAGGTCACCATTAGCAATATTCACAGAATGATGTTATCCAACCTGTACATATGTTATCTATAGGCTTTCAGTTAATGGAACAATAATGCATTCAGTCCATTTGGGAATCAAACCCCAGTTTTCAGTAGTAGGGTGATGTTTGAATAAACAGTAAATTTTCCCAATAACTCAAAGAGTGGTTGTATTGAAAACTTAGTAAATGACACAAGAATTGTTCTTGTTTGTACATTGAATTAGTTACCCTGAAAACTTGCACCCTTAGATCCCCTTTCGTAGAAAGCAGGTTCCTTTGCCGAATAAATTTCTCCTTTTCTTGGATTTACAATAAATTTCTCCTTTTCTTAAATTTACAATCAATATATCAACTGTGAACTCCTTGTTCCTAAAGGACACCAGGTAATCATTTCTAATATTAATCCTACAGTATCTTGGGTATAAATTATCATATGACACAATGGTTGATGCATACAAGTCTTGTTTACAATAAATACTGTACAGAGTTGTTTTAGATACCCAGAACAACATCATTTGGTGACAGCCCTAACACAATAACGTTTTGTTTGGGTACATCAAGAGATCAAAAACATGGCAAAATACTTGCCCGTGCCTAGACAATTGTGAGACAAAACTCCAGTGAGCACTCATAAAAGCTAGTGACAATGAAGTTACCCAGCTACAAATGACAATGAGATGGGACATGATAAAGTGGTTCTTCTCAAATTTAGGATGACTTTCAAATGGAAATCAAATGGTAAAAAATGAGGGAAAAGCCCACAATTATGATGAACACACACTTTTTTCACTCTTACCAGTAAGGAAATTATTAACGAAATACTTTGTACATCCAAGGTTTCATTTCCTTGCTGTTTTGCTTCTATATTTCATATATCTAAAAAAAAAATTCCATGTTAATTTCTATAGGAAGCATCTCACTTGTAATTTCATTTCAAATGTTCATACCAAGCATCCTAATTTATTGTTAATGTTTAGTGTGGCCTAGAAATGTCACTCTAGAGTACCCACACTCACAACACAGAAGTCAACACCAGCTTCTGTCACCAATCAACAGAACAAACACATATACTGTGGAAATGTCTACAGAAAATACCGATTTTATGTACTACATATGATAAGAACCTCTACAAGCATGCATCAAAACAATCGCTGTTATTAGTGGATCAGTGAATTTGTTTTAACCTTGATAAGTACGTCCTGGTTTAACATGAAATCTACCACAAAGTCTGTTTAAGGATGCTGTAAACATCACTATTCCACACTAGATGTGTTTGTCATCCTGCTGTTGTCATGGTTGTCTCCTAGCAGTGACATGTAAGTTCCATATTCAGGATAACATACACTGTATTGACCTTGTGCAACACAATCTCAGTCTTGAAACATCTTCTATTATGGAAAAAAACGTAATGTGTAACCAAAACATCTGTTGGTCTGCACTCATTACTGTGCTTTTTCTTTCTTCTTCAAGAATGGTAGTTTGGTCTGCACTCTGTAAAATAGAAAAGTAACATTTTGTATCATGTATCATTGTAACTCTGTTGTACAGGTACATGTATTAATTACAACTCAGTTGCACAGGTGTGTTACAGGTGTATTATTACAACACTGTTGTACAGGTGTGTTACAGGTATATCATTAGAATTCTGTTGTATAGATGTATCATAAGAATTCTGTTGTACAAGTGTATCATCATAATTATGTTGTACAGGTGTATCATAATTATGTTGTACAGGTGTATCATCATAATTATGTTGTACAGGTGTATCATTAGAAGTTTGTTGTACAGGTGTATCATCATAATTATGTTGTACAGGTGTATCATCATAATTATGTTGTACAGGTGTATCATTCTGTTGTACAGGTGTATCATTAGAATTCTGTTGTACAGGTGTATCATTAGAATTCTGTTGTACAGGTGTATCATTAGAATTTTGTTGTACAGGTGTATCATCATAATTATGTTGTACAGGTGTATCATCACAATTATGTTGTACAGGTGTATCATCATAATTATGTTGTACAGGTGTATCATCACAATTATGTTGTACAGGTGTATCATCATAATTATGTTGTACAGGTGTATCATCACAATTATGTTGTACAGGTGTATCATCATAATTCTGTTGTACAGGTGTATCATTAGAATTCTGTTGTACAGGTGTATCATTAGAATTCCATTTTGCAGGTAATCTTTGTAATTTTTTGTGAATGCATAACAATGAAATACTTAGAAAGGTATGTAGTGAGAGCTTACTGTTTCATAACACCGTCCACTTGACAGCAGATCATGTTGAAGTAGTTATCAATCTGGACCTGGAACAGTGGATAAAATCATGGTGTCATTTTTGTAGGAAACATTTTCTAAAACTATAAAATCACCTTTCGTTCTAGTAATAAAGATAACACCCGACAAACAAACTAAATTGATGTAGTGATGAAAAACGGTGAAGGGTAGAAGAAAAGAATAAGGGAGGGGCCAAGTCTTGGGATATATAAGGTAAATTCTTTGAGATATAATATGGGTTTGTTTTTCATAAGCATTGGTGGTAAGAAATTCTTTTCAGTATATGATAATGAAATCTTAAAATTCATGACTGCTTACAATACTGGTACAATCTGGTAAGACACACAATTTCTCTGATCATTAGACAGTGTCGAGAAATTAAATCAAGATTTCATTATTTGCAAAGAGCAGAAGTTACTTTAATGACCAAATTTTATAACAAACGCGTGAGGTGATAACAGACGAAGCAATAAAGGGTGATTGTAAGTATCCACAACGCTTTATACCCTCTAACATATAACAAAGACTGATGGACAAAGTAATGGCTAAACACTCAGACTTTGTGACTAAGTATTAGACATAGGACCATAAGAACAGCTCTACAAAAACCCCAACAATTGCCAAAAAGTGGAGGCACATGGATCTATGATGATTTTATAAAATCATACTCACCTTGTAAGTTTCATAAAATTTAGGTAGTGTAAAAACAGACACCACAGCTGTAAAGAAATTAATTGTAATTCATTAATTCTGTACATAACTAATTACAGAAATCTGTCTTCAACCAGTGTTTAAATCAATTTTGATCTTGTCATATCAAGAGATTGTGTAACTAACATCATTATGTTGAGAATGTGTATTAAGATAAGAAGATGAGAGAAGCTATATTCAGCAACAAAATCATACTTTCCCAAAGTGTAACATTTATTAAATCCACTTTCATTGGATGAGTTACCTACAAAAGGACTTATCAGTCTTCATGTACAGGGGAAGTTTTCTGTATCATGTAGAACTGTACTTAAAGCCTAGAGACAGTCAGTTTACTGTGCATTACCTTTGATAAGGACCATTTTACTAATTCTAATAGTTTTATTCTTTCAGTTTTTTTCCCTATCAAATTTGAGGAAAACATCTATGCCAAAGAGAAATGAAATTGAGAACTATTACGAATTTCTACAAAAAAAACTGAGATCATCTGCCAGTATTTTTTTTTTTTTTTTTTCATGTTTCCTTTTATCTATCCCTAAGGTATTAAAATTACCAAGGATGATCAGTGTCATTCCATTGAACCAGGCTCCAATATAGGTCAGCACCCACAGCAACAGGCCAAACTGAGAAAAGAAACAAGTGTTCTTCAGATGTGGTCACAATACACCAGTCCACTAAAATCTTATCTACATGTCCCTTAAACTCTTCAAGTGCATTCCAGAAGACAAAACAGAGCACAATCAATTTCTGACTTCCCTGAACACTGGTTTTGTATAGATATTGAGTATATTTTGTTGAACAGGCATACATTTCATCTAATGTGGAATCAAATCTTTGATATGTTCCCCTCATTTTTTTCTTTTTCCCATTATCTAATACATCTCATGGCAGAGAACATTGATGCAATTTTAAAGCACACTTAATTACAGACAGTCTCAAATTTGCAAAGTTTTACCAAGTGTGTGATAAACTAGTTGTTTCATATAAAGTAATACTGCAGGAGTTGGTGACTAGTATGGATTGTATTAGACTAACATAGGTATTTGTTTTTCCTGAATGTGAAAATATGGTCGCAAAATAATTTTCTGGTGGAAGGTTCTTAAATATCTGACCACTGCCACTGAAATTATTTGGCAGTTGTCTCTTGATCCAGCCACCAGTTATATAGCATACTCCACTAAAATTATTTGGCAGTTGTCTCTTGATCCAGCCACCAGTTATATAGCATACTCCACTAAAATTATTTGGCAGTTGTCTCTTGATCCAGCCACCGGTTATATAGCATACTAAGGAATCAGGATCATATAGGAATAGGATTTTCCTGAATGCACAAATATTTTATCAGGCAACCATGAAATATTTTTACATTGCATCTTATGTTAGCCTAATACACTTCTGTGAAATAGCGCTGTTACCTTGGGTAAAGTCTACATCAACACATATTGTCACAATTTATTGTCACAATAATATATCTCTTCAAATAAAATCTGAATGCAATGTTCCAATGTTCGTTTTTTAATACCAATGAAAGAATCTTTCACATGACATGTTATGACTTTACCAGAATTTTTTCTTTCTTAATAACTATTTTATGATGACATAACTTGTTCTCCCGATCATAGCATTAAGCATTATTAAACAAATAACCATATCACTAGGAATATCTCTTCGTTTTTTTTTTTGACCAACTGTAGGCCTACTGTTCCAATAACCTCAATATATTGAAAAGTCTGCTGACCAACTGTAGGCCTACTGTTCCAATAACCTCAATATATTGAAAAGTCTGCTGACCAACTGTAGGCCTACTGTTCCAATAACCTCAATATACTGAAAAGTCTGCTGACCAACTGTAGGCCTACTGTTCCAATAACCTCAATATATTGAAAAGTCTGCTGACCAACTGTAGGCCTACTGTTCCAATAACCTCAATATATTGAAAAGTCTGCTGTTATCTATACAAATTGATATATACCAGTATTTTGATGCAGCCCAAGTGCTTTAATTTGTCTGGAAAATGAAGTTTCATTTTTTGCCAGCGGTGATATCCAGATCGGAAAATGCTCAATCAATGTTCATATACATAAACTTATCTCCTTTATGAGCTGAAAATTAACCCAAATAGTTCTTTAAAATTAATCTAATAGTTTTGGAACCAAATGGTGCAGTCTGCCCTGTTAATTTCAAAACTACTGTAAATGAAATGCTATCCATTAAAATCATTTGCAATTTTTTAGCAAGGAAACAGAGCAATAAAACACGAATATACCTTAAGAGAATCAACAAGGTCTTCAATAAGGAAGAGACGTCGCAGCTCACGGGAGGTGTTGTTCACATGTCGTGTAATGTTTTTCAGAGCCATCTGAGCCTTGTCTTCAGGCACATCAATATCCATGTCCAGATACACTCTGTAACACATGTAATTAACACATTAACATGATACTTATCCCTACACCTGTTGTAACTCGAAAGGCCTGCATGAAACCCATGTCTAAACAGGGTTTGCAGTTCTATCCAATGATTCAACACTGTTGGCAATTAAATGTACACCTCTTATATGTGACAATGGCTCTTTGCCTCTTGGTGTACAAAATGAAACTGTGATTTACTTTACAGCCATAACTTCTAAAGAAAGCTTTCTAAAAACTCATGCCAGCTAGTTGATGGCAAAACATTGTAACCCTTAATTTGCTAATACGCAACATATTTCACACCTGTGATCTTGAAAGTTGCAAATTAATGTCAATTCTTCAGCACAAAATCCCAACATTATCATTGAAAATATTCTGTGAAGTACCTCTTGTGAATAAACAATAACAAACTATGACGGTCAAAAGCAATGATGACCACCTGTTCGCCATTTTGTATTTCAGATCACCCCCAAAATCTATCCATGTACAACTAGGGACCAAAGGGAACTTAAACATGAAATTTGAAAATAACCCATCTAGTGCTTCTCAAGAAACAGCAATTACATTACAGATGGAAGAATGGACATACAATGGGCTACTGACATGATTTGAACAGCTCACTAAATCTAAGATGGGAATTAGGCCAGGCCATTAATTCTTATACATGTACAGAATAAGCAGTTTCAGTAAGTTAACTACAAGCAGTATTGTTAAATTTAGAAATAAGCAGTATGGTTAACTATGACCTTCAAAGATGATCTTTATCATCTACTGGACAAAAGTTTGCTGTGAATAATAACTCAGCAGTTATACATGATGATAGAGGATGCTATTGACCAAGTACTGTGAACCCAAAACTGCTTGTGTAGACATCTGGCCCATAAATATGTGTAGATCAACATAGCAGACATTCCAATATGAACACTGGTCAGTATAAAATTGGTCAATTAGTTGCCAGCCTTAAGGGGTGCTGGCCACTTAGTGTTAAGACTGGAACATGTTCAGAGCATTCATCAAGTGTAGTAAATTCTACATAAATTGCATGTACCATATTGGAAAATACCATCCAATGAATGAATCAAGTTTTAATACAATCTTTTGAGATATTTTGATGTAGTCTTTTACCATCTTTTACATTCCAATGATAAATTTTTAAAAATATTTCGTGTTTGACATGTAGTTGGGTCACCATTAGGAAACCACATTGATTAACAATGACTTCTAAATTGCTGGTTCAGAGGCTGTGTCACTATAGCGATACAGATTAGAGTGCCATGCTAACATTCACTGGTATTACTGCCTTGCTGTTTAATTAGCTTCTGGAAAGCAAATAAGGATCTTGATATTTCCAATTTCATTAGAGAATTGTTTATTCAAAAGAAATACGATGGAATTCAGTTTCATAAGGATTTTAAATACAAACTTTGTCCTTTGCTGAAAGAACTTGGAAAGATATACATCATATGCTATATCAAATGAAGGATTGCATAATGTTTTAGAGATCTTTGGGTGATTATCCTTATCAATGTTTCATGGATTATCTCAGCTAATCCCTTTTAATTTCAGTTCATAGACTTGCCTGACTTGCAAGTATGTAATACACTCTTTATTATGTATGAAAATATCGAAAAAAAACATCACAAGACAATATAGCCACCTCCTTACAAAGAATGAGGGACATTACTTCTGGAAATGTTGATCTGAATGCATGAAATGCTTCTTCATATTTACCTGAAAGGGTGTGGGTCTCCAGATTTTTGAACAGCTTGGAGGACGTTCTTGTAAATGCGGAAGCTGAGTGTGACGGTGATGACAGCCAGAGATAAGTAGGCAAGAACGCTCAACACAGAGAAACAAGACAGAGACAGAAGAATGAACATCATGGAGCCAAATACGACCCCTGTTGTCTTAACATCACGCCAGTACACAAGATCCAACACTGAAAAGAACAGATGCAAATATTTTAATCAAAATGTTGACTGGAAACAAAATATTTTATTTTGGTGGTTAAATTCGTTTTTTGTAATGAAAGATTCTGCCATTGTTCAGTTATATATTTGGTTATTATTAAATTTTATTCATTTAAGGATTTTTTGTGATTCAGCACATGTAATGAAAATTGCAAAAACAATATATGTTTAGTGTTTGAGATAATCCCTATTTAACCTTAACACCTTCTAGAGTAAGCATGATGCAAATTTCAGTCACAACATAGTTTTTCTAAGGGCCACTAAACCTCGGTTATAAAATATGCTTCAACATAGAGCAGGCAGACAGAATGGACTTTCCATTACTGTTTTTTTCTATGGATATGAGAGTGTATAGTGTAGAGTAATAAGATAACCACCGATAATCATGGGAACATAATAAATAGTTTATTATGTAGCGACAACCATCTCCACAGCAAGGATACAGCAGACAAACCAACTACTACATCTATGTATCTTCAAAGAACAGAAGACCACACAAATTAACCATTATCAGGTATTACTGGAATTTTTATAACATATTTCAGTTAGCCTATACCATGAATTGAATCAATTCTATTTCTGTAACGAAGCGATAATACTGTGTTTGTAACAGAAATAATCATATTAGCTTCATCACACATCCCATAATAATCCTGTATGTATGAGTCAGCGACATGATGGTGATCACCTGACACTGAGTCCTGATAGGTATCTGCCACCGAATTATAATCAGAAATAGAGAAGTTTGCCCCATCATTTCATCACTCATTATAAGAACACTTGTTGAAAATGAGTGAAAAAATTGTGTTTATAATTCAAAAGAAAAAATTGACCTGGATATCCGTTCCTCATTTGTATTTATTCTTTTGCTCCACTGCTGCTGCAGGCTAGCTCATTTCCCGATCAATATCAAATATTGGATGGTTTGAATGGCTATGAAGCAAAATTTGTCAACACTACTTTTTTTTATGACTCATGCTATAATGATACAGTACAGAACTATTGCATACAGAGAGTACAGGTAACTGTGATAATATTGTACATAGTCTAATAACTCTATTATAATGATATAGAACACAACTGGTATACAGAGGCAACAGGGACCTATGATTATATTGTACAAAGTTAGATATGTGTAGTTATAATGACACAGTACATAACTATGATATATAGAGAGTACAGGTACCTGTGATATATAGAGAGTACAGGTAACTGTGATATATAGAGAGTACAGGTAACTGATATATAGAGAGTACAGGTAACTGTGATATATAGAGAGTACAGGTAACTGTGATATATAGAGAGTACAGGTAACTGTGATATATAGAGAGTACAGGTAACTGATATATAGAGAGTACAGGTAACTATGATATATAGAGAGTACGGGTAACTGTGATATATAGAGAGTAAGGGTAACTGTGATAACATTGTACAAAGTCAGATACCTGTAGCTGTAATGATACAGTACAGAACTATGATATATAGAGAGTACAGGTAACTATGATATATAGAGAGTACAGGTAACTGTGATATATAGAGAGTACAGGTAACTGTGATAACATTGTACAAAGTCAGATACGTGTAGTTATAATGATACAGTACAGAACTATGATATATAGAGATTACAGGTAACTGTGATATATAGAGAGAGAGTACAGGTAACTGTGATATATAGAGAGTACAGGTAACTGTGATATATAGAGAGTACAGGTAACTGTGATATATAGAGAGTACAGGTAACTGTGATATATAGAGAGTACGGGTAACTGTGATATATAGAGAGTACGGGTAACTGTGATAACATTGTACAAAGTCAGATACCTGTAGCTGTAATGATACAGTACAGAACTATGATATATAGAGAGTACAGGTAACTATGATATATAGAGAGTACAGGTAACTGTGATATATAGAGAGTACAGGTAACTGTGATAACATTGTACAAAGTCAGATACGTGTAGTTATAATGATACAGTACAGAACTATGATATATAGAGATTACAGGTAACTGTGATTTATAGAGAGTACAGGTAACTGTGATATATAGAGAGTACAGGTAACTGTGATATATAGAGAGTACAGGTAACTGTGATATATAGAGAGTACAGGTAACTGTGATATATAGAGAGTACAGGTAACTGTGATATATAGAGAGTACAGGTAACTGTGATAACATTGTACAAAGTCAGATACGTGTAGTTATAATGATATAGTACAGAATTACTGTTTACAGGCAATTGTTATATCATTACCAGTTCATCAAGATACAAAGAATATTGATCCATTACTTGGTAATACAGAAATAGCAGCAGGCTGACTAACCTTACTGCCTGCCTTAGTTACACATCATGTGTCAGTGATCTCAGACTGTGGAAATACTTCCTCAAATCTTTGGTCAAGTATTGTTAGTATCTGTCTAGTACAAGTTTCTTATTCATGTAGGGTTATAAACTTTAAATTTCAGAATAATCATCACCTTTGGAGTGACTAACTACAATCATCAATGACTGGATATCACAGAACAATATGGTATATGAGTGGCTCTTGTCATCTTTGATTTATAAATCATCGATTGCATCGTATTTAAGCATTGTCAGCTTGTGAATCGTGATCCTCAATAAGTACAGATCTCTGTTATGTGTATTGTCAATCAGAACCATGTCACATAAAGGTTGTAAGCTTACTTTCATTAATTCATTACAGTACAGGACTGCATTGCCGGCTTATATTTAACAATCACGGGATAGAGAGCTGTTGGATCATTTACAATCATTTAACTTTTCATTTAGCCGTTACCTAAAAGACATGCAAGATAGATACAAGTGTAGATGAATTTTCCACAAACTTCTGGTATTTTTACAAATCAGATTTTGAACAGCAGATTCTGATCAGAACCAGGTAACTCTGTCTACAGATTTCCAAATGTACACAGCACCTGAGATTTCATGTAAATGCCTTTTTCATCAGTCTACCTCTAATATCAGAGCCCTAATCTGTCCTTGGGCCAATACTGATTCATCATTTAAAGTTTCACAATATATTTGCAGCATTGTGTATGGCTGCCACTAGGTAACTACACGACAGACAGCAATACAGATATCAGCCCAATTTACTGTAGAGCAAGCTGGAAATCACACCAGGGACTTGTACACTTGTAGTGGTGTGTCTCAGTCAACACTGTGGCTGTGTCTGTAATGTTTTATCCCCCAGAACCCAAACATCATTGGAACCAGATTGCCAAACAGAGTGGACTCTGCTATCAAACTGGTACAAGGGCCATGGGAGGCTGCTGGTATGTGTATATCTGTACTAGATAGTGATGAATCTACCCGCAGATAATACACTGTCAGATCAACTGGTACTTCACACATACATTATGGTGTATTTGACCGGGCAAGCTCTACATATTGGCACTTGGTCTGATATCATCATAGTACTAGTCTTTACCTCTTGTTTTTGGAAAATGTCCCAATATATACCAAGAGCTAGTCCTTTTTTTTACCTTCTACTGTGAAATACTGTCTACAAAAATGATTCGCATATTATTTCCAGTACTGAATATTCCACCAGAATTGACAAGCTAACAGCAGATGTGGATACTGTGAAGGTGACCCTGTGACCAGTATTTAAACCAGGAGGTTCAAACTGCTTCCATAGATCATGTAAATGTATAACACAAAATGGGGGAGGATGAAATGTTTTGGTGTCTTTGAAGGAAACAGTGGAAATCTTACGCAATTTGAATTTTAGGAATTTACATGTTAACCTACTGAATTGCCAAAATAAAAAATGCAAAAATATCCCACTAATCAGTGCACACATCGTAAACACATAGGAGCTGAATAGTAATCACATATTGTTCATAAAAACAAGTGTTATAAAGGGACATGTCCATGATAAGTTAAGTAAAAATTGGCAATAAATTAGTCACTAAGTGTGGTGATATGGTAAACATTGCTGAATGTGTAAAGTCTAACATAAGTGACTTTGACAAATGTGACCACAAATCAAACTGTGATGACAGTAACATTGACCGGCACCCCATTCCAAACTGTGTTGGCACATTACAAAAATTATTGGATATTCAGTTTATCAAAACTTGAGGCAGAGAGGTCATTCTAAATGATTCATTTATCTGGAATTGTGATATATGGGAATCAAGCCATAAACCAGACTGCACTGTTATGTACTGATGTCAACCTACATGAATTCATATTTTCAAATGAGAAATAGTCAGGAGAGTGTGAAAGATTCTCATGACACTTCCATAGAAATTCAAGGGACAAAAATATTGGTCCATTTAAGAACACAACCTTTAACTTGCAGCTGGTTAGAACTATGTGTTTTTTCCATCAGTACTTTATATGCATCAGTAAATGTTATATTGGTGAGCGAGTTGTTAGTGACTGGCGTATGAACCACCAGGATATAAGACTGATGTAGGAAGCCTAATATGACCCTTCCTTCAGTACGGTTAACAAAGAATCAATACTGCTATGGCATCATTCATAAGCCTTAGGCTGGCACCAGCATCAAGCTGCTTACCAAGCCAACACAATCAATACCAACTTGAAATGCTTTCTCTCTGCATTAAGGAATTCTCAAGGTATATGACAGGAACCAGAGCCATGATCACCTCAGTGTTCGACGTAGTGTCTTACAGTGGCTGAAAATGTAACACAGGTGATCCACCAGAAGCAGTAGCTGCTTGGCCTCTGGAACTTGCAGTCACAGTGAAAAGTTACAAATCAATATGAAAATAATCTAAAAATAATGAGGAATGACAGACCTTAAATACACTCACACCTCTTTGTCAGCAGCTGATACAAAATTCTGCCTAATTTCTTCATCTCTGTTCTACAATTCACTTATAGCTGACTCTCTTTGGTTAATACATCTGCAGGTTCTATGTATAAAAACAAAACCACTTTTCTAAACAGAGGTCAATGATCAGGAGGATCCATTAGATTGGCTGTCATGGACAATTCCATCACAACTAGATACTATCAGCTTACTCTAATCAAGTCCTTTTCTGGCTCAATAGCTTGAGCTTGTGGACCGATTTGGCTAAATTCTACCAACATCAGGTAATTACACATATGTGGAACACATTAGCTGTGTTGCTGTTCTGTTCCCCCACGTGACATGATTGGTGAAAAACATCACTGAGCCAACAAAAACAACCGATTGATTTCTACTTCATTTTCACCCCAACCATACCATATGCACCTTTGAGATGGGTTCAATTGAACACAAATATACTAACTAACCCAATCCATGCAGTAAATATTGTCTATCATTTCCCATTCTATTGCTGAGCTTGAGACCAGTATTGATCGAGATTGAAGCAACAAATCTATCTCTGATGGCATGGCTGCACCGCCTATAAAACACTAGAACAATCTGCTTTGGTATTACACATCTCATTCAAAACAACCACATCAATACTAAGGAGACAGGCATACACAAGCATAGTCTGTGTGGCCTGGCGACATATATATGAGTGCTGTATTGCTTAGAGTGGCCTTGCATTGTAAACCTATCTGCTTACAGCGGCTGAACCTTGTACACATATCTATCCATTCAAACAGAATTATTAGGGTTAAAAGTGGTACAGTGACCCAGTATATACAAGCATTTGGTTTTACAGCTAAGAAACATGTGTGGCATGCTACGGATTTTGACCATTTTATTTGTTTACCCAACACCAACATACCACAATTTGCAAAATTTTGAATTTGTTTTACAGCCTTCAGTGAAAAAATTGGGGGAAAACATTTGCTTTGAAAAGGTCATCGTTAGATATGATGAAAAATTTGACTGAGGATTACTGAATGTGTATGAAGTTGTAATTGTGTCAAATGTTGCATGAATCATTAATGTTGAATAAAAATTGTTTCTGTTATGAAGTATATTATTTTAGACAAATCTATTATTTTTTTTGTTTGCTACTTTTTCTTACTCCATCTTCAGTCTTTATTTTTGCTACTATTTGTAACTCCATCCTCAGTCTTTATTCTGTTGTATACATTGGTACTACAGTATATGTTTAGTAACATGCAGGTGATACAATTTGGAACTCTACAAATGCTTGTTTGACATACCATATTACTGCACCAGAGTATAAGCCACAGGACTAGTTTTAAGCATTTTTTTTATTTGATCTACATATATGCTGCACCATTTCTCACAATGTGGTAACTGTTATGTTGACCAAAGTTTGTTGATATAACACACAACAAAAGCCAAGATCATCGTCAAAACATGTAATAGAAGTTCGCGAATGAATTATACACAAATAATCCTTTGTTTCATTGACTTGTTTTAAAAACATAAAATAGCAATTATCAAACTTGTTTGGCTTGGGAGCCTTCAAAGATTGTCTATGCAGACATAGGGCCTGACGTTACGTATGGTTTACAAACAATGTCTCAATCAATGTCTGTACTGTTAAATATAAGTGAAGGCCCTTGCTGACAAAATTTCTATAGTCCCACATTATTTCTTGTAAGATACACGAAGCCATTCTTATCGCAAACAAGCATGGCAGTCGTTCTAGAATTTGACCTAATGACCTATCCTTCCCAGGATGCACAGCTATTGTAAAATTCTGTTATGGCTTCCCGAGCAACCACTCAAGTTCAGAAGATGTTACTGTGATTCATATTAAAATGTATGATTATTAAATCCACAAGAATGTTATTTTTATTTCAATCTTAAAATCATCCTGTATACCGTTGCAAATGATGGTTCTACACAATCTGTTTCAGTCAAACATGTGATTGACAGGTACTCGCAATAAACTTGGTACCAACATCTCATACTGGTTCAATAGTATCCTTGCTTTTAATCACTATTTTTATTCTTCCTGGAAGCATGAAATGTAACAACAACCAAAAATATCAACGTGCGAGGTCATGCAGGTCAATAGTGCATGATGGCTCTTCCAAAATACATAATGATTAAGAACCAATGTCTAGACGATGCGCTTCATTTTTTTTCTCAATTCTGATGATTTTTTTCACATCCACATATAAGCTGCATGCTTGACTGCCGAGGAAAAACGCAGCAGCTTATAACCCAGAAAATACGGTACACGTAAAAAAACAATTAAAGCTTGCTACATGTAACCTACAGAACACAATAGATGTGCATCAAGAATTTTTTTTATTCTGGGTTTTATTTTAGCAAGAATTGAAATTGTTCAGTTGCTTTTCTTTGCTAGGCAAAGAAGCAAATGAATTGGTGCTATTTCAGTACATTATAATCACTTGCCATAGGATTATCTTCTCTGTGATGTCTCAGCTGCCTGCTGGTAAAATACTTGAAATATGAGGTATGTATACTGTTTGAGGTGGGGAATAAAGGCACGCTATATCTGTATCTGATGCTGTGCTTAGATCACACACACATATCTGTACATAAAATTGACAGTGTTTTTTTTACAAAGACTTCTATAAAGCAAAATTGGCTTGACTTATACAGTACACATGAGCACCTGATAAATGGGAGTGTGCTATATACATTTCTGTTCCATAACTCTATGAGTGTAAAACACAAAAGGCCTAGAAGGCTGTTACGTCTTTTGCTTGGACCTTGCCAAGCCATGGCTTTGCAATCAATATAGCATTTAGCTCTCCAGGGACAGTAAATATTTGTAAAGAGGATGGACAAAGACAATTGCTAACAAAATGAATACTTTACCATATAGTAAACATATACAGCCCTTCGGGTAAGGTGAAATAAGAACTTGGCAGTACAAATGTTCAGAAGTTAATACATAGATGTTCTTCATGCTTTATGGAAAACTGTTACGTGAATCTTGCTGTTCGTACATCAGTGTGTGTTAAAACAATAATCTGAAGCCAGCACCGATGAGTAATCAGTTTCTAACACCTACCACCAATCACACATCATGCCAGACTGATCGCTTTCCCATACATATAGATACATTCTAGAGATGCACTAGTTACACTTGGAAGCCATGGTACCATGCAGCATGACTTACACTGCTTCATCTCTAGTCCATCACATTCCCGTAATTTTCCTTGTCCTGGTTAGGAAGAAAGAGAGACTGTCCTTTTAAGAGCAGAACAGAAAGAAGAAAGAACAATATCCTGGTATCATGTAATATCTTAAGTATAAGAGTATATATCCATCGACTGCCAGGTATGTCCATGGTAAAACGAAGGGGCAAATATACCCTAAAACTGTACTGGAAGAAAACTACATTTGGGTACAAAATTACTACCTTAGAAAAGGAAACTCACACATTATGTCTCTTTCCAATATTGATAAAATAACCATTAATTAAGCCATTTTTTGTTCTTTCAATAATGGTAAGTGTTAAAAAGCATGGAGGGAGAAATTGAGAAGGCAGGGCCTAATTTCAAGTCATCAGAGTGGAACACTTATGTATAAATACTACACAATAAACTGAATTACCTTGACCTTTCTGCCCAAAGTGGAAATGTGATATGTATACATATATGTATCTCAATATAAAACTTAATACCACCATAAAACGATACATGTATACTGCTGCTACCCTAACATAAATAGTTGCCTGTTTACTTAAATTATCCTTTCTTACTCAGAAAAGAAAGAAAAAATGTATGTAAGCACACTGGTGTACCTTCCTTTGGACAGCTAAGCCATGATATTTTTTGTACATAATGAGTGTAGTACAGTAAACCTGCCTGTCTGCACACTATATAGTTTTAGAGCCAGCAAACCTCTGTAGTAGTACACCAACTCATAAACACTTATCTTCTCCTCGTTGGATCTGCATTAATCCATAACACTGAACTGGTCTTTATACATGAGTGCATGCATAACTAGCTTGTTCTGTATTCCTGAATAATGGATAATTTTTCTGAAGCGACCATGCTCCGATTCCTTACCATGATAATACTGAATAGGTACAGATTTTTTTTATTTTCTTAAATCATTATTACACGGTAGTATTCTACTCATGACTTAACTTTACATGGTCACATTAAACTCCATATGTATGCATGTTGCTAATTTGTAGAAGCACCATTCTGACCAGAATTTTTACAGAATCACTTATGTATGTGGGCGTATACACATGACTTTTTACACTTGTAGCTAAATACCACTTACATTATTGGGGCATTAAATGCTACCAGAAATTACACCATTTCTATATAGATAAATTAATGTACACATATTTGTGGGTGACCTATTTATAAGCAATCATCCAACCAGTACAAAATCATGAATAATTGATTGTTACTAGAGGGTACTGTTATATTAAGAGTGGAGCTTTATAATGTCTGTACACAGCTCTTTTTTTAAACATGTATCAGTATTCCAACAGGCATGCTTAAGCTACATGCACCTCATGAAAAAATCCATTTAGTTCAACAACATCAATTGTAGTCATTTCATAACAGAGGAACTATGTTTGACAATGTTGCATATTACTTAATAAAAATAAATTCTCCAGTATGGTAGGCACGCATGAAAATTTATGATGGTCAACACCACATATTTGAACAAAGGCTTCATCATTCAGCCCTGAAACAAAGGGTTGAGGTGAGGGTCAACATCATCTATACAAGTTGAACCCTTCACTGCTTTATTAGGATATATCCAGTGAGAGAAATTTTTCATCACAAGTTTAGAAATGAAGGAGCTGTTTGTTGACAGATGTATTTCAATTTTGGTGATCCTAACACATTGTCAGGTATAACAATATATATATATATATACATTTTAGTTTACATACAACTTGAAACAGCTTGCACTACATGTGAATAATAGTGTTCAGATATATATTGCACAACAACAAAAATCCTTACCTCTAGGGTCAACATTCTTCAACCATGTATCTGCAAAAAAGACATGTATCAATGTAAGTGTTTTTCAGTAAGGTCAAAGGTGAATAAAAACATACGAAATGTCTATATGTTAACCATCTCATTCCTGACAATTAAGATTATCATAAGCTGGGTAATACACTTTCCAAAAGCATCTTGTTTATATTTTTTCAGAAAGGAATGTTTCATAAGAATTGAAAACTATACAGTATCAATAAATACAATGAATCTAAAAATGAAAATGACACAAAGATTTGTTTACTTCTGGATGCTACTCAATTAGAAACTGTAACAACAGCATGCCATTCTTAAAGATATGTGATTTGTCAAAAGTCTCTGGACTTGGATGACAGAGGGTGAGAAGAAAGTTCATGAAGAGAGATTTGTCAAGCAAAGATTCGCTACTGCAGCAGACCACTGTACAAATTACCATTTTGGTTATGGCTACAACTGTCAATTTAATCCAAATCGGTGGTTTAAAATATTTTTGCTGACAGAAACCAAGATGTATTCCAGACTGACCATGAATATTAAAAGTAATCCAGACTGAAGGTTAAAATTTACACAGAAGTGGAATGTTACAAGTCTTAATTTATACTCGTCACAGACAATTCAGCAGTAAAATTTCGTAGATATCACTGAACTTTGGACACATAATTCTTTCATTTAAAGTTTAATTTGGTGCATTTTATACACATGGTCTGTTTACAGTTTCCACACAACAAACATTTCACGTGGACATGCTAGCTAGCACCTACTTCCATCTAGAATGCAGTAGTGCTGGACATATGAAAGTCCCAATCACATGTGTAGAAATGTGACTCAGCCAGGACATCCATAAGTACCTGATTAATGTGCAGTGAAATGTTGGACAAGTGTGAAAATGCTTGTAAGCAACATAATCATATTGTATCATTCAGTAGAAAGGGAGGGTCAGAGGAAATGTATACATACACTGATACCCGGGCAGAACTTTGGAAACTTTTGTGGGCTAGTTAGTTTGGAGTATCTTATAAGCTTTATCCCTGCAGAAAGGGTAATTCATGTACTGTGTAACGCTCTTTAATAATTAGTGAAGGCAAGCCCATGTTTGATATCTTCAGATCTTGAGATTTTGAATAATTTAGCAGTCAATCATTGAAATTCATTAAAGCTAAGATTTCAACCCAATGAAAAGGGTACATGTACATTATTGTGTGGCTCTATGCAGGAGCCAGTACCGATCTGTAGACTGAACATCAACAATTCTCTATGTCAGAGCTAAATGGTTTGTCAGCATGTTACTAGTCACTATGAATGCCACTACAGTACATGGAGTTGTTATACTATATGTCTATTACATTTCTGAAGGCCCGTGGGATGGGTATCATCAAAGGTGGTATTAATAATTCTATTATACACTACAGCATATATGTGTAAACAGATACTCACACAATTGTCATGTGCCTATCAGTATTTGTGAAAACATCAGTCCAGAGATATTTTATGTAATTAGAGATGAAGTAACTGAGTTGTGATAACAACAGAGAAGACATTACAAAGATCCATCCTATAATTATCTATAGCTATATATGATGCATTTATAACATAAAATTGATTCGTGTATGAATACTTAATGCAGTCCTCCAAAGTATGCGTGATGCAGTTTTCATCATAATCAATTCACCCTTCAGACTTCAGACAGGTGAGCTCATAATTTTTAATTTGCAAAAAAAAAGAAAAAACAATGCTCTATCATGACAATAGGAATATTTAACTTCAAGTCTTAATACTGTCCTAGCTTTCAGACAAGTGAGCTCCTAATTCATAATTTGCTAGAATAAAAAAAGCTACTGTGACAATCTGAATATTTTAACTCGGCCTTCTAGGATGTGAATATCATATTTTTGTCAACCATGCATGACCAACACCCATTTTTCTACAATGTGTACAGATTTCTGAAGTAATCACATTATGTGCATGCAGTCTACAAGTACAATCTCTTGTGGAATGTCAATATCATGACACACCAAAAAGTATACTATCAAGTATATATATACATATCTGAATTGTTAGGAATAACTTTAGTACAAACTGTTCAACAGTAAATAAGAAACAGGTGGTGATAACTTAAGATTACCATGTATTGCAGATTACACATGGCAAATGTCTACTTCTAACATGAACAGTGTCTATATATATAATATGGACAGTAGCTGTGTAACTTGTAAATACACCTGTACTAGACCAGACACCCTATCACACTAGATTGAGCACATATTTTACATTGACTAGTGCACCACAGCAAAGTTAAAGACGGTTCAGCAACTTTGTCAGCTCCTTATCCTATACATGACTGACAATGTTTTATTTCAGTTTTACTGTGTCATTGACAAATGCAGAATGAAGAATAGAAATGCTTGTCTATTTCTGTACAACATGCAACAGCAGACTTTCCGATCATTTCAATTCTGTTTCTAACAAAAAAAGTGTTCTTGTGAAAAGGGTAATTGCCAATTGAGACAGAAATTTCTCCGCATTGAACTGGTTATTTACAAGAAGTGAACCATCAGATGATATGTTTCCTGTTACCATTAACCATCCATTTTAAAGTATAGTAAAAACATTTATATAAAATTGTAAGTGGTCTGTCTTTGTCACATTATTGACTCAGGTTTGCTTTACTGAGAGGAAATCTCTCAATGGGAACAAGGAAATTGTGACGTGGTCAGGAAATCAGGAAAAGTTAAATAACTCCACTCTATACATTTTCCATAACTATCAATGCTGAAATTCAAATATTGTTTGTTTAATACAAAAAAAAAATCTTAAAAGTCTGTTCCTTTTTGTTTACTTCACATTTGTCTTTAAAGCATTGACATTTAGTGTAAAACTCATATTTATCTAACATATAAAAAACTCATATTTATCTAACATATAAAAGGATTTTATCTTTGTTCACTAATTCAGTTGTCAACTTTAAGTGATAAAATCGATCTCATTTGGCATGATTAAGAACTTTTTCAGTCAAATATCAAGTCATCAATCCCCAGTCAATTTCAAAAATAAGGTGTGCCAGCCTATATTATGAAAAATGAAGGGGGAAATTACAGTTTTTTTGGGTCCAGGGCCCCTGCGTTTTTATCTCTGTACAAATGACATATAATGTTTGCAAATGTGTATCCAGGATTGACAAAAACTAAAAGATACCATCACCATCGGCTTCAACAAAGGTTGAATGTAAGCAATATATATAAAGTTAAACCTCATGGGAAACAAGCCCAAAGGCTTCCTACATTTTTATTTCCCAGTTCTGAACATGTCCAAATTTTTACTTTATTTTACGATGTAGTGATATGTTTATGGACAAGTTACTACAATACTGTTGATGTCAAAACTTTTCATATGAAATGAAAACTAAATCTAACATTATCCTAGAATGCACTTAACAAAATCATAACATGTGTGGTTGGGTGGTACCACTGGTAGGGACATGGAAAGGTATGGGGTCACCTGTCTAGCATCTGAGTACTCCAAGATACTCAAGTTTCCTCCCAATACACCTTACTTAAAGTGCTTCAATTCGGGATTCATATAAGCTGAGAGCTTGTTTCGTAACGGTTGCAAAATAAATAACCTCATAGTTAAATGATACAATTTACACCAATGTTACCATCTATATGGTGGTTTAAATAAAACAAGAGGCCTAACAGCCTTTACGTCATCTGAGATAAACAATATTGAATATAAAAGTGAAAGAACAGATATCAAGTGTCATGAAACAGAAATTGTGACACTGATTCACTGTGTCAATACATGCATACCATAAAAACTGTCATCCTATAATGAAAATGAAGTTATTTCAAGAGGGTAATAACCAACATTATGTTCAAAATACAATTTTTCAAAGAAAATTACAGTAAAGTCTAAAATACATACTCCTCTCCAGGGAAAAAAAATGTGAGACTCTTTTGGTAATTAAAGCATCTTAAATATTCTGGGTCTTGAGAAGAGGTTTTTTAAAATTTAAGTCAATATGACCCCGCCAATCAACCCCTGGGGGTCATTCAGGATCAAAATGGGCATAACATCAAGCTGTTATCCTTCACTCATAATTCTAACCAGGTTTGAAATAATTCCAATGGAAATTAAACAAATTATACTCAAAAATCTACTTTTCCTATACAAACTATATTAAACAGAACCTCCTCCCCATGGGGAAATGCGAGACCCAGGGGCCATGAAATTCACAATTTTCTTGCGCCCATAAACAATTTAACACTTTCTACTTCTCAAAACTTCTGATCTAATTTCAATGAAATTTTGCAGAAACCTTCCTTGGCCTAAGATGAACAAAAATTGTGAATAATACAGTTTCCAACCAACCAACCCCCCGCCCCGACTACTGGATGAAGGGTATTAGGATAGGTCACCGTGAGATTTTGTCTCAGGTGACCTAATAAAGGCAATGATAACATTTCATAGAAAACTTGTGCAACAAAGATCAGAAAAGATAAGCCAAGAATGATGCAGAACTATAAGGTATAAATAGTGACAGGCTGATTTTTCTAAAGAAAACTAAGATTTCAGCTAAGCATTCTGGGGGATAATTAGATTTGCAGAATTGCTACTAATATCCACCATGATACAAGGCACAAATGGTGAGTTTACAATAGGATGTAATACCACATATCAATCTTAATACTTTTGAATATGAATTGATTGAATGACATTGTGATACTGAAGCTAACACCTATGACAGCAGCAGTATTAAATCTAATTATAACTGCCACAAGTTAATTAATTCTTTTGAGACAGCTTCCTTAATCAAATGTTAATGAGCAAGTTTTGTGACCATGATCTTTGCACACAAAGCAAAGAGAAAAAAAATATTTCTCAAAATTATGCAAGATAACCTCATTTTTCCAGGGTATGAATAGGATTTCTACTTGTTAATGTTCTATATAGTCCACAAATCTACCAATATCCTCATGTGTCATACAGAAATTTAAATTCATTGATCTACATCCAAATCTTTTTCATTATCTTTTTGACTGTTTGTAAGAGATATCTCTATTAGATAATTTTCTGTGGTGAAACTCGTCGTTTGTGTCTCATTGCGCTATTTTGGATGCAAGTGAATACAGTAGAGAGACGCATAATTTTCCCCACTTAAGCAAATGATAATATAATTACAATCAAGAATAGTGAGAACGCGAATGCAAGAAGTGCTCATCTATTCACGATTGGTTATTCGTTACCTGCCGGTGGTTTGGAGATTGACACAGGTTCTGATGTTACTTTTGGATCGGGTTGTGTGAATGGTGAAGGTTCTGCCTCTAGTTCGAACTCAAGGCCACGATTGGTCTCCCCCATCCCACTTGTGAATTCACTTCCCGTTGGTGGTGCAGGGGGCGCTGTTGGTTCGGGAGGGCCCGACTGAGAACCGAAAATAATTAAAGGTTCTCTAGTGTGGGGTTCTTGAGGTGTCAGGTCATCATCAAAGTTAAGGAGAGGACTAGAGGCGTTTGCCTCAGATGTACCAGATTCATAGCGATCCTCCTCTGCTTCCTCACCGGTAAACGACGTCGTGGTTATCGCCTCGTCTTGCTCTGGAATTTTATCCACCTTCTCGAAGTCGTCGCTATAACCCTGCTCCGAATTACGTGGAAAGTCTCCTAATAAATCCGCCATTATTAGATTTACGTTTGGTGAGGTTAATAACTTGTATCACCAACGACTTGAAACCGCACGACACTGTTGCATGCAACCAGACCTGGATCCGAAAGAAGTTGGACCTGACGTAATGGTCATGCGCCTAATACACGTACATTCGGGATCTCTCTGGATTTTACCAGATGAATTATGCAATGCATTTCATTATTTGAATCCTAACTATACATATAATTGTCCACAATCAATCGACAACTTATTACAACATTTTAAAGGCAGGTTTACTTATTGAAATCGATTAAAGAAGAAATTCACACTAATGTATCCCGAAAATAAATTCCGAACGTACTCTTACAAAGGACCGATTTCATTGGTTTTTAATGTATCTCATTAACCAATCACTGAACGTGTTACAGATTGTTACTTTAACAAATATCATAACCCTTCAAGATGGCTAGTGATGATGCCGTCCGAGCTGGAAACGGTTCTATACATCACGTGAAAAACGGTAAAACAAACGGGTTTCATCACCACAAAAATGGACACAAGAGTAATGGAAAGAATGGCGATGCGAAAAAGGTAATGCCGTCGGATATGCCCTTTTAGGATTGCGTAAGGAAATGGGCACTAAGTTTTGGGTGGGACTCCCACTCATATGATAGGTATTTCCATGGCATCGATGTAATGAACTCTTATCATTATTCTAAAACCTGTTCCAATAGAGATGAAAAATCGTATGAAATCAAATCAACTAGTGTCACCGTTTTATTTTCTTTTGTAACTTTCACAACATTATCACTGCAGATCTGAAGCCACGCCCACCGATCATGCCAGAAATGCAGAGTAACGTCCCTTATTAAATCAGTTGTCAAGCGATTAAGTAAACATTGACCATTTGTTTATATGTTGGTAAACAAGGTCAAAAAGTGTGTCGTGTTTAAGGCATGTTGTGTAATCAATATTTTTAGTGAATCTTATTTTGCAGATCATGTTTATGAATATTATTTTTTAAAGACGTCTTTTGATAGAACGTTTAAATATTGTTTTCTTTGCATAGAGTAAGGTTAATGGTAGGTCGATCTGCAGACAGGAAGTTAAAAACTCATCGTTGACTTGTTTCCATTATGTATAACTATGTGTATATAAATATAATATTGCTTATATCACGCCATAGCAATAATGATCAATACACATAATACAATAACAGGACTTCAAAAAATATGATGGGCAATTGAATGATTTGTCAAAGGTGAATCTGGGCAAATGATTTAAGATGTAAGAAAAATAACATACATATGTTCATAATGTAATATGGATATAACTTTTGAAATTTAAACAAGCAATGCTTATTTAGAAATCTAATTATGATAGATCTAAAAATAGGTATGTAATGATATTACATGTAGCTTATTTTAAAAGGCGTCAATGTAGACCTAGAAAACAAGGTCAAGGCATTTATGCACATTCCAAAAGTATCTTATTTTCTGCATACATCCAAATTCATTTCCCCAATTTTCTTAAAGAGAACAAGGTAGCTGTAGAAAATGGTTCATGAAGTAAAAGGGCATAAAAGACAGCAAATGAAATATTCATTCAAAATTAATGTAAAAATAGTTGTTTCTTTTGATAATATTTGTAAATATTCATAAAAAATCAAAGCCCTTTTCATTAAAAATTGGGAAAATGCCAATGATATCCAAATTTTTGCTAAGTAAAGGCACTGTTTTATCATTACCACTTGTCCTAAGTTATTGCCTGCTAGTCAGTAAGAGCACTGTTTTATCATGGCCAGTAGTCCTAGGGAATTGCCTGCTGGTCAGTAAAGGCATTGTTTTATCAAGGCATAGCAGTTAAATATATTCTGAGCTCATTATGTTTATATTCTCTATAAATCTGTAGCAGTTTTTTTAGTTTATTAGTTGTGTAAACATATTGCCAATATTGTCAGAGGAAAGAAATCCTGCCTTTCCCTTCATAGATTCTGCAGTCCAAATATATGTATGCATTACTGAATGATTCCAGGGCAACATTATTCAATTATTGTCATAACATTAAGTTGCAGTGTTAGTGTTTGGTGGTATCATACTGAACCCCAACAGAAAAATAACAAACAGATTTATTTTTACAACGACAACCGTTCCTTAGTTGAATATATACACTTAACAACAACATAAACAGTTAATATATGTATCTCACATCAGTATATGCAATTCTGGCTTATCACATTTCTTTTAAATTGAAATTGAAACTGCTGGTGCATCAAATAAGATTACTAATACCAGACAGCTGGTGAAGTGACTGGGGCTAAATTCATGATACTAACCTTGCATATTGGTGATGTCAATTTTGGAGTTGATGTAATATTTGTGCAAAACTATAAGAAATCAGTCGTATGATTATCATGTTGCAAACATACATACTTTAGTGATAACCTTACTACAGCACTATTCACAGTTTATATGTGATGTTTAGAAAGCAGTTAATGTAGATGAGCGAAATCATCACTGTGCTAAATAGTGATAGGTCGCTAAAATTTAATTGTGTCATATGAAGCACAGTGATGTATACAATAATTATTATTACAATGTTCATTCTTGTCCAGCTGTAACGTTAGTATTCAACCATTTATGAAATGAAATTCTCTGATGTATCATTTCATATTTACCTATATGCAAAGTTAACACTTCTGAAATAAAAATAAAACTGCGGTACTAGAGGTAAAAATTTTATCTAGTTTTATCCTTTGATCGACATTTTGATGTTTAGTAATGTTACAAAAAATAAATATGATTCTGTTTTCTACTGTAGAAAATAAATGATACATAATTATATTAGATGTATATTTGTACATGTAAAGTACATGACATCACATTAGCATTTTCAATGAACTGATGATTTATATTCCAACATTGTGTTTTAGATGGCTGATTGGCAGGATGATTTCTGGGAATCATTCGAGGAGACTCCAATCATTGCTGCCATATACACGTATTTCTGCTTTGGACTGCTCGTGGTTTTTGGACACATCCGTGACTTTTTAAGAAATATTGGACTAGAAAAGATAAAATCATGCACAGAGCCAAAGCTCCCTGTAAGTATGAGATATACAAGTGTAGATGTTTTCTTGCAGTGTTGCTACGATGGCTTATATCATATTTCTCATTGGTTTAGACATTTTTACTGAATGCTGTTACTGACTTTGCCAAAAGTGATTTTATTTATTGTAGGCATATTTCTTAATGGTCATCCAAAGGGTGACTATTTGGGCTTTTGTGAATTTGTTTCCTACCAGCGGTATAAGATACAAGTAATGATGGATGATCAATACATAATGCAGGCCCCATGGACATCTTGGTATTTTTTAGTATTAAGAACAGTGTATTGGTGTAATTGTTACAGGGTTTCGTTCCGCTGTATCAGAGCTGGGAGAGTTTTTATACCAGGAATATATATCGCCGTATACGTGACTGTTGGAACAGACCTGTAGCAAGTGGTGCTGGGGCTGAATTAGATGTTGTGGAAAGGGTGTCTAATGACAATGGCTGGAATTTTACGTAAGTGTACAGCATGCTTTAGGTATACTGATGGATTAATTGAAAGAGATATTAATCAATTTCAGGCGTGCATGTATAATTAATGATGATTTTGAGTTCTTGACAATAAAGGACAATATTTTCCTTGTCTTTTCTAGAAATACTGGCAAAACGATTCGGGTGATGAATTTGGGATCCTACAATTATCTTGGATTTTCTCAAAATTATGGTCCATGTGCAGATGCTGCTGAAGAATCTACCAGAAAATATGGAATGTCTTTTTGCAGCAGCCCTCAGCAGTTAGGTCAGTATCTATGTAATATATACTGGTAGAGTTATTGTTTTTGTCTGTACTGGTGCTTACATCATGGCCCATTGTTTTGCCTAAGCAGGTCATCATTCTGTACAAGCTGTCTTTCCCTACCCCATTGTGAATAATCTCAGCATGTCCGAGCTGTCTTTCCCTACCCCATTGTGAATAATCTCAGCATGTCCGAGCTGTCTTACCCTACCTCATTGTGAATAATCTCGGAGCATGTACGAGTTGTCTTACCCTACCCCATTGTGAATTATCTCAGCATGTACGAGATGTCTTACCCTATCCCATTGTGAATAATCTCAGCATGTACGAGCTGTCTTACCCTACCCCATCATGAATAATCTTAGAGCATGTACGAGCTGTTTTACCCTACCCCATCGTGAATAATCTTAGAGCATGTACGAGCTGCCTTACCCTACCCCATCATGAATAATCTTAGAGCATGTACGAGCTGTCTTACCCTACCCCATTGTGAATAATCTCAGAGCATGTCCGAGCTGTCTTACCCTACCTCATTGTGAATAATCTCAGCATGTCCGAGCTGTCTTACCCTATCCCATTGTGAATAATCTCTGCCTTACCCTACCCTATTGTGAATTATCTGAATAATCTTAGTGAATAATCTCAGCATGTACGAGTTGTCTTACCCTACTCCATCGTGAATAATCTCATAGCATGTACAAGCTGCCTTACCCCATCCCATTGTGAATAATCTCAGCATGTACGAGCTGTCTTACCCTACCCCATTGTGAATAATCTCAGCATGTACGAGCTGTCTTACCCTACTCCATTGTGAATTATCTCAGCATGTACGAGCTGTGTTTTCCTGTTGCATTGTGAATAATCTCAGCATGTACGAGCTGTGTTTCCCTGTCCCATGTGAGAAAGAGATATTCAATCCGTAGCAAACAACTGTGAAACTTTTAAGAACAGAAAAGTTTAGGTCCCCCGCTTTTATAGCTATATATGTAATTGCTATAACATGCTTGTTTTATGTGAACATAATCTGAAGAAAATTTGATGTGTTTTATTGTATACAGATCATATATTGTTGGGTTTTTTGTCTTCAGGTTACTCTGAATTACACAAGGAACTTGATGAACTTGTTGCCAAATTTGTTGGCGTAGAAGCAGCATTTACCTTGCCCATGGGGTTTGCAACTAACTCAATGAATATGCCTTGTCTTGTTGGTAAGGTATGTACTCAATGGACATGTAGATCAATGCTATGTAAAAATTAGAGCTGGGAATGACTTGGTTAGATTCTCTTGTTACATTACCAGTGCATCAGATAAGTTCAGATTCTCTCAAGAATGTCAGTTTTTCAAGTCTTGATAGAGGAGTGGACATATTATACATCCATATAGTTGTCCAACAGAATACATGTAGGAAGCTTTCACTTGGATCACAATAAAAATTCGAATAAGGAAAATGGTGATCTGAATCTGTATAAATTATGTACTGAGAAGTTTGTTTGTTTCTATATTTCTACAAGGAAGTCACATTTTGTTTGTGTGTTTCCAGAAAGCAGTCACATTTTGTTAGTATGTTTCCAGAAAGCAGTCACATTTTGTTAGTATGTTTCCAGAAAGCAGTCACATTTTGTTTGTATGTTTCCAGAAATCAGTCACATTTTGTTTGTATGTTTCCAGAAAGCAGTCACATTTTGTTTGTATGTTTCCAGAAAGCAGTCACATTTTGTTTGTATGTTTCCAGAAAGCAGTCACATTTTGTTTGTATGTTTCCAGAAAGCAGTCACATTTTGTTTGTATGTTTCCAGAAAGCAGTCACATTTTGTTTGTATGTTTCTAGAAAGCAGTCACATTTTGTTTGTATGTTTCCAGAAAGCAGTCACATTTTGTTTGTATGTTTCCACAGGGAAGTTTGATTCTGAGTGATTCGCTGAATCATGCCTCATTGGTGCTAGGATCCAGACTGAGTGGAGCCACTATTAGAACCTTCAAACACAACAGTAAGTGTACATAATATTCAACAGTTGGCAATCCTAACAGATTTCAACTTATCAGACATGAACAGATTGTTACAAAGTGAACAAGAGCAGCAGTTTTGTTATTTAGTGAACTTGAACAAATTGTTACAAAGTGAACATGAGCAGCAGTTTTGTTATTTAGTGAACTTGAACAAATTGTTACAAAGTGAACATGAGCAGTTTTGTTACTTAGTGAACATAAACAAATTGTTACAAAGTGAACATGAGCAGTTTTGTTACTTAGTGAACTTAAACAAATTGTTACAAAGTGAACAAGAGCAGTTTTGTTACTTAGTGAACTTAAACAGATTGTTACAAAGTGAACATGAGCAGTTTTGTTACTTAGTGAACTTAAACAGATTGTTACAAAGTGAACAAGAGCAGTTTTGTTACTTAGTGAACTTGAACAAATTGTTACAAAGTGAACATGAGCAGCAGTTTTGTTATTTAGTGAACTTGAACAAATTGTTACAAAGTGAACATGAGCAGTTTGTTACTTAGTGAACTTAAACAGATTGTTACAAAGTGAACAAGAGCAGTTTTGTTATTTAGTGAACTTGAACAAATTGTTACAAAGTGAACATGAGCAGCAGTTTTGTTATTTAGTGAACTTGAACAAATTGTTACAAAGTGAACATGAGCAGCAGTTTTGTTATTTAGTGAACTTGAACAAATTGTTACAAAGTGAACATGAGCAGCAGTTTTGTTATTTAGTGAACTTGAACAAATTGTTACAAAGTGAACATGAGCAGCAGTTTTGTTATTTAGTGAACTTGAACAAATTGTTACAAAGTGAACATGAGCAGTTTTGTTACTTAGTGAACTTGAACAAATTGTTACAAAGTGAACAAGAGCAGCAGTTTTGTTACTTGGTGAACTTGAACAAATTGTTACAAAGTGAACATGAGCAGTTTTGTTACTTAGTGAACTTGAACAAATTGTTACAAAGTGAACATGAGCAGTTTTGTTACTTAGTGAACTTGAACAAATTGTTACAAAGTGAACATGAGCAGTGTTATTTAGTGAACATAAACAGATTGTTACAAAGTGAACATGAGCAGTTTTGTTACTTAGTGAACTTGAACAGGTTGTTACAAAGTGAACAAGAGCAGTTTTGTTATTTAGTGAACATGAACAGATTGTTACAAAGTGAACATGAGCAGTTTTGTTACTTAGTGAACTTGAACAGGTTGTTACAAAGTGAACATGAGCAGTTTTGTTACTTAGTGAACATGAACAAATTGTTACAAAGTGAACATGAGCAGTTTTGTTACTTAGTGAACATGAACAGATTGTTACAAAGTGAACGTGAACAAATTGTTTTTTATGAACTTGAAAAAAACATGTTGACTTGTCTTGGTTCTCCAGATATGAATGATTTGGAGGATAAACTGCGTACAGCTGTGATTGAGGGTCAGCCAAGAACACGCCGACCCTGGAAAAAAATCTTGATTGTGGTGGAAGGAGTTTACAGGTAGGAGTTCGTATCAGCACAAGTATTTGGTTTAATTTTGAAATACATGTGTCTCAAAGGATACAGGTAATTTAGAGGTCACTTCCTTGCAGCTACTGCTATGATCTGAAATTCTGAACTAATAAAACTAAATGTGAAAAAATGATTTATAATTCCTGGTAGACATTACTAAATTGAAAACTTATCATTTCAGTATGGAGGGGTCCATTATCCGCCTCCCAGATGTAATCCGACTGAAAAAGAAGTACAAAGCCTACATCTACTTAGATGAAGCTCACAGCATTGGTGCACTGGGACCAAATGGAAAAGGTGTGGTCGACTACTTTGGGCTTGACCCTCGTGACATTGACATTATGATGGGGACATTTACGAAGAGCTTTGGTGCAGCTGGAGGCTACATTGGTGGGTCCAAGGTAATATCACCTACCTTCAGCTTCAATAACAAAAAAAAAAAATATGTAAGCTATTTATGCCCAAGATCCACAATTTTTAAATATGAAACCCGGTCAAAATCAATAATAGAGACAAACTGTGGACAAGGAGGTTGGAATGAAATTTCATCTATTATTTTCACTGGGAATCCAGTTGACAGTGTTAATGATTTGGTTTCTGCAGAAATTGGTGCAGCATTTGCGAGTGAACTCTCATGCCGCAATTTATTCCACCTCCATGTCTCCATGTGTCACGCAGCAAGTCATTTCCTCTATGAAGATTGTGATGGGACTAGACAACACACTGGAAGGTAACCATTAGTGGCCCTGTTCTGTTGAGATCAAGCTGTATTTCAAAATAAAAGTCAGTTGTCTATATTTGTTAATGAAAATGATTTATTTAGTACTTTTGTCAGTGTTCCATTTTATTTCCAGATTAATTTAATGTTCCATCGACACATCACCAGTTCTTTCTTTTAATCTGAACTGAACTAATTTTGTTACATGACTGTGAAGGTTATTTAAGTTACATTTATTTATTTATTTTTTATATAGGAAAACGAAAGATTCAACAGCTGAAGTGGAACACGAGGTACTTCAGACACAGACTTCACAAAATGGGCTTCATCATTTATGGAAACAAAGATTCCCCTGTGGTACCACTGCTGATGTTTATGCCTACAAAAGTTGCGTAAGTAACTTTTATACTTGTGATAAGATTCCTGCTTCTCGGAAATAAGCTACCAAACAAAAACAGATATTGTATGACTTGTGTGATGATGCATGGTGGTTCAATAACTTATTACAATAATTTGCAATCACGTCAATAAACAAGATGTTTTATATCGGACAAAACCATTTGTTTGAGATAACGATCAAGTAACACACAATTAACTGGATATAGTAACAATATTTTATGTTGAAATTCTTCTTTTAAAGCATCTAACTTTAATCAACAGTATTCACATATTTAGATGTGGAGAAGGAAAAGCATTGATTACTTCCCCTGATGAATGGGATGAAATTGATAGTTTGTTCAATGACCTTCAATGATTTTCAAGGTCTGACAACCCAAATCTGTTGAATATTTCGGGTCATGTTATTTCCCAATAACATGCTGAGATGCCTGTCATTTTAGGTGTTTTGTGTGTTGAGATCTTCAAAATGTTTCACAATTACCGGAAACCTTAGGGTCATAATATTCAATCTGTAGCAGGCTAGGATGTAGGACTTTCAAATAATTCACAATGAAATGCTTTCAACGTTTCCTCAGTTTGGATAACATAGCTAAGAATTCATGATATTAAACATGTAAAATGTGTTTTCTTGTTACAGAGCATTCGCACGTATGTGTCTTGATCGAGGCTTGGGTGTAGTTGTGGTAGGTTTCCCAGCAACACCCATCATTGAATGTCGAGCCAGATTCTGTGTTTCAGCTGCTCACACCAAAGAACAGTTGGACAAGGTAAGCATTATATTCTGATAAAGACAGCTGATTTTTCTTTCTGCTTTCTCAGTGAAAAATAAGAGAATCAGTGAGCTGGTATTACAGACAAAATACAATACGTTTTGAAATACTGAATACATGTTGCTAACTGTTACAGAATTGAAAAAAAAATTATTAAAAGCTTGTCTAATGTTTGGTTGCTGTTTAGGCCTTGGCTATCATCAATGAGATGGGTGATCTTCTCGGCCTGAAATATTCCACAATGCCGGTGCCCCCGCACGATGAAACAGACATCCAGCTGGTGGAGGTATGATATAAAAAATGGTACTTTGGTATAATGTACCTTCATACATTGCAGAAGTTTTATGAATCAAGGTTTTTAGGATATGGGTACCATACAAATAGATAGAATGGAATAGTTTTGGTCATGTTAATTGGAGACATTCTTCGGGGAGAGATTTTGGATGTTTTTAATACAAAGTGAATCAGATTTAGCTGAAATATTTTCCTGTCATGACAATTTTAAACATTAGGGTTTGCATACTTTCCACAGCTCCTCTAGAAGGGTAGGATAAAACTCATGTAGGAAAATGGAATTGAACTTAAAAGTCTTTTCACAAGGATGATCACTTAGACAATAACTAAAAGATGCCTCTCTTGATGTCTTGTACAGAGCTGAAATAAATTTTATAGTAAAAGCTTTGAAGATTTAGTTTTTTCAAAGTTCCAGATAAAATTCAATCTTCCATAAAGATAGTTATTATGTATCATTATCTGACAACAGTTCACACATCTTTATTTACCGTGTTACAACAATGAAAAAGCAATAATGAAATTCAAATGACTGTTTAGGCTGTGACTTGCATCATCTGATAGAATTTATTTTTTCATTTTGTTACAGTGAAGATGGTATTCACGATCTCTCCGTTACTAACTGTGCTTCATATGATTGGACTTCAAAGCTGATGGTGGAATGTTGTTCTGTTATTTGGATTTTGTTCTGAAGTGAGCTCTTTCTGTAAATAAATTGATCTCACAGTTCATTCATCATTATAACTGAATTTTGATTTTGACAATTCAAGAGGAGAAGTCATGGATGGAAAATAAGCTTCTTCATCAAGTCATCACCATGTTCTGTTGGATCTTGGTTTTATAACTTAATTATAACTAAGGTTCTGTTCAATGGCAACCAGGTCCTCAGACTGACATCTAAAGTGAAACACATTCATTTCTACACCATTGTATATTTGAAAACCGGACAAGACGTCAGTGAAGTTGCATGTGTCTATGTGTTCAATTTTTTTTTTATCACAGAATGAAAGACAAAAGTGTTATTTTTACATGTGCTTATTGGAGACACATATGCCTTTTGAGTGTGAATCTGCATCCTTTGTACTAAAACACACGTGTGGATTATCATATGTGGCTTTGTGATGTGTGCACCTGAAGTTTTTATCTTTATTTTAACGAGACACAATTCTTGATTCTTCTGAAAATGAAAGTATCTGAAGTTTTGGTTTGTTGTTTTGCTGGGTAGATTAAGTTTGAGAATGAGGCTAGACTGGAATGTTGGTTGTGAAACGATGCTGTGATTAAGGCTGTGTTTGAAAGTGAGGTTGAAAGAGAATGAGGCTGTGCATGAGAGTGATGCCATTTGAGAATAAAACTTGGAAAAGTTTAAAAGGGAGAAAGTGTTTGATAGTTTTAGGACATATGTTCCTTACTTTTCTAAGTGACACAAACATCCCTTGAGCAGGGATGTACAAAAATACTGTAAACACTTATTTTAATATACTTTTATTTTCATAATGGCTTTATATTATTGCATGTTTGCCATAAAGTATCGTGAAAGTGGGAAGTGCTACAGCACAGATCTTGCACTTAAACCCTGCTGACTTAAGGGTGAGGTGCTCATTGTAATAAATTATAACTACATCGTGCATTTCTGGTGAAATCTTCATACAAGGTTTGACCTATGAATAGTATCAACCAGAAGTACTATTAAAGTGTTTTGTACCTTATTTATTTATCAATTAATGTTTGTTACTTGTTGGAGCTGTATGTAGAAAAATATATTTGTGTTGTGTTTGTTTAGTTTTGAAATATATATATATATATATTTACTTTAACACTTATAATACATTTCATATTTATCAAACACCAAAGTTGAGATAACATTTAGCTTCGGTCATGTAACTTGTTTTCAGGCCTTTTTTATGATACCATTGAGGGCTAAAAAAAAAAATAAAAACCAGATATTTGGATCTTAATTAATGCATTTACTGGCTTCTAAAATAGAATGAATTGCTTGTGAGATATTCTAACCTAAATACCTCTTCAATTCCTTGCATTCCCAAGGTTGTTTTCCTTCCATTTCAAACTGTTACATTGTAATGAATGGTTTATTTATACTTGTAGTTGGTTAGCAAACTTTGTTTAAGACATGTACACAGTTAAGTGTGTCTTGGTGATGTTTTGGTTTGTGTAAACCTAGTTTATTAGTTTAGGAAGATGTATAAACCTGGTTTATTAGTTTAGGGAGATGTATAAACCTGGTTTATTAGTTTAGGGAGATGTATAAACCTGGTTTAATTTTTTCAGAAGATGTATTGGTTGATTTTGTTTGAGATTATAAACCTGGTTTATTGGTTTGTTGGAATGTTTTATCTTGTTTGAGGAGATATGTAAACCTGGTTTATTTTGTTTGAGGAGATGTGTAAACCTGGTTTAATTTGTTTGAGGAGATGTATAAACCTGGTTTATTTTGTTTGAGGAGATGTGTAAACCTGGTTTAATTTGTTTGAGGAGATGTATAAACCTGGTTTATTTTTGAGGAGATGTGTAAACCTGGTTTATTTTGTTTGAGGAGATATGTAAACCTGGTTTACTTTGTTTGAGGAGATGTGTAAACCTGGTTTATTTTGTTTGAGGAGATATGTAAACCTGGTTTACTTTGTTTGAGGAGATGTGTAAACCTGGTTTATTTTGTTTGAGGTATATATAATTGTAGTATAATTTGTTTGGAGAAAGGTACAAACCTTGTTTAATTTGTTAGGGAAGATCTGTAAACATGGTTTCATTTTTTTTGAAGAAGTATGAGGCAGATTTTGTCCATTTAGAAACATGTGTAATTGTTGCTTTTGATTACTCGGTTCATCTCGAACTATCCTGTTATTGCTGCTGAAATGTTCCTGTATGATGCAGATGAATAAATGCAGATCTTTCACTCCCAGATGACCTGCAATATTTTTGCTGTACTCCGTTATATTATACAGTTCACCTCCTGTTCTGCTGGTGTCTGTACCTTAGGAATACATTCTGAGGGTATAATACTTTAATGAAGTTGACTGGTAACACCTCTGATTAACTGGATGTTTCCATACTCGTGTATGACTGCAAGATAGTCACTTGTTCATTTCAAAATTCAGATAGTTCCGAGGATAGGAGTCGAAAGATAGATTGTAAGGAAACAGGAATACATCTCTAATAAACTACTTAATCAAACAGCCTTAGACGAGTATGATTTACGAATGGAAGACAGATAATTGGGGGATGCATTTTCAGTGGACTTTCTTAAACTGCTGCATACATATGAATGGGAAATAGCTAAATTTTTTTTTCTTCAGATAACACTCAGGTGGGATACAGGTCATATAGACCATTGTTTGATAAAAATCCCGATTCTTTTTAAAATTTTGTATGCTTTGTCTGTATGTTTATAAATGAATGTCGTGATTTTTTTCATAATCTGCTATTGTAATGCCCTAATCAATAGCTAACCTGTACTGTAGGTTTATGTGATGATTAGAAACAAAATCAAAAGTTTTGAATACAAGACAATTAAATTGCTCTCTGTTGGTGTCAGTATTCAGGAAAATAGTCGCTAGTCCTGTTTAAAAAAACGTTTTGTTTTACTTGTATATTACAATATATCTATGTACAATGTAGTGCATAGTTTCTGGTTTATTCCTGCTGTCAGACACAAAATAATATATTTATAAAATATTCTTTTATTACTGCTAAATCTAGACTGTTCTCTAAATTGAGTAGTCATACATAGAAGTCATGTCCTTAAGTTTAAATCTCACGTTTAGTCACATTTAGAATCTGATTTGACCAAACTTGGTAGTTACGATCAGACATTGGTCAAATAAACTACAGGATGTTGAAGGAAATGCATATTTGAAATGTTTATGACAGCTTGCATTACACTTGCTTGCTTGAAACGTTTACGATGATAGCGAATATAGTTGTCTGCAAAAATATTTGTCAAGATATTCAATATTTTTGTAAGCAGCTATATTGCAACCATCACAAATATTCCATTGAAAAACATATATCTGTTATAAATGTTGTGTGTAATTAATTTGTATTTTGTATATTTTGGTAGGGAATCCAGTTTTCAATCACAAAGTGATGTTGATGTTTGTACAATGTGTAAAATTGATATGACAAAGTCTATTTTCTGAACATTTTATCTTGGAGTTAACATGAACAATAATGCTACTTATTTCTTCTGATGCAGTATAACATATTCGGGACTTTCCAAATCGTCTTTGAAATCTCTCAAGTCCCAGTAGTGTAATCATACATGGTAAATATTCTTAATAAAAAACATAAGATATACCTTTTTTTCAAACGTTTTAATTAGAAATTTACACCGGTAAGAATGATTTTGCTGTTTCAATAATTCTGAAAGTTTCTTTTTTTGAGTATACATAGTAAAAACCAAAGAAGTATTGATGCTTAAACTCGCACTTTCGTCCATTACATGCTGAATATACACTTTTTGTATTTTTATATTCCAGTCTATTATAATTTTGGTTATTAATACTGAGTATTATATTCAAATTTATTATGAGTTGTGTTGTATTTTTATCGATGCATTTGAGCAAGAAACAACATTGATCTTCTGTGTTGTGTTTTGTTTCCTTGAATCTCTGTTTGTAATTAGTCCCAGGGCACTGCAGTAATCAAATATTGTTTCTCTTTGTTTTCAAATTTGAAAGTTTAATCATTTTTTTCTCAAGTTATGCAGTGTCTAACTAAGGTGTGATTACAGAGACTTTCATATAATTAAGGGTTCATTTTAAACAGAAGAATTTGTCAAAAACAAATTATTTTTAACAGTAAGGTAATGTAAAAGTTCTATGTTATTGTGGAAAGCTGTTTTACAAGCGTAACTAACACCAAAAAGTTTCACATGGTACTGTTACAAAAATATCGGCCACAGTTTTCTCGTGAAGTAATTGTAAAAACCACTTTGTCCATGTGTGCCTCTCTTTACACCTTGTCTGGGCTACCCTACAGGTCAAGGCCAGAGTATGAGGTCAGAGGTGAATTCATTGACCTCATCTTTTATTGGCTACACCTGTACTTATAAAACTTCTCAGCTACGTTAACATGAAGTGTTATATTGTTCTATTTACCACAGAGTGACTTGATATGTTGGAGTAATTTCCAAGTTGAACACGCTCATTTATATAAATATATTTATTTGATAATCATCCACATATATTCATATTGATCATAACCATGTATACTTGGTAAGAATATAGATATAAGCCTTTTTACTTTTGTTTCCCAAACACTTAGAATCTCGAGGTTTATATTCCATAAGGAAATAGATATACACATCTATTGTACTAAGTGTACCGGTGTGATAAATATTAGACAAACAGATAATGATCAGTTCACACCAAAACACCAATAAGGCATCATTAAAATAGTTTTTTTGAAAAGTTTGATAAAAATTGTCATTATTTCATTGGCAGTTCAATAAATTCTTTCTAGTACGATATTTGAAATGTTAAGAAAAAAACTCTTTTCATATATTTAACCAACAGTTTTTAGCATTTGATAGTGATGATTACAAGCGGAAAATTAATATGAAATGTAAGCACCCTCCTGGCCCTCCCCTCTGCCCTTCTTGTGCTACCGTAGTAACATGCCTAATGATCTAAAACATTTTCTTCCCCGATTGATTTTGGTAGTACCTAGTATTACAGTTATCCTATAGGATAAAGCATGATGGCAGATATTGGTTGTATCAGGGATTTTCTGTTAAATGATTGGTATAATGTTCACTCTTGGCTTATCAAAACAGCTGTCGGGAAGCCAGTATTAAGTCTAGATTTATTTTAAAATATTATAGTTATTGATAATGCCCGGTACATGTTGTTTCATTAAGTTAAAGGTGACAAATGTTTGTTAATGTATGTATTGACTTTACACATCAAGCTAAGGGTAGATGTGTCAGTCAAAAAGGGATTTTTCTGTATGATTAAAGAATTAGCATGGCCTCGGTGCAGCTCACATGATGATATCTGTAACATATATCATCATTATACAAATGTTATTATTTACAACCCAGTTTGTTTACTGCATGAATATGCATAATAGGGTAGATATGAATAATATTATCAGTTCATGAATATCATGAATATCCCTATGTTGGGTAATGTTAGATTGTCAGAATTGAGTGAAACATTTATTTGTTTCATTACACATCAATACAGGAAAACATTTCAAACTTCAGTGTGTTTTTGTGTGAAGTTTTTTTATCTTATTTATATTTGTGTTTGAAAATTTGATAACGTGTAATGAAAAATTGAAGATATTGGCTTTTAACAGAATCTGATTTTATACATATCACTGTTGATTGTTGATGTTTAATGTTGATTCAAAAACACCAGGTAAACAAACACTTACAGAGTGCTTTATAGCTGGCGGTGATATACCAAGACTTTTGCTGCTGATCAGTTGGTATATGTCTAGAATACACTGTATCTAAACCTTTTCTTTTCTTCTTTTTTTTTGATTCTGGCAAATATTGCATATAGAATTATACCAGTTTATCTCCACTCTCATTTACCATTTACACCTGCTAATAATTTCCTGGTGACAGATTTAGCCTGGAATGTTTATTTAATTCTTGGTTTTGTTTATTTATTCATTCATTTTTCTCTTCTTTTGTGGTTTCTATGCTTAGTTTTTTTTTTAAGTGAAGGCCGAGACCTCGGAGAAAAGCTGTGAATTACTTAATTAGTTTTCTTATATGATAAAACCTGTGTGCAGACAGGATGCCTATGCCGCATTGCCCTCATCTATAAAGTTTATCTGTGATGAAACATGTCCATGCTCCAAATGTAGAAATATCTCTGTCCGTTGTAAGCGGTGACATCTTTGTTCATTGCCTATGACCAAATTTCAATAAATGTAGGTCACCAACACCTCATTCAGTAATTGTAATTTTTTGAAAAATTGACATTGTTGAATCAGTAATTTATAGCACTGAATACGCCAATAAAATACATTTACGAAATGCTATCAAGCAATTATTCTCCTTTTTATTTACCATGTATATATTTTTCATTGAAAAAAAAAAACTGGATGGATTAACACAGGGACTTGGATAAACCTGCATTTGACTTTATCAACAGTTTTAAAAATCTAGAGCAGAAATAGGACAGTCTAAATAACCAGCTTTAAAGGAAAGTTCACAAAAATATGACATCTGCCAGTGATGACATCTTACTGACAAAGAGGCTTCTAGAATTATTTTATTTGACATGCTGCTTGCTCTGATGATTGAATAATAGAATTAAAAGACCTTGAGTTAGCGCTGGACTTTCAAGGTCAAATGGTTTCAGATCTTTAAAACAACATTTTAGGTCTAGAGCTGGATCATTCTGCAAGTAATGTACTGGTATTTCAGAGAAATGTGAGATTAATTGATTACAGCAGGTAAACATGTTTAACTTCCCACAGTTACATCGAGGCTATGGAGTATATGAAGCATGCTGCATATTAGGAAAGAGCTCTGTAAAGTTAGGGTAGAGCTCTGTCAAGTTAAGGTAGAGCACTGTCAAGTTAGGGTAGAGCACTGTCAAGTTAGGGTAGAGCACTGTCAAGTTAAGGTAGAGCACTGTCAAGTTAAGAATGAAGGGGGAAATATGTTACTAGTTTTAGGACAGATGTACAGAGTGAAGGGGGAAATACCTTACTAGTGTAGGACAGATGTACAGAGTGAAGGGGGAAATACCTTACTAGTTTTAGGACAGATGAACAGAGTGAAGGGGGAAATACCTTACTAGTTTTAGGACAGATGTACAGTGTGAAGGGGGAAATACCTTACTAGTTTTATGACAGATGTACAGGATGAAGGGGGAAATATGTTACTAGTTTTAGGACAGATGTACAGAGTGAAGGGGGAAATACCTTACTAGTGTAGGACAGATGTACAGAGTGAAGGGGGAAATACCTTACTAGTTTTAGGACAGATGAACAGAGTGAAGGGGGAAATACCTTACTAGTTTTAGGACAGATGTACAGTGTGAAGGGGGAAATACCTTACTAGTTTTATGACAGATGTACAGGATGAAGGGGGAAATATCTTACTAGTTTTAGGACAGATGTACAGAGTAAAGGGGGAAATACCTTACTAGTTTTAGGACAGATGTACAGTGTGAAGGGGGAAATACCTTACTAGTTTTAGGACAGATGTACAGTGTGAAGGGGGAAATACCTTACTAGTTTTAGGACAGATGTACAGTGTGAAGGGGGAAATACCTTACTAGTTTTAGGACAGATGTACAGTGTGAAGGGGGAAATACCTTACTAGTTTTAGGACAGATGTACAGTGTGAAGGGGGAAATACCTTACTAGTTTTAGGACAGATGTACAGAGTGAAGGGGGAAATACCTTACTAGTTTTAGGACAGATGTACAGAGTGAAGGGGGAAATACCTTACTAGTTTTATGACAGATGTACAGGATGAAGGGGGAAATATCTTACTAGTTTTAGGACAGATGTACAGAGTAAAGGGGGAAATACCTTACTAGTTTTAGGACAGATGTACAGTGTGAAGGGGGAAATACCTTACTAGTTTTAGGACAGATGTACAGTGTGAAGGGGGAAATACCTTACTAGTTTTAGGACAGATGTACAGTGTGAAGGGGGAAATACCTTACTAGTTTTAGGACAGATGTACAGAGTGAAGGGGGAAATACCTTACTAGTGTAGGACAGATGTACAGAGTGAAGGGGGAAATACCTTACTAGTTTTAGGACAGATGTACAGTGTGAAGGGGGAAATACCTTACTAGTTTTAGGACAGATGTACAGAGTGGAGGGGGAAATACCTTACTAGTTTTAGGACAGATGTACAGTGTCAAGGGGGAAATACCTTACTAGTTTTAGGACAGATGTACAGTGTGAAGGGGGAAATACCTTACTAGTTTTAGGACAGATGTACAGTGTGAAGGGGGAAATACCTTACTAGTTTTAGGACAGATGTACAGTGTGAAGGGGGAAATACCTTACTAGTTTTAGGACAGATGTACAGTGTGAAGGGGGAAATACCTTACTAGTTTTAGGACAGATGTACAGAGTGAAGGGGGAAATACCTTACTAGTTTTAGGACAGATGTACAGAGTGAAGGGGGAAATACCTTACTAGTTTTATGACAGATGTACAGGATGAAGGGGGAAATATCTTACTAGTTTTAGGACAGATGTACAGAGTAAAGGGGGAAATACCTTACTAGTTTTAGGACAGATGTACAGTGTGAAGGGGGAAATACCTTACTAGTTTTAGGACAGATGTACAGTGTGAAGGGGGAAATACCTTACTAGTTTTAGGACAGATGTACAGTGTGAAGGGGGAAATACCTTACTAGTTTTAGGACAGATGTACAGAGTGAAGGGGGAAATACCTTACTAGTGTAGGACAGATGTACAGAGTGAAGGGGGAAATACCTTACTAGTTTTAGGACAGATGTACAGTGTGAAGGGGGAAATACCTTACTAGTTTTAGGACAGATGTACAGAGTGGAGGGGGAAATACCTTACTAGTTTTAGGACAGATGTACAGTGTCAAGGGGGAAATACCTTACTAGTTTTAGGACAGATGTACAGTGTGAAGGGGGAAATACCTTACTAGTTTTAGGACAGATGTACAGAGTGAAGGGGGAAATACCTTACTAGTTTTAGGACAGATGTACAGAGTGAAGGGGGAAATACCTTACTAGTTTTAGGACAGATGTACAGTGTGAAGGGGGAAATATTTTACTAGTTTTAAACTTAATTTAGCAATAAAATGTTATTGGTCTTTCATATACATTCCAGGTAGAGCTCTACAAGATTTCAATGTTGCTCGACTTTTCTTGTAGAGAGCATTTACATGTCTTGATAATTGAGAAGGAGACAAATGGTGCATACTATGATGGATACCAAAAACTCTGGAAATTCAGCACCAGTAGATAGGGTACACCATTATATAGGGGCACCGGTAGATAGGGGACACCAGTAGATAAGGGACATCATTATATAGGGGCACCGGTAGATAGGGGACACCAGTAGATAAGGGACACCATTATATAGGGGCACCGGTAGATAGGGACACCGTTAGATAGCGGACACCATTAGATAGGGGCACCAGTAGATAGGGAACACCAGTAGATAGGGGACAACAGTAGATAGGGACACTAGTAGATAGGGGACACCATTAGATAGGGGCACCAGTAGATAGGGTACACCATTATATAGGGGCAACGGTAGATAGGGACACCGTTAGATAGGGGACACCATTAGATAGGGGCACCAGTAGATAGGGAACACCAGTAGATATAGGCACCAGTAGAAAGGGGCACCTGTAGATAGGGAAAACCAGCAGAGAGGGGACACCAGTAGAAAGGGGCACCAGTAGATAGGGACACCATTAGATAGGGGGCACCAGTAGATAGGTGACATAAGAAGATAGGTGCTGCGGTAGATAGGGGACACCAGTAGATAGGGGCACCAGTAGATAGGGGCACCGGTAGATAGGGGCACTGACAGATAGGGGACACCAGTAGATAGAGGCACCTTTAGATAGGGGCACCATTAGATAGGGGCACCAGTAGATAGGGGACACCAGTAGATAGGGGCACCAGTAGACAGTGGACACCAGTAGATAGGGGACACCAGTAGATAGGGGCACCGGTAGATAGGCGACACCAGTAGATAAGGGACATCATTATATAGGGGCACCGGTAGATAGGGGACACCAATAGATAAGGGACACCATTATATAGGGGCACCGGTAGATAGGGACACCAGTAGATAGGGGACACCAGTAGATAGGGGACACCAGTAGAAGGAGGACATCAGTAGATAGGGGACACCATTAGAAGGAGGACATCAGTAGATAGGGAGCACCAGTAGAAGGAGGATATCAGTAGATAGGGAACACCAGTAGATAGGGGACACCATTAGATAGGGGACACTAGTAGAAGGAGGATATCAGTAGATAGGGGGCACCAGTAGAAGGAGGACATCAGTAGATAGGGGGCACCAGTAGATAGGGGACACCATTAGAAGGAGGACATCAGTAGATAGGGAGCACCAGTAGAAGGAGGATATCAGTAGATAGGGAACACCAGTAGAAGGAGGACACCAGTAGATAGGGGACACCAGTAGATAGGGACACCAGCAGATAGGAGACACCAGTAGAAGGAGGACATCAGTAGATAGGGGACACCAGTAGAAGGAGGACATCAGTAGATAGGGGACACCATTAGAAGGAGAACACCAGTAGAAGGAGGACACCAGTAGAAGGAGGACATCAGTAGATAGGGGACACCAGTAGAAGGAGGACATCAGTAGATAGGGGACGCCAGTAGAAGGAGGACATCAGTAGATAGGGGACACCAGTAGAAGGAGGACATCAGTAGATAGGGAACACCTGTAGAAGGAGGACATCAGTAGATAGGGAACACCAGTAGAAGGAGGACATCAGTAGATAGGGGACACCAGTAGATAGGGACACCAGTAGATAGGAGACACCAGTAGAAGGAGGACATCAGTAGATAGGGGACACCAGTAGAAGGAGGACATCAGTAGATAGGGGACACCATTAGAAGGAGAACACCAGTAGAAGGAGGACACCAGTAGAAGGAGGACATCAGTAGATAGGGGACACCAGTAGAAGGAGGACATCAGTAGATAGGGGACGCCAGTAGAAGGAGGACATCAATAGATAGGGGACACCAGTAGAAGGAGGACATCAGTAGATAGGGAACACCTGCAGAAGGAGGACATCAGTAGATAGGGAGCAACAGTAGAAGGAGGACATCAGTAGATAGGGGACGCCAGTAGAAGGAGGACATCAGTAGATAGGGGACACCAGTAGAAGGAGGACATCAGTAGATAGGGAGCACCAGTAGAAGGAGGACATCAGTAGATAGGGGACACCAGTAGAAGGAGAACACCAGTAGAAGGAGGACACCAGTAGAAGGAGGACATCAGTAGATAGGGGACACCAGTAGAAGGAGGACATCAGTAGATAAGGGACACCAGTAGAAGGAGGACATCAGTAGATAGGGGACACCAGTAGAAGGAGGACACCAGTAGATAGGGGACACCAGTAGAAGGAGGACACCAGTAGAAGGAGGATATCAGTAGATAGGGGACACCAGTAGAAGGAGAACACCAGTAGAAGGAGGACACCAGTAGAAGGAGGACATCAGTAGATAGGGGACACCAGTAGAAGGAGGACATCAGTAGATAAGGGACACCAGTAGAAGGAGGACATCAGTAGATAGGGGACACCAGTGTAAGGAGGACATCAGTAGATAGGGGACACCAGTAGAAGGAGGACATCAGTAGATAGGGGACATCAGTAGATAGGGGACACCAGTAGATAGGGGGCACCAGTAGAAGGAGGACATCAGTAGATAGGGGACACCAGTAGATAGGGGGCACCAGTAGAAGGAGGACATCAGTAGATAGGGAGCACCATTAGAAGGAGGGCACCAGTAGATAGGGGACACCAGTAGAAGGACATCAGTAGATAGGGGCACCAGTAGATAGGGGCACCAGTAGATAGGGACACCAGTAGATAGGGACACCAGTAGATAGGGATACCAGTAGATAGGGGGCACCAGTAGATAGGGAGCACCAGTAGAAGGAGGACATTAGTAGATAGAGGGCACCAGTAGACGGGGGAAACCAGTAGAAGGGGGACATCAGTAGATAGGGAGCACCAGTAGAAGGAGGACATCAGTAGATTTGAGGACATTAGTAGATAGGGGGCACCAGTAGAAGGAGGACATCAGTAGATAGGGGGCACCAGTAGAAGGAGGATATCAGTAGATAGGGGACATCAGTAGATAGGGGGCACCAGTAGATAGGGGGCACTAGTAGAAGGAGGATATCATTAGATAGGGGGCACCAGTAGAAGGAGGACATCAGTAGATAGGGAGCACCAGTAGATAGGGGACACCATTAGAAGGAGGACATCAGTAGATAGGGAGCACCAGTAGAAGGAAGATATCAGTAGATAGGGAACACCAGTAGAAGGAGGACATCAGTAGATAGGGGACACCAGTAGATAGGGACACCAGTAGATAGGGGGCACCAGTAGAAGGAGGACATCAGTAGATAGGGGACACCAGTAGATAGGGGGCACCAGTAGAAGGAGGACATCAGTAGATAGGGAGCACCATTAGAAGGAGGGCACCAGTAGATAGGGGACACCAGTAGAAGGACATCAGTAGATAGGGGCACCAGTAGATAGGGGCACCAGTAGATAGGGACACCAGTAGATAGGGACACCAGTAGATAGGGATACCAGTAGATAGGGGGCACCAGTAGATAGGGAGCACCAGTAGAAGGAGGACATCAGTAGATAGGGAGCACCAGTAGAAGGAGGACATTAGTAGATAGAGGGCACCAGTAGACGGGGGAAACCAGTAGAAGGGGGACATCAGTAGATAGGGAGCACCAGTAGAAGGAGGACATCAGTAGATAGGAAGCACCATTAGAAGGAGGACACCAGTAGGAGGAGGACATCAGTAGATAGGGGGCACCAGTAGAAGGAGGATATCAGTAGATAGGGGACATCAGTAGAAGGGGGCACCAGTAGATAGGGGGCACTAGTAGAAGGAGGATATCATTAGATAGGGGGCACCAGTAGAAGGAGGACATCAGTAGATAGGGGGCACCAGTAGATAGGGGACACCATTAGAAGGAGGACATCAGTAGATAGGGAGCACCAGTAGAAGGAGGATATCAGTAGATAGGGAACACCAGTAGAAGGAGGACATCAGTAGATAGGGGACACCAGTAGATAGGGACACCAGTAGATAGGGGACACCAGTAGAAGGACATCAGTAGATATGGGACACCAGTAGAAGGAGAACACCAGTAGAAGGAGGACACCAGTAGAAGGAGGACATCAGTAGATAGGGGACACCAGTAGAAGGAGGACATCAGTAGATAAGGGACACCAGTAGAAGGAGGACATCAGTAGATAGGGGACACCAGTAGAAGGAGGACATCAGTAGATAGGGGACATCAGTAGATAGGGGGCATCAGTAGAAGGAGGACATCAGTAGATAGGGGACACCAGTAGATAGGGGGCACCAGTAGAAGGAGGACATCAGTAGGTAGGGGACATCAGTAGATAGGGGGCACCAGTAGAAGGAGGACATCAGTAGATAGGGGGCAGGACATCAGCAGATAGGGGACACCAGTAGATAGGGGGCACCAGTAGAAGGAGGACATCAGTAGATAGGGGACATCAGTAGATAGGGGACACCAGTAGAAAGGGGGCACCAGTAGAAGGAGGACATCAGTAGATAGGGGACATCAGTAGATAGGGGACACCAGTAGAAGGAGGACACCAGTAGAAGGAGGACATCAGTAGATAGGGGACATCAGTAGATAGGGGACACCAGTAGATAGGGGACACCAATAGAAGGAGGACACCAGTAGATAGGGGACACCAGTAGAAGGAGGACACCAGTAGAAGGAGGACACCAGTAGATAGGGGACACCAGTAGAAGGAGGACATCAGTAGATAGGGGACACCAGTAGAAGGAGGACACCAGTAGAAGGAGGACACCAGTAAAAGGAGGACACCAGTAGATAGGGAGCACCAATAGAAGGAGGACATCAGTAGATAGGATCACCAGGGCACCAGCAGAAGGGTATATATCATGAAGACCACAAACAGGTAATGTACACTAGTCGCTGAAGTGTTTATAATTGGTCCCAAACAAATTACAATACACATCCTATTCTAAAGTTAGTTTTTGTTTGTTTGTTTGTTTGTTTGTTTGCTTTTACTTGTCGTCTCCTACAATGACTTATTAAGTATTTGATCAACCCTTCCTCGTTAGCTTCATTCATTTCTTTAATTACAGTAAACCTTTCATATACAAATAAGTTTTTATTGCATGACTGAATGCCATCCTTTATATGTTGGATTTAGATGAAAGAATACCTTTAAGTTTTGTAACAGTCTATTTCTCGTCAGTGATAAATACATTATACATCCCTGCTCAATTGAAGATTTCATTGCTTTTCAAACACTTTAAATGCTTTCATCACAAAGTCCGTCTTTTGGCATTTGCAAGTTAATTAAAGAAGAGCAGGCTTTTAAAACTTAGATGTTTATAATAGAAAAAAATCTTACATTTTATAAGAGTTATTTCCCTTAGTTCAATTATTCACTTTGCAGTAGATTAAATGCATTCAGACAAACATACTTAGAAATTTTAACAAATGCTTAATGTTGTGAATCACTTAGAAGGTAGATATAAAATAGCAATCTGCGATCACATGTTTCAGGTTCTGAATTTCGCCAAAAATATCCTTATAAAATTTTACTTTTACAATTCGTTATTTTTGTCGGTTTGTTAAACTTGATAAAGCTGGAGAATCCGATCTCCTCCTATTTCACCATGTCTCTCTGTCTGTGGAATCGTATGTGTTAGCTGAATAAATCCTTCACATTTTCTAAAACTCCTTTAAAGATCAATATTACAACGTAATTATAAGAATAATATTTTGATGGATACCATATTGAGATAATTATGTCATTATATTGGTAAACATTAATGTTTATTTTTAACTGTATTACGTGTATCACGTGGACAGATGGTTCATAGTTGCGGCGATCGACAAGCACGGTCACAGCTTAAACAGGTTAACACTCTGTGTGTCCTGAAGAAGTTAAAAAAATCTTTTTAATGAATTTGGAGAAATTTTATATAGATCCAGAAAATTCGATCAATACTCCGGGAAAAAAAACAAAAATAAAAAATAATTTACAGATACAGGTCGGGTATTCCAGCAAACGATTGGGACAATATGATAGTATTTAAGTTTGTATCTATCAACCGACTTACTGTCATCAAATGTTAATGGGGAATATAAAGTGTGGGTACACAGCGTAGAGTACATGGGACCCCAGTCTTAGATATAGGTCTATATCTATGTCCGTGAAGAGATATATTCAGCTGTTGTCTGAGCATTTGATGATTTTAGAATTCCTGTGGCACCTAGGAACTTGACATCAAGAAAAAAAATATTGACGTCACTTATCTAGACTTCTAGAAGACATTTGACACCATCCTACACCTGAGGTTTTTACACAAACTTGATTGAGACACGTGTCTTGGGAGTCCACTGAGTTACCATTAGTAGCCAAATTTTACAAGGAACCATCCTTCCACACTCTGTATCATTCCGTCGGCTCACTCGTTTTTCAATCAAAGAGGAGATTGTCCTGCCACGTTTAACACTACCAACGAAGTGCGAATTGGACGCTTATATCGAGGTTGGCCAATTCGGTGCATCTTAATGTAGGCCATTCAGGATCTTGTCTGAAAAATAACATTGACTCACATATATCAAAGTCCATGGAAGACCTAGCTGGAGAGGAGCCAAGTAGGGCCAAATCCTTTGTATCGTCGTAATGACCACAGGGACTTGGGGGGCGGGGCTTCAATACATAAACAATGTATATAGACCGGCGTTCCAAACATATATGGTAAATACAAACATTTTATCTGGTTTGCATAACATACTCGTGTATAATTCATACATCAGAGCTGAAACACGCAGATGTAGTTTGGAACAATTGCATATAGCTATATGATAGAGACAGTGACATTTTCTTTTTAAATCAAACTTCACCAACACGAACAGATGCTTACAAGGAACCTTCCTTGCTTTTCTCCATTCTCTACCGGAGTTGTCACAATACGTTATTTGTTTTCGCCCCAATGTTTGGACGATAGATACAATTAGAATACATTTATTATAGTTCGGAATTTACTTTAGCAAATGTAATGTAAATAGATAGTTTCCCATTTTCCTGTCCTATGAAAGAGATATGGCGTATAAGGATTCTTGATAATCTATTTCAGCATTTTGCGTTTAAAGAATCACAAGAATGCAGAAATTGCGTTCGACAAAATTGAGATTTCTGCGAGGAGACATAAGACATACAGAGGAAAGATAAATAAGGGGGTTTCAAGCCAATAAATAGCATTGTACATGTGATGTAAATGTATAAATAGTTCTAGGTCATCCTTTGTTACAGTTTGTGTGAAGTGGTTCCAGGTTTCTAGAAAAAAAGTAACTCTGCTACGAGACTGTTGACAATCATACCAGAAACGTGATGTGACCCAGTCCGAACATAATGCCTGGCTGTAATCAAACTTAACCGATTCTGGTTACCGAGGCCTGTTGATATGAAGTCCAAGGGTCATTAGTTATGAATAAATTACTTTTTGTAATATGACCGTGGTGATTGGATTACATTAGTGTATATGTGCCTATCGGGTTTATTGGAGATAACCGCCAAAAGGCGATACATTGTAAGGACTTGTTGATAAAAAGGGACAGCTCTATCACACAATAGTCCGGCGGACGGGACTTTAAACGGTGGCCCGTGCGCGGACTGTCCACTCTCGGAAGGTAAAGATCCCTATGTGGTTTTCCGAACAAAAGAAGGCGCGATAACGCCGGTCCATGGGTTTAGGGATAGTGTTAGGCTATTTTCAAGGCATTTGACAGACTTCAAAATTACCCTAACCTAAACCAAGTCTATGTAGGTCCATAATCCCTCCTTTCCACTTTTGGACATGTTTCAGGCTGCTAGAGTTAGCAGGCATTTTTAGGCACTGGCGTCGTTTTCTGAAACTAGCATAATCAATGACACACCGCTACATACGGTTCCACCCCTCTAACGGGGATGCAGGTCGCCCCCTCACGTCTACAGAACACTGACGTTCGTCGGTGAGACGATACCCGGTAACGAGAGGTGAAACCCTCTAACTATGACACATACATATCAATTCTAGCTTAATCAAACAATACATTTTGTATCCGCATGCCAGCCAATCAACGGTCAGTTTACTGTCGCCATTTTGAGGAAATGTTGACTTTGTCTTTCTATGATGTCCCTCGAGAGCGAGACCCAGTATTGGAGATTCAGTCTCAAGCGTTCTTCAGATTTGTTAAAAAGGATCTAACTCATTTTCAAGGTCATGTGGATAGGACGTATTCAAACATAAAAACATTTTCTATTGAGAAACCATTATTTAACGTGTTGTCATACTGGAACAAACGACTAACGTCAGACTCGTAAAACCAAAAGTTACGGTTTATATTTATCCTGTGATACAGTAAAGTCAGGTTGGCCTTTACATTAAGTTATTTTTCTTTCTTTACTTTTTCAAATAAATGACCTTGAATCACTTTAAAAGTCACGAGGAAAATAAAGTCTTTTAAAATCTGTTGATAATTTCAGAAAACGCAGATCCTTAAGAATATTGACGCGTGTTTTTGGTGAAATTTTATCGGTAATGTGTATTGAGCGGTATATAGTTCGCACCTCATGGCAAATATTCACAAGAGTAATGGGGTGGTATGGTGGATTGGTAAACAGATCAGTACATTCTGAAATTAATTTGACGTGGACTTAAACTTAAATATTGCCATTTTAAATATATTCGCATTAAAAATTCAACATTCTAACAAACAAATGCCTCGGTGTAACTCGAAATAAAAGTGCGTTTACTTTCATAGGTAGTTGTAACACTAGAATGTCACTGGATTATACCGAACAAGGCGAGATACTTTATCATAATGAAATACGTCACGTGTTTAAATTTTTCACCTTCGTAAGGTATAATAAATAATCAATTCCTTTCAATCCCAGAGAATTAACTAGGATAAACTTTTCATAATCAATACAATAGTTTGTAATAAACAAAAATATTTGTCATATCTATGTGTATATCTATAATTGATCGACACAGGAAATCGTGCTGTCGTATCTCTTGACGACTAAACTTACTTGTTACTTTTGTCATTACGGCGTATTGCAGGATATTTTATCACGCGCTTAATCATGCATTAGTGTATGGATGTCGGCTTTAAACAAGTTACAAAAAGAAACCTGGTCTCCTTATAGGCACCATTACGTGTTATTACACCTTGATGAGTAATAATATTCTAATTACTCGGGAAATGACAGCAATTTAAATATAGAACCCTGTTAAATACCCAATTATACTAATGTGATTCTCGAAAACTTGTGATGCTGTCCTTTACAGGTGATTATCTGAAGTGCATTAACTATTTTTCGTATTTTGAATGTACAAAAATAGCGTCAGAAATTAATCAATGTACATGGCGTTAGACATACTTAACACAGCCACTGAAAACATAATTAGATAAAAGTCATGGGTCTCAAATACTTTTATTTCCAGAATTATCGAACTAATTGGATTTCTTACTTTGTACAACAAATTTTGAGAAAAATTCAGATCGACTGATATCGTCACTGAAGAATCCTGAAACGGCGACACATGATATATTTTCATGTGTTATTCCGGTATATGTCTTTGACAGGTGTTTGTTTTGCGTAATCGTAATGTATCTGGCTGACACGAAAATCTGTAAATTTTGACTCCCCCTCAGCTGGAACACAAACGAGTGATATCACTTACTGTACATAGGTCATTTAAATCAGTGAAGTCATCTTTTCAATGATATGTTAGATCCAAGCAAGTGAACTCGCTTCTCAGGTTGAAAAACTAGAATGAATTAAAAATATGATCTCGAACATAAATTTCCTTTAAGTTCACACGCTCCATTCACTTGATAGATCAGGAAATCGGCGATAGAATGCTAGATTGCTCATTATAGGCGGGCAGCCATTATTGCAATAACAGGAAAAATATACATAATTACATATTCTAATATATATGAGTAATAGTAGAATTATTACTTTGCTACCTCATTAAAAATATCCCTGTAAATTTTCTTTTAGAGGTGGTGTTTATGATAGAAGTAAAAGTCCGTTCGCTGAATAAAAGTAATTTAAACCGCGTCGTAATTAATATCCGCTTTTTCCAACAAATACTCCATTGTTTGATAGTTCAGGTATCAATTTGTTAACAGCCAACACAAAGTTTGTAAACTCGCATCACTCAAAAACTATTGGTGAACAACATGTGTTTCGTGTACAAGTCTTAATGTAGAATCCAGGTTCCCATTTTTTTGTTCTAGAAAGCGTGTAGCTCTCTGTTCTCTCTGGTGTAGGTGTCATATTAATGGGAGTGCTGGAATCAGGAGTGAAATAGACACGAATTTGAAAATGAGATAAAAAGATAAACTTTGGATGCATGTAATCGGGAGTTTTAATTACATGTACACAAATAAGATTGAAAACACAATGTTTCACTCACAGCAAGAAGCAACGCACTGTCTCTTCCTATTTCAATACAGATCCGGGAAAAGTACCTGTGCATGTGTATCAGAATGTACCTTACAAAAGTTGGTGTTACGTGCAGTTTGTAAGGTACAGATAGTCACCACGAGATGTGACCAGTTTTAGATAAATAAAAATCTTTTTTTTTAAACGTGATAAAAGAGAAAAAGCGGATGTTTATCTCGCTGGGTCGATTACAAGCCTTGTTCTAGAATAAATTAAATATCTGCACCTGGTATTATCGCTGTTGACTCAGGCACGTGGAATTTCGGGTGACCGAGAGGACCAAGAGCCTATAGCTGAACGTTTTAATGTGTGCATATCTCCTCAAATTTATTTAGATTAAGAAGGACTAGTTGGAAATGTTAAATTTCCATTAACCATGTGATACCGAGAGCACAGGTCGTTTTTCTTACGAATGGGATGATGCAACAAATATTAAGTGTACTAGGGATATAAAGATCGTTTATCACATACAAACAAAAGCTTTGTATTTTTCGATTTCAAACAAACGAATGATTAGTCTAACGCAAGTTACTTTAAGCTGAGTGCATTAAGACGTAACATAGTGTGTGTGAGGACGCGAGACAGTGCCGACATACCACCTACCTTAGATCGTTACGTTTTCCACGTATACCAGAAGTGAGGTGTGGGTGATCAGACAGACGTCCTATTATACACACAGGGTATGTGAGGATGATCAGACAGACTTTTTTATTATACACCCAGAAGTGAAGTGTGGGTGATCAGACAGACGTCCTATTATACACCAGGGTATGTGAGGATGATCAGACAGACTTTCTATTATACACCCAGTAGGGATGTGAGGATGATCAGACAGACTTTCTATTAAACACTCAGTTGGGATGTGAGGATGATCAGACAGACTTTCTATCACACACCCAGTAGGGATGTGAGGATGATCAGACAGACTTTCTATTATACACCCAGGGTATGTGAGGGTGATCAGACCGACTTTCTATTATACACCCAGGGTATGTGAGGGTGATCAGACAGACGTTATATTATACACCCAGGGTATGTGAGGGTGATCAGACCGACTTTCTATCATACACCTAGAGTATGTGAAGATGATCAGACAGACGTTCTATTATACACCCAGGGTATGTGAGGGTGATCAGACAGACGTTATATTATACACCCAGGGTATGTGAGGGTGATCAGACCGACTTTCTATTATACACCCAGTAGGGATGTGAGGATGATCAGACAGACGTTATATTATACACCCAGGGTATGTGAGGGTGATCAGACCGACTTTCTATTATACACCCAGTAGGGATGTGAGGGTGATCAGACAAACTTTCTATTAAACACTCAGTTGGGATGTGAGGATGATCAGACAGACTTTCTACCATACACCCAGTAGGGATGTGAGGATGATCAGACCGACTTTCTATTATACACCCAGTAGGCATGTGAGGATGATCAAACAGACTTTCTACTATACACCCAGTAGGGATATGCCAGAGTGTTTATCTATATGTAGAATCTACACTATGATACACTAAGTGTTATTTATTAAAGTGCGTCTTCTTTTTGCAGACTGAGAGCCATTAGTTGATCAAATAGATCAATTTTCGATCCGTTCTATATCAGAAGTCTATCCGCCACAATGGGTTGTCATGGTTACAAAAGAGTAAAGAAATCAGCTATAGCCACCTGGAGGATACATTAATGGCTACGAAACATTTTTCAAATAAACTATTTGTTTATTTTCATGATTACATAGGAAAGCATGTTTCAACAATGCCATATTAAACAAAAAAAATGGTCAATGTCTTTTCAACATTGAAAAAAAAATTATAACAGAATTTTTTTAAAAAATTAAATAATTTTAATTAAAAAGTTTATGGACGGAAATACATTTTAAATAGATCTCATTGAAAAAAATAATTTGAACTTCATTCACAAGTTTTCACTTATACACATTTCAACAGTCCCCAGATTGTGATTTCTGAACCATTCGATCGATCACTGTATATCAGTGTGTACCTTAGGGATTAACTTTCAAGCGTGTTTATGCTTTAGATTTAAGTATGTTTGCAAATAAATGATGAGGTTTTGTATGAGGTCACCTCAATATATAATACATACTGGTAATAGCCAGAGGGAGAAGTGGTCAATTTGTCCGGTTACGGTCAGTTTAAATCCTTCGCATGATTTGCCTACGGACAACAAACCGGTGTTGTTAGACAAACACTTTAGGAATACACATTACTAATACATATCCATTTCGGAAATGATATTTCTCGAGAAGGAAATATATTCCACCATAGTTTCGTATTTATACTGCGCTGATGGGCCACTCCCACACACACCACGGTAACCTGTACAACGTTTAACGTCGCACATCTTAATTCATTAATCACTTTAATTGTTTGATCACAATACGCACTGTATCCATTGTTTTCACAATTTTCCCCGAGATGTGGAAAGTACCATCGAATAACACAGGAATACTCAACATTCATATGTATGTATATGTCACATCATTATCATAAAATTTGAATTTAATCATCAACACATAAATATGATAAATATAATTCTCTGCGGTTCACATTCACAAGATAGAACGATAAATAGTGTCTTGATACGTACAAAAATCACTTTCAACAGCCACATATGTTATTACATTTGTAAGAATATAAAACAGACTTTTGTTTATGTTTGTTCGGACGGAATGGTTTAGATGAGTGTAATATCATTTACGTAAGACGAGCACCACTAACACTGCATAGATAAACAATTTAGGCAAAAAATACAGCGTAAACGGACCCAACTGCCTCAAATCCATCGCCTTTGAAAACAACGGTCGCGTGATTGTCGTATGTCGTGTCCCAAAGACTTCGACTGCCCAGGCGAACTGTCTGACCACAGTCCTCAACTATTAACACCGTTGCTACAATCTTATACCGAACAATTCCGCTCTGCTTCACTCTTTCCTTGATCATGTCTGCTAAAGATTTTGACAGTAGTCGAAACTTTTTGGCGTCATATTGTCGCCCTTTCAGATAGGCCTCGAACACATTTGTCATAATCTTCTCGGCGTTTGATATTGAAAACTGAGTTCCATCCTCTGGTTCTAATTTGTAAGTGTTTTCCAACGATCTGATTGGTTTGTGTCCAGATTCTGACCCTGTCTTAGACAAATTCGTGCCAAAAAGACTCTGCATCTTAAGTTTGGTCCGAAGACGACTAAATCTGGTTCTGTTGATACTACTGGACAACTTGGAACCACTTCCGGCATCACTTTTCTTGTCGTCCACTGAAGAATTTCCCCCGAGAGTCAGTCTGTCTTTAAGACTTAACTTATTTGATGGAGTCCCCATTTTTTTCGTCCCTAAAGTTTTGGTAGTACTAGTTGTACCACCTGTCACACCGCTTTCTGGTTGTAAAGTCGACTCCTTCAGGTGAGCGTTGTGTGCTTTTAAATTGTCGGCACTGAGTTGTCCCTCCATCGTGTGGATAATATCAATACGATAATAAAAGGCTTGTAAGTGCCGGATGATGGATGTGTATTTACACAGACAGCAAGTAAATGATCGAACGCCTATAATAAACCGAAAGTAAGCCGAGTTCACACATATATCAGCGGGTGTGTGATGTTTGTCTCTATTCCCAATAGCCAGCCGTCCGTTCGATGGCTCGCCACGTCCTGATCAAATACCGTTTCCCCAGTTAACACGTAATGTCAATAATACCTTTCACGCTTCACATACGGCTTCTAGCTTAAACGATTGTCTTGTAACATATCTCGTGAAATTGACTTCCAATCCCTATTTCCGCATGGAAACGTGCAAAACTTTGTTTTTCACGGTATACCTATCGCTCATGAAATCGGACACGACATCGTTCGATAGAACTTGGCACTGAAGTATAGACGACCCTTGTTGTGTTGAAATGAAATCAGTGAAATGACGGGATTGTAGGTAACGCTCCCGGGTGACCGCGTGTCCATTGTTCCGTTGCGTTACTAGCGACGGAAGTATATAGCAATTTGCCCCGCCCCCTTTTAGATCAATTTTCATCGTTAGAGTGAGTGACCAGGCTTTACAACGTTATTTAGAACGCTGGCGATAATGTACCATAATAGGTGGAATTGTGACAAACTATGACTGAAGGGGCAATCGTGAGAACCAATTATGTATCAAAGATTGAGTTTTTAAAGCGCCGACATTCATCTCGATCACGTTATGTGTAGCGGTGGACTGTCCTAACGAGTTTAATTTTCTGCTCTATAAGAGAAGTGTATTTAGGGTTGGTCGTATTCAAGGACATTCTAAAGGATTATCATATATAAACCGGTACTCGATGGCCTTAAACATCTCCGACTTGTTAGCTTTAATTCAGAAATAAGGAAAATTAATGTAAAATTGTGTATGCAGGAGTAGTAGTATTTCAAAACTTTTGCAGTATGTGTCGTAATTTCAAGTTCTCAAACTGACAACTAAACCTATGTGTTTACAGTTTGGTGCCGGTAGACAGGGTTTCTTTTTTAAAGGAGGTGATAAAGCGATAGGCACCGATATTACACACAGGAATGTCAAAATCCTTGTAATACTTATCTAGTCATCGTATAGAATTACATAAAGTCACCCTTCAACATGCCAAACATCCTAAGAACAAGAATCGACAGTAGTAAGTTCGTATTTGTTATTCAGAATTTCGTTAACAACACAAAAGACGACTATATTTGGTAGTGGTTATTTGGTTATTGGGGAGAGAGAGAGAGTGGGGAAGGAGGGGGCGGGGGGTCGAAAAACTCCGAATCGTCTGAAAAGTTCGTGAAAGTTCTTGTACGACTGTATACTGTAAGCAACAGACCAACATTGTCACCACAATTCGTTCTGGATGGTCCTCGGTCTGTTTGACTATCGGTTTGTTTTGTTGGTTGACGTGTTTAACGTCCGCTTTCCGCTTGGTTTGGTGTTGTCTCTGCCTCTGGTGTTACATGTGCCCAGTATTCGGTACGTTGCCACTGTCAGACAGTATCACGGTCCCTCTGGTTCTGTCGATGCAGCAGCCTCCATCGGTCCGATGCTACAGTGAGCTAGGAACAAAAACTGAAACAATACGTCGAAGTACAAAGGTTTCAGGAGAATCCGCTCATATGCCCTGAACGACTGTACTGTACCAAACAAATACCATATTATGTCAGTTTTCATTCTTACTTATAAAGTCGGGATTTTCTCAACCCGCCTTTCCTGTGTAAAAATGAAGGGTTTTGTCGCCTTTCAGCTCCAACCCTATCTCAGGTACAACGTAATATTACTACGGGTTATGTGTGATCAAAGTCAACGGAAATCTCTTATATTCTGCACAACAAAGGCAAGAGATTGTGTGGACCGAGAGGTCCCACCAGCCGAGTCCGTGTAAGGGGTCTGCAACATAGGTGGAGGAAATGATCGCCCATGATAAGTGTGATCGGCCATATATGGCAACTGGACATCGGAAGAAGATTCAAAGTAATTATATTGATATTCTGGACGTGCAGAAAATGTTCTTAACACTTACAGCTCTTCTCAAATATAATTATGTCAAAAGGCCAACTACCTGCTAATGACTGACCATGGTAACACCACATTCCAAAGAACATCATCAAGGTAAGACCTATGAAGTATGTTCCGAAGAACCTTCAGGGAACACCTTACCAATGTCAGCTATTACCGCAGTACCGCAATAAGCCTGGAGGAGTTGTACAAATGACGAAAATTTGACTCTAAAACGAAGAAGAAGAAGAAGAAGAAGAAGAAGAAGAACAACAACAACAACAACAACAACAACAACAATAACAAACAACAACAAAACAAAAGCAACAACTTAAGCTAATATTAATCACTCTTGTTGGCCCGGATGGATGTGCGCGAGGGAACAATGCAGGAGTAATCTAGAGTACACGGGGTTAACCCACGTGGTCGGGAAGGTGAGCCGCTACCTTTTCACATCCGTCCTGTGCCACCCGACAACTCCTGGTTGTTAGTCCCTGTTTCTAGAGAACCTATCAAAGTGTTGCGGAGACGATTAACCATATGGTATAAGATAAATCTATAACTAGACGTTAGATTGGTGAAGAAATAACACGGTTGTTCATAAAAGATGAAATAGAGCTCGGACGCCCAACATTAAGTCACGGTTGACTTGAGAAAATTCATGAAAGCTGACCGGGAATATTGATACATAGGCTAAGATTAAGACTGCGTATTTACAGTGCTTACAGGCGTCCAAAGGATTCTGTCATCAAATCGTGATCCATATATCATCGTCAATCCAGTAGATTTACTTCATGACATTTAAAGCATTATTTTATTATGGATTTTAAGTGGTTTAAAGGTTTATGGCTATCTATAAACTAATTTGTATATTTACATTACATTTGTAGCACACACACTTTAAAGCGATAAAAAAGGTATGATTTGAAATTCACAAATTTGCACTAGACTGATGAAAGAAAATGAAGTGTAAGTGATACACGGATCTCGATTTACCATGCCATACCGGTAGATCCGGGTATATGCGTATACTTTTAAATGACACGTAAACGAAAAAAAAAGAAAACAGCTACCTTTGTCCTCGATTTTATTATAAAATGTTTCTTATTTAGATGTCCTCGTTCCTGTAACCCAATTCTTTAAAAGCGATTTTCACATGAACGGTAAACTCCCAGAGGATTTGCGTGCACACAAAAACCAGACTATGTGAGTTTTACATGCTTTTTTTGTTGCATGTTACATTCCATTTCGAATGTTTATGATAATAGCATACCATAACAATAATGGACTGGCACCTGCGTTAAGCACCTGTCAAATGGAAATATACTGGCCAGATATGACCACGTGTAGCGGTGCATTAACTCTCGCTGTTGTAGGGCTTCATGTCTAACCAATGTGCCGCTGAATTATTCAAATCAATATTTCAACACTTGGTAGGTGGCAAGCCAGTTTTAATTCAAGTAATCTATAGATACTTCACGAAATCCTCGGTGGTCAAGAAGAAGCAACACCATTTTAACAGACACGACTTATTAGATGACCGTGTGATGGCAAGAAAGATAGTTGGCTGTGCCAAACAAACCATTGCCAATATTTTCATTGAGGCGTGAATTCTGTGATCTCAAGTGTATTTCTCACACATAAAATAACTCCCTTTTCAGAAGGAATGTCTTTGTTGTACAAAAACTTGACTTTAACATACATGTTAAGCTGACATAACATCGCTTGAAGTCCGATCGGCGATCGGTATGAACGGTTTTGTATTTTCGTGACAAATATATCCCAATTCTTATTATGACACGTCTAATTTCTCGCAATGAATGTGTCCATTCACGAGCCAATATATTCGTATTTATTTCAACCTTTCCTACAGAAAATAGAGAAGTATAATAGTAACACGTATTTGTCATAATCGTGTAACAAACATTCTCGCTGTACAAATCTAACACCGTGTTTTTAACACGGTGTTAAATGGCAAGCTTACTTATGTAGACCTGTTTCGTATTTCGAATTTGATATTATAAAGGGGTGGGTTTGACGTATAGACCCTGTTACAGATATTGTAAAGGGGGTGGGTTTGACGTAAATACCTTGTTACAGATATTGTAAGGGTGTGTGTTTTAGGTATAGGCCCTGTTACAGATATTGTAAAGGGGTGGGTTTGACGTATAGACCCTGTTACAGATATTGTAAAGGGGGTGTGTTTTAGGTATAGGCCCTGTTACAGATATTGTAAAGGGTGTGTGTTTTAGGTATAGGCCCTGTTACAGATATTGTAAATGGGATTGTGTTTTAGGTATAGGCCCTGTTACAGATATTGTAAAGGGGTGGGTTTGACGTATAGACCCTGTTACAGATATTGTAAAGGGGGTGGGTTTGACGTAAATACCTTGTTACAGATATTGTAAGGGTGGGATAATGCGTGGGATACAACCTAATTCGATTAAATCCATTTGTTCTTTTTTGGAATTCTGACTTGAAAGACAATGAGATATTATGATGCGACAGGGATGAATTGATGAAATAAATGTTAGTTTCGGTTTAATCTGAGTATTATTCCTCCTTAATACATCCACCGTCGTGTTTGCAAAGTCATTCCAACATCAACAAACACCAGGTACATACCACATGTTGTCATCATAAAATGGGCGTTTCCCGCTGTAAAAGTGAATACATCCGATAGTTTATATAAATGGAGAACGAAAATATTCCTAGATTCGATCCTGGCCGAGTTGGCGCCTAGCACTGAAAGGATGCCGGTAGTTGATTCCATAGGTACGGAACCAGTATTGGAAGACAGAGTGCTTCGGGACATTGAAACACTAGATATGGACTCGTTTGTACTGATGGAACCAGATAGAATCGATTTGCTAGGTTTGTCTGAAGTCCCTGGCGCGTCAGATAGCGTTCTAATTAAGCGTCGAGTCCAATGATTCGGAATGTTCACCTACATTGACTTACTAAATACAATATCTGAATATCTGTTACGTATCTGTAACATGATATATTGTGTTGGCTTTAGCACATGTTCTGAATAATACACCTCAAAGGATGCTTGTCATTTTCAGTGTATGTGGCTGGGTTGGGTATCCTACTAGAGGAACTACAACAAGTAGGCTTACAGAAACATATCTCTGCACCATACAAGCACACACATTCAACACAAGCTCTCACTTCGCCCTAAGGTAACACTCTAATAGCTGTTGACAGAACGTCCAGCAATATAAAACAAGACCAAACCATAATGGATATCTAGTTGAAATATACTCATCTGGTCAAGAGGAGTAGACTTTAACGCCCAATTTTTCGCCTGCTTGTGCTTTTTTTTTGCTCCTAAGAGAATTTACCCTAGCTCCAGACCAACCTTTGTTAAATGGTGTCCGTATGGGAGAAGGATTCGCTCTCTCTCTCTCTCTCTCTTTTCTTCCCAATTTTCCTCAGTTGCCAAACACCTCCGTTTTGGTGTCCATTGTTTCCTCTCACAAGCTAGTGTCTTTCCCACCCAAAGAAAAGGAGTCCATATTCCCCGATGTGAAGCATATATTCCCCTTGGATTAAGGAAACTTAAAACCAAATGGTTGATTTTTTTTCATGCGTACGACATTTCAGGTTTCTTGCAAACAGGCAAGTGCGTTTTTGTTTTCGGAATCGAATGAATCCCTTCTTCCCCGGACACATTCAAATATAACTACCATTGTTAACTATCAAAAGACGATATAATTTTGCACGACGATAATTAGTTCAAGTGACAATAAACTATTAAAACAGTGTTATCTAATTTCAAATGGTCATGAGAACACTTCCTTCACTATATTTTTCACACAAAACTGAAGTCAGTGGAGACATTTATTAATTGGCCTTTCAGTAATTTACATAAGGATAGGAATGTTAGGATATAAACCAACCTGAAAGAAGCGAGCTTTAAGGTACCATAAAATGCCATAAAACACGTGACAATTACGTTATCAGTGTGGGAATGACAGTTGTCAAAATAGCTGTTTCACTTGACGAATTACATTGTCTACAATGAGCAATCAATTAAGATCAGCAACATGCATAGGAAATATAAATAAAAAACATTGATTTGACGTGAAACGTAATTAATGCTCGTTATTGCAGACATATTGCGAATACTATATCACGATGTTCAACTTTAAGATATAGGGATGTGTGTTGGCTACTCTTTTCGTATCTTATAGACTACATTGTGATAGATCTATATACTTGTATATTAAATATATTCTGTGTTACTAGGATACATCACGTGATCAATTTTGATCGAATTGATTGTATATTTCACTGTACGAAAGTAACAATACTTAGAGCAGATATGAGAGTTTTCCTTTGTTCGTCCAAAAGTCTCTTGAGACCCATGCCGTTATCTGGTGGAATGTGAGATTTCAATATACTTCTATCAATTCCGAGGAAGATTATGTCGTACCATCGCCGGAGACTCACGTGACTCTGCTCTGTCGTTTGAGTCTTGTGGGTTTTCGACGATGATGTCGCAAGGTCGAGACAATGTACTCCCGTCGAGAGCAGAAAATCGAAAAAAGTATTGTATTTTATTCCAAGTAAAACAATACAATTTCAATTAGTAATCACAGGCACGAACAATCACGAAACCAAGCCATGATCCACGAACTTATCAGTATTTGTATCACGATATCAAAATTAACATGGCATTATTTCAATAAAAGACAACGTTAGACATTAATCTCAACCATTAAACTTCACTCGTTTTCACAGCATTACAAACAGCTTCATTCCTTCGTTAGGAGAGCTATTCTAAAACGTATACTGTGGACATACTTTGTGAAAACGCGGAGATGGTATAAATTGATAAGAAAATGGTATGATATTACCGATTTTCTGATGTTATATGTCTTATTTATTGAATTATCTAAATAGGTACTTTCCGGGATCGATACAAACCTCATATTTCGTCCAGTCAAAGTTTCACATGTCGTAAATTTCATTTCATGCATATGACATATCGGGTATGTCGACTTATGGGAATTTTTCAGAACAGGGTGTCGATTAATTCAGACGGATAGCAAAGTTCAAGGTCATCAAAATGAGATAAAGTTAATAATCGTTCTATTGCCAAGTGTGGTGTGAAGGGTGGTGACTGGTTTATGTTCTTATTTATATGTTGGATCGGGTTCGTTTCCTTTTAATTGCTACCATTTAGAGTGTCTGTCATTATTTACAATTGAATGACAAACCAGGTGTTAATGCTGAAACACAATACAGCTACCATCTTAAGACACCATGTCCCTTTCTCCGTACGTACGTTCAAATTACGCTTCATCAAATTTTTTTATTTTCCTCGTCTGCCCATGGTTTCATCGATTTTGAATTCGGTTTAAAGTTTCATTAACGGTTTGGGTGTCTCTTTCCTATTCCATTTCTCATTAAGTGAGAGACAGACTGATGCATGGGTTACAAAGCAGCATTAATGGCGTCTTGGCATTTCGAATTTATTCTTGTGCATCACTCACATCCGATTACACAAAGGTCAAACAGCACGAAAGTGGTTCATAAAAGCTGTAATTGGTCTACTAGAAAAAATGGCTCGGTGGGTGTAATTTATTATTCATCACCTTGACATTGACTTCAGAACAATTCGTAATAATTCCAGATTGTTAAATCGCCATCAGATTTCGGTGCAGCAGATTTTTTTTTCAAATTCACTATTTCTACTGAGATTTTTTTTCTTTATGATATTCAGGAAAGAACAACCTGAAAATTATGGGCTCAAACATGATCACCCTTAATGCTAAGACAGCTCTGGATGTTCTCCAGACTCCAGAGACAACTCTTAATGTTCTCTAGATTCCAGAGACAACTCTTGATGTTCTCCAGACACAAGAGACAGCTCTAGATGTTCTCCAGACTCCAGAGACAGCTCTTGATGTTCTCTAGACTCCAGAGACAGCTCTTGATGTTCTCCAGACTCCAGAGACAACTCTGGATGTTCTCCAGACTCCAGAGACAACTCTTGATGTTCTCCAGACTCTGGATGTTCTCCAGACTCCAGAGACAGCTCTTGATGTTCTCCAGACTCCAGAGACAACTCTGGATGTTCTCCAGACTTCAGAGACAGCTCTGGATGTTCTCCAGACTCCAGAGACAGCTCTTGATGTTCTCCAGACTCCAGAACATAAACAAGATTTTCTCTTGAAGTTATCAGGTGAACTAGATGCTGGGCGTAAGTCATTCCTTTGACCGCAGACCTTAAAGGTGAGATAAGGTGATTCCTTTGACCGCAGACCTTAAAGGTGAGATAAGGTGATTCCTTTGACCGCAGACCTTAAAGGTGAGATAAGGTGATTCCTTTGACCGCAGACCTTAAAGGTGAGATAAGGTGATTCCTTTGACCGCAGACCTTAAAGGTGAGATAAGGTGATTCCTTTGACTGTGGACCCAAAGGTGAGATAAGGTGATTCCTTTGACTGTGGACCCAAAGGTGAGATAAGGTGATTCCTTTGACTGTGGACCCAAAGGCAAGATATGGTCATTCATTTGACTGTGGACGTTTTAGGTAATTCGGTATACATGCATGTGTTGAACTGTTTTGATCATGTAGTGTTGAAAGATATTTGACAGACATTTTGAATATCAGTTTCATTAAAAGAAAAACTTGCACTTAAAATACTTCAGGACTCCAAAGACTCTGTTTCTGAATAAATTCATAAATGAAATTCCATAGAAATGGACAATCCAGACAGATTAAAATCCTGTTTACAAGGAGTTCTTCAAAACCTAAGACGAGGTTACCACGGACAGGACAAGATCCCAGCAACCAATGCTGACATAATTGACAGTAGAAACTTTCCTGTACTCCACCCTCGGTACCTTCTGACCATTTTTAGAGTATGTAGTCGCTGATTTGTCCTCCATCCATTGTAATTTTGTCTTGAGCATAACACTAACACAAAAACTATAAGAGGCATCAACATGAAGCTTCATAGGTAGACAGATCTCAACACGGAAAAGTACAGTGCACTATCACTCTTGTCTGCATGATTTAGGAGTTATTGCCCTTTGTTATTTTTCTTACTTAATTTTTGTAAATGTATATTATATATTATATTATATTATATTGAATGTATATTAAAAAAAAACTTGTGACCATCAATATAGGTCACTGTTGTTTTATAAAATACAGAAAAACTTGATTCAAGGTACCTACTACAAACATATTAGGACCCTGATATTTTGCAATTTCGACTCTGTTTGAAGTAGAAAGTTTATAGACGACAGATGGTAACCAATACAAAAGCCTCACAGGTACTTGGTACTTGGTACGAATGACTGGACACCAATAAGTAGTCATACATTCAATTTATTCAATAACATTTCAATAAGATCTTGGTAGTAGGCAGCACTGTACATATAGATAATAAATACAACAAACTGTATAACACCTAGTAGTGATTCTAAGGAACAGCACGTATAATTAACAAACTAGACAGACATCTGATGTACGAACCAGTGACTCATATCTCAACAGACCGACACAGACAATCTCTAGCTGGATAGAAATCTAAAATACACAACTGAACTGAAAGCCAACATGTGGATGATGTCTGAATAAGCAGACATGAAGTGTATATCTGGACAGACAGCTGACAGACAGTAAATGTCTGACTGGACAGACATCGCATGTAAATCAAGGTTGACAGGATTATCAATCCATAGTCAAACTAACATTCAAACATTGACAGCCGGTGGCCAATCCATAGCTAAAGGCAAGTCTGAAATGAAACATTTTCTTCTCCGTCAAAAATAACACAAATATTCAAAATTAAACTACTCATCTTAACACAATTGAATTTTTTTCCATGTTAACTCTAAGTTTGTAAAATAAAGATGTAGTGTATTAATGCTTATAACCATCAGTATGTCATGATAGTAAGCTCTCATCAACCACAATCAGTGTATCTTCTCCAACTCCAGAACTCGCATCTCTTTTATTAACCTTTTACTTATATGCTTTATGCATTCCAAACCTTCCTATCTTCTTTAATTCCAAAACTCTCATCTCTTTTCTCACCCTTTCATTGTAAGCTTTCTGCATTTCAAACCTTCCTATCTTCTCCAACTCCAAAACTTGCATCTCTATTATCACCCTTTTACAGAAAGCTCTCCTTGTCCCAACCTTCCTATCTTCTCTCCACAAGTCACATCTGTGTTATCTAAAGAAAATGTGACCAAAGCTTGAGACATTGAAGGAAGAATCGATTGCCATCCTTTCACTGAGTTTATTTCAAGTTTTTAGCTTCTGGACATAATTAAACTGAAATCTAAAATTCAAAGACAAGTAATTACAAGCTTTTCAAGTTGTTGCTGTTATGGTGAATCCTGTTCAGATTTTCAGGTTTAAGTTGAGGTCGTACTTCAGATTCATATCTGTGTTACATTGTATTACAAGAATATTCAGCCATATCTCAAAATGATAAATGAAGTGATATGGAAAGCAGATCTAAATTTCTAACATACTATGAGGTATAAAGCATGAAAACAACAGAATTATCATTGACATGTATTCTACAGCACAAAATCTCCCTTAAATGACTTTTAGGGACGCTGCTGAAATTTCTTCTCATTGACAACATTTAGAAGCTAACAGAATTCCACTGTGAACAACTACACCTCTCTACCCTTAAATACTGACAGTTGGCTTGGACCGATGGAAGGATCGCCTTTAGGTGTTACTATATCTCTTATAGGGGTCCATATTTCTTCTGACAGAAAACAAATTTATCAGTATTCACTAATAGAGACTCAACTTAAATAAATACAAATTGTGTCATTATCAAGTTACTAAAAAACATCACACATATTAAGAGGGCAATATCATGAACATGAATGTTCAATAGTTTTTCCTGCGATATTTTGTACTTGAAGCTTTTTGAAACCTCCAAACACACAGTGAAACAAGAAGTTTTTGACAGACAGTACATTCACAACATCTTTTAACATACCAGAGCAAAAACAATTAGAAATAGTGCCATCCAGGTGACTGACCTATGTGACGTCAGTATCTTCAGATTTTTTGTATGATAAACTTTAGGCAAAGAGTGCCATCAGTTTTAATAACAATTGATTATATAATAAATCTCTTTTAAATTCAACAAAATATTCACAGAACATAAGTTTTCAAACCAATTCAAAATAGACTCCCAACTGGTAAAACCCAGCTTCTAACTACATCATACATGTACTGTGCATACATGTAAATTGTATGTCACTTCTGAAGTATGTACATCTTGTGTTCATTCACCTGATTATTTATGCTTGTATAGTTAATATTTATGCCTGTGTAGTTGATATTTATGCCTGTGTAGTTGATATTTATGCCTGTGTAGTTGATATTTATGCCTGTGTAGTTGTAGTATCCCCTGCAATAATAATTGCTGTCTACATTTAATGTGTGGTAAAGTACATTTTCCTGATCACATCTGCTGTTCAAGCATGACATTTCTGACAGGTTTCCCCCTTGTATTTTGAACTTCTACTTTGGTAGTTTTCACTTTTGACCCGAATCTTCCGTCTCGTTAATCATTCCAGCACTTTATGAAAGATATATAACTACACTGGAGTGTTTGGCATGCTTTCAGGGAGATGGTTCTATCAGACAGCCCAGACTAATCTTAATCCTTGGAAGTTCTTTTCCAAAAATAGACATGTGAGCAATTCCTAGTCCTGTACTTCCTTAAAAACTTTCTGTATTGAAAACAGGCCATATGTAAGTGCAACAGGGGGAGACATCTGACCTTTCTTTGAACAGTAAGCAAAGGGTGATAACTCTGTCCCACCATGGTATAAAAGACCATTTGATTGTACGCAACTCTTTGCGTCCACAGATAGACCAAATTTGTCTATCACAGGTGACTACTGACAAGGTCTGGAACAACAGTGAACAAGGGCTACAACTCTATTTATAGTAAAGCTCCGAGACTGAACTCATGCCTTCAACATCTCACCATTTCAAGATGCACTCGCATACAAAATATTTTTTAGTGATCAGAGTATATAGGCATGCCCAAGATGAAATGATCTCGAGAAAATGATTAGCTGATGCACAGACAAAGTGTACGCCCCATTGGCAATACAAGTGTCTCACAAGTGTTGTGTACACAATGTACTTCATGGGAAGTGTATGTTATTAAAATATGATTTCATATTTTTATTAAATATAATTATGCACGACAGTATATGCATGATCAATGATTTTAAATACAACCAATATTATTTTCTTAACAAAAAATGAATTTGTTCCTAAGTATAAAATAAAAGCAAGGCTAAATGATACAGCTTAAGCTATGGTACAATACATTTACTAGACCAAGTGAAATTTCTTTTCATGGAATTTCAATAAAACTTTTTGCAGATCGTAATTGTATGTTTAATAGACCGTCTTTTACTTTCCCAGAAAAGAACAAAACAAGTCTACATAATTCTCCCAATATTTAATACATTGGCTAGTATTACATATAAGACCTTACATTCTAACATCCTATTTTCCATGTGTAAGGGCCAACCAATCTCTCCTCATTTTAACAAAACAGACAGATATTTTATCTATTTTATATACCAGAAATAAGATAAATATTGATAAACTGTGATATATAAATCTCTGGAAATGTTTTGGGAGGGGGAGGGGGGAATAAATAAAAAAAAAAATTTGATTCCTTAAAAACATTTTAAGATAATTTGATATTTGACAAACACCACACCTTGGCATAGTAAGCTCACAGGCACTTAATGTCGGGTCAGCAACACATGTATGGCTTCTGCAGGCTTTCATTTTAGAAATCACTACATGATCTCACCAAGTAACCCCGTTTTTGTTACTGTTAGCAATCTGAAAGATGTGATAATTGATAAAATACCTCGAATGTACAGACAGCTTAGTATCACAATCACAGATCAAACAGTGTGGTGGCCATTGAGTTGACCACAGTCCTGTCACTCTAAATCACAAACACACACCATATTGATCACTTTAGAAATCAAATTTCAAGCATTTGATTATCAGTTTTGTTTTAAGTAGTCAAATTCAATGTTACATATGGTCATCTTGAGAACAAAACAGCAAAAGCATTGAAGAATGAACCACTGTATTTCAGCACATACTACCTTCCTCAGACATTCAGTAACATGCCCCACTCTTTCATACACGTGATCTAGAAGTCACCAGGACCTTAATACTGATATCCTCCTGAAGCATTATCTACTGTAATAGACACGGTAGTAAAGAGTTTTTGAACGCCACAATGAGTAGGAGTTATCAAACTTGAGTAGGTACACTCCCTGTCCTGGGTAGGCATGGCTACCACAGTATACTTCTTCATGGCTGTCCCGTCGATATACAGGAATTATTTCATCAGTGGGCGGTCGGTCATCTCGTTTTGGTCCCTTCTCTATGTCACCTTTCTCTTCAACTGAAAAATCAAAAACGTTTTAAAAACTATGCAGATTATAGTTTCTATAAATAAAGCGGAAGAGATGAAATGACTTCTGTGCTAGACTGCCATATTTGTTAGTTTTTAGGGTTTTTAGTGTAAGGATTCAGTTGAATTTAACATTGGTTACAAGATCTCCAAATCTATCAAGACTGATATCTATTTCAGATCCCTTAGGAAGTATAAAGGAACTTTATCACTCCAGCTGTTTGTAAGACAACATTATAACTAGCATTAGCAAGAGCCAGCTAACTTCTTGGTATTATAGTTAGTCTCCTCACCTGGTTCATCCTCGAGTTCCTCCTCATCACTGGACTCACTTATATGAACACTAACAGTGTTATTCGGAGCAACTGACCACTCAAAATACACGCCAAAGCCAATGTCATAATAGTCAGTAGCAAACTCCCAAAATAAACAAGTCCCATCTATATGTGTTGGCACTCGCACCTAAACGTAGACAATGATATAATGTATTAATATGCTATACACTGTATTAATAAATTTCTAGAGATTATTTATAATACATACTGTTAAGATTATTTCAGAATCTTTAGATCATTTCAGAATTTATCTATTATATACCATCAGAAGAACATTCCAGAATTAATCTATTACACGCCATCTTAAGATCATTCCAGAATTTATCTTTTACACACCATCTTAAGATCATTCCAGAATTTATCTTTTACACACCATTCTAAGACCATCACAGAATTTATCTATTACACACCATCTTAAGATCATTCTAGAAATTATCTATTACATACCATCTTAAGATCATTCTAGAATTTATCTATTACATGCCATTCTAAGACCATCACAGAATTTATCTATTACACACCATCTTAAGAGCATTCCAGAATTTATCTTTTACACACCATCCTAAGACCATCACAGAATTTATCTATTACACACCATTTTAAGATCATTCTAGAATTTATCTATAACATGCCATCTTAAGATCATCACAGAATTTATGTATTACACACCATCTTAAAACCATTTTAGAAATTATCTATTACATACCATCTTAAGACCATCACAGAATTTATCTATTACACACCATCTTAAGATCATCACAGAATTTATGTATTACACACCATCTTAAAACCATTTTAGAAATTATCTATTACATACCATCTTAAGACCATTACAGAATTTATCTATTACACACCATCTTAAGATCATCACAGAATTTATGTATTACACACAATCTTAAAACCATTTTAGAATTTATCTATGACACTATATTAAAATAATTCCAGAATTAATATATTACACACCATATTAAGATCATTCCAGAATTAATATATTACACACCATATTAAGATCATTCCAGAATTTATCTACCATACATCACCTAAGATTAATTATTGTATGCTATGTTAAGATCATTCCAGAATGACCTTTTGGTCACCGTCGTTCCATCATTACATAGGTTATCTATTATACAACATCTAAATCTAGGACTATTCTCGCTGAAACAGTACTTTCACCACATTCTAAAACATCAGTCCTCCTTCCATTACTTTCTGTCACAGAAAAGACAATAAACCATGCTGATCATAATCTCAGCTTGGAAAATTCAGCTAATTAAAAGCCAGACTCCAGAGTAAATGCATTCAGAACATGCTTACAAAATGAAATTGAAAATCATGATATAAGCACATTAAAGAGAAGTACACAAATAAGGTGGGGCCAGCATGCAAACACGTACAAACTTTCCGTTTTTTTTTCCACAGAAACTTTAGCTAAAGGTTAAGCGTAAGAACTGGTAGATAGAAGCAAAACTAATTATATGAGAGTGCACAACAAAAATATATAGAAAGGTTTTTATGGAGGTGTAAGTGTTGCTTGAGCTAAATACAATGTACAGAAATTTTACAGTTACAGGATATTTTATTTGAAATTTGTTTTTTTCCGAAATCTAAGAATTGCTGCAGTAATACTACTGAAATCCAAAATCATCTCTGGCTTTTTTTTTTAAATTTCAGATTTCTCAAACTTTAAGACCCCACTTTAGTAGATAATTGTTAACAGAAGTATTTCAGGATGTCACATAAAAATCAAGCATTCAACTAGGCAATAATAACCTATATACTATACACCGACATTTAAAACACATTATCCCTACAAGTTATCATGTCCAATTTCAAAACCAAGCCTGAATGTTCATTTTACATAGATTCCTCTCCCAAAAAAAGAACTCTGTTGGAAAATAACTGCATAGAAGTCAGTTAAGTGCATAAAAGTCAGTGATCTAAACAATCAGTAGTACTTAAACGGCCATGTGTTTCTGATACCGCCAAAACTTTAACAAAAATTTAATGATAAATAAATTCTACTTATTAGTTATTGCACTTAAACTGGTCCAAATGTTAGAACAACACCCTAAGCTTACTGGTGACACTAAAATATCAACAGTTTCCCCTATTGTCCCCCGAGTACAGTAAAATAACAATACTTACTGTGACTGTTTCTCCTGAGCCTATTTTTATAACAGCATCTTTTTCTTTACATAAAAGTTCCTTGAAATCTTTCATGTCTTTGCGTGTCCACATGGACGCCGCTGCAATTGGGGGTAACTCATCTAGAAACACAACATAAAGAAAGAACAAGTGCTAACTAAATATAAAAATAAGAGAGTCACAAGACTTGGCATGCAGTTCCGGCATCTAACAAAGTCTTGTTGTAGCTCAACACCATACTCAGAAAAACATTTTAAGCTTTGTCAATTTTGCAATTATCTTTAGAAAAAAAAATCTAATTTGTAGTTGAAGAGTTCATTGTAATCCTCTTCAAACAGTATCTGCTTTGATTAATGTTTCCAATGTTTTCGTAAGTGTTAAGGGAACAAGACTCTGAAGCTACCAGCCAGGGACAGACTACCTACCGTGGCAGTAGCCAACGAGGCAATGTATATGACATTTTCTTTGCAACCCTTAACTGAATCTTTGAAGCCTTGGCCACCTTTACGTGTCCAGACGGATGGTGGCATCAGGTTAGGCATGGGAGCTGGGATTTGGTCTGAAATGTGGCAAGTTACACTACACTATGAACCTAAACATCTAGACTGATTATGTTTCAGAGCAAAACAGAATTGGTCCAGATTTGACTGAGGTACAACATTGAAACAGTTTTTTAGGCGTAAGTAATAAACCTTCAAGTCTTTCACTGTATACAGAAAACAAAGTTATACCAAAGTGGCACATACAGAGATGAAAGTGGCTGGCATTGGAAAAGGTGGAAATCCACCGATCGGCAAAAAATTTTCATCTTTGTTGTAATTCAAATATAGCTTTCAATCGTTCGACTGATGTAAGAGTTATCTCCCTTCGTATTATTGATTTGACAATACTGGAAACTCGGTGCTCGTAATTGCTCGATGTTTAATTTTACAGTTTATAAGGGCATATAAATCAAAGGATTTAAGAACGGAGTTGATGAAGATTGCTTAAAAATAAAATGCATCATCAAGACATACCTAACCCCGCCACCCCTGAAATTTTCTCACCGGATTTGCATCGATCTAAAAAATGACCAAATTTGTCACGAAAAAGGCGGAAATCCGCCGATCGGCAGAAATTTTTCATCTCTGCACATAAGACATCCATCATGTATAAATCTACACTGAACCAAACAGACTGCTTCTTGGTGTCTGAAACTTGAAATACATTTGTACATGGACCAGTGTTTTAAATCAACCTACAATATAAATGGCAACAGATATTTGTGAACAAAAACATAAGTCTTCCCTTTTCCCTGACCAAGCATTGAATATTTCAGCACTCTACCGATCCATGACCTGAAAATGAAGGTGATGTATATAGTACCCTGCATATTGCAGGTGATGTATATATGTTTTGAGTTTTGTCAATATATCTTTATAACCGTTCGAAATCTATTCTCCACAAAAGATTGTATTCAAACAAAATCATTTTCTAAATAAGAAATTATAGAAAATAAGAGGTCCGAGGGCCTTAATGGTCACTCAAGTAACAATGTTTCTTGTAGCAAGTCATAGAAATGACTTTGTTAATAAAGGTAATCTAACTTTAACTTCATTATACCTGTGATGCAAATGTAAACTGCGTATATGTTGACTGCTGTCCCATGCTAAGACTTCTAACCAAGTTTGAGTTAAAAGAAATTACACATGATTTGAATTTTTTTATATAAAAAAACTTCTATCCAGGAACATTTTGACCCATTTTTAGCTCCAACCATCAGCTCCTGGGGGTCAGTCAAGTTCAAATGTGCATCTCATCAAATTGTCAGCTTATATTAATAAATAAAATCTAACCACGTTTTAACTATTTCTGATAAAACAAATTCTGCTCATAAATGTAATTTTACTATATAAAATGTAGTAAATTTTAACCCCTCCCAAGGGGAAATGTGAGAACTTGGGATCATGAAATTTACAATTTTTATACAGCACTGTAAGACACTTTCATCCATAAAGAGTATCTGGTTCTAACATACCTTGGATCTGAGAAGATATTTGAAATTTCAGTCAATTTAACCGAATTTGGCCCCGCCCAATAGCCCCTTGTGGTCAGCCGAAGTAAAAAAGTGCATCTCATTAACCACCATTTAAAACTAATAATTATAACCAGGTTTGAACTATTTCCAATAGAAAATAAAGAAACAATGTTCAAAAATATGGTACTCCTATAAAAAAACTATTGAAAATTTACCCCCCTTACTCGGGGGAAATGCGAGATCCTGGGGCCAGGAAATTAACAATTTTGGTAAAGTATCTAAAGGCCTTTTCATCCATGAAGAGTCCTTCATTCTACCATGCCTGGGATTTGATAAGAAGGTTTTTGAATGTTAAATCAATTTGACCATTTTTGGCCCCTGGGGGTTGGGAACCATATAATTTACAGTTTTGGTGTGCCTTTAGCCATGGCAGACTTTTGGGAAATTTCATTGAAATTGGTTCAACATGTTATTTTTGTTACAGGTGTTGTAAATGTTCATGAACTGGTCTTCATTGAATGTACTCAATGACGGCACAAGATATTTTTATTAAGCACCTATTAGCAAATATCATTTGAAAAAGATCCCAAAGTATTATTAGATAGCAGTCAGTTACAGGTGGATAATGGAAAATATGCTTGTGCTGCATTACTGTCAACATCCAAGATGGCTGCCTGTGGGCCACCTTGATTTCAAATCAGTCCAAAAAAGGTACAATGCACAACTAGGGACCAAGGGAAACCAATATTTATGAAATATCAGAAGGATCCATCCAGGACTTCCTTAGATATAGCAGTAACAGCAGTGTCAGCCATCTTGATTTCGGATCAGTCCAAAAAGGTATAATGCACAACTTGGAACCAAAGGGAACCTGCATATGAAATTTGAGAAAGATCCATCCAGTACTTTCCAAGAAATAGCAGTAACAAACTTTTACATTCAAAATCCAAGATGGCCACCTGTCTGCCATCTTGAATTTGAATCAGTCCAAAAAAGGTATAATGCACAACTTGGAACCAAAGGGAACCTGCATAAGAAATTTGAGAAAGATCCATCCAGTACTTTCCAAGAAATAGCAGTAACAAACTTTTACATTCAAAATCCAAGATGGCCACCTGTCTGCCATCTTGAATTTGAATCAGTCCAAAAAAGGTATAATGCACAACTAGGGACCAAGGGGAACCTGCATATGAAATTTGAGAAAGATACATCCAGTACTTTCCAAGAAATAGCGGTAACAAACTTTTACATCCAAAATCCAAGATGGCCACCTGTCGGCCATCTTGATATTTCAAACATATAAAAAAGGTACAATGCACAACTAACCAAGGGGAAACTGCATATGGAATTTGAGGAAGATCCATCCAGTACTTTCTCAGAAATAGCGGTAACAAACTTTTACTTCCAAAATCCAAGATGGCCACCTGTCGGCCATCTTGAATTCGATTCAGTCCAAAAAAGGTACAATGCACAACTAGGGACCAAGGGGAACCTGCATATGAAATTTGAAAAAGATCCATCCAGTACTTTTCCAGAAAAAGCGGTAACAAGAATTGTTTACGGACGGACGGATGCCTAGACCGATGGACGGACGGACCACGGACCACGGACGCAGGGCGATTTGAATAACCCACCATCTAATAGATGGTGGGCTAAAAAAAGGAGAGAAAAATGCGCTTATTTGACCTTTGACCTTCACACATCAAGGATGCAACGATCAAATGACATAGCACTGAACTTGGTCAGTGAATGATCAAAGTGCACAGCAAGTTTCATTAAGATATCTTTAACAGTTTAAAATTTATCACCAGAACAAACATTGTTACTGGTTGGATCTTGTAGTCACTGTGCTTCGTCAGTGATAACTGATAAAAATACACTACAACTTTCAATAAGATATTTTAAATGGTTTGATAGTTATTGCCAGGACAAAGAAGCATTGGAAAATTTGCACTTATTTGACTGTTAACTGGAAGGTCAAAGTCAGAGTGACCAGCTACGTAAAGTGTGCTGCAGGACTATATTCAGTAGCCTACCTGGATTGTCTTCTTCATTGCTGGGGACAGATGTAGGAGGAGGGACTGACATAGGTCCGTTTTCTGTTACTGCTGTTGTTGTAGGAGTAGTACTGCTATCACCATTTTGTAGAAGAGGTGTGGCAGTCTGGGTGACCTCTGTATGACTGACCTTTGGGGGTGGGGGTCTGGGGGGCTGACCAGTGCCAGTCTGGGCCATGTCCTGCAGTTGCTGATATTGTTGTTGCTGATGGAGTAACTGTTGTTGGTACACCTGCTGCATATACTGCTGGAAGTGCTGCTCCTGCAGCTGACGAATTAGCTCCTCTTGCTGCCAAACAAGAATCAAAATACTGAAAGTTCTCACACAAAAGATTGAGAAAAAGTTATTCCTTGTTACAGATGTCAGTTGGTAAAGTGGGGTTTATATTTATCATATAACAAGAATCAAAACAACTGATGTGACAGTCGTATATCAGTGATATTTCAAACATTCTTCTACTTACTGAGTAAAGATATTTTGTTTGTATAACAGACTGAAAAGTAAAAAGTAAACATAAACTAGTATTTAAAATTATTTGTGTATAGTTGGGAGATACTGTCATCATTTTAAGTAATTTCAAACTGACACTTTACACAAAATTACTTCTCAAGCAGACTTGAGTACTGATGAGGAGTAGTGATCTCTCCACAACATACAAACAAATGTCATATGATATGCATTTAAGATAATGAATGTTTTTTTTCCAATGGAAAAAGAAAAAAAACCATGAGCACTTGAAATAAAGGCAAAACAAAGTATGTCATCACATATAGTATTATTCTGAATCATCGCAAATGTGTACTCTGCTCGTAAGGAAATTGAAACAAAATCTTTAAAAGATGACAAGGCCACCTAAGGGCCATTACATCAAACTGGATATATCTCTATTGGCCGTTGTGTTTACTACTTTTTTTAGAATATGACTTTTTTCTTTACTAACTATAAATGTATTGCGTTTGTTATTTTTAGTTTCCCCAATTCCTGATTCTGACAGATAACTAACTTACACCTATCTGTTTTTCCATTAAGTTAGGATGAGCATAAATATGTGCAAAGGATAGACATTGTTAGTATGACATTAGATACTCACTGAGATGCGATTTATTGATGTAATTATTCTCACTTTATTATAACTGATCCACAGGCAATTCACATTTCATTTTCATCAAATATTACTAGAAGAAAAATGACATTTTATTTTCCTCAAAAACAGGATTCAATATCATTTCACTGCATGTGTTGATATTTACTGAGACAAATTGAATCCTTGACAGTTCTAGGAGTTCAGAACAAGAACCAATGTTAACTCTGACTATATATAGGGACAAATTACAATTAGTTCCTATATATGCCTTATATATGCCTGCTTTACATATGTCTGATATATGTCTGCTTTACATGTCTTATATATGCCTGCCTAACATGTGTCTTATATATGCCTGCTTAACATGTCTGCCTTATATATGTCTGCTTTACATGTCTTATATATGCCTGTCTAACATGTGTCTTATATATGTCTGCTTTACATGTCTTATATATGCCTGTCTAACATGTGTCTTATATATGCCTGCTTTACATGTCTGATATATGTCTGCCTTATATATGTCTGCTTTACAGGTCTTATATATGCCTGCTTTACATTATGTCTGATATACGTCTGCCTTATATATGTCTGCTTTACATGTCTTATATATGCCTGCCTAACAAGTGTCTTATACATGTCTGCTTTACATATGTTTCATATATGCCAAGTGGATTTTTCAGGAAAATAACAACAATTGAGGGATGGACTGCAGCTGGATGAAAGATTGTTTGTAAAGCATTTGGCTGAAATGAGTATTGACAAAAAAACTGAGAAAACCTTGTAAAGCAAAAACAACACTGGCACATCATAATGAGAATAAGCTGTCTCACAGAGCAGAAATATTCAATTATAAGTTTAGGAAATTCACACTATGAAACAGGCAACTTACCAAGAGACAGCTACAAAGTAGAGGTAGCTGATCACTCAACAGTTGAATATTCCTGTCACCAGAAAAACACTAACAGACAGCTACAACCAGGGTTTACATCGATACCTCCACCATTAAAACCACCACTTCAGGTTAAGCACCGTTATTATCAAAACAAAAAAAAACCACTTGACAGAAGGTTCAGCTAGATCTGTAAAGGACAGATGAAGGTCAGAGTAAGGTGTAAACACAACATCTTAGGATAGCTAGCTGGGGAGGTAGCTGATCCATTGGTTACAAAGCCGCTTCCTGCTACAAGCCAGTATACAGGGCCAGATGTAAATCAATAACTAGCACAGACACAACACACAGATCTATACAAAGCTTTCCCGTTGCTCACCAAGCAACAATGAAATGAGACTGTTCAATAGTCTCTAATTAATTGTATGTAGCAATATAAATATTGCTGTGGTATGAAATTTCCTGTTATCATGGTAACCTATACTGAACTGTAGATAATGTCACATTTATATATAGTAACAATGACCATGACTTTGGAACACCAGATTCCCCGAGGTTTTCTCATTGGTGACCTTGTTAATGTTGACAGAAATCCATACAGAAATAAAGTAATAACAGCAGTAACATTGAAATGTGGAAGATTCCTGGAAAATTCACAGTAATGGTGACCTAGATCTTTCAACTTTGCCACTTGATAATTGTATAAACTGTGATCAAACTCTGGTATAAAATGATTAGGAACAGACCAGATATGGGTAACACTATGTCCCAACAGATCCATATTAATGGATGGACAATTAGCTTCAGTAGAGTACTGCAACAACGCCAAAATTCTAGTCAGTCTTTTTTAATCAAACTCTCTACCAAGAGGCACAACTATGAGAACAGGAAGCAGACGACATGATTTAATACACAGCATTCAGCTACCTGATGAAGCCTTAAACTAGAAGCAGGTCAGATGTAGGTGATACAGGTCACTGTGTATGAGTTTTCAACCTGAATAAAGAGATTTAACTAGATTTTGGACACCATGACAGGTAGTCTAATACACATAAACAGACATACCTATACAAAGTTAGCTCAAAGTAATATAGATAAACAAAGACAGAGAGCAAGTCTTCCATGGTACTTCCAACCAGAGTTTGTCACTAAATAGGAAATTTCCATAATGGTTTCATATTCACTTGTCCTGAAATGGTGACAACTGTTAAATTCCATGAGAAAGTGTTTTATCACATCTTCAACTGACTTCAAGGTACCCAAGAGCTAAACATACAAATATTTCTTTTGACATTTAAAGGATGGTGATGGCAGGCTAATGAAGCATTCGACATAGTAACTAAACACAAAGTGTGTAGACAATTAGATTAGGTGTTTAGTCACCCTGTAACAGTTATTTCATGGTTAGAGTAAAATTATCCTTCCTATATCAAATGCTATCAAGGAGACACCAGGGATAAGACACACCCTTCACTGCTCTATCAAGGAGACACTGGGGATAAGACACACCCTTTATTGCTCTATCAAGAAGACACCATGGATAAGACATATCCTTCACTGCTCTATGAAGGAGACACCGGGGATAAGACACACTCTTCACTACCCTATCAAGGAGACACTGGGGATAAGACACACCTTCACTGCTCTATCAAGGAGACACTAGAGATAAGACATATCCTTCACTGCTCTATCAAGAAAATGCCATGGATAAGACACACACTTCACTTATCAATCAAGGAGACACCAGGGATAAGACACACCTTCACTGCTTCATTAAGGAAACACCAGGGATAAGACACACCCTTCACTTCCCTATCAAGGAGACACCAGAGATAAGACACACCCTTCACTTCCCTATCAATAATGTTCAAGGGATAAGACACACCCATCACTACCCTATCAAGGAGACATCAGAGATAAGACACACCCTTCACTTCCCTATCAATCATGCTCCAGGGATAAGACACACCCTTCACTTCCCTATCAAGAACACACCAGTGATAAGACAAACCCTTCACTGCTCTATCAAGGAGACACCAGTGATAAGACACACCCTTCACTTCCCTATCAAGAAGACACCAGTGATAAAACACACCCTTCATTTCACTATCAAGGAGACACTGGGGATAAGACATATCCTTCACTGCTCTATCAAGAAGACACCATGGATAAGACACACCCTTCACTTATCAATCAAGGAGACGCCAGAGATATGAAACACCCTTCGTTTCACTATCAATAATGTTCAAGGGATAAGACACATCCATCACTTCCCTATCAATCATGCTCCAGGGATAAGACACACCCTTCACTTCCCTATTAAGAACGCACCAGTGATAAGACACACCCTTCACTGCTCTATCAAGGAGACACCAGTGATAAGACACACCCTTCACTTCCCTATCAATCATGCTCCAGGGATAAGACACACCCTTCACTTCCCTATTAAGAACACACCAGTGATAAGACACACCCTTCACTGCTCTATCAAGGATACACCAGTGATAAGACACACCCTTCACTTCCCTATCAAAAAGACACCAGTGATAAGACACACCCTTCATTTCCCTATCAAGGAGACAACAGGGATAAGACACACCCTTCACTGCTCTATCAAGGAGACACCAGGGCTAAGACACACCTTCACTACCCAATGAAGGGGACTCCAGGGATAAGACACACCTTCTCTACCCTATGAAGGGGACTCCAGGGATAAGACACTTCATACAGCATACTCACATGTGTGTTTACCACAAAGTAACTGGCTGGGTGTGAAAAACCAATTAAAGGTAGTCATTGCATTATACAACGTTTTTCCATCACTAGTCCATAATATTTATATGAATAGTTATGTGTCTGTTATTTGGTCTTAAAACACACCATATATTACATATATGAAAGCAGGTTTAATTTCTATTTTTTGAAATTGTCAGAGTACCATCCAAATTTAAAAACAAGGTACAAATATTCCGAGCCACATCTCTTTTTCTGAAGGATAAAAGGTGGTTGTAAATGTGGTTTTACATCTTGACTGATTCATCAATCAGGGAAACAGCAGCATGATGTTCCCAAAAATATGTGCTGAGCTAGTCAACATTTTTGATGGACATATAACATATTGATTTATTTGCAAGCATTCTTCTCCCAATACATTAGTGTCCACCTTCTTGGAAATTTATCATACTTTTTTTGTTCACACATAACTATTATTACTGATGACTTTGGCAAGTAATATATTGCTATTTGTTGATGACTATGATATGTTAATGTTGATGTTATGAAGCAATAACCGGAAAACAGAAAATTTTGTTTTTGTTATTGATTTTTGAACAAAATAACTGTCCCTGGTTGCTGCTTAAAACCTTATTCTTTTATCGGTAGTCAGAAAGTGACAAAAGTTTGCTATAGTTAAAAATAATTTAAGTAAATTGGTTCTTTAGTCTATGATTTACTTTTGAAAAGACAAATGACGCAAAACAACTTGTTATGAAAGGAAACCTCCACAGTAATGGAGGTGTGACTTGAAAGCTGATTGATATATGGTTGTTTACATGGATTAATAATTAAACACTTTGATACAACATGACAACCATTGCTTTAATGAATGGCTTTTACCTTGACAAAGAAAGGAAATGTCAGGCAAGACCCAGTGCACATGACATGATGTTAACCTTTCACAAGTAGGCCACCAAAAAATGCAACTGGGAATCATGACATATTCTGAGGCAAGATTTTTCTTCAAAATAATAACAATGGTGAGTCCTTTATCCTGATTGTGGCCCAGACATACCAATAACACAAGAAACAGTGGCCAGAAATGGCAACTTTATGGACACAGCTGGCTAGACAGTAATGTCTTGTTTCAGAAATAATTATCACAGTACGATTGGCCCAATTTTTTTTTTAAACCAGATTGAAAATGTAACCAAGCAACCTTTATTTTGCTAGCAGGCACATAAAAGTGTGGAGAGCTCTTGCTTGTAGCGAAATATGGTATTATCCTTCAAAGCCAGGTGAGCTTAAATCTTTTTTATTGGGTTGAGTGACAATAATGTAGCTATCATGGATGAAAAGCAAATCAAAAGATAAATTCCGGACATCCAAACTACCTTCATGCAAACTGAGCAAAATTTTATGTCATAACATTGTTGTCCAACTTTCATTTATGATACACTTCCAACCCAGATAGGGTGTTTAAAGTTGTAGATGAAATGCAAGGCAGGTATGTTTGTCATTTTTCATAATCTCAGCTAAAACCAACCTGATGCAAACTCCTAATCCCCTCCCAAAATCCAAGCAAGAAACAGCAGAAGCAAGTTGTAAATGAACAGGTATATGACAACAGTACGTACCTGTTGTTTGTTGGTGGGATATTGTTGTTGGGCATATTGACTAAACTGTACAGCTGTCTGCTGGTTCAAAGCTGTTCGGATCTGCATTCTGTCAAAACAAATGAAAAATTCAACATTAATCAGTTGATGAAATTCCAGTTGTAGTGGCTGAATCTTTGCAAAATATGGTATCTGAATGTACAACACACAAACGTCATTGTTTCATTTTTGTACCAACAAGAAACATCATTTCACAGATACAGTTAAAAACCCCACTTTCTCGAATCTACATGATTTGAATACCCTCTATTGTCAAACTGATTGCTTGGTCCCGGCTGTGTCCTCATACATTTTCTATCATTCAACTTCGGAATCCTTGAACCCTTATTTCTGCATTCCTCATCTCATTTTTATCCTTGCTCCTTATTTGTTGATAGTATTTTGCACCCTCTCTTTGAACAAATGACAGGATCAAAGAATTAACTTGTGTCACACATGACTACGTCTTACTGCAGCACACTCTTGAGTGTTCATACAGGATTAACAGTGGTATGATTACAAACCTAAACCCACCCAGCTAATAAAATGATTGTTTTATCATGACAATTCATATTTTTGTATTTATTATTATATTTATTTGTATTTTATATTACTAAAACATAGAAAAGATAAACTACTGTTCAAGGATGTACAATTCTGCAAATTTTCCACTAGCCCATGGGCTAGTGAGTCACTTTTCCTCACTAGCCCTGATCAAAACTATACCTACTAGCCCCACTTTTGCAATTTTCCAATCATTGCTAAATGCAATGTTTTTTCTATGATTTCCTCATGAAATTGATCACATCTGTGTTGTTCAATAAAGCATTAAACATATATAAATGATACTGTTTGTTTGGTTTCTGTGCAATAAGTTAATAATCAACATGAAAGTTATAAACTGTTATACAAGTTTACCATGGGAACACTGGAATTTTATTGAACTGGTACTTACTACATACAAGTTAAATATTCTGATAGTTAAATACCAAGACCCAATCATGTCAATATTTTTTTTAACAAACTGAATTATCCTAACTTAGCCTAATTATTAACTGTTGAGTTAAATCATAAATCTAACAGCAAAATATGTAAAATTTTAATACAACCACTTCCATAAACTATCTTCTGATTTTATTAAGTTGAAATTTAGCTAGTCACTCTGGACTACTATTTCTATATATGTGTGCTTTATTCTCATTTCGAGTGGGAAACACTGATAAGGCGACAAAGTATACATTGGATCTGAACTAATGGCATTAATATCTATGACATTAACATTCCTATATTTCCCATAGGAAATTGTGACTGAATAAAAGTTTTTACCTCTAACTTTGCAATGTTGCAAGTATAAAGTCGACAAAAAGTACTGAGAAATATATATTTCAGAAGATTATGTTGTAAACATCTGTCAATTAAACATATCTTCACATAAATAAAATATTTTGTGTGATGAACACCTATCAAAGCGGTACCACAATAAGCACAAAAAATCTTGTTTCAATTTCAACAGCATCAGGATTTGTTTAATTTATAATTTAGAACCATCAACAATCAGGGTGACAGATTCACTTACTGTTCCTTTATATTACAATTCTTATCTAACTTATCCCTGCAATTTTCAAGCTTGTTTATGTGTCATTAAACTTGCATTTACATCTGCAGGGTTCTCACACCCCATTTTGGGACTGGGGCCCCGGGCCCTTAGAAATGGGGAAAATAATGGTGTTTTCCTTAAAATTGGGAAAACTTGGGGTCTAAATTTGGAAAAAAAGATACTCATTTTTGCATTGGATATTCGGCCCCAAATCTGGCAGATCAAGAGCCCTGATCTGTGTACTCCTACACTTGAATTCTTAAATCCAACCATGACATAACGAAGCATTTGATACACCTCGATGAAGGTATAAGGTATTGTTTACATTTGAGAAACTTAGTGAACCCATGGAAACTACCTGTGGTTGTAAAGTTTTAAGACCCTGACCAATTATTATGTCTATAGTTATCAGAAATGTGTACCAAACCTGGTTGGCTTTCAATGCAGATATAGAACAGAAGAATTTCACTAGCCCATGAGCTAGTTAGAGTAATGGAATAGCTAGTCCTGACCTGAAAATCACTAGCCCTGGGCATCGAGCTAGTGTAATTTTACACCTCTGCTGTTCAAAATGAGGTTTGTTTTAAAAATAAAATGAAATTTCAAAATGGCACATATTTAGAGGGAGGATATGGATGAACTTGCCAACACCATTCTCCAAATATGTTTACCTAATCTTTTAACAGATGAGGTTAATTATCAACACAATGTATTTTAAGAATATTGAATAGAATCTTTATCACACACATTGTCACTTGAAGTTGTTTAAAAAAGACGATGAGAAAGAACCATCATTATGAGCAACAACCTTTCTGCAATAACATTTTGCAGAAAATGAACATTGGATGAAAATTCAGTTTTCTCATCGGTAAAATTCAAAACACTGAAATTACAAGTTTGTCAAAACTTTAATACAGTCATTAAGTGGGCTGTCTCATCATAACATCTCATGGTTACTTCATGTCTGAAGAACTAGATAACAATGTGTACTTACTCCTGGTCCAACTGTTTCTGTCTTTCCATCTCCAGCTGACGTCTTGCTTCCTCTTCGAGTCTCTGTTGCTCTCTTTCAGCTTCTTCTAATCTTTTTCTTTCTTCTTCTTCTTTCCTTTAAAACAAGAAAATTGTTTTGAATAAACTCAGTTCAGTATTAATTTGAAATACAAATACACTTTGGAATTATTTAATAAAACCACATGTTGGAGAATTTAGGTATGCCTTTAAGCAAGTACTATCAGTCTCCATAAAAATATTAAAACATCGCAATATTAATGAGATTACTGACAATGGTAGTATATCATCAAATAATCAATATCAACAGTGTTATAATCGTCATCACATATTCATTTACCAGGTAATTAAATTCATATTTTCAATATTAAATAAAAGAAATATAAAAAAGGTGCAAGGGGACTGTATCTCTCATTTGTTAATAGCGTTTGCAAAATAAACAAAATGTGAAAACGCCTAATTTATGTTCTAAAACTGTACAGTTTCTAAATGTACTACTTAACCAAGTACCAGGCAATTTTGTCATTTTGACAGAGATTCAAATAAAACAAAGGGTATTGCTGACTTACTGTTTTCGGATTTTTTCCAAATGTTCAACCTTGTGAGCATCTATATAAGGCCTGAACAAGCCACTGAGGCTGTCCAGCAGTTTGACAAATTCTTCCATGGCAGTTTCTTGTGACATATCTCCAAGTACCTGCCACGCCTGTCTGTAGACAAAAAGTTATACATGTGTTAGGTCTGACATTGTTCTATGATGTAACACTTGTCTGTAGTAAAAAAAGTTATATACATGTGTTAGGTCTGACATTTTTCTCAATTTGTAATTTTTGCAATTTTGTTTTTATAGTAAGTCACCTCAACACCTGACCTTTTCAATCAAACAACAATCCCAAGCAAGCATGTCCGATAAGTAAGCAGTGTGCGAAGTCTAATCAACCTGCTTGAACTTCTGTTATTGTCAGGGAAATGGTAATGTGGATGGATAGAATGACAAAATACAGACTGGTACAAACCAGCTTCTGCAGTAAAAAAGGTCTGTTTCTAAAACAATCCGATCTGCTGTACATAAATGCTGGTCACAGACCAATACAATCATTATGTATACATGGCTCTTGATCTGCCAGATTTGTGGCCGAACCGGCCCCATTCCCACTGCAAAATAGTATTTTTTTTTCCCCAATTTAGACCCGAAGTTTTCCCAATTATAAGGAAAACACCATGTGTGAGAGCCCTGGTATATCAGCGACTGTATGACCAGGAATAGTGCATTATCTTACCTTCTATCACTGCCCACTACGTCAAGGAATCCCACCTCAGGGGAGATGTCATTTCGGCACTTCCCATGTGATGCCTGTTTTGTGTAAGCCACCAACTTCAGCTTGTCTTTGTAGGTAAGGTGAATGGCTTTCCCATCCTTTTCTGTAAAAATATAAACAATTTAAATCATTCCCTCCCTTAATAAAGGTAAAGCAAAAAACTAACACAATCAGTTGATGCAAAAAATACCACTCCTTTTTCTGAAGTCCACATCTGTGAAGTTCAAATGACAAGTTGTCAAATGTATCATCAAAGAAGACTGTTTATAAAGTTAATTCTAAATTTACTCTGCTCATTTTCACCAACCGCAACAGCATCAAGGTAGGTTGTTCATTTTATTCCATGCCTATCAACTGGTTTTGCCCTAAGCAAGCTTCTTAGGATCCTGAAGCCCACATAGGGCAAAACCAGTTGATAGATATGGAATAAAATGAAAAATCTACTCTGATGCTATTGGGGCTAATCATCCAAAGAATGTGTGAAATTGAAATTTTGCTAAACGTCAATGTGACATGGCTTTGCTCTCTTATTTTTTTCATAACTCATAAGCTTACTTTCAGTCAAAGACTATGATTTGGTATACAGGGTTTTCCATAATTTTGTTAGTAGTAGGCTGTGTAGTGAAAGTAGGAGGGTAGCCTGCTGTGTATGTGTAGTTGTGTACGGAACATTATTACGGAACTGGATTGGTGTAGGCGGCCAAATGATCAAAGTAGCCGGTCAAATTGGCCGGTGACCGGCTCTTATGGAAAACCCAGGGTATAGGTAAATATGTGCAACAGTTGATTTTCTAAATACGAAATACTATAAGTTAGCAAATTAAGCGCTACGCTCTTTAAAGTCCTACAAATCTAAGTTATCATCCCGGCTAGCCTCAAGATAGTGCATGTGTCATCTTGCGGTCAAAAGACATCGAAGCCATGGTCATATAAAGCATGGTATTTTTAAAGGGCTTCTAAACATGCACACCACCATACTTCTGTGTCTGATTTGGCATGGATTTCCGAAGCGCTTTCTCTCGTGTAACAGGAAGATATATATGCAACAACATGTAAACATTAATTTCTGACAAGTCGGAATACAACTCAGTTTTTGATTCACCGGTTAATTTCCAATATACCTTTGTAGAATTTCAAAGCTAGTCTGTACACTTCTGGAAGTTTGAATCCCCACTTTACTGCAAATTCGTCTGTCATGTCAGAAGTGACAGGCTTCTCGTTATCACTGACAGTCAGCGAACCGACATCGTTAGCTAGCGCTTCATCAGCAGCCGTCGCCATTTTTGTTGTCCACGTAGAGCGAGGCTGAGCCTCATTCCTGATTAGGGAGCATACGTTGTTTAACTTTGACAATGAGACCTCCCTCCATGCGGACGACGCAATTCTCCGATTCTACAGCTACCCCGGTTAATCGACCTCATTCAACATGCTGAAATTTTGCGCCGATATTAGATCGAAATATGCCTGGTTGCTGCCATATTGATTTAGTAGATTAAAATAATTCATCAAATGTATGTATAGGACAAAGGTTTTTGGACCACAAGATTTTTTAAAAATGTGAAAATTTCTTTTATATTGTAAGTAAAATTATCTCCGCGCTAATTTAACATTGAAACTAGTTCTTGTACCAGAACCTAAACATATATCAGTTCACAAGTCACGTGCACACTTTTTCCAAATTAAAATTGACGTAATGATCATTAGTAATATGCTTATTAATTGGAAGAAGAAAAGAGGGACATAAAACACACACACATTGTATGACTATTTAAGTACTAAAAAGGATAAGTACAAAACAGCAATTTTCAGAGAAAACATTTCTTTATGGTATCTAAATTAAAAATTAAAAAAAAAAATAAATATAAAAAACGTACACATACCGTGGACTATATCCGTACACAGACTGACATCTTCCGTGTTCAGTGCTTTGTTTGACAAAGTATAGATATAATAAGTACAAACGCCATGATGATCAAGAACAGAAGACTACTGTATGTACAAATACTAAAGGGTCTTTGATTACGGATGAAAATTAAAGACTGGTTGATCAAATAAAACCTAACGATTAAGTTTATTATTGTGATTCTCCAAAAAACTATTTTCACTCTCTCATTATAGTTTTTATATACCCTATTATTTTTGTAGCTAATGATGAATTGATGAAATCCATCAAGTCGGTGTTATTGAATAAGTACGCTTCCATAGTAACTGTACGTATTGTGTTGTCTATGATTCTCTAAAAAGTTTACAAGAATCAATGCCATTGTCATAATTTACATCTCGTGTGGACTTACGTACTTTACCATCCAAAAATCAAGCAAACATTTGATTGATAATTAGAAATGACATTAAAAAAAAAGAACAAGAATTTAAGACGATAGATAAGTTTGAATTAAAAATAAAGAAACATCAAGAAATATTATGTGAATTACGTTATGTTATAAATGCTTTACTTTATAATATCTAACCACATTGTGGCCCAACATTCACTGAAGACCTGTCGGAGTTCTTTAGCACATTTCCAAGTTTGTCCTTCAAGGTTTTACAAATAACTTGGCAACTAGTTAAGTTAAAATAGTTCGTGTGCAAAATTATATTGTTCCTGAGCTGAATGGTCATTTTATGGTCTTCATAATTATATCGCTGTAAAAATTGAATCCTTTCGATTTTGATTTCCACGTGTTTTTTATCATGCTGTTATTTCATATTTTACTTGTGTGTGTGTGTGTGTGTGTGTGTGTGTGTGTGTGTGTGTGTGAGAGAGAGAGAGAGAGAGAGAGAGAGAGAGAGAGAGAGAGAGAGAGAGAGAGATCATTCATAGCACAAGCTCACGAGGGATAAATTCTGGCGTTTGAATTCGGGTTGTGCGGAAAAAGTAAGTTTTATGGGTATAACACACAATTGCCCATAATTCAGCGATCTATTCTTTCGAAAATACAATTCAAATATTCATAGTTTTTCCCGTCTAATGTCTTATTCAAGCAATATTCAATCATTCCCACAGGAGGAGTAGGATTTGAAAGAATTTGCTCTATTTCTCTCATTGGACCCTGTCCTTTCCAACCCCAAGGGACGAGACCCATTTTTTTTGTACAAAAAGTCCCCTTCACCCAAGAATGCTCCAGATTAATTTTTGGCAAAACCAATCATTCCTACAGAAAGAGAAGGATTATACAATAGTATGTGCTCTATTTGCCCTATTGGGTCCTGCCTCCCCCCAACCCCACCCCCGCGTCCCGTCCCAGGGGGGCATGACCCACAATTTACTCACAATTGATTCCCCCAGCTTCATCCAAGAATGCTTCGGACCAAATTTTGACAAAACCCAATCGTTTCCAAAGGATCTGTAAGATTTCAAAGACCTTGAAATGTGGTGTGCCGTTTTGCCACTGAAATAACACGCCGGCAAACCTTAATCAAGTTTGCCCATAATTTTTGCGTAAAATCGAGAATCGAAAGAAAAATTAACTAAAACTACAGCCGAATGATTAATATATTTCCATCAAAAGTACATATTTTATGTTACAAAAAATCGATTAAAATTGTATTTTGTTTAATGCAGTGTGGCGTATAAGATGATAATTAATTCACCGGAAGTAGAGAAGAAAATGTATGTGATATGTGACGTCATTTTGCGGCAGGAAGAGGTGTCCGTTTTGGCAGACAGAAAATCGTGAATATCACATTTTATCTCGTCACTACCAAGAAACATATTTGTCCACAGTAAGTATATTTATTATTCACACCTTATGTAGTAATTATGTATATGGGAACTTGAAAAATGATCCAATTTACACTAATAAAATTTTGACAGCTTCTTGTGATCGATCGATGGAGAGACTCGGCAATGTTTATACTGCAGTTCGATAATCACATATTAATAATTTGAGTTGTTTTGTCGTTTGATCGTCGTATTTTTAAGACTTCTTTACTGGTAATATGAGAATAATGGTATTTTATTTGAATCTGACTTGTCTGAATTGTAAAGAATATCGAATCTAAACAGTCATAGGCGTATAAATCAAAATGGTTGTCGTTCTTGTATGGTGTCTGAGACTGAAAGCCATCCCTTCGCAGAACCATAGATCTGTAGTCAAAACACTTTCCCGAGAAAAGTAGAAATTCTGTTCGTAAAAATGATAACCATACCCCCTATCATACACTATGACTGATAGGAGTGGATACATATGGGTAGCATATACATAACAGGTACTGGAGCACCGTCATGTCTGGTTATATAGGCAGATTTGGCATTGTAGTCACATCTATATATATATATAGAGAGAGAGCGAAAGTAAACATCCAGGTGAGCTCTGGTCACATTTCTTTCGTGTAGATCGAAAAAAAATGGTGGCAAATCATGTAGTCAATGAATTGAATGTTGTTTGCTTTTTTGCTCAATTTCAGGCATTTTTATTTTAATTTCATCATTACATATTTTCAGTATCTATGTACACAAGCTACGTAGTAACAAAATCTATAGCAAGTCCATGACATCATTCACGCATTGTTTTGTACAGATAAGCATACTCTTGATGCAGATTTGGGCCGAAGTTGTGCTTTCAGCATGTTTTCATGCAAAATATTATTATAACCTGCAATGATTGTGAATTATGTGGCCGCAGCAAGTGAAATATGAAGTGCTTTAATTATGAATGCCGAAAATTTCATGTCTCATCATAGGAACATATGGATTAAGGGATGCAAGTACCAAAAATTGATGCAAGTATCAAAATTGCAACAACAAAATTCAACCAACTCACCAGAAATGGTGTCTTATGACAAAAATCATTCATTTTAGCAACTCACTAGATTTGATGTGCACACTATGATCATGACAAGGCATTACTCAGTTGTTAACATTTGCTCTATATACATATAGTTAGATTTTACTATACAGGTACCCAGGTAATTAGAATATAAATATGCCTCTGTAGCCTGATTTGCCTGTGCTCCAGTACCTGCATACAGGTATTTACATTGTATTCTGTATGTGTGTTGTTCAATTCCTAGATGTGTATAAATCTGAGTAAAATACTCTTGGATGAGAAGAGTTTGGCTCCCACTACAATAATTAACCTAGGATTAACATATAGAGTGCAGTATATTGACCTTTGAGTTTTAGTTCCTCCAACAAATGAACAAAGGGATTGACACTCTACTGATCTGAGCATCAAAACATAAATAATCATAGTGACATTTGAAGATTTTGATAATGTTATTTTGTTTTAGTGAGAATCATATATTGACAAAACAAAGCACATGTTTTCATTCATGAATTCTAGAAGTCTATCACTTTATGTAATATGCTGTAACCGTAGAGGGTAGCTAATAAGAATTGATCATAGCATTGATTGTGGTTAAAGAATAAGGTAATCAATTATATCATCGTCCTTCACTACTAAATGAGCTACCCCCTTTTTTATAGCTTCCTGTAATTGTCTAAATTCTGTTTGCTAAGCCTTCAACATTGAAGTAGACCCTAATGTATATATGTCTATACGAATATACATACACCAACGTTCATTCATGGGCATTTAGTAGCAAAGAAAGCACAACAACAAGAGCAAGAATTGAACCAAGGACCACCTAAACTGATCTGACAGGTATTACATACAGACAATCAGACTCAGTCCAGTTCAAATGAAGTCTTGGACCTTGATGAAGACAAATAGGAGACCTTATGTCTGTGTCATCATCCTTGGATATATTTAAACCGAGGGGAGATAAAAATACATATACAAGAATAGGATTTGAACCAGAGAACTCCAAGCTCTAGACCAACAGATCTAGTCATAATTTATATTACAGAATTATTCTCACTGTTGGAAGTAAAAGCAAAGAAGTAAACAATATGTCTTCAGTTAATGTAGTTGTCAAAAGATGGTTAAATGATTCATTATCAGACAATTTTGTTAATTAAAGACTTAAAGGCTTCTGCCAACTTGGTTATAGGAAACAGAATAACTGGTAGACATTCTGAAATATGAGCAGTACGTTGATCACCGAGGTAACCAGGATTTTATCTTTGTATCTTTTATGAAAAAGTGAGTGGAATCAGCCAGGTCACACGTCAGATTATATAAAGCTACCTCAGTTTGCCAGCATGCTTCTATCATTTTCAGCCAGCCAGTAAAATGATTCAAATATGTTGATACCACATGTTTCATATATATGATGTAAATGAAATGAACTGTAGATTTACCCTGAAATATGTTGGAACTTATGTCTGTCATTAACAGTACCAATATTGATATATTACAAACAGTTGGATACTAATGTAAACAGTCGATACAGTACTAATAATATTAGTACATATTCCATGACCAAATGTATAGATGTTTGTGTATTTTGGAAATGGCTTGTTCTACTGCAGACTAGCAGTGATGATGGTATTATTGATCATTTAAATAGCCTTTGTGACATGGCAATCTAGGCCTTAATTACAAAAGATTTCATATTTTTATTTTCTCTAAATTGTGGAGACAATATAAGCTTAATTATAGAACATAAAATATCATTCAGGGCTCTCACACCCCATTTTGGGACTGGGGCCCGGGGCCCTTAGAATTGGGAAAAATAATGGTGTTTTCCTTAGAGTTGGGAAAACCTGGGGTCTAAATTGGTGAAAAAAGATACTATTTTGCATTGGGAATTCGGCCCCAAATTTGGCAGATCGAGAGCCCTGTCATTGGACAATGGTATGTCAATTTGCCTTTTGATGATGAATAATCATATATACATTTGTAAATCAAAATCATATTCTTTCATATTTTGCAAAAACAAAACAAGGAATATATGTAAACTCTATGATATTTGATATTTAAAATCTGAATCAGTCTCAATTTTGTCTATCTGAACAACAATAGTAATCCTTCTTCCATCATTTCAATAGAAAACTTCCTCACCAGTGCAATGACAATGATAGTAAATAATATTCCGGAAATGCAATGATAATGTACTTCAGAAAAAAAACATGCTGCCTTCTTAGTGTTTATTTTGATTATTTAAAAACAACTTTTTTTGCTTTATGCATAAGAAAATTATTTCATGTTATAATACATATTCATGTAATAAACTTCAGTCATACCTGTAACCAGGTTATAGTTTACTTGTAACAGCACATGAAATGCCCTGGAAAACACACAACCAAAATGTTGATGAAGAAGAGAAGATGTAGGTTCCCATATAATTAGTTTGTGGATCTGGTTTGTCATTTGTCTTGCGTCCCATCAGAAGGGACGTCTCTCATTTTCTCCATAGGACTCGCTCTACTTATAATCCTGCTGCTAATTACAACTCTCCAATCAGCTGCATGAGAAGCAGTAAAGCAAAGATCATTTTGCAAGCTTTAAATAAAAAATTGTGACAAATTTCCTACATCACACATCATATGGAAACTCATGAAAGATAATTTGTATCACATGATCAATTATTTAGGCAAGTATTGTAAAAAAAAAAAAACAACCTAGACATGTATATGTCATTAAAGTCATCTTAGTTCTGTATACCTCACAATATAATCCGGCTGTGTGTGATGTTACATCATTTCCTGAACCTGATTTCAAAATGGGTTGTATTACATGTGTAATACTGGGTTATTCACTAAACACTAAACTATGTAATGAATAAAGAAAGTGCCTTTGAGAGAAAATCTTAAATACATGTATATCACAATTGTATATATATAACCATGTGATGTAAACTTTACTTATACCTTATAGAACTGACCTGGGTTTGTGAACTGTAATCTTTTAATGTTTTAAGGTCCACTGAAGAATAAGATGGTTGGAAATGATTTAAAATAATGCTTTTAGCCTTATTTCCTTTGTCTTATGTTTAGATGTGAATTGATTATGAGATCAGGATCTTCAGACAATCTCATGACATGATTGAAATGGCAATCTTCATTAAGTTTAATGAAGATTAAGTATGACAAGATTAATTAACTAATATAGTGCTTCAACATTGCCCTCACAGCATATTTGCACTTTAGAAGTGAAAGACACACAGCAGGGGGAAAATTGTCAACTGTTTTATGGTATGATACCTGGGTGATTTTGATGGGAATTTTTATCTGACAGATGAGTAACAATGATGCCAAACTGGCTGATGATGTCCCAGGAGGAGGTGTCACAGGGTCAGGAAGTGCTGATGACATGCGGCGAGAACTTGCTGAGATCCAGGCTCAATCAAACCAAGTCACTGATGATGTAAGATTTAATCTGTTTTATGTTTGAAGCCAAATAACAAGGCAATGTAATTGAAGTCCAATATTTTTATAAGTTGCTTATCAGATGAAGACCTAGGATTACAAAGTTTAAGAAAAAACAAATTTGGTTTTAAGACTTTTTTTAAGATATATGAAATGTGTGAAAATGATTTTTAGATACCAGCACTTGTCTGACAAAATCATATGTCAAAGATCCTCCTGATGTTAGTAATGTGACAGACCTGGGCCGTATTCATGAAACTATTCTCATGCTCAAGCATAGATTTTGTGCTCAAGCAAACTTTTAATTCACCTTAATGATATAAAATAATACAAATGTCAAATATAAATATTGATTATAACTTTGACTTGAAATCCTTTCAAATTTTTTTTTTGAATCTTTAGCGAAATCAGCCTTATTTATTAATTTTTAATGTAAACAAGGCATAAAGCTCAAGCACAAAATTCATGCTTGAGCATGAGAGTGGTTTCATGAATACAGGCCCAGGCCTACTGATGATGATATTAAATGTATTCACTTATTCATTAAAGAAGATACAAGCCTATAAATTCCATTTTTTCAATGTACATTTATATAGTAACATATTCAGTACATATGGTTATATGCAGATAAGCAAAACAGGCCCTTTATTTATTATCTAACTTTCCTATTTCAGTCACTGGAGAGTACAAGGCGCATGATGCAGATGTGTGAGGAGGTAAGGTGGAACCAGTAAAATGGTCCCTCCCTTTTATACAAACTACCAATACTTATATATAATAGTTTCCTTCAGCACCTATAACAGCAGTGTTAACATGTTATGTAATGGTTTTATTGACAGTGTTAATAATCTGTACTCTGTTGTTTCTTCGATGATATTAATAAATTATTCTATAATCGAACAATTCTATTTTTTAAGAAAAATGTTTCTGATTGCATGAATGATCAAGAAAAAGTACCAGGTATGTCCGATACCGATAGAATTTTTTCTCTCTCCTTTCGTGGTCAAATTATTTTCAAAAGGAAATTCGTGGAAATCCTCTCATCACGTTAACTTGTCTTATGATCTAATGTAAGATATCCTTAAGAGTAAGCACCCTTTTGGCCTTGAATGGGAGGGTGACATTTTCATGGTCAAAAGGCATGAATGAAAGTGTATCATGTCGGAATATTTGTTTGAAATTGTCTTGAGCCAGAGGGTAGAAATTTTAAGATATCAAAATATCATTATATCATGGGTTATTACAGAATTGTACCAAAACATTAGGAAAAACTCGTCTCATAAATATCTCATTTTATTTCTATTTCTTTAACTAAATCAAGCTTAGATTTTAAATGCTTACGCTAACTGGTTACTGCCACTGTCATCCCTCTTTTAATTGTTAGCTGAATTTGGTAAAACCTCCTGTGCTTCTACTAATTTGCAAAAAAAGGGAGTCTGAGTAAAACTTTGATAAGAAATTTTGAACATCATTTCACAGGTATTATTCTGGTAAAAGATGAAAATGTCAAAAAGCATTAATCAAAGTTAGTAGAGGAGGTAACTCATACTTCTGGGGAAATCTATACAGGATATAAGTAGGAGTGAAAAAATACATCTTAAATGGGAGTTACTCGATAAAAGATTTTGTATAATCAAATTTCTTTTTATCTCAAATATCAATACTTGAATGAGTTTTGCACTATTGACAAACATCCCAGAAATTAGGAAGCTAGAATGTATGGAATTGATTGTGTGTTTTTCTCCTCATGCGTGCTGTAGAGTAAGGAAGCTGGCATCAACACCCTGGTCATGTTGGATGAACAGGGAGGTAAGCCGGCTGATATATGGAATGCACTTGTGTCGTGATTTACCTTGGTTTTGTATTATTATTTTCAATTTTCATTACTTTTCTTTTTTTTTTTTTAGCTAGATACAATATTATTGTAGAATTTTTTGATATATCTGTATTGTAACCGTTACTGACTTTTGTTTTTCTTTGCATCCTCGTCGTGGTCTCTGTGTGTAATATAAGAGTAAAGAGGTGGGCATCAAGACATTGGTTATGCTGGATGAACAGGGAGGTATGGACCATATACTGTCATATATACTTGTGCTGCTTACTAACTGACTAAACTCTTTGTAAACACTGCAGTATTCAATTCAGAAGAAATGATCTTATTTAAACGCTATCATACATGTGGTCGGTACAGTCTCTGGATATAGGAATTTATTTCTCTGGCTTTGAGCCAAGAAGGCTTTATGTTTTCTATATACAAATATTCCTTAGAACAAGAGTTCTGATGTTTAGACAAAATGATACAATAATGATATATAGTTGTAATTCTGTATAGGAAATAAATGATGTAGCTGTTGATTAATTTTCAAACAAAATTATTGGTGGAAAATAGGCATCATTTACTTATTATTTACAATCTTACAGTCATATGTAAACAACACAAACATATACATGAGTGCTATATGTAAAAATTGAAATTAACAATCAGCTCTTGACCATAAGATGACCATAAGATGACTATAATATGAGGGGAGATAATTTAATCAGGGGAGACAATTTGATACCTGCAACTGTTACACAGTAATGATCAATAACATAGAGGTGCTTTGGAATCTTTCTTTATTTGATAGGATATACCACAGTATTAATGCAATAAGGTTGATAAATGACCAAAATAAAAAAAAAATCTTTAAAAACGTCTGTATTCTGGAGCTGCGTGTTCGTCCTTAAATGATTACAATTGATCCCCGTACTCTGCTTGGTCTAGTTAACTACTGTATGTTTTTATTCAAGGTTGACTGCTGGGCATATGTGATAAGACTGTCAGGTGTTGGTGTTATCCTTGTAATTTTCTGCATGCTTTTTAACATTTTTCTCTCATTATGTACTTTCTCACCCTTATTGTCTCCCGCACTTCCTTGCTTTCTGTGCCAGGTAGAGAGCTACCATCAGAAGTAAACACCTTTTACCCATGTTTGGGTAGAAGCCTAGAACCATTTTCAGTTACATTAATTCACAAATGCTATTTTTACAACACATTTAGACAAAGTTATTGCAATGTGACTTAATTGTAGTTTTTTTTTCACAGTAATTTTCATTTACATCACACACTGAAGGCATGACTTTTTCTGGTTTCTCAAACATTATTTGTTTTTGTTGGAAAATATCTCGTAATTGGGATGATTGTTGCTATGTTCTATAAACGACTTTTGAAATTTCATTGTACAATGATATAGAGGGTAGTGGTTTATTCAGGGTAAATATGATAACCAACAGTCTCTCATTGAAATGTTTTTATTTATTACATTATTGTAAATGTTGTCGAATTGCATGATTTTGAAGTCTAGGTTACGAACTGTTAATGTCCTTATAAACAATCAGATATGATGTTAAGTTCATGTGCATTGTTATTAATTAGTAAGCTGGGTTGATGTTCCCTTTATTTGCCTGAAATTAAACACTACATCCTCCTAAGTTGATGGGATGGTTTCAACCAAACTGCATTGGTAGACCAAGGAACTGCCAGTTTTTGGGTGAATTATGGAAAAGATTGTACATTGGGAGGTGGTATGGGTTTGGGATGATGGTCAAATTTATAATTTAAGGACATCTTCCACCTTAAGCAAATGGAAGGTTGTCAGATATGGATAACGATATCATGTTGAAATCGGTAAGATGTTTCAGAATGACTGTCAAAATTTCTTGCAATATTTGGGTATTGTTAGCCCAGCCTGATAGGAGGTTAGGATAGAAAGCATCCAAAATTGTTTAATGAACATACAGACACAGTAACAATTGTGTTCAAAATTTCAAACAAAATTATTAGATGATTATTTGAAGGAAAATTTTCTGATGATCTTGAAGCCAAGAGCAATAGGTGTGGAACCAGCCATCACTTGTGAAATACATAGATAATTTATTTTCCGTATGTTTTCTAAGGTAATAATTATCTATTGAAACATTTCTGCCATGTGCCTAGTATCAATTTGAAATAAAGGTATTGATACTAGCTGTAGTAAACAACGTTTAGTAGCATACTCACGAATGTTACACATTTACAGAGCAACTGGATCGGATAGAGGAAGGTATGGACCAGATCAATAAAGACATGAAGGATGCTGAGAAAAATTTGGAAGGCATGGAAAAATGCTGTGGACTGTGTGTATTACCTTGGAAAAAGTAAGTGTTTGAATGTATAACCTTGTATGTAAGTATATCAGAAATGGACTGACCAGTCTGTTGTTGATTCGGCAGGTCAGGCGTGATTGTCTAGAGATTGAAGGTGAGGAAAACCGTGAATCTGGCCTTCTTTGTATAAAATAGTGTTGAAGATATTTGCAGTACAGGAAAAAGGGAGAGCTGTGTTGGGTTAGTTTAATTGATCAAGGAGTGTCTATATAGAGATTGGAAGTTGCCCAATTTTTTCATTCTTGCTATCAGAATCAGTTTCATAAGAAATTTGATATGTTTATTGAAGACAGAAAAGATCTCTAATCTGTGGAATATAATATTGTAAATGTATGTAAACATGTATATCAATTCAGTTCAATACTGCGTGGTCAACTGGGAAGAGATTTATGCTCTGTTTCATGTGAACAAACATATCCAGATCATATAAAAGTTTTGATTTGCAATGTTATCTGACATTATTCTAGGTTTTCAGGTCCACACATGGAGGTGATTAAGGTTTGCAATCATATCGTTTCAGAACGAAAAATTTTGAAAAAGGCGGTGAATATGCAAACATTTGGAAGTCGTCTGAAGATGGCAAGGTGAATACAGACGGTCCTCGTATGATTGTGGACTCCAGGAATGGGGCCGGGCCCCAGGGAAGCTTTTTACCAGTGTAAGTATTAAGTTTTTTTTTAGACTTTTCTAAGTAAATACGTTTTGCGAGGTTTTTCATAAATCGTTAAGTATTTTGAATCATGAGTTCAACTTTTAGAGCAGAATTCAGAATTAATTAAATTTTATTTCTGACTGAATTTAAGGAAATACTTTGGTATGACTTTAAGGAAACCTCAGATATCATTTGACAAATAAGAGTTAGTTGAAAACATCTGGATGTCAGAGATTTTCTCTTAGACCCAGCTTAATATTGTTGAATATATCAATCAGAATCACAAAAGATGCCCGTGAAGAAGAGATGGAGCAGAACTTGACAGAAGTTAGTGGCATGCTGGGTAATCTACGAAATATGGCTGTAGATATGGGCAGTGAAATTACAGCACAAAACAGACAGGTTGAAAGGATCCAGTCAAAGGTATGTTACCATGAATCTCTCCATCTGTCTCAGCATCATGTCTTCTGTAGCCTCCAGACTTTCTATCTGTCATCCTTTTCAATCCCACATCCTTCATCAAATCCAAATATAGTATTAAAAGTCACATTAAAAAAATATGTTTTAGGTATTTTCTAATATTGATTATTTTCCCTGTCTAATTATCGTTGTTTCTTTTACAAAAAAGGTTTATTAATACTTTCCCTGTTTTGTTTTCAGGCATCATCAAATGAAGTTAGAATCTGCGAGGCTAACAAGAGGGCAGCAAAGATCCTGAAGGAGAATTAATTCCGAACTCATCAGCTCCAGTTTTCATTTGTAGGCAGCTTCATGTCTTATGCCCTCTCCTCCCCATTTTCTCGCCTCGTTATACTCCAAAAGTGTTTTCACACTGTCCGCTATATAAATGTATAATCCTTTCCAACCTACTAACTTTTATTGTAGATGCTGTATTTAAAAAATCTGAATACCTTGATGTTAGAAGTTCATTGATACTTTTTAAAAATGTAATTGACAAGTTTGATATTCACTTGAAAATATATATAAATTTTTGTAGAATTTTTGTGTAGTCCTGTATAGAACTTTCGTAGGATACTCTCAACTGATTATTACCCAGAAATGTAGGATATTTTGGTATTGGTGTATTCGGTACCATCTACTTCGTAGTTTCAAATAGATCATATTTGAAACATTTTTTTCCTTTCAGTTTTAGATTCTGGCATTAGATTAAAGACTTTTTTTTGGGGTGATAAAAGTCTTACTGCTGATTCTCTCATGTGAAACACTGATGAGAGTGCTAAGAAAAATCTCAGATTGTCAAAAAAAAAAATCAAAAGTAAATATCGCAGCTCTACCTCCCAGTAAAATATGTGAGACAGCCACACTGCAGAAAGAGCTTCAAGTCAATTCAATTTTGTAAATAAGAGAGGAGTACCAAATCCCAATATGTAACTCATTAATGCAGTGTCTAGGTATTGTTGTCATGTATGTGCATGAAATGGATTTCAGAAACTGTACCCTCAGTGTGTTTTGTGTGTTTGAGTTTGTTATCAGTACCTATTGTAGTCGTAGCTATTGAATAGAAGTCTGTATATGTATCACCTAAAGATAGATAATTGAATAAACATGCCTGGACCTGTATTATAGGGCGCTAGATAGTTTTCTGTCATACTACTGTTTAAAGTTAAGGTCATGTTTCAAGATCAAAGGTCATCAACAGCTGCATCACGGTAGTGCATTAGACCTACAATGACAAGTTCAGAAGGGAACTATTTGTGTTAACAGAACTACATCAGCTCAATAACATCCTGACTAGAATTGATTTAATAGCAGGCTTAAATGATGAGAGCTGTCTGATGTGGATTTACTGTTCTTAGTCAGGAAATATCATCTTGTTTACACTCGTAGTTGTAGCTCTCATGTTTATCATTCAGTAGTACTATTTGTCAGCATGTGATCATTTACCATTATTCATCATTAATGTTGTGGTGCTTTATTTCACTTGTAACCTTAGCTGCTTGCTTGTTTGGTTTGTAGGTCTTGAGAAATGCTATTTTCATATATCTGTAGAAGCATGTGCCAAAAAAACGAGTAGCAATAAAGTTTACGTTTTGTAGTGGAAATAGTATTTATTTTGTAAACTATTATTTTCTTGAAGATGATGAACCTTTTTGCTGTAATACAACATTTATTTTGTTGATGCTTCCTGTATTTAGTTTGTTTTAATATTGTTTGTGCTACAGGATGTTGAATGTATGATCATGGCGGGGGCAGATAGATATATCAACCATGTTACACAGAGGGACCAATCAGATTCACTGTGTACTTTCTACAGTTTTGTGCTGACTACACGATGGCTTGGAAAACAAAAGAGAGACAAATACACCTATTCCTAATGATGATGTCCATGTACTGAAAATCAACATTGATCAATGCTGTGGGTTGAGAAGAGATTGTTGAAGAACTCTTTAATGACTACATCAGAAACATTTCATAAATTCTTTGAGGACAAACAGCTTTACTGGAAGCTGTCTCCTCTAGATAAAACCGTAGATTTGTAAGGTCTCACTACGCATGGATTACGTATTGATACTATTTTCCTTTAGATTTGTCCATAATTGGGCTGTGACATTTCAATTCTTGGATTTGACCTTTTTTTCATGTTTTCCAGTATGAAAATCATTTTTTTTAGAGGAAATGGATGGGCTTAACAGAAAGTGTAGACATTCCAGATGAAATATTATGAACTTTGAACCGAATATGCACCTGATGGGTGAAATTATTCACTCTCTGCATGGCAGTCATCAGTGTGCAGCTGGGGGAAAAGTTTTAGATTTTGTTGAAATTTTTATCATTTCACACATTTGAACACCGCATGATTTTCTTCAGCAGTTGTGCTTCATATTTTATTGAGAAGGAAATCTTTCCCACTTGAGTTGCTGTATTATTAGTGGGTATGTGCATGAAAGATGGTACAATGTACAATTTTCAGATCACTTAAGTGAAAAGACATTTTATCACAGACTTGCAATTCTGAGAGAAAAAAAAAGCTATGCATGTATTTCTGCAGAAAAGTCTTTGGATTGTGGCATTGATTTTTTTTGTGTGAATTTGAAATGTTAATGATGGTTGATAAAAGTGATATCATCACTGCATTGAAGCTAAGAAATGTGATAAGGTTACTTGTGATGATACAATGCATTCTGTCAAAACCACTGGTTTGGCTACATCTAGACTGGGCAGTTTACAAGATAGTTTCTGGTTGTAGTGAGTGAATCTACTTGTTAAACATTGTCAAATTCTGAAATTCAAAATTCAAATGGCTGATATATGAAGTTGGTTGTGACGTCGTAATACATGAGTGATGTGGTTATGACATCCAATCAATATAAGGTCATTTTGGGAAGTGTAAGTAACACAGTAGGCATGTCATTACTTTCCCATAGACCGAACTATTATTTATTGGAAGATGAGACTTGTGAAGAATGGGATATTAAATGATGTGTGTGTTCGTGTTTGTGGTGGTGTGTGAAATTGTACAAGTGAAACATATTTTTAAAATTTTATTTTATGAGATGATGCGCTACAATCCATGTTTGATACATATTATCAAAGACCCAAAGATCTACAACGTAAAGAATCATGTTTCGATAACCAATCCAAGTACTATTCTGCCCATCTCTGAAGTTGTGTTCCCATACCTTTTTGACAATGTTGTAAGTGATGCAGGAGAAGTATCATATCAGAATGTGCACTGCTCATTATAAAATATAAGTTATTGTGCTATGTACAGAGCTTGTATTTTCCCCCAGTTTTCATATTATTATTTTTTTCCCTAATTGTTAATTAAAAAAAAACAACATTTTGTAAATTATAAAGTCATTATACAAAGGAAAATGGATAGAATTCCTTATTTTGTTATCTTTTTATTCCTGTGATTTTTCAAATTTTATTTAAATTGATGTTGATTAAATATTATTTGTCTATTAAGGTAATTAATAAGATAAGTTTGAAATGTTTACACAGTAGATAGTATGAATTGGCAATCCTTGTTGCTAAGGTAAGCCATCATATGAAGGATTCTGATCACAATAGCCTTGTATAGGTTTAAAGCCAGCGAATATTGTATGTAGTAATTACAATACAGAAACATTGTGTTCATATAGCAAAAAGAAATTCTCATGATATTGATAACTTAATATAATATGCAGATCTTGTATACAAACATTTATATATAGAGCATTTAATTTGACATTTCCTTGGTTATAACCTCAGTGATAATGATTGTATTCCGAATCACAAATTAATAGCATGTTTTCAAATAAATCATTTGTTCAATGGACGTCTTTTTAATGGATATGTATGCTTCAAGTGGAGTCCTTGTTTAAAGCCAATTACACACCCTTGCTCGAGCAAAAGTAAGCACCATTTTAAAAAAAATGTAAGATATTTCAGTGGGAGGGGTGGGGAAAGCAACAGATCAGTCAGATCGGAATTTAAGTCGATATCGCAACTAATGATTTTCGGTAATGGTTAAGATTTGAACCGAGACGTATATCTTATTTACGAATTCAAAGGTCAAGGTCTCTGTCACTGGAACTAGTTGTTTAATTATGTCGACTACTGAAAAGTTTGGTCTGTATTTTTTCTTCATTTCTTTGTACTTGACAGCACACAACAGCAGTAATGTTATATAATAGTAAAATATAGGATGTGTAGAATAGAAGGAAAGAATTACACATACATTTGACTCTGAATTGGTCTTCTGAAAATGGTGGATGGTGTTGGAAGAGAATAGAAACTTGGAAATATTTACCACTTTTTAATACTTAAATATTTTGTAGATGCGTGTGATAGTTATTTTGTTGATCTAGTTGTTCTGGGGTGTTTTTGGCTCAGTATATTAATTTATGTTACAGGGTAAGTAATTTACTGTTCATAGCAAATCTTTAAAAATCATTAATGATAGTTTTCTTGTAGAAATTAGATTTAATAACTTTTTTTCTGTGCAGTCAGTATTAATTACGATGTACCCTGCTGTCATTCCATTTTTCATCATAAAATATCATTTATTTGGAGTTAGTGATGTTTTCTAAAATCATGTTTATGTGGCTGCTGTTCAACATACATGCTTCCTTTGCTAATAATACTCATCTGCCAAGTCTAATTGACAAAACACACATTCCTTATGTAGTACTGTTTCAAAAGGTTATTTACATAGAAATGTATTTTCCATCTTCACATTTCACAGGCAGGTTTCTTCGATGGTATGAAGCTGCTTTTTGTTTACATAATGGTTTGAGATTAATCTTTGTAGCAAGTTCTAATCAGCATCATTTTCTGTAACATTTCGTAATCAACAGTCAAAAGTAGGCATGTTCATTTATTTTACCATGTAAAATAGTTGGAAGAAGGGTGTCGTTCTCATATTGTTTGATAGATTGTCGGTACTCTTCAGAACTATGGCAGTTATAGTCCAAATTACTCCCGAATTTCTGTATGTGGTGATAGATTATTGGATGTCACAGTAATTAAGAAGACATGTCACAACATGAATTAACACTGTCTACACATCTGTGATAGGTTGCCTGAAGAACAACTTCACAAAGCTTTAGTATTCAGAGAGAAACAAGGAAACAAAGCGACATTTCTACTTATTTCAGACATCACTGATCAGTATGTTTCCATTTGTAACCAATGAAATTTTGTAAAAAAATTTCGTGTAAATAATCTGTTCTTTTTATATTAATAATGGGAATCCCTTTTCAAAAATATTTATCACAAACCTTCTCGATATGTATATATACAGGGAAAAAAAATACCCCAACGACAATATGCTACACCGAACCTGCTCAAAAAGTAGTCTCTGGGCAACAAAAAGGAGATCATTTATAGTATGCTTGTTGATGATTTGCTCGAGTCATATGATATCAGTGATCTGCATCAAGCAGATACAGTAAACCTTGTTTCTAGCTTCTTAAGCAACAGACATTTATCATCAATACAAGTTATTATACATGGTATTCAGATTTGTTCATTTTTGAGTAATAGACCCAGAATACTGGAAAAATTTCAACTTGAAATGTAGAAATGTCTCTTTACTGGCCAGCAGTATTGGCCAGACATTTTCTTTCTACATACAATTATAACTTTATGAAAATGTTATGTTTTTAATGTATAATTCACCATTTTCTTGATCAATAAACTTGGTTATACTTAAAATCTTTTCTTTTGTCTATTCATATTAAGCGTTTTAAAGTATTCTTGGTTTTGGTTCCCTGGATAACCTGGGTTTGCTCTTGAAAATCGTAATAGTCACAGTTATGCAGATTGAACATGCAAACTCTCCTTTTGGATGCTCTAAATCATGACGATAACTATTTTTGATAGATATCTTTGAAGATATACTATCTAAGCATAAATGTTTGAGTAGTTGACATCAGAAACAAGTTTGTGAGGCCTGATATTTTTTATGCCAAAGCTGTAAAGAAGTTTGATATTTCTCCTGAAAACGTAAAGTAAACCTGATTCTCTCATAGTTTAAAATGTTGCAAGTGTAAAGCCTTTGAATACTTGTACCACTAAGATTTAAATGGATGAAAAGTTGTAAAGTGGAATATGAATTAGTTTATATCAAAACTGCTGATACAGGCTCAAACTATTTGATTTCCACTCAATACTGATTATATATTAACAGATTAAAAGTGAGCCTGTAACATATCCAGTGGAATGATGGCTGGTGCAAATGATTAATTTGCATAAGAAATGGCAATCCAATTAGAATCAGTGGTACATGTTACAAAGTGAAATGAAAGATATGATTCCAATTAGATTGAACAAACTTTAAAATATGCAGAGTACAAAAAACTTAGTAGCCCAAGAAAAAGAAAGTATATACAGGAAGGCTGTTACAGGCAGCTGAATTGAAATTGTCTTATCCATTTGACCCTCGCTCACTTTCAATTGATGGAAAATGTCTGCAGAAGAAATTTGCCAAACTTAGGGCCGATTGCATTGCTCATTAAGGCCATAGGGGTTAGAATTGTATCTTTACAGTGTTTGCAATTGAACAAGGAAACTTCCAGCAAAACTGATAAAAACTGGTTCACAGATGATGTGGATGAAATAATTACATGGATACCAGCTAGTAAATCCTTGTGATGGAGACTAAGGTTAATGTTGAGATTGTAACATGGTTTTTTGACAGAATAACAGTTTCACACACGATCACAATGAAACTAAATTATGCAAACAGACAAATCAACAACTTGTTTTTTCTTCATACAGGTTTTTTTAATACAATGTATACCACATGTACCCTAACAATCGTCCAAACTGATTATATTATCAATATTAAATCATACAGATCACTTATAAGATCAACAAATTCGTAATTAAATACCTCTAATATCAGAAATATGTACTGATGCTCAACAAATTAAAAAATCTCCCATATTACCACTCATACCCTTTTGGCTATATGAGATGATACAATGATTTGGAAATATTTGATGTCAACCTGCTCCAAAGTAATGAAATTACTTTCCTCATCCTGGTAATAGGAGATAAACTGGAAAACATTAGTACAAGTATACATGCACCAATATCGAACGGCCAAAATGAAGCTAAATTTCTTTGTATTTGTTCCAGTTTTCTCTTTCATATTTTTAAAGTCTCTTTATTCATTGTTTTTGCAACGACAATTCAACATGTCCGAGCTGATACCTTTAGTTACTGGTTTTGTCATGCATATTGACTGATGTCTATCACCACTCTCTCTAGTTTGGGAACCAGTGTTGTCACAAGTCCTTGTTTCAACACATTAAGTTGTAAATAATTTTACAAATTGGAAACAAAGTTAATACGCCTCATAACAAAATGTAACATCACAGACAAAGACTTCTACTTCACATCAAATCCCTTCACCCTCCAGCTAAACAACTCCAGCTATCATTTCTTACTGTAAGATAACTGGACTTACGGAATGACTGAAAGAAGCAATATTACAAATGTACAACACTATTTTCTGTAGATCATATGAAGCGGAAACCAGCAATGAGTTTTCCATCTTAAGAAACATTTGAAAAAGTCTAAGTTTTTGTTGTCCAGAATGTAGAAAAGGACATTTTCTTACTATTTTCTTCAACACAAAAATTACTGATTTGCTATTTTTGTGATTGGGACCAATAATGACTGCATATCCAGAGATTTTCAGGACCTCAAGGTCTGTATCCCAGACTAAAGGATCTCCAGGTCTGTACCTTAAACTAAAGAGCCTCCAAGTCTGGATCCCAGACTAAAGGATCTCCAGGTCTGGATCCCAGACTAAAGGATCTCCTGGTCTGGATCCCAGACTAAAGGACTCTAGGTCTGGATCCCAGATTAAAGGATCTCCAGGTCTGGATCCCAGACTAAAGGACCTCTAGATCCCAGACTAAAGGATCTCCTGGTCTGGATCCCAGACTAAAGGATCTCCTGGTCTCGATCCCAGACTAAAGGATCTCCTGGTCTGGATCCCAGACTAAAGGACCTCTAGGTCTGGATCCCAGACTAAAGGATCTCCTGGTCTGGATCCCAGACTAAAGGACCTCTAGGTCTGGACCCTAGACTAAAGAGCCTCCAGACCTTGATCTTATATTAATGGCCTTACAGGTCTGGGTTAGACTTTGACATCTGATAAATATCTCCATGAACAAATGACAACTGATGTGAGTCAATGTTATAGAGACCAAATGATCAGGGATAGATGAGATACAATTCCATTATATAGCTAACTATCTGGATAACACTAGGAAAAAAAACAGGTCTAGATGCACAATACTGACTTAATGCCAAACTACTAACTAATCACATGAGGATTTCACAAAAAAACAATTGTTTTGATAAGGAATGAATCGTTGATTGACAGTAATGTTATCAGTCCTGTCAGAGTAAAGTTATAAAATAATACATGGAAATCACTGGCTCAATCACAGCCATATGAAAATCCAATATGCATATATTTTTGAAAATATCATATCCCACCAACTAGCAAGCTAAAGGTTAAATATTAAACCAGATTGTTCTGAAGACAAAGTAATTTAAAACGATGACAACGGGTGACCTGTCATAGCAAAGCTACCCTTCATACTTTACCCTGACGTGTCCATTCAATCTAGATTGGTTTGACAGGTTGTCTAGCATTCTTACAGCTCTATTTAACTAAACCTATAACAGGTGATTGGACTAGCATCTTTGTATGTACAAATTCCTACAATGGTTAACGACCATGGGTCAGTCTGTAAACAACAGATCTTCATCTCGACCTTCCTCCAACAAATTGGCTGCATCCTCAATGAGTTCGCCTTTCGCCTTTCGTGCCTTCAACTTTTCATCAGCAACAGCTTTCATTTTCTTCTTCTTCTCTTGTATCTTCTTCAACCTGGACAAAACCATAAAAAAGCAAATGGTGACAAATTGACCCATCCACCAAGAAAGTGAAACCAGTCCAAGTTGTTCCGAAACATAACTGTTGTGAATTTGACTAAACTCCATTTAGGAATAAAGTTTCTGATAAATGTGAGTTCACTTAACTTTAACAAACATCTGAAAATTAATGGTCGATGAAAATGAGACTGCCAGAGTGTTGATAAAAGTGGGTCTCCAAACGATAATTAACACCCTACTGATAAATATACAATACAAGAAAGTACTGTATGTTTGTTTAATATCACAAGGCTGATATTTAGCGATTTTCTGATTTGGACAAATTAATAAGGATCAAATTTCAAATATGTCAATCAATTGTTATCCATGTTTAAAGGCAAATAACTTGTTTTCTTAGATACAGACTCACTGTAAAAATGCTTATTTAAACAACCTCAAATATATACAACCTCATGAATATCATCAACTATATACACAAGGAACTGGTACATGTACCCATCACACAGTGAACTGGTACATGTACCCATCACACAGTGAACTGGTACATGTACCCATCACACAGGGAACTGGTACATGTACCCATCACACAGGGAACTGGTACATGTACCCATCACACAGGGAACTGGTACATGTACCCATTACATAGTGAACTGGTACATGTACCCATCACACAGTGAACTGGTACATGTACCCATCACACAGTGAACTGGTACATGTACCCATCACACAGTGAACTGGTACATGTACCCATCACACAGTGAACTGGTACATGTACCCATCACACAGTGAACTGGTACATGTACCCATCACACAGTGAACTGGTACATGTACCCATCACACAGGCAACTGGTACATGTACACACAGGCAACTGGTACATGTACCCATCACACGGGCAACTGGTACATGTACCCATCACATGGGCAACTGGTACATGTACCCATCACGCAGGGAACTGGTACATGTACCCATCACACAAGGAACTGGTACATGTACCCATCACACGGGCAACTGGTACATGTACCCATCACACAGGCAACTGGTACATGTACCCATCACACGGGCAACTGGTACATGTACCCATTACACTGAGAACTAGTACATGTACCCATCACACAAGGAACTGGTACATGTACCCATCACACAGTGAACTGGTACATTTACCCCATCACACACAGAACAGTAGCCTGGGTAGATCTCATAATTAGAAAAACACTGTTTTGTATCTTGCAACCTACTTTTGTAAATTTTACAATTTGACCCCTGAAACTTAACGACTGAATTGATAGATTTGTTAATAAGTTTATACTTGTATAATCTGTTTATGGAGATGGATGTTTACCTGTAAAACTCCTCACGCTCACGCTCATCCAATTCTGTGGTGATGTAGGCAAGAGTTCGTTCAATACGAGGAATGATAACTGTAAAACAAAGGTGTCAGACAACATTGGTAAGTAGCTAAATAATTCTAGCTTTCAACATTTACAAAGAATTCCCAATATCATTCAAATTTGTAATTTGCAGACATATCTGCCTGAGACAGTACTGACAAATAAAATCTTTCCTATTTTTTACCATCTTCTTGTGCCTCACTCTGAAGAGTTCTAACTATATATAATTCTACTGGACTTTTTCTTTTCTGTATTGCAATAGACAGTGATGATCTCTGTCAACCATGACAAAGGCGAATCAAATATCCCAGAGCAATCTTGGTGCCCACCATTGTTTATTCTTTAGAAGTTATGTAAAACTTTAATCTTCTTTTTTCTATATTCTTTCTCCTGATTTTACTCATAATTATATTGAATTTGAATATTTCTCTTAAGAAAGAGCGATAAAAAACTTTCAATATCAAAATCCAAGATGGCTGCCTGCCAAAATCAAATGGGCGTAACTGAGGACTAGATATGAAATCTGAGATTGATTTATTCAGTACTTTCATCAAAACCCGAGATGGCCACTTGCGGCTGTCAGCCATTTTGTATTTTCTGATCTGTCCCAAATTCAAAGAGGCACAATGAGGAACCAAGTGGAACCTACATATGTAATTTGTGAAAGCTCATTCTGACTAAGAGAAAGGAACCCCATTGGTGTCCTTTGCACACTTACCATGCTCAATAGCGTTCACTCTCCTGTTTGTGATTTTGATCACCTCGTCTAAGGTTACGAAGGATGTTTGTAACGAAGCAAGTTCTACAAGCAGTTTGATAGCTGTGGCATAGTTTTTCTTAAGTCTGTCAATTTGTTGTCCACCCCTTGATAAGCCCGTCAGCTCATAACCTAAAATTAAATAAAATGTACATCCTATCAGCTCCTAACCTAAAATTAACACTGTAACATTTCAACAAACATTTCTTTTATTATATTTAGTTTGGTATATGAATAATGAAAAGCTAATATTTAGATTTTTTTTTGTAACTTACTGTCAGCACCATCCTGGTAGTGTTCAAACACGGGAAGCTGTACACCTGTAATAGAATACACAGTAGCTGTAAAACCAATTATAAAACTTAACATCTATAACAAAATTATCTGTAATAAAATGTTCAATTAATCTAGATCCACAAGTACTGTGAGTAATTTCTTAAAGCACTTGCTAGCAATCTTCAGAAATCCATAGGTCTGAATATGATTTCTGCATATCCCATAGAACTTGTTACAGAACAAATCTTTCATTAAACATCTATGCTTATAAGTATGTGAGTATAATAGCGATTTTACTAAAAATTCTTTTTCACTTGAAAAGTAACAGAACGATGGACCAAACCAATGAGACACCCTCAATTTCCTATCAAAGAAATGTTGGAACAAAAAACAAAGATCTCTTTAGGCTTAAATGATATTCACAGGGTTTCTGAGTGGATAACTAGGAAAAAATTTCAACAGTCAACAAATTGATAGTGAAAAGTATGTTAATGATGGACTCTTCACTCCTTCATAAACAGAAAAAAAAAATCTAATATTTACCTGCCACATTTTCTTTCTTTGACCTCACTTTCAGCTGAGCTTTGTTGACATTCTGTAATACAATATGCCCGAAATCTCCCGAAGTAAACTTTGCTTCTGCCAGTGAAAATGCTGCCTCTCTCATCACTTCTCCCATTCGCACCTTTGTCTGAAAAAGAGGTCAACAAATAATTTATTCGAAAATATTTTTCTGTTCTAATACATTGAATAAGACACAAACAATTTCATTTCATTGGGTAATGTTAATTTTTCCTTTACATTCTTATTTTTAAAACACATAAGAATATCAAATTTAAGTACATTACCTCAATAATTTTCTTGAGAATCATTCTGAATCGCAATGTCAATGCATCTGCTTTCTTTTTCAGCAAACTGTGGCCCTTCTGTGCTCCCTTCAGTCTTCCCTTCATGATGGTCAAGGCCCTTTAATTACACACAACATCAGGAGTTAATTCATGGTTTTTATGATTATTACTTAATAAGTTTTTTTTACTTTCTACCTCAACTTTTAATGTATTTACCCTTTAATAAGCCCACAGGCTTCTTACTTAAAAGTCAGAGTATGGGCTTATAACAGCATAATGAAAAAACAATTTTAAAATTACCAAACATTTGTTAATTTATGTTTAATATTGTATAAGCAGCCAGGATTATTTAAAGATGTGCCAGGTTTGGGTGGTGGAGGAAAGACAGAGTTTCCAGAGACAAACCTCTGACCTGTAACCAGTCACTTGATGACTGCCCTATATAGGCCTTGAACCAACGACCCACAGGTTGAGGGCTAGCAATAATGATGGTCAGGCGCCTTAAGCACTAGACAAAACTGACCTTATTCATTTTTTTCTAAACTCATGAAACTTAATATTAACTAAATCGTAGTTATTACTCAATTTATTTAATGTTAATGTATGTAACAATAAATTGGTTCCCTAACGGAGCCTTCTGTCCCAAAACCTTGAAAATTAAAATTACTTGTATGTTACATAGGAAAGAGTAGATGATTTAAAGGGTTTTGGCCAAGATTTTTTTGTTTGTTAAATTCTGTTACATTTTAATCTAAATAGTACTACCATCCAGATGGTGCTGCTCAAATATGTCCTGATGCCTGTTTTTAGGTAGTCAAAAGCACCCCTTATGCATAAGTGATAAATTTAAGGAAGTGACTCGTCACATGATACATGTGATGATAAAGTGTTACTTCAGCTGACCATGTCTAAACAGTAGTATAGAAAGCACACATACACACACACGCAAGCACACATCAAATACACACACACACACACACACACACACACACACACCCACACACACAAACACACACACACACACACACACACACACACACGCACACACACACACAAACACACAAACACACACACATATATATACACTATCATGTTTTAGTGTAACACCCTTGACTGATAGTGAAATTTTCTAGTTTTAACCAAACACTATATGTATCTGCATTTCAATAAATGCATGTTGGGTAACATCAATCATGGCATTTTTATGACATTTGCTATCACCAAATTTCAAAACCTTAAAAAAATCTAGTTAAAAGTAACAATTAGCTGTAGTTATTCTTGAGATAGGCTACGAATAATCTGGGACTTGGTCGTTTACAAAATGGCATATAACCATGTCTGGTTGTTGCTTCCCTTTCAAAATAAATTTTTAACAAGAGTGCCGTGGACACAATATACGCCGCCACAAAATATAAAGATCAAGATAAAATGGCATAAATCTTACAAAAATCAATGAACCGTAAAATCGCCCCTTCGTGCACATCAAACCATTGTATTAGTGAAATTGAGCAAGTATTATGAAAATCTGATCATTAGTTTAGGAGTTGCATTCACAAAGCTCCACTAAGAACAAGCTACAGATACAAAGTTGAAAATGGCATAAATCTTACAAAAATCAAAGAACCAAAAAAATTCCTCCTCATGCACATCTACCCATTGTAGTAGTGACATTGAGCAAGTTTTGTGAAAATCTGATGATTAGTTTGGGAGGAGTTGCATTCACAAGAAATGAATGTATGGACAGACGTATGGACAGATGAAGAAGATGATGCCAATATAAAACCGCCTCCATTGGCGTATAAAAAAAAAGAAAAAGATACTTCATATTTCGCTATCATATATCATTTTGTAAAAATAACTTGATTTGTAGGTAAGTTTCACTTTAAAACAATTTGGAACACTTGTGAATTAATACAAACATGATCTGTCTTATTATGTAAATTGAGTATCACTATCGCCGAAGTAATACTTTGATAAGATGTTACCTTGTTTTGCATTCAAAATATGCACCAGCTGCAGACTAACTATAAGCTACAGGATATGGGACCATGTTTCGCAGTTGTCTGTGTGCTGATAGAGATGGCATACTATGGACTATATACATTAACGCATCATTTTAGACTGAAATATGGCACTATGAACCGAAAAACCATGGCCAAAACCTTTCAACTCAATAGTAAGTCCATAACCTTGGGAACCATTTACACCACACCCTCCATTTTCACCATGTTGCAGCAGAGCCCATTGGCCATAGTAATCCAAAGATTCTTAGCTGGACATGTACATTGAAGCTGACACTCCTATATACACATGTGAAACGAACGGTTGGTACTTCTTCTGTCAGTTTTGGGAGCAAATTGGATTGTCTACAAGTTCCAAGCGTAAAATTATTCATGATTTGAATCTTATTCGAGCTACATTGAATTCACCACGTCTGCTGTTCAATTCCAAACCCTTATATCCTGTAAACATATGTGCATGTATAACCTGTGTAAAATACTAGCCGAAATTAATAATGACCTCTGTTACCCATGCTTGGTATGGGGACACCCAAACCAGGACCTTGGTGTGAAGTAACGTTAGTGACGTTTGGAAATGTATGACAGCCAAACGTCTGCGTGCGCTCTAGGTAGTGTGGCCCCGTTGGGAAACAGTTGATATGCATTTTACAATAAATGCACATATGTAGACACGGCAGAGTAACGTATGCCATCATAATTTTGACAATTGAGAAGTCTAGGCTCTCTGTTACATATCCGTACATCTCTTCACGCACCCGGCGATCATTCAACGTCACAGTAGGCTGTCATATTGATAGGCCTCTTTAACTAATTTCCTTGTAAATCCTGTTTACAACATATATTTGGATATTGTTGACAGTGCTTATGTATGAATTATATCGCGACTGGAAATTAATAACTTACATCCTTGAAGGGAAAACGTTGATCCTGTCCCCCGACATATTTTCTTCTCCAATATAACTATCACGAAGAGTCACATGGCTTGTCACGTGACGGCATACTGAAAGGGTGAGTTCGATCAAGGCATCCCGTGGTATTCTGGTAGCATCTTGACAGTCATCGGGGGCCGAGAGTGACCGTGTGTAGTCGATTCCGTCCCTATTAAAGAAGAGTTATCTCGTGTTCCTTCGCATTTTTTTTTATTATTCGTGAATATGCATGGCATTTAGTAATTTTCGTGCATTAATAAAGTTATCAGCTTTTCGGATGATTAGTGAAGTAACACGGTGTGTAAGTAATAAAACAACATATTTTCATTTTTATCTACCTCCATAAAACCAGATCTTCTCCACATAAGTAGTTCAGGGTAAGATTATTGTGTTCTTCGCCTTGGATTTTGCAGCCCCCTATAACGGAATAGCTGAGGTATGTGGCTAGGTATCTTTTTGTAAGTGGTTTGTTTCTCACGAAGCTGAGACCATGAACTGTCATTTGATGTCGATTTTGATTGTTAAAAATTATAATCATTTTCTGAGAAGAACATCATGCAGTTTGACGTCTGAAGAGCGTTATATGAGTTAGACAAAGATTTGAAAGATTTTATCACGAAATGTCTTAGATGTATTTCCCAGAATGTTTTCACATGATTCTTTCGCATATTGAAAAATATTTACAATAAAGCGCAAACATGTTGGAAGTTTCCTTCTTTATTATCTCCCCTTGTTCTGATCTACTCCTGGAACGACAGTTCTCTCGAAGCAGCAAATGTCTATCCATGAATTATTCTAGAGTTATAATTCCAAAAGATTTGGATTTCTTGAAGATTGACCCGTTTCTCCTTCGGATCTGGCTTCGTCGATCTCCATTGAATTTTATTTATGTCTATGGTTTTCAGCAATCAGCGATGATGTTTAAATCATTTGCTACGTCTTCCAGTATTCTGGTTATGGGAGATAACAAATCTAGAATTCTCACAGAAAAGACCATGACGTGATTCTAACCCGAGCTTTATTTACCTTTTGCTCGACACTGATCTAACGACGTAAAGTTAGAATAAAGAATTCAGTTATCACACTGAATATACTTATCAGTTAAGTGTTAAATGTAAATCAAGAGACACAGATGTCCTGGTAAACATTTGAAAAAAATTAAGATAGTCCGAATGCTCCAAAGAGCGGACAGTTCAAAATCAATCTCCAGGAGAGGGTTTCCCTAGTGTGACTTCACTTTCGTGTGGTGTACGGTCGACCCCATCATCCCTTCTAGTCTCTACGTCCCAATGGAGTTTGGTCGGCATTACAGAGAAAAGTTGCACCCTTCCATTTTTTTTCTTAAACGATGCATTTAAAAGTTACACAAGCCTCATACTAAATAAGCATCTATAATGTGTGTGTGTGCCATTTGTTATGACGTCACAATATACAATCGTCACATGAACTATGCTGGTCGTCATTGTCAACGTTGTTAGCGACAAAAGAAGCTTCAGTTGAACGTGTGAAGGAGATTGTGAACTTTAATTGGAAATTTGAAACAGATTTTGAAAAGGTACGTAAAACATAATCTTATTCATTGCTACTCGTAGAGAATTCTTACCCTTAAGGTCCGAGTTTGTAGTCCAAAGGAGTATTGCCCGTTCATCTTTTAAAATGTTACCCTCTTACTCCTGGTTTACCGTCTCCGTGACTCTTCCCATCACTAGACAGTCACTCCGATGAACATCAGTGTTCTAGCGACTTGAAGGGCCGATTTGCATCCCCCTTATGGAGATGAGCTGTCTTTCAATATGTCCTTTTGTTGAACAGTTTTTGACAGACGGCTCGTGGGTGTAATTGTTCTGTATCTTGTCAGTGGCATAGATAGTATTCGCCATGTCATACCAGTTGTCTCTAGACTTGTCTACATGAAGGGGACAAGGGGTTTGACAAGGTGGATAGAATTTTGGATGAATATCGTATTAATATTTATGCTTCTATCGAATTCTCTAATAAAGATGTATGTTGATAGAGGGTATCACTCTTTGGAAAAAAAGTAACAAAAACAAAACAGAGAGGGGCCTTTATCGTGAGGAGATCGACAGTCCTTACACGGACTACCGTTTAAAGTCACGTCCGCCGGACTATGATTAGTGGTTAGTGGTTAGATCAGTCCAATACTGAATCCATTCCGAATCACACATCTGAGTTAGAGTACCTGGCCCCACTTGTATAAAACATCTCAACTTGAGATTTCCTCAAGTCGAGATTTTCCTCAGCTAATATCTCCTTGAAAATATCTTGTATAAAAATTCCTCAAGGAATTTCAGGACATCCTAGCCGATGACTTCCTCCTGTTCCTTGAGGAAATTTTATACAAGCCGTTTTTGAGGAGATATCAGCTGAGGAAAACCTCGACTTGAGGAAATCTCTAGTTGAGATGTTTTATACAAGTGGGGCCAGACCACTTAACTCAATGTCCATCGCTTTCTTGTAAACCATTTCAATCAGACTCGCACGGCTCGCGCGTCTTTCTGTGACGTCACAATAGGCAATCGTCACGTGATATTTCCTACTGTTATATAACAGCTGCAATAAGGGGAGCAACTTTTGTTGGAACAACTTTTATTTTCCAAACTGAAAGCCGCGATTTTAATTAGATACGTAAGGATACATTTTTATCTGATTCCACCTCACAGAATCCCGTGAAGTCTTTGTATACCATACATTAAGGTAGACTTGTGCCAAAGGTGGGATTCGAACGTTTGACTTCCTCGCATTAAAACACTGAAGCTCGCACAGTGTTACATTCACAGACTGTAGTTACAGATTGAGAATTGTAGGTACTCTGCAAAGCATTGTAATGGTCATTTTAGCGGACGGGGACTTATATCCTGTTTTCATACGCCATAACCAATGTCAGTACAGCCGAAGCAACTTATACTACTTTCGGAAATTCAATAAAACTTCATACAGTTGAACCTCGTCATCTCTAACTCGTATAACTCGAAGACCACGTTTAATTCGAAGCATTTCGTCAGTTGCTGCCCAACTTTACACCGGAACATGCGAACTTACTTAAATCGAATACTCGGCTATAACCAAGTTTTCCCGTTGTCCCATCGAGTTCGAGATAACGAGGTTCGATTGTATAAAGGTCTGTACATTAATACTGCAGAGGAATCCTAAAGGTTCCGAGGCCTATGTCAGGGTCGCTGTTGCTCTTTATAGAATATCATCAGGCAGTTTATTGATATATACATAACTCTGTAAAGATTTCATTTTCTGTGGAAGTTTGACCACCTCATATTCTGATTATATTTCTGAGGAATAGCTTGGTGTTTCCGGATTTCAAGGTCACCGTTATTATGTATCGAAACTTATATTTTTTTGTCGTCTGATGCTATTTTGAGAACTCAAATATCAGCATATTTGTTTCTAACTTCGTATGTTGGTTGTTATTGGTTATTCACCTGTATCGCCCATTGTAGGTACACAAACAAAAACAGTCTGCTTGTTAGGTAAATTGCAAAGTAGCATTCCACTGTTCCATTGTTGGAAGGTCGAGATTCGACCCCCAATAGAAGCAAACTATTCTTTCATTTTTACAGTTGAATGACGTTGTTTATGTTATGTGCGGGCTGATAGTCAGTCTGTTCGTCCGATTGAGCTATTGCTTACGCACAACGTCACCCGCATACGTCCATTAAAAACTCGGTTTTTCTATATGTATATGTGATATCAGATTTGCTTCATTCATAATTTCAGAACATGCTCATTGTTTGTATGTTTTTAAACAATCAAACTGACAACTGTTCCAACGACGAATTTGCACTTTTGCTTAAATAGCACTTTCATACAATAAAGTCAGTACTTTGATTATTTGTCAATAGGTATAATTATGATAATTTTGTAGAACATATAAGATTGTTGTCGTCACTCCTCGAGATATCGAGATTTAAAAACACGTACGTCAAAGCCAACACGAACAATTTGTTTCAGGATACACAATGGATGATGAACAACTGCGCCGTATAGCGCGGGATATGACAAATACAGCAATAGACAACGCAATGGACAAAATCCTTACAGATAAAATGGCCGGAGATCTTGACCAGAGTGTGGAAGATATTGTAGCACTGACGATTGAACGGTCAATTACTTCCCTCCGTGAGGGAAAAACTTCCCCAACAGACAATGTAATAAAGGGGTTGAATAGAAATTTAGATAAGGAAATTGACGAGATTGTCGAGTTGACCATCGGAAAGTCAGTGACCGCTATCCGCGAAGGTAAATGGTCACCGACTGACAAAAAGATGAAAGAACTGTTCGTTGCATCACAGGAAGTAGCTAATGTCAAAACAGGAAGTGACCTACTGCTGATTAACGACATGAAAACCAAACCAAGTTTGACAGGAAGCGGAAGTGGACACCGACCTGAAATTGCAATCTCTGATCTTGTCCAAGGTACTTCAAAGAACTTTTTCTGTTACGCCCATTACGATATAGCTTGTTTTGATATGTATTTATTTAAGACTTTTAGAATATTATACTACATTTAAAAAACGTACCAATAAGCGATTCCTACCGAAATAGTATTTTTGATGTATAGAAGGATACGTAGGTTGTCAAGAAAGGAATCATGATTCATCTAGTCTTACTCACCGAAGTCGTTTTTGTAGCTATCCTTAAGTAATACATATGTCTTTGAATATCGCATTTGAATTTTCGATATCTATTGTTAAAGGCAATTCGTCAACAGGAACCATGACTACACGTCAGTTGAGTGAGGCCTCCGGCAAAAAGAATGTATTGGGACGACTGTTCGACATACTTTTTAAGGTTAGCTCACCACTTTACCTCTGTTCGCAACCGATTTTCTTCGAATCATTATCCGGTTTGTTGTTTCAGCAGTTTTCGACTTAGCTGGAGACAATATATGCATTTTTATGTATTATGAACCACTTTTACAACCATAGCTACATTTGATTTTCAAAGAATAGAATCCTACTTTGTATCATTTTGAAATAATATTAGACTGAAATTTAAATCCCGAATATACATAAATGTATATATAAATCAACATAAAGCTTATATGTTACCGATGCAATAACTAACATCATTTGATTTCAAATTTGTTTTAGAGATACAAAAAAGAGGTCAAGGAATTCGACGTTTCTAAAGCTGGTGAGAAATGTTTTAATCCTACAACTATCTCTTAGTTTGGAACAATCTGTTAATTAATATGCGTTGTGACTTAAAAAAAAACACTACTTAAGCTTTTTCGACATTAAATCTGAGTGATGTTGTCGATAATCGTAAGACAAAATCAGAGCCCAGATTAAGATTTTAACGAGCTAACATTTTGAAAATATCTTTTTTCTATCGGTATATATACATCTTTGTATATTCTGTCAAGGCTTGTATAAACATGTGTTTCATGGGAATATAGGGAAAGTATGACAGGTTACCAGCTGGCTCTGAACTAGAACACTGACCAAGTAAAAAAAGAAATGCTATGAATGGCAGACATAAAGCCCCGACTGATTTTTTTAGATTTGACCGTTTAAATTCAAACATTATGAAATGACTTTCGTTATTAGTTGCCTATGTGTTGCATTTCTGCTATATATCCAATAGGTGGCAGCAGCAGTTTTAATGGCGTCTCAGTCGGTGGGCAGACGACGCGTTCATCCAAGTCCCACAATACAAAAGGATGGATCCGCAGGAATCTGTTGTGCTGCTTCGTCCGACAAACTGCCACGGTGGAACCATTTTGTGAATGAAAAACGCGAAAGCCATGTAAACTAAAAAAAACCCAAAACTTTCAACGTTTAAAAGTTATCACGGCTCAGGACCGGAGACTCAAAACATTTTCAAAGCCGAAAAATTCGTTTACCAGTGAAGTAAGAAGTATTTCGTTGAATAAAGTGCACATTCAGTTGTGAAAGTTTCATTAATTACCGACTTTAATCAGATATGTCGTGAAATAGTCATTCTACATACCTGCTTGTGTAAAGTAATCTTAATCTTCTGGTTACCAGTCTGTAACAGTCCTCACACAGGACTAAACACTTCTGGTAACCAGTCTGTAACAGTCTTCACACAGGACTAAACACTTCTGGTTACCAGTCTGTAACAGTCTTCACACAGGACTAAACACTCCTGGTAACCAGTCTGTAACAGTCCTCACACAGGACTAAACACTCCTGGTAACCAGTCTGTAACAGTCCTCACACAGGACTAAACCCTTCTGGTTACCAGTCTGTAACAGTCCTCACACAGGACTAAACCCTTCTGGTAACCAGTCTGTAACAGTCCTCACACAGGACTAAACCCTTCTGGTAACCAGTCTGTAACAGTCCTCACACAGGACTAAACCCTTCTGGTAACCAGTCTGTAACAGTCCTCACACAGGACTTAACCCTTCTGGTAACCAGTCTGTAACAGTCCTCACACAGGACTAAACCCTTCTGGTAACCAGTCTGTAACATTCCTCACACAGGACTAAACCCTTCTGGTAACCAGTCTGTAACAGTCCTCACACAGGACTAAACCCTTCTGGTAACCAGTCTGTAACAGTCCTCACACAGGACTAAACCCTTCTGGTAACCAGTCTGTAACAGTCCTCACACAGGACTAAACCCTTCTGGTAACCAGTCTGTAACAGTCCTCACACAGGACTAAACCCTTCTGGTAACCAGTCTGTAACAGTCCTCACACAGGACTAAACCCTTCTGGTAACCAGTCTGTAACAGTCCTCACACAGGACTCCTCACACAGGACCCCTTCTGGTAACCAGTCTGTAACAGTCCTCACAGGACTAAACAGGTAACCAGTCTGTAACAGTCCTCACACAGGAGTTAACCCTTCTGGTAACCAGTCTGTAACAGTCCTCACACAGGACTAAACCCTTCTGGTAACCAGTCTGTAACAGTCCATGACTAAACCCTTCTGGTAACCAGTCTGTAACAGTCCTCACACAGGACTAAACCCTTCTGGTAACCAGTCTGTAACAGTCCTCACACAGGACTAAACCCTTCTGGTAACCAGTCTGTAACAGTCCCCACACAGGACTAAACCCTCCTGGTAACCAGTCTGTAACAGTCCTCACGCAGGTCTAAACCCTTCTGGTAACCAGTCTGTAACAGTCCTCACACAGGACTAAACCCTTCTGGTAACCAGCCTGTAACAGTCCTCACGCAGGACTAAACCATTCTGGTTACCAGTCTGTAACAGTCCTCACACAGGACCAAACCCTTCTGGTAACCAGTCTGTTACAATCATCATACAGGAGTAAACCCTTCTGGTAACCAGTCTGTAACAGTCCTCACACAGGACTTAACCCTTCTGGTTACCAGCCTTTGACAATCCTCACACAGGACTAAACCCTTCTGGTAACCAGTCTGTAACAATCCTCACACAGGACTAAACCCCTCTGGTTACCAGCCTGTGACAGTCCTCTAACACGTGGTATGCGATTGAATTGTTTCCGTTTCAAGTGTACCGGCATTCCATAATTTCCTAAGTACAGTCTTTGTAATTTTCGCACTTTGTTGAAAAAGGGAAAAAACTTTTAAGGGAAACAGAATTGATTTTCACCTACTTGTCTAACAAGGAGTGTAGGAATATTCGCTACATAGCTAATGGTTATTTAATTAGAAATTGTATGAAGCAAAATCAGTTTAGGATGTTAATGCACCATTTACAATGCATTATGTATTTTGCTACTGACGTTGGGCATAACGTACATAATATTTATATTAGCATGCTACGGTGTCAACATGACTACATTACTGGCATTGTCTCGCTCAGTCTATCCGAGATAGCCGTTCACAACACCTGTGTGTCAAGATGATGACTGCAGCCATGACTCTCGTTGGTATACTGATAACCATTTTGGGTGAGTATTCAATGTTATAATACATATATATTAAATGACACATTTAGTTTATCACACACCAATATAATGGATCACAGCATATGTCTTAAGAAGGAATCCCCGAGACGGCTGCTTCAAACGAATGGGCGTTCATCGACAATCGATAAAAGACTAATTAGAAATACTGCAGAAGCGTCCAGCAACAGCGGAAAAACTATCCAAAAAGAGAACGTACACCAACAGAAAAACCTGTTTCAAACAAGAAGCTTTCGCCAACAGAGAAAAAGACTGTTCAACAAAAAAAGTGTTCACATCCCATAATTGTGGATTTACAATTATTTCTCGTTCAGAACACGATAATTATGAAATACGGGAAACTCCCTCAGATTATACAATTTTCACAAAAGAAATTTCGGTTGTTAACGATCAGAGTAATCTTTTCGATAGTTTGAATTTTGAAACTTTCAAGTCATCTGACTCCAAGGGTCAGGATGACTTGCAGCCATCGTATTTGGATCTTTTTAAAGTTTCATTTTCATCACTGATGTGAAGTTATTTTTCGAATAAGTCTGAAATACAATATGGCTGCGATGACCGCCATCTTGAGAAATATTTAAAAATTTCCCACTTCTGCAATTGCTTTGAAAATTGATGTTGTTGTTAAGGAATGGAAGTCAACAAAATGTAAGATTTCGTAATTAAGTTCAATATGGCAGTCAAGGCGGCCATTTTGTAACTTAATTACGAAATCACTTATCATAAACTTCTTCGCAAGTTCCACGGACGAAATTTAGGCCGATGCAAGGCCTCTTTTCCACTATATCATTGACTTGAAAATTAGTGGGGATATAGTATTGTTCTTTTTCGGTCACGTAAAAAAAAATCAACATCTTTTTTAAAAATATTTTATGACATCATTGCGCTCTCATGGTTTCCCTTAACAAAAATGTTATATATTTCTTCTCAAGTTCTATCAAGGGTCGAATCCAGCTCAAACCTGCCAAAAATTATCCGGAGATTGTCCTAACCAAGGGTTCTTCCCTTTTACTGCTGAAACGTTTTAATCATTTGATAGTTGTTCCTACTATTACTACGTTGTTACATGATATAGAAGCCCTTATAGCCAGGCTGCTAAGGTCCACGGGCCTCTTGGCATGGACCCGAAGAAGTAACGGAAGCTGGTTATAACTATAGAATGAACCATCAACCGTCTTAAAATATAAGGGGATCGGGACCATTTTGAAATTGTCGTTTCAGATGACAGATTTGTCAAATACTATACATCATGCAAACTTTCGATCACCATTCGTATTTAAGGAAACTACATTACAGTTTAGTCACGCAGTCGAATTGCATCATCCATATATTTTAATTGTCATGGTTGCATACGTTCAAGAGTAATACAAAATTAATTAAAGGTATATACACCTAACTTTCGTATTTAAATCTAGGAGATAAGAGAATTTGATATTCCCGCGTTTCGTTAGTATAGCGGGAATTATTTGTCTTTAGCGACATCGCATGCATATCGCTTCGCACGTTCCGCGTGCGCGAGAACGCGGGTATGCGGGTACGAACCCGGGTACGTGTTCTGTATGGTCACATTCTAGCTGCCATCTCAGCAGGGCGAACACAGTATTTTTTTTTTTTGTTTTACAAATTTATTATCGTTAATTCAAGTCAATTTCTTTTATCTCCGAAATAACGCAGGTCCAGCGTTACCCTTAGGCTCACCTGTATGGATGTAATTGTTTTCCTGCCTTTGGATACAGATTTCCGGGGGCTATCTCCGGTTTTTTCTGGGCGCCAGGTGCGAGCTGATGATGGGGATTAGCGTTTTAGTTTTACAAACTACATGTACATTCACAGATACCTATATACCATGAAGCGATATGTAACAGATTGTATAGTAAAATGTATGGTGGCATTAAACTCCTTCTAGAACTCTGGCACGCTAGTACGGCAAATTTATTTGCTCGTTCTGTTGTTTTTTCGGAAGTAGTGGAGCGAAGACTGCATGTATTGATATATGGAAATCCACTGACGCGCCGTCGAGCATGTAATGACATCTATTGACGCAGATTTTCACAGATTACAAGATGGGTGCTTAATGTACGGGAACCATGTAGGTGGGCGGTGGATGGATGATATCCATCTCATTCACTCTTCCTGATAGAAGGTGTTGTCCCACCAAGACCGTCAATGTTCATTGCAGTAAGTGCATTCTTAAGGTGTGACCTACTTTCTGCCAGGACACCTGTTTCTTGTTCCTCTATCTCTTTGTTTTCAATCCAAAATTTAAAGGATAATATAAAATATCGATCCTCGTGTAAAAGTCAACTGCAATTTATAGCCTCAAGACTGCGCCGATTTTATCACGTCATTGTTGAATGTCGACGGCTTTTGTTTCAAATCGTTGAGACACGACCCATGAAGATACTGGGAAGTTTTATAATTTATTTAGTTCCTAAAACTAACGGTACAGAGCATTACATTAACTGTGTCTATTATATACCTGAATTGTGTTCTCATCAAAGAACCAAGTATTGATTAAGTAAATGCTGACGTGCATAAACTACGATGCATCGCACCATTATTTTGGTAGAACGTCAAAGAAATTGTAGACATATTTAAAAATGCATCATCAATTACCCAACAACAGATAATAAAGAGATAGATGTAGTTATTTAACACATTTTTATTTTCTCTCTCTTTTTTTTTTGTGCGATGGAGTTATATTTTCAATCTTCCAATCTGTTGGAAAACACCACATCTGAGAGATTTTTTAGAGAGTGTGATTAGGGGTTACATAAAATATCAACATATTCTGTAAGTAATCGAGGATTCACAAGCTCAAGGCCAACGACTTTAGAACAGTCCAGATTTAGTGTAGATATATATCTATTTCCCCATAGGGCTCAACCTTTCTGGTTGACCACCTCCCACCCTTATCTTCCCGTGGAATGTCAGCCAAACTGTTTATACACAAAATTTCCCTTCACTTAAGGATGCTTCAACTAAATTTGGACAAAATCCTTTTATCTCTACCGAAGAAAAAATATTTCAAAGATTTTTACATTTTTTTCCCATTGGCCCAACCCGAGACAACCTTTAACACAGAATTGCTTTCACTTTACCCATAGATCTTTCTCGACTAGAGTTCAAGAAGGATTGTTTTAAGACAATTCCTCCTTTTGGGCACCTTTGCCCAGATTGGGGTCATACCTACCATTTTACACAGCTAAGTCTCCCTTCACCAAGGAATACAAAATATATATCGTAAAGTCATTTCCCTCATTCGACCCCGCTCTTAATTTCACTGACCCTCGAGGCATTTTTACCCATAGAAAAATACTATATATTACATATTCTCGCCATTCAGGTCCCAAATGGCAGAGGCACCATTTATTAAGAATCTGTTTGTCCTTCACTCCAAAATGCTTCCAAACGAATTTGGTGAAAAACCCATTATCCCAACAAAAGAGGGATTCTGAATATGTTCCTGTAATTTTCCTATTGAGCCGCTCCATGGCATAGTTTCGCAAGTCTATGGAAACCATTAACGATCTCCATACCCCAATTTATTAATTAAGAAATTAGAAAGAAATCATTCTGAAGATAAAAAAATGTCTTATTTTAATCCGCTTCAGATGTAGTGTACTTCTTTTTTAACGAATGGAGACAGAAAAAATGATATAGCATTGTATCAGTTAAGACATTCTGTTCGTACTTTGAACGCCTATTTATTTAATACCAGTTTAAACAATACAATGTAATCATGTCTATACCTGTGGTCGCCCTGTTCTCGCACCTTTCTTCATTGTTCTTTCCCCTTACTTTAGACAATTTCCTGTTACTTCTCTTTCTGACCCGAGCGATCATATTCCTCTAAAACATTCACACATTTCTAAATGGTTGCAATGAGCTAGATGCAGTTACGAATAATTCCATGCTTGAATTGATTCAGGGATTCATTTTTGATATCAGACAGTCAATATCCTGTCCATACATTGTTGTGTCAGGTTTTTGTCGACTTGTCTGTACGGATTCAGCAAAGGAGGGTGAATATGTATAGACAATTTGTCTTTCGGACTGATTCTTGCCCCAGTCATTGAGTGATATTTTTACTATTAGTGCATCGTGTTTTTATAACTGTATTCGTTCATACTGATGTGTATATTTGTCTATAATAGCTGGGAGGAGGTTTTTATAGGCTATGCATGTTACCCAATTCCTTTTTGTCAGTAAAATCATGACAATAAAATTTTCTGAAAAAGAAAAAAAAAGTTTTCCTGTAGAAGCTGTGACATTACCGCGAGACAAATTTAGGAACAGACTACAGAAGTAGTAGTTAGGTAACTAACCGGATGTCTCTAGCACAGTTATATATCATCGTTGATATTAAACTTATATAATTTCATAGTCAGTTAAGTTTTACAATTCGTTATAAGAAGAGGTCAAAGGACCTTAAAGGTCAGCCGAGTTAATGGTATTGTTATTCTTGTAACATACGTCATAGAAATAAACTTGTTTGTAACAATTTAAGATAATTTTAACTACATAGTACATGGTGCAAATGTAAACTGTGACTGAAATTAACTGCCATCCGTTCCAGAAATTATGCTCAGAAATTTATTTTTTTTACTATGAAAATTATGGTGAACTTCGTCTCTGGTCGAAAATGTGAGTTTATTGAAATAATAGTTTGGTAATGCAGCTTGATAAGTGAGCTTGATTGTCCATTTATTGTTCTAATAGACATAAAATGCACATCAAACCGAAAACGTCATGGTAGCGGGTGTGGAGTGTGATGTACTATTTTTCAGTCTCAGAATATCGTGCAGTCTGCTCAAAATAATCTCTTAACCAAAACATGTCGGTAAATATGTCTGCCACGAATAGAAACAGCAAACATTTTATCACCGAATATTACAAGAACATTTTACATACAAGAGATATCTAGGTTTCTGTACTCACCGTTGGATCCCGAAGCGCCTTCTACGGCCACATATGTTTACAATACCAAATTACACGCTCATCATACCAAAAACGTTTGGCCTCGTGATTAGAAATTTACAACCGATACAGCTACATCAAAAGGGAACGGAACGTCGTTGTCTACAGCATTTCAGAACAAACTCTCTGGTAAAGAAACGTAAAAAGACGACCTACTCAAGGCGCAGAAAATATTCAATGCATGCAACGTAGACATAGAAGAGGAAGATTTCCATCTAATACTCATTTAGGAGATATAGGAGGTATAGACCTCAGTAACGAAATTAAAAAAAAAAAAAAAGAAGATAAATCACCGGAGAAATTTTTCTCCAACGTACTCGGGTCTCCTTTGACAAGAATAGTAAAATTCTGGGAAAGAAAAGTATCAAAAACGAAGTAAGACGAAGGAAATTCAGGCGTTTGAACTATTGAGGAAAACGGACATTTCCATAAATCTTCAATAAAAATATTAACATTCGAAACACTGTCATAGCAACAAAAGATGACGCCAAGCATGCGTGTCGAGCTACACAAAAACACGTGGTCACTTCTTGAACGTTACTGTAACGTTTATCAAATCGATTACGTTTTAACTCAGTCTCTGTATAAACGTAATTTTATGATGAATGATTAAAGAATTATGCAATTTGTTCTGTACTGTATTCACTCATCACGATTTGTCTCCAATGAAGTAGTGCAAACCGCCGCTGAGAGCTGTTTGTTTTTGCACTGCGTCAATCCATTCTTAGTTACGTTTCAGATATTAGATCAAAATCTATTATCTCAATTAATCACCACGAATTCAAGTTAACAAGGAGAATGTAAGGATATGAATTGAAATCAAACTTATAATATTTATTAGGGCATTAATGTTAAGCAGTTATATCAAGCCCTTCATGCAATTCTGGTATAACTGATGGACGTTCAAAGCCCCATGAAGGTTAAAAAGAAACATATGTCTCTGAACTTGGAAAATCTCTTGAAGGCAAAGCACCTCGTACGGAGCACATAGTGCGATATATTCGCCTGTCATTTATATTGTATATATATGCCATAACAAAATTATTCACGTGTGTCTTTACGTTATTTGCACGATTTGTCAAGTTGGCATTTTATTCTGATTATTAATTGGTATAGTCGGTTTAACCACTTAGTGGAGTAGCCAATTCGTCATTGAACAGTTAGATATAGTTACATATGGAACAAGGTTTTGTATTTTTTAGATACAAGCAAGACCACGATAGCCCAGACCTATCCGTTTCTCCTACATGTTTTGTGCTGATAGAAATTAAATGTATTTTTTCGACTATTTCAGGTGGGCATTTAGCTCCACCAACGACCACCGGAAAAACGACTATCGGAACAATGACTACCGAAACAATGACTACCGGAACAACGACCACCGGAACAACGACTACCAGAACAACGACCGTCGGAACCATGACTCCCGGAACAACGACCATCGGAGCAACGACCACCGGAACAACGACTACCAGAACAACGACCGTCGGAACCATGACTCCCGGAACAACGACCATCGGAGCAACGACCACCGGAACAACGACCATCGGAGCAACGACCACCGGAACAATGACTACCGGAACAACGACCGTCGGAACCATGACTCCCGGAACAACGACCATCGGAGCAACGACCACCGGAACAACGACCACCGGAACAACGACTACCGGAACAACGACCGTCGGATCTGGTATACCGTTTCCTTTACCTATTACGGACATTGATTTGTAAATGATTTTTTTCTAATTTCGCTGATTTTTGCTGGTTGCGCGTTGTTCATAACTTAATGCATGTTAACATCACTATCGCGTTATTTATAACAGACAGAATGTTAACATCACTATCGCGTTATATATAACACACTGTATGTTAACATCACTATCGCGTTATTTATAACAGACAGTATGCTAACATCACTATCGCGTTATTTATAACAGACAGTATGTTAACATCACTATCGCGTTATATATAACACACTGTATGTTAAATTAACTATCACGTTATTTATAACAGACAGTATGTTAACATCACTATCGCGTTATATATAACACACTGTATGCTAAATTCACTATCACGTCATTTATAACAGACAGTATGTTAACATCACTATCGCGTTATATATAACACACTGTATGTTAACATCACTTCCGCGTTATTTATAACACACTGTATGTTAACATCACTATCGCGTTATTTATAACAGACAGTATGTTTACATCACTATCGCGTTATATATAACACACTGTATGTTAACATCACTATCGCGTTATTTATAACAGACAGTATGTTTACACCACTATCGCGTTATATATAACACACTGTATGTTAACATCACTATCGCTTTTTTATTACAGACTGTATGTTAACATCACTATTACGTTATTTATTACAGACAGTATGTTAACATCACTATCTCCGTTATGTATTACACACAGTATGTTAAAATTACTATCACGCAGAGAAATCAATTTTAATTACCATTGCTGCTTTACTTTAGGCTGGACTCTGGTCCTAAAGGCCAATGCATATTTTAACGCACAAAACCCTTATAGCCTTTGGACAGAAACAGGGGATGTTAACGAAGGAAATGCGATGGCCATGTCCATGCGATTTTTTCCGCTGAATTTCAAGTCGTCAATAGTGGATGAATGGGAAAACAGCAGCATCAAAGCAGTAAGTCATATAACCAGCTTAGTAAAGAAGGCATGAGCATGGAAATCGAACATGTCAGCTGTCAACATCTTGTGATGAAATGATGACAAGAGAAACAAATTGTTCGATATCAAATTAACTACGACACGTTAACACCATAGTTTCGAAAATCGGTAATGTTACTATCTAGAGATAGAAAATTCACAATAGGGAATGCGCTTATCATACAATTTAATGGAAAACTTCCGCCGTGGGTTACACTGTATGAAAAGATCAGTGTCTTTGATGTCTAGTTCTGTATACGATGGTTATGGTTAATTAAATTCTTATTATTTGAAGATAAGACATTATCAATATATTTTAAAGTGAAGTCAGTCATGGCAGCAGTTTGTTCCCATTGGTATAACTAGTCTAATTGATGATCTTACATCAGTGGCAACCAAATATATATCCTTCGTGAGGTGGTAGACACTACCAATGAATTTTTGTCCATTTTCGTTTCTTGTGTACCCTATTTCAATATATTTGAATAGTATGATAGTTCAAATTATACACTTGTACTTGAAGTATTTTCGAGCATGACGTTTTGAAATCATTCGATTAAAAAATCTAGGTCGCCTCTCCATCTGGTTTTGACTAATTTTAAATTTCCTCTGGCGCCTCCTAGGCTTCAGTAGTGTAGGCTCTCAGCTGACGAGCTTTACAAGGCAAAAACAGCCAAGTGTCCAATAGCTATATCCATACTTGGGACATATGTCCGTCCATTAAGCTTTTCCTAATAAAAAATGATTTTTGGTGAAATTTGGAACACGTATGACTTGGTATTGGTTTGAATAACTTAAATTCAATAACACTGTAGAATGGTTGGAGTTTTACCTCATTGTTTCTTTGTATAAGTATGTTTCCTGGTATTTCATCATTCTCAGCTCACCATTATGAGATGGTATGCTGTTCAAATCGCGTACGTCCGTGGTCCGTCGTCATTCCATCTGTCCATTGTCCGTCCGACATCATTCAATGATGGGCGCAAAGATCATTCAATGGTCGGCGCCAAGATCATTCAATGGTCGGCGCAAGATCATTCAATGATGGGCGCCAAGATCATTCATTGATGGGCGCTAAGATCATTCAATGGTCGGCGCCAAGACATTCAATGATGGGCGCCAAGATCATTCAATGATGGGCGCCAAGATCATTCAATGACGGGCGCCAAGATCATTCAATGATGGGCGCCAAGATCCATCAGTGATCTCTTGTCATTATCTTATTGTGATATATACTGAAAATGATGTTTATCCACAACATTTAACGTTAAGGTTAGAGTTTCCTTTATCATTGGGGAGCGGGAGAGAGCATACGTGGTTTTCAATGGATCTGATTCTAACAAGACAAACTGGTTCAACAAATCCAAGATTCTGTATTCATCGTGGCAAGACCTAAATGCAACATCGAGCGCAAACTATGGTTCTATTGATGGGTAGGTATTAACTAGCATGATTTTATATAATACCAATACTATAACGAAAACTAACCAGTAGTTAATTGGACAATAACCGAACGAAAGTGAACCTAATCAAGATGAATGTAATATATACGTCAGCGACCAGATGTTGCGGAATAGTAAGCGGTTTCATTGACGACACCTACTATGCCAATTTTGACTGCTACATATTCTTAGTAAATCACACGATGTCGTCCTGATTTTAGATTAATTTTTTCTTTAAAGACGTTTCAGACGTTGCTGTGCTTTCACAGAGAGTTCCAAATTGCATTGTATATTTTCCCCTGAAATTGGAGTTGCTCGCCCAATTATCTTTTTTATATTACGACCAGCCACATAACTATTATTGCGAAATCACATGTATCATGTAATTACAGTCTAATGACTATGATGCGTAACACTTCAGTTTATCTGAATGCCCAAGAAACTTTTATTTTGATGTTTACTTATGCTTTTGTTTTGTAAGGTCATCTGATCAAGTTTTGCTATTTTTCGTTATTTTTCTGAAATCAAATATGGCATGTTGAAAACACATTTTAAACTTCTGAATTCGATCGACGCCCAGTGAATCGAACATTGATAGAGATGTTCAGAAAGGAAACTAATAAAGATTTGTTATTTTTTTTGTCCACATATTATATCGTATTCTCAAGTTCCACCGATATGATTCAGTTTAAAATTGCTTGAAACGATTTTAAAATGGGCCTGACCATCTGAAGATTACTTTTTTTCTGATCTGCCCGAAGTCCAATATGGCCCCTATAACCTTGAAGACCACATTTAAAATTTCTTCCCCTGTTCAACTGGTGCCATCGAGATAAAGTTTAGTGGAATGTTCCGAAATTGAAATAAAAAATGCTCTTACCTTTGCTGCTAAAAATGCCTGACTGTTTTAATCGTTTAATAGCTGTTCCAATCAGTACTACCGTTATATCCTGTATATATCTATATAGTCAGATGAATATTAATGTCCATGGGCTTCTTGCTTTTTGTTATCAGACTCTAGATGAGGAAGCAGAATAAAGCAATTTCAGTTTTTCCGTGAATATGCATTTCCCCGCTGAATTTGATAATTAAGCTTAACAATGTATTATGTCAGTGGACTGATTGTTATGTACAGCCACACAGGTTGCTTCTGTATGAGATCTAAACATGATGATCATAATACAACTGGCTGGTTTGTACTGACTGGAAAATGTTACAACCTCTGCAACTTTTCTGGGAAATCGACAGTCGGCAATGAGATCCAAATTCAGTTCAGCAATAAAGCTGGAAAAGATAACTTCAAGGGTACGTGAATACGTTGAAAAGAAGAAAGAAGTTAAAATCAATTCAAATTCTTATGATTTTCGTTTAAAAGCTTTTATAATGATCAAATAGAAGATCAAAAGACAGATTTGTGATTAAGGAAATCTTTTAATTGTAGTATTATAGAAAATGATTCTGGTTTCAACACATAGAAAATGAATTCTGGTAACAAACCTTATAAAATCACATAAGATACGACATCTAACAAATTTCGTGAGTATTTTCTTGCTCTCTACTTTCCCTAAGATTAGGATACACCATGGACAAACTTCTTAACTCTTAACATATTCATTATTGCTACTGGGATATAGTATTTTTCATTATTCTACTTAAAAATTTTACAGCTGAAAATTCAGTAACCAGTGGTGATATTTTTGTTAATTTTATTCTCAGCAAAGGTGGCTAGATTTAAAGTTTAGTATATTTTGCTTTATACTATCACGTTTTACGTACTGACAGTCCAATGTATTCCGTAAAAACTTTTTATAGGCAGGAGGAGATATCATACGAAATTTATTTAATTATGAAACTATTGCAGCTCCGTCTAGATTTTTTTTACTTATTTTCTTTCTAACACTCTGAATTTTCCTTAGTCGCATCTAAGAGTTCAAAATTAAGACCCTTAGCATCACTGACGAGTCCTTGAAGGAAGAAACAGCTGTATGATGCAATTTTATTCACTGTTGCGCTCTACTGTATGTGTATCTAATTTTGTATTTAAATGCCTGTTAATTTGTGTGTCGTTTGTCCAATCTTAGAAAGACAATATGGTTAAAATGGTTATCATTGAATTTATTTTGAAATTAAATCCGGTAAAATCATTTCTATTACAGAATACTCATTTGCGGATGTTTTTGCTATCTGGGTTTGTAAGTACTTTTTCTTTCAAGATACAACTCTGAAAAGAAGTTCTGATTCATCACTTTTATTTTGAATTAATTCAAGTTATTCAGTTATCTGCAACTCACTTGCTATGGTTAAATATTTTAAGCAATTAAAATTTGTAAAAAAAAATACATTTTTTTCAAAATATAACAATAAATACTTTTAATTTCGATTAATTTCGATAATTTTATAGTTTAGAGGATGAAGTGGAAAAACAACTATCTCAAAACTTAATTCACGCGTATTATGTTAATTAAGTTATAGAGATGTGTGTACCTAATCCTTGTGGTGTGGTATATTTAGTTATAGAGATGTGTGTACCTAATCCTTGTGGTGTGGTATATTTAGTTATAGAGATGTGTGTACCTAATCCTTGTGGTGTGGTATATTTAGTTATAGAGATGTGTGTACCTAATCCTTGTGGTGTGGTATATTTAGTTATAGAGATGTGTGTACCTAATCCTTGTGGTGTGATATATTTAGTTATAGAGATGTATGTTATAGAGATGTGTGTACCTAATCCTTGTGGTGTGGTATATTTAGTTATAGAGATGTGTGTACCTAATCCTTGTGGTGTGATATATTTAGTTATAGAGATGTGTGTACCTAATCCTTGTGGTGTGGTATATTTAGTTATAGAGATGTGTGTACCTAATCCTTGTGGTGTGGTATATTTAGTTATAGAGATGTGTGTACCTAATCCTTGTGGTGTGGTATATTTAGTTATAGAGATGTGTGTACCTAATCCTTGTGGTGTGGTATATTTAGTTATAGAGATGTGTGTACCTAATCCTTGTGGTGTGGTATATTTAGTTATAGAGATGTGTGTACCTAATCCTTGTGGTATATTTAGTTATAGAGATGTGTGTACCTAATCCTTGTGGTGTGGTATATTTAGTTATAGAGATGTGTGTACCTAATCCTTGTGGTGTGGTATATTTAGTTATAGAGATGTGTGTACCTAATCCTTGTGGTGTGGTATATTTAGTTATAGAGATGTGTGTACCTAATCCTTGTGGTGTGGTATATTTAGTTATAGAGATGTGTGTACCTAATCCTTGTGGTGTGGTATATTTAGTTATAGAGATGTGTGTACCTAATCCTTGTGGTGTGATATATTTAGTTATAGAGATGTGTGTACCTAATCCTTGTGGTGTGGTATATTTAGTTATAGAGATGTGTGTACCTAATCCTTGTGGTGTGGTATATTTATATTTAGTTATAGAGATGTGTGTACCTAATCCTTGTGGTGTGGTATGTGTGTGTGTACCTAATCCTTGTGGTTTGGTATATTTAGTTATAGAGATGTGTGTACCTAATCCTTGTGGTGTGATATATTAAGTTATAGAGATGTGTGTACCTAATCCTTGTGGTGTGGTATATTTAGTTATAGAGATGTGTGTACCTAATCCTTGTGGTGTGGTATATTTAGTTATAGAGATGTGTGTACCTAATCCTTGTGGTATATTTAGTTATAGAGATGTGTGTACCTAATCCTTGTGGTGTGGTATATTTAGTTATAGAGATGTGTGTACCTAATCCTTGTGGTGTGGTATATTTAGTTATAGAGATGTGTGTACCTAATCCTTGTGGTGTGATATATTTAGTTATAGAGATGTGTGTACCTAATCCTTGTGGTGTGATATATTTAGTTATAGAGATGTGTGTACCTAATCCTTGTGGTGTGATATATTTAGTTATAGAGATGTGTGTACCTAATCCTTGTGGTGTGATATATTTAGTTATAGAGATGTGTGTACCTAATCCTTGTGGTGTGGTATATTTAGTTATAGAGATGTGTGTACCTAATCCTTGTGGTGTGGTATATTTAGTTATAGAGATGTGTGTACCTAATCCTTGTGGTGTGATATATTTAGTTATAGAGATGTGTGTACCTAATCCTTGTGGTGTGATATATTTAGTATAATCCTTGTGGTGTGATATATTTAGTTATAGAGATGTGTGTACCTAATCCTTGTGGTGTGATATATTTAGTTATAGAGATGTGTGTACCTAATCCTTGTGGTGTGATATATTTAGTTATAGAGATGTGTGTACCTAATCCTTGTGGTGTGATATATTTAGTTATAGAGATGTGTGTACCTAATCCTTGTGGTGTGGTATATTTAGTTATAGAGATGTGTGTATATATTTTAGTTATAGAGATGTGTGTACCTAATCCTTGTGGTGTGTGTTATAGAGATGTGTGTACCTAATCCTTGTGGTGTGGTATATTTAGTTATAGAGATGTGTGTACCTAATCCTTGTGGTGTGATATATTTAGTTATAGAGATGTGTGTACCTAATCCTTGTGGTGTGATATATTTAGTTATAGAGATGTGTGTACCTAATCCTTGTGGTGTGATATATTTAGTTATAGAGATGTGTGTACCTAATCCTTGTGGTGTGATATATTTAGTTATAGAGATGTGTGTACCTAATCCTTGTGGTGTGATATATTTAGTTATAGAGATGTGTGTACCTAATCCTTGTGGTGTGGTATATTTAGTTATAGAGATGTGTGTACCTAATCCTTGTGGTGTGGTATATTTAGTTATAGAGATGTGTGTACCTAATCCTTGTGGTGTGATATATTTAGTTATAGAGATGTGTGTACCTAGTGGTGTGGTATATTTAGTTATAGTGTGTGTACCTAATCCTTGTGGTGTGATATATTTAGTTATAGAGATGTGTGTACCTAATCCTTGTGGTGTGATATATTTATTTATAGAGATGTGTGTACCTAATCCTTGTGGTATGATATATTTATTTATAGAGTTGTGTGTACCTAATCCTTGTGGTGTGATATATTTATTTATAGAGATGTGTGTACCTAATCCTTGTGGTGTGATATATTTAGTTATAGAGATGTGTGTACCTAATCCTTGTGGTGTGATATATTTAGTTATAGAGATGTGTGTACCTAATCCTTGTGGTGTGGTATATTTAGTTATAGAGATGTGTGTACCTAATCCTTGTGGTGTGGTATACTTAGTTATAGAGATGTGTGTACCTAATCCTTGTGGTATAATTAGTTATAGAGATGTGTGTACCTAATCCTTGTGGTATAATTAGTTATATAGATGTGTGTACCTAATCCTTGTGGTGTGGTATATTTAGTTATAGAGATATGTGTATTTTTAGTTATAGAGATGTGTGTACCTAATCCTTGTGGTGTGATATATTTAGTTATAGAGATGTGTGTACCTAATCCTTGTGGTGTGGTATATTTAGTTATAGAGATGTGTGTACCTAATCCTTGTGGTGTGGTATATTTAGTTATAGAGATGTGTGTACCTAATCCTTGTGGTGTGGTATATTTAGTTATAGAGATGTGTGTATACCTAATCCTTGTGGTGTGGTATATTTAGTGTATAGAGATGTGTGTGTGTACCTAATCCTTGTGGTGTGATATATTTAGTTGTGTGTGTACCTAATCCTTGTGGTATATTTAGTTATAGAGATGTGTGTACCTAATCCTTGTGGTGTGGTATATTTAGTTATAGAGATGTGTGTACCTAATCCTTGTGGTGTGGTATATTTAGTTATAGAGATGTGTGTACCTAATACATGTGGTGTGGTATATTAAGTTATAGAGATGTGTGTACCTAATCCTTGTGGTGTGGTATATTTAGTTATAGAGATGTGTGTACCTAATCCTTGTGGTGTGATATATTTAGTTATAGAGATGTGTGTACCTAATCCTTGTGGTGTGATATATTTAGTTATAGAGATGTGTGTACCTAATCCTTGTGGTGTGGTATATTTAGTTATAGAGATGTGTGTACCTAATCCTTGTGGTGTTGTATATTTAGTTATAGAGATGTGTGTACCTAATCCTTGTGGTGTGGTATATTTAGTTATAGAGATGTGTGTACCTAATCCTTGTGGTGTGTTATATTTAGTTATAGAGATGTGTGTACCTAATCCTTGTGGTGTGAATATTTGTGGTGTGTGTATAATCCTTGTGGTGTGGTATATTTAGTTATAGAGATGTGTGTACCTAATCCTTGTGGTGTGGTATATTTAGTTATAGAGATGTGTGTACCTAATCCTTGTGGTGTGGTATATTTAGTTATAGAGATGTGTGTACCTAATCCTTGTGGTGTGTTATATTTAGTTATAGAGATGTGTGTACCTAATCCTTGTGGTGTGGTATATTTAGTTATAGATGTGTGTATATATATTTAGTTATAGATATGTGTGTAGTTAAAGAGATGTGTGTACCTAATCCTTGTGGTGTGGTATATTTAGTTATAGAGATGTGTGTACCTAATCCTTGTGGTGTGATATATTTAGTTATAGAGATGTGTGTACCTAATCCTTGTGTTATATTTAGTTATAGAGATGTGTGTACCTAATCCTTGTGGTGTGATATATTTAGTTATAGAGATGTGTGTACCTAATCCTTGTGGTATATTTAGTTATAGAGATGTGTGTACCTAATCCTTGTGGTGTGGTATATTTAGTTATAGAGATGTGTGTACCTAATCCTTGTGGTGTGGTATATTTAGTTATAGAGATGTGTGTACCTAATCCTTGTGGTGTGCTATATTTAGTTATAGAGATGTGTGTACCTAATCCTTGTGGTGTGCTATATTTAGTTATAGAGATGTGTGTACCTAATCCTTGTGGTATATTTAGTTATAGAGATGTGTGTACCTAATCCTTGTGGTGTGGTATATTTAGTTATAGAGATGTGTGTACCTAATCCTTGTGGTGTGGTATATTTAGTTATAGAGATGTGTGTACCTAATTCTTGTGGTGTGATATATTAAGTTATAGAGATGTGTGTACCTAATCCTTGTGGTGTGATATATTAAGTTATAGAGATGTGTGTACCTAATCCTTGTGGTGTGATATATTTAGTTATAGAGATGTGTGTACCTAATCCTTGTGGTGTGGTATATTTAGTTATAGAGATGTGTGTACCTAATCCTTGTGGTGTGGTATGTTTAGTTATAGAGATGTGTGTACCTAATCCTTGTGGTGTGGTATATTTAGTTATAGAGATGTGTGTAGCTAATCCTTGTGGTGTGGTATATTTAGTTATAGAGATGTGTGTAGCTAATCCTTGTGGTGTGATATATTTAGTTATAGAGATGTGTGTAGCTAATCCTTGTGGTGTGGTATATTTAGTTATAGAGATGTGTGTACCTAATCCTTGTGGTGTGGTATATTTAGTTATAGAGATGTGTGTACCTAATCCTTGTGGTTTGGTATATTTAGTTATAGAGATGTGTGTACCTAATCCTTGTGGTTTGGTATATTTAGTTATAGAGATATGTGTACCTAATGCTTGTGGTATATTTAGTTATAGAGATGTGTGTAGCTAATCCTTGTGGTTTGGTATATTTAGTTATAGAGATGTATGTACCTAATCCTTTTGACTTGGTATGTTTATTAATGTTTATCCAGATCATGACCAATGTATTCCGTGTTCTTGGGGATTTTCGAGTTCGTGTTCCTCAGAGTGTTTATGTAGCAGAACCTTACTTGGGAACAGCCAACACTCGTGTTTAAACGGTAAAATATAGAGAGTGTGTTTTGATAGAGAAAATTTACAACCCAACTCTCTCTCTCTCTCTCTCTCTCTCTCTCTCTCTCTCTCTCTCTCTCTCTCTCTCAACTTTGAGTTTTAACATCGTCACTTATTTTCTACATCAAACTCTTTCAGAAAGTAATATAGTGTCGCTGTAGCCAATGGTAAACTATGTAATAAAGAACATCGGTTGTTTAAACAATAGAAATGATTGTTTCAAGAAGAACTTGATCATGAAAATAGATTATTTTAGATAGTTGTCACCCCAATGTTGCTCTGGCGGCTATCATACATGTATCCCCCTAATATCCGCCAAATTTTTATTTATAGCGACGAGCATTTGTGACCCTTCCATCTGTAATAATGAATTTATCTGCACAAAGACATGCGAATGTGTTGGAGAATTCTACGGACCTCACTGTCGGAAGCGTAAGTTGTACGAATTTTCGGAAAAGAATAGATGTATTGACTTAAATGCTTTTCCTACGTTATCCTCGAGTATATATGTACTGATTGTGCAAATAAAATAGTTCTGTATTATTCTTAAACCAGACACCAGAATATCGATATAGATAGTTACATTGTATTTTCACTTCGTAGTTTGGCGACTCTTTCACAGTTATTCCAAATTTCCTTGTCTGTTAAAGTCAAATTATAGCCACCTCTGATTTGGGGAAATCTTCAGAGGGAGGTCGTGTGATAACCCGAGTCCTAGATGGAGGGGAAAAGGTTGTTTTGGACAATTTTCAGAGAATGTTAAATGTTATTCTGAGACTTGTCAAAGTACTTAACGAAGTGTAGTTTCATAGTACTAAAGTTTGAGACGAGTGCGTTACATAAATTATCATATCATTGGGTAAAACCAAATCTAAACTGACTCAAAAAGTAAAGATTCTCATCAAAATCACAACTTTTCTTGTATGGGGAAGTAATTATATAATATTTTCATGGCCTCGGATCGAAAGACAATAAGAGGTAGTACTTTCATATTTGGCATGCTAGGTTCCTTGTGACAAGACCTTTCTGATGGTACCGAATTTTTTTATCATATGATTTTAATTTTGTTGCAACCGGGAGCATAGTGCTTGTTCAAGCAAGAACGATATCAACTGTATAACTTAACTGTACATTGTAGTCGACGGCGGTTGGTCCTCGTGGAGTGATTGGGGACCCTGTTCTGAAACATGCGGAGGTGGAATTCAATCGAAAAACAGAGCCTGTACCAACCCCTCGCCACAATATGGCGGTGCTGACTGCGCGAACAGCACTTCTACAGCCACGGCCAACCAGGCCTGTAACATATCGGATTGCCCAAGTAAGAATTTCGCATTATTTCTGATCAGTTTGAATTGTTGATCTAACCCTTTATGCTAAAGAACAAACTGGTAGCAATAGAAAAGTAATGAACAATGCTATGAACATTGCTATTTTTGGCGACTTCACCTAATTCCTCTGTTGATTTTGAATAAGTAAAAAATTCTTTCTCTTAGCAACCGTAAGCGATATTCAAACGTGTAAATCGTCCGTCTTATTAAATTCATTTACCGAAAATTTTTGAACTTGCTCAAAAACCTGATAAATTATAACTGACTTTGTCATTTTTCTCAAGAGATCCATCGATCATCTGATTTGTTCCATGACCGTCAAAAGAGTAGACATTCATAATAAATAAAAAAAAAAAGGTCAAATTAGTCACTTTTGTAAAATTCCATTAGTCACAACTTTTCTTGAATGTGGAAGTAATAATATGATATTTTCATGGCCTCGGATCGAAAGATTAGGGCATATTGTTTTTGTGTTGGCTGTTGTCAACTTCAACCTTTCCCATAACTATTGTACCGTAAGATGTAGGACTTTCATATGTGCGTTTTTTGTGACAAGACCTTTCCGAAGATACCATTTTTTGTGACCTAGACATTGATCTTTGACCTAGATTTCAAAAATTGACTATTGCATCATAAGAGGTAGTACTTTCATATTTGGCATGCTAGGTTCCTTGTGACAAGACCTTTCTGATGGTACCGAATTTTTTTATCATATGATTTTAATTTTGTTGCAACCGGGGAAATAGTGCTTGTTCAAGCAAGAAGGATATCAACTGTATAACTTACCTGTACATTGTAGTCGACGGCGGTTGGTCCTCGTGGAGTGATTGGGGACCCTGTTCTCAAACATGCGGAGGTGGAATTCAATCGAAAAACAGAACCTGTACCAACCCCTTGCCACAATATGGCGGTGCTGACTGCGCGAACAGCACTTCTACAGCCACGGCCAACCAGACCTGTAACATATCGGATTGTCCAAGTAAGAATTTCGCATTATTTCTGATCAGTTTGAATTGTTGACCTAACCCCTCATGCTAAAGAACAAACTGTTTGCAATAGAAAAGTAATGAACAATGCTGTGAACATTGCTATTTTCGGCGACTTCACCTAATTCCTCTGTTGGTCTTAAATAAGTAAAAAGGTTCTTTCTCTTAGCAACCGTAAGCGATATTCAAACTTGTAAGTCGTCCGTCTTGTTAAATTCATTTACCGAAAATATTTTGAACTTGCTCAAAAACCTGATAAATAATAACTGACTTTGTCATTTTTCTCAAGTCAAGAGATCCATCGATCATCTGATTTGTTCCATGACCGTCAAAAGAGTAGACATTCATAACGAATAACAAAAAGGTCAAATTAGTCATATTTGTAAAATTCCATTAGTCACCAAGCGGTCGATCGCTGAGCGTGATATTGGCTTATAGTTTACCCATTGTACACGAGACATCATAGGATTGCCCATAGATATTTGTATGAATACTACATGATAAGGGTCACCTATGAAGTGAATGCTCATATGTATAACCATTTTATAGACTTTTTTCTGTTATTGAAAACAAACAGAAGTTTAAAACCTATGCATTGTTGGTTTCGTGAATTATTGAAATGGCTATCAAAATTCAGCGTTATGTAATTGAATAGTTGTAACATATCGTTCCAGTCGTATGTCCAGAAAATTCTGCTTGGACCTGCAGCTGCAAAAATGATGTCATCAACGTGACAACCGAGGAATTAATGGCAATTATTGAGGCTCTCAAGGCAGAACTGACAGTTGACAAAAAACAAACAAGTTGTGAGTATAGTGACTGTCCTGTCCCCTTTGATATTTGTACTTGTTTTTTCCCATTGTTTTAATATATATATATATATATATATATGTGTGTGTGTGTGTGTGTGTGTGTGTGTGTGTGTGTAAGAGGGGGGGATATATATGTGTGTGTGTGTGTGTGTGTGTGTGTGTGTGTGTGTGTGTGTGTGTGTGTGTGTGTGTGTGTGTGTGTGTGTGTGTGTATATATATATAATCATATAAGATATCACTATTCAGCATCGTCAATGAAACATATTTTGAGAAAAGAGGATATATATATATATATATATATATATATATATATATATATATCCATAAATGTGTAAAAGATCGTTTCGAAAAAACTCATCTGTTCAGCAAGTAAAATCGAGAAAAGATTGATTCGTGAATGTAGACGAAAATCTATATAAGCATTGATATGTCTTATTAAAACAGTGAGAAAACGTAAGAAGACAAGTGCTAAAGACTCGCGGACATCAGCGAAGGCGATCGGTGTTTTGGGAGCTGTGATGTTGGCTGTTCCATTCGTGTTAATCATCCTGTTAGATCTAAGTACCTTCTATCAATATCTATGTAAGAAATTCCAGAAGAGACGCATATCACCTTGAAAGTAAGCGAGGACTTGGATATCTGTCTGACCCTCCCCACCCCTCTCTATGTCTATATATCTGTATAGCTGTGTCTGACTTCCCCTCTCTTTATATGTGTATATCTCTGTCTACCTGTGTCTGATTTCTTTCTCTCTATATGTGTATATCTCTGTTTACCCTTGTCTGACTTCCCTCTCTCTATATGTGTATATCTCTGTCTACCTGTGTCTGCTATCCCCTCTCTTTATATGTCTATATCTCTGTCTGTGTCTGATTTTATTTCTCTCTATATGTCTATATCTCTGTGTTTGTGTTTGACTTCTTTCTCTCTATAGGTGTATATCTCTGTTATCTGTGTCTGACTTCCTTCTCTCTATATGTGTATATCTCTGTTTACCCTTGTCTGACTTCCCCTCTCTCTCTATGTGTATATCTCTGTTTACCCTTGTCTGACTTCCCCTCTCTATATATGTGTATATCTCTGTTTACCTGTGTCTGACTTCGCTCTCTCTCTATGCCTATATCTCTTTTTACCTAGTGTCTGACTTCCCTCCCTCTACATGTCTATATCTCTGTTTACCTTGTGTTTGACTTCCTCTCTCTCTCTATATGTGTATATTTCTGTTTACCTGTGTCTGACTTCCCCTCTCTCTATATGTCTATATCTCTGTTTACCTGTGTCTGATTTCTTTTTCTCTATATGTGTATATCTCTGTTTACCTGTGTCTGATTTCTTCTCTCTCAATATGTGTATATCTCTGTTTACCCTTGCCTGACTTCCCCTCTCTCTTTATGTCTATATCTCTGTTTACCGGTGACTGACTTCCCTCTCTCTATATCTCTGTTAACCATTGTCTGACTTCCCCTCTCTCTATAAGTCTATATATCTGTTTACCTGTGTCTGATTTCTTTTTTCTCTATATGTCTATATCTCTGTTTACCTGTGTCTGACATCCCCTCTCTTTATATGTCTATATCTCTGTCTACCTGTGTCTGACATCCCCTATCTTTGTATGTGTATATCTCTGATTACCTTTAGTCTGACTTCTTTCTCTCTATATGTGTATATCTCTGTTTACCTGTGACTGACTTCCCTCTCTCTATAGGCCTATATCTCTGTTTACCCTTGTATGACTTCCCACTCTCTGTATGTCTATATCTCTTTCTACCTGTGTCTGACTTCCCTCTCTATATATGTCTATATCTCTGTTTACCTGTGTCTGACTTCCCCTCTCTCTATATGTCTATATCGCTGTTGGCCTATCATTACAAAATGTAGATAAACCACGTGATTTTAGACTCAAAAAATTGTTTTTTTTAATGGAAAACCTGCATTTAGTTATTTTATACTTAACAGCAGAAAAAGTCTTAGGTGATGACTATTATAGATATGTAACCAGTACTGGATGAGGAATGTTACAGTTGATAACCTGTAGGGTTAGCACGAGGTGAAGACTGTTACAGGCTGGTAACCTGTAGGGTAGTCCTAGACGAGGACTGTTACAGGCTGGTTACCAGTAGGGTAGTCCTAGACGAGGACTGTTACAGGCTGGTTACCAGTAGGGTAGTTCTAGGTGATGTCTATAACAGAGGAATGTTACAGTTGATAACCTGTAGGGTTAGCACGAGGTGAAGACTGTTACAGGCTGGTGACCTGTAGGGTAGTCCTAGACGAGGACTGTTACAGGCTGGTTACCAGTAGGGTAGTTCTAGGTGATGTCTATAACAGAGGAATGTTACAGTTGATGACCTGTAGGGTTAGCACGAGGTGAAGACTGTTACAGGCTGGTGACCTGTAGGGTAGTCCTAGACGAGGACTGTTACAGGCTGGTTACCAGTAGGGTAGTTCTAGGTGATGTCTATAACAGAGGAATGTTACAGTTGATGACATGTAGGGTTAGTAAATGCAGCAACCATGTGAGTGATACAAGCCCTATTATTATAAAATGTAGATATACCACATAATTTTATACTGGCTGGTTACCATTGTATTTCATGTTCTATAGGATATAAATACACAAAGTGATTTTTGTTACCAAATTGTTTTTTGTGTGTTTTTATAGGGAATGTTACAGTTGATGACATGTAGGGTTAGTAAATGCAGCAACCATGTGAGTGATACAAGCCCTATTATTATAAAATGTAGATATACCACATAATTTTATACTCAACTTTCCATTGTCTATTTCATGTTCTATAGGATATAAATACACAAAGTGATTTTTGTACTCACCAAATTGTTTTTTGTGTTTTTTTATAGGAAGTAGATAAATCACGTGATTTTGTACTCAACATTTCATTGTTTATTTCATGTTTGATAGGATGTAAATAAACCACGTGATTTTGTACTCAACATTTCATTGTTTATTTCATGTTTGATAGGATGTATATAAACCACGTGATTTTAGACTCATCATTTTATTGTTTATTTCATGTTTTATAGGATGTACATAAACCACGTGATTTTGTACTCAACATTTCATTGTTTATTTCATGTTTTATAGGATGTAAATAAACCACGTGATTTTGTACTCAACATTTCATTGTTTATTTCATGTTTTATAGGATGTAAATAAACCACGTGATTTTGTACTCAACATTTCATTGTTTATTTCATGTTTGATAGGATGTAAATAAACCACGTGATTTTGTACTCAACATTTCATTGTTTATTTCATGTTTTATAGGATGTAAACAAACCACGAGATGTTGTACTCAACATTTCATTGTTTATTTCATGTTTGATAGGATGTAAATAAACCACGCGATTTTGTACTCACAAAATCGTTTTTTTTTCCAGTGGAAAAACTGCATTAAGCGATTTTATACTAAACAGCAGAATAAGTCTTAGGTGATGACTGTTATAGATAGGTAACCAGTAGGGTTAGTACTGGGTGAGGAAAGTTACAGTTGATAAACTGTAGGGTAGTCCTAGGAGAGGACTATTACAGGCTGGTTACCAGTAGGGTAGTCCTAGGTGATGACTATTACGGACTGGTTACCAGTAGGGTTAGTTCTGGGTGAGCATTGTTACAGTTGATAACCTGTAGGGTTAGCACTAGGTGAAGACTGCTACAGTACAGGTTGGTTACCAGTTGGGTAGTCCTAGGTGAAAACTGCTACTGGCTGGTAAACTTTAGTGTTAATCTTAGGTGAGGACTGTAACAGACAGGTAAACAGTAGGGTAAGTAATGGGAAATGACCGTTACAGACAGGTAACCAGTTGGTATAGTATTGATTAATGACTGTTACAGACAGGTAACGGTAGGGTAAGTACTGGGTAATGCCTGCTACAGACAGGTAACCAATTGGTTTAGTATTGATTAATGACTATTACAGACAGGTAACCAGTAAAGTTAGTACTTCGTAATGCCTGTTACAGGCTGGTTACCAGTTGGGTTGTCCTAGGTGAGGACTTTTACAGACTGGTAACCAGTAAAGGGTTAGTATTTGGTAATGACCGTTACAAACAGGTAACCAGTAGGGTTAGTACTGGATAATGACTGCTACAGACAGGTAACCGAAAAGGTTAGTACTGGATAATGACCGTTTCTGACAGGTAACCAGTAGGGTTAGTACTGGATAATGACCGTTTCTGACAGGTAACCAGTAGGGTTAGTACTGGATAATGACTGTTACAGACAGGTAACCAGTAGGGTAAGTACTGGATAATGGCCGTTTCTGACAGGTAACCAGTCGGGTTAGTACTTGGATAATGACCGCTACCGACAGATAACCAGTAGGGTTAGTACTGGATAATGACCGTTTCTGAAAGGTGACCAGTAGGGTTAGTACTTTGTAATGACCGTTACTGACAGATAACCAGTATGGTTAGTACTTTGCAATGACCGTTACAGACAGGTAACCAGTAGGGTAAAAACTGGACAATGACCATTGTAGACAGGTAAACAATAGGGTTAGTACTGGGTAATGATCGTTACAGACAGGTTACTAGTATGGTAAGTACTGGGCAATGACTGTTAAAGACAGGTATCCAATATGTTAAGTACTGGATAATGACTGCTACAGACAGGTAACCAGTTGGGTTAGTACTGGATAATGTCCGTTTCTGACATGTAACCAGTAGGGTTAGTACTGGATAATGATCGTTACAGACAGGTAACTAGTAGGGTTAGTACTGGATAATGACCGTTACAGACCAGTAACCAGTAGGGTTAGTACTCGATAATGACCGTTTCTGACAAGTAACCAGTTTGGTTAGTACTTGATAATGACCGTTTCTAACAGGTAACCGGTAAGGTAAGTACTGGGCAATGACCGTTTTTGACAGGTAATTAGTTGGGTTAGTACTTGGTAATGATCGTTACATACAGGTAACAAGTAGGGGTAGTACTGGATAATGACCGTTTCAGACAGGTAACCAGTAGAGTAAGTACTGGATAATGACCGTTATAGACAGGTTACCAGTAGGGTTAGTACTGGGTAATGACGGTTACAAACATGTTACCAGCAGGGTTAGTACTTGGTAATGACGGTTACCGACAGGTTACCAGTAAGGAAAGTACTGCATAATGACTGCTACAGAGAGGTAACCAGTAGGGTTAGTACTGGGTAATGACGGTTAAAGACAGGTAACCAGTAGGGTTAGTACTGGATAATGACCGTTTCTGACAGGTAACCAGTAGGGTTAGTACTGGGTAATGACGGTTACAGACAGGTAACCAGTAGGGTTAGTACTGGGTAATGACCGTTTCTGACAGGTAACCAGTAGGGTTAGTACTGGGTAATGACGGTTACAGACAGGTAACCAGTAGGGTTAGTACTGGATAATTACCGTTTCTGACAGGTAACCAGTATGGTCAGTACTGGATAATGACCGTTTCTGACAGGTAACCAGTAGGGTTAGTACTGGATAATGACCGTTTCTGACAGGTAACAAGTAGGGTAAGTCAATCGTGATTACTGTTTCTACTTTATTAATTCTCCAAAACGTTGCATTTTCGAGTCACATAAATTTGATGATATTTTCATTTTTTTCAAATTTTAGTGTTCGAGTACGAGATGTCTTCTCCTCCACCACCTAAGAAAAGAGATTTGTTTCAGACTGTCTTCTCTTTTGTATATTCCAGCATCATACTTTGTCTTTTGACGGTCGTCTATTTATAATACCGTAGAGCTCTCCACATGACCATAAGTGTTTTTGATGCAGGAAACGGGTCAGTGACCTAGTGACTCGTGCGGTTTATAAAACAACACGTGTTTACATTTTCAATTTTCAATATTCGAATCGACGTGTATCAACGTTAGAGTTACATAATATATATATATATATATATATATTGTCACGACAATGTAAATACATGTCGAGTGTATGTACAGAAAACAAATGGCATCCGTAGATTTCTATATAACACTGAAATAAAAAAAATCTTTTAAAAAAAAATCGTTAGATCAGCGACTAGTTCAACTGAACAGCCATTTAGGAGCATGAGCAGTTAATGACGCTATTTCGGTGTATGAACAACGCCAGCGACAACAAAATAATTCCAATAACATGATTAAATTTCGCTAGGATATGTTTATTTTGGGGTAGTATAGATCACATGTCCCGTCACATCTACTGTAGATGTCTTACATCTTTAAATTGTATGGATGTAAACAAATATTGCACGATGAAAAACATGAAATGACCATGTACTTTACGTCATGTGTAAATGTATAAAAAATGAGACAAGCTAGTTAAATTTACTGTAAGTATAATTGTCCACAAATATAAGCCTGTTGAATCAAACTTTTATGTGAATCACCTTGTGTCTATACCTGCGTTGTTTACATTCCAGATGCACGTAGATATGGTTAAAAAGAAAAAGAAAAAAATACTAACATGTCAACAGAATGAAAATCCAAAGTCAACATACTAAAGTAAAGTATGAACGAAAGAAAGATTTACGCGTTGTTTATTAAAGTACAGTATTTATCGCAAAAATGTATGACAATATGAAACAATGATATGACAGTAGCTGTTGTATAAACCTTATGTATCAGTATACACGACTTCTCATAATATGATGAGGTACTACAGGTTATCACCTGGACACAGCTTTAAACAAAGTCATTTTAGGTGTTATAAATCAACGATCAGCACAAATAAACAAGATCGCAGTGTATATTTTACAGATCATCGACTTTCTACATACTACTAGTGCAAACTGGAACTACTCAATTAGCACTCTTGAACTATTGAATTTACACAGAAATTCGTTGCGATGAACTAATTATTTAACTGCAAAATGATGATTGTGCAACTCAGAAACAATTATAACATATAATCGAAGCATAACAATTATGGTATACTTGTACAACATTTACCTGAAGAGAGAGCAAAACAAGAGACATGTTACGATGGCGAATCGGCATAGTTTATTAAAGGATCGGTGCGTTCGCTTTGCACCTACTTAACCTGGACGGCAAGTACGATTGTTGCTCATAAAAAATTATACATCCCCACCTAATAAATGCCGATTCTACATCCCGACAACGACCATGTTACTCTATTCATTAGGCAGACCAACTACGTCATCGATAAGATTACGTCACTGTTCAGGTCACGTGATACCCCCCATAACAACATCGCTTCACAGAAAGCTCCGTACGACATTTTCGACTGAGAAAATTTGTATTTATCTTGAGAAATTAAATTGAAGATAACTTTTTTGAAATACGTCAACGCATAGATGAGGTAAGTGACACATTTTCCATAGAAAAAATGTAGCAATTTGTAGCGTTTTTGTGTCATTTTTTATAATAAAAAAATATATGCCAGCAGGACTGCTTTTGCACAGTACAACGTAATGACTGACGGATGTCGGTCAGCACTCATGTCTGATGTTGTGTAAACTTAATTCACCATACATTGTTAGACTACTGATGTGTCGCCTATACTCGTCGTGTCAATATTGTTGACTGATTTTTGTTTTCGTTTCTTTCAATCAAAAATAGAATTTCGATATCTGGATGATATGGATGATCTCGGAAAACACAGACCGAAAAGGAGACAAAAAGAGTCTATGATTCTAACAAACCAACACATTCCAGCCAAAACGGCAGGGAAAAAGAGGGTGAGTATAAACATTTAAAGTACCGTACCGGTGTAGGATAAGGTAAAATCCATGGTATTATTTTCTTACAAAGTAACCCCTACCCCACACTTAATTTCCCCACCCCAGATATATTTTTGTTATTATGTGTTTATATGATTGAATCAGGGTAAATAGAAAAAAATCGGTGAAAAAAAATTAGTGAGAAAATAGTGTAATGCTTCAATACACCATGACCATAGTGAAGTGAATCCCCTTTGCCCCACCCTAAATTTCCTCACCCAAGACTTTTTTTTTGTTATTTGTTTATTCATTTGAATCAATAAGGGTGATAGGAAAAAATATATGAAAAATGTTAATATGTAAGAAATAGTGAAATGCTTCACTTTACCATGGTCCAGGCCCCATCCTAAATTTCCCGTTCCTGGTTCTTCTTTCCATAAAGGAGAGTACAGCTCACGTACATGTAAACTTTCTCTGGGAGCAGACGGGTGTTGTCTGTCCTCCATGTTATCGGATATTACAATGTACATTAAACCATCAATCATTATTAAAGCTGAGGATAACTTTATCATAGAAACATTCAATTATTTTAATTTTCTTTTTTTTTCCATTTGAAGAGACTACAGGAGCCATCTTGTCCTGTAGACGGAAGGGATCCTAAACTAGGAGAGACAATCGCTGAGTGGTTGTCTGTTGTAAGACAAAATGAAGGCCGCCAGTGTAAGGACAGAAATAATCAAGACTACAACGATAAAAATAAGCGTAGGGAACTGAAGGAAATGATGAAAAACAAGACTGAGCCAAAATATTTCCCAGAAACACCGGAACCAGTTGATCTTGTAGCTTCGGTAAGCAATATAGTCTCTTGTTATAGTCTTGTCCCAGCCTTGTGTGTTTTAGAGGCGTTGTAATCACGGTTAACTTGGGTTAGTGGTGTGTAGCCAAAGTGACTGCCGAATAAGAGAAAAGGGGCATTAACTATGCGTCATTTTAAATATTTTACAATTCAGTAGAATGTGTTAAAATAAGTATTATTTCATTCATTATTTTAAATGCTTGTTTACTGTTTTGTTTTTTAATTTCGGGTTTGTACTGCTTTTTATTTCGTTGCTTTGATACACACTTTTTCTATACATTAACATATTTATACATGTTCTCTTTCTCATCACTATTTCATTCTTTCTTCTTCCTTTCCTGTCCTCTTTCTTTCACTCCATCTCTGTGTCTTCTACATCAAAGAAGACGTATATGTACATTTCGTCCGATTACGAGGAGCCATTACACAGCAGAAAAAAGAGACGGTAAGACGAGGCCATTATTGTCATTTCCAAAATAAAATTACCTTAATTTTTGTTTTGGACTCTGAAAATGCTCCTTGTTTCTTAAAACTAAAACGTAAATGCTCCATGACAATCATCAGACTCTTAGTTGTATACAAAGTTGAATTATTTCATTTGATTAACATTTTGAAATTCTTTTATCTCTAATATACAGATCCGCAGAGAAATGTTCCGAAAGGAAATACAGGCGTTTACCAGAGGAAGAAATAACTCGTGTTTTATACAGCGGGCAATATAGACAACCGGAAGTAGCTTCAGGAATCACCTATCCCGTCGGTCCTGTAGACACGGTAAATATAAATACATACTATTTTGACTTACATGTATATTTGTATATTAACCTTTAACTAACGGTATCTGCTTTGTTGAATTGAGATTATTTGGTTTGTTTTGTTTTCCTCAGTACTTGTTATGTTTTAATGCATGTTTTCATTTTTGTTTGCTTTTTTTCTTTTTTTTGTTTTTTGAATTGTCTCTCTATTGCCTTCATCCTAGCAGCCTTATTTCCTTTTTCCTTCTTTCTATCCACATTCGTGTCTATTACCCCACCTCATAGAAGACATACACGTCCGTTTCGACTGACCATAACAAACCTCGTAGAAGGAGGAGAAAACGGTAACTATCGAACACATTTTAATACAAAGTATTCAGTTTACATTTTATTCCTTTCATTATTATTTTTAAATTGAAATGCAAAACACGCCGTCAGAAGAATCAGAAATATAAATTGAAATATGAATGGTCGTAACAAGTGGCTTAATGAAAAAAACTATTCACATCACAGACTTATATCCAAGTCCGTGCTCAAATCACATCAAAAAGAACAGTTGGATTTATTCCAAATGTTTTATCCATGACACAAAGAACAAACGCTGAACTGTTGTGTAGTTAGAATTTACTTGAATCATACTTGACCATTTATTTCATATGTACAGCAAAAACAAACAAAGGACACCATCAAACATCCAAGATCAGGATAACCGAGTGACGTCACTTTTCCATGACTTAACGCTCACCGCTTGGGTAAGTTGTGTACCTTTTTGAGCATCTCTGATCTGAAATAGGCGGCAAGTTCTCATTAATCACCAGTAATTTATTGGTGACGTTGTGATGAAACCTTCAATGAATTCAGACTTCTGTTTCTTATGTAACCCGTTGTATGTTGTTTCAGTCAGAGTCATGAAACCGTACAGACCTTGTTTGTTGTGTTTTATGAACGTTCAACAGACTTAAGATTCTTTAAGGGTGTTGGAAGATTTGAAGTCATATCTACTCGTACTGACTTATATCGTTCATATAAATACTGAATTTGTAATTATCTTCATTCAACATTTATTTCTTATTTTTCTTTCCTTCCCACTATGAAAATCTGATGTCCTACATCACAGGAGACGCACAGGTCCGTTTTGTCTGACCAAAAGAAACCTCGTAAGAAAACAAGAAGGAAACGGTAATACTTGAATCCTGTGGTTGCTGGCGATACAATTTTTTTCATTTTTTGTTGAAAAATCAGTCAGAAACAAGTTAAACTGCACTATTTAATCGTACGAAGAAAAAATATGTGTACATAGGTACATATTTCAAATGTCATATTTACCAAATGGTCTAATGCTACATTGTGTATGGGCATAACTGAAATGCTTGTCATATTAAAAAAAACTCAGTTTTAAAACGGGGAATAATTCTACAGATACACGACATTAAAATGTGTTATCCTATTTGTAAAGAATCAACATTGCATTGTTTTGTATCGAGGATTTGAAAGATAGGTGATCATTTATTTTACCTGTACTTCACAGTAAAACTAAGAAAGGAAAACTTTCACCAGGCCAAGATAGTGAAGTGACGTCACAGCTGGGAGTTACCACCAACTGCAGGGTACGTTTTTGTTAATTAATTTATGAAGTTCCTATCTGAATCAGATGGTGATTTCCATTTCCACATCTGGAGCGAGTTTTGATTATTTAAGCAAAATTACAGAAATGTATTTCAGATTCTATGTTTCTTCAGATATTTTTTTGTGTATTTTAGCATTTTAATCATTAAAACATTTTCTTTGTTTCATTTTCAGGAGGGATCTATAATGGCTGATATTAACTTCCTGACCTATAAATTAAGTCACCTATCACTGGACACAAATAAAATGGACCAAAAATCGAGAGGAATCAAACGAAAACTAGATGATGTTCTGCGTGAGGAAATGGTCAGCTGTGATGATGACACACTGGGTCTAAAGATGAGAAAACTGAGCATCATTTAATGAATTAATTAACAATAAACTTTACTATGGGATTAATTTTGGATGTCGGAAATCTAGACAAGATTTCTAGATGTGGGAACACCAATTTACACTGCCAATACCTTTTTATATTTGTATGTTTTTCTTGTTGTTTTTCTTTTTATTTTGTTATTTACAAAAGATAATTTGCTATGATCTTTGATATTTAATTTTGGATATTTATGTATAATAAAATTTTGAAAGCTATACATATACAAAAAATCTTGTTTTATCTTTAGTTTAGCAATAAGTTTCTATTAGTAAACGACTTTATGATACCTCTTTGTCAGTGTTAAGCCCGCCATTTAGTTTGTGAGTTCCCTTGACCTCATACTCTTTTTGTAAGCCTTACTTTCATGCTGATTGGCTGAACGTCTTTTGTCTAGTCTGCAGATATGAATAAAGATAATTATCGCCATATTTTTTTCTTTTACTTTCAAATGACACCCCTATGTTCGAGCCTCCGAAACATTGATACGGTATTATTTTCAAAATTTATGCCCAACTGAGGATCCTTGTAATATATGTGCCGGATTGTCATAATATTCATGTAAACAGAACAGGACAAATGAACACAATTTCAGTTTAAAAGACGGCCACGATAGACAACATTTGATATAAAGTTGTTAAAAAGATTAAATTAAAATATCCATGCCTAAATTTCAACGTCTATTCCAACCGCTTTCTTGCTGGAGCAGAGCGAATTTAAGTCCTTCGTGTAAGGTGAGGTAATTCGGTTTGCTGTCTTCGACCCATTAACAATTTTGCTGATGTTGATTCGAATTTCCTGTTCTTTAACTGGCACCTATTTTAGGTTTCCTGTGATAACCTCTTAAGACCCACAGGTTCGTATCGTATCTGAACAAGTGAATACAAATTGAGGTATGGTAGAGCCAGATAAGGAATCAAACTGCATCATAAAGCTTTCTTCCTTCTAGGACAACCCTGCGTAACCGAAAGAAATGTCAAACTCGAGGTAGAGATGCGTACCATCCCTGTAATTCAATACATTTCGTGTTTTGTTTATATATATATATATATATACATATATATATATGATAATTTCAAAGAGAACGCCAAGTACAAGTAATCGTGGCATAGGGGACTAAAAATCCATCGAAAGTGTCTACCACCTACAATCTACGAGATTGTACGAAAGACGCACAAGTGAATAGCTCATTCCATTACAATCAAGAATTAAGTACAGTGGATTATTCTTAATTCCGTGTTTGATACGAGATCCTTTAATTTCCAGTTTAAAAATGGACAAATATTGGCCACAGTTGTTAACCACCATCAGAGAGTTAAATAAAATACACGTCTTTACCACAGTAAGATACATGATAATACTATGCTGGATGATAACTAATATAGGAGTGTTTGGTGTAGGTCAGATTTGTGCCTGTCAGGTTCAGTAAATTCTGCGGGCGTAATTGAAGGATGAAATTTAAGTATTTCTAACACGGTTAACTTTAAACGCTATTATGACCATCTTGGAATTCAGACGGACACAAATAATAAAATAATGTCACCATCAAAGGAAATCACATTCAAAATGGCGGTCGTTTGCGGTCATCTTGAGTTTCGACTTGCTCACCCCACTCCCCTTACCTTAATTAGTAATTCAAATGTTAATAAACCGAGAGAAGTTTAAAATTCGTTTAGTTGAAAAAAAAACCGTTTTGTCTAAAAGTGAATATCATGTATGAGTGGCGCATATACGTCTCTGCATCTATTTATGTACAGTCTGATCTGATCGTGTTTGAAACAGGCATTCTGCGAATGCTGGTATTAGTGCGTCGAGTATGAATACAAATAATGTGCATAATGCATATATATGGTGCGTGGTATTCATATTAACTTGTGAACATGTACAGAAATATTTGTGACGTACATGACATATGATGCGCCGTCTGATTGCATTGCAAAATACCTTCTCAATTTATGTCAATTTCAAACTTGAAAAGTTCTTCAACAATTGAAAAGGCTATATTTTTCCTATAAGGGAAAGTGGAACATTAAAAAGTAGATTTGTCAAATATAAATTAGTTATGTGTAGATATATTTCTTTTCGTTTCAGTTAGTTTATATTTACTGCGAGGAAAACAATATTTGTTTGTATAATTTCAAAATGTGAATAACAATTGCAGTACATTTTCAAAACTTTGATTTTGTAAAGCGAACCCACATTGCTGCTGATCTGATTTAGAGAAACCATGTCTAAGGGGAGTAACTCTTGCACGCACTGTGCATTCGTGGTCTTGACAATCAGATGTAAACAACATGGCGGATACAACGCAAACTGGTGTTACGGATGATATCGCTGATGCTGCGAAGGCTGAAATAGAGAAGGCTATGAGCTTGGCTCTAAAGGGTGTTACGAATTTAGGGGATGATAAATTAGAGACAGAAAAATCCGGGACGGAAAATGAAGAAGACACGTCTAGAGTAGTGAAAGAAGAGGTCGTTTACATGGAACCTATCCAAGATCCATATGGCAAAGCAATAAAGTACCTGGAGCAACACAATATTCTGCAGTTATTTCAGGTAGTCTCTCAGCAAATTTATCCCAAATAGATTAAAACTCTTCAGTATGTAGTATATCATTTTCATATGATTTAGATCCCGAGCACACAAATTTTTAGATCTACATCAAAGTGCATCTACAGTACATTCAAATATGATCAGAAGAAATTTAAAGTTGTTTGTTACTGTAATAGTTTCAAAAATACTTTCAACATACATTTATTCAACAAGCACGATATACCGACACATAGCTGAGTGTCTTACAAGAGACGTCCAGTTTCATTCAATATTGTATGCAATATTTATGAAATCATTATCTGTAGAATCTATTTCAAGTTTCTTATACATGTACACTAGAATCGAAACTAGCTAATTAGCTTTACTATATATTTTTTTTTGCCCAGTTTATGATACTGTTCTTTTGTGATTATGATTTTTATTCTATAATTTTATTTATAAAATTTGATTTGATTTTTGATATTCTGTTCGTTGCAGTCTCTAACAACAAACATTGTGTACAGAAAGCCTGATGATCCATTAGCTTACATGATGAAAGAAGTGAAGAAAATGCAGAAACAAAAACAGGAAACATAAACTATCATCAATAATTGGAAATCTCAAGCTGAAAAAAAAAAAAAAAATAAAAATAGTATCATGACAAAGAAACTGCCAAAATGGACCGAAGATTAAGTGAGATAACCGTATATCTCAGTGTTTATAAAGCATTTCATGTCTTTCAATGTGTGTATACTAGTTGCAACAGCAGTATTAACTGAATTTATGTGGCAATGACAGAAGAAAGATCCTGAAGACAGCTCTCAGGAAAAGGATAAGGACATAATGTGTGTGTGGATGTGTGGGTGTACATTATATGTATTATTTATTGTAGTGTATATAAAATAGAATGTATTTCATAGTTTCCATATAACTGCATGCATAGTTTCAAAGGTATATAGCGATATTCTGATATTTTCATGAGTATAAAACTCAAATTAAAACTATTGTGATTCAACCATACCAGTGAGATAGTTTTGTTATTGAATGGAAAAAATATTAAAATTATATAACATACATTTTAAATGTATCTAAAATGACAAAGATTTTACTTCATAAATATATTTGAGGTATTGAATAAGCTTACTGAAGATAATTCTGAATGATTTCTGATATCAGGTAAAAACTGAACTACTTACAAGATGTCATGTATCATGAAGCTTTTAACTGATGAAAAGTCTAAAAGTAAAATATTTATCACTTAATATACCTTACTGTCATGATCTTCACTGCAGTTTTCATTCATCAACTAGATCATTCTGAAAAAATGTCACCAAAAATTGCGTATGAAATAAATCTAGTATATATCATTAAATGTCTCTGGTCTAAAATTTTCCGTTGGCATATATATTACAGGCAGTCTTTCAGACATTGAAAAGAGATCTCCAGTTACAAAAAGAATAGATTTATACAAATTTCTCCTCTTAATGAAATTTGCCTAAACAGGTGAACTGTGGCTAGAGACACCACTCCAGAGAATCCTCCTAAATTAATTTACATTGTAAAAACTAGTAATGGTATTGCCATTTCTTGCAGGCCCTGTAGTTTATATACCAGGTTCATATACATTTTCTGTACATAAGATTATATTGTATGTAAATGTCTCTAAAATTTAACAACAAACATTTAATGTAATGTTTTATTTCTTGGTGTAAGTATTTTTAAGATTGTGATGGGATATGATTTGATTAATTTTTAATATATTATCACTAATTGACAAGTGGTGAAAGTTAATTTGCATTTGATTTTGTATAATGTCAGAAAAAATCATATTTATTCATTTATTTTTTTGAAATGATGAGTCACCAAAAAATATTAAAGACAATTGTGCAAATGATTTAAAGTATTTTTATCATTTTTAGAAATGAATAAAAAAAGTTATCATAATTGCATCAACAGCAGTAATGTGTAGGATGTGGTCTCAAAGAATGACATAGCAGTGTTCCAATATTGTTCAACGAAGATTGAAATGGATCTCTTTTGAAGTTCATACCAAGACTTACAAACCTCAAAATTACATTTCCCAGTGATCTCTGAGGGGGTCATGAAATTGCCCAAGTACAGCACTGAATTGGTACACCGCTATTTTTGCCATTTTAGCAAACTACAGTACATAAACTAACTTATTAGTAAGAACATTTTTCATATAAAAAAGAGAGATCACAACATACTCTAAATGCTAGTTAGTGTATAAAGCAGGATGACAGGGAGACATTTCCAATTTACCACTCCATCAATCAAGAAATATACATTAATATTTACAAAAATATCCAGCCCATTATCCAATGAATTCACCCATGTAATAGCTTAGCATATATTTGCAAATATATTTGTTATATTTTGAAAACGATGCAACAAAATGGTAAGTTGCACCCATTTCCTTTTCTCCTCCACATCTTGACTTACACTTAGACTATTGAAATGTAAATCTTTTTGATTAAAACAAAACTGGCAACAAGTTTGTAACTAAATTTAGAATTTAACAGTACAAAGATTATCCTCCTTGGTTATCTTGATAAGGTTTTGGTGTGGACAAGGCCAACAAAGGGCAATAACTCTGTATGCTTTGCCCACGTCAGCAATAGCAAATCCCCAATATTAAGATATATCTACATTACAAAGTTTTGATGGCTCTAAATAATAATGTCACAGATGTATGGACAAACACACACACATAATAAGCCCACCAACATATAGTGTTATTTAGTAGTATTACAAACAAATTATATATTGCTGTCCTTCAATATGCCCACCCCAGACTTCGAGTCAGAATTTGTAGGTTAATCCCCTGTTTAGTGTAGGAAGCCTATGGTATAATTTTCGATTTGCTGGTTTTAAGTATTTAAAATATTTCACCAGTAAGAGTAAGGCTATATTCATATGAGGAAACTTTTTTCTGGCTGAAAATTTGCCTGATTTCTGAAGTTATAAAATTACAAATAGTGATTGTCAGCCCAATCACACAGAATTCCTTTATTACATTGTGTCAGCAGAAGGGATGAGCAACAGTTTAGTCTGTTGTATATTTTTGTATAAGTGAAACAATGCCAAGGAGTTCAAAGATAGGATGAAGTTATGAAAGGGGTTTAGCTTTGTTTGTGATTTTATGTGTGTATTATTATGATAAAAAAACAAAAATAAAAACGGAAAAGTTTTCATTTTATATTTATTGACTAACAATTATATGCTGAAGTATTAACACCATTACAGGTAACGCATAGATGATTCCTCACACAGATACTGTACTACAGTCTGGTACCACAATTAGGCACCAAACCACATACTGTACCACAGTCTGGTTACACAAATAGGCACCAAACCACATACTGCACTACAGTCTGGTACCACAATTAGGCACCAAACCACATACTGTACTACAGTCTGGTACCACAATTAGGCACCAAACAACATACTGTACCACAGTCTGGTACCACAAATAGGCACCAAACAACATACTGTACTACAGTCTGGTACCACAAATAGGCACCAAACCACATACTGTACCACAGCCTGGTACCACAAATAGGCACCAAACCACATACTGTACCAGTCTGGTTACACAAATAGGCACCAAACCACTTACTGTACCACAGTCTGGTACCACAAATAGGCACCAAACAACATACTGTACTACAGTCTGGTACCACAAATAGGCACCAAACCATATACTGTACCACAGTCTAGTACCACAATTAGGCACCAAACCACATACTGTACTACAGTCTGGTACCACAAATAGGCACCAAACCACGTACTGTACCACAGTCTGGTACCACAAATAGGCACCAAACCACATACTGTACCAGTCTGGTTACACAAATAGGCACCAAACCACTTACTGTACCACAGTCTGGTACCACAAATAGGCACCAAACAACATACTGTACCACAGTCTGGTACCACAAATAGGCACCAAACCATATACTGTACCACAGTCTAGTACCACAATTAGGCACCAAACCACATACTGTACTACAGTCTGGTACCACAAATAGGCACCAAACCACATACTGTACCACAGTCTGGTACCACAAATAGGCACCAAACCACATACTGTACCACAGTCTGGTACCACAATTAGGCACCAAACCACATACTGTACCACAGCACCAAACCACCACGTACTGTACCACAGTCTGGTACCACAAATAACCAAACCACATACTGCACCAAACCACATACTGTACTACAGTCTGGTACCACAAATAGGCACCAAACCACTTACTGTACCACAGTCTGGTACCACAAATAGGCACCAAACCACATACTGTACTACAGTCTGGTACCACAAATAGGCACCAAACCACATACTGTACCACAGTCTGGTACCACAAATAGGCACCAAACCATATACTGTACCACAGTCTGGTACCACAAATAGGCACCACACCACATACAGTATCAAATGCCTATTAATGTGTACATATCCAACACCCACTTCCAGCTGATGGTATTCTCAAACTAAGATTTTTGACACGTTGTGACGAGTAGTTTGGAGACATGATCTATTGAATTAACTATTATTTTAGGACAACGCTGACTGTTCAGCACAGGTATATATGTTATGGCAGTTGTTGGTGTTAAGTGGGTAGAACATATACAGTGTTATACATCTAATGAGGAAACAAAACATCAATGGAAATAAATGTCTTGATGGAAATCAAGTTCTGACCATAAACTACCGGTACTAGTTCATAATTATTAGCTGGTCTGAAAACATTTAAGAAACAGCAGATATCACATCCAAGGGGAAAATATTGATAGTTTTGACACCACAACAAAAAAATAAAATAACGATGACCACATCAATACTTGTTATAATTTTGTCATGTTGTCATTATGTGTATAAACTTTACAAAACATGCCAGTAATTATCATCAATGCAAAAAATAGTTATTTTGTACAATTTATGAAATATACATGAAGAATGTAGTCATATCTGTGACAAAATAAACATCTGCATTATGACCAGTGTAATACTCCAGTGTATAAAATCTACAAAATATTTCTTCTATCATCCTCTATATACCACATACCGTTGTCAAACCCTCGTCACATACATCAGCATGGCATTCATTGAAAACAATCTGAGAACACACTTCATCATAAGGGAATGTTTTTGTCTTAAAACAAAACAGCTGCTTCATAAAACTTGCTGACATCGTCCCCAGCTTGATCTATAGCCAAGGAGATCAAAGACTGATTTTACAATGATGAAAGTATGGACGGATTTTACTATATGTATGCACTTTGAGGTCAGTTCCATTAATGAAGCACTTATGGCTTTGGACAAAGAGATATTACCCAAACTGTTTTTGTGGAAGATGCATGTATAAAACAAAATAATGGTGCTGATGAGAAAAGCATACCCAGGAGGCTCTCAACTTTTGGCTCCCAATAAGTAATTACCTATTGTCTTGCTGGTTACATTGTAACATCGGATCAGAACACAATTTTACATATCTTGAGAAATCAAAAACCCAAACAAGACACTCCCTATAGTCTCCTGAAAGTCCTCTTCATTTGTCTATGAAACCAACGTTGGTGATTTGTCAAGCAGCATGACCATCAACAGAAGGAAAATTAGAGGTAGAGCAAGCATTTACAGTGAAAATGTCTTGCATAATATCGATTACTATCTAAACCTTCCAGAGGGCTGATCATGGTTTCTAATGATCACTCCATCCATTTAAGTGTTTAAAGATATGAATTGTTCACCATAAAAAAATCACAATAAAGTGTATTTTATGAGACCTGAACATTTGAATCCCATGAACCCATAACTGGACACAAGTAGCAGCTGATCTATAGAAAATGAATATTTAGTTCCCCGTCACCCATCCCTACCCTCACCATGTTGTATAGTAACGAGTGATATATTCTTCAGCAGACCTAGATTTGGTCAACAAGAAGGCAGAAGGTTTTGGATTTAGTCAACTTATTGAAACAGGTGAGCTAGTTAGTGTATATAGATGATAATAAATTAATCATGCACAGTTTTCTCCAAATGCTGTCACAAGAAATTTTTGATCATGCGCACTTGAATGAAATCTTACAGCTGGTGACCTGTAGATTTCATCAGCATTCCATAATGAATTGTTTTCTTTCTCAAGCAAATTATGAAAATAATACAGTGATACTATTTTATAGCTACAATTAATTATAACCTACCAGCATTATAATACTAATATATACACCTATTGACATAACTGTATTGCAATATTACAATGCTCAATGTCTATACATTATGATGTGAAAGTTATGTAAATATAAAGTTTATCAAAATGCTACACTATTTTCAGTCACCATTGGTTAAATGATATACCAGAAACACAGTACTCTATTATAGCAGGGACATGTCCCTTATTGTAGCTTAAAAGTAAAAAGTTGCTAAACATTACAAGAATACTATTTCATGGATAGTCTAAATCTATGTTATAAAACAGGCACATAAAAGTTAGACAGATTTTAAGAGTTTTAAACCAAAAAACTCAGAAAATCTTATCAGTGTATACCAGTATACACATGGAAATGTACCTATCATAGGAATGTGTATAATTTCATATAAAACAAGAGACCAAAATGGCCTGTATGGCTCAGATCTATTCAATAAAATATTTTATATAAACATGTATATAACTTGTAAATTCTGAAGTATTTAATAAATTTCTGTCATCTACAGTGTAGATAATACATACTGATCATGAACCATCACATACACAATTCTTTATAAACAACATGAGATCTAGAGAGCCAGCTTCACTCACCTAGCTATTACCTCAAATGGCAAAATAGTCCCAGTTAATGTCATAAGTATGGTTATGGTAAGTATTTCCTGATAAATAAGACTCAATAATTAATCAAAATGTAGTAATTAATACATTGTTTCATAGTAAATGGTTTAAGTCTGTATATTTTAACCTTTTTCATGTTAAGACCATGGAGACAAAGTTAGATAATCTTTGTAGCACGACAGCGTTGATCTCCCCATGTTGCAACTTGGGGATAGGGCCAGCCCAAATACCAAATCTTTTAGTATGTTTGTGTTCTTTACTTGATGCTCAGCCATTACATGGCATGTTAATAAGTTGAGAAGGAAAGGCCAAGTTATCATGCAGTGGCTTGCAAAGACCAAAATCAATAACCAAATCAGCACCCTGGGGCTGGACAATTCTGGATTCCCACCACCTAAATAAGCTTCTTACATTACATAATTAAAATTCCTTTGAATCAGTTCAGTCAAATCAAAAATTTCTTGTCCTGCCCTTAAACTCTACATGAAGTCAAGCTATATGTACAACTTAAATTCATGATGTTGGTCCAGAAAAGCAGATTTAAGAAATTATTGACAGATGGCCACACACCACAAAACAACATGCAACCGCATGTTTGTCCTTCGGACACAGAGAAGCAAAAGGTTCAGTATGTGACCTATACCTTTATATATGTAAACTGATTTAAAACACAATAACAATGACATAAACATTTTGGGAAATATCGGAGAGCCACAATAATTCCTAATTTGTATATTATATGTTGGTGCCACACTATCAGTTGATACTAGAGATCTGATTTTACATTTCCTGTAGAAAACACATTATCTTACATACAACAATAAATCATTCATAAAGTGGTATTATGTTAATTATATTCGTGGGTCAGAGGTCATACAATCAAGTACTGGATAAAATAAAATCTCAAAACAGGTAAACAATGGACAGAAAGCAGGTCCTGTAAACAACTATCACATGTTCGGATGCTGCTATGTGACATTAAAATGTTCACACAATAACTTCCAGTAAATTTAACAAAATGAACAAATGCTACAAAATGTACATTGTGTATATATTGTGCAGTTTATACTTTGTCTAGATTCTGAGACCTATTGAAATTTTGTGGTCTCCAAAATGTTTATAACAAATGATCGCTCTATAATTTTTCGTGAAAACCAACCAAATTATGCAGTCCCATTAGAGGTGTGTGTATCAGGTTTAGACAAAGTATATTGTAATGAAATCATCTGGACGGATATCGAAAAAAAAAAAAATTTGAGGCACAAACATTAGAATTTATAGCATAAATCAGACAACTGTATGCAACAAGATATTCAAACTAAACAAGTCTTAAGAGTTCCTTTGAGGATACCACTCATCAACATGTTTGTGTAGAATGTGACGACTTTAGCTGCTATTTCTCTAGGTATCACGTTACAGAAGAAAGTGATACTGTCTATTCTGAGCAGATTCATTTGAAAGAGAAGAAAAGAGTTAATTTATCAGCATATGATAGCAAATGTGTATCTCACTGGAACACAATCCTGACAGTATGTTGGAATTCTACTGTTCTTAGTGATGGGTTAAGGAGTCTGGAATCCGTGAATTCTTACGTCCATGGTAACCAGGTGAGCAGTGTTGAATCCAGTAATCTTCCAGGTTCTAACTAACCAGGACAGTAGGTGGTAACCAGGTAACTACATAATGCAAGGTCCTTGGTAACCAAGTAATACGGGGTCCTTAGTAACCAGGTATAATGCAGGGTCCTTGGTAACCAGGTTAGCAGTGTGGAGTCCAGGAAACACATTTAGATGCATTTCCACACAAAAATACTGTAAAAAGGTAGAAAGATTTTTGTTAAATACTGCTTCAATTTGTCAAGTTTTAAATATTGACACTTTACAAGCTGGTTAAGAATGAGTAATAACAGGCAAGTCAATCAAGGTAAGTAGATAATAGACATGATCTGACAATGATTCTAAAAAATAAAGCTTTTAATTCCTTTAACAGTGTTTACAAAGTCACCTTTCATAAATTTGGCCCCCATCTCCTCTCTACAATAGAGTCTGCCAGCACCCTTCATTTATTAAGTAACTCAAGAATGATGGTAACATTTCATGTAATCTGTAAGCAGGAAGCTATCTAAACCATCTCCTTAATCTGGAGATATCCCACAACAACTTATATTATAATAACATATATATAACAATATTTATCCAATAAAAAATGCAAACCAGGAAAACATAATAAAATGTTGTAGTTATTAATGCTACCAAGTTTGAAAGTATATCACCAAGGGTGGAGAACTCCACATTTAAATTAGTTACAACAAATGTACACACAGACAGACAATAGCCCATACCAAGGGTGGAGAACTCCACATTTAAATTAGTTACAACAAATGTACACACAGACAGACAATAGCCCATACCAAGGGTGGAGAACTCCACATTTAAATTAGTTTACAACAAATGTACACACAGACAGATAATAGCCCATACCAAGGGTGGAGAACTCCACATTTAAATTAGTTTACAACAAATGTACACACAGACAGACAATAGCCTATACCAAGGGTGGAGAACTCCACATTTAAATTAGTTTACAACAAATGTACACGCAGACAGACAATAGCCTATCATAATGTATTCTGTCAGAAAATTTTCAACAGGCATTAAAACTGTATGTAGCTACAAACCAGACATTTTCCTGATGATTTTGACCTAGATATGTTTCCATCAAATTAAGAAGGAATCTTTTCCTCTTTTTTTTATAAAGTCCTATAAAAGGTTACCCAGTTTCACCAATAGATGTTGCAAACTCTGGAATGGTGAAGTTATAATCCCTTTAGAAGTACCATAGAAAGGGTTCTTTGGAAAATTCCTGTTTCCCCAATTAGACATCAACCTTTTGCTCACAGAATAGTGAATCGCTTTTGGGGATGCCCCACACAGAAACACAAGACATTAAGGCTAATGGTGAAATTATTTATTGTTATCATTATTTACCTGCAGTCATCACCACCTGTACTGATGAGATACTTGTCATCGAACATAAACCTTACATTGGTCACATGGGCAGAATGACCAACAAAAGACTTAGGCTGCACCTGGAAAACATTAAACCAAGATTAACAGAATGACCAGCTGGTGTTGGTCACTTCATCCCTCCATATAGGATCCTATTAGTTTCAGCCATCAGAATAATTTTACTACAGAACAAGTACTAATTGTAATTGGGACCATTACAAATGTCCCCCTAACAACCCCTTCAGCAGTAAATGATCACAATAATCAGACCTGCAGTCATGCCAAACATGGACTAAGCCATTTTGCTCCTAGTGCCACCTTATACATATATACCAATTTTCACGAAAATCAGACAATATCTAAAATTTGGCCAAATTTTGACCACAGCTGACCCCTCAGATGACCGATTGGAAAAATTCAAGTGGCCTGCACTCCGCCTCGCATGTATGAATATGTGTGTAAAGTTTTGTTAAATTCCATGCAATAGCTTTTTAGAAATGCGTCAGAAACCTCGCTGGTGGAAGAAAGTGGAAGAAATAAGAATAATATAAATAATAATGATAAGAAGAAGAAGAAACAGAGCAAACACAATATGTCCCCCCACTTCGTTTGCGGGACATAATAAGATGAAAGTTTAACTGTGACAATTTTTCTATATTCTATAGACCTGTCATTCATCCAAGTAGACACCATACTTACTTGTTTGTCTGGGCACGGGAACTCAAACAATTTGACAAAACCAAAGTCATCCCCAGTAGCAAGGGCGTTACCAAGGTGAGACAAGTGAGTACAGTTGATATCACCACCACTTGAGTCCTTTGGCCAGATTCCTAGTACTTCATCCCCTAGAGTACTGAAATGTCCAACACATACATCAGTGATGCTAAACAAAAATATCCAGTTTCATTTCCAAGCATGCTTATATAGTTATAATGATCAATTAAATTGAACACTTCTGTTTATGTATCATTGAATGATATTATCAAACATGTTCCTTAAATTCTTAATTTCATAAAACGTTAACTGAATTTTTCAAAATAAATTTTACAAACATGAAATTTGTTCTGTGTTCTCCAAGACAAAAGTGCCTCATTAGTCACATCAACTGTACTGATAAGTAATGAGAAAGAAAATTTGATAATGTAAACATGTTTCCTGGTATATCATCATACAAAATGATACACTCCCTAAAACTTTCTGCTTCTTCAACTACACTTAGATTTTGATCTCTCTGTAATCACCTTGTCCAAGATGCCCATGTGATGTTATCTGTGATTTTCTGGTCACTCACTAAAACTCCATTGGGTACTTTAAACACCTGGTGAATGTAGGCTCCTGTGCTCACCTGTAAATATTTATATAATTCAGTTAATGTATTTGGTATATGAACATAAATCTCAACTGAGTGCAAAGGCAGGTTTACATTAGTAACTCTTTCTCATCTGAAGAGTATCTCAGCTTACAAATAAATTTAGAAAGTTTAAGAGTAGCATGGTTAGAAGTAATTTGTTACATACATAATTTACAAAGGGTTTGTTATTTTTACTTATCTGAACACTTAACTGGTGATCATACAAGCCAGGGTAAAATTTATATTTCCTATACCTGTGTGGGATAAACAGGAATCCCCCACAATAATGAAGAAGTTTAAAGTATAAACATCCTTGATTGTTCAAAAGTATTTTCTTAGTACATATCTAACTTATTTATAAAAACAATTCTAACCATTTGTAGGGTTACCTACCCTGATGTACTGACTGTCCGCAGAGAAGTCCATCTGGATGACAAAAGTAGGAATACCTTTGCAGTAACCTGCCCGCTGGAGTGACTGCCCTTTGCTGATGTCATAGAAATCAACACAACAATCCTCTGACCCAACAGCAAGTATCTTACCATCAGGACTGAACCTGTATTTAACATAAACTGCACATTAAGTACTTGTGTAAACATTAGATATCAATTATCAAATAAAATGAAAGATGAAAGTATAGTGCAGTAGGTTCCATTTCCAGTGCAATTTTACATTTCATAAAAGTATTATGTCTATCAAAATGACAGACAGAAAATGATCCATTCTAAAAAGTCAATGTCTTTGTGTGTGGGTGGGTGGGGTTCTCACAACAATTTTGACATCTAGCAGAACAGTAAGAACAAGGCACCAAGAAAAGCCAGCATAAATCAACAAAGTCAAAGAACCATAAATAAAGTAAGGTAAGATAAATGAAGCTTGGGACAAACTGAACAACATAAACTAAGGGCAATTATTCTGTGCAGTTATCCATATTTTCACTTTTCTGGTACATAAATCTGTTACAGACAATCAAGCTGCTTGAGTGCTTCGTACTTCCCTCAACTTTTCATGACAGTTGCAAAAAGTAAAACAAAATAGTTGTTTCTGTACCTGATATCGTTGATGGCACCAGCTCGATCTCGGCGTTTTCCCCACAGCTTTAAGCCATTGGTGCTCAACACCACAAACTCGCCATTTTTGAGGCCCACAGCTAACATCTCACCATCTACACTAAATGCTGCTGATCTGGCTGCCCCAATGTCAAGTTTCGCAATCGTAGTCTAAAAACACCAAGAGAAGGTTGAAGGAAAACGATAGTCATGACATGCACTGAAGACCAATAAAGCATTTATCTCATTGTTTATCACTTATATTCCAGGTATATTATGAAGAATCTGACAGAAAAGTTGAAATACAACCATAATCTGAATGCTTTTTAAATCAACTATTTCTCAGTCACCTTCTTCTTCAAGGCACTCTGATGTTTCAGATCACATTGATAAAATTTCAGACATGCAATGACAACATGTCTCTATGCAGAAAAGCAAGAGGACAATAATCACTAACACACAAGGAAATAAGTTCTCAACAGTTTAACGTCGATGACAATTACCTGGAAACTGGATCAGATAGATCGATCAGATAAAGTTATGACAGTTCTCACCTTTTTTCCTAGGTCCCAGTATCTGACTGTTCCGTCAAAGCTGGCTGTGACAAAACAGGGGCTGGAAGGGTGAACATCGAGACCCCAAACCTCCCCCTCTGCATGGCCCCCGACCAACACTGAGGTCGTTCCACTCTTCTCTGCTACCTCCACCACAGTGTTTCCCTTTGTCCCCACTAGGATTTTACCCTGTACATTAAATCGTAGAACGATGAAACATGAACTGAAGCAAATGGAGATTTGTCAATGATCATATCTTTCAAAGATATGAAATTTGTAAAGCAATGACAGTGTTGGTCCTACTTTTGTCCTCTATGCCATAATATAATGGTAAAAAAAAATCTTTTGTTTCAGACCTCAAAAGGCTGGAACACAACTGAAAAGGATACTACTTATGAACGTGCATGTACAATTTCATGAAAATCTGATAGTATGACAAACAAATCATTATTTAAGGCAGTGGCATAATCATTGGATGAATAATTTTATAAAATGATCTGATTCTCTGAGCATGACAAGTCTCCAAATTAGTCACTGTTAGTTTATGAATAAAGTGATATAATCTTTTATCCAAGCAAGGGTTAAATATCTACAATTATTTTGGAAAAATCTGGTTGTACTTGTAAATTTACCTTTGTTCTACACACAGACTTCACAACTGAAGGCTTTAAGTTGCCTTCCTGCACCGAGAAGGCACGGCATCTCTTCATCTCCTGGTCCCACAGTTTTACAGGCCCACTTTCTCTTGATCTACTTCAATAAAACAGCAAAATAAAACTATGCACCATTACCGGTGCCTCAATAGCAAATTCTGTATATCATATTTTTCCAGATTAACTGACACAATCTTATAAAACTATGCACCATTACCGGTGCCTCAATAGCAAATTCTGTATATCATATTTTTCCAGATTAACTGACACAATCTTATAAAACTATGCACCATTACCGGTGCCTCAATAGCAAATTCTGTATATTATATTTTTCCAGATTAACTGACACAATCTTAACAGGCTTTCCACAACCATAATAACTGTGTCTGAAACACCCACTGTATCCTACTATATGATTTACTTTTTAAACTGAAGTGGGCACATCTCTATATTGTACTGGACAATCTTAAAAAGATCTGTTGTAAACTGAGTGAATGCATAGTGGGACAAAATTATTTTACAGACAGACAGACGGACAAGGACAATGTGATTCCAGTATACACCCTACAAACTTCATTGCATGAGGTATGAAAATAATTTGGCGATAATAAGAAATAAATTCCCTTCAAAGATCAATGATTTAACAATACTCCTGTGCTGAAGTTGGTCACATCTACCTCTGTGTCTGTTGGTCTTGTCACGGGCACGAATTTGATTGATATAGACTAAAAATGTTTTTTGTAGAATTAGATGAATAATGTTTATGACAGTTGACATGAAGATGTGGGTGTATCACATCAGCTGTGATTTAAATACTCACGCTGGTTCCTTCCCACCAGTAACAATGAGTCCATCCCTGAGGGTTGTAAACATGGTGAAGACAGGCCCACTATGAGCTTTCTGTACCATTCTGACAAGTGTGGTGTCCTTCCATACATACACATCCCCACTCATGGCTCCAGTGTATGTCAAGTTGTTCTGTAAACAAATATAATAATTACACATCCTCATTAAATTAATCTAACATGTGATTACAAGGATTGTGAATATAACATACATAATTACACAAACATCCATCAATTATTTTCCAGGAAATGAAAAATTTGTTGTCTATGAAAATGATGATTTTGTTCTTCACACTTAAATAGCATTGCATACACAAAATATCTCTTCCATCACTTTTTGTTTCGATCATCCAAAAAAAGAACAAAACGTAAAATATCCTTGACTTACAATTCTCATATTCTAAGTCCAGTTTTTATTCAAGATACTAATGTCAAAAATTTATATATCCATATATAGGCAGAGTAATCAATTAGTGTTTTCTTTTCAGCTAAACTTACCGCCCCAAAAGCTAATGACAGCATGGTTTGCATCTTGACTGTGGTACCTTGGTCCATCCCTGCTGTGGTCAGTATACCACGTTTACCTCTCAACTCACTGCCTGCAACCGTCCAGAACTTGACATGTTTCACACCAACAGTAACAAACTGACTATCAGAGTCTGGTCGGAATTCAGCCTGAAAAATTCTCTCGTTATGTCCAGCAGCTGTTCCAACTTGTGACCCTGTAACAAGGAAAAGAATCTTAAAAAACACCTGGACTGCACTTGTAGAACTAGAATATATTGGACAGAAACAGATGTAACCTTCCCCCCTCCCCCATCCATAGTGTAACAGGTAGTCTAAAAAACAAAATGTTTCCGTGTCAGAATGGGAATATTGGTAGGCATCATCACAGCATGCTAATGCCGAGGAATCAAACAAAGTTTTCTTTAAAATGATATCTGAACCATGTCACCTTAGAATTTTACAGTGGTCATGGACTAACAGAAAGTTAAAACTCAGGCATCCAAACATACTACAGATCAAACTGTCATGATTCTAGGCCTGTTGAGTACATTATGAACCAAACCTGTTGAGAAGTTCTAAAGAAGTAACATTAATTTAAAACATGATGTGGCGGGACAGAAGGACCTGAGAGAAAGTACATTGATGACTGCTGCCTTATGTAGGCCAATAAGTGGTTTAATGTGACAGATTAACAGAAAAAATGTAAAACACTCTTCCATCTTAACTGACCTTCTTGCCATCTCCACACTGTCACATTGTGGTCATCTTCAAGTCCGACTGACAATAAATATTTCCCTGAGCAGGAGAAGTCTACTGCACAAATACCCTTAGAGTGACTGCCCTTTAGGATAGACTTTGTTTCCTTGGTGGCAGAATCCCACACATGGACAGATGGTACAATGCCGATCTGTCCTGAGGCAACCAGACCTTTAAACTTGGGATGCTGATTGACCGCAAGACAAATGATGTCATCTGTGTGTTCTAGGTAAAAACTCTGATGACCTGGAAGAAAATATACATCTTTCAAAGTTAACACTGTAAATGGATAACATTTTCTATATGTTTATAATACATTCTCATTAAACTTGCTGGGGAATCTTATCTAGAGTTACACATAAGTACCCCTGAATACATTAAACAGGGCACCCATCACACTAAAGCACCCATGAATACCTTAAGCTAACATATCCCCGAATACCTTTAACACAACACCCATCACACTGCAGTACCTCTAAATACCTTAAACTAACGTCATCCCCGATTACCTTTAACACAACACCCATCACATTAAAGTAGCCCTGAATACCTTAAACTAACGTCATCCCCCGATTACCTTTAACACAACACCCATCACATTAAAGTAACCCTGAATACCTTAAACTAATGTCATCCCCCGAATACCTTTAACACAACACCCATCACATTAAAGTAGCCCTGAATACCTTAAACTAATGTCATCCCCCGAATACCTTTAACACAACACCCATCACACTAAAGTACCCTTGAATACCTTAAACTAATGTCATCCCCCGAATACCTTTAACACAACACCCATCACACTAAAGTACCCTTGAATACCTTAAACTAACTTCATCCCCCGAATACCTTTAACACAACACCCATCACATTAAAGTAACCCTAACGTCATCCCCCGAAACACAACACCCATCACATTAAAGTACCCTGAATACCTAATGTTAACACACAACACCCATCACATTAAAGTAACCCTGAATAAACTAACTTCATCCCCCGAATACCTTTAACACAACACCCATCACATTAAAGTAACCCTGAATACCTTAAACTAATGTATCCCCGAATACCTTTAACACAACACCCATCACATTAAAGTAACCCTGAATACCTTAAACTAATGTATCCCCGAATACCTTTAACACAACACCCATCACATTAAAGTAACCCCGTCATTCCCCGATACCTTTAACACAACACCCATCACACACCTTTAACACAACACCCATCACACTAAAGTACCCTTGAATACCTTAAACTAATGTCATCCCCCGAATACCTTTAACACAACACCCATCACACTAAAGTACCCCTGAATACCTTTAACACAACACCCATCACACTGCAGTACCTCTAAATACCTTAAACTAACGTCATCCCCCGAATACCTTTAACACAACACCCATCACATTAAAGTAACCCTGAATACCTTAAACTAACTTCATCCCCCGAATACCTTTAACACAACACCCATCACATTAAAGTAGCCCTGAATACCTTTAACACAACACCCATCACACTGCAGTACCTCTAAATACCTTAAACTAACGTCATCCCCCGATTACCTTTAACACAACACCCATCACATTAAAGTAGTCCTGAATACCTTAAACTAACGTCATCCCCCGAATACCTTTAACACAACACCCATCACACTAAAGTAGCCCTGAATACCTTAAACTAACGTACCTTTAACACAACACCCATCACATTAAAGTAACCCTGAATACCTTAAACTAATGTATCTCCGAATACCTTTAACACAACACCCATCACACTAAAGTACCCTTGAATACCTTAAACTAACTTCATCCCCCGAATAACTTTAACACAACACCCATCACATTAAAGTAACCCTGAATACCTTAAACTAATGTATCCCCGAATACTTTTAACACAACACCCATCACATTAAAGTAACCCTGAATACCTTAAACTAACGTCATCCCCCGAATACCTTTAACACAACACCCATCACACTAAAGTAGCCCTGAATACCTTAAACTAACGTATCCCCGAATACCTTTAACACAACACCCATCACATTAAAGTAACCCTGAATACCTTAAACTAACTTCATCCCCCGAATACCTTTAACACAACACCCATCACACTAAAGTACCCTTGAATACCTTAAACTAACGTCATCCCCCGATTACCTTTAACACAACACCCATCACACTAAAGTAGCCCTGAATACCTTAAACTAATGTATCCCCGAATACCTTTAACACAACACCCATCACAATAAAGTACCCCTGAATACCTTAAACATGACACCCATCACACTAAAGTACCCCTGAATACCTTAAACTAACTTCATCCCCCAATTACCTTTAACACAACACCCATCACACTAAAGTACCCCTGAATACCCTAAACTAATGTATCCCTGAATATCTTTAACACAACACCCATCACAATAAAGTACCCCTGAATACCTTAACCTAATGTATCCTCAAATACCTTTAACACAACACCCATCACACTTAAGTACCCCTGAATACCTTAAACATGACACCCATCACAGTAAAGCAGGCCTTAATACCCATGTTTTAACTCACCTGAAGACAGGTTCTGGACGATGCCTGCTCCAGCGGTGTGGAAGATGATATCAGCACCCTCGTTTATATAATGGAGATTATTACGAGAATCAAATCCACGGTATCCAAACACATAGTCCAATTGTAGATCCTTCACATGAAACAATAAGGCATTTGCTAAAAAATTAGTTTAGAGGATAAAAAAACTTATGTCCAATATATATCTGCAAATGAAAGTAGATGATAAGTATAATTTTTAGTTTTCAGATTCAGACCACAATATCTCAGGCCAGACTTTCTTCACTTCAGCATCAAGAAAGTAAAGCATTCATGATTTGGAAATTGCCATATCCACTAGAACATCCTATCTAATTTTATCTTTTAGCTGAGGAATGTTTTAGTTACCCCTGATGTAAGTTGCTGAACAAAAAACTTACTGTCACTTGTGTTGTCTTTTTCCTCTTTGAACCTGCAGATGGAGCCTCTGACCTTTGAACCTTAGGAGGTTTTGGAGGCTTGCGCTTGAATCCGGATCTATTTATTTCAAGGATTGAATAAAATGCTGTAAATTGTCGAACTTCATTTCAAGAACCATACACAAGATCTAGGGGAAATAACTCATTCTCTATATGAACATATATCTAGATATTTGCATATTCACCATCACCATGTCATTAATCAAATTAAGTGTAACAAAGTCACAGGCATTTTGCTTATTGTGACATTCCTTTGTATTTCCAATTACATACTTATAAACCCTTTGTCCTAGTGCATTAGGTAAAACAATGTACTGTTTTTAACTAAATCTCAGTTACACATCTCAGCTATGTCAGTCTGTGCAATACTGGTAAAACTCAGCAATGAAAAAAGACAAAAAGAACTGATAGTTACTTTGCCTGTACTCCAGCACCATCCTGTAGATGAGGTTTCACTCCCTTCCTTTCTCTAATGGGATTTGTGTAGCTTTTGCTGGCATAGTCCAAATTTTTCTCTCGCTCCACATCACTATCATAACCTGTAAAGAAACCAATTAATTTTATGCAAATTAAATACTATTACCCTTAGTATTTATATACATGGGCTTGTAGAACTCACTTTCACTTTATTACTCTACGTGTCTGATTTGTTAGAAATCATCTCAAGAGTCTCAGCCTTAAAAAGCAGTTGTTTTAACCCCATGACCTCTAAAGTGGGTCAAGGCCAGTCATTTGTGAACAAACTTGATACTCATTCCCAGCATGCTACTAGCCACATATCTTGGCCCTTGGCCTCTTGGTAATTTAAAATAAGTAATCCAAAGATTGCAAGACATTATGTTTTCAAAATGTGCATAACTGCAAAATTACTTCAATTGTTTTATCATTTATACCATAAAGTCTTACTAAAAACAGGTGAGAAAACATCTCAGGTAACTGACACAGGTTATCTGCCTTACCTCCTTCTTCCTCGGAGTCAGTGTCAGAGTCATCACTTTCACCACATGTAGTTACAGGTCCCTCTGTTGTGTTACGATATCGCCATACCATGATGGCTGTGTCGGCCCCACCAGTTGACACCAATAGGTTATCATCAACAGTAAAACGAACGTTGGTCACATGGGCACTGTGACCCACATATTTCTTGTATTTAGCAAATTTTTCCTGGAGAACAAGCAAAGACATTTGATTTCTTTAGAGAATCTGAAACAGTGGAACACATCTTTTCTAAATATTTTTATTCAGTACAAATTTTTGAGGAGCTTTACCACTGGTATTCACACTATGATCGAATTGACCAATATTATTTTAGAGAAATTGACATCTTGTTTGGCAATCAACAGTTCAGTAAGCTTTTAAACCACTTTCTCCTCCTCACAAAACATCACACATACTACAGTCAAGTTAATCATTTAACACCAAACTTTTTGGCATGTAAATCTATTTTCAAAAAAGTAATGACTTGAAAAATTTATTGCCTCAAAGAACAACACTGAGGGATTTTGAAAAAAAATGAGGTCATCTTTGAGATAATTTGCATTCATTGTCATCTACTGATACCAAAGTTCTTTGGTTTTCTGTTTTTGAGGTGTCATCATTTAGGCACTAAAATGGATTTATGTCCCTTAAAAGTCTCCTTTAATCAAAAGAAATAGAAACTCAAACCTTCTCCCTAAAGGCCTCCATCAGTCCAAAGGTCCTTGTTTGTTATTGCAAGATATTCAGTGTGTGTTATGTGTCAAAGTTGTGTGAAAATTTTGATCAACTTGTATAAAACAAAACTATACAATGAACTGTTTGAAAGTGGTGTGAAGAAGTTGTGAAAAAAGACTGGAGACATTCGAAAAAAAAACTATGGTAAAATAGAGTATGAAAATATTTATATTTTGTATGTATGAATGGTGTATGGTGTGTGGTGTGCGAGAACCCTTCTGTGGAGAGGGCATTATTTGTAAGGGACTGATCCCAGGGCCCCAACCCTTGCAGTCTCAATTATCGCTGGATTAATAAAATATTTGTGTAAAAAAAAAAAAAATAAACAAAAAAAAAAGCTATTTACTTTCTTATAAAACATGTTTAACAGAAGGAAGTTGAATGTGTATCACCATTACAAGGTATCTCAAACAAACAAACCTTTACTGGATACTGGAACAGTTTCACAAATCCGAAGTCATCAGCTGTAGCAATAACACCTTTGTCATTGCTTACACAGACAGCGTTTACGTCAGTGACATCACTCTTTGGTGGCCACACTCCCTCACAGGTGTGTCCCAACACCGACGTCCATGTCATCCAATCAAATTTCTCTATTTCAGCGTGCCGCAGAGTAACACGTTTGCCCCTGGGTGCCTCAAAAAACAGCTGTTCTCTAGCACCACTGTTGACCATAAGGACTTTACCTGTAAAGTCAAATTCAGAGAATTAATGATTCTGAATATTTTTGATATGGAACACCATAGAAACACAAGTTTAAAGCCTGTGTATATAAAAACCTGACAATGAGCAGATTTTTGTTCGTTGGTTGTCATTCAAATTGCAGGATTAGATTTACTTTATTAAATAAAAGTAGATAACATCTCACCTGTCCTATCCCAGTCAATGTGTGTGATGTAGCTAGAGGCTCCTTTACATGTTCCCACCCTCTTCTGGTTTTGTACATTGTAGATGTCCACAAAGTTGTCGTGAGAGGCTACAGCTAGGTACTTGACAGGATCTGTAACAATCAGTCACAACATTCACTGCTGAAACTGACACTAAGATATGTGAAGAACAATAGAGTAATAGTTACGAGCTAGTGAACAACAGTGAGAATTAGTCTAAAGATTTTGTACTTTTCTAGACAGCAATCATTCTCAACAACAGTAATCACTATGGGGGTCGCTACACGTATCCTAAAAGTAACAATAGTTAACGTTTGTGACTACATATAAAATATTTCTGGTTTTGATGCGTTAAATAGTTCTTTGTGATTGTGACAAGCAAGTTGTGGTTGGTGACAAATTCTATAACAAAACGTTTATTTGTGGCTACGTGTGTTTTTAAAGACAATGGCTGGTCAACTAAAATAGGTGACTTGTACATAGTACTACTTATTTCTCTCCTACTAGTAAGCAAGCTGAATGACTGATTTGTGAATACAAAAGACAATTGTAAAAACATCTAAATGAACAGGAAATTTAAAACAAATAAATATCTGTCAGATGTGAGTGGGTTGAGTGAGGAGAATCTCCCTGTTCACTTTTTTTCAGGATTGATAAATGTCTTACCTCCTAGAAATGCTTGAGAAATGACAAAGATTTTCTTTCAGTAAGAAATGTAGTCAGCATGAAACAAAGGTGATTTCAATGTAAGGCTATTGTACCAATAGATAACGCTACTTGGAGTATTGACCAGAAGGTATGGCCACCAGATATAGTGTCACAACATTCATTATAAAACGTCAATAAGCCATGAATGTCCTCCCTCTAAGACAAACCAGAATCTGATCAGGTGTGGAACTTGTTAGGATACTATTAGGTAAATATAAACCAAGTCTGTTGAAAGGTTCTGAAGACATGAAATTGATACAGGTTGGTATGGACAGGGCTTGTTTATCCCTGTTCCCCACCTTACCATATAAAATAGTGGAGACATGAAATGTATAATTATTTATTTTCCAACTTTACTGAGTAAAATCTCATCCAACTGTGTACAATTTTATTGCCCTCTCAACACTCATATGTACAGTATTTACATATAACACAAAAGTTCGTTCAATATACATGTATATTCTTTAAAACGATCATTTACAAACCTGGAGAAAATTTTATGTCTGAAATTTCCTCCTTTCTGTGGTGGAATGATAAAATTTCATCCATTGAGTCAGAGTTAATCACCATAAAACTTCCTGTAAATAAAACAAGAAAAATACTTCAGAGCACCATTAATGTATTAAAAATATTAATCTCAAAATTGCAACTACACAACTATATGAAATATCGTCATCTCTTCAGAAGGAATCAGTCTTTTAAATTTACTACCACTCCAACACTGGGCCCTAACACTGTTCTCCTAAGTCTTCATTTATGCATTTGATTTTCTTGTCTTCTTGATACCAAGTTCTGAATTTGTTGAAAATCTGTCAAGGGCTTAACGTTGATATATGACAAACCTTGAACTACAGCATAATTCATTTGGACCCATTTTGCAACTTTAAGAAGTACATGCAAGTTACGATGCACAGCACTCCTAGTTATATGTCTGTGAGCTACACTTCAATTGATACTTAAAGAATTGATAAAAAATCTCACCATCTTTAAGTCCTATAGCCAGAAATTTGCCATCAGAGGAAAAGTCGACACATCTGCCTGCTTGCTTCAACTGCTTGTAGTTAATCATTCTATGGTCTGTTAGGTCCCAGATGCGGAGAGTCTTATCATCACTGACGGTCGCACATACCTTCTTGCGTGGATGGACAACAAGACCCCATAATTCTCCCTCCATGTGGCCCTGGACATGTGTAATAAAATCTAATCAATATCCCTCTGAGAGTCCATCATAGAATGAATTTTGAATGAAAATCACTTGCAAATCTGAGAAGAATTGTTGCAAACAGACTGGGGTTGCAGAAACAGAAAGATTATAGATGGTCATGAATCTGAAGAATAAAATGATAAATGCTGTATATTGTTGACATACCTGTGTGAGTAATGTCATTGGACCTGCCTTGTCCACCTCCAGTACTTCACCATTGCGCGTCCCCAGTAGAATCTTGCCGTGTCCCAGAACTATTGCCCTGATGGATGGAGACTCGGATATCAACATACCTCGTGAGTTCTGGGCTATGGAAGCTTGTTTAATTGAGTAGGTCTTCAAACATCGCTCAAACTGGTCGTCCCACAGTCCGACCACCCCATCCTTTCCTCCAGTCACAAAACCCTGCAAGTTGTTCATAAAAATTAGTTTTCACAAGAATACATCAATTTACAATGTAAATCCCTGCAGTTCATAGATTATAACACAATAACATACATTAGCTCCAGAGTGGGAACCAGCATGGGTTAAACAAGTTGCACTAACACAATTACATCCTCAGAGGATCACACTGTTCTTATACATGTCATTGACCCAGGGATAACTAATACCATGTTGATGGCATTGGGGTATTCATACATAATTTGTTTTCTTTCAATTCAGTGTTTAAAAAAAAAAACAAAAACAAAAAATCAAAGTGCCAACCTTTAAGTACTTTAAATACATCGCTTGTGTAAATTTAAGTTCTCATGCAACAACTTTGATATGGAGCAGGTTACGAAACAGTACCCTTGTCAACTTCGGACTTCAACTCCTAAACGACTACACTACAATGACTTAAATGGTTTCCCACCTTGTCCAGGGAATGCATGGCGAACACAGGACCTTCGTGTGCCTTCACTGTGCGCTGCAGTTTGGTGTCCTGCCACACAAACACATTTCCATCACTCCCACCTGAGTAGAACAAATCTACAGCCTTCCCAAATGTTATGCACAACATGTCACACAACTTGGCCACGTTGCCAAAGGTCCCACGACTCGATGTAAAACCACCACCTGACGGAGATAAAACAAGACAGTGAAAATAATGTAAGTGCAAAAAATGAGAGAATTATGATATCTATAAATTTAAAAAGATTTAGAAGCAATTCAATTTTGTATTGTTAACTTATCAGACCAGTCACCAAAATTGATTGATAAAAACTTCATAACACAATAACTTCAGATGCTAAGATTGCAAAAATTAGCATTGGGAAATTAATTGGTTTCCATTTATCTAATGTAGCCTTTCAATCCAGGAAGTAGATTACAGGTTTATGTTGTATAATTATAAATATTGAATATTTTGTTTCAGTAAATCAAAGTGATAGTACAAATTGAAACTTAGCAGGGATGCTTCAAACTTACACTGCTTAAGAGGACCAAACATGACAAATATATGACTGAATATTTAAGTAAAACCAAGTGAAATTAAACAAGCTTTCATCCTAAAATTCTTCTTAAAGATTTTCTATAAAATGCATACTTATATTACCATGATATGACAATATACCTGTCTGAGTCCAGAACTTGATGTGCTTCACTCCAACTGTGATGAGTTTGTTTGTCTCAAATGGATTCCACTTGATCACAAAAATCTTGTCTTTGTGGCCCCTGAAAAAAAATCATTAAATGGGAAAAGTTAGCCCAGTTATCGTCTGTGTAAAATCACGGTAAGTAGGGATAAAAAATTTACATAGGCACTATAGAATTAGTCAGCACAAATTTGTTAATTCCTAATAAGCAAAAAGTAAGAAAATAAATGTAGTTATTTTATTAAGTCAAGTACTTATGTCACTATAAATTACAGAAAAATTAAACACCAGATGACAAACAGTGAATGATAGCATCACCTCAGGATCTTTTTGGACTAGTACCTGGTACTCTTAATGCATTCAAGTCACCTCAGGATCTATTTTCTCTCTACATATTTACATTACCTGATGGTGGCCAGTTTCTCTCTACATATTTACATTACCTGATAGAGGCCATTTCCACAGTGCCTGGTGATGGCCAGTTTCTACATATTTACATTACCTGATAGTGGCCAGTTTCTACATATTTACATTTCCTGGTATTGGTCAGTTTCTCTCTACATATTAACAGTACCTGGTGTGGCCAGTTTCTCTCTACATATTTACAGTACCTGGTGATGGCCAGTTTCTCTCTATATATTTACATTACCTGATAGTGACCAGTTTCTCTCTACATATTTACAGTACCTGGTGATGGCCAGTTTCCCCCTATATATTTACATTACCTGATAGTGACCAGTTTCTCTCTACATATTTACAGTACCTGGTGATGGCCAGTTTCCCCCTATATATTTACATTACCTGATAGTGACCAGTTTCTCTCTACATATTTACAGTACCTGGTGATAGCCAGTTTCCCCCTATATATTTACATTACCTGATAGTGACCAGTTTCTCTCTACATATTTACATTACCTGATAGTGACCAGTTTCCCTCTATATCTTTACATCACCTGAGAGTGACCAGTTTCTCTCTACATATTTACATTACCTGATAGTGACCAGTTTCTCTCTACATATTTACAGTACCTGGTGATGGCCAGTTTCTCTCTACATATTTACAGTACCTGGTGATGGCCAGTTTCTCTCTACATATTTACAGTACGTGGTGGTGGTTAGTCTCTACATATTTACAGTACCTGGTGATGGCCAGTTTCCCCCTATATACCTGATAGTGACCAGTTTCTCTCTAGATATTTACAGTACCTGGTGGTGGCCAGTTTCTCTCCTTTCCTCCAGTCCCACACCACTATACAGTGGTTATCGTCCAGTCCAATGGAAGCTAACCTTTTCCCATCACCTATAGAAAATTCAGTACATGTTACTGACATGTATCACAGTATTCCAAACTATGTGTTGGTATGAAACACAGGGTTATGATTTAATGACTACACAGCACAATCCCATATAATCAATAGCTATCAATGCCAAAAAGAAAATTCTATTAAGCAAAATCCTTGTGTCACTTCTTCATGATGGTAAAAGAAAACAGTGCAAGGGCTCACACACACATAACAGCCATTTTGTACTGATATTGGTCATGTGTTACTTTAGCATAGTGAAGCCCAACTGATCAAATCGCTTTACAAAAACAGCCTATGACATGTATGGTATATGCATACTTTGCCTTCCAAAAGTTCAAAAATTTTAAAAGTTTATAGAATTTTCGTTACATTGTAATATTTGCTAAATTTTGTTACTTAGAGAATCAGAATTTTAAGTTTTCAATTATTGTTGTCGTGTTAAGCAGTTGACACTTAATGCATTATAATTAATATCTTTTTAGTGAGTGGGGCATGTAGATCTTAAATACTGTGTGTTTTTGTAAGTATTCAAATATGAGAAATCTGACATGATGCTTTTTTGTACTTAAAACAAGCACATTTTCAGAATTTTTTTTTTTTTTACAAAAACAAGAAATTTTTTCTAAGTTTTGTGAGTATTATTGAACTATTTTCCACTCTTTAATTCAGTCTTACTTGAGAAGTCTACAGCACACACTCCTCGCTGGTGTTGTCCCTTCAGTACAGAGACTGTTTTGAGAGTGTCTGTATCCCAAATATGGACTTCTGGATCACGTCCCACCTATCAACATACAATTTGCGAAAGAGATGTTGTAACAGCTAAACTCAGTGACAGAAACCTTCATTTTGAGGGCAGTACTAATCATGGTATATGAAATATATGTATGATTATGTTTTATCAAAGTATGTCTTCGAGGCAAAAGCAATGTAATTCTTAGATAATCACTTTGTCATTGCTCAAATTTTTATAGGATTGTGACCTTGATAGTAACTTACTTATGTCATCTGTTACAAAGTTTGGCAAGCTTTCAAGCTTTCAACTTTTGAAACAGCTAATAAATAATTATCATTATACTTACTGCTAAGTCCAACTGTTAAGGTGACATTATTCAAGAAAACTTTATACAGAACACACAATTCAAATGACTAAATATTTGAGTGGGTGTATATGCACAATTTGTCGACTGTGTGCTTGGTGTAAAACTGACCTGACCAGTAGCGACTAAGTCTTTGAGTGGGTGTATACACAGACAGAGTATATCGTCAGTATGCTCAGTGTAAAATCTCTGTGTGTTGTTTTCTCTGTTGTACACAATGCCTGCTGCAGCCACATGGTAAACTACTTCACCATTCTGTGTATAAAACAAGTTGTTTCTGCAGTCGTAACCACGGTACCTGGACAAAAAAGTAACACATTTATTATGACCATATAGACACTTATAAAGAAATGTCACACAATAATTACTTGTGTGTGTTTTTTTATTTCCTAACATCAGGTTAAAGTAGGTCAAACATCAAGAAAATGAAAAATCGAACATAACATGAACACTTATTACTTATTGTTGTAGCCAAGCAGAAAACTGCAATTTATCATAGATAACACCAATAAGTATTCTATGTATTTTAATGTATCTTTGTGCGACACCTTTCATACACATGTCACTTTTTCTTCCTCATTAATAGTGACTATCAAAGCAAAATAAAAATATGCTTCAAAATCAACAATGGGCTACCAGCTTTATTTTCTTTTTCATACGATATTTTATTCTGCTTAGAAATGCACGTACAAGATATTAGGTTTTTGAAAAAAGATGGAGTGACAAAGCCCTAATAAGTGCAATCAAACCAAGTTCATTATCTGAAAACTCAAAGTTTTTATCGGACCAACTGGCCAAATCTTATCTCTTTATCTAACTTCCTTTCACTGAATTTAAGAACAAGCTGTAATTACCCATGGATGTATTCCAGCTTGAGACCTACATCTGGTCCCTTCTTGCGTTTCTGACCACTACCCATTTCAGCCTTAATCATCTTTCGAATAGTTTTTGCATCCTCTTTGTAAACAGCACGGTCATATTTGATCTGTTTTTCCTGCTCAAGGTCGGAGTCTACCTCACCAATATCGGACATGTCTGAGTCACTAGCCTCACTGTTGGAATCCAGGTAACCTGTTAACAACAAACAAATCAAGAAAATTATCAAACACTTATGAACATTTCTGATTAACATGTTATTGGATTTTCAATACTGTCATTTGTGATTGTTTTTATTTTTTTTTTAACTTGTTTTTGACCATTTTGATCACTAGTAGAAAGGGTTTTCAACCTCCATACTTAAAATAATATCGTCTCTTTTATTCAAGGATATTCCAGGACAAACTTTGATTGTAATTCATATATTTATATGGAAAATGATGTTTTATATTCACACCTAAATGACTCCCTTCTTCTGCCACAGGGAGTTACACACTCTATATAAGCAACACTGAGTCATTTTGGTCACACAAATTTAGTGAAAATCCACACATCAGTATATGGTAACTTTTAACCATTACAAACGTAGCTGAAAATAAGACAACTGTCCAAATACCATAATACCTGAAGAAAGAGGACACGCCTTCAAACTTTTCCGATAAACTTTGTTTACATGGATACTGATGATATCTTTAGAAGATCTATATCTAAAGTAAGTATGGTTCCCCACTCACCACTCTGAGGATCAACCAAGCCTTCAGCACCAGAGCCGTCAGCACCGATAAAACGCCACTGGAACACGCTGTGGTCAGCTCCCCCTGTAGTTATCACTCGACTTTTGTCATATGAGAACCGAACATTGGTGACATGAGATGAGTGGCCTATGTATTTCCTGAATTTGGCACCTGAAACAAGAATTCATTTCACTATGATATACAGTTAAACTGACTTTGTGATGATGGTATACATCTATGCAAGATACGGCAATACCTTCATATACAAACACATATACAGTAGCAGTACAAAGTTTTAATTCAAATAAGAAGCCTTATCTTTAAGTATAGACAAATTGCACAATGTTAGTATTCATCAATTTCCAGACTGACAGATCATCCTCTCTGTTGATTTTTATGCAATTTTTACTTCATATACATCTTTTTAATTTGTTGTACCTCAGGGTACATACACATCTTACTTTCTGTATGAAATCTTTTTGGGTTTGTTGAATGAAATGTTATTCAAAATCAACACATTTACAAATTCTATGACTATAATCGTTTACACAGGAATTTAAGATTCTGGTAAACCCATAGGAAGCTGAAGTCTTACTTACATGTATGGGATATAGAATCTACTAGAAAGGATGATCTGAATGCAAAAAGTCAAAGGTCAGGAAATTATCAGGTACAAACCTTTCCGCAGAGAAGGAAATTTGAACAATTTGACCAGGCCAAAGTCATCACCAGTGACGATGGTCTCTGCTTGAAAGTTGGCATCCACGGCATTAATATCGTTGGTGTCAGTGTATTTCTCCCAGATTCCATTGACCTCTGAGCCCAAAACACCAGTGAATGTATGCCATCTGATGTTGACAATTTCCTCCCTATTGGTAAGCTGTTTGCCCACTAAAGGAAAAAAAAAAAAACAGAATTGATTTTTTGGAAATACATCTATATTACTTTGAATCATGTGATGCTGCTTTACTTACCTAGTAACAAGATACTCACTTTGAAAAAATGTTAATTTGTATGATATGTTACTTGAAAGTGGGTCAATGTCATTTGTTTGAATGACATTTCAAAACTTCCCTCCAATATGCTTATTATCATTAGTTCAGGTATCACGGTTCCATTTTATGAGATATAAACATAAACATAAAAAATCAATGCACTGAGTATCATGTAGTCTTCTCAGGAACTTCAAAATGTTACTGTGGATATTCACAGGACACCGTGCAGTCCACTGATTGGCACCTAGGGCTTTCACACCCCATTTTGGGACTGGGGCCCTTAGAATTGGGGAAAATAGCAGCATTTTCCTTAGAATTGGGAAAACTTGGTGCCTAAATTGGGAAAAAAAGATACCATTTTGCATTATTCGGCCCCAAATCTGGCAGATCAAGAGCCCTGGCACCATTTATCTGATGACCTAAAAATGGTGATAAATTTGCTGCTCTTGTAAAAAAATTGAAAAAAAGGAAAAGGATAAGGAAAAGTTCTAAGATTTATTATCAAGAAAACACAATATCTACAATTAAACGACTTGAATACCTGGCATTCTATAGAAGAGTCTCTCTGCAGCACCGCTGTTCGTCTGAAGAAACTTGCTATCCTCTGACCAGTCAATGTGTGTGATGAAACTGGAACTGCCCTTACACATTCCTACTTGTTTGTAGCGCTGCTCCACCGAGTACACATCCACAAAGTTGTCGTTAGAGGCCACTGCCAAGAACTTACCACAAGGAGAGAACTTCATCTCATGAATCACCTCCTTTCTGTCTTTGATATGTACAACCTCTGCAAAATCTCTGCAAAATGTAAAGAATCAAAATTAAGACCCACTCTTTGCAAAGGTTTTGCAACAAATATCCAAGAGGCCTTAACGGTCCATCTGGACTGCAGATCATAAATAATCACAACATTCAGTTTTTACTTAGCCTATCACATAATGCATCTCCTTTTATGACATTATCCTCGATTGGTCTAGTCAAAACTTTGCACGATTTTTTACTTAAGATCAATTCCTGTGACCTGGTTTGGTTCCTTTGTTCAAAGAAATATACTATTATATACTTTTATCAAAGGAATGAAAGGAATATAACTTGAAGGGGAAACAAATTTCAATCTGATCTTACTGTTTCTATCCACCTTTCGGTACAAACATTCTAAAATATACTCACCCAACCTTTAGCACCAAAAAGGAGCCATCCATAAGCCCAACGGCAATGTGATTTCCATCATTATCAAAGGCACAAGATCTGATCTTCTGATCAACAGATGTTTTAGAGAGAACTTCAAAGTTGTTCATATTCCACAATCTGCAAAGAAACAATCTGAGGTTTTTCACTCTGAATTCTTGAACATCTTTTTTTAGGTCTCAAACTTATTGATCATAAGAAGCAAATATAAGTAAATTGTACATTAATTCTTTTTGTTGTTGTTTTCTTGCAACAGAGATATTCTATAAATAACAATTTTTCAGCTTCAGTTTACCAACTTCTGATAGTTAAATCCTTACAGTACAAGAACTGTAAATAAAACAGTATAACTACTGTACCTGAGTGTCTGATCATCACTTCCTGTGGCAAATACAGGCTTGCGTGGATGAACAGCGAGGGCCCAGAGCTCCCCTTCAGCATGACCCTGTACAAGGCACTGAGGTTTGTCTCGCTCCCGTACCAACACCTCAAATATCTCACTGTCCTGGGTCCCACAGAGGACACGTTCTCCCCTCCAGCATACACTTCGTACACATAAACCTACATATTAAAACAAGACACATCATTTAATACATGTCTGAAATAAACTAGAAAATGTCTGTAAGACATGAATGCCCCCGCCCCCCCATGTGAAATAATAGTGAAAGGTCTGAATGAAGTTGTTAGGTGGTATATACTGATTTGGGACGGGACGGGACGGACGGACGGACATGGGCAACGCTATATGCACCCGGCCATAAATGGCGGGGGCATAAAAATAAATATATTGAACCAAGCTGATGTACTATGTGTTGGTATAGATGTCTGACACCCACCTTTGTATCCTATGTGTGTATTGAGCAGATTAACCGTAGTTATCGGATTGAAGTCGGAGTCCCAAAGCCGTACACAACCATCTTTTCCACCGGTCACGAAGCCCTCATCTCCATGGTCAAGACTGTAGATAGCACCCTGTAAATGACAATGATGATGAAAGTAACTCCATGGATTAGATCATGCTATGATGAAGAAATTTTTTGTACTAACCTTACCAAGTACTTTTCCTAGCAATACTAAATCTATTTCACCTATTATATACCTGCCAGTCTCAAGGACAACACCTATTTAAATTGTTTCATTATGCATGCAAGCTTTTCCCTTGTTATTCACCTGAAAGACTAAAGACTGAAATGTTGATGATAATGAAAGATAGACTGGTCATTTACATGGAAATCATTGGCTGACTCCTGTGAAGCAGATCTAACACAAGTTAGTGAGACATTCCTATATAAAGGTATTGAATTCTTCTGTTTGTGTTCTTATCTCCTTTACCTTATGTGCCTCCTGTACAACTCTATCGAGGTTGTTTTCCTTCCATATGTAAATGTCTCCACTCATAGTGCCTGAGTAAGTTGTGTTGTCAGAGAAGCTAAAAGCTAGACACATAATACTCTGTATCTCGCCAGTTTTCCCAAACACACCCTTCCTGGAGGTCAAAGAATTCCCACAAAGTGTCCAGAACTTAATGTGTTTCACACCACAGCTTACAACAGTGTTTTCTTTGAAGGGATGGAACTGCACATCAAATACCTGGAGGAAGACAAAAACCAGACAGCTTTTCATCCTGACATGCCACAAATCAATCATCATAACCATACCTAACTACATTCAAAAGCTAATTATAGTCTCTTTTAAAGTATCTGACCTCTGTTACCTTCAAACTGGCTCAAGATTTGATTAAAGCCTGAAGTTATTCCTATACTCTAACATATTACAGAACAAATAACATGCAACTTTTAAAAAGTTTTCTGACAGACAATACAATGTTAACATAACTTGCAAATAGGCACTAATATGACACTGCCAAGTGGAATGAAGATATGCCAATTTCTATTTTGCTATTTTGTAACTGGTTAAAATTTTGTTAAAATGATATTCTAATAGGTTACATTGCACTAACAAATTAATCTACCAACCCTATCAACATGGCTCAGACTGTAGCCAGTACTTAGTCTAACTACCCTATCAGAATGGCTTCTGACAGTAGCCCACTACTTTGGGAGTCTACCTACCCTATCAGTGTGGCCTCTTGCTGTAGCCAATACTTTTCCTCTCTTCCAATCCCAAACATTGATGGTCGACTGCTGGTCTAACCCGACTGATACCAGGCGCTGTAAAATCAAGTTCACCACTTTATGTATCAACACAAGAAGTTTCCTCCATATTTAAGTCTTTATTGCTTGATCCATAGCTTGCCAACTACATGTGCAACACATAATATAACATTTACACAAGTGATGCGTGTAAGATCTTGGGACTCACTCTCTAATGTCACATGAATAAATCTCAGATTGGCAATTGCTTTCCTGGTCAGAAATTTGTTTTTATGTGTAATCATTAAATCTAGACCACACACTAACAGCTTCATAGAATCAAACCAAAAATATGTAAGGACTGCAATTGTAAACCTTGAGAATATTCATATGACCACATCATGGAGCATAAGTATAACTTCATAATTATACAATGTATTGTTTGAATCTTAAAAAAAATCCTTACAATTTTACAATCTTTGTATGTAACTATGACCTTTTCCACTTGCCAATTTTAAAATTTTTATCACTTACTGTTCCCTCTCTGTCAAATGCTACTGCAGCAACTCCATTTTGGTGTCCATCCTTAAGTATGGACACAGTGTCCATTGTGCTAGAGTCCCAGACACAAATGAATGGACTCTTTCCTGTCTGTCCTGTGGCCACCAAAGATCTATCAGGATGTAAAGTGAGGCTGAAAGCAGAATAACAGCTAATATGATTCTCTATTATCACCCATGTGCATGAATCTCTGTTTGATGAGCAGGCATACAACACTCTTTGTGATACAATTTAAATGCATATTAGAACCAACAATAGTTTTATAAGACCATGTTAATGAATGTCAAGACAATGAGTCTGAATAAGCTTGGTGGTTTTACTATATAAGCACTCAAAGAAACAAACAAACCCTTAAGGTTTATATAAAGGATACTAAAGTACACCATAGATCACATAAGATTGACTGCAATATGCAGTGAAAAAGTAAACCAAAATGTTGCCTTACTGCTTGTGACACTTTCTATAAAGCTTTATATACAAAAGCAAAAAGAAATGTATAAGTACTTATGAATGTTGTTATATTTCAGAAATGGATAAAAAGAAATTGCATTTAGAATTTTTTACCATCAGTTATACTTAAAATTAGTAATGGACATCTTGAATTGCGGTAACTTCTAACTTGTCTAGTATTTCTATACGAGTTATTTCCCCTTGACGCCATTTCTACAAATTATGGACATACGAGTGCTTGAGCCTTGACTCACGTACCACAGACCAACATTTTACAAATCAATAGGTGATGATAACTACTGTTTTGTATTGTAGTATGCAGAAGATAAAAGTTGGGAAAACGTTTAATGAGCTGCAAGGGGCGCAAAAAGTTAACATAAGCATTCACCGAGTCATTGCTCGACAGGACTGTAGCCTAAACGTTCATTAGGCGTACCAAATCTGGCGGTATTTTAATTTGAATTTTTCTTCAGCTAATATGAGAACATGCCTAAATAATTAATATGTAGGACATAACTTAGAATTATCTAAGTTCGAATTCGTTCCGCTTATTTCATATCAAAAGATGTTATGCTTAATTGTTGCATTCAATACTGTGCATGTTGCAACACGACTTCGCTCGTCTGCTACTGAGCAGCAGACCAAGTGATCCATAAAGACAAACTTTATGAAAACATACAAATACTAAAAGATAAGTGTTGTATATTGCAACAAGCAATATCAAACTAAAAGCATTTAGTGATATACAAATATTTACCACAAGATATCATCATCATGACCAAGATAGAAGCGTTGTTTATGATTTCTGTCGTTATAAACAATCCCGATGCCGGCGACGAAATAGATGACATCCTTGCTGGTGTTGTAAAATAAGTTGTTCCTGCACTGGTGTCCTCTATATCCATAGACCCACTCCAGTCGAAGTTGGGTCTGTGGTGCTGTTTTAGTCGACATCACGCAAATCAAGGCACTTGCACAAGGTTCTGAAGCACCACTAGGCTTTACGCGGCCATTTTGAAATTCCTCAGCGAGTGTAACTGGGAGAGGGTAATGTCCGGAAAGCAGTCCGGTTGCGGTGTCAAATGTTAGGTTTAATATTGAATTATTTTCTACATGAACCTCTTTAAAATGTGTCGAGTCTTGTTTAAAATTCATCGTAAATTTTGTATTTTGAACATTTTACTGATCGTTTTGATACTTTTAAGTGAATTTCGGAAATTGCTGATCAAAATAGCTTCTTATAACTTTCGTTTTCTGTATATATAACACAGACTCCACATGCACTAAGCATGACATCACTAGTCCCGAATCATGTACACAAGACTCCTTGGTCGATATCATTTCCAACGCTTTCTCTTTACCAATAACATTATAGTGTAATTTAGTTAAAGCAAACTCTTTTGGTGTCAATCATACAGCCTAGAACCAATCATGTTAACATCCATTATGACTTCGCCACTCTACTGGACGACACTGCCCTTACCCAACTAGTTGAGCACCCCACCAATATTCTTGATTTGCTCATTACCAACCTACCAAATCAAATATCTCGTGTAGAGGTCATTCCGGGACGTTCTGACCATGAGGCAGTATATGCCGAGTTCAATCTAACACCAATGAAACTTCATCAAAAACCAAAATCTGTACCAGTTAACAAAAACGCCAACTGGAATACTATCAAGCCTAAGCTCTGCACTGTCCATAACCTCCTAGAAATTGTTAATAACCATATTCCACATAAGACCGTCAAACCTAAACATAACCTCCCATAGATCACTCCAGAAATTAAAAAAATATTTAAATCCAGAGATAGGTTGCATGATTTTTTTTTTTTTAATCTGGAGATGTTCACACACAAAAGAAATCAGAGACCTGAAACATCTAGTACAGAAAAAAACTGCGTACATCTTACTGGAATTACATTGAAAACATAATATCCCCTGGTAATCCAGCAAATGACGGCAACTTTTCTAACATGAATCTTTTTTTGTTATACATAAAATCCAAGCGCACAGACTATAGTGGTATTTCTCAATTGAAAAAGATATTTAAGTGGCGGCGGCCAGATAAAATATTTTTCAGTAGTGGCACTCCAGGGCTTCCATACATACGTCCTAGGTGATATCTAACAATATCAAAGTAACACATAATATCATAGACGCCCGATCATACGTCCCAGATGAGATATCACAATATCAAAATAACATAATATCATAGACGCCCTATCATACGTCACAGATGAGATATCATGATATCAAAATAACACAAATAACACATAATATCATGGACGCCCGATCATACGTCCCAGATGAGATATCACAATATCAAAAAAATATACATAGCATGGACACCCGGTGTCATATCATATTTGTATCCCCCATTCCTAAAGTACCCGGGAGTACTTTTTTGTCCATCAGAAATGTATTCCCCCTATACTAGGAGGGGGATACATCCATGACGGTTATCAGAATAGTATCTAGAGAACAATTATCTGAAATATTAGGAAGGGGATACACTTATGAAAGTCATTAGAATAGTATGTAGGAGATATTTTATTCCGAAATATTATGGAGAGGGGCATATAATAATTCTATACTGTGTGTTCTTTTACTTTAAAATGCTCTGCATCTTTTTTGGAAGTCAAATTCAGTAGTACCTAAACTTTGTGTCACACAGGTACCTCCCTTTACACTTTATGTAAAAGGCCAAAGACCATATAGTTCCCCTCTGAGAAATGCAACTGGTCAGAATCCATCATCCTGGAAGCCTTGAATCCTTTACAGTTTACGGATAATAATTACAATGCACACAAGTCTTGGCTCAACATTATTTCAGGAACCAGTCTTTGGCTCATTAGAATACGAAACAAGAAGAAAAAAATCAGTCACTCTATCATTTCATTTATTATGTCACATGTAGTAGAAAGCATCAGGCTTTATAGAATGTGTACAAAAACAAGAGGCCCATAAGGTCTGTAACGCTCTGGATCTGAAAGCTCACCAATGTCATACATGCCTATAGGTTGGAATTTTAAATATTTCCAAATTAAAGCTCTGTCACTTAAGCTCTTCGATTGGGCAAAACCAATGGGTAAATTCTTATATCATTACTGTCTTTATCTCTTGATGTCCGTTATTGCTATATATTGTTAAATATAAACCTCGTTCCCCCTAGATATTTTTCTGACAACCGTCATTATATTTATCCCTCATAGATAAATGATAGATCTTCAAATTGAATTTCACAGTTGGCATTCACATTGCTCATTAATGCAGATTAAAGGTAATTCATTGTTCATGTATATAATTTTCAATATTCGGTTTAATTTGTTGTAAGATGATACAACTTCTTTGTTAATTTACATGTCGGTGTGGCGAGGAAATGAAACTCGGGATAAAGTTCATAATTATTTTCGTTTTAATGCACCGAAGCGAACTCCTATATTGTCAAGGTAAACAGTCGCACATGCGCATACGAAAAATACACAAAATCACTACTGTACCATTGTCAACCTACCCAGTTTCTATTTGACAACTGTAAATACGTACACCCGCTTGCGCCGTCGTCCAGCAACAGAACGAATAGTTGGAGAGACCGAAAGCCAGAAGAGGCGTGACGTAAGCAGGTGTGGAAACGCATTAAGCATGCAATGCAAGTGCATTTGATAAAATGCTGAGCCTGAACAATGAATAAAACTGCATCATACAGCTTTTTCGTCATTGTAGGACTCGTCAATGATCCTGAATCAATCAATATTGTATGTTTTCCCTTGGTAATGACACCCTTTTGATTTCACGAATTTCAGCATTTTATTTCAAGTACATTTACTTCTTTACAATGTTGCTTTTTAATTGGATGCGGTGGTATGGTATTATAGTTACTTTAACACATTTATATGGACCGTGGGTTTAGAAATTGTGCCAGGTCCCTGTGGATATAAAAATATTCTGAAGATTTATATTGTTGTGAACTGAACTGGTCTGTGGTTGGAAAGTGTGGCTACTTATAAATGATTTTTGTTGTTGTTGTTTGCTTTTACTGATTTTTTGATGTCCTATATAACATTTTCGTTAAAAAATATCTCGATGCTATGTAATGGTACACAAATGTAATGTATCTTACTGGTAAAGACCACCCTTCTCACAGAACCAGCCTGTCTACCATCGACTGACCCAGCGAGAACAAAACCCCGACACTTTTCTGTATATTTGGTGTTATTACGGGAAAATACTAATTGAATAGTATAAACATGTTTTACTATTTTCTGTTTTTTTAATTTTTATTTTGGTAAATATATCAACGGATTGTATGGTACATAACATGGACATACGGCTAGACACTTTTGTCACACGAGTGACAGTATAAACATGGTCATACAGCTAGACACCTTTTGTCACACGTGTGACAGTACATACATGGTCATACAGCTAGACACCTTTTGTCACACGTGTGACAGTACATACATGATCATACGGCTAGACACCTTTTGTCACACGAGTGACAGTAAACACAATGACATACAATTAGACACTTTTTTTCACACGAGTGACAGTACACACAAAAACGTTTTAAAACAGATAGAAAATATCTACTATACGATTTAGTAATCAGTTTTCTTTTTGGATTGTCATCTCCAGACGTCACAATAGTCTGGCAGTTTAGGCTCATGTATTTTTCAACTAAAATTGAACAAATTCTTAATTTCTTAGTACAGTACAGTACAGTACAGTACAGTACAGTATAGTATAGTATAGTATAGTATAGTATAGTATAGTACAGTACAGTATAGTATAGTATAGTAGTGTTTCTGGTATAGGAACACACAGTGTTCCTCTTCATCAGACTCAAAATTATATGATTGTGGTTAAAGTTCATTTCCCGGTTAGTTTACAGTAGCTCTATAATTATATACAATATATTGATTTTTCCAAAACGTATACAGTTTGTTTTTAAAAGTATTAATATTTGGAGCAGATACAATGTCTTCTGTAGGATTATTCCATGTTTTTACAGTTCTTATAGCAAAGCTATTTCCTCTTCTGTTGGTCCTGTGTTGTTGAAGAAAAAGTGTTTTAGAGTGTCCTCGACCACTTCTTATTCCGACGTCCATCTTAAGCTTTACAAAATTGCATGAATCCTTATCATATATACCAATTGTGATTTTATAGAGTTACATCATATCCCCCTAAGCCTTCTGTATGATAAAGTTGGAAGATTTAGCTTCTGTAGCCTGTCCTGGTACGACATATCCTTCATTCCAGGTAAACTTTTTGTGGCCCTTCGTTGAACTGACTCCAGCTTATCTATATCTTTCTCTTTTACTGGTGACCAAACAGAACTTGCGTAATCCAGTTGTGATCTCATCAAGCTTTTTTACAGCGGAAGAAAAGTTTTAGAAATCATAAACTGAACAATCCGAAAATTTGATTTGTTTTCTTCACTTTTTCCACTTATGTGGTCTTGGAAAGAAAGTTCAGAATCTACCGTTACTCCAATGTCTTTGTCCTTATCAGTGACTCTTAGACTATTCCCCAGTAAATGGTACTTTGCTCCTGTTCCATATATCTGTGCAGTATCTTGTCCGACCAACATATGTTTGCATTTATCCGGATATAATTATAATAGCCATTTCTCACTCCATTTTATTTCATTATATGGTATTTAGATCTTGAAGTATTGCTTTGTCTTCTTCTCTCTTGATTACCCTGAATTTTTTTGTATCGTCTGCAAATATATACATATCTGATTTTACAATATCTGGTAAATCATTTACGAAAATGACAAACAGCAGGGGGCCAAGGACTTGTTTGCACGTTTACTGTGAAACCAACTTTTATCTTTATAGTACGCATGTTTTGCATAAGGAAAAATGTATGAGGAAATCATGTTCTGCTGTGGCGGGCGAGTTGTTAGAGAAACGATCGATATTTAAAAGATTGGTGTTTGGGAAAAACATGATAAATCATCTTTCTCGTGAGCTAGCCTAACGGCCCTAGTGCTTAAGAAATAGATACAATTGTCATTTGGGCAAAAAGGCTACGACGTCAGAGTTTAGAACTCATTTTCACGGGAGGTAAAGAAAGTATGAAAGGTGCGCGTGACAAAGTTCTAGAGCAGACGACAAAACAGCTGTTCTATGGGGAAATGCTTCCAAACTTTTATGACGCGTTCCTGAAGCCACCAGTGCATGCCAGTAACTACCCAAAAGATGAACGAACTAATGACACAATAAGTGCTTGTGACGATTTATACAGGACAAGAAAATTGGCCATCAAAAGACCGTTTTCAAAAGTTTGGGAGAAAGTGAAAGTGCTAGAAATGCCAGACATACATCATGATTTCCTTTTTTCAAGTCAGAAAGTATGCGAACAACACAAAATAGAACAAGCTGTTCAAGCAAAGAGGCCTCGTCGATTATATATTGGTGATCATCATCCAATGGACTTAAAAGAATCTAGGTCTTCCTTTAGGATTTTCACAGGAATAGGGAACAGGTGTTCAACCAACAAGCCTAAGTCATTTTTAGAAGTTAAACAGACAACTCAACAACGTTTCGTTGTAAAAGAAAAGGAAATGGCAGCCTTTTTCAAACTTACGAGTAAGCACTATTAAAAATCTCTTATTTTTAACGATATTTTCACCACCAAGAATATGTATTATATTACTTACTTAGACTTACTCAGATCCAAATTTTGTCTTGCTAAACTATTCATGTAGTCACTCCTAGTTGATGAAATGTTCGGTTGGCTGTTCACTACCCTGAATATTACAGTATAATACATCCCTGTTGTCACCGATTCAAGTTATTTTTCACTTTCTTCTACTATTTCAGATGATGAGCATGTACAAGACTTCCTTTATATGGATAAGTGTAGAAAAATATCTGACAAGGTAAGACTATTGCATTTCATTCTTATGTCTATATATTCTGCTGCTGAGTAGAGGAAATTTCCATGACATGTATTGTGCTGTCTGGTTCAATGATTGTTGACATAACATTGTCCACTAGGACTAGCAACCAATTTGCTAACTGCAGATAAGAACAGTAGTCAGTGATATGCTGCAGTATTCACTCATTGTCCTACAATACAATCAAACCTCGTTTTATTGAAGTTGGCAGGGCCACAGAAAAACTTTGAGATAATCAAGTATTTGATTTAAGCTAGTTCAAATGTTTGGGATGAAGTTTGATGGGGACCAACAAAATACTTTGAGTTAAACACTGATTGAAGGTAAAAAGAACCTTAAATTAGTAAAATTCAATATTTGTATCCCCAGTTATGAAAAACTCTTCAATATAAATATATTGTTAAGGGTAAACTGTACCCCAGTTTCAAAATACAAGGGAAACATTGATGTAGGTAGCTCTGGGACTTACATTGCATGATTGTCATCATATTTGCTGATGATTTAGCAGATCAGCAACTATTTTGCTGATGGTAACCACAGAATAATAACCAGCTTATAATTTATTGTTTGATTTTACAGGACTGGCTCATGTTTCCAATTTTTTATGTCTATGGTAAAATGTAAATGACTTTTATTTCAGTATTTGGTGGCCATGGTCTTTGCCTTTTTTAAAAGAGCACAGTTGAAGATCAGAGAGTACACACGCATGAACTTCTTTATTGCATTGTAAGTGAGAAAAAACACTGTAAGTCTGCATGACCACCAAGCTAGAAATAGTAAAATTGACTTGAAAATCAAACTATAAGTGCTAGCCATAAAAAATCAAAGACACTTTGTCAATGGGAAGTTTCTAATTATTCGAATTAATGTTGTGAATTTTTATACTCTCTAGCAAGTAATAATTATACTTATTAAGTACTTGTAGAAGATAATTGTAAATTGAAGTTGTAGCTATTATTTCAGGTATTTGGCAAATGATATGGAAGAAGATGAAGAAGAGGCTAAATATGAAATTTTCCCATGGGCTCTTGGTCACAAATGGAGGGACAGGTTTCCTAGATTCCTAAGAAGAAGAGACTTGTTCTGGGCTAAGATTGGATACAAAGCTGTTGTAAGCAAGCGTTGTTGTGAAGAGGTAGATAACGTTTTGTATTTGAAACTTGGGTGTGAATATGAGGATTAATCATCATCTTAAATGTACTGAACCATGACCATCCATGGCTGATATTTGTTGTGCATTATACAAATTCAAAATGCTTTCTAAACAAAAGAAACTTAATAAACACATTTTGAACATGACTGTGAACTTGGTAGTGATACCATTACTAGAATGTTTTTATTGCAGATCATGGAAATAGACAGAGAATCTCCGTTATGGAGAAGAAATCGTCCACTCCATCATGCTGGAGCAGTGAGGAGTTACAATAAAGACCCTGATGATGACGGCTACCCTAGAGGACCAGAAGCATCTCCAAAGTTCTGTCAAGACTGCAACATTGACAGTCAGTACCTTTCTACTGCTAGTCCTGCATCATGTATTCTGTCTTCTGTGGAACAATCTCCTATATTTTTTGATGGGCAAAATTCAACTTTTGATATGAAACGTAAGTTATTTGAATTAACTGCCCTTATAGAAATCATTGTATGTTTAGAATCCTGGTCTGTCATTTATCCAAGTATTAATATACCAGTCCAAATAAAAACAAAAATATGGACGAGACATGTTATTGTATGGCATCATCCATCCAACATTAACCTGCACTGAAGTTGGGGTTATATGGTATTTAGCTATTCGCCTTGTCACTAATGAGGTTTCCAAAGCATATCTCAAAACACTGTGTAATATCTGGATGTCAAACTTGGAAAAAAGAAACAATATGAGAATGTGTAATCACACTCAAGAGTTGAAAAGTGTTTACAGTCTCTACTGGACCTTTGAACTTGATTGTAAGTAAAGCAAAATGCATGTTGGTTTCTCATCCACTGTTTCATATCTGGTCATTGAACTTAAAAAGTAGGTACAACATGAGACTGTAGTGTGAAGTGGTCATTATGACCTCTTCTTGACCTCTTATCTTAATCTGAATGCCAACAAACCCAACATATTGATACAGGTTTCCAGAGTATATGGCTACCATTTCCACGAAATCCATGCGACAAGTTAAACCAAAAGTTTGTCAGATTTATTTGATGTTTGTCTAATCCCTTGGGAACTCTGTAGGCATTATCAGAGGGAAATTCCACTCAAATCTCCTCTTTTATAGGTTTTATTAAAAGCCCTGATGTAGAGATGATTACAAAATATAGCCTCACTTTAATATCAACAGATTCCATATCAAATATTATAAAAACATTCGTTTTTTCCTTCACAGCTCTAAAGATCACTCTGCCACAAGATGATGCTTGGCCAAATTTAGAGGAATGATAACTAGATGAAAAGGAAAGACAGAAAATCATCTGAAATCTCTTCAACTATCAAACTTTGTGATAATACTCGGTTTCTTTGGAATAAATTTAAGTGCTGGCTGCTTAATAAGTATCGGACTGTTTTACATATTAAAGCCATTTGCAATGCTATTATGTAGTTTTTCATTTTTATAAAAGGTAGTGGGTGAATGATGAAGTTTTAATTACATCAATCTATTTTCTCTTTGATAGTCATAAATTTCTCCCCTTTCAGTTTGAATGAAGGGAGACATTGAATTGTATTAGAAATGCCATTCTTCTGGATATTCTAATTTCTTGTTGGAAAGATACCACTTCTAAACTGTTTAAGTTATCTTGACGAAACTTACAGCAAACTTGCATCACCCATAGCCAATGTGCAGTGCACTGCTATAAGGTTACTAATATGCTGAAATCAAGGTCAAAGGTCAAATAAGTGCAATTTTTCAAATAACTTCTTGACCAGGCCATAACTTTCAAGGTTAAAAATAGCTCTATGAAAGTTGCTGGATACCTTTATCACCCACACACAAAGTGTAATGCTTCATTATTGGATCATTGTAACCTTTGTTCATACTTTTCAAATAACTTCTTGTCCAGGAAATAACATTTAAACTGTTGAATATATCTTGAAAAAAGAGTGTAGTGCTGTTTTGTTTTATCATTGTGACCTTGATTTCAAGGTTAAAGGTCAAAGAAGTTCTCAATTTTCCAATTACTTCTGATCAGACATTGTGTTTCAAACTGTGAAGATATCTTAATGAAAATTGTTGTATACTTTTGTCACCCACAGTGCTCTATCACTGAATCATTAGAACTTTCATTTTCAGGTCAAAAGTTAATAAAAACTATGTTAACAAAAACAAATTGCTAGATTATTACACTTGTCTAGATTAAAGCCAAAGATCTCTATGTTGATGATCTTTGTGTATTACTGAAGCCATTTGTAAATGACATACATCTAAAATAATGATGAGGTATTGTGATACATTTTATGCTAATGTACAATCCAAATATTATTACCAGAGACTTCTTGCTTAATATAATCTGTTGACACATACAACCCTTTTGACATTTTACCCAATTTCTTGGCATACAAACAATTTCTGTACACAAGAGTTTATATTAAACTGTCTTGCTACTGTGTGATTCTGCTCAACAATTGTAAAATTAAAACAAATACTTATTTACCATTAATAGCAAAACACTTTATTAACAAGAATATTTCAGATTGTACATATACATATATATTTATTCAACAATGTTATATTAAATGCACAGCAAAGCAACAAATATGGCAACATCTGTATAACAACATAGGAACAAACAAATAATACCACATTAAAAAATTAAAATGTATGGAATTTAAACTAAATAAGATTCTTCTTTACTTTTACTTTAGTTTTGTTCACCATCTAAAATCCAACCTCCAAAGTGGATTCAAGTAAAATTTGTTTCAATAAACACGATATTAGCAGTTTTCACTGGACTAATAGATTGAATATCAAAATTGTAGTATATAATAAAAATTTTAAGTGACTTTGCTTCTTAAAACTAAAACAATATTGGTCAGGCCAATTCATTCAAATATTTAAAAATATATTTCAAAGACATGAATACTCCCATTCCTATGCAAACAGGTATTTTTGTTACAGTACTGTAGGCAGAATATGAACCAAATCTGTACTGAAGTCCATGAAATTTTTTGTACTCAACCTTTATGTTGTCAAATGTAGTCTTTGACCATTTCACTAAGATGGATGACCACCAGAATCTGATCCTGTATAAAACTTGATGCTGAGATACTATGTATGATGTGAACATGAAATATCTTGTACACAACATTTTTATTCCAAGAGTTGTCAAATGTGACCTTTGACTGTTTAATCTTGACCAATGAGCACCTTAATATGATCAGGTGTAGAACTTAATATCAATATGAACCAAACCCACTGAGAGATTCTCAAGTGTGAATTTGATTTGGAAGAGGATGCAATAGGGCAGGAAACACTGTATATACCCCCTCTTAAAGAGATGGCAGATGGCATATAACAAAACTGGATCAAATTGTGTTAATAATGCAGAGGTTGGAGGGAGGGGGGGGGGGGGGGGGGTTGGCTCTACTGAAATTATGAAAACATCAAGTTATATGGATCTCCTAATCCTTCCAATTAAGCCATGCTCATTTGCAGCCATAGCACTTTTTTGTCACTTTTAAAATACAATGATATATGTCTGAGAAAATGAAATGGAAGAGCAGATGATGGACAATGAACACATGATCACAGCATGCTTTTTTATCTTTCAGACAGCTACTGGTTATTATCATTGTTTTAACTGACAAGTTAAAAGGTATTAAACTTTTGGTGTGCAACATCATATTTGATTTACCAAAGCTGTCATTGTCGCTCTAGGTGTTCCTTTAAATGTTCTTCAGCTTCCTGTAATGATACAAACATGATTTCTTTAAAGAAAAAGCACTACTAAAGCACAAAACTGTCCAGTAGTTTGTTAATGGCAAAGGAAATTAAAGGTATTATAGAAAAAATTGTCGAAAATAGAAATATTGAACAATCCTATATAAAATATAAACCCTTATAAATATTGGCCACATTCAATTCATGCTAAAGTGAATACCAGATAGTGGTATGCAGTGGTAATAAAACAGGGAAACTCTTGTCATAAACTTGTAGCCAGAACACTGATGTCTGCTGGTAAGAAAGCACCTCGCAATGGAAGAGTCAAGGAAATGAAAGACCTGTAACTAACCAACCCACCAATCAACTTTTCATAAAGACACTGTAGCTGTGACTATAAAACATCGATGATGTTACACAATTGTTAGGAACACGAATTCTCATCTTGTTCCAAATGTGTAAAAAATGTATGTAGTTAAACCTTAAAAGAATATCTAGCAACAAAATTCAGTCTGCAGTCAACATTAAGCACTGCAGATAAGAAATGAGTTTGTCTAGTTGCAATTGTTTACCCACTGACTGTATTTTCGTGTGACTTCTCCACCTGACAGGTATGAGTAATGGTGATAAGTCATGATTGGTATGTTGTCATCATGATTGCCTATCATTGATTATGAAACAAAAATTATTTTGGACCCTACCATTTTCTCCCTCACATGGGGTTTCAGTCTGAAAACTAAAAAATCTACTTTTTGTGGAAAATTGATCAATAATTCAGTTTGAGCCATGTTGCAAAGGAAAATATTGATGGAACACACAGTCCTTAAATGTCAAATGAATTCAAAATGTGGATTAGTGCAAATCCTGACAGAAAATTAACCCTGCAATCATAACTTTTCAATTTTGTTCCAACTCTGCAAACTAAACCAACATCAAGTGAACAAAACACATACCTTACTACTCTGATATGTTGAGAGTCGGTTAGTACAGCCCTTCCAGGGACAATTAAATAAACGAGAGTTGAGAGAAAGATGGTCTGACACCATGTGATGGAACAGGTGCCCCTTCAGTCCAAATGAGTATGAGCAATCACCACACTACAAAAAACACCAATTTAGCAGGTATAAAATTAATAGGCAGAAACAAGCTCATTGTTGTCGGTTGTGTATACAGAAACTAGCTGTTATCATTGTGTTGTAAGTTGTGTATACAGAAACTAGCTGTTATCATTGTGTTGTAAGTTGTGTATACAGAAACTAGCTGTTATCATTGTGTTGTAAGTTGTGTATACAGAAACTAGCTGTTATCATTGCTGTAGGTTGTGTATAAAGAAACTAGCTGTTATCATAGTGTTGTAAGTTGTGTATACAGAAACTAGCTGTTATCATTGCTGTAGGTTGTGTATACAGAAACTAGCTGTTATCATTGCTGTAGGTTGTGTATACATAACTAGCTGTTATCATTGTTGTAGGTTGTGTAACTTTTGTACCTACTGATAAATCAAACAGCCTACAGTCATGATATTTGGATTGTGGCTCATTTTAGACATCTTCTTTTATTCAAAGTTACAACGGTCTCAATTGATCTATGGTTAAAATTTTAGAATAGCACTGAGTCTTGTTTTTGGTTGCCATTTCGGTATGAAATTGTCTAGTTATAGGAACATGAATGAAACACAACTAATCATATCCTCACAAAATTAATATTATACATCAGAATTGTTTTGTTTTCTCACCTGACATCTGTTTGGATTGGTTTCCATTGTTAACATTTCCACCACTCCTTCCTTGTTACCATACAGAATCTGTTAACAAGCAATGTCACAGAATGAAGTGTTCCCTGCTTAGATAGCATTCTTAACATATAAAGGTCTTCATTGAAAAAAAAAAAAAACAGGAAAGAAATGAATGCTTTACTTTGTCCTGCTGTGTAATATGAGAATGTTAAAGGTAAGGATAGAAAATTATATTGATATGGATTCCGTTGTGCTTCTATGTTACATAAATAAGTAAACGTTAGGGACAGAAGACTACGTGGGTATGTTTTCCTTACCTTGTCCTTTTGTGTGACAATGTTAGAGAGAACAGGAGATTTCCCCACATAAAACAGACAGTAGAGCTGATGATTCTGCGTAAAAAGAAAGAAGCAAAATAAAATAAATAAGAAACATATAGGAGTAAGCTTCCAATATCATACATCACCTATCTATATGACCTCATACTTGAAATATAAAATATAAGTCAATCCTGAAAAGTTCAAGATTACCTATGAGCTCCCTTACTAAATTAAACCTTAAGTATTATATTTTGATGTAGATATCACTGAGGAATAAAGCTATGCATTACCCTGTGCCCAGAAACTTTAAAAAATTCAAACAAATGACACTGAATGTAAAGAAATTGATAAGATAATTATGTATACCATTGTTCATTACAGAAAGAGGAGTATTTCCATATATATATATATATGTAAACTCACCTTTGTGATGTAATCTCACTTGTCTATTGTTACACCAGGTGCAAAATCATCTGTCTGTTGTATCACCTGGCATTACCTCACCTGTCTATTGTAACATCTTACATAACCTCACCTGTCTACTGTACAACCAGGTGTAAACTTTCCTGTCTATTGTAACACCTACTGTAAACTAACCTGTCTGTTGTAACACCTGATGTACTGGTCTTGTCCCCCATAAAACAAATGTCCTTGTTTGTCTGTAGTTACACCACGAACCAAACCTTCACCTTCTCCATAGCTCCAAGAAACCTCACTGGTCTGTAACCAAACGGGAACCAGACATATATCAGCTTTTCAAACAAATACAAATGTAAGCCCATTGAGAATAAAACAAGAATTCCGCGGAAGTGGATGTAATTCTGGAGTTGAGTTTTATGGAACAATAGCCATGATAGATATTCATTGTATTTATTCTATTCATATAATTTGTTTTGCTCCAAATACGGCAGGAACAGGGACAACCCAATCTCAAAGGCAATCTCAAACAAGCTTACAGTTAGTGTTGCATGCAACACATGTCCCCTGCCGTAAATTATTGTATTTATCAGTAAATAAGCCAATGTCTGCTAATAAGCCCACCAATGTTCTGTTGTAAAGCAAATGGGAGCAAATGCTACTTAACTGTTCGCAATAAGCTTACCCTTTACTATGGATCTGAGTTTATATGTTGGCCCCATGATCTAATTGCAGTATAAATACATTATTTTTTCAAGTAATGTAGAACTTGTTCTGTATCAGAAGTGTCTTGTTTTATTATTTATAAGCTTCCAGTGGATCTAGTTTCAACCAAATCCATCCATCCGTTCTCAAATTATTGTCTGAAAACTAAATTGTGATAAGATTCTATTTTTAGTAACAGTGACCTTTGTTGTTGATCTTTTGTTCCCAAACAAAATCCCACACTAAATTGCCTTATAAACTACCATTGTATGAAGTTTGATCCAAATCCATCAATCTGTTCTCAAGTTATCGTCTGGAAACCAACATTCGGACAGACAGACGGACAGACGGAGACAAACACTATAGTCCCCTACAGTTTCACCGGCAGGGGACTAATACGCTCCTTTGGTTAAGAAGCATTGTATGAAGTTTGAGTCTAATTGTCAATAGAAAACTATAGTAATCACACAAAACCAATTTTCTTTCTACAGCTACAATGACCTTGACCTTTGACCTTCTGACCAAAAGCAATCCCGAGCATGTACTTTTGGTAAGGTTATTGTACAAATTTTTTTCTATTTATAGTAACAGTGACCTTTGACCTTCAAACCTAAAAAGCAATCCCTAGCAAGCCCCTTTGGTAAGGAAACACTGCATGAGTTTTTGAGGTAGATCAACCAAAGTGAGCTGAAGTTATCGCGAAAAAAACCTTTGTGCAGACAACGGTGCTGACATAGTAATACCTATATGTCGCCTTTGGCAGGCGACACAAAAAGCGTCCAATCTTAGTGTAATCCCCTTGTCAGTACCAAAGTTTCTAAAACTACCAAGTAATGTATAAAAAAATGCTTGTAGATTCCAAGTTTTTTTCCAAGTAATTAAATGTCAGCAAATGACTCCTACATAATACAGTGTTCAGGTCTATCCTGTAAGATAAAGATAAACGTCTGATAATGACACTACAGTCAATAAATAATGATTGTTATGTAATTGTATCTAAGTGAACCACATATTAGTTAAATGGTTGTCTTGCTGCATGTACACTTTGAGAAAGATTTTGTCTTACCAACAAATTATGTTCTATGACCTTTCTGTCCCCTGATCCACTGTACACCATGTGACCAACAACCTACAAACGATAAAATACAATGTCTCATACTTCTCTAGAGGTTATCTGTAGTAACATCACTGTATTGAGACTAAAGAATGTGAACAAGACTCACAATACCTAACGCCTGCTGCACTTGTGAAGTCATTTAAATTGAAGAGGATTATATGTAACAATAACAAAAATATAAAACATGCACGTTGAAGTCGCTTTTCTCTTCATTAACATCATCTTTTTTGTCTTTCATTAGTTTTTCCCTGATCCCTTTCCAAATATGCCCAGGACATAAGATTGAAAAGCGCATACAGGATATAGTTCAGTTACCCTTATGATATTGACCTTTGCCTTACCTGTGTACAGACCAGGACTTAATAAGATTGATATTCTGCTTACCTCCATGCAGAAGACAGTCTTGCTATGGCCTTCCAACATACGAAGGAGTAGGCCAGAGATGGCATCACACACATAGATCGGTGAGGTGTAGGCAGCTACCAGAAGGATTTTTCGAACACCTTCCAGGCCAGAAGCAATACAGGTAACAGACTGATCACAGCATTGGAAACTCTCAAATGTCTTCCCAGTCTAAAACATCACAGAACATCAAGTTAATTACTTATTCTACAGTAAAAGAAACCTCTAATAAGGACGTAAAACATCCGTTTCTATAAAGGATGATATGATCTCATGCGCCTGTTATCTGGACATTGTGCAATCATATGACGAATTATCTCTGTAATATTGCAAATGAATTCCAATGGAAATTCTACAACCCATGGCTTCCTGTAGCATGAATGTGTCTTCCTGTTATTTGTTACACAGAAAGATTCTTGTATGTCTATGCAGTTGTATTTATTTGATTTCAAGACAAGATTAGTATTAAATAACCCATAGTTAAATAAATGAACAAAACACTCCGCTTTGTCAGTAGTAACGCAGTTTCCCCAGTTTTCCCAACATGTTTGTTTGTGACTTACTTTTGCATCCTTTCCAATGACAGCGCCATAGTCAGTACCCAGATAGAGACGGCCCCATGATTCATGCATACACTGTACTTGATAAATCAACTCCATGTCCTTTAGTATAGCATATGTCTGTAAAATAGATGATCAGGACTATTGCTGGTTTTTACCCATTTGGAGTTCTGCCTCTAAGTACCCAGAGGGGAGGGCAGCATCATTTCAAGCAAGTTTGGTTAAATGTCACCAAACAATGAACATTGTTTGGATACAAAAGATTTCCATTGGTTAAGGACATGGTGTACGTGTGACAAAAAAAAATGATGTTTCAAATGCATATACCTACCAGTTGAAATAAAAAATGAGTGGACACCTGTGAACACTAAAAAAACAAGCCCCTAATAATTACACCTGGTGATTAAATGTAAGTACTGCTTTATTGTCGCACGTGTTGTTGTTTTTTTTTTTCCAAAAAAGTGGAGGGGGCTTAATTGCGAAGACCCCTCCTATTCCTGGCAAATTGGAAAAAGCGGTGGGGGGTGCTTATTTGCAGTGAAATACGGTATACAAAATAGTGACAGTTTCAGAAAAAATTGGCAGTTTTGCAACTTCAAAGGGTCAATAATCTTTGACCCCCATGACTTTGAAACTTTGTGATCAAAACAACTTTTACAGCAACCCTTCAAATCTTGAATATATTCCTTTTCAAAGATTTTGGAGAAAATTGGCAGTTTTACTTCTAAGTGTTGAGGACATTTGACCTTTGAATTGGAATGTTATTGCTGTTTCAGTATTTCGGAACTCCTCAAACATTACCCTACACAACTGGAGGCTAAATAGCATATCCAAAGACCACAAATTTTGCTACAATGTATTTTGATGCCCTTTCCAGTAATGATCCAAGTGATTCTGTTTGGTTTAAATCAGCCCAGCAGTTTTTGAAAAGAAGCTGAAAATGTTGAAAAGTGAACAGACCACCAATGACACACAACAATCTTTGGCTCAGATGACCTAACAAGGTAGATGAAAATCAACATTTATTATCATGCAGAAATTATGTGATTTCTTGTAAACATAAACAAATACAGTAAGGTAACATATGATTGTTTTCATCTTCGCATGTTAATTGGCAAAAAAAAAATGTTCCTACCTCACAATCAAATAAAAACAGTCTTTCAGAAGGTCCACATGCATACATGCAAAGCTTTTTGTCAATGGTGACCACGGCAAGACTTCGAACGCAGCATGGGCTACAATCATATTGGCCTAAAAGAGCACCACTCTGGAAAAGAAACCCAAATATATTACTGTCCCATCTAAAATCATTTTGAGAAAACTAAACATACCTTTAATGTTACTTTGAACAAAATAAATATATAGGTTACAGCTGAGCAATATTTCAGTACAGAGTGTTTAAGTAGAATATCTTAAAATCAGTATTTTAACTGTAGTATGGATAAACAGTATTACAAAAAGATAACCAACCAAATTGATTATCATGAAAAAATTGTGTTTTGTTGTCATTACCTCTAAATTGAAGCGGCATGGGTTGGATTTCTGATAGGCCACAAACACACTTTCTCCAGCCACCTGTATTTGAGTGACTGAATCAGCTGGTCCCACTAGCTGCTTTATAGAATCATCAATACGTCCCTTGTCTGATGACCGAGCAATTGTACTTTTTACTGCTGCCCGAACAGATGCCAGTCTTTCAGGTCCCAGTTTGAATCTATAAATACAAAATACAGCTTTAAAAACTAATAACAATAGATGCTTCATAAACATATTAATTTCAAAACAGGCATATACAGAGATGAAATATACTGTACATATAAATGTACATATTGACAGATTTTTTTATATAGAACAGATCTGCTACCTGTATTCTCATTGAACTTTTGCTGTGTATAAAGCTTCTTAATACTGATAATTTATTAATGATCATCTAACTGAGAGTGGTACAGCTGACTAAACCTGTTGCATGCTCTCCATCTGTTCATCAAAAATTCAGCTCAAAGTATCATTATTTTATCAGTGTGCCCCTCCCCTAAGGCTGGATTAGGGTTCAACCGCTGAAGGACATGATATACAAATGTTCTTTAACCTCTGACAAAGAGCTACCTCTCACCTTTGACTCCTGACAGGGTGGACATTTTCCTCAGATTCAAAGGTACTGTCCAGCTGAACGTCCTCAAGCAGACTACGTCTTGGCACTGTGACATGTGCAGCACCATCTTCTGAGCCAGTCTCCACCATACAAACGTCCTCAAGTTCCTCAGGCGCCCTCTACCATAAAAGACAGACAATACATTTTATAAACCTTAAACTATACATGACAGACAATACATACAAGGGAGATAATACATTTTATAACTAAGGGATTCAGTGGTTACTACTGAACAATCTATGCTACAGCAACCTCTATATGCAAGGTTCCACACCAGATCTGTAGACAGAAGCATGATATCAGCCAAGATTCAACAGCTTGTTTAAAGTTATCCCTGGGAGAAGACGTTACTGAAGACTACTTTAAAAAAAAACTACTCTTTCATGCTTGACTGGAACACTTGTGTGCATCACTTAACATTCACCAACTTTGTCTAGAATTGCTCATGATATCAAGCCTCATTTTGATTATGGTAAATTGTTCCAAAGCTCTAAATTGAGATATCATTCAGTATAAACCCCAAAAAGTTACTCATGAAATTAAAAGATTGGTCAGACTGCTTAGCTAATACAAAAGTCAAGATGACACAGCAACATTATTACTGGTTACTATGGCACAGTAAGTTAAAAGAATTCAGTGGTGTTTGGCTCACTAGATTCTGAATAGTTTTCTTTGTTTAAGAGCTACACAAGGCAATGGTTCTAGTGGAAAGGCAAGCATCTACAAAACAAAAGTCAACATACACTCATAATGATGAATCATTTACACCTTAACTCACCTAATACTAGGACAATATTGCTTAAAAACCAATTAAAGAAAGGTTCACCATCTGAAAGATCTCAAATTATACACCTGAGTCGTGTTCACTCTTATGAATTATCACCAATCTTGATACCTATATGCCAATATACATGTATATTAACTCTGAAAAGAAGAGCATCACCTTCCGAAGCCAGATAGGCCAATAGTATATCCTATTTTCTTCTACAACTGATATGTTACAGCCTTACAAGCAGGTCATCATCAGGGCACAGCTAACATTGTATACATGTAGTCAGGAGTGTGGAGCTTTGGGATTCTGAGATCATTTACCTGAAAAAGCATCCTCTGTCGAAGTTCTGTCAGGGGAATGTTGTCATCATCCTGCCCGCTACACTCTGAACTGCTGTTAATTACAAATTCTTCTTTCTGTTTACGTTTTGATGATAAGTCCCGCTCTTTCTTGGTTTTCCTACGTTTCCGCGATGGTGAAGAGTTGCGGTCATCTGACACAGATGGAGACACAGGAGGTTTGCTCTGTTGTCTGTCTGGCATGTTAGCCTCACTGTTTGATCCTTTAAGGGTGTGATCACTGCCAGAGTCCAGCTGGGTGGAGTCTCGGCGGTTTTCCTTGCAGTATTGGCGTATCTTTTCCCCAAGAGACACATTACTAGCAACACTGTCCTGGTTGGAGTCTGTTTCTAACACTATCTCATCACTTTTTAAACTTGACTCACTCCTGTAGCCTTGGTCAGATTTGCTGCTCTTTAGAAAAGACTGAAGTTTTTCAAACATATCCTCTTTCTGTCCAGTAAACAAATTGCCAGGTAACTGACCCATGTACTGGACATTGACCTTGGGCTGTGTATTTTCAGCAACCTTATTTAGTCTTGGTTGCGTGAATTCTACTGTGGTGCTGGACACAGCACCACTAGATATTTGATCATCGGTAGTCAATGCAGACCTTTCCTGTTCCTTCACTGGCTTTATCCCCTCTGAATTACTGGCCCGTAATAAAGACTTGAGAGTAATGAATCCTGATTCCTTAAGTTCTGCACTTCCTACAACTGACACAGACTGGCCAATCTCAAACTGACTCTTGGTGACTCCAGACGTGTCCTTGGTCTGTTCTAGCAACCCTTCACAGTCTTTACTAGACTCTGATGACTTACTGTCTTTTATTAAGTCAACCGACCTTTCAGTGCCTCGATTAGGACCATATGACTGTACATCTTTATCCTCAGATTTAAATGACTTTATATTATCTTTACTTATCTCCCCTGAGCTTACAATGTCTCTAGTAGGAACAGCTGACTTCCCACCATCTCTGGTACGATCAGTTGTCCTTGAAGCTTCCTTAGTGGACTCAAATGTCTTTAGGGTATGTTTGTTAGGCTCTATAAAACCTTCACTGTCTCTAGTAGGTTGTAAAGGTGGTGGAAGAGCCTGGAAGATTGCCGGGTTGATTCGCTGACTACTTAGAGGTGAGGAGAATCCACCCATTCCTTTGTGCTTTCCACTAGAATCTGAGGAATCACTCAAAACAAGAAGACTGTCGGAAACATTGCCATTCTTTGGTGCTCCTTTTTGATCATGTGAAAATGAAGACAATGCTGAAACCTTGGTAAAGTTGGAGTCCCTGCTAGAGTCAAGATCACAAGAGTCTGTCATAAAGGCCCTCTCTCTCTCAGGACCATCATCTGAGGTAGCTACACACAGTCTCTCTACAGACTTAGCCGCAATATCCATGGGCAAGTTCTGCAGACTTTTGGCCTCTGAAAATGTATTTTAACATGAGAAGTAAATTGATTTCATTATGTACAAGAGGCCCATGCGTCTTAATGGTTTAGTTCAATGGAAAATTAGGACCATCTGAGAATTATTTCGGGCAAGTTTTAACACAAACCCACAGGTGGAACTTCAAAATAGCTTCATTTCACAAAATGGCCATCATGGGTGCCATATTGATCTTTTGAAGAGGCTGAAAAACAGCAACATTTTGCTGACTTCAAGTTTCTAAAAGTCACCTCTAACTTCCAATAAAATGGCGCCAGTAGGTACAACAAGTTTAAATAGCCGATCAGGACCATCTTAGGATCATTTCAAGCCAGTTTAAGCTCAATCCCACTTGCCAAACTTGAGTTAGAATACCAAAAAATAACCAGAGGATCACACATTTACCCCCTCCCTCCTCCTTCTTGACCCTTTTATCTAAATAGGTGACCTACAAAATCGCATCAAAAACTATTTCTATACAAGTGTTTACTAAACATAAAATAATGAGGTGGTGTCATGATTATATTTACACATTTTTTTTACATCACAACTGGTCAAGTTCAGCAAGCATCAGGGCAATTTCTAATGAAATTTTAAGTGTGCCATCAATTCCCCTAAACTCTCAGTCCACAAAGTCTATTACTAACCTCTCAGAACATGTAATCGACGACTTCTAATGGACTGCTCCTTTCTAGACAGCTGCAAAAGAAAACATCAAAATGAATCCACTTAAAAGATAATGGGTTTAAGCATCTTGTGTCTACCTTTGAACTCAGGAGGAACTTGCAAAGATTATGTTAGACCTACCTGTAAGTGGTGTACACATGTACCTCTATCTCTGATGCTCTGTCCCACCTCTAAGTGGTGTACACATGTACCTCTATCTCTGATGTTCAGACCTACCTGTAAGTGGTGTACACATGTACCTCTATCTCTGATGTTCAGACCTACCTGTAAGTGGTGTACACATGTACCTCTATCTCTGATGCTCAGACCTACCTGTAGGCAGTGTACACATGTACCTCTATCTCTGATGCTCAGACCTACCTGTAAGTGGTGTACACTTGTACCTCTATCTCTGATGCTCAGACTCACCTGTAAGTGGTGTACACATGTACCTCTATCTCTGATGCTCTGACCTACCTGTAGGCAGTGTACACATGTACCTCTATCTCTGATGCTCAGACCTACCTGTAAGTGGTGTACACATGTACCTCTATCTCTGATGCTCAGACCTACCTGTAAGTGGTGTACACATGTACCTGTATCTCTGATGTTCAAACCTACCTGTAAGTGGTGTACACATGTACCTCTATCGCTGATGCTCAGTCCTACCTGTAAGTGGTGTACACATGTACCTCTATCTCTGATCCTCAGACCTACCTGTAAGTGGTGTACACATGTACCTTTATCTCTGATGCTCAGACTTACCTGTAAGTGGTGTACACATGTACCTCTATCTCTGATGTTCAGACCTACCTGTAAGTGGTGTACACATGTACCTCTATCGCTGATGCTCAGACCTACCTGTAAGAGGTGTACACATGTACCTCTATCTCTGATGCTCAGACCTACCTGTAAGTGGTGTACACATGTACCTTTATCTCTGATGCTCAGACCTACCTGTAAGTGGTGTACACATGTACCTCTATCTCTGATGCTCAGACCTACCTGTAGGCAGTGTACACATGTACCTCTATCTCTGATGCTCAGACCCACCTGTAAGTGGTGTACACATGTACCTCTATCGCTGATGCTCAGACCTACCTGTAAGTGGTGTACACATGTACCTCTATCTCTGATGCTCAGACCTACCTGTAAGTGGTGTACACATGTACCTTTATCTTTGATGCTCAGACCTACCTGTAAGTGGTGTACACATGTACCTCTATCTCTGATGCTCAGACCTACCTGTAAGTGGTGTACACATGTACCTCTATCTCTGATGCTCAGACCTACCTGTAAGTGGTGTACACATCTACCTTTATCTCTGATGCTCAGACCCACCTGTAAGTGGTGTACACATGTACCTCTATCAGTGGCATGCATGTGCACTTCGATCTCCTGTGCTCAATCCTAACTAACGGTGATGAGGACATAAACTCCATCAATGATGCTCTGACCTACCTGTAGGTGACGCGTTCTTTGTGTGGAAAGCTGCTCTGTAGCTGTCTGTATGAGGGCAGTGAGGCGCATGATCTCAGACTCTGTGGATGTCATCTCCTGTCTTAGACTGTCCTCTTCCAAGCTTAGATCATACACAAGGTCAAACACACTTCCTGATGTGGAGCTTGATCCAGAGGCAGCAAAAGTCTCATCTTGAGCAGCATTGGTTGGATCTATTATTCCAACAGCAGGTTTGGAATCGTCATCATGTCCTAGAGTCTGACTAACAGACTCACCACAGTCTTTCACCCTAGGGCCTAGTATGTTTGTCACTTTACCAGTCATGCCTTGGTCAAGATCTAGCTTTCCTCTCCCGGATCTTTCAAGGTTGACTGATACAAGGGCAGCAGTGTCACCTGATCCTAACAAAAGTAAATTTTTTTGAACTCTCAGTTAATAAATCCCGTATTGATCTAATACATGATACTGCAACTTTATACAAAATATAGGAATCTATAACAAGAGACACAGCAGATCTGTAAAGTTCACCTGCTACTGTGCAGAATGTTAGTTATTTCATTCAAGTTTTTTGTACACAAAGCAAATATTTGAAACAAGAGGCCTAAGGGACCAGCATCGCTCTCACATGCAGCTATTCAGCCATTTAACACAGAAGTTCAAATCTGTAACACATGAGGACCACTTAAATACTGCAAATTGTTTCATTTAAAATTGATCAGTGAAATACAATTAATGTACATGAAGGCACACATACACATCTAAACATCGGAAAAAATGAAAACGTAAGCAGGCAATGGCGATTTCTTGTTGATTCCTGTTAAAAGTTGTTTTTTGTTTCATGAATGAAAATTTTGGTATTTGTTGTGTCTGTTCAGGTAGAAATATTGTGTCATCAACTAGGCCTGTAGTCATGAACATGAAAACATCAATATTACCTACCCATCTCGATGGGTTTTTATGCTAGCCTCTTTAAATTTTAAACATCCAAGTTTGACCAAACTTTGACAGCAACCTTGTATGGAAGAAGGATTTTAAAGAACTTACATTTCCCCTATTGGGGCCTCACATCTCTGATGTCAGACTCCTGGCTGATACAAAATTATGTTCCTTTCAACTAGGTATGCTTCAGACCGAGTCAGGACAGAATCAAGGTATTCCCTCAAAAGAAGTGTTTTAGAGAATTTCCTCTATTCCCATTACTTGACCTTGCCGAAGAGGGCAGAGACCCACTATTTATATCAAATTAATTTCCCTTGACCCAAGTAAGCTTCAGACCAAATATGGAGAGAATCCTGACACATTTACAACAGAAGAAAAATTGTTAAGAATTTGCCCCATTTCCCCTAATGGGCCCTGCCCCTCCAACTCCAGGGAGACATTACCCATCGATTATACAAATTGATTACCCTTCAGCTAAGCATGCTTAAGACCAAATTTGGACAACATTCTATCATCCTTATAAAAGGAGACAGTTATAAACAAATTTTCTCTATTTCCCCTCTGGGACCCCGTCTTTCTTGCTCTAAAGGGCAAAGACCACTATTTATACATAATTAATTTCTCTTCAAGCAAGGATGCTTCAGATCAAATTTGGATCAAGTCCAAACATTTCTACAGAACGAGTACAATTTTAAAAAATTTGCACTTATGCACCTATTGTGACCTGCACTTCAGGCCCTCAGAGGCTGACAACTCAACTTTATATAAGATTGATTCTCCTTCACCCAAGAATGCTTCAGACCACATTTGGGCAATATTCATTCATTCCTGATGGAGGCATAGGACTTTAAAGAATTTGCTCTATTTTCTCTCCTAGGCCCCACCCCTCCCATACCAAGGGGCTGAGACTTAATGTTCATACAAGATTGATTCCCCTTCACCCCTATTAGGCTCTGCCCTTCGGGCCCTAAGAGGCTGACACCTAACCTTTATGCAAGATTGATTCCCATTCACCCAAGAATGCTTCAGACCACATTTCGGCAATATCTGTTCATTCCTAAAGGAAGAGTAGGATTTTTTTAAATTTGCTCGATTTTCTCTACTAATCCCACTCCTTCCACCCAAAGGGGCCGAGATCTACTATTCATAAAAGTTTGATTCCCCTCCATACAAACAGGATTCTTCTGACCAAATTTGGTCAAAATCTGTTCAGTCCTTCAGGACTAGTAGCAGTAAAAAGTTGATTGATGCCAGACACTTGATGGATGTTGCACCTTCAGACCAAGTGACAATACCTATGTGTTTTACAGTTTTTATGTTTTCAGTGAAATGATGGGTGTAAACAGGATGAAGGATTGTACAGATTATAAATCACATGAATAATTTTTGGCTTTTACCTTTGCCTAAAACAGGCCCACTCTCTGTGGTTCTGGCTGTCCCAGAGTTCTCCCTGTCCTTTGTCCCAGTAATTGTCTCCTTGTCCACATCAATTGAGGGCCAAGTACGGTGATGTATGTAGGAGTTCTTGGATAAAAGAGGAGACCCAACTGGTTGTTTGGTGGACCCAAGGTCCTGCGATGGAGCCTGTAGAGGTGTGCTAGACAAATCTGCTAAACTTAGTTCTGACATCTCTCCACCCCAAACTGGTTCCAACTTGTCTTTTGACCAACAGGAGGCAGCAGTATTCCTTGACTCTAGGCTTTTCTCCACAGAGAATTCAAGTTTTTCTCCAGATACCACAGATTTGGATATATATTTAGAGGGTTCAAAGTCAGTCCGAGATCTGGGGTTCTCACATTCCAAACTCTCCTTTTCCTCGAGCGAACTGGAAGTGTTTCTAGGTTGCACTGGTTCTGATTTCACTTGGAGAGGTAGAGATTCACTTTGTGATTTACTCACAGGTACTGAAAACTGACTTGAAACATAATCAGTTTCTCCTGTATCCTTCAGTGATACAGGTTCACTGGTATCTTTCAAATGCTTGTTTTGAGATTTGTGTACCGACAAAACCACTTTTGACTTGCCACCATTTGATTTGTTCATGGCCCATGCCGGCTCTGACAGAGACACATCCTGTTCAGGCTCACTCAGTTCTTCAGATTTTATGCATAAAAGGGGATTACCCGTATAACTTGTGCCTTTGTCTGCTGGTGAGTTCAGATGGTGAAAACCTGCTTTCTCACGTACAGGTGAGTTACTGGGAACAGCTAATTTCATGCTCGGTGAACTTTTAGGATCTTGTAGTTTATTCCTGTCTACAAGGTCTTGTGTAGGTACAATGTCAGTATTTGATAGTATCTTGTTAACGTTAGGGGACTGTGCTTGCTCCTGATCAACACAAGTGGACTTTTGAGTTTCAAGCAAAAAAGCATCCAGAGAACTTATATCAGGCTTAATGTCTGCTTCTATTAACTCAGCAATTTGAAGCTGCACATCTGCAGATAAATTCTCAAGTCGTAACTCTGTTGCAACACCATCCAATTCTGCACTTAAGTCAGAAAGTTGCAAATTGAATCTTGGAAAAGATAACTTGTTTTGAGAGAAAGCGTAGGATCGGAGCATTTTAGCAAGTTTTTCTCTTTCTTTGCGAGATCTGGGAGAATTCACCATCTTTAATAAAGTGTCCTTGCTAGATTCAGGATCCAAATCTGTTGACAGGTCAGAACTTGCTCTACTGCTCTGACGACTCAGACTTTCTTGGTGTAGTGGTGAAAATGTTCCTATCCTCATAGGATTACTGCTTTCCTGTTCAGATACTGAGGTCTTGGTTACTTGAGAGTCATGTGGCTGAGCCTCATCTGAGCTCTGCTTCTTTAATTCTGATTCAACACTAGCCTTGTCCGATCTCCCTTTGCTGGATTTCTTATTGATAACAGGTTCATGGTTGGACTTAGATGATTTCCCTTCTAAATCTGAATCTTTTTCCCCTTCTTTCTCCTTCATTGACTGTTTTCCTGCATTAACCACCGACTCAATTCCTTTCCGAATATCGTCAATGTCATGTTCCTTCTGGGTCTTTGTCCTGACAAGTGAAGGTTTAGATAACTTATCACTATCTACTGCCACTGTGGGGATCTGTTCTTCACAGCCTGCAATGTGACCTCTCAGGTAACTTTGATTTATCTTAGATAAATTTTTTATTTGTGAATTTATTTCATTGGCCTTTTCCATTTTCTTTTGCCGTTCTTTCTTTTCTCTTTCTTTTTTGACAAGTTGTCGTTTATCCCTCAGCTCCTTACAAAGTTGTTCTGCCTGCTCCAGTACATTGTTGCTTCGCTGATCATCATGGTCTATAATGTCCCCCACTGGTTTCACACTACTACCCTTCTTTTTCTTTGACTTTTCCTTTTTCTTGCCCTTGTTAGTTTTCTTATCCAGAGTCATTTCCTCTGTTGTACTATCAGGCTCCAGAGCACTCTGGACAACATTTTCTGTTTCTTTACGCTGTTTTCCTAGATGAATATCATCAGGCAGGCCACTGTCTCTACTTACTCGACTATCTGAATCCATTTCCACTGAATTTTTCCGTCGTTGAGAAGAATTGTCAAAATTAACAGTTTTCTTACGTGACTTTGACTTGCTCTTTTCTTCACTGGTACATCTACGTTTCTGACCTGTCATGTCATTATCTATTGATAAATCCTGCTGTGGTTCTGCCATGTGACCTTGAAAATCACGGTTTGGTTGTTCAAAACGATTGTCTACTGAATATTCCTCTGTTGTATGGTCCCAGCTGTGGTCATGTCTATCCCTGTGATATCGGTTGGAATGGGAGCCTCTTCTCCAATACGGATCTTCTTCTTGGTTATCGTAACGATTTCTTTCGTTTGAATTGTCACGCCTGTTCCAACGGTTATGCGTTATCCCTTTAGATTGTTTATTCTTTCCACGTTGCCGTTCATGTGAGTTTCCACGTTGCCGTTCATGTGAGTTTCCACGTTGCCGGTCCTGTGAGTTTCCACGTTGCCGGTCCTGTGAGTTTCCATGCAACCGGTCACGTGAGTTTCCATGTTGCCAGTCCTGTGAGTTTCCATGTTGCCAGTCCTGTGAGTTTCCTCGTTGCCAGTCCTGTGAGTTTCCACGTTTCCAGTCCTGTGAGTTACGTGTTTGGTACCTGGGATAGAAAGACAACTCGTCTCTCTGTGAGTTCATGTTGTTTTCATCCCACCATGATGTGTCCCAGTTTGACTGACTATGGAAGCCATGATCAGACGGCTGGACAAATCCACCACTTTCCCAGTTCGCATTGTATTTATTTTCCCAGAATGCATGGTTTTGATCTCCCTCGTGAAAATCAGTGTTTCTTTCCCTTGGATAAAAACTTGGCATATCATGTGATGAAAATTTATCATCCAACTTTGGGCCTTTTCCTTTGAAAGATTTGCTTTTGCCCTTCCCTTTGATATAGGGCTGTGAGGAAGAGCGCTGGTGAGACTTTCCATGACGTGCTGACTTAAAATGACGAGATAACTCTGGGTCAGACAAGTTTCCCTCATTATCCAGTTGTACTGGCAACATGTCATCTCTGTAAAGAAATACATGTATATTTAAAAATCTTGATAGAGGTGGTGACATTAAAACTTCATCTATTTCATGTAAAAGGTTTATCATAATAGATACGATGAAAAATATTTGTGTTACTCCAAACATTTCAAATTCATACATACAGTTGAACAGCAAGTAATTCAATACTATATCTATCCTATATTTATTCCAGGGGATCAACACACAAATTTTGTCTGAAAGTCAAGTCATTGGTTTACTGCAGAACAATGAAAGAGCTTTCAATTGTAATTGTATTGAACATATTAAACGGACATGACTTGAATTTTTACCTGGACATAGCTTACTGTGGTATATAGATATATAGTTCTGTACTATTGCAGTATACCAGTGTCCAAATTCTCTTTTATTCCACATAAAAATGGAATACCTTTAAATTTCTTCAGATGATATGTCAAAAAATATTTTCTTTATCAGATTCAATGTCCAAATTATGTCTTCATATACACAATCTCTAATATGCACAATCTCTAATATGCACAATCTCTGATATGCACAATCTCTAATATACACAATCCCTAATATGCACAATCTTTAATATGCACAATCTCTAATATGCACAATCTCTAATATACACAATCTCTGATATCCACAATCTCTATGCACAATCTTTAATATGCACAATCTCTAATATGCACAATCTCTGATATGCACAATCCCTAATATGCACGATCTCTGATATGCACAATCTCTAATATGCACAATCTCTAATATACACAATCCCTAATATACACAATCCCTAATATGCACAATCTCTAATATGCACAATCTCTAATATACACAATCTCTGATATCCACAATCTCTATGCACAATCTTTAATATGCACAATCTCTAATATGCACAATCTCTAATATACACAATCCCTAATATGCACAATCTCTGATATGCACAATCTCTAATATGCACAATCTCTGATATGCACAATCCCTAATATGCACAATCTTACCTCAAAAATATCAAACAGGTAAAATCAAATTACACACTATCAAGAAATACTGATGGAGTAGAATTTTCAATTCTTTACACAAAACACATACATCAGTTTACAATTACCAAATAATGCTGGAAAGTTCAACACAATACTTGTCCATACTTACTGTACACGTTTGTTGAGCAGTGCCTCTTTCTGAAAGGTCATCGTTTCTTTCTCCTTCTGACGTCTTTGTCCTTCTGCTGCTCGCTTGTGCTTTTCCCCATTCAGATGTTTGCCATACTCTATTATATTTGGACAGGAGGCAAAACACAGTGTACAGTTGTGGGTAGAACCCCTGAAAAGACAAAATATTGTTTGTACAGAAAACAAGTATGGTAAGTATTCAAAGATGGCTATTCTAGCTGTCATATTGATTTTTGATCTTCTTGAATATAACATCACTGGTCATAATCATAATTACATATGTATTGAACAAAAAATTTCAAGATGGCTGCCATTGTAGTCAACATGGCTATTTAACTAACCAGAGTAATAACTTTCCTTTTATCTCACAATCAAATAAGAAGAAGGAAAGTATAGACAGCATCAACCCACAAGAACCTGTTATATGTATAAAAAAATATCAACACTACACCAAGAATTTTGCTACATTTTCTAGGGTAATTAAGATAAACAAAATAAAATATGATATGTATTGTTGAAAAGGACAGCTGACCTCAATTTTGATTGTGACAAAAAGTGATTAAAAATTGATTTAAAATCAGCCTTACTTTTTCTTCTTCTCAATATTGATGTGATGCATGAGTGACCAGGCATGATCCCGGAATTCCTGATGAAAAACAAAAGAGATATGGATCATTTTACCTATTAGAAATAAATTATCTTACTGTTTAAAAGGAAAACATGTGCCACGCTAATTCAAATATATAGACATGACCTATAATACTGGGTAAAGTAAATGACTGAGGAAAAAACCTCTTGTAAGATCTATGTCACTAACAAGAAAAACTCACTTGTTCTTGAGAATATGAGATCTTACACAGATCACACTCTAAATCATCCTTCTCGGGTTCTTCCTTGTGAAATGACTGAACAGCATCCGTATCCAGATCCATGACAGGTTACACGGTCAATAATTAATGATCTGGAAAGAACAGAAAATAAAATGTAGATAAACTGTTAGTCTGATGTTTGTGACACCGTAAGTAAAAATTAGATATATATTTATAAAATGTAATCAAGGAAATGGAGTTATTTAACGACTTTTGTTAAAACCTGGTCACAACATTTTTGTGGAAAGACTTGACCAATCAGAGCAACATATTGAGCTAATGAATTAAGAGCAAATTTTTTTTTAACAAATTTGAATTGAACCCAGTTTCTTGGATTATGTATACCAGTACATATATATATATGCTCATTTCAACAAACTATAACGTACAAGTAGAAGTTAATTGAGAACTGAATGACAACAAGCCAATTCCTATGGGAAACCATGGTGTGGACTGACTGGTACCAAAACCGACTAGTAAAAATTTATCATGATCAGCTTTTATATTTTACATTACAATGATATTAACTACAACAGGACCCCATATATACAACATTTTTAAAATGATTTAAGATGCCAATATTCTGATGATCTGGTTGCCCTAGAATTGTGTTATAATTACGGGTAAGTAACTATATAATGGTGTTATATCATTCTGAGTATTTTACAGTGAGGCAAGTGCTAATGCAAGCATGCAGCTTCTCTTGCGGATTGAATTGTCAGAGTATATACACAAGCTATACTGATGATGTATAGGCTTGCACAGCATTGTTGTACATTGTATGTTAACTCATCACTTCATTATAAATGATAAAGTTGATCTAGATCTATCACACATATACTCAGAGCTAGAGAAAAATGAACACCAGGTTCCATGAAGTGGCTTAATTGGTGCTTAAATTTCCATACACACAATATATGATACATCGTAGAGAGCAAGAGATGTATTTCTTTTTTAAAGTTTACAACTGTACCTGACACATGTACTCCTCTGAGAAGTAAAAAAGTCCAGTATTAATTTTTTTTTTCTGATGATGATTTTTTGAAAGGTTTGATGTTAGAAAGTAGATTAAATGCGAACAATCAATGTTGGCTCACCAATTTTCCCAAAACTGGCGTCAGAATATGTTTAACATGAAATAATTCAGTTCCATATATTATTATTATTTTTTCCCTGAATCACAGACAATCCCTCTAATTTTTCAAGCATCTTTTTAAAAAATAAAGTTTCGTCTTTCATTACAAAGTAAGGGTACAACATTTGGATATTGAGGAAAAATTATGTGAAAATGCTAAAGCTTCATTTAACGAACTTTAAACTGCACAACAACCAAAAAATGAAAATGTTCCAAAATTTCTAATCTTTTATTTTGTCATCTTCTAGTATTCAACTTTTTCTAAGACTTTAAGTTCTGATAGAGAAATTTTCGGTGATACTTTTCATGATTAAAAAAGAAGGGGTCTATGTGCCCAATTTTTTGCAATTTTCACTCAAATAGCCAGTTTTCCTAAAATCAATTAACTAACTGAATTATTTATTTTCAGGTGCTAAAAATCCGAGAAAGTGGTCACTAAGTTGGAATTCATGAATCTGAAATCTAAGATTTGTGGTGATAATTCCTGCAAAATCAAATTGAAATCTACCGGTGACTTCCATAGTTATACTCAAGAGAAGTACCTTAGCAACCAAAAAACTTTGAAATTGATGATGCTATTAACCGCATCATGCTGTCAACTACAGCATCAAAAAATGTAGTCCATGAGTGAAATTTCTTCAAAAAGTAAAATAAATTGCCTATTTTCAACTAATAAATACAACTAGAGATGACAAAATATATATATAAAGTCTGAGATATTGTGTTGGAATTCATTTTATAATGAATTATGCCTTACTTCTGGTTAAAAATCAGAGGAACACATTCCTAAAAGCATAATGCTTTTCACCATCATTATCATCCACGAGAAAGAATAACCTTGAACTTGGGATGTGTAGAATCCAGGTACTTGTATTGGTCGACAAGTTAATTAAGGCTAAACCCAGTTGTTGCCTGTAGTTAATTGGTCCGATTAATGTGGTGGGTTGAGTATAAATGTAGAAGAGATTGATGTTATACGTTTTACTTTGTATGCCATCTATTTTTATTATTACATAATCACAGTGTATAATAGTATGAGTTCATCAGATGACAGTCAGACATTTTGAAAGACTGAACCTTTTAGGATTGAAAATATATATGTGAACTGTTTACATGTATGCCTGACAAGATTTTTATGAATATAGGTGTGATCGACACGCAGATATATGCTAAAGTGTGTTAGTGTGATAAGTTTGTGTATAATTACGGTACATACAGATTAAAGATAGTGCAAAAAAATATGTAGATTGACCTAGGCAATCTTCTTCGTTTTCAAGACAGAACAACGTTATCGCACATTATAAAGACAGCCAAAATAAATGGACAGCTCGGCTTTTTGGAATTTTCTGGGTTTTTTTTACTTTCTTTTAAATCAGCTCCCCAAAAAAACCTATCACACAAATTATTTACTAACCTGTCGTGCTTCACTCAAATAGGTGAACCTTCCAACAAAAAATGAATTAATTCATATGATCTTCCTTCCTTATATCTGACATGATGCTCCCGTTGTATGTACAGATATCAATATCATTACCGTGCACCTGTTGAACATGTTTACACCTGTAATTTGTGTTTACCTGGATTTAGAAAATATATTTTGGTGACACATCGATGGTAAAAAATGCATTTACGAATTTTCCTTGTTGTTGGGTGTAAAATAGAGTGCCGATATGCGCTGTTATTCGTTGTGACTTACACAGGAGAGATGAAGACTATAATCGTTGATCTCTCTGCATGTTTTTGGCCCAGTCGGAAGCCATCTTGTTTAGGCGCATTCGACAAGTTGAGAAACCAATTCTAAACTTAAGGAGGTTTAAGCGTCGAATCTCTTGAAACGTTCTCTCAATGCATTTAATTGTTGGATAGATCTATCACACTTTAATTTTCCTATCAACCACATTTATTGATAACATTATGCCAAAGAACACTTTGAATAAATAAACAATTACTTTCAGCACTTTTGCACGTGTTTTGAGAAAAAAATATTGGGTTAAAAACAACGTTTGTTTTCAATTGTTTTGTTGCAATAGTCTATGTTTCTGAAATTCCATTCAGCTGCATTTTAAAATAATTACCATGATACTTGATGTTAATGAAACTAAATGGGGCCAAGTACACTGCCCATAATTTGCATGCTTATTAGATAATTTCATGATCTAAAATAACGGTAAAAATAAAACATAACTGTCTGTACTGTAACGTCCCTGGTCGATGAGAGAATTAAAACATTTTGTGATAACATTTCTTTGCATTTTATACGGCTTGTGAGTGTTGAAGCTATGTCACCAGTTTCATTATGATATCACTCATATATAGTTTAGAAACTAGGACTCAGGAAAAAATACTGATCAATGTACTTATTTAACCTTCGACCTTAAGGTGAAGACCTCAGTGACCTTATTTTAGTCGTGGCAGTTATGTCTAAAATTTATCCAAATATCTCTATTGGATCAATCTGCAATTGTTTGACATTTTGACTTTGAACTGAAGATCGCAGTCATAATTTGAGTACACTGCACACCACTTGTGGATGATGCAGTTATTGTTTTAGTTTCAACAACATGTCTTTGATATTTCAAAAGTTATGGTGTGTATTCGAAACTGTTGAAAGTATTGCTCTTAAGAAAGTCACAGTGACCTAAATTTAATGTACTGCACACTATCTGAAAATAAAGAGTCGAAATCAACAATGTATCTGTTTCCAGAGAAAGGATTTTAAAAAATCTTTGAGGATGACAATTTTGGGCTATCAGACTGTCCACTGGTAGCGATCAATTAGAAGAGGTGATTTTTCTACCCCACCGGCAAAGCCAAAAACGACCGATGTGTCAAATATTGTAATAAAGACATACATGTGAATATATAATTAATAAATTATTAATTGATAATTAATAAAAGAATAATGTAGATGTCTGTTTCGTCCTTCTAGGACTCGTAAGTGTTGTTAGGGTCCCGAAAGTGTTTGAATCCAGGCATGATCTTCGATACTTCAGGGGTTAAGATTACTTTCGCTCTCTGCATCCCTGGAACTTTTCATGGCAAAATTGAAGGTTCCATGTGCGACACAATGTGGAAATGACGAGAAGACTAGTTTGATGCTTCGATGTACATCAAACAAATCTTAAAGTCACCTAACGGTATATTGTAATGGTTTTGAAGTTGGGTGTCGCTTCTTTGTAATCTTCAAAAGGAGCGTATCAGCCTGTGATTGGTCAGTTGTGGTTAGTTAGATTGTGGATGTGGATATTGTGATTTTATGAAAGCCTTTCATAAGGTGCGACATTTACAACTCGTACATAAACTTGCGAAATATGGCATTGGTGGACAATTTTCGGCTTTTGATAGGAAGGAAACAGAGGGTCGTAATAAACGGCGAAAAGTCAAAGTGGAACCTAGTAATGAGCGGTATACCACAAGGATCTGTGTTGGGACAACTTTTATTTGTATTGTACATCAATGATATGGCGGATGTTACGAGTAAGGAACTTACCTCTTCGCAGATGACACAAAAGCTTTCAGAGCAATCAATAGCTAACAAGATTGTAAGAATCTGCAAAAAGATCATTACAACAATGGTCGGAAACCTAGCAACTATTTTTTTTCATCCCGATAAATGTAAAATGATGCGCATCGGAGGAAAACATGGTCAAATTCAAATACAAGCTGAAAAAAGATCCACAGCCATTACTATTTGTGGACTCGGCAAAGGATATCGGTGTTCATAAACATGTGATAAGGTTAATAAAGTGAATTCAGTCATGGGAGTAATGCGAAGAACAATGGAATATATGGACCCAAATATTTTTAAATTGTTGGACACAACTTTAGTTAGACCTCATTTAGATTATGCTGTCCAAGTCTGGAGCTCGAAAATGTCCAACGCCGGGCAACCATGCTGGTACTAGGCCTTTCATCATCTTACACGGAGCGTCTACAAAAACTACAGTTACCAACGTTAGCATATAGAAGATCACGTGATGTTATGATAGAGGTATTTTAGTATAAATTGTATAAAATGCTGACCTTCAAAGGATTGTTAATCCTGTACATATTTTCTGTACCTTGTCAGAATAAATTTATGTATCTAAAATAATTTCCGTGAAATATGACTCAGAAGTCGCAGACTTGTTTTCTGTCAACGTAGGGTCGTACACTTGCGGACATAACTACAAAAATATATAAAGAATTTTCAAAATTTAATTTAAGGAAATATTCGTTCACATAGAGAACCGTAGATGTTTGGAACAGAATTCCATTTAATGTTGTAAATGCAACGACAGTTAAACAATTTGAATATAATCTAGATGAACATTGGAAAAACCAGCCACAGAAGTATTGTTTTAAAGAAAAAAAAAAAAAAAGCTGTGAACATTATTTTAGTATAAATTGTATAAAGAGCTGACTATCAAAGGATTGTTAATCCTGTACATATTTTCTGTACCTTTTCAGAATAAATCTATGTATCTATATATTACTTTGTATAAATAACCAGGCAGTCTATTCACGATGTATGATAATTTTCATGGAAGTTAAGCTTAAACAGATGCTTGATCCCTAGCACTGTCTGGGAAGACAGGAACTAAGGGTACACATGAAAATGATGAATTGAATGTGTAGGTCCTACAAATTCTAATCGAATGAGTTTCAAATTACTTTTTACGATCAGAAAATGTTAGCGTGATACCTTAGACAAAATTTGACTTTTAGTTGTTCCCCTTGATTAGAGCCTAAAAAATTCACGACGTTTGAACACTTAGAGGTTTTGTGCTGTATGTGTAACAATCGCATTATTAGGGTTAGCAATGCACGAGATAACTCGTACTTGATGATGGAAAACATAGGCACTGATTACTATCCATTCATTGAAAATCTCAAGGCTATGAAGACGTGGATGAAATTTGATTGAACAGATAATAAGGAACGAACTTTCTTGATACTTCAACACATGCGTTTTAACGACGAACTGCTGATAAAACATGGAGACCATCTTTCATGAACAGGTTAAAACTGAGACATTGTAACACAGCGCATTCCTTTATAACTGTTTTGATAAACAACGCAATAATTTTTTTTTTGCTTGTAAATATGTTTTAGGTCTGAATTTCACGTCGACCGTTTGTGTCAACAGTTTACTGTTCGGGGTATACGTATTAGCGAATAAGATGCAGGTCCGTAGGTCAAGTAATCCTGTCGTCTGCAACCGTGCAATAACTTACAGAAGTTCATACCAGTAATTATAATTGTGAATATGTCATCGGTATTTACAAGCGGCTTCAGGAAATATCACTTTCTCAGGTTTATGAATCATAATATTTACCAGGAAACAGGTCGATAACTTTCATTGTATGCGATTCATCCAACTTTTTCACATAGCAAACATGATAATTTCGGTCATTGGATAGAATGAAAAGTTAATGATCAACGAGAGAAAGTAAAAAGATGAATGAAACACAATAGAAAACAAAAGCAGTATCAGTTTAACTTAATTGAAAATTTACTATTGTTTCAAATTTAATCAAATTGATATGTAAATTCCTTTTATTACAATGAAGGCGTACAATACCATTTCATTTGATAGACCAGTTTCGAGGGTAATACAGGTAATGTGTCCCTAGTGTAATCATTCAACTAAAATTGGGATATCCCTTGCTATCATATATTGGCATAATCAGAGACGTATATAACACATCTCTGGCATAATCACTTACAAGTGGTAAAGTCTGTGATCTCCTCTTCCTGAGAAATACAACCATTCTGAGAAAGGTGGTTGCAAATTCAAATATTTTATTGACTAAGCTACCACCACTCCTTACAGTTATCAAAGCATTGAGTAAAATGATAAAATTTTAATGGTAAACATATAAAAAAGGTAACATTTTGTTCTTCATTATTTGCCATGTTTTATATTGGATGTGACATGAACATTACCTGGAACACAGTGAGACTGAAGTTGTTTTGTCTAAGCTTTCCAAATAATTAAATCATGAATGATCACATAAATTTGGTTACCATAAATGGTAACATAAATTTGGATACCCTGACATGTTTTAATGATTTCCTGTCATGTTTTATTATGTGCCATCACTAAATTCTGAAATATTAGTTGCCATAGAAAAAATTATAAAATATTGCATTAATACATGCGTCTGGGATTTTCATGTCATAAATGATAGTTAACTTCTTACAAACTGATATGATTATTAAGTAAGCACATACAGGTTATTGATTTGTTTTATTAGTGCTGTCCACTTATTAAAATAAATTCACAAGAGTTGATTTAGGAAGGGAAGTAACTCTGGCAGCAAGTATTCAGTCATTTTTAGGTCATATGACTGAATGGTCTGATGACCTATTGTGATTGCCTTTTGTCCGGCGGCATCGTTCGTCGTAAATATTTTCAACTTCTTCTCAAGTTCTACATGTCTCATTGAGCTGAAACTATCTGAAATGATCGTGACATGATCCTGACCAAAGTTTGTTAATTTCGGGTTTTGAAATTCCAACATGGCCGCCATCTGGAAAACACATTTTCAACTTCTTCTCAAGTTCAAAATTTGAAATCTTATATTTTATGTCAGATGACCGTTAAGGCCCATGGGCCTCTGGTCGAAAATGTTGCAGCCATCCAACCAATGATTTGTTAATGGTAGAATCTTGGACCATGGATGGTTTTCTTTGATAAATTGTGTGTTAATGCAGTATGATTTACTTTTTTGACATCACCTTGTAACTTTACCATTACAGCAAGAGGGTTCGCTATGTGCCCAGCACTGCCTGAATGCCTTACTACAAGGCCAGTACTTCAGTCCAGTAGATCTGGCTGACCTAGCTAAGCAACTTGATGAGAGTGAACGAGAACAAATGGCCATCGCTGGAGAACAATCAGAAGAATACAAAAAATTCCTCAAGGTAAATATTGGGGTAAAAAATAGCTTGAATTCTTATTGTTGCAAATAACATAAACAAATTTTAATATACTTTCTTTTTTTCTTGCAGGAGCCATCCAGCAACTTAGACGACAGTGGATTCTTCTCCATTCAGGTGATTGACCGTGCCTTGTCTGTTTGGGGACTTGGACTTATTCTATATAACTCCCCTGATCCTATTGCTATTGCTGCCAGGAGCAACCCTGTGTAAGTGCACACAAAAATACAAATAGTTTCCATCGAGATGCCATTATCAAAGACCTGTATCATCTTTAATACAATTTGTAGTTGCTTATAAAATTTAACATATATCATTCTAAATACGACTGTTGGAAGATTCTGGAAATACTTATAGTTATTTTAGTTTTCCAGATGGTGTTCTACATTTGTACTTTCAGCAAAATATAAAATCACAATGACAGTAAAACATATATGAATGCATTTTAATGTCTTAAAATAGAATTGAGTGAATATCTTTGCAATTCCAATGGTAATCATTATAGTGTAATTATCTGTTGACAGTTTCACTGACTACCACTCCATTTTATAATGACCGTAATTTAAGTGATTATTAAATATGTTCATAAAATTTGCTGAATTGAAACATCCTTTCTGACAATTATCAGTAGCTGTGTTACTCTCTGCCAAAGCAAGCTGCCAACCTCATGAACTTATAGTCATTTACAGATAAAATGTTATAATCAGCTGTAGAGATGTTTGTACAAATGTAGCTTGTGAGGAAAACACAAGGAGACAAAAAAGTTTAATGAGCTTGAAATATATACATCAAGTACATTGGATTTGTATTTGAAGAGTTGGGGAGCACTCCTTCAGGATTCATTGAAACATCTAGATATTTGGTTTATAATTATGACTTGTTGAACACAAATAATCTGCAGGGATAATACAGAATTGTGGTTCAAACTCATCTGTTAACATATTTTTCAGCAAAAATAATTTGTTTTGGTGGCTTTTGCCATGAACACAAGTTGATTATTTTGACATTAGACAGAATATCCTAAATAGTTAATCTCCTTAAAAGAAAAAGAAAGACAGAAAGAAAGTAATTGTAAAAACAAACACAATTGCAAGTAAGTTTCCTAAATAGTGTAAGATTGATATGATCTTTATCAGTTTTTTTGTTTTGTTTTTGTTTACAGAGCAGAGAAAGCCTATATTTGTAATTTTCGTGGTCATTGGTTGACCATTAGGAAGATTGGAAATCAATGGTTTAACCTGAATTCCTTGCTGACCGGTCCTGAGCTCATATCTAACACATACCTGTCGCTGTTTCTCAAGCAACTCCTAGAAGAAGGTCTGTGTACATATAATCCTAAGATGATTAATTCAACTGACATAAAGTAAAATTTTACATTTCGTTGTTATTACCCGACTCTATATCAATGTAATCATAGCATTTTCAATTGTCTCCTTATTCTAGACATGTTAAACACACATTCAGATGCACAGGTATATTAATTTATCAGTTTGAATTGCCAATTCATCTTATAGTTTTGAATTAATCAGGTAACAAATTAGTTGTTTCATGGCTTTAATATCACTCAGTATTGAAACTTACTTTCCCCACAGTGTTGGGGCCTCGGAAAACGGTTCATGGTGTTTGTTCAAATCATCTCAGGGAAACAGGGTTGATTGTTGACTGATAAGGCAGGAAACTACTATGTATTGTCGTATATCCTTTCTGTATTGCACTAAATGTTATAATCACTAGGGATGATATAAGATTTCTCTTAAATATTATCATAAAAATCTTTAAATAAGGGAATAAAAAATTGTGTGGAGAAAACATTTCATGGAAAGTCATTTCTGCATTATATTTGTCAGTGCAATAAGTATAAATATATTGGTTGCTATTTTCCCTAACAGGTTATTCTATATTCATTGTGGGAGGTAATTTGCCAGAGTGTGAAGCTGATATGTTGCTAAAAATAGCTCCAGTTGTACAACAAGTCAAGCCAAAGTTGATCAACGAGAACCTGTCTGTGTCCAGTAATCAGCCTGCGGAGGAAGAGGAAGATCAACAGCTACAGAAGGTGTTGGCAGAGAGTCGACAGGCAGATGAACACGATGACCAGGCATTACAGAAAGCTTTGCAGCTAAGCATGGAGGGTGGGTTACTGGTGGTAAATCAAAACTTACTTTCAAGTGAATCATGATTCCACTGCAATATATTTTTGTTAATTTTAATGTTTTGATTGAAATATGAAATCTGTCTGTTGTTGTGAAAATGAACAAAAAAATCGCAAGTTTATTTTAGATTATGGTACATCTGTATGGCACAACATGACTTAACTTAAAGTTATCGGAAATCGTATTTTGATCTATCTGTGTATGTATAATATCATGTAGTTGGATTTTCTGATGTACCCACTGTTACCCATTGATCTCTACTATTCTCAGGCTACACTTGGGAACCTGTCCCAGGGTCCTCTGCTGCCTCTTCAACCCAGGGTGCTGCTTCTGGATCTGATACCAAAAAATCAGCATCCCCTCCACCTGAAAGTCCGGACCCTGAAAATGTGCGGCAGAAGCGTTTGGCCTACCTCAGCAGATTAGAGTCATCGAAATCATGTGATAAAGCTGAACAAAACTCTCAAGAGTCAGAATCATCAAACAAAAAACTAATTTCTGAATCAGAGAAGACCACAGCAAAGGAATTGTGTAACTCTGAACATGAAGAGTCCACTACAGATCAGGAGAATGATACAGGTAAGGAACCATTTTATCCCATAGCTATGTATGTTTCACCACTGATGTGGCATGTGATAAACTTTGTAGCAGTGTGTTATTGTTTTTGATTACACACTGCAGTGTGTAAAGCCTCTGATCGTCGTCTCCAACCTCTAACAATTCTGATTGGTTAACCTATGAACTTTGACATCGGACTACTTACTTAACAAGTCTTTGGTTATTGCCTGTCAATAAAAAACCATCAACATGACCACCAATCATGAGCAAATTGTCAGTATTTATTCCTACAACGACAGAGAAAGCCAATTAATGTAGTGTTAACATTTACAAAGAAAGGGAAATAGTCTCCCTTTGTCAGTATCTATGGTATGAATTCGCACCGTCGATTTGCTTCCTAATCAGATTTTTAAAATGGATGCACACTGATCATTCAGATTAAGCTTAAACATTGGCCTTAAAGACAAATGAGAAACAGGGAAGCCTTTGACCAACTGTTCAGGGTGGAAATATTGTACTTAGTTGAGAAGTTGCTGTTAAGAATTCATTGTCTCAAAATCTCTTTGAGTCAAAATAATTTTGAAGTCCAGATTTGTTTCCTTCTTTGTGTTTGTAATTTTAGTTCAGTTGACGCAAATTTATTTAGTCAACATTTTATTTGATTTGTAGTGATTTTTCAGACTTCGATTGTAAAGCAAGTGAAAAGTCAATGGTTGTCTTGAAAGTAATTTTTGTCTAAACATCAGCATGTCATCTAAAGAGTTTGATCAATAGAAATTCACTTACGCATAATAGATTGCTAAATATACAGCATATCAGTCCATAATATGCACAGCAGTTGACCTGTAATGAATAATTACTAGTTTTTTAATCAAAAGTTGATAGTTGGCTTCTTAATCAGTGTCACTGCACTGTAGCTGTGACTTACCTGTATGTTTAGTTGGTTTCTTAATGAGTGTCACTGCACTGTAGCTGTGACTTACCTGTATGTTTAACAAGCTGATCATGTTTTATAATCAGCATGATAAACTAGAAATCCTTAGGGAGCAATAAAACTGAGTGTTTTTTCCAGAGATGTTGTACAGTAACATGTACAGGTTGACATAGTAAAAGATTTTCAGTGCGGCTAATGTCATATGATTATTCTAGTAAAGTCGTTTTAACATGATCTGTAACATCAAACATTGCTTCTAGCAGCGTATCAAAAGCAAATTTTTAGTTTGGTTTTACGTTCTGTAAAATACATTACCTATATAAGGGGAGTGTACACATGTGAGATGGCACAAAGTGAGTATTTGTCTAATGATTTCATTACATGTTTTATTAATTGGATAAACAAACTATAAAAAGAGACAGTAGAAATCAATATGTTTCTGTTTATTAACAGCCCTTTCAAATAACAGATTAATTTATGCTGTTTGAAGCAGAGAGTGCTGTGCTATTGTAGCATGTACTTCATTCTACAGTAAACAATGTCAGGTAACTGATATCATGAACCTTATTTGTACACTTTGTTTAAGTCAAATTCAGATAAGTCAAAATATTTTTCATGGTTTTTTGAATTTCAAGTGGAGCCCAATAAGGGAAATTTTAAAATCCTTCTCTTTCTGTAGGAATGATTGGGTTTTGCCCAAATTTGGTCTGAAGCATTCTAAGGGGAAAGGGAATTACTTCTGTAAAAAAGGTGGGTCTTGGCCCCCTGGGGAGGGAGGGGCGCAGCCCAATATGGGTAATAGAGCAAATCCTACTCCTCCTGTAGGAATGATAAGATTTTGCCCCATATTTGGTCTGAAGCATTCTTAGGGGAATGGAAATCAACTTTGTGTACACTGTGTGTCCGGACACCATGGAGCAATAGAGTTGGGGCCCAATAGAGAAAAATAACAAATTCTACAAAATCCTGCTGTTCCTGTAGGAATGATTGGATTTTAACCAAGTCATCTAGAATATATAACAGCCATTCCTTCATTAAAAACTGTATTTTGTTGTGTGGTGGTGCAACTCAAAGAATTTAGTGGCCACATCGGAAGAATTTTACTCTGTGCATTTTTGCTATTTAAAAGTTATTGGATAAATGCAAGTGATGGCTGTTCATCATGTTAATCTCACTGAAGTGAGATAAACATGATAAGCAACTGTCACTTATGGTGAACCTCTGTGACTAAACATGTTCACAGCATTTACAGGTAATCAAAATGTGAGGAAATTCTATGTGAGAACTGGGTAAGAATTCCTGAAGTAATGATTGAAGTGTATCTTTGTCAGGAGAGGTTAATTCCATCTGTACAGTATATCTTTAACTTTCTGTATGTACTTATTTGACAGGAGAAATGAGTGAAGAGGAGATGTTACAGAAAGCGATATCCATGTCTATGCAGACTGGAGATAAATGACACACGCCCTGTGTGTATCATGTGTTCAGAATTACACTTTGGTCAAATCTGGACTGGTCAACCTCAGTTGGTACTGAGAGGTCCAGCATTAGATACCTGGAACTGCCTCCTGCAAATTCATTGACATCATCTAAAAAATGCACCAACGACATCCTTTGTCCAAATGACCAACAAATGGTATTGTTGCAAGAGAAGCCTCCCAGAATCTGTGATCATCAGCATTAAGGCAGTGACATCCGGTTTTCTGTGATTTTCTAATTGACAGTAAGGCAGGGAGACCTGAATTCTTTGATGAAGCTCTGCTTTGTGCCAGGACATGATGAATACTCCCAGATGAGACATTAGTGAAAGTCATAATTAACATTTTAAGTGCTGAAGACTGACTAAATTTCATTATTATGTTTACACACTGTCTCAATTAATAATGATGAGTCTTATGGAATGTAAGGATAAATAGAGAAGAATTTCACCCAATGTACTACACATATCAGAAACTTTATGACGATTACATGACTTAGAGACATAATCATGTGTTATGAAACTTTTGAAATCAGATTTCACCGCTCAACATTTATATATATATATATCTTCTTGATAGCCTTGGAATATCTCTTGTATGTCTTAATAAAACTAAGGCACAATGTTCTACAGATGATACAAGTTTTCCATAATCCTGGAAAAATTACATACTTGCAATGAGCCTTAACTTTGTCATCAAGGATGAAGAGAATTGTACACCAAGAACGCAAATCTACAATTTTTTTTGTATTGTTCGAGAGCAAGTCTGATGGTCATGTATGTCTTAGCTTGAGCAAAAACAAACAGAATGTATCATTTTTTGCGAAAAGTTTAATAAGACACTTAAAAGTTATATATTATGTGTGGTATTACATTCTTTAGCCTTTATCTAGTATTCATATATCAACTTCTTCAGAACTAGGAAGTACAAGATGAAGATATTTGTGTGGCAACACTCGTGGAAACAGCCTAACTATAACTAGTTCATGAAAATATTAATTACCTTGAGTTATGTTCAAGATCAGAGTTCAAATGATTTGACTTATTGTGTTTACAACAAAAATCGTGTCTTTAACTCAAAGAACTGCTGCATAAAAGGCGTAAACTGAGAACATTTATCTGGCAATTTGTTTGTATTTACCACTGGAAGAGCTGGTAAGGGTTGTAAAGAGACTTGTTTTTCAAGATAGCAATATCAAATTTGTTTTTTGGTAAATGTTCAAACTATTTTTTTCTGGAGAGATAATGGCCTATAACTGTAAGATTGAAGCAACAGCTTGCTGCTATAGAATGTTACACAGTTCATTCACAGAATTGCCCTTGACCTATATTCCAGGTCATAGTTTTAAAATGTGTGTATCACTCAGAAGAAAAAATAATGATTGGAATGACATAGAGCTGTGTATTTGTCTTGTTGATGTGATTTGCTACAAAGTTTGAGAGAGGAAATACCTTTGATGTTTATTCAATATTTTATTATGATTCTCTCGGACAAGATGTATGATATATGTTTGTAGCTAAAGTTCTTTGTTTTGTTGGCATGTAAACAAATAAGTTTGTGTAAGTAAATGGCACCTTGACCCACTTTGAAGGTCATTGATGCGAGATTTGTGAATAGGAGAGTATTGCAGACCCACTAGGCCTCTTGGTTGTGGAGGTAAAAGAGTAATTTTATGATTTAAAGGATATATTTGGTGATAAAATGATTGTGTACTTGTAACTTGATAGTAAACTGTCATGTGATGAAGCATGAATTACTTACCGTCCAATAATATAACCACTGGTAAACAACATATTGTGTGAGAGATGATGACAAAGATACATACATGGTAGATACAAATGTATGTATTAGAGATATTATCATCAATCTTCAAGTTGTCTCACTTTCACTATTGAGGATATTTCATCATACACTTATTGAAATACTGGCATTTGATGGCAAATCTAATAAAACCATGATAAAATTCAAAACTGTGATTTTTGGGGAATTTTATTCAGTGTTGTTAATCATTAAACATTTCAGTGTAACTTTTATGAACTACCAAAGTCTTCTGTGTGTGCTGTATAACAGAAGAGAGATTCAGACCCTCTGGTCTCTTGTTTGTGTGGTGTGAAGAAACAAGATAACAATGCTGCTGAAACAGGTTTACACTTTATACTGGCAAACAATCAATGTGATGTCATTCAAATTTATCAGAACAATTTCCTGTTACAGTTTCCAAGTGATATGATCAAATAAACCAGGAAGACTCATTATTATTGTTATCTGAACAAGTTGCTGTTAAGACCTACTATTTGTGAACTAACTTTAGCAGGATGACTCTTAATTATAGCTATCTGAACAACTTCCTGCTAATACTTACCATTGGTTAACCAACTAAAACAGGATGGCATTATAATAAAGTGTAACTGAACATCTTCCTGTAAACATCTGCTGGTTGTTAAACAACTACATGTATGAAAGGATCATAGCAACTTCTTGTTGATGCCGGACAGTTTCCAACTTTCACGAGAATTACTTTATCACAGATAACTAAAACTTTTTATATCTTTTTTTAAAATAATGACAGTCATGTACAAAATTCAGCTCCTAAACGCCCCGTTATATTTCCTGGTAAGGTGTCTTTATCTACACCACGAGGCTGGAGGAGAACATTATAGGTTTGAGGATTGTCCGGCGTGGGAGAGGTTGTCCATAGTTTATAGCCCAATCACGTGGCTTGTTCTTCTCATTCCTTTCTCTCATCTCCTTAACAAGTTGGCGGAGACCTCTCTCGCGATCCTCAACAGACACACGCGGGGTTTTGTGTTTGTTTGTAACTTCTTGTTCGGTTTCAAAAGACCTACGTTCCTGTTTTACGCGAGTAGGTGGACGAAGTCCCTGACTGTAACCCAGCATCTCTTGGTAGTTAGGGAGTGACGAGTAGGATCGTGACGTCATCTGGTAGCCAATACTTGTGTAGGTTTTTGGCAAAAAACATGGAAAGTTTGTACACCTTGTTTTTGATATTCCGAATCTACACTCATCACATTTTAACACAGGAATTACTAACTCTTCTGATTCCGATTGAGAAATCGGCGTCTGTGGTTCATCACTTACCGGATCCTGATTTTGAATTGGTGGTAACTTCCGGTCAACTTTGATCAACGTTAGTTCTTGCTCTATGGCACGCCTCTCCTTCACCATTTGTCTCTCTCTTTTAGCAAAGCTTGTTTTCATAGAATTGAGCTGGCTGTCTAGGTTTGTTCTAGCTACTTTGTTGATTTGTTTGAATTTGTTTACAGCCGCATGCTTCCGTTTCGTAAGGTTATACTTCCGGTCCATTTCTTCCCAAATCTTGTCCTTTGAAATACGTTTTCCCTTCGAACGGAAGGACAGACTGTAACAAACAAAAATAAAGGGGGTGACATTTACATCGCTAAAATACACACATTAAATCCCATATATAACTGTCATACTTTAAATCTACAAAGGTTAGCATGGCTGTGTCAGGTTTCCCACGAAACCGGCTGGCTGTATCTGCTGTTTACGTCACTGAAGATAAATGGGTGACGTTTCAGTCTTTCACAATTTCGCGCTAAAACGAAATGGCGATACTTACGTTTTACCACTCGAAACTGAGTCTACTGAAGATCGCCGGGAGGAATTAATTACATCCATGATGAAGGGTCTATCAGTTCGTGAGAGAATATCTGTTCGTGAGAGAGCCGCGTGCACAGATGATTGTCTGTCCTCCAACTGCCAAGATAGCGTCTTATATACTGGTATATCTAATAGTTATAACCGATTATCTACCTGGCGTGACATTACATTGTACGGAAACAAAACCCCCAACAACTTCTAATTAAACCAATATCTTTGCTCTTAAAAAACGGTCGGTGAGCCTTCAACCTTCATACATTGTGTGAAATCAACTGCGTTTGACGCGCGAGAAACTAGACAAAGCCATACATTCATGCAGTATAAATATATATAAGGCTTAGTGTTGGACAATTTTCTCTAGGTGTAGATTCAATCTTATCGATATTCCTCCTATTTGTAGTGTTAGGTTGACTAAGTAATGACAATGGTGACGCTTATTACACGCCAACAATTACGCCGCTGTGCTATATAATTGCCGGTAAACATTACTTCTTAAAACCCAAATATATATCTCTATAGTGCATGTCAGTGTGGGCAGTGTAATTAAAGAACGTGGGGTGATCTTAATATGTTTACAACATATACTTAATATGTTTTAAACTATTTCTTATTAGATTTAGTCACTAAATATGTTTCAATACAATTATACCGTTATAACTATACATATTATGTAATGGATTTCCGCGGATTATTCCCAGTTACTGCCAATTCTACTGTATACGCTCTGGCCGGTGATTCATAGATATCTTCCTAAAAAATAGGACTTTACCTCATCTTTAACATGACATGTATAAAACATGGAACTGTTTTTTTTGTTTTTTTTTTTAAATCCTAGCGTATACTTGACACATAGAAAATAGGACAAACGTTTAATGCCAGAAGCCAAGCAAATACATGTACGTCGTATTTAAGGGCAAAAAACTATCACAAGTCATGCTCATTTCTAATTTTTTAAATTTGAGACAGAATGTCTGGTGTCCATCCCATGTTCAACTGGGTTTGAGGATCCCTTAATTTTCCTAAGAAATTAAAATCTAAAATCATACCTTGTCTATGAGTATGGGGTTTTAAACAATTCTTAAATAAGTTATAAATTATTATTTTCCAATTAAGTGGATTTTTTCGAAAACATCATCGAACACAAATACTTCCGTAATAATTAAGATGGAGTTTATTTCCAACACATCATAAACTATAGCTATATTTTTGCAAGTTTAGCAACAAAACACATACAAACAAACAAAAGCCAAAAGACCACGTGAAACAAACACCTTAACACTGACAGAAACTGTTTTACAACTTGACTTATATTCTTGTATGCTGCGAACCATGAGATATATCTTAAAAGGGAAACAAACATATATTCTCAAATAATTCAAAGGGTTGGTTTTTTTAAATCACAATTAGGTTGATTGCATCCATTGATCGTTATATTATAAATTAGTGGTACAGAAACCTGTAAAGGTGGTAGAGGACAACGCTGAGCAGCAGAACACTCAACCTTAAAATCCCCCTTTGACAATAAAGATGAAATTGCCAAAATGGTAAGAAATATAAACAAATTAAGTTGCAAGGTTTTAAAGAAGCTCCCTCTCAAGCCCAATATCACGTCCTTATTGTCTCTCCATTTAAATTTCCGCCAGAACTCAACCAAGGACCACTTCAAGGTATTCGAACAAACCTCTATATCGGCAGCAGTTATGAACTTGAAATTGTAAAGTGTGGTGTTGGTTCGATTTAAAAATCGACATTCACTTTCAAAATTCTATCAAATTATTGTTCTATTACTTCAAAAAATTGTAAATGCTGTGGTTTATACACGATATGTATCTTATGATCGAGTTTATCAACACCGGATCGAGTATAGTTATTATACAAGTGCGTCCGAAGTAGATCCCGAGTCAGTCGTGACACAGCACAGCGATACTAGTGCGTCCGGAGTAGATCCCTGGTCAGTCCTGGCCAAGCAGATCGATAATAGTGCGTCCGGATTAGATCCCGAGTCAGTCCTGACAGCACAGCAAGATCTCTTATCATTTTCGTTCGAATTTTGATTTTAAAAACCGAGAGAGAGAGAGAGAGAGAGAGAGAGAGAGAGAGAGAGAGAGAGAGAGAGAGAGAGAGAGAGAGAGAGAGAGAGAGAGAGAGAGAGAGAGAGAGAGAGAGAGAGAGAGAGAGAGAGAGAGAGAGAGAGAGAGAGAGAGAGAGAGAGAGAGAGAGAGAGAGAGAGAGAGAGAGAGAGAGAGAGAGAGAGAGAGAGAGAGAGAGAGAGAGAGAGAGAGAGAGAGAGAGAGAGAGAGAGGGAGAGAGAGAGAGAGAGAGAGTCACATTCAATCAAATCCCTATCTTACTTTTTTTTGCAATTAAGAGATATCATCATCTTAATTGCTTAATTGCTGATCGCCATATATGAGTAAATCTAATTCAATTCTCAAACATTGGTTGTAACTGTCTTATTAATAGATTTCGATTATGAATGTATGTATAGGGGGACAAACACAAAAATAGTAGTAAAAGTCTTCAAATGGATTGCTGCATCTACATTCAGCTGTATTACCTCTTGTTCTAAAAGAAATCGTAATTAAGAGATCTGGCAGGATTTCTCAAACGGAAATGAAGTATGTTTAAATTACTTAAATCTCATACCTAAAAGCATCTGTCATGTATTATTTCTGTCTTACTGATAATTGATTTAAATGTATTGAGAGAAGGAGAGTTCCTTATAGAAATATCTATGTCATACCTTGAGAAAACAAAGTAACTATTCGCTTGGTTTTTTTTTCTATAAGTGTACGTTAAATGTTGTACGACAGATAACGTGCTTTACACTGTAAGATGACGCCTGCAATATTTGTTTCACATTTTCTATGAATGATGTATAATCGTTACAAAAGCTCATCTTGGAATCAAACAATGATTACTGGTTAGTCATATATCAGTCAATGAAAAATAAACAAGTTCATTGTAACATTTTACTGCGTTGCGATGATAAAACCTTGAAAAAATGTGAAAAGGTAATAGGTAAGTCCGCTTTCCTCGATATTCCAATCACCAGCAAATTAAAATCAAATTAATCTAGTCCGTGTTGTTTATTTACATAATAAGTAGATCTTGATCAAGCATCAATCGAAAATATCGGGAAAATCCAATTTGCATATTTAAATAACTCATTTAAATATGTTGTCAAATTTGGACATAGTGACATTTAAAGGCCCCCTTTTTTAAAGCAAAGACATGCCCACCATCCAAGCTATTATGCTCTGGTGTTGCGAGTCTCTTTCACATACGTTCTATATACGTTACCTATCCCGTGATACCTAATGATAGCATGTAACAATAATAAAAATAAAATCAGTTAAACGGAGGTGAAGACCGAAATTCATTACCACAATTTACAAAATGCAATGCCCGACATTAGTTCACTGTCTGATTTCATTGTTATTCTGAAATGAGTGCATTTGAAATGAATAGATTTGAAACACCGCGATTAAGATTTGTCATGTTGTATATATACAGAATACAAGAGCGTGTTAAACACGTCAAGAAGAAAACAAGTGTGATTTTCCTGTCAAGCATGGGTTGTCTCATGAACAAAGCTCCCTGAAGGAGTGCTCCGCTTGTGCCCATTCCTAATCGCTTCTATAAATGCGGTCGTGCAATGTGCGGTACGGTATACTGAGGTTTTGTACACCGTTAGGGTTTCTTGTGACCACAAGGTAACCGTGTCTTCATTTTATGGTATTTATGAATGGATTTCCGTAATTGTCTGCGCAAAAAGTATATCTTTATGAAAATGCTTGATTACAAAAGGTTCTGTCTTTAATTCGTTTATTTAACTTTTTTTCAATTGTTGTAAATTGCATCCTGTCGATATAATGTATGATCTAGGGCCCCTTAGTATAAATATCAAGGTTATATAATTCAGATTGGTCTATATAGACATGTTTGATATAACCTCGAGAGATAGGTGATCATGACAGGTACTTGTATTCAGCTAATACATATAGACTTCTCGGACAGTAGAAGAAAGTCGGTATGTATCCAATGTTGAACAAAATATAATAACGCAATTTATATCAAATGATATCTTATGTTGAGAGAGAGAGAGAGAGAGAGAGAGAGAGAGAGAGAGAGAGAGAGAGAGAGAGAGAGAGAGAGAGAGAGAGAGAGAGAGAGAGAGAGAGAGAGAGAGAGAGAGAGAGGGTCAGATCTATATTTTAGGTGGTAAGCGTCCTCGTTCCCGTCGTTTACTAGAGAAAGAATTAATGGACAATGAAGATCCGATGAGATTGCGGAAGAGTTTGCAATCTCTGAAACACTTGCACATGCAACACTTCCTCGTAACACAATAAAACAATATAAATATCTCCTCATTGAGTCATGAACTAGCAATAATGAATCGGAGATGTTAATGTTAGAGACATTGAGCTGAACATTAAACCGCCCAAAATGAATAAATCTCACACTAGTCATTATTGACAAAACGATCAACATAGTTATCCTAAATTGGCAATCTTTGAGAAAAAAATCCAAATTGTTCTTCATCTGTATGTAACAACATTACTTACGTTTTCCTATTTTCAAAAGGCCTCGGTCGACTTCAGTTTCCGCACCCTGGCGTCTCTTTTGTTTCTAGACCACCATATATAGAATTGGGAGGATGACACCAACTGGTCTTTGCAGACATACGGCGTGCGATATATAGGCTTGTCAATCGTTTATGCGTTTTATATATACATCGAGTATGTATACAAATCAACGATGTTTATTGTGAAGGTGTTTATATATATATATTATAGGCATAACATGGATGTAGGTATATATATACTTACTTCACACCACACGGTATGCTTGTAATAGACACCGTTTATCTATAAACAGAACCACCCATGTACAAACAATGTCATGCTATGTTGATATAATTTCCTAATCAGTAAGCAGGTGGAATAGTCACCATTATTATTCAGTCTAACTTTACACGTACAACAAAGGCGTAGAGTACTCATGGTCCAAACATTTCAGCTGATAAATCGGACGATCTATTTCCGTCTACTATGGGACTATCCTTCATTAGCCAAACCTACCGGGTAGTACAAGAAAAATGTGTTGATGTATATGTACTATTCACAAAAGCAGATATTGTTGTGTGAGTTGTTTGATACGATACAATATACCCAAGGATTCGTGTCATGTTGAACTAGCACGATGATTTGACAAGTCTATCCTGTGCTGAAAATCAGTTTAATTCTTGATCCATATGATTGCACTACATTTAATGCCAAGTTTGAAGTGTTGAAATTCCTAAAAAAGACTTTGTAAAGATTTCAAACAATCGCCGATAATCATTTTTCGTGATCGCAAATCTTTATTAGACTGACAATGTGTTTATTTGCCAAATAGAGGGACAAGAGGATCGACTTATTCCAATGTTATGACAAATCAAAAACTCCCCTTCGAATGTGGATTGTATTTCACACCGTGAAAGTAGAAAGGATCAATTCTTATTCACGGTTATGCATTAAACTAAGCCTGTCGGTGATTTCGTGACGTCTCGCAATATTTCATAATGTCTTTTTCATCGATATCATTTACCTTTTGAAGCATGTTAAGCCCCTATAGTACATGGCTAGAACTTTCTTTATTATTCAATATTCAACGGTAAATATATTGAACTCCGATCAGTCCGTGTTCTTAACATATCCTAGCCTCGCTAAGATCCCACACCAAGAGCTGTACTCGTATCGTCATTTTATTTTAGAAGATATATAACATATTTTGGTAAAATGTCTACATTCTTCATCACGTCAAATGCTTGATAATTGAACGTCCTAAAACAAAACAAAAAAGAATAATACCGACTTCATATATTATATGCACCAATAAGTTCAGCATAACGACCATGAAATTTACGTATAAGCTTCATCGACCTTCATTTTTCGGAACCTTGTAATAGAGTTAAACTACCAGCTAACGTTTAGCACGAAAACCGTGATATTGGGATCAATCCTTGAGTATCAAATCAACTGCGACATGTAAACACCATAGGTTGGGGAAGCAGGACTGTTGCTATCGAGGAATGGCTATCAGGAAAAACTGTCCCTATAGGGAAAACAAGGAGGAAAGCGGCAGACGTAGACGAGTCTGTCGTGTCTGATTTCCAATTCCGGATTTTATCTTTATCACAGTTAGCAAAGTGTCCGAGACTTACATATCAGATATGAATGAAAACCGTATTCTACTGGTCACATTTTTATTAATCCGTTTGAAAGCCTAATTTCCGTTGCTTTCCCGGTCCAAATTCAATTTTGTTTCTCCAATGACATTCGAGTCAGCTCACTATTATTCATAAAATCTGATATTGTTACGAAACTGAAGATGATTTTTTTCAGTAATTTTTAATTATTTGTACATAGGATAATTATAACAGAAACCACTCCACTGAGGAATGAAATACTGTTTGGACTTGATAATTTAATGTCTAGAATTGATATAACTAACGTTGCATTTAAATGTTATATATATATATTTGTGGTGAAGCTATCTTAAAACGCGCAACATTTAATTTTCAAGGAAAATAAAATATGGATAATGAAAACTGTTACTTACTCTTCTACTACAATAGGACATTTTTTAACCTTCTTCCATGAAGTGAATTCACTACCTGGTACATTCCTGGATGACTTTCAAATCACTCTTCAGAAAATGATGAATATCTGTATTATGACCGGGTTGTCTATAAGCTGATAAGATATATAACAACGCTCATAAACTACCTTTCGATTTTATTTTCAAAGTTTACAAATGAGAACAAATATTAACGAGATATCGAACTGAACGGACGGAGGGACGGACAAAAAGACAAAGCGATTTCTATATGTGCCTCTACTAACTATATCTGTGGGAGGGGACGGTGGCGTTAAGATGATATTTGTAATAGGTCTATAATTGTATACGAGGTAAGTAATGTAATTTTGATAACAGGTGATAACCGATGTCCCTGAGATAAGTGTAAGGTCCAGCTGCTCATACCACACTTGATAGGAAAATCAGCTTTGTATATATACAGTATATATTAAAAGGTAGTCGTCGTTTCACCAGGTAAGAACAATTTCATATTTTTATGTCCCATCTTTAGCTCTAAATAAATAAATAAATAAATATAATTTTTATCCCACTTTGGCGTGACAGTCAATACTTTTTGTCTGACTAATAAAGATTTACCCCAGAGACACAAGTGGTGATGAGAATGTCCAAATCATGTCTGATATATACAGTGTAATTTTAACTCAAAACGTCATTGTCATTACCCTTTAAAAAAGTACCGTCCTGTTTCTATTATCGCCAGTCTGCAGACAAGCCTATCACAGACCAAGTCTTATTGTCATAACCTTTCAGCACAGTCTCGTACTTTGATTCTAAACAACAAGATTATACTGCCAGGTTCTTAAACGTTGAGAAAATCTTGGTGTGTGTAATATTATACGTCTGAATAGGATAAAGCCTAATGGGCTTTATGTAAAAACGGCTTTTACAAAACAATCATAACTACAACAATGCTTTCAGACTTGTTCTATTGTTAGAACTACTAGGATAACGGAATGGATTTCGAGATTTAATTAAACATGTCTTTGAATCAGTAAACAGATATTCGAGGTAGCGAAATAAAGGGTATTCATGACCATGTACGTATCGCGTGTGTTCGAATTCTATCGGAAAATAATATAAATGTGCAAGAAAAAACATTGGCCATACTATTAGTAATAGTGCTGGTGAGTATATGTTGAAATGATATTGATAGTATTATATTCATATCGAGAACAGCAACACTTTATACGACTGGCATAACAGTGTATTTCAGACATGGTGCTTCAACGATAAAACTTACCATCGACATATCTACATATCGGGTGTTGGTGTTTACCGTGTGTAAAATAACAAATACCGCGTGTAAAATAACAAATACCGTGTGTAAAATAACAAATACCGTGTGTAAAATAACAAAAACATGTGTAAACGGGACACTATGGATGTAAAGTAAGATAAACATTAATAATGTAAGTATACTATAAATTGTTCACGTCACAGATCGCATTGAAATATGTTGTCTACTAGAAGTATTGGGATGGTATTGTTTTACGTCACTGGTCCTACTGGGGTTATGTTGTATTACGTCACTGGTCGTACTAGGGTTATGTTGTATTACGTCACTGGTCGTACTAGGGTTATGTTGTATTACGTCACTGGTCGTACTGGGGTTATGTTGTATTACGTCACTGGTCGTACTGGGGTTATGTTGTATTACGTCACTGGCCGTACTGGGGTTATGTTGTATTACGTCACTGGCAGTATTAGGGTTATGTTGTATTACGTCAATGGCAGTATTAGGGTTATTTTTTATTACGTCACTGGTCGCACTGGGGGTGTTTTGTATTACGTCACTGGCAGTATTAGGGTTATGTTGTATTACGTCACTGGTAATATCAGGATTAATAGGATGTTTCCCTAGCAGGAGGGTAGGAAATGACACTTTTTTCTACTCATTTCATGCCCTTAAAAATAAATAAGCAAATAAATATATATGTGACATTATAACTATCGGTATAGTCATTTTCATTTGAGGTCCATAAGACAATTGTTAATGACGTCAAGGACCCCAACTAACACCAGCACATCATAAAAATTACGTCATTAACAATTACACGAACCCAAAATGCTACTTCCTGTGCGCGCAGTCTGTCTTGCTGGGGCAAAATAGAGATGTTTTACCCTCACCGGAAGTGTGGATATTTCTGTCCGATGGGGTAGAATAACTTGTCTCCTTCACCAGCAGTATTGGCTTTGTGATGTATTGCGTCACTGGTCGTACTTGGATACTTTATATATATATAACGTGCCATATTGAACGTTTATTAAAAAATTGTGTCACAAGTCGCAGTGGATAGATGTTGTATAACATCACTGTGTGGCAGCATTACTTTCTTACCGCCCTCCTCAAAAAGTTTATGCTTTGAAAAATTGAAGTATAAAGTAGGTAAGTCTACTCTCAATACTATATATTTATCATTTATACGACCTGTTTGAATATGCCTCGTGTGTTTGGGATGGATGGTCGAACTCCCTAGAGACTCCCTAGATGCTATTGTTCTCATTTCCTTTTAGCAGGTTACAACTACATGTGTGTGTGTGTGTGTGTGTGTGTGTGTGTGCGTGTGCGTGTGCGTGTGTGTGTGTGTGTGAGGGTGTGTGTGTGTGTGTGTGCGCGCGCGCGCGTGTGTGTGTGTGTGAGGGTGTGTGTGTGTGTGTTGATGTTATTCTTTCTGGTTCCTCAAACCTGTCGGATGAAGATAATGAAAATAATTTTTTCTTTTAGTTAAAACATACATTAAAAAAAGTAAATATTTTAAGGTTAGTAGCATATTTATATCATATATCATGTCATTGCAAATTTTTTTCCTATCCCATTCTTCTCCTTTCCCTCCTTCCTCCCGTCCTCCCTATCTTTCTTTGTTCGTATATCTATAAAAAATGTTATTGTTGTCGAGTAACTTGTATAATGAAATCTTTTGGAGAAGACGTTTTTAAGTTGTGATCTTGTGCCTAATCCTTTTTTGTTATACGACAAATGAAATATGTTTAAATCAATATATACTACAAATGTGAAGCGTTTGGTGGTGACTGGTACAGAAATTCTAAAACAGTATATCTTTCGGTCATACTAAGCCAAAGTTGGAAAGATCGTTGTCTATTGAATGATCTATAATTGTGTAATTAATTGATACCCATTGTTAATTTGTTAAAATCGATGCATCAACTTATTGATACTAACAACGATTTATTGATATCGAAATATAGATATATCCTGGGAGAAGGATTAATATAAGCTTCAAGCTTGTTTCCTAATCCCAATGTGTTTCAATATGTATAATTATATGTTAATGTTATTCTGAAAATAAAATACTGTTTACAATAAATATAGATATTAAAACTGATATCACGACAATTTTTTTTTCATTTTAAAGCAATAAGTCACCTTATACCAATTTAGCATATGATCGATATTGATGATCATTTATTATCCTTATGGATTATATATGGATATTAGTAATGCATGAAGGATATTAATGATATCCCAAAGACCTGCCATAAATAGCAATTTTTACAGCATGCGCACGTTAGGTTGTGTCTGCTGAAACGAACGCACCTTGTAATCTCCCATAATGCAATTATTAGTTTACCACGGAGTCAATATGGCGGATGCGGAGCTGTCATCCCCTCCGATAGTAGCGTATCATCGTCGAATCGACAGAACACCGGAGAAAACAGATGATAACACGTGTGAAACAACTAAAATTATGAAAAGTGAATTACGTCGGGCGCTGGAAACTGTCCACACAAAAATCACTCGACTACAAGACGATGTTGATGACAGGTACACGAAGATTTGTACGCCCAGCATCGATATCCGTGACATGTCCGAATATGTCCAATTCCCATTGCTTTCGCATCTCAAAACACCCTTTTTGAAATGAGTCGAAGTATTTCAGAATAACTTTGTATGATAAAGCATATAATATATCTTTTACCCACGCGAATTTACATCAACTGATAGCGATACATTGTTCTTTAATCGTATTTAATTTGCGTTGTCCACTTTGTTTACAATTAGTAATCCGTCACACAATGTAGATGTAGAAGGATAAACTTTTAGTCATATATTGTAAATTGTTTTGTCTTCCTAATTGTTCGTTCGTATTTATTAGTTTCCGTTTATACTAAATGTCGTCTTAGAGTATAGTTTCAGTAGTAGATTAAAAGAAATCAAATATGATTTATCCTCCTGATTGTGTAGATCTACTTTCTGTAACAAGTGTTTGACCAAAGGTTTTCAAAAGTCTGTTTTACAAAAATGTTCCACCAGGTTATTCAAGGCTGATCACATGTGCAGGTATTTAATTTTTTGTTGGGTCCTATTTTTAATCACATAGTGCCATCAAGAGCTCAGTTCTCTATCAATAAGTGATTCAGCCACCTGCGAAGTTTCAAACTTTTTAATGATGTGGATTATCAATAAGAGATTCAGCCACCTCTGAAGTTTCAAACATTTAAAGAGCCAGACCCACTCCTTTATAGATATTTTTTTTCATATTTTATTGACAGGAAATGTGGTTGTATACTGATAGATAATATATAATTAAAGACTTGTGTAAAGTTTCAAACTTGAAATTGAAAGGTACCGGAGATATCCGTGCCCGAATTAGTCTCATTAATCAACACCAGGATATGAATATTGATGAGGAAAAGTCGCGTGATATGTTCAGACGCGGTCAGAACCAAAACAAAAATGGAGGATTATCAGGTAAGTGATACGTCCATGTGACATCGCATTGTAAAGAGATTTTACCGATAAATGCAATCAATATATATATCCTGTATGGAAATCAATATATAAATATGTATTGATCAAATCTTTCAATGCTTAGATATGTCACAAAAACGTGCAGATTACGAGAAAAAACACCATGATTAATTGCGAAGAGGCCCTCATATGGGGGCTACCAAAACAAAAATGGAAAGAACATATAGAACATCGTGAAATGGATTTTACCGATAAATAAATATTTGATGATTGTTTATGAATATGATTTTAGAGTAATACTACACAAGAGAGCCAAACAGAGAGCGATGCAGAGTATGAACCAGCCGCCATCTTCCTTCTTTTTGCCTCAGAGTCCTTCAAAACATGTTTTCTTCCCCGCTTCCCTCGCACTCTTTCTGCCATATTGGAAGACGACCGATTTATTTATAGTTCTTTGCTCATGCGTCAGAGGGCAGGACTTCCCAAATAATTATGAATTAGCACCGAGTCGTTTCAAATTCTTTTTTAAAACTATTCATTACGTAAAATTGGTAGCGATTTACTTTAAAATTGCGATATTACAGGGTTAGTCAGAACTTTTGCTGCCTGAGAAAATTAGAAAATCATGAATTTTTATTTAATATAAAATAATATTGGACGAGGAGTAGGTCTGGCTCTTTAAACAATGTGGATTGTTTCATTAGATTCTAAGAAATATCTGATTGAAGCCTGTCTTGTCAGAGTTTTTTAAACAATAAACACAAGAGGCCCTGTTAAGTCACTTTTATCTGGGTTTGATATTCTGTAACGCCATTTTAGATACATCAATTGGTATGTTTCATTGTTATGAATATAAATATGAAATGAATATACCTTTTAATTATAGACACACACTTTCAGATATATGTCTGACTATAAATCCATATGAAGTAATATACTCTCCCATACAGGGTCAAGATGGTGATCAAGAAGGAAAAAGCAGTCAGATATATCTTGTGAAATTTAGAAAAAAAATTGAAATAGGTCAGAAAAATGATGTCAATAACCCCAATGTGACATAGGCCTAGAAAATGAGGCTAATTAACGAATGTGACATAAGCCTGGAAATTAAGCATTTTACCCGAATGTGACATAAGCCTAGAAAATGAGGCTAATTACCCCAATGTGACATAAGCCTAGAAAATGAGGCTAATTACCCCAATGTGACATAGGCCTGGAAAATGAAGCATTTTACCGAAACGTGACATAAGCCTGGAAAATGAAGCATTTTACCCGAATGTGACATAGGCCTAGAAAATGAGGCTAATTACCCCAATGTGACATAGGCCTAGAAAATGAGGCTAATTACCCCAATGTGACATAGGCCTAGAAAATGAGGCTTATTACCCCAATGTGACATAGGCCTAGAAAATGAGGCTTATTACCCCAATGTGACATAGGCCTAGAAAATGAGGCTAATTACCCTAAGGTGACATAGGCCTAGAAAATGAGGCTTATTACCCCAATGTGACATAGGCCTAGAAAATGAGGCTAATTACCCCAATGTGACATAGGCCTAGAAAATGAGGCTTATTACCCTAAGGTGACATAGCCTAGAAAATGAGATTGAAAGTTCCATGTGTGACACCTTGTGGCAAAACCAGTTTGATACTTTGATGTACATCAAACGAATCTCAAGGTCGCAAAACAGTACATTGTATTTGCTTTAAAGTTGGGTTTCACTTCTTTGTAATCTGAAAATGGTGCATATAAGCCTGTGATTGGTCATTGTTTTTTTCTCCTGGAACCAAACAAATGACTTCAATTTTGCCATGACATGTTCCAGAGGTGTAGAGAGCGAAAGTGTTTGTAACCCTTGGAGTATCGTGGATGTAGCATACACTGGAGCTGACTGTTGTGTATTGTTGTATAGTGACTGTATACCATATGATACCACAGGATTCAAAACATCAATCTACCGTCTATAAAGTCAGCTCTGCTGCACATAATAATCCTGCTTATAGAAGGACAGGTCAAACTGAAACATATTTCTTTAAAAGTTTAAAAAAAAGAAAAAAAAAAATGAAAATACCAACATGTTAACAGAATAATGATAAGGGCATAGTATGCTCCTGAAAAAGTACAAGGAGAATTGGACCAGGTGTTCGGGAAGGTTAAGTGTCTTCTGCTAAATTATTAACATTATCTTTGACATTGATGGAGTTAAGCCTTTAACCACACAGTATGGTAAGATCAACATCTACACCCAATTGGTTTTTGTTTCTTTTATTAGATCAGGGATATGTATTATCTTTAATAAGAGCGTTTACTGACTTTTTTAGTTTCTGAAAATTTTCATGAATTTATATTAATTTTTTTAGGGAAAAAGAAATTGTTGAGGAGAGGAAGCGACGAGAAGCAGCAGAGGAAAGACTTCATGCCTATCTAGTGGATATGTATGATGAAGACGGGGAGGTAGCAAATGAGCTCCGTCATCGACTGCCAAGGGCAAATAAAACAGACCCTCTCAAGGTAGAGCCTGAAGAAAAAATTGAAGGAGTTGTGGAGGAGCGATTAGAGGCTGAGGTGACTGATGGTGTACAAGCATCCTCTGGTGACAATATGTCGGCTTCAAGGTAAATACATTAATCTTTGTTGGTATATAGAAAAAGTATACAGATAAATTTGTATAGATTATTTATAATTTTGGGGTGATTGATAGGACAGTATTGTGCAGAAGCTTTATCATTTAGGGAGGACAGATAACGTTGTGTAAAATATTTATCATTGTGGGGTGACAGATGATATTGTACAGAAGCTTTATCAATTTGGAAGGACAGATAACGTTGTGTAAAATATTTATCATTGTGGGGTGACAGATGATATTGTACAGAAGCTTTATCATTTAGGGAGGACAGATAACGTTGTGCAAAATATTTATCCTTGTGGGGTGACAGCTAATGTTGTACTGAATATTTATCATTTTTTAGGTGACAGATGATATTGTACAGAAGCTTTATCATTTTGGGAGGACAGATAACGTTGTGCAAAATATTTATCCTTGTGGGGTGACAGCTGATATTGTACAGAAGCTTTATCATTTTGGGAGGACAGATAACGTTGTGCAAAATATTTATCATTGTGGAGTGACAGATGATATTGTACAGAAGCTTTATCATTTTGGGAGGACAGATAACGTTGTGCAAAATATTTATCATTGTGGGGTGACAGATGATATTGTACAGAAGCTTTATCATTTTGGGAGGACAGATAACGTTGTGCAAAATATTTATCATTGTGGAGTGACAGATGATATTGTACAGAAGCTTTATCATTTTGGGAGGACAGATAACGTTGTGTAAAATATTTATCATTGTGGAGTGACAGATGATATTGTACAGAAGCTTTATCATTTTGGGAGGACAGATAACGTTGTGTAAAATATTTATCATTGTGGGGTGACAGATGATATTGTACAGAAGCTTTATCATTTTGGGAGGACAGATAACGTTGTGCAAAATATTTATCATTGTGGAGTGACAGATGATATTGTACAGAAGCTTTATCATTTTGGGAGGACAGATAACGTTGTGTAAAATATTTATCATTGTGGGGTGACAGATGATATTGTACAGAAGCTTTATCATTTTGGGAGGACAGATAACGTTGTGTAAAATATTTATCATTGTGGAGTGACAGATGATATTGTACAGAAGCTTTATCATTTTGGGAGGACAGATAACGTTGTGCAAAATATTTATCATTGTGGAGTGACAGATGATATTGTACAGAAGTTTTATCATTTTGGGAGGACAGATAACGTTGTGCAAAATATTTATCATTGTGGGGTGACAGATGATATTGTACAGAATCTTTATCATTGTTGGGTGACAGATAATATATACAAAATCTTAATCATTGTTGGGTGACAGATAATATCAGATAGAATTGACATCATTGTGATATTATTTTATTAACAGCAAAAGTGGACATTTATGTGATTGCAGGAGACATGCTCTGATATTTTGGTTAGTGAAATATGGATGCTGTTGAGTGCAGATAAGCTTCAGCTCTGTTTTTGCATTTGTGTTGTTTTTGAAGTTTTTTGTTTGCAAATTAAAACAAACAAGCAGTATTGACAGCAGTCTAAACATGTCCTTGCTTTGTTGTGCTCATTTTTGTTTGATTGTTGTGATTGCTGTAAAATTATAACGGTGAATCAAAATTATTTTGGTTTGAGACACATCACTAGGACTAAAGCTGGTATGTATTTTGAGGGAAAAATTTTAAGGTTACATAAATCTTGTATGTCAATACCTATAGAAAGCATTTTTCATCTGTCATCAGGCGCTGCCTGCCATTTGTAAACATTTTATATTTTAAACTTCTCAAGTTTCACTAGTGCCATTGAGTTGAAAATCTGTGGGAGAATTAAGGAAGAAAAGCTGAAAAAGTGTTGCTGTTTTTTCGCTTTGTCAAAAATTCATTATGGCAGCATTGGTGGCCAGTTGTGCAATCATAGTTTCTATGTACAGCATTTTTTTTTAAACTTCTCAATTTCCACCTGTGGGATTGAGATAAAACTTGCCAGAAATGAACCTTGAGATATTCCTGACAAAGTGTTGCTATTTTTGGGGTCAATCCAAAATCCAATATGACCACCATCTTGAAAAATACATTTTAAACTTCTTCTCAAGTTCTAATGATGCTATTGAGTTGGAAATTGATGTTCAATATTGTTATTTTTCAGTTGTTTTGAAAGTTTAGTATGGTTTTAGCCATTGCAGATATTTTGTAAGTTGGTTGTGCAATCATGATTTCCCTGAACAGCATCTGCTGTAAATATCTTCTGAAGTTCCACTTGTGAGATTAAGCTAAAATTTGAAGTGATCCTGGGATGGTCTGACAGAGTGATGTTATTTCAATCCAAAATCAAAAAGTCATGGCTGCCATATTGAAAAAAAAAACACATTACAACTTCATCTCCAGTTTCACTGATGAAGTTGGACTGAAATTAATGAGTTTGTTGAGAAACTGAAAAGATGAGCACTGGTGTTATTTTCCCTTACTGCTAAGAGTTTACTCATAAGGTAATTGTTACCAGCGTATCTAATATATTGGTCTTTATAGTCAGATGACCTTTAACAACTATGGGCCTCTTGTTCATAAAAATAGTAGCTTATATACTTCTTCAAGGAATTTTGTTTACCTTCTCTTGTTGAACCTCTGTACCAACAGATTTACTGATATCAACAGAGAAATGGAATTTGTTTTACCATCAGAAAATAGATATAAGTGCTGATGTGTACACTTCTACAATATAGAGCTGATACAATATAAAATACAAAAAAAAAATATAGCATTAAACGAATTATCATTTTGATTTCAATAAACAAAACAAGTAGACTTTCACTTGTTTTTTTAAAATTGCAAATCAAAAGCTGATAAGTTTATTATAAAGTCAATCATTTGTAAGAGTTAGTTCCCTTGGACCATTTTTTATTTGTCTGTAATAAAATTCTTTGTTATTCCATTGTAAAGACTTTGTCACCAAGTTCAGTGATCAAAACTTTGTCATACCCTAGTTAGGACTTATTCACTCCTTGGATAACTTTATCACAGCTGAGACAAGACTTTGTCACATCCTAGCCAAGACTTTGTCACGTCCTAGCCAAGACTTCATCACATCCTAGACAAGAATTTTTCACATCCTAGACAAGACTTCGTCATTCCCCGGTTGAATTTGTCACACCCTAGACAAGAATTGCTGACATCCTAGCAAAGACTTTGTCACACGCTAGACGAGACTTCTTCACACACTAGACAAGACTTAATAAATTGTCACATCCTTAAACTAGGCAAGTTTGTCAAGCCACTGTATAATAAAACCAGATATATTTACTTAGATTTGAACTCTCAAGATTCTGACTATTGTACATTGTGAGAAGTAATTCATAAAAGCCTTTGAAAGTGTTGATTGTCTGTCCAAGTACAATGAAATGTATTATGGATTTTATAATGAAAAAATCAGATGGTTAAATTTTAGATGTTACGTCTTCAAAGTACCAGGCACTAACAGCCATACAACGACTGTTAAGCAATACCTGCCAATAAAGACTTGCTGTTGGTTGAATATTAATATATTGAATCCTATTACAGTCTCATGTTTGTTATTTCATCATATTAAGATACGTGATCAATTGTCAATGAAGATATTTCGAAGGTGTGTTACGATCCTCCCCTTTTTAATAAAATGATAATAAAAATTAAAACCTTTCGTCCGCCGATGTGCGTTCGTTGTATGAAGTCTTTGAGTTGCTGATATTGACAGAATATAATTAGATTGTGTAAAACAACCTGACACCGTCCTGTGATTACCACATTTATATAATGTTGGAATTGTTTGGGTCAATGACACTAATACTGCAAAATTTTCTTCATATTAATGTTCCTGTATTCACTGATCATGACTTTGTCCAGAATGATCTTCTGTGTCTGTTTCCATTTAAAGTGGAAGGTTGTTAATATGATGAAAAATTCCTTTTTCTTTTTTTTTTTTTTTTAACCAAGGAAAGTGAGTGTTTGCGATGTCTAAGTCAGAATACTGGATTCTTAAAATTATATAAAAATTGAAAGAACTTTGTTAAAATCTCACATTAGTTGTTCTTAAATAGAAAAGAATGGTAAGAAATGAACTTTATCTGATTTATAATGAAATTTTGACATTCTTCGTATTTAAACCAAAGTCAGTTTTAGTATAACTAGGATCCAAATTGTTTGTGTTGACCAAATAAGGAAAATACAGAACTCATAACTTACTATACCTTGTCTTTTCCTTATTTGATAAATTCAGTGAAATATTCAGAAAATAAAATTGCTTCAATTTGTTGCTACTTTTGGAATTACTTATTTTCCAAGATATCAGCCATACGTTCATTGGCTGAGACATTTTTAGCTTCTCAAAAATCAGACAGGAGGATGTTGTCTGATTGAGTCAGGTCTATAACGTCCTTTCACAACCTGAAACATTTCTCAGAATTACTGATTAACAATCAGAAATGTTATTTCCTGTACCATGTGTTACTACATTGTGAATGATTGAAATCGGTAAAAAGTCTTGAGATGGCCCTGATAATCTCACGTTATCGGAAGCATTTCAGCCCTGTATCTACTGTTCAGAAACAGATAACAAATACAGACCCTGTTAGCCTCTTTGTATCAATCTGTTAAAATGTCATATCTATCTGATTGTACTGATACTGCAGTGTGACATCATCATTTTGTGTATATATGTGTGTTTTTTTGTGATGTCATCATTTGTTGATGTTTGCCTCTATAACCATTTTTGATGATGTCATAAGCATTGGTCCCACCTGAAGAGCTTAAGAAGATCATGCAAATGCTTAATGATTATTTTGCTCAAACTTTATTTATTTTTATTTTATAAACAACTTCAGCGTATTTGAAACCTTTTTTCTTGGAATGAACCTCGAAAGGAGATGTTGGTTGTCCAGTGTCGGCCAATCTAACAGATGGCAGGCAGTAGGCTTTCCACCCAGAGTAGATTTTAATTAAAATGAATTTATGGGAAACAAACACTTTGAGGGTGAGCTAATGTTGCTTACACTGGCAGTAGAGCTGTATAATTCTGTTCTGTAATCCAGCCTTGCACGATAGCAGGCTGATTGGAAAGTAAAATCCTGCGGTGAATGGATTTCTGTTGTATATGTATTGACAGAAGGGCAATCAAGCCGAAGCACTTAGATAAGGATACCATGGTTACATATTCAGTGCTCCTACATATTGCACTTCCATCTCCTAAATTGTACTAGGTGGTTTTAGTAATGTTATGTTGTAATTCTACTTTTTACCAAAGCTGTGTAATAAACTGAGGATTTTACATGGGTTTCTCTTCATGTAAGATTTCTGACACAAGCCTTACAAGTTATCAATATTATACCAAATCTCTGATCTCATAAATTTCACATGAAAGAGAATCAAGTATGAGATTCTGTTGATCACCTGACTATCTAAAATATGGCACATTGCAAGTAATGGCTTCAAAACAGCATTTAATTTTGACTGATGATAAACATAAATTTCAGCATTATTGCTACAAATATATCTTTCCTTGGTGACATCATAATTTACATGTGATGCCATCAAGTTATATAAAGTAAAAAATAGAAACAAATTTAAAATCTTCCATCAAACAGAGCTCCACGAGTATTAGGTGATAACTTTGTTGTTGTAACAAAATTGACGTAATTTTTGTTCACTTATATGTGATTAAAAATAAAATTTGAACTGTATAACTTTCTTGTATATATATTTCCTTCTTCACTGCTGAGTTTTGTTCCCATCATTTAGATTTTGTTCTGTTCATATAATTTTTCTTATTTAAGCCAATAAACTAATTTTAGTATGGCAGGATTTCATCATAAACTTAATTCCAGCCCCACAGACCTGTGTAAGCATTGTACAAAAAACATGTTTGTAAACAGCACTTTTCAATAAAGATTTACAGTTAGATACAGTGTAATATATCTGTATATAGATATATAGATACAGTGTTGTCACATATTGAATTAAACTGCTTCATACAAGCTTTTTCATCCTTCTAGATCTCTTTAGTGATGCTGACTTAATGTCCACAGAAAACCAAAATTGTTTAACATTTGTATAAAACCAGTTGTCCCTTTTTAAACTTCAATAAATATTAGTATTAAATAATTTCAAAAGAATGTCAAGCACATGTGTATATTCTAAACTGTGGCACTATTCATATTATTTTGAAATGAGGCATGTAGGTTATGACAAACCTTGGGAACTGAAAGTCCACCAGCAGAGTCTACCATTTGCAATCACAAAACTGAATTGTGTGATATCCAATTCTGTTGTTGATATCCTCTTTTTGACTTAGGATTGTCAAATCTAACCAATGGGATTGTCAAATTTAACCAATGGGATTGTCAAATTTAACCAACAGGATTGTCAAATTTAACCAACAGGATTGTCAAATTTAACCAACAGGATTGTCAAATTTAACCAATAGGATTGTCAAATTTAACCAATGGGATTGTCAAATTTAACCAATGGGATTGTTAAATTTAACCAATGGGATTGTCAAATTTAACCAATAGGATTGTCAAATTTAACCAACAGGATTGTCAAATTTAACCAATAGGATTGTCAAATTTAACCAATGGGATTGTCAAATTTAACCAATGGGATTGTTAAATTTAACCAATGGGATAAAAGAATTAAGCACAAATTATGAAGCCTTCTACTCTTAATATTACAGAAATATTTGCTTGAATATTAGAAGAAGTGTGTTCTCACATTAAAATCTACATTTAAGGCAGACAGAGTTAACATTCATTCTAGAGAGAACAGCATTGATATCTGAGTAATAATATTTAACTTTCTATCACTACTTATGTTATAAATTGGAGGGATGGAGATTCATTCGACAAGACATGGCTTCCTTGTATTTCATGTGTGAGACACACCCCTTTATTTTCTGTACCAGTTAAATCACCACAGGAAAATGAATTATGAATATTCCTCTATCTGGTTATTGACCCTTTCAAAGAGAACTGGTATGTTGCTGTTATTTTCGTGTTTTGTTTTTGTTTTTTTTTTGCAAATTTGCCTAAAGCTTGAAGCATTTGAAAGGATATCATTTTATTAGAAAATGATTAAACAGACAGCAGTTTCCTCTATAAATTTGATTTCCAGTGTAAAGCATTTTATTCTGTTGTTGGAAATGGCAAAATTAAAAACCTGAAAAACTAGAACCCTAAAAACTAATGACCTTTACATTAGCAATGATTGACCCCAAGAGTAAATTTTGATGGAGGTTTAAGTCTAATTCTTCATGCCTTTCCTGCCAAACGTCTGTTACAAAATGAACAGTGTAAAAACAGTATCAAGATAACAAATAAAAACCCTGCAATCTTTTACAGTTAATTTGGGGAATTTCTGATCAATACAGCAACATCAAGAGCTATGTTGACAAATTATTATTACTATCAACTTGTAGAATGTGAAACATTTCTCAGGGTGTTCAGTATTTGTTTAACTTGTCAATAAATTCTGAAGTAGTCAGCAAATGATGTACATATATCTGACATTTCGCCAATTATAAATTTGATTGGGTGAATATCATAAAGTTTAGGGGAAAAAAAATGTGCTATTTGTTCATTTCAAATGTTTTCTGCTAAGGCAAAACAGTTTTCATTGAATGTCAAGAATTATTTGAAGAAGACTGAATGAGGTATCTATTTTAATTTATCAAACTGTTGATGGGACTGGAAAGAGTTGAACATGAGAATTAAGACCTACAAGCCTTCTTAATAGCTTAGTTAAAAATCCTGGAGATATGGTCAAGTGATTTATCAATTGGACTGGTGCAAAAAGAAAAACTGGTATCAAAAAGATAGGTTTTTTTATGTTTCTTTGAAACAAGGAAGTAAAATGTACACTGTTAAGCAATAATTGGAAATCATTTCTTCTTGAAAACGTGAAGATGTCATCGTTAACACTGAGACAGAAAATTTTATGATGAAGATTGTGTAGATGTCTTTGTCAACACTGAATCAGAAAATTTTATGATGAAGATTGTGTAGATGTCTTTGTCAACACTGAAACAGAACATTTTATGATGAAGATTGTGTAGATGTCAGAACATTTTATGATGAAGATTGTGTAGATGTCTTTGTCAACACTGAAACAGAAAATTTCACAATGAAGATTGTGTAGATGTCTTTGTCAACACTGAAACAGAACATTTTATGATGAAGATTGTGTAGATGTCTTTTTCAACACTGAAACAGAAAATTTCACAATGAAGATTGTGTAGATGTCTTTGTCAACACTGAAACAGAACATTTTATGATGAAGATTGTGTAGATGTCTTTGTCAACACTGAAACAGAAAATTTCATGATGAAGATTGTGTAGATGTTGACGCTGAAACAGAAAATTTTATGATGAAGATTGTGTAGATGCCTTTGTCAACACTGAAACAGAACATTTTATGATGAAGTTTGTGTAGATGTCTTTGTCAACACTGAAACAGAAAATTTTATGATGAAGATTGTGTAGATGTCTTTGTCAACACTGAAACAGAACATTTTATGATGAAGTTTGTGTAGATGTCTTTGTCAACACTGAATCAGAAAATTTTATGAAGAAGTTTGTGTAGATGTCTTTGTCGACACTGAAACAGAAAATTTTATGATGAAGATTGTGTAGATGTCTTTGTCAACACTGAAACAGAAAATTTCACAATGAAGATTGTGTAGATGTCTTTGTCAACACTGAAACAGAACATTTTATGATGAAGATTGTGTAGATGTTTTTGTCAACACTGAAACAGAAAATTTCACAATGAAGATTGTGTAGATGTCTTTGTCAACTCTGAAACAGAAAATTTTATGATGAAGTTTGTGTAGATGTCTTTGTCAACACTGAAACAGAAAATTTTATGATGAAGTTTGTGTAGATGTCTTTGTCAACACTGAAACAGAAAATTTTATGATGAAGATTGTGTAGATGTCTTTTTCAATACTGAAACAGAACATTTTATGATGAAGTTTGTGTAGATGTCTTTGTCAACACTAAAACAGAAAATTTCACAATGAAGATTGTGTAGATGTCTTTGTCAACACTGAAACAGAAAATTTTATGATGAAGATTGTGTAGATGTCTTTGTCAACACTGAAACAGAAAATTTTATGATGAAGTTTGTGTAGATGTCTTTGTCAACACTAAAACAGAAAATTTCATGATGAACTTTGTGTAGATGTCTTTGTCAACACTGAAACAGAACATTTTATGAAGAAGTTTGTGTAGATGTCTTTGTCAACACTGAAACAGAACATTTTATGATGAAGATTGTGTAGATGTCTTTGTCAACACTGAAACAGAAAATTTCACAATGAAGATTGTGTAGATGTCTTTGTCAACTCTGAAACAGAAAATTTTATGATGAAGTTTGTGTAGATGTCTTTGTCAACACTGAAACAGAAAATTTTATGATGAAGATTGTGTAGATGTCTTTTTCAATACTGAAACAGAAAATTTTATGATGAAGTTTGTGTAGATGTCTTTGTCAACACTAAAACAGAAAATTTCACAATGAAGATTGTGTAGATGTCTTTGTCAACACTGAAACAGAAAATTTTATGATGAAGATTGTGTAGATGTCTTTGTCAACACTGAAACAGAAAATTTTATGATGAAGTTTGTGTAGATGTCTTTGTCAACACTAAAACAGAAAATTTCATGATGAACTTTGTGTAGATGTCTTTGTCAACACTGAAACAGAACATTTTATGAAGAAGTTTGTGTAAATGTCTTTGTCAACACTGAAACAGAACATTTTATGATGAAGTTTGTGTAGATGTCTTTGTCAACACTGAAACAGAAAATTTCACAATGAAGATTGTGTAGATGTCTTTGTCAACACTGAAACAGAAAATTTCACAATGAAGATTGTGTAGATGTCTTTGTCAACTCTGAAACAGAAAATTTTATGATGAAGTTTGTGTAGATGTCTTTGTCAACACTGAAACAGAAAATTTTATAATGAAGATTGTGTAGATGTCTTTTTCAATACTGAAACAGAACATTTTATGATGAAGTTTGTGTAGATGTCTTTGTCAACACTGAAACAGAAAATTTTATGATGAACTTTGTGTAGATGTCTTTGTCAACACTGAAACAGAACATTTTATGATGAAGATTGTGTAGATGTCTTTGTCGACACTAAAACAGAAAATTTCATGATGAAGATTGTGTAGATGTCTTTGTCAACACTAAAACAGAAAATTTCATTATGAACTTTGTGTAGATGTCTTTGTCAACACTGAAACAGAAAATTTTATGATGAAGATTGTGTAGATGTCTTCAATAGTGAAATAGAAAAAAATTGTCATAAAGCTTAACATAATGATAACACATAAATGGAAACCATTTCTGAATTATTGACAAGTAAAATGATAATGTGAGATAATGAATCCATATTCACTTTTATTTCAAATGCATCGTTATAATGAAAATTATAAATTAATAAAACAGAAAAAACATATTTTATAATAAATGTTCAAAAAATGAAAATGTGACTTTTTTTTCAAGAATGTCAAAACTCAGGGTTGTTTTCATACTTAATGATCATTATATTTATAACCCATAGTTTTAATTCAAGTTTGAATAAACAGTAATTTTTAGTTTAATTAATTAAGATGTGGTAGCGTAAATGTCAACATCTACATCTGTTCTGAAGCCGTAGAATGATTTCATCATGGACGTCAATTCTTCAATGTGTCTTTTTGCTAAAGTATATGTTTTCCAATTAATCTCGCCTAACAGGAATTATTTCTGAAATAATCATGTGGTTTAATGTTGAAGTTGCACACACACTTGGCCTGGAGAGCTAGGCGTGATGAATTTCACCAATCATTTTGTCATATTTCACGGCTCTTACTGATGAGAAGCTGGTCGTCAGTAATTAACTGGCTGATTCTACATCAGACTTGAACAGCGCCCTCTTTTTGGCGCGAACTTAACGACTCCAATAGCATCATGCATTAACGACAATATCATTTCTTGGTTGTGTTTTGAATGTGAAATCTGTCTAACATAGTAATATTTATTGATTGTTTAGAACGGACAGAGCTATGAAAGCCTTCTGAATATGATTCAGATATTGCGATGTACAAATGCATGAAAAAAAGTGTTTTTTAAGGCTTTATCACTGAGCTGGGTTGTTTGGTACAATGGGACTAAAGAGTGGAGAATTAATGATGGTGATTTTTTTAATTCATTGTTGTATCTTTCAGTGCACCAGAATGGATTGTGTTTACATTTCGCCTTTATTGTCATTCCTACCGTTAACTTGAATGGGATTCTGCTCCTGTTTCCTTGTTTGGCGGCATGCCTTGATTTGTAAGGCCCATTGTCATTGGCTGTAATAACCTTTTATAGGAAAAAAACATGATATTTTTCTATGAGCTATAGTACAGAACTACAGCCCTAACAGTAAACCCACCTTCGGGATTGTGGTCTTTGTTTTTACCTCATGTGGAAAAAACAATAAATATTTTTCACTAACTGAGGATATCTGGCTGGATTGGAGCACTTGAGTTGGTGTAAATGAGATTTATATTGTAGAGGTAGAAGGTGCATGATTGGATTGCTAGTCTTGTATTCCCCACAGGTTGAGCCTTGCCCCATGTCTGTCAAACCTTGGACAAACGATCTGGGCAAGACTGTTTGAACTGTCAGAAGCGTCTCGCAGAGCAAACATCAACTTATTCAATTATGTTTGATGAAATTTGTGCAATTTTTCCTCTGTCAATACACAGTAATTCAGTGTTGTTTGTAGAGGTAAATTTGGACCCATACCATAATTAACCTCCCTGGATAGAGAGTTCCACACTAAGTCTTTCCATCAGGTTGAAATAGGGTCAAAGAGGGTCACCGTTATTTGCATGTTTCTCTTATCAAGCTGGCTTTAAGTGGTAATGAATCTGAGAATATTAGGTGTCCAATCAACACTGGTAATCTGTGATGGATGATCTGTTTGCTTGGGCCAAAATGATGAATTCAGGTCCTGATTAGGAGACAAACCTTGGTCAACAATTTTATCACAACAAAACCTTCACTCACCTCATATAGTCCATTTCCAGCCCTTGTTGTTAATTCTGTCTCTATATTTTAATGATAAATTTACTGTCAGCTGTAATGAAACATGTTTACAATAGTGAATGTGACAATACTGCAAAGTATATATTTTACAAGTGACTGTGACATTACTATATATTTACAAGTGACTGTGACAATACTATATTTTACATGTGACTGTGACAATATCCTATATATTTACATGTGCCTGTGACAATACTATATATTTATATGTGGTTTTGACAATACTCTATATTTACATGTGGTTGTGACAATACTATATATTTACATGTGGTTGTGACAATACTCTATATTTACATGTGGTTGTGACAATACTATATATTTACATGTGACTGTGACAATACTATATATTTACATGTGGTTGTGACAATAATCTATATTTACTTGTGGTTGTGACAATACTCTATATTTACATGTGGTTGTGACAATACTCTATATTTACATGTGGTTGTGACAATACTATATATTTACATGTGAATGTGACATTACTGCATATTTACATGTGGTTGTGACAATACTCTATATTTACATGTGGTTGTGACAATACTATATATTTACATGTGACTGTGACAATACTATATATTTACATGTGGTTTTGACAATACTCTATATTTACATGTGGTTGTGACAATACTATATATTTACATGTGGTTGTGACAATACTCTATATTTACATGTGGTTGTGACAATACTATATATTTACATGTGACTGTGACAATACTATATATTTACATGTGGTTGTGACATTACTGCATATTTACATGTGACTGTGACAATACTCTATATTTACATGTGGTTGTGACAATACTCTATATTTACAAGTGACTGTGACATTACTATATTTTAAAAGTGACTGTGACAATACTATATATTTACATGTGGTTGTGACAATAATATTTATATTTACTTGTGACAATACTCTATATTTACATGTGGTTGTGACAATACTCTATATTTACATGTGGTTGTGACAATACTATATATTTACATGTGAATGTGACATTACTGCATATTTACATGTGACTGTGACAATACTCTATATTTACAAGTGACTGTGACATTACTATATTTTAAAAGTGACTGTGACAATACTATATATTTACAAGTGACTGTGACAATACTCTATATTTAAAAGTGACTGTGACATTACTATATTTTACAAGTAACTGTGACAATACTATATATTTACAAGTGACTGTGACAATACTATATATTTACATCTGACTGTGACAATACTATATATTTACATGTGACTGTGACAATACTATATATTTACATGTGACTGTGACAATACTATATTTACATGTGACTGTGACAATACTACATTTTACAAGTGACTGTGACAATACTCTATATTTACATGTGACTGTGACAATACGATATATTTACAAGTAACTGTGACAATACTATATATTTACAAGTGACTGTGACAATACTATATATTTACATCTGACTGTGACAATACTATATTTATATGTGACTGTGACAATACTACATTTTACAAGTGACTGTGACAATACTCTATATTTACATGTGACTGTGACAATACTATATATTTACATGTGACTGTGTCAGTACTCTATATTTACATGTGACTGTGACAATACTATATATTTACAAGTGACTGTGACATTACTATATTTTTTACAAGTAACTGTGACAATACTCTATATTTACATGTGACTGTGACAATACTATATATTTACATGTGACTGTGACAATACTCTATATTTACATGTGACTGTGACAATACTATATATTTATAAGTGACTGTGACAATACTATATATTTACATGTGACTGTGACAATACTATATATTTACATGTGACGGTGAAGATATTACCTATTAATTCAACATTAAATTTGACATTACTAAATGTATGGTAGTTATGGTTGGCTAGTATCATACCTGGATAAGTCCATAGTCGCTATTCCAAGTCCTACTGTGGCCACCTAAATACAGACTAATGTTATGACTGATCAGTAGAGCAATGTTTTGACGGGAGTTTTGTTTATATAGATACAATGTAGCAAATATTCCTCATCATATTTATCTCAGAAAACAAATTTGTAAAACTCCAGTTTAAATAGGCTGTTTATCTAGAATACACAATGGAGTTGACAGCTACTGTATCGGCTGGCTGATGGCCCACACACACACCTCTGCCCTATGTTCTTGTTTGGAGTTTGTGGGTAAATTTGCCAGTTTTATCTTGGATAAATAATTTGTTAACTGTGTAATCAGTGTGAGCATTGTCATACCAAACAGATTGATTGTTTTGCAGTTAACAAATAAATAGTGTTAGTGATATGATGGAGTTTAATGATTGTGACTGAGTGGTGGTTCGGGGTGAGGTGGGGGGGGGGGTATCATCTCTACAATTATCAGGGATATTACTGTCATTACCACTGTACACAATACCTTAACAGTGAGGTAAAAAGCCTGTCTTTCCTCCCCCTCTGCAAAGTTTACTCAGGGTAAAGATGGCCTGTTTGTCTGCTTTTGTTAAATCAACAGAAATTATCTGTCGGACATATTTGAAGAATGAGTTATCATCTTCTGCTAAGATTTGCTAGACATACAGACATATTTGAGTTGTAGTGACACAGTTTAGCTAGAATTGTGTTCAAATACACAAACCTCTGCTAATACAGTGTATACAGACAGACAATGGGGATGAAGCCTTCATGATAAAAGAGCTGCATGTTTAAATATTGGAGAAAATGTTGTTGTGTTTACCAACATAATTATCCACTTTAAATTTGTTTATATCTTGATATTGATGTTGATTTTACTAAGCACAACAATAATAGACTCCTTGTTTAAATCATATTGTATATTATGTCACTTTTGGGGCAAAGAATACCCTCATTCACTTGTTAATGAAGAATCTTACGAAGGAAGCCACACCCCCCCCATCCCCCCACCCCCTCACCCCCACCCCTGGTCTAATAATAAGAAAATACATATAGCAAAGAAGCATCAACATATTAATTCCTTGGTTTTGTACTTGGTTTTGATCATAAGTAGCCTAGCTAGCTGAAACATGTAAACTACAAAAAAAAAATTTTAAAAAATAAACCCATGGAATCCAGGTGTTGATGCGCCATCCGCTCTGTCATGGCTCTATTGAAATGTATTGGGTATCCATCTTTGATTTCCTTCATGATCCGATCTATGACTAAAGACAACCAGGATGTTGGTTCTCTCTCACCCTGTTAAAAGTTTTAATTTGATATCAAGAAAAGTATATTTCTGGACATTGATCTAAGCCTATGGTACATGGTCAATCCATTTAATGTTGTAAAACACGCAAACAATAACCTGCCTTTCAAGAGAAATTCTTTTTTTCTTGCACAAAAAGTGAAAATGTAAAAATGTGTTGTATAGTATGGTATATATAACTTTGTAATGTAAATGTTACATTGTAGATACATGTTACAGATGTTGTATAGAAGGATGCTATACTTTGATGCTTTTGATTACAGAAACCCCGTAATAGATGACCTGGAGAGACAAATTATCAGAGACAATAAACTACCATTGTCAGGTAGGTATGTTCATGGTCAATGTCTCAGATTATATTTGTGTCAACTGAACTTTTCTCTACCCAAGTTTTAGATTACATAGCTATAGGTGGAGCAGAATTTTACCTTAGTTATAAATTCTATGTTTTAAAAATAACTGAAAGTTGTGTTCAACTTTCATTGGAAATGAGACAGAGCCAAATATGAATAAAAGTATGTAAGAATGAAACAGACTACTCTTTAGAATGGTTGAAGACATTTTCACCTAATTTATATAAAAACTTTTCTGTTTGCCATGGTACAAATGACCTTGACGAAAGGAGTGCAATCTCCTAGCTATACAGCAACAGCTGATCATAGTGTTGAGCAAGCTAATGAAATATTTCCAATGTCTTAAAGTTTAGACGAGGAATGGAATCAGGATGATCTTGTTTCTTAATACATGTAAAATTTTTGATGTAGATGAGGAGAATGCTACTGCTGTGGGTGGTGATAAAGATTCAGGTGTACATGGAAAACAGCCGAGTCCAGGCCAGGCTACTCCTCCTCGTCCTTTCCTTCCATTTATGGGCATGCCCACAGCATCAATGTACATGCAGCCTGTCGCTCCCTATATGTCTAATTACATGGGTGGCCCCTATCACCAAGGCAGTTTTCTGTCACCACCTCGTTACTACAGTCCTGGAATTAGACCCCCTACTATGCCACAGAGGTACAGCCCTAGTGTTCCTGGATCAGCAAACACATCTGGAGAACACATAGACAAGCCTTTGAAGGTCGGAGATTCACAATCTAGTCCCCAGACAAGAGGGGAGAATGGGGACCTTCCAGAGTCATCAGGCGAAGGTCAGTCCAACGACACAGCCAAGTTGTCTCCTTACAGTCACCTATCACCATCTTTCTCTCCATACATGGTCGACCCAAACTATCCAAGGTTTGCAAACAATATGGCTGGTTATTTGTCCAATACCAATCGTCCAGAAGACCAAGCAAAACAGATTGCACTATTGTTGGCAGAGCTGGATACTGAAAAAGCTTGTAATAAAAAGGTAGGTTAGTTAGTATGGTTATTTATAGAATACTGAACTAAAATTTACTCTATTGATAAACAGGATTACTTGGACTTTTTTGATAATTGAATATTTCTCAGATGAAAAATGAATTTGTTAGGAAATCTACATTATGGGCTTTTTACTTTATTTAATCGAAGATAAATCAAATTTGAATTGAAAAAATAATTCAAACTAACCCTTTGCCATTTTTCTATGTCCAGTTGGTAGACAGATTGGCAGATATGGAAATTGAAATGGAAACCTCCAAATTGTCCTCGAAGACGTCCAGTACTGACCGCCACTACAATTCAGATGGAGAAAAAGCTGCAGGTCAGTGTTAGTGTTATCAAGTCTTATGTGTATTGACATAATGTTAGCCTTGAAGTGTCTTTTTATGGCATTTATGTTCATTATGAACGACATAGTTTTACAAACAAACTTTATATTGTATCCAAGCCTTGCAAAACTATGTCATTTATAATGACTGTGATGCCATGAATTAGGATATTTTGGTTGTGGTTGTAGTTTGGTTTATTTGCATCTGGCAACACTCTAAATTACAATGACGAATATGCCAAAATTTATCACTCCAAATTACAGAGAAGAATATGCCAAAATTTAACACACCAAATTACAGAGACGAATATGCCAAAATTTAACACACCAAATTACAGAGACAAATATGCCAAAATTTAACACACCAAATTACAGAGACAAATATGCCAAAATTTAACACACCAAATTACAGAGAAGAATATGCCAAAATTTGACTTAGGATTGATGTGAGACCTTGTGACCTGCTTACTTTGTTTTTATTTCTAACGTAGAATAATTTTAATTTTTCCATCTGACTGACACCAGATTAAGCAAACATATATACAATATATACCGGTTGTAATTATGATATGAACAATAGATATATCGGGTAATATTATTATATTGACACAAGGAAATTTAGAATCAGGTTGGTTTTTAGTAAAGTTTAAATGTGTGTTAATTGATACCTGTTACTGCTTAATATTTTTGATATTCAAGTAAAGTCCGGGTAAGTTTCCATTAAGTTCAGGATTTTTCTATTTTGTAAAGAAATAATATGGTTTTGATAGATTTTGTAGTTTATTCCACAAACAACAGTGTAATTGGATATGATTGTATTTATATCATTTACCTTTAAATCCTTCACATTATGATGAAGTCGACTGTGCTATGTTATGGTATCTTATCTTTTCCTGTTGACTGGGAAATGATTGCGAACTACATTTCCTGCTACACTGTACAAATGTTCATACATTTCCTTATTAAAGTAATCCTTTCAACACTACCGACCATATGAAATAGCTATCCCATAAATCAAAATACAACAGAATCTGGGACATTACCGTGACGGAGGACAATTTTACAATTATAGTTAACAATCAAATCCCATTCTCATTCTCAACTGTTTTTATATAACGTGTAAATGCCATGACGTTAGCGTGATTACAATAAAATGCCTAGAACATTTACTCAAGAGCTGTACAGTGATACCACGGTCTGAGAGATCGACCTATCATATCTTCAGGTAGTCAGATCCGCATATTGATTAGATTCAGCTGCTGAGTTACCGTGACGACAAGATGGATGATACTCCACAAGTTTTCAATGTGCTTATTGATTCCCAGCAATTAATGCTAGTGTTACACTAGCCATTTAAAGAGACAATTTTTCACTTTGATGTCTAAGCGTTCCTGTCCCGTTCAATCATGCAGACAACTACATGTATCATTCTTGCATGTTTTAGTTTTAAAAATTGATTGGCAGTGCCATAATACCGGTATCCTACATAGTGCATTTTGTGTTTTAAATTGTCATATTTTTTCCGGGATTGGGAAATAAACATGGCACATATCAATCATCAGGAGACTGGCATGGTTCGCTTACATAGTAGGGAGCAGGGTATTGTTCCATAATGACGTCGACGTCTATTGCTTTTTACCTTGGCTGTCGGAGACAAATTATCACCATTGAATTAGCAGGTGCAACCAATTTATCGTGTATTAATGACCCTAAACGTTTTCCTGAATACACGGGATGGGCATTCATGTCGGACGAGTTGGGTTTATGACTGTGTATAACTTGACACCATCAGATAACAGACCCTATGCAAAATGAATTAAATGTGATGTTCGATAATATCATTGAGTTATATTATCTCCTCACCAACTGTATCTCTTCTATAGAATTTCTCAGAAAGAAACAATTTGAAAACTTTTGAATGCTACAATCAATTAAAAGTTAATTGATTTTGAAAATCTATACTTCTGAAATTCTCTGCCACTATAGTTTATTAATTGTTTTTTGTTTCTTTGAAAACTGAAATGATAGGTATACATTAGTGATAAAGTGTATGAAGTTTTCTTATTGATAAAACACATAATGATGGATGTTGAAATATGTCTGGCTCATGAATACCAAATCTTCATTTAAATTGCCTGGAGGAACTAGGAAGAGATCTTCCAAGAAATATGAAAAAAGTGTCATTTGTCTTGAGGTTTCATTTGTCATTTGGGTTCAACACTTTATGTTAAATGGTCCCAAGTCTCTGTCTTTTAAATGTTTATTAGAAAAAATTCATTGTGGAAAACGGTCCCCCTAGGATGAATAAAAAAACTGAATTCGGCCTTGTTTGATACTTGTCCAAGAAAACAGCATAATTTTTTTCCCATATTTTGCTGTAAAACATTTGTTACATTGTAAACATACTTTGTAATTTAAGAGTGAAAATATGAATGGTGGGAAAAGTTTCCTGGTGTTTAGTATGTTAGATAGGGGAGACGAATCATTGAAAAGTAATTAAAAGTAGACCTTTTCTGAAAAAGTGCTATTTTGTTGAGGTCTTTACAATAATATCATTTTTTTAAATCAGGATTGTTAGGATTTGATAAATATTAATCATAAAAAAATGATTAATTTTTTTCAATCTTCAGTGGTTTTAACTAGAATCTCCTGATTATCAAAAGTACCTGTACATTCAGGAAGGAAAAAAAATCCTGGTAAATCTAAAAATAGAAACGAAAATACTTGATAAGTTTTTGGATCATAATATTTGATGATTAAGTTTCCTAATGACACAGAAATCATTGATATCAGTAGAAATATATCTTTGGATTATATACTTACTCTGGAATGGTTTTCAAGACAACTAAATGACTGACAAATGTATGTAAAATATGGAAAGTACACACAATGATTACTTTTCTAATACTGATAGCTTACGATTGTGACTGTTGACAAACAGTAACTATTAGTAACTATATTTGACAGTTGGTAGCAATGAATATATACGTAGGTAAAAACGTTGTGCATCAGTTGAATAATTAATCGGATAAAATCCGCTATCGTGTTGCTTTCATCTTTTTAATTTTTTATGTATATTTTGGAAATTGAGACACAACTGATGAAGGAAGACAAATAAAATGATATTATCTTAACGTTATCGAACATTATGAGAAATTGGTAGTGTATTACGTTTTATATCACCTTCATTGGATAATTCTGAGCTCTGATGTATTGTTTCATTTGGCATTGTCTGATATGCTGTAATTGCCTTTTGCTAACCATAGTTACAATTCTTGATACAAGATTAAAAAGAACCTTAACCTTAGTATGTTTACTCGAATGGAGCAAACAATTTATCGTGATGCCATCTGATAATATAATCATTAAAAAAAATCAACAAAATTTTCTCCAACTTTGCATCAACTTTTGAGGTATTTCCTCAAAGTATCCTAAACCTGTGGTAGCATATGGAGGGTCTGCCTTAGTAGCCATCGCTACACAATTGATTTGTTGAAAATATTCCTGATCAAAATTTAATGAATATCGATTAAGAATAATATAAACCTTATTCATTTTGCAACTATCGTGAAACAAGATATTTCAGCTTAAACTCATCAGTGTTGTTGATCAAGATGGAAGCATGTGAGGGATCTTACTGTGGGAAGAAACCAGAGTACCCGGGGAAAACCCACGTCCTGGGCAGGTGACCCCTTATCTTTTCACTCCAGTTCCGGGAATCGAACCCCGGACGGCTAGGTGAAAGGCGAGTGTGTTACCACTGTGCCACATGATCAACCCAAATTGGTTGAGAATATTATCTAAAGCGTTTATAGTTTATTAATAATTTGGGAATTCAACCTCATGACCAAGATCATGAGGAATATTATTGTAAAGGCTTATAGGTAGAGATTTGTTCTATTTTACTTAAAATTTAGCTTTTATGAATTTTAGGCAAGCCATGAAAATAACATAATTTGTGCATAAAATTTTAGAGAAAATTTCCTCCTTGTAAAAACATTCTTTGTGGGTCTGAATCAGATAATCAATAAGTATGTGTGCTTCTGTATCAAAATCATCACATGCTGATATGTTAACTTCAGCAACGCATATTGTGTCAACATTCACGATTAAAATCTCTAATTACTATCACTACTGATTTACCTTTATCAGCTTCTGTGATAACGATAGAGATGTAGTTTGTAATATTGATACACAAACTTTACGTTTTTTACAACAATTTTACAACCTTTACAATTCTCTCTTGTTGGCCTGGATGGAAGTCTGCAAGAGGTCTTACTGTGGGAGGAAACAAGAATAGGGAACCCCACACGGCAGGTTCATCGTACTTTTTCATGTCGGATTGGGCTATCAAAACATGGTCACCTAGATAAATGACAAGCACATCGCCACTAAGTCAATGACCACCCTACTTACCTTCTGTTGGAATTTTTCATTTAATTCATCTCTGTATATTTACTGTTGTAGCTCTTGTTCAGGAGATCCACTCTGCTCAGAAGAAGCGAGATGAATCCTTAATGAACAGAATCAAGGTAGCCAATCAGGAGCGAGATGAGGCCTCGCTCAGATTACGTAATGCAGAGATACGACTTGAGGACCAGTAAGTTGAAAACACCCTTTGTGTGCTTCAAGTCCTAGAAATGTGTGTTATTAGTCATAAAAATATTTCACGTGAAGTCATAGAAATTTGTGTTAAGTGATAGAAGCTTGAATGCTAAATGATTAATAATCGTGTTTAGTCATAGAAATATGTGTGTTACATCATAGAAACTTGTGTGCTAAGTCATTAAAAATTGTGTTTAGTCATAGAAATATGTGTGTTACATCATAGAAACTTGTGTGCTAAGTCATTAATAATAGTGTTTTGTCATAGATATATTTGTGTTACATCATAGAAACTTGTGTGCTATAAGTCTTTAAAAATTGTGTTTTGTCATAGATATATTTGAACTTTATGATATAGAAAACTGTGTTTTAATGGATCATGGAAATATGTGTGCTGCAAGTTAAATAAATTCATCATTCAGCCTTAAGAAAGTTAAGATGTGTGTTTTAGAAATGTACATATATATTACAGGACTGTAACTGTGGAACTACAGGTGCTATGAGTCATATAAAAGTGTGTGTGCTATAAGTCATATAAAATGTGTGAACTGTATCTGCTAAAGTCATAGAAAAGTGAACCATGTGTGCTAGATGTCATAAAAAAGTGAACCACGTGTGCTAGAAGTCATAGAAAAGTGAAACATGTGTGCTAAAGTCATAGAAAAGTGAACCATGTGTGCTAGATGTCATAAAAAAGTGAACCACGTGTGCTAGAAGTCATAGAAAAGTGAACCACATGTGCTAAAAGTCATAGAAAAGTGAACCATGTGTGCTAAAGTCATAGAAAAGTGAACCATGTGTGCTAGAAGTCATAGAAAAGTGAACCATGTGTGCTAGAAGTCATAGAAAAGTGAACCATGTGTGCTAGAAGTCATTGAAAAGTGAACCATGTGTGCTAGAAGTCATAGAAAAGTGAACCATGTGTGCTAGAAGTCATAGAAAAGTGAACCATGTGTGCTAAAGTCATAGAAAATAGAAAAGTGAACCATGTGTGCTAGAAGTCATTGAAAAGTGAACCATGTGTGCTAGAAGTCATAGAAAAGTGAACCATGTGTGCTAGAAGTCATAGAAAAGTGAACCATGTGTGCTAAAGTCATAGAAATGTGAACCATGTGTGCTTAAGTCATAGAAAAGTGAACCATGTGTGCTAAAGTCATAGAAAAGTGAACCATGTGTGCTAGAAGTCATAGAAAAGTGAACCATGCGTGCTAGAAGTCATAGAAAAGTGTTACATGTGTGTGCTGAAAGTCTTAGAACTTAGCTTTAACTGTGTGTGCTAGAAATGATAGAATTGTACTTGATACAAAATGTGTGAACTGTGTGTGAACATGTTACAGAAATGTGTTAACTATGTGGACTACATGTTACAGGAATGTGTGAACTGTGTGAGCTACATGTTACAGAAATATGTGAACTGTTTGGGCTACATGTTACAGAAATGTGTGAACTGTGTGTGAACATGTTACAGAAATGTGTGAACTGTGTGTGAACATGTTACAGGAATGTGTGAACTATGTGGGCTACATGTTACAGAAATGTGTGAACTGTGTGGGCTACATGTTACAGGAATGTGTGAACTGTGTGAGCTACATGTTACAGAAATGTGTGAACTGTGTGGGCTACATGTTACAGAAATGTATGAACTGTGTGGGCTACATGTTACAGAAATGTGTGAACTGTGTGGGCTACATGTTACAGAAATGTGTGAACTGTGTGGGCTACATGTTACAGAAATGTATGAACTGTGTGGGCTACATGTTACAGGAATGTGTGAACTGTGTGGGCTACATGTTACAGAAATGTATGAACTGTGTGGGCTACATGTTACAGAAATGTGTGAACTGTGTGGGCTACATGTTAAAGAAATGTGTGAACTGTGTGTGAACATGTTACAGAAATGTGTGAACTGTGTGTGAACATGTTACAGAAATGTATGAACTGTGTGGGCTATAAGTTACAGAGATGTGTGAACTAGCTATTTGTGCTACAAGTAGAAATACATGCTACATTATTTGTACCATAGACTAGTGTGTGCTAATGTTATTATAGGGGCTACGGAACACCTGAGAGATCAGACAATGAAGATTTAGATGAAGAAGACCAGGTATGTGTTAGAATTAAACTTGTCTGGTGATTCCACTTGGGTGACATGTCTTTTGACAACAATTATCAAATTAATAAAAAGAGATTTTGCCATGGTTTCTTGTACAGAGGTATATGGCTTTTTGGGAAATATTTCTCCTTGGTACAGGTTAAGAAATCTTAACCAAATTTTATCTGAATCCTCCTTTAGCTAATTATAAGAGGACTGATTTAGAGGACTGGGTCTGAGGCTGATACAGGCCCAGGTTACAATTATGGTGTGAAAATCATACCAGACTTATATGAATTTCACTTCAATGTTTGAGATACATCGGCCATGTAGAACAAGGTATTTGATCATAATGTTAGATATCAATAACATATTGATCCAAAAATGTCCAGTAACAGACAGGAAGTATGACAGAAAAATTAATGCTGAAATATAAAGTTGAGGATTACTTAGAACTGAAAGAGTAACAAAGCTGGTTTTGTAGAGTTTATGAAGGTTATTGATCAGGGTATGATTTGGGGCCTAGTGGAGTCAGCAGGGGTTCACAGTCTATATAACCCGGGATATGCTGTATATGTCTTTGATAGTGTGATAAACAAATGCATGTTTGATCCAGGAGAGTTAATATTGTCGAGGACTGGAATTTGTTGGATTTATTCAACATACCTACATTAGTCACCAGGTCAGCAAAAATGGAGCAAAGAACATATTTATACATGTAGGTAGCCACTTCTATTTCTATCATTGGGTGGATTTTCTGACCCAAGTCAAGATTGTAAAATAAAAACTAGGCACACACTGAAATTATACCACAGTCTGTAATATATTACTGTCTATATTATGCCACATTGTGTAGTATGTCACTGTCTACTTAATGCCACATTCGGCAGTATGTCACTGTCTTTGTAATGCCACTGCCTGTAATATGTCATTGTTGATGTAATGCCACTGCCTGTAATACGTAACTATCTATATAATGCCACTGCCTGTAATATGTACTTATCTATATAATGCCACTGCCTGTAGTACTAACTATCTATATAATGCCACTGCCTGTAATATGTAACTATCTATATAATGACACTGCCTGTAATACGTAACTATCTATATAATGCCACTGCCTGTAATATGTAACTATCTATATAATGCCACTGCCTGTAATACGTAACTATCTATATAATGCCACTGCCTGTAATATGTAACTATCTATATAATGCCACTGCCTGTAGTACCTAACTATCTATATAATGCCACTGCCTGTAATATGTCATTGTTTATATATTGCCATTGTCTGTATAACTGTATTTATTGTATGACACTAAGATCTGTGGTCCTACTCTAGGGTATGGAGCAGCTTCTGGCCAGGCTTGGAGGACCTGATTCTGGAGATGCTGTGGAACAGGAGTGCACTACACTGCTACAGAGGCTGGAATTGAGGAAGAGGAGACAGCAGGAAATTACTGCGGAAGAAATCCAGGTCATACTGGAACAACGTGATGCTGCTTTGGCAAAGGTATTGTTCTGCTCAATATAGGGGTGGTGGTCATATACCCCAGGTAATAAGGTAGTGTAGTGTAGGAGATGGAGGATACGCTTTGATTGTTAGGGGAGATAACCATTTTAACAGTAAGGATGATAACTTATCATGATAAGGGTAAATAACTCCAGTATCACCATGAGGGTGATAATTTTATGAAAAGGGGAGATAATCTCAGTAACATTAAGGGTGGAAACTTTCAGGATAAGGGGAGATAACCCTAGTAAGAAAGTTTATTATTTTATAATGATAAGGCAAGGTAACACGCTTAACAATATAGGATAAAATTTATAATAACAAGTAACTTTAGTAACATTGAGAATGGAAAGTTGTGATATAAGGTCTGGTATCTATAGAAACACTGAGAAATCACAATGATAAGGGGAGACAACCCTAGTAAGAAAGTTTATTATTTTATAATGATAAGGCAAGGTAACACGCTTAACAGTATAGGTTAAAATTTATAATAACAAGTAACTTTAGTAACATTGAGAATGGAAAGTTGTGATATAAGGTCTGGTATCTCTAGAAACACTGAGAAATCACAATGATAAGGGGAGATAAATCAGATTATAGTTGAAAAATTATAGAATATAATTATGTGTACCTATCATAGGCGTGGCCTTTGCAGTGACATATATAGGCTGAATATTTTAATGATTTGTAAAACAAGACAAGGGTTTGTTACTTTTTGTTTATATAATAGTAGAATAGTAGAAAATATAAATGTAGCATTAAAGATATTTCGTTCTTTTCTTTTAGGCTCGAAGATACGAAGAGGAACTTCTCCGGCAGCAACGGCAGGGAGCTGATCATAACCTTAAGGTTAGTACTTTGATTTTTTATCTTTATACCAAATGTTACAAACTTATGACATGTGTTTTAAAACTGTCTGATTAATATAATCACATGCAATTGTATCTCCATTAAGGAAGTGACAGAGCTGTTGTGTGTATAACTGAAGATTTTGGTCCCCTATCACCGCAAACGGATTTATTTCGATTCTCATTGCTATCGATTGATGTATGTCCCATGTCTGATCAAATAGCAAATAACGGGTGAGGGGTGTAAGTCCAGGGATACTGTTACATAATTCAGTCTCTGTGTTTCTCCTAACCACAGATCACAGGCCAAAGTCAGCCGTTTTCTTACGTAGTATTGCGCTTGATATCAACAAGTCTCGCATTATGTAGTAAATCCTTTTATGATTCCAAAACAAATATTTAGGTATTTATTGGGGACTTGGATTTCACTCCAAAACTGTCTTCAACACGATTCTGTGTTGTACAGCATATAGTGAACTGGTGTTCGGTGATTTTGGCACTGATCCCACGTGTATTTGATTATTTATTTATTGTTTTCTACTTTCGGCTACCTTGTTCAGCTCCAATATAAAACTTCACCGTCCCACGGATAAAGAGAAGAATGATATCTGATTTTATCAGGATTTATTTGGGTGCAGCTGACAGGTGTGGTTGAGTACGAGAGTTTTTCGGCCTGTTCTGAAGGATGTTTTAGGATTACACAGACAGTGTAGAACTGTATCCAATAAGTGAAATACAGATTTACAATGATTTACTGCAGTAATATATATTACACATATTAAAACATTCTTCTGGTCTCTTTCCTGATTCAAATGGTGATTTTCATTTAATTCATAACCTTTCTGGTCCAGATTGCTTAAGCTCTCAGATTTTCATATCTGTCTGGGTAATATCATTTTTATCACATTTTAGGAAAATAAATAAAGTTTGAAAAAAAAAAAAAAGTAACTTTAAAATAGAGCCATTGTAAATGTTGACGTTATAACACTCCCAAAAACCCAACCCAAATGATTGTGCTTTTTTCTCAACTGCTCTGAAATTCTTTGAATATCAATTATGTTTGTTCAAAGCTTTGTGTGAGAATTTAAATGATAAAAAAGACTCTAGGGAGAGCAAAAATCTGTCCTTTATATATGAAATACAATGAAGTTTAAAAACTGCACTAAGTAATGTTTATATGTAAAAATTACGACGATAAATGTTCTTTCATGAGGACTTGGATAGTCAATCAGATTTCACACTAGAGACGATGAAAAGATCAGGATAGAATAAATGAATAAACAAAACAAAAATTCTTAAAAAAATATCAGGCTTTTTATTTTGAATTGGTGTTCAAAATCATATTGTGAGGATGGGATTAGTGATGCTACAACAGTATGTCTGCCATTACGATTCTCGTCCCCACCATTGTGTCGGTTCTACCATTGTTGTCAACACTGTTTATAGGGTTTACTGACTGTTAATGTTTGACAAATACCAACAGAGATTGATCTGCATGTACACAAAAACCAAATTGTCTTTTTTTAACAGCTTTAAGCAAACAATTGAAATATAAACAAAGCTTAAACACGAAACATTTTTAAATGTGTGCAGTTGTACGTATGGGTATTTGATGGTTGTGTGATGCTCCGAGGACTGAGGTGACGCTCCATAACGAGCATAGGATAGAGAGATAGATCTATAGATTTGACAACGGACCCACATGTTTTTGTAGGAGTGTTTTTAAGGATGAAGGGTCATGAATAAAGTTTATTTGCCTTGTTGAGGCCAACCTGTTTGCCATGTGATCTCATGACGAGCTAAAGACTGTTGACATAGATTGGCTCGAGCTTTACACAGGGTAAATAGGTTTTGTGTACAACTTGTGAACAACATCATGTAGGCAAACAGCAAGAACAAACACTACAATCTGACAACGCTAATCAGCGGGATAAAATAACAACGAGGGAAAGTGACGAAATTCCATTTTAATGAACTTACCAGTGAATTGTAGGTGGTCCACTTTTTCACACGATATTGTTACCCTTTGTGAATACAGTACCAATTCAAGTCTATGCAGATGGGAATTAAAGTCAAGGAATGGTTTACCTGCAGATATAAATATACATTGTGATCATTGACGATCAAGCGTTATCATTGCGACTGTTCTCCGGGGTGTCAAGTGTTTATATACACTGTGTTGTGTAAATTTGCATTTTGTTCTTACCTCGGCTATCATTTTATTGGTGAGGGTTAAACAATTCATACCTGATGAGTTTATATGAAATGTCGTCACAGATATAGACTGCTGTTGTAATGTCGAAGGTCTGATGGAGGCTCCTGGTACAAAAAAGTTATCTTACTTTCTCCATGATCATGTTCTGTGTGTTAAAATTATCTCACTCAGGCTAAAAAAAAAAGTGAAAACGATTTGTGTTTGATGAAATGTGAAATGTGATATATTTTGTAATTATTTACGTCTGTTCAGGAAGGAGGCAATTTACATTATTTATAATGCGAAAATGCCTTATTGTTTATCGTTAAGTTTTGTGGGACAACAAATATTTCCACACAATCATAATTTGTTTTCCTTTGTATTCCGATATTGTCTCTTACTGCCACGAGAAAACCATACCATATTTACTGTTATCAGGATCAGAGAGATCACCATTTAACACTCCAACCTACCTATCTATACAAAAACAGGAAAATGTTGGCTAAAGTTTAGTCACCATTAAGGATCTAATGGTCCCCCTACCTATGGTTGTTCTGTATTAATTTTTGTTTTATATTTAAAATTCTAGATTACATTTTCAAAAATCAGTACAGATATTTCTTATTTTCAAATTACTGATATTTACTGAAATAGACTTCTATTTTTCTAGGGCTATTAATGTTTTATTCATTTTAATTACAAATGGTTTATGTAATATGTAAATTATAACAAATGGATTATGTAATAGTTAAATTATTACAAATGGTTTATGTAATAGGTAAACTATAACAAATGGTTTATGTAATAGGTAAATTATAACAAATGGTTTATGTAATAGGTAAATTATTACAAATGGATTATGTAATAGTTAAATTATAACAAATGGTTTATGTAATAGGTAAATTATAACAAATGGTTTATGTAATAGGTAAATTATTACAAATGAGTGAATTGCATTTGCAAGTACAATTTTAATGCATATGTAATTGAAAAAATATTAAAGATTTGCATATATTTAGAATTAAGAACCAGAACATTTGTTATTCTTATCATTAATTAAATTGTATATTACTATTTTTAATAGATAAAAAATGAAAACAATCTATGAAAAAAAACCCCAGTTATTATAAAATAGATCATACATTGAATACATATTTAAAAGCAATAGAGATTTTTATTTATAGAATGTTACAAAACTGTTTCCATTTATCATTATACAAGTTATTTCCTCAGTCAGTAATTATCAACCTTCATGATGAATCCACAATGGATACTGAATATTTCATTATTAGATTTTTGTGATTTTCAATAAACATTTCAACGTTCAATTCTCTGTGTTAATACATTTTGCTATTGGAATTTTCCTGTCATGGTGCATTGATTGATTTGAATTAAATCTGCCAGGGGAAGTCGCTGTGGCAACTTGTACCACACTAAGTAGTCTGTGGGTCATGTGATATTGGCCTCAATACCTGAAGATTGGGGGGAAACATTAATAAAACTTTAATAGTTGTATATTATATACTGTGGGGAAACATAGGGACAGAAATAAGTAAGAGGTTTAGGGGTTGGGACTAGGTTATCTGACCGACTACCAGGTTCTTACATAAGGTGCTATTAACCTGTGAAGGAAAACAAACATTCATTAGAGAGACGTGGACACCGGCTTTAGTGGTCACCAGATTACTTCTGTCGTCCAGTGTTGTCCAGGCAGCGGTCACTACACGAAACAACAGCCATCTTGATAATGCACAGATCATAGATAAAATTTACAAAAGTGCAGAATAAAAAGAAAATATGTCAAACTTATTATTTTGTGTAATCAGTGAACATCAATTGTGTCTTTTATTAAAATAGAGTCAGTGATAATATTAACTCATACAGAACATTGAATGAAATCATTATTTTTTTAGTATTTAAATTAACTACAGTGTTTATCTTGCTATCAGTTCACTTCTTGTACTAATTAATTACATTGGCCATGAATTTAACATTTAGTACTACTTTATGGTCCTGTAACAAGCCATCCCTCTTAACATTTAGACAGGGGTGATGTGTTGGCTCCGTATGTTAACTATAAGTTAAAGATGCATGGTAATTAACTAACAACACCTAGATAAGCAAGGCTGAAGTTAATTATAATGTTCTCCAGGCATTTCAAAATTGAAGATAACTGAAATATATAATGCTTCTGTATAGGTTTTATTTGTTATAGAAGTTGGTCTTTTTGTTAAAACTGGAAATGTGTATTGAAGTATATGACCCACAAAATATCTGTCAGTACTGAGACTCACAAGCCTAGCATTATTCTGGATTGTATTGGCTGATAAACATCATCATACACATCAGGAGTTCCCTCCCCTTTCCTTTCTCTCGCTCTCATTGTAACTCAGAGCTCTGCATGATTTATGTTCAGTTATCAATTCTAATCTCAAGTATTGTAAACCAGTTTATATGACAAATATCATGTTCAACATTACCACCTATACTACCAGAGGGGACTATAGGTTTGTGTCAGTCCCCACCAGTACTACCAGAAGGGACTATCGGTTTGTGTTAGTCCCCACCAGTACTACCAGAGGGGACTGTAGGTTTGTGTTAGTCCCCAACAGTACTACCAGAGGGGGCTGTAGTTTTGTGTCAGTCCCTACCAGTACTACCAGAGGGGACTATCGGTTTGTGTTAGTCCCCACCAGTACTACCAGAGGGGACTGTAGTTTTGTGTCAGTCCCCACCAGTACTACCAAAGGGGACTGTAGGTTTGTGTCAGTCCCCACCAGTACTACCAGAGGGGACTGTAGGTTTGTGTCAGTCCCCACCAGTACTACCAGAGGGGACTGTGTCAGTCCCCACCAGTACTACCAGAGGGGACTGTGTCAGTCCCCACCAGTACTACCAGAGGGGACTATAGGTTTGTGTCAGTCAATACTTGTAGTATCAGAGTAGAACTTCTGTGGTAAGAAAATCCTAAGAAAGTTTTGATCAGTTCTGATGCTTAATTCTTCATTGAACTCAAAACTATCAAATATCTGTATTTGTGAATTTTCATGAATGAAAGTGATCATGATTTTTTATGGATTCATGAGTGTAGTGTGACAGATGAATTTAATATTTATTACAGGCCAGACTTGCAGCAGTCACTCAGGAGAGAGATAGTTCTGATGGCCCAAACTCCAGCTATCAAATATCTGTAGTGAATTTTCAAATGAAAGTGATCATGATTTTTTATGGATTCATGAGTACAGTGTGAAGATGAATTTAATATTTATTACACCATGACTTGCTGCAGTATCTACTAGAGAGATAAGGGTAAATCAACAATTGAAGGATGAAATAATGACAATTCGAATCTACTACAGGTAAGGGTCATCACCATGACGATCTGTATCTACTACAGGTAGGGGTCATCACCATGATGATCTGTATCTACTGCAGGTAAGGGTCATCCCATGACGATCTGTATCTACTACAGGTAGGGGTCATCACCATGACAATCTGAATCTACTGCAGGTAAGGGTCATCACCATGACGATCTGTATCTATTGCAGGTAAGGGTCATCACCATGACAATCAGTATTTACTACAGGTAAGGGTCATCACCATGACAATCTGTATCTACTACAGGTAAGGGTCATCACCATGACGATTTGTATCTACTACAGGTAAGGGTCATCACCATGACGATCTGTATCTACTACAGGTAAGGGTCATCACCATGCTGATCTGTATCTACTACAGGTAAGGGTCATCACCATGGCAATCTGTATCTAGTGCAGGTAAGGGTCTTCACCATGACGACTTGTATCTACTACAGGTAAGGGTCATCACCATGACAATCTGTATCTACTACAGGTAAGGGTCATCACCATGATGATTTGTATCTACTACAGGTAAGGGTCATCACCATGACGATCTGTATCTACTACAGGTAAGGGTCCTTTACCATACATGTCCGTCCTGGCCTATAGAATGGGTGAGAATAATTGACAAGTTATTTTCTTTTACCCAAGATTGTGTTGATGATAGTAGTGTAATTTTGATAAAGTCATGCTTTAGGGGATGAAAGGTAGATTGATCCTTTTACACTTCTGTAAACCACTAGTTAATTGTGTATGGTAGTATATGTGTTTAACTCAAATGTGAACTTTTGGTAACTCAAGTGAGGTAGAGCATGGCATTAACTCCCAAACAATCATGTGGTGTTCGTTAAGCTAGGTTTATACTGCTGAATCGTTAATCATAAACTTTTATTCGTTTTTCAGCTTACACAAATCTTTATCAAAAGATTCAAATGATCAGGTGAACACCTTCCAAAGTGGAAATTCAAACCTTGGAAGAGATGGCAACAGGGAGGGAGGCCAAGAGAAAAAGGAAAGCAACACAAGTGTGGCACAGTTAAGGGAAGTTGAACATGAAAACATTCAGTTGGAGGCAGATCTTCAGAAACTAGAACATGCCCATCAGGAGAGCAAAGACAAAATTGTAAAGTATGTGCCACTTTATGTATCGTCCAACTTACAGCTTGTTTAGGTTTATGTGTGTATTTCAGCGTTAATTCTATGATAAATCTACATGTATCTTCTGATAATTATGAATTATGAATAAGTTTTGAATGCCTTCTTATCAATGCCATTTTATAAAAAAATTTGGCAGACTGACAGATACATGAGAGGAAATAGGCGTAACTTGTTAAAGACAGCGTCTTCATAAACTTTAAGTTTGATGACACAGTGAGAGACTAGGTAATCTAAATTACATCAATTTGTAATATCTGGGTGTATGAGAATCTATCAATTTTCCCTGTATGGCTATCAGTAAACTTATATTGTTTTTGTTTAGGTTAGAAAGACTGGTAGATATCCTGCGCCGGAAATTGAAAGGCCTTGAGTTAGAACAGGAGGAGGAGGCTAAAGCGCAGTAAAAAAGCTGTATGTTTTGTATGTCTCAAGATCTAGTTGCTGATCTTGGTAGGACAATTACAAAGGTGTAGGTATTTGTGAATTTTGACAACAACACATTGTTAAGCAACGCCAGGGAAGCGCATTTGACAAGCCTGAAGAGGTTCTTTAAAGGAGATTATGAGCTAATGCTGGTTTTTTTCAAACATATAGAAAGATAATTGGCAGTTTTACAAAAAACAGAGATTTTCTTTAATTTCCATCATAGTGTTTTACAAATCATGAAAAAAATCAGTTCTTTTTGCCAGTACTATAACTTCCGTGTCAATTTAAGTGTTCAGTTACAGGATAATATTACTTCTGACATGGATAAGTTAAGAAATACTCAAGAAATAAGTCCTCAACATTGTTTTATTACTATGTCTATGCATGTTTGTAAAAGAGTGAGGGAAATTTTATTTTACTTTATCATGATGTCTATGATAAAATCTAATACCAGTAACTCATTATTTTCTCTCGCACATTTTTCACGGGTAAATCTTTCATCTAGTGAGTATTTCTACTTTGAAAGTCTGTTTTTCAACCAATCTTATTTTATATTTTTACATTTCCTCTGATGGCCCATATAAAACACTACCTGCAGAATTGTGTTCATAGCGTTGTGAATGTAGTTATGTAAGCTTCATTTTGCTCTTCTAGTTCCACATCGCAAAATGCAATACCTTCATATGTAGCAAATTTTAAACTGTTTCAGAAATGTTTTGTTTTTTTTTAAAATAAAACAATTTCAAAAATAGAAATTTTCCAGGAAGAATAGTTTTGAACTGGGAATATTACTGTTACCATGGCTTTATACTGTCAGTGTAGAATTATGGGGGAATATTACAGTTACCATGGCTTTATACTGTCAGTGTAGAATTATGGGGAACATTATACTGTCAGTGTAGAATTATGGGGAACATTATACTGTCAGTGTAGAATTATGGGGAACATTATAGTTACCATGACTTTATACTGTCAGTGTAGAATTATGGGGAACATTATACTGTCAGTGTAGAATTATGGGGAACATTATACTGTCAGTGTAGAATTATGGGGAACATTATACTGTCAGTGTAGAATTATGGGGAACATTATAGTTACCATGACTTTATACTGTCAGTGTAGAATTATGGGGAACATTATACTGTCAGTGTAGAATTATGGGGAACATTATACTGTCAGTGTAGAATTATGGGGAACATTATAGTTACCATGACTTTATACTGTCAGTGTAGAATTATGGGGAACATTATACTGTCAGTGTAGAATTATGGGGAACATTATACTGTCAGTGTAGAATTATGGGGAACATTATACTGTCAGTGTAGAATTATGGGGAACATTATACTGTCAGTGTAGAATTATGGGGAACATTATACTGTCAGTGTAGAATTATGGGGAACATTATACTGTCAGTGTAGAATTATGGGGAACATTATACTGTCAGTGTAGAATTATGGGGAACATTATACTGTCAGTGTAGAATTATTGGGAACATTATACTGTCAGTGTAGAATTATGGGGAACATTATACTGTCAGTGTAGAATTATTGGGAACATTATACTGTCAGTGTAGAATTATGGGGAACATTATACTGTCAGTGTAGAATTATGGGGAACATTATACTGTCAGTGTAGAATTATGGGGAATATTACTGTTACCATGGTTTTATACTGTCAGTGTAGAATTATGGGGAACATTATACTGTCAGTGTAGAATTATGGGGAACATTATACTGTCAGTGTAGAATTATGGGGAACATTAACTTTATACATTCTTACCTTTAGTTATGATCTCTGCTGTAGAATATAAATTTCCTGGAACGTGTTAAGATGAGAAACCATAGAGCTATTTAAAATAGAAGTAATGTGATAAGTATAGAAGGCTGTTCCAGTCGATATGTAAAATCTTATGTCTTAATTTATTTTGTTTAAAAACCAATGAACCATTATTTTACTGTCTGTGATTTTCTAAGTTGTTGTTTACATGTGATAAACGGTTACCTGGTAAACATTTTGTTTACAGTATGTATTGTTATCTATATGCTTATTTATTCTTTTAAACTAGAATTTTCCTTTTTTGTGCCATTCATTGTTCATAACCCTAATCTATAGCAAAATTACAGCTCTTTACATTGCTGACATATTTATATATCTAACCTTTATTAAATTGCTTGTTTAATATCTTGAATGTTAATCATACTTGTCTTTACATATCATAGTAAGTCAATGAATTTATATTTAATTTGTATATATATATGTAATTATAATAAATAAATATATCTAACCCGGTAGATAATTACTGAATTACATAGGTAAGATCAGGTTATTGTCAATAACATATTATATATATTATATATACACATATATATGTAAACAGTGATGTTAAGGGGACTGATGAACAGTGACGTTATGGGGACTTATGAACAGTGATGTTATGGGGACTTATGAACAGTGATGTCATGGGGACTGATGAACAGTGACGTCATGGGGACTGATGAACAGTGACGTCATGGGGACTGATGAACAGTGATGTTATGGGGACTGATGAACAGTGATGTTATGGGAACTGATGAACAGTGATATTTTGGGGACTGATGAACAGTGATGTCATGGGGACTGATGAACAGTGATGTCATGGGGACTGATGAACAGTGATGTCATGGGGACTGATGAACAGTGATGTCATGGGGACTGATGAACAGTGATGTCATGGGGACTGATGAACAGTGATGTTATGGGGACTGATGAACAGTGATGTTATGGGGACTGATGAACAGTGATGTTATGGGGACTGATGAACAGTGATGTTATGGGGACTGAAAACAGTGATGTTATGGGGACTGATGATCAGTGATGTTATGGGGACTAATGAACAATGATGTTATGGGGACTGAAAACAGTGATGTTATGAAGACTGGTTAGAGTCATAATATCAGTATGATAGCAATGACATTATGGGGAGTGATTAGAGTCATAATATCAGTATGATAGCAATGACATTATGGGGAGTGATTAGAGTCATAATATCAGTATGATAGCAATGACATTATGGGGAGTGATTAGAGCCATAATATCAGTATGATAGCAATGACATTATGGGGAGTGATTAGAGCCATAATATCAGTATGATAGCAATGACATTATGGGGAGTGATTAGAGCCATAATATCAGTATGATAGCAATGACATTATGGGGAGTGATTAGAGCCATAATATCAGTATGATAACAATGACATTATGGGGAGTGATTAGAGCCATAATATCAGTATGATAACAATGACATTATGGGGAGTGGTTAGAGTCATAATATCAGTATGATAACAATGACATTATGGGGAGTGATTAGAGTCATAATATCAGTATGATAGCAATGACATTATGGGGAGTGATAAGAGTATACTTTGTGTACATTGTTTATTATTGTATATCTGTAAATACCAGTATGTTTTATTTCTAGTTGGTGTTGGGAGGTTAAGAGTATAAAGTAGTGAAGATGTTGATATTATGTTCATTGTGTGATAGAACACTTACAATTTACTAGACTAACAGATCTCAACAGACATATTTGTAACATGTATTTGGTGATCATTGATTTGTAAATCAATACTGGTTACAAATGTAATTAACTATGTAGACTGAGAGTTTGTTGACAATAGTAAAATTAATACTTATGTACTTAAGATTTCTGTTATCAGCGCACCGGATCAGCTACATTTATACATACCGTGGACAAAAACATAAACATATCTGATATTATGTTATATATGAATATATTAAAATATAGTAAAATTTATAGATAATGTAAATATTATGTTACCCTGGACCTACTACCAGGTGAATGTATTATGATATACACTGGAAATACATATCGTGCAATTTAATATCACAGCATTTTGAGCAGATAAATAGTTATAATATGATTTTATAGATAATAACTTCTACTGTAGAGAATACCACTACATGTTGAAAGCCAGACAACATCAGTGTATTTATTTCCAGTTACTTCCACTGTAGAGAATACCACTACATGTTGAAAGCCAGACAACATCAGTGTATTTATTTCCAGTTAGTTTTTGCTTGTTCTTTCTGCTTTACATTACCAGCTGTCTCGGTAAATATTAATAAATTAATAACAATAGTCCAATTACTGGTATGTTTGTAGATATGACATATTTAATTGTTTATGACAAAGCTTACATACCATTAAATAAATACCTACATGAATCTACAGCTATTTCAACTTAGCTTTTGCTTCATGGAAATCTCGTTTCATTACCAACGCTTCCTTGGTCAGTCAGTCAGTCAGCATTTGTCTAGTGAAATCATATCTATATATCTGTATATGATTATAGTACACACAAAGAAATTGGAGAATTTTTTATAATGATTTTACCCTTTATTTAGACACAAATATCATGAACAAAAAATACAACGAAAATTTGCTAGATTCTTCATTCTCTACTCAGGACACAAAACAAAAAATTGAAGTTACATGACAAAAAATACATCAATAATTGATTTTTCCTCAAAACTCCTGTCTCTACAGTTTAATCTGTAACAATCATTAATGTTGGTTTTTAGATAGTAAACCCAGACTTATTGTTGTGTAATTAAGGATTATTAAGAAAGTGGTGGATGATTACTGGGAATCAAGCTTGCCACTGTCCATTTTATGTCTTAAATACTCCTACATATCATTAAAATTTTACAAGAATTACATGAAAAGTTGATATAAAATTGAACAAGTTTCTGCATTTTAGATGAGCCAGTACTTTGGTGCTATACTTAAGGTTATACCTGTCATGACTGTTAGAGACTGGGATGTTAGTGTCTTTTTTTCTTTTTATCTATAGAATAAAAATAGAAAAAATATCATTGAAACAAGACACATAATATTATAAATATAGAAAAAAATGTAGTTTTCCATGATTTCTGTTAAAAATGTATCCTTTTTCCTTGAAAATCTTCTATTTACACTATAAATACCTGTCTACCATTCTATATACACTGTGTTCTATATACACTGTCAAAATACCTGTCTACCATTCTATATTGATAATATATTATTTATAACGTTCAAATACCAGTCTACCATTATGTACGACTGTTTGATCATATATCTTTAGTCATTCCAAGGAAATTTGAGCAATTTTTAATTTACAACAAATGATCATAATCTTATTACTATTACTATCGTATACATGTCTACCATTCCAAAGTTATTATCTACAAATGTATGTGATATTACATTTAAGTCACGTAGCTACCGTCCTCCAGTCTATTGTTGTTGATTCATCTACAAATAAACTTAACAATTCTTACTGTGTTTTTGTTTTTCTCAGTTTGGTTTTAAAGTTTACCAACAGAATCTGGTGTCCGTCTGAAAATAACTTTATGTCCGTCTGACAATGTTCACTCGTACGTCCGTCCGACTGTTATCTAACACCCCTCTGACGATCAGTATTCGTGCGTTTGGTGATGTATCGGTGTATTAACGGTGTAGATAAATGTGTACTTCTGATCATTAACGTCCGTGTGACAATATGTTTGTGTCCATCTGATGATGTTCGTTCGTACCCCTGACCAAATAAATATATCTGCATGGCCGTCTTATGAAAAACTCGTCTGTCTGACCATTAAGTAGCGTCCCATGTGACGATACACAACACTGGCATCTGGCCATTAATGTCAGTGTGACAACATGTGTGCGTCTGACTGGTGATTTTGTGCGTTCTTCTGACAAAATAAACATATTTGTATGTTCGTTTGAAGGTAAACGTGTGCACCTGACCGTTTTCTAATGTCCGTCTGACGATATGTATGCGTCCGTACTGATATAAAGGGAGACAACTTAGTACTGGTGTAGTCGTTTCATTTCTCTCTCTCTCTCTCTCTCTCTCTCTACATTGTTAAACTGATCAGTTACTGATTCTTCGTCTGTGGTATGAATAAAACATCATAACGACAATTTATAGAATCTCAAACCAAGTACCTACAGCTGTATAGTTTTATCTTATGTACCAGCTTCCTGTAATATTTAGACTATGTCAGCGTCTTTCGTTTCATCATTCATCGGACGGTTTGTAGTTCATACTATGTAGACCTTTCCTCTCTCAGTGCTATATATTTAAGTTTTTTTCACGTATGAAGACATCGTTTTCCTCGACAACATGTCTGCCAGGCTTAGTGACCAGACACTTGTCGGCGATGACCAGGCCGATCGTGTTACATACACTCATTGTTGACCAACACCGTCGAATTATGGTCAAAACAAACATGTCGGCAGACTTTGTGAAGAGGGGGGTTTAAAACTTTGGGCAAACTTGGAAATAACACGACAGTACAAGAACTGCTTTGAGACTTGTCACCTTTTTGTCTCACCTTCCCTATTTCGGGTAAAAGGGTCCGACATTTCACTCTACATTTGTTGACATGTTTGTTTTCCATTAAGGGTGCTCGTAGCCTGAGAGGTCTTTGTTTACACAATCTGATGACACATTAGCGCACGCGGTCCTTCTTCCGGTCCATTCACCAATAGTCACGTCGAGTTCTGACAATAGATTCGGATGTGATTTTCCACAGGACCATGGCAAAATCCCTTTTCTCCGAGAACCATTTAATATTTCTCTACTGCTGAAGCTTTTGGTAAACATTCAAGGAAGTTAGTAAACATTTAATGGGTAACAGTCTGAAGTTACTTCATTGGTCAGTCTTTCAATTATGACGTCACATGATAATGTCTCGGGCCGATGTTTTTTATTGTGATGTCATGATCATTGTGACCTTCTCCTGTGTTGAAAACTGGAATCCTTTATTTCCAGTTAGAGCGGCGTCCGTCGTCCATCTATCCGTCTGTCGTCCGTCAACTTTTCATTTAAACAACTTCTTCTGAAATACCGGAAGGCCTAGAATCATTATATCTTTGTGGAAGGTTCCTTTGATGAAGCCCAACAAATTTTGCGAAAAAAAATAACCTTGACCCATATTCCAGGTCACAGATGTCAAATGTGTTAAAACCTTTAAACGACTTCTTCCAAAATACCAAAAGGCCTGGAATCACTATATTTGGCTGGTTAGATATATTCAATATGATATCAGAATATTTAACATATTTATAAAGAACTAACATAAAAGAAAACAGTTCGGCCGTGGTCTGTCTAATCACGGAAAATATGTCACTGAGCCCGCAGTCTAAACAAGATATCTACCGATCCAGTTCTGAACTCATACATACGTCACGTGATGTTATGTCGTATTAGTTAAAAATGGACGACATAATTTTTTTATATACTTGGTATAAAAGCATAAATGGACTCGTCACGATATCTGGCACCGAATCGCCGAACATTCCTCTTTTTTTCTTTGCAGTAGTTTTTCATTCTAGTGTCATTTATATCCCTCTTACGCCCCCATACGCCCCCATACGTCCCTCATACACCCCTTATACGTCCCTCATACACCCCTTATACGTCCCTCATACGCCCATCACACGTCTCTGCTTACAAAAGTTCAGGCATGCAGTATCGGAATACAAATACCACACGTGGAGTATCCAATTAAAGATGACTCAAATGAAAATAAAACTATAATAAGAGGATTGAATCAGGGCTTTGGCCGAGACTAGAGCTATCCTTGTACCTCACCTTGATACTGATGTTTGTGTATCCCAAGAAAAAGAAAAACTGACCAGTCTGTTGTCATGGTTGCGTTCATAGACATGACATTTTACCCCGATTACTCTGGAGGTGTGCGACGGGCATCCCATATCAGCTACTACAAGGATAACCTGCCTCAAAATGACCCGGATAGTTGACGGTCAACAAAGTATCAAACAAGCAGCCGGACAAACAGTCGTCATGGCTGTTTTATCAGTACAGCTATTAACAATTAACCTTGATCCCTCTAATTTCTATGTTGAAATAAATGTGAAATATATTTTATACCCTATATTTCTACCTGAACTATATTTCTGCTTTTAAAAACGATTGCATTAACTCGTATCAAATTGAATTCTGCTTTGTTATAATGCATTGCCATGCTTAATCACATGTACAGGTGAGAAAAGTGTTATTGGTAACGTCATATATGATCTGCTTGGTTCAACCATTAAAACGCCAATTCTAAACATATTTTTTAAGTGATGAACAGCAGTATTCCATGATAACATTCTCTAGGGACTGGGAGAATCACACACGAACGCAGTTATCGTAACTGTTTAATAAATCCTATATTTTGCCTGGCTTTGTTTGTTTCCCAAGGGGAGCTTTGACAGGCAATACTCGTTCTGCTGTAGACTTCAAAGATCATCCATCGATTGCTAGCACGGCCATCGAACATTGACGACTAATACTCTTCCCAATAACAGCTGAGTAGCGAGCCTCTCGCGCATTTTCCACGCGCTGGCAATCGTCATTCCCCGAGGGAAGGTGCTTTTTTGATAACTTGATTGGAATAGTATTATTTTTATCGTTACAAATGAAATTTGTGGGCCCTGATTAAGTACGGACAACCCGTGGGCTACTACCTGTGATAGTTGAAAAGTTGGCGCTCTAATTGTGTTTGTAAGCGCAGTAATGACAGTGTTGAATTCATATTTTCGTGATTTACTCGATAAGATAAAAAGATAACCGTAGGCTGATAGCAAAGCTATGCTCCTCTTGATTGCTGTGTTCCCACGACAGTCCATCACGCGTTCTCCTTGTTAGCATGGCAACCACATCAGGAACGCTTCAATGTTCCTATACCATACTGTATGAATTTGTAAATTTATTGATAAATGGTTTCTGAACAATTACAAATTACAGGTAGAAAAATAAAACAGTTTTAAGATCTGTTCAAATGTTACATATTTCATTTAATCATATCGAAAATGAGGTGACGAAAGCTGACAAATCTTTGACTATGAGATGAGTTATATGTTGGTAATTCGTCTTCGCGACGGATGTGCTGCAGCAAGTTCAACTCTTACACGGCGGATATTAAAACTAATTTTGACATCCAAATTAACCAGGATCGTGTAATACACGCGCGTTGATGGTTATGACGCGGAAGATGGATCTGTTGGACCAAGTCGTTCGATTATTTGCCGCTTCGTCGGCTCTTGTGGCACCGGAAACTTGAGAAATGGCAAACAAGTTAGTCTGACCTCTTTCATCAGATATCGGCACGGAGACCGTAGAATGCCCTGCTGTAAGGCTTCCTCAAGCAATAAAATATATGACAGGTGCTCTTTTCCAACAATGATTAAAATCTGGGTGGCACCAATTTGTAAGAGAAGACCATCTATTACTCGGATGTTCTCTGTGTATCTCCTTATGTTTACGTTAGTAGTAAAAGTACCCGGGACAGCTATGTTGCTTTTGTGGAGAAAAGTAGAAATAACATATTCAGCAGACGAGCTTGAATTACATTAACCTCCCGGCGAGATTAGAAAATGACGTAATAATCAGGATTACGCGTTGTCCTGTTTTTAAAGAGTAATATCAAAACCTTTGACAAAGATGTGCTCTCAATGGTGGCTCAAAGAGTCTCTTTTGAAAGATTGGGGATCATTCATACACTGCCGATGTATGTGATGATTTCAGATGGTTCTCGATGAGGATTTTTCTCGCTTTTGTTATATTCTATGTACAGTGTTTGATCCGTTGTTTTCAGATGTCCTAACCTGTTGTCATTTTTCAGTAAATCTACATAGTTTCCTGCAATATCGAGATTCGAAGATATTTTCTGCTTTCCTACTTTTAGAGAAGCATTTGTCTATTTTTCCCTATTTTTTTTTATTTTGTCATGTAGCTTAGTTTAAGAGACGGAATGCGGGAAAGAAATGCGTTCGTCTAAACAATCTTCAAATAATGAAAAAAAACAGAAATAAAGAAAAGAAAAGAAAAAAACCCTCCCCCACACAATATATCATGGCATCATGACAAACTGTCATCATACAGTCCATTTGATCACTAAAGGGTAGAATAAAGGATATTACACTTCTCAAAGTGTGACGGAAAGGTACGAAAAATCTTATTGTTAACCCGTCTCGAGGTGCGATATGGCGCTGTACTTGTTTGGTTTGCGCCGGTTACTGGCCATTGTATGTAGATCATTACTACGTCATTCACACGAGGACCAAAGTTATGCAAGCTACAGATAAAACAGCGTCTCCGAAAAAGCGGGTTTTTTTACACGTTCTGCTTTCTTTACGATATACAATAATCTATTCTTACGAAAAATGAAAGTTCTAAAGTCAGCATTCAAAATTCTGTTTTGATTTAGTTTGAAAGTACATTTTATTAAATTTAGCGATGTTTCTTGTTCAGTTCCGTTTCCAAATTCAGGCAAAATCATATCAATATCGGTTCATATTTTTATGGGGAAATGTATTGTTTTCCTTTTAAATTGTAAAACACACATGTACGAAGAAACAGATTGCTTAAATCAACCTCTTTCGAAAGAAGTCAGGAAAAGATCGCTATAGAGTTAGTCATCATTTATAGAATTTGATGGTTTTAACAGTTCACACTGAATCAATCGATGGAATATGGGAATTTTAGGGGATTAACGGCCCTTCTTCTGAAGGTGTCTAAACACACAAAGTAATCAAAACACACAGCCCTAGCCGAACACACCCGGCCCTGCGTTCACTATACCACACATAAATATTGACAGGAGAGATATACAAATCTGTTTGTATTTTGGCGATAGAATGAATTACTCGGTTTTAATGTTACCGATGGGAAAATCGGGGAAAGTTTTGATGTTAGGTCTCTTAATTGGTGGGTTCCGAAATAGGTCTAGGTACCCAGATTGTTTAAGAGAACAGGTAAGAATACTCTTTCGCCTGTACTTCTGTTATCCTTAATCATATGGGCTGTTTTGTGAAAATCTGATCTTCAATAAAAGCCGAAAGAAGTTTTACTTATGTCTCCGAAACGAAGTTTGCGACATACTGAAATTTTACATTAAAAACTACCGTTTCTACTAAAACCAACGATGTTCGGTTCAATAAACGATATTTTTTCCTAAATGCTTCAAAAAAAAAAAAAAAAAACCCTGGAACTTTCACTAATTGATTAATGGAAACGGATTTCTTTTTATCACATAATTCGTCGGTTTTTTTCAGTAAATTTGCCTATGTAATATTTTGCGTATATCTCACTTGTGTTATATACCCTAGACGGGTTTTTTTTTGGCTTTGCCAAACAGAAATCGTTTGGGATGAAATCATGTTGAAAATGAATTGAAAATGGCACGAGAAAATGACTGCCACTATCTGATTTTATTCTCTACAATTTTGCTTTAGAATCTGTAAAATGTAATGTTTCTATGTGATATATAAGCTTTTTATTTACTATTTTTGAGGCAAGCTAGTTGTTCGAATATTCTAAAAACATGACACGTTTTCAAAAAATACAAGAAGCGTATTCTATTACATTAGAATACAAAGGTTGTCATGAATTTGTCTCTATTTTACTACATTCGGCAATTTTATACACCACAGATATGAATGGAATGAGTGAGTTCGGATCATAAAACGGAATTAGAATAGCGTTTTCTAGTTTTTTTAAGTTATAATGATTAACATGGAATGCAAACGACATAGTTATATCTATATATGTAAATACAACTTTTAATATTTGGTAAGAATACACTAATACTAATAAGCAAAGAACTTATTCATGTTTAAGATATAGAAATAACATATGCGTCCACGGTAACAAGTTGTCCATCATGTATTACCCGTCTCTCAAACAGAAAATCTCCATTCGGAGTATCCCGTCTGAGGTACAGCCACATCACTTTTGAAATAAAAAAATTACCGTAATTATCAATTTTAAGAAGACAGGTATGAAACATTTTTTGGAATCATATGAATACTAATATTTTAATATCAGTCCAAGTTATAAAGAAATGTAACGAGATACGAATGTAATCTTGTAAATTCTGAGGAGAGCAGTGAACATGACGGTAATACAAAGATGAAACACAGCGTCGACATAAAATATAGGTACAATGTAGTATAACGTTGGAATACCGTAGTCCAAAAATATCATTTACGCCTGTGGGCGTTCGTTTAATATCCTCGTCAATGTTTTTTTCTTCTGATGACGTTTACAATAGATTTATTGCAAGGGGACCCTAGTTAAGTATAACAGATTGCCTAGCATCAAAGGAGTGTACACAAGTCTGATAGACCCTAGTTAAGTATAACAGATTGTCTAGCATCATAGGGGTGTACACAGGTCTGACAGATCTTAGTTAAATGTAACAGATTGCCTAGCATCATAGGGGTGTACACAGGTCTGACAGACCCTAGTTAAATGTAACAGATTGCCTAGTGTCATAGGGGTGTACACAGGTCTGTGAGACCCTAGTTAAGTGTAACAGATTGTCTATCGCCATAGGGGTGTACATAGGTCTGTGAGACCCTAGTTAAGTGTAACAGATTGTCTAGCGTCATAGGGATGTACACACAGGTCTGTGAGACCCTAGTTAAGTGTAACAGATTGTCTATCGTCATAGGGGTGTACACAAGTCTGTGAGACCCTAGTTAAGTGTAACAGATTGTCTAGCATCATAGGGGTGTACACAAGTCTGTGAGACCCTAGTTAAGTGTAACAGATTGTCTAGCATCATAGGGGTGTACACAAGTCTGTGAGACCCTAGTTAAGTGTAACAGATTGTCTAGCATCATAGGGGTGTACACAGGTCTGTGAAACCCTAGTTCAATGTCCGATCACCTAGCGTCATGGGGTGTAAACAAGTCTGTTATAGACACCACTCTTTAATTTCACAACTCTCGGCTTTTGAAATACGAACTCTTATGTTATAGAACTTGATACCTGACAGGCCAAATTATCCGGTCTATGACGGCCTTCACTCGCCCCTAGGTAAAGTAACTCGGTAAGGTTATGATAGCCCGGACTGTGATGAGTTCAAACTGACATGTCTATTGTTAAACCTCACACATTGGCTTGCTCGTTACACATTTATCACCAAATAAAGATCAATTTTGATCTGTCATGTTGAATTATCGTTAGTAATTTCTTCATTTAGATGTTTTACAATATACCTGAATGAAAATCTTATTGATCTTTATTGGCTGTCGGGGAACACCTGTGTGGGCCGGAAGTACACTTTTATGGTACCTATACCCCCGGGCTTGCACACGACCACAATCACCACAAAATACGCTGTTAAACGCGGCTGGTTTCGGATTACACCATAAGAACACGTTATATGAATTTGTAGGATTTTAATCATTTCATCCCTTTTTATCTAATATTATCAAAATCTTAAAAAATATGTTTAAGTACTACCTCCGATCACACCTATCTATAAAAGTAAGCCGAGCGTGACTAAGCGTTTAGTATCAATAAATATTAGATAGTAACATAAACTACCGGAAACACCTAAGTAGCTGACCCTGTTTTTGACTTCGTTTACTGACGTCACAAGATTTGACAGAGAACCTACATATACAATATATTGTTTGATGTGACAGGGACTTAAAACCACAATAAAACCTACTTTTAAGGACAACGTGCCCGCGGAGTCTAACTGTTGGTTTTCTGTGGTTTTTCAAGTACTTGAATATACCTGGATGAATGTTTGACCTAATTAAAATTACAGGTGCGTAGGTATGTATTACGGCACTGAAAGTTAAAAACTGGACCTGCGGTCAAGTACCGAATCTGACCACCTACACACCGTAACTTGAGTATAATGACAGATTGGCAATGAATGAAAGAAATCGTAAAAATGTCTCAGTTCAATATTTCATCGTTTTTTCATGAGTGAAAAGCTATGGAAATTATCGCGAATCCAATCCCTTGTGTAGTTATACGTGACATAAGATGAATTGTAACTTTCGTTCTCATATAATAAACTTGACTGACCTGATAAAAAGTGTAATCACTCATTTTAATTGCTAACTTTTGAATGAATACATGAATGAATAAATGAACGAATGAATGAATGAATGAATGAATTAATGAATTAATTAATTAATGCTGTCGTGATTGTATTCTTGGGTAAAGCATTTAATTTCTAGTGTTCTGGATAGTATGTGCTTGGTCCCCCCGTATGAGGTTCTGTGAGTTACTTACCCAAAAGCTGCTGCTATGAGACATTGATTTTAAGATCCTGTAAAATGAAATAAAAACACAACCAGTAAATGTTTTCTTCTCACCATCACTATCAGGTACACTTGTGTTGTAAGTTAGCAGAAGCCGCATATGCATGTACTTATTTTACCAGCGTGGCTGTGAACTTTCTCCGCAAATTTGTTTATAGGATATGCATCAGTTGTCCGCGATCGTCATATGACAAGCTATAATTGTCCAAGATTGTCATGTGATGAACTAAAAATGTACATGATTGTCATGTGATGAGTAGAAATGTCCACGGTCGTTATGTGATGAGCTAGAAATGTACATGATTGTCATGTGATGAGCTAGAAATGTCCGTGATTGCCATGTGATGAACTAAAGTGGTACATAATTGTCATGTGATGAACTAAAATTGTCCATGATTGTCATGTGATGAACTAAAATGGTACATAATTGTCATGTGATGAACTACATTTGTCCATGATTGTCATGTGATGAACTACATTTGTCCATGATTGTCATGTGATGAGCTACATATGTCCATGATTGTCATGTGATGAGCTACAGATGTCCATGATTGTCATGTGATGAACTAAAATGGTACATAATTGTCATGTGATGAACTAAAATGGTACACAATTGTCATGTGATGAACTACATTTGTCCATGATTGTCATGTGATGAACTACAGATGTCCATGATTGTCATGTGATGAGCTACAGATGACCACTAGTCTAGTGATATCCGACATCCTCATTCGGTATGTAAATCTGCTTAATTTTCATTGACAGTCTTGAGTTTGATTATTATGACATTATCAGACACTTCCTGATTACATTTATTTTATATGTCCAAGGATTTCTGAAACACATTACCCGACTCATTATGTAGTTTCCAATCAACTCTGTTTCGGGAGTTTACGGAACCAATGAGTTTTACGCAGATTTCGTTTTTACATTGGTTTGTTTCAGTGTCTGTTCACAGCAGTTCTGTTCTTTTCAGAGATAAGAATTCATATAACAGGTCGACCTATTTTCTAAATCAATCATCTCTGCTGAAAATCACATTTTTCGTTCAACAACTTTTATTTTGAATTCTCTCGCCCAAAACCATATTTTCAATCACAATACCAGACAGATTTTATTTTTGGAAGCATCATCTTTTCTCGTTCAAGGTTGCAGAATTTGATGTAAAGTGAAGATTGTTAACCTGTATATGTTTGTATTATCTGTGACGATTTGAAAGAATGCTTTGGTAGTTTTTTTGTGATATTTGCGCGACGCCCCTAGAAATTTCACACGAGTATCATGTTGCTTGTATGTAAGCGTTTTGTAAACATCAGCTATACAGATTTGGACCACTTCTGGAAGTCTCTAACATTGAGTCCGTTCGCTAATTCTTTTGTTATATCGTTGAAAAGACAATGTTATTTTCCCAGGAGTAAGGACCAAAGTACTGGAGCATCTCAAAATAATCACACAAATCATTAATTAACACGTTCATTTCACTTGTGTCTTCTAGTGGTGTCAGAAACGACAAAGAGGCAACCATTCTAGTAGCCGAATGGTACTTTAGCTGGTCTCAAATTTTATAATTATGAATCGTATAAGAAGGAAACTCATAAAGAGATCCGCCGTTTTCATAGTTCGTCCGTAGTACGTAGAACAGCCGGCCAGCGAACCTTTCATTCACCATTTGGCATTGACATTCTCAGCTACACGAACCGACATTGTGGATTTCAAAGGATTATTTTTTTTTATCTTTCCTTTGTATGACGGTTTGATTGCTCGATATAACAAAACTATAAATAGATTAAATTTGCCATTCTAAACACGCGTCCTCAATTTTTATATTGGAATTTTTAGTAAGGCAGTTATATATGTAGTTTAAAAGTTTTAACAATGAACTCGAAAAAAATAGACGACATAGATTACATTTGTATAGTTTTACTATAAATAACTTTGATTTCCACACGATTCTGCAACGTTTTGTAGCAGATAAATAAAATTAAAGATTGTTATACATATATAGGTCGTTTGCATTAGCGCAACTTTCCAAAGTTATAATGTATAACCTATATCTACATATAAACCATAATCCAGCATACATCCCTGTTTTATACATGGCCACCGAACGATTGGTGCCAATAGGTCGTCTTTTTAAACCTAAATAGCGAAAACTACCAGCACGGGACCAGTGATATGTCCCCTATCGTATGTCTGCGTTCTGAAATAGGTATTGGAAATATTTCATCCCTCGGATAGTCATGGGAGCTGTCGAACTGCGGAACCGAGTCGGCAAACAGAGGGATTCAGCACGTGTTTAGGTGCAGCTTGAGAACAGTAATATCCTTCGTTTTCTGTTTTTTTTGTTAATCATTAAAATATACAAAGTACAGATACCTCAGTAATACAACTGTGAAGTAAGTAAAGAAGTTGAGATCCATTTCCAACATTACGAGAGGTACATAACAGTGCCTGTCCTACTCTACATTCAACTAAAATTACTCCTAGTAATTTACAAATTATTTGGACCATTTTCTAAATTTCACCAAACGGATGTGTTTTTGTCATCTTTTTTTTTTCTTTCAGAAAATATCTCATAAATCTTCTGAGATATAAAACAAACAATTTCAGCAACAAATCTGGCAACCTTGTGATACAACGTCCATTTACAAAGACACCGGCAGAGGTCTTACCTACCCACACAGCTGCTAAAACTTTATATTACGCTCAATACATTAACAACTGTCATATTTAAGGGATCCATTTTTTCCGACGATAGAATAATACTGCTAAATTAAACACCACCAATATTAAATCTATGATGAAACCGTAGAATGTCACATGGCAACAGTTAAAAGATATTTTTTATGTTTGCGTAAACTAAGAAAATCCTTAGACAAAATATGATATATTACAGTTTGTTATTTGTGTTTATGTAAATGAAATATTAAACCCTCAATATCACGATTTTCATGTCAACTTACGGATAAACTCATGACACGGAGTTTCTAAGGATGAGGTTGATTGATGAAAATTACGGAGAAGTTGTTTTTGCGGTCGTCATAGTGATCGCAATGAGATGAGCGATATGAAGCTGGACGTGTTTGATGCTCGTGAATTTGCCTGCTGGTTCCGTTGTTTTTATACCTTGTTCTCATTTGAGAATGTGACATTACTTACTTATATTGACAAAGATTTTGATGACGGGTGTCGTCGATGAAGCAGAAGACGTTTACTCTTCCGGAACACCCGTTCTTATTCTCTTTTTCAGGCGTCTCCGTTTAAATATTTCTTCTTTTCATATTTTGCCCTAATTTTGTTGAATTTGAGTTTGGATAATGATTGTGTTGACAGCTTGGCATTTTCTTACTCACCAGTAATACATCTGATGAACAACACAGTTACGACTGCTGTACATCTGGAAAGTGGTGAGAGATATCATTTCGTCGGGTTTTTTCGTTTGTTTGTTTGTTTGTTTGTTTGTTTTTTTATATAAATTGAACATATAAAAACGCATTCTTTCATACGTTGGTTCGCATGTATAGGTAAAATGATTTTGTTAAAATATCTACGTGCAAATAATTTTTTTCGCTGTTGGTGTGTAGAAATATCGATAAATGTCGGGTTTCATTTCAATACAAATGTAATATTTGGTTATTGTGGAGCGTGTTAGGCATTACAACATAAAATATGAGTCGTATCATCTACTTAGGATATGACATTGTATGGGTTGAGAGCAGCATCGCATTATCTTATACTTGTCAGTTAAAGCATTACCACTGGTCAACATTTAATGATATTATTGCAAGGTTCGCAAAGATGTATAACTGAAAATTTACACTTCAGTAAAGCGGTAGGCCTTCCACATATATTAGTAGAAGAGCTACATGTTCACTCTCGAACTTAAATTAATACACATTATGTAGCACATGTCTAACTGGTTAACGTGATTTACAACTTTTCTCGCTCAAAAACAGCTTTTTCGTTTTTAGTTACATTGATTTTTTACAACACATTTTGCACTTAAATTAATACACATTATGTAGCACATGTCTAACTGGTTAACGTGATTTACAACTTTTCTTGCTCAAAAACAGCTTTTCGTTTTTATTTACATTGATTTTTTACAACACATTTTGCATTAACCGCAGAAGTTTGTCTCAGAAACAATTTGATTTTACTAGCTTTCTTAACTGAGAGAACAATTCATTGTCATTTTTAGAACTGTCAAAAATCTTTGTAGTTAAATCAAATATCAAAAAATTTACTTCATATATTTAACATATATTCTTCGAAATTTAATTTCATGCTTTTCAGAAAAAACTCATTCTTATTAAAAATTACCCATCTGTTAAAGATAGTATGATTTTATTTATCAACTTTGACTTTCAATCCTGATTTAATGTTTGAACCATTCCATTGATATATATTTTCTTTTGTCACGTATCTACATCCTGTTCAATTACAAATAAAAGAACACAACATAGATTAAACATTTTACCATTATTTTCCCCATTGTCTATATTATGTTGAGTCGTGACAAAGATAAAATGTCGGTCACTGCCACACCGATTCACCGAGGGACCACCGGACCACCGCGAGACCACCGGACCACAGCGGGACCACCGAGTATGACGTTTGTTTTCCTGACAGCTGAACTGGCACTTCTGAAGTACTTCCGAAACACGAAAGTACCTACGTGAATTATCCGAGGTACCTACCGCGATTTTTTTATTCAACAGCCCGCTTAATATTTTCTTACGTATGACGAATCATATTGCAGCTGGAAAACAACTTTAAGATAATTTACTTTTTTTAAAAATAGTCATATATACTGTTAGATGACATGGGAGGTTTTAGAATAATAATTGGAACCACAAAAAAATAAATATGAATAAATCTTGTTTCATGCCGACTAATTTTGTTTAAACCGACTTATGAACGGAGAGAAGCGCCTAAGGGTATACCACACAGTCACTTAATCTCATTAGAAGATACCATAAGGCGTCCTCGAGTACCCTCGAATGTCCAAAGAAGAAACACCTGTTTGGAAATCAAAATCACCAATCCAAACAACGGAGGTGGGATTAGGTTAAGGGGTACGTTAGGTGATTAGGACCGATTTAGGGAGAGTCGAGGTATAGGGGGTTAGCTCTGATGTAGGTCGGAGAACTTTGATGGGTAGCTTAGAGTGTGATAGATGGTTTGAATGTTTAAATAATGACTTTGATTTACACAGGTCTAAATGTTTAACTGATTTCATAAAACATGACCTTATGTTCATATTACAAAATACATGTCTATAAATCCCCAAAGCTGTGCTAAGTAGTGCTAATTATACTATTTATTCGTTATGACACAATCACAATAGCTTGTCCCCAAATGATTATAATTTACGAAAGTTTTGAAATATATATCTGCAAAGCATTTTCAAATTTCCACCTAGTTATTGTGTGATGTGTTTCATTAGCTAGACCAATGAATTCTGTCTGATATACCACTAACCTCAGATAGTGGCACGGTTCGTAATATTCACATGATACTTGACGTTCATTTGGAAAAAAAATCAATATTGAAGTTTATTAAATTTAATACATTTCGGGACTAAAGTACCATTCATCTGAATTTTGAAATTTATTTGAACCATATCTTGTCTTCGTCGATTCCAACGTTTCACCATTTTAGGTCCTTATCACCATTGAATCAACGACGAGTAAAACAGCTGTATGATGCAGTTTATTACTAGACTTGGAAAAAAACTGGAAACAGATTTTTTCAAACGAAGGAATTATCTTTCCGCTGTGTATGTAATAACACCTTATGCAGAATACCTGTTCCCTTCGCTGTGTATATAATAATACCTTATCCAGAATACCTGTTCCCTTCTCTGTGTATATAATAACACCTTATCCAGAATACCTGTTCCTTTCTCTGTGTATATAATAACACCTTATCCAGAATACCTGTTCCCATCTCTGTGTATATAATAACACCTTATCCAGAATACCTGTTCCCTTCGCTGTGTATATAATAACACCTTATCCAGAATACCTGTTCCTTTCTCTGTGTATATAATAACACCTTATCCAGAATACCTGTTCCCATCTCTGTGTATATAATAACACCTTATCCAGAATACCTGTTCCCTTCGCGGGGTATAGAACGACTGATATTCGATTCCTGTGTGAAACAACTCTCAACGTCAAACGCTTTTTTGTCATCAGGCAACTTTCCCAGACAGTGAACACATTTTCGTAGAATAAACATATGATAGAATAGAATTCGATCGGTTTTCGATCTAGTATTCCAGACAAAGTCTTCAGAAGAAATACGTGATGAACAGCATGCGTCAAATGCGTTGGTTAAATGTAACATACAAAATAAATAGTGTTGTTTTTAAGTTTTTCAGTGATTAAAAAATCTTTAATATATATATATATTTAAATAGCTGATTTATTCTCTTTGTATAAACATGAGAGTCATGATAGGAAGCAAACCTGTTTTATGGACATTGACTTTCCCAGATTTTCTCAAAATCTTATTATTCATCAGTGATGCAGCAATGTTTCGTTGAGGTGTACTTTGTGCCATGTACTTTTTTTCTGTGTGTGTGTTTTTTTGTTTCCCGTGTGTTGTCTGTGTATGACACTTCACGTCGAAAAGAAATGTGATCTTGTGTAATTCTGATCTGTCCAACTTAAATTCATGGAACACTTGTTTCAAGAGATGATTTCAAACTTTGTTTGGGAAAGGGATAATGAAAAACGTAAGGGGAATGACTCATACAACTTCACTTTTATTATAACGAGGCCAGAACGTCAATCAGATGGAGGAAATCAACATTTCGTAAGAGGGTGTTCACAAAGATATTTTTAACACATTTTTAATTCGAAGCATAAGAGGTATTAATCAAAATTGCAATCGGTTTGCGACAAGTTTAAGGAGGTGAACGTTTTCAATGTTTTATAGGCCACCAATGTTGCAGACGACACCAGGAACAAGCGCAGAAGTCTCCCCTTGGTACGGAAACAGCGTCCAAGACGTGAGCACGCACGAGGCCTCCCTGACAATAACGCCAATTTGCCGCCCGAGAGCTTCACAACCATCCGGACGTTCAGGGTCCCCAGGATCGCAAAGCTTGTATTCAATGCCTCTTCCAGAAAGTCGTATTGGCACGCCTTAAACATCGTTTAGTTTTAAAGAAGGACTTTTTTCCATTCTTCACTTCTAGAGGTAATAGTCTGTTGGGCACACAAATAGGCTGATAGTCTATTGAACTCGAGTTGGAACCTATAGTAATTGGCAGTTCTCCACTCTTTAATATGGTGCTATATAAACTTGTAGAAACAAGGCGATCTTTGTTAGTGTGTATTTTCCATTGGGAAGTAGATCACATTTAAACCGGATAGCCAAAAACGTGTCATGTCCTTAAATGTATGACCATCATCCACCCATCACAAACACAATGACAGCTTGGGTCGCTGACTTTTTACTTTTCAATGCCAAGCTAATTCATTACACTTGTCCACCATACTTGTAACAATAATACCCTCATTATCGCGCAATATGACACTGACCACATGTAGATAGGAGGCTGTCCAGATACAGCCTCCTGACCACGGGTCAACCGTAAGCTACACCCAAAAACCGCACCACAATATACTCAATTGAAAATTAGGTCCACTCAAGAATCGTTCGTTGAAAGCCAGGTGCACTTGAGATTTAACGACTCCAAGCATCTAACTGTAAAGTCAGTTTTGGTTAAGAAAGAGTTTAGAAAGAGTTTATTGTGGTCAGGCAATTAAAACTGGACAATTTGGTGGGAACGAAGATGACAACTGATCGTTGATAATGCATGGAGTTATACAGAAGGTAAATTTATCAATAAGACTAAGAAAACATACTGTCTTTATGTCGTATAATCTGTGTTCATTGCAAAAATGTTTAGTGTTTTCAAATGCTTAATACTAATTATTTCTGTCATTATACATGTTTTTATTTATGTATGTAGTATTTTTGATATTTAACAGTTTATAAACACATAGCCTGAATATCTGTATAACGTGGTATTCTATACCACAGTGTCGTAAAAATGCTGAAAGTATTACCTGCAGAAATGCTGGATAGAATATGGCGAATTTGGTTTATCCTTTTGCAGGTGATATTAACATATAGCTAACATGTGATAAATGAATAATTAATTACAAATATTGTCATTGATAAAAATACTTAACATCGGAAGGTAATAGCATCGAGTAAAGACTTATGTTTTCTTCATGTGAAGAAAGTTGTCTTAGAAAATATTTTTCCTATTTATGTTCAATATGCTGGAACTAATTATCGATTTTTTGCATGCCACATTTAACTGAGGCCGATTTATTTTTCACGTGGTATTGATGCAATGGTTGCAATTTTGTGACATCAAACTGGAAACATTTATACAATATTTAGATATAAATGTACATTTTACAATTACATTTTAATTGTCGATTTGCGGATATATTCACACAACGGAATTATTTAAGCCACATCCCTAACAAAATTTATAAGTTTACGTCAATGCAGTAAATTAATAAGGGTATCGTTAGACCAGTTACCAATATACATTAAAAAAAATCTTAGCGGTTCTTGTATGAAGGTGCAATTGAAGACGTATTGTATTAACTATGAAAATAATATGTTTAACACTTTATACACGGATAACATGCAAAACGCAGATCATACTAGGTGTTGAAATTACATTGGCTTTTTTATTGGTTTGTTTTCGTGTCTATGTATAACATTGTTTCGTTATCATGGATCTATTAAACATCTCTTAATTTCCCCAGCTTTTTGCTTGAAATACACATACTCATTTCAAATTGGTGAATTGTTCTTTCTTTTTTCCTTTTTTTTTTTGTAAATAATTTATCTGGCATAATCCTAATTTCCAAAATAAAGATGTTTGGTAAAGTTAGTGGAGACTGATATTGTTATTTGCATATGTTTTTGAGGAAATACTTGCGTTGGAAAATAACGCTAACGTTAACGGAAAACTTTATTAGTATGTTTACAAATGTTTTTTTTATTTATTTATTTATTTTTAAACTACAAAGAGGGAATCTTAGTCCAGAATTCGTAAATTATGATTTCATTTTCAAACCGGTATTGATTGATATAGCTGAAAGAAGGATAGGCAAGCACCGACTTCCGAAGAAAAAATATGGAAAAAGTGAATCATTTTACTACCTCGGAAACAGCGATATCCATGTTAAAGGTTTTATGGAACATCGGCTGTATAGCATGGTTATAATAATGTTTTATACAATGTTTCATTGTAATATTGTTGAGAAGTTAAATTATCCATCTGTTAGCGCAGTGAACAATATTTCAAAAGTTCTGATAAATAGGCTAATAATATTTCTAATTTACAATATATCTTTTCTTTTATTTACTTATATATATGCTTTGTGCATCGCTTTGTGTAATATTTCGTTTTTCTAAATATTTATATATGTATATATACATAATTCAAATAAGAGAAACGCTTTACATATCGTACATATAAATATAAAAACAAAATATTAAATCACAATTTCAAACGTTGACAAGCCAATTTTAGTAGCTACGTTAATATTTTGTTTATATATATATATTGTGTTACCATGCTCAAATACACACACACACACCCTCACACACATATATGGATATATGTGTGTACATTTTAAAAGTTACTGGGGCTAATCAATGTTTTAAATCAGGATATATATATATAATAAAGTCATTTATATTTATGACTTTTCATTTTAAATGTGGATTGCAATTTTTAATCAGTGTTTTTATCTTTTAATTTGTTACCATCAGACAACTTATTCATTGCAACTGCTGGACATGTAATTATACAAAATATATTATATTCATAAATAATATTTAATTGCGTCATGAAATTAACAATGTAAAACTATGATGAATTTATATAACTGCTGTTTTAAATCCACTGTTAAGTGAACATGTTGCCTATATGTTTATGATCGATCTTGACTAGTGTTTCGCTAAACATTGTGTATAGTGTATCGTTTGGTTCATGTCAAGTGTATATATTCCATACAGAAAACAAATCTCTCCTACTTATCGAGTACACTTTTATAAATATTCACGAAATACATTATATACTTAGTGTATGCGTTAATAAGACGAGAAAAACATACATGCTGAGAAATACCTTTGGAATATGTAAGTTTTTTACGAAGAAAAAGTATCATGATACATAAATATATATATATAATATGTATATGCTGAGGAAAATATACATAACACCTGTACATGCTGTGAAATATTTATATTTAAGTTAATTCATAGAAAAAGTATTGATATACCTGATAATGTATATGTATATGTGGAGGACAATATATATAACATCTGTACATGCTTTAAACTATTTATGTAATATTTAAGTATTTGCAAAGAAATCGTAATGCAAATAAAATGCTGTAGATAATTCCAGGTGTATGTCAGAAATACCTATGTAATACGTATGTACAAGTAGGTGCTGGGAAATATTTCGGGGATATGTAAGGTCCTAATTAGACATTGTTTTGTAATAAGGAAGTACATGTACACGATGGAAAAATGTTCATGTAAAATTGAACAATACGCTTGTTTATATTGTTGAAGGAATATATACATAATGAAATGATTTTTTTATTATATGTGAATACAAGATAAAATTTATGAATAATTCGCGAGACGACGAAAGATGGTTTTACATAGTTAAGTGTTCTAACCATTGTACAACATATGTTTTTTTCTATGTTTTAGAAAATAAGTTTAGATAGTTTCATGTGTCCCAATTTGTAACAAAACAAACGGAGTTTGTGGTTATGATTTTGTCTTAACAGGACGTATGAGATCCAGATTGTTTAGTATATATGCTACAAACAAAGTAACTTCGTTTAATGTCTTTGGGCCACATAACAAGTTGAGGATCTAACAACACTTCTTAAAATCACAATTCATTATTATAGCATAGTCATATGTTTGCATATGTTGTTGATGGAAAGGGTTTAGTTGATGTTTATGCCTCATGAACAAGAAAGGGAAAATGATTTATATTTGTCGCTGACAATTAAACAATATGGTGAGACCATTGGAACACGCTATCAAAACAAACAAAGAAATCAAACATTAAAAGGCGGGCATCATTGATGAACCTGGAGATACTTCTGCTTACTGTATACCAGATCATATTGCTATTGTATTAATTCTTTTCTTTAATTTCCCCGAGCTGTAGTTTTATCGCTTTCGACCTTTTGTTACAGCAGGTTTTCATTTAAACATGTCATCTTATTTTTCAGTATACGTACAATGCATTTAATCTCGATATATTTCGTGTAGTAGAAGGAAATCAAGATTTGACTGTGACAAGACCGTCTGATGTCGATTCCTGAGCTAAACTGGCTTATTTTCAAAAACTATTAATTTATACATCTTGTAAGCATATTGTTATTTATAATTAGTGTAGAAACTGCGAGTTTTCAAAATTGACCGTTTCACAATGACATGGGAATGTGCAACACCTTTTGGAATAAAATACAAAACCTGTTCTACGTTTCTGCGTATTTAATGCTTTTTTTCTCTCTCAGCCATTTTGATCCGCGCGCGTGCGGTAGTGGGGTCACACGAGGAAGTACAACGTCCGGAATCCGTGATATCTACAGAGTAGTGATGAATACTTCAAAGTTCCCAGGCTTTGTTTCATCTGTCCCATCACATATCACTAACAGAGAAAGCCTGCTCACATACCAAGTTGTGATAGTCTTTGAAGTCTCCTTCCATGGGTATAAATCAGTCGTTACAATTGCTAGCTACCGGGTGTCGTCAGAGACAACATATCTGGCGCTCTAAGCAATACCCCTTTAGAATCCCCTCCACTTATGTAGGTGCGTACATCAAGCGCGAGAACACCTTTGACAACGTCGTGAGTTTGAGGACAGTAAAATGTCTTCCGTCATCGTGAAGATGTGAGAGTAGTAGGTGCCCGTCTGTCCGCTATGCGTTTGATCCCTGTAAGCCCCGCAGTTGGACACAACGATAAGACCAGTCTTTGTACCTGGGTATCAAACTGGACGTATAATCAAATAGTGTGAGGAGTATTTACAACAGTACGATCCCGAGTAGTTGGTGATGTAACAAGTGAATATATCATAAGTATAAAGAAAGCACAAAATACACACAAGTGAATGACAACTTTTAATACAAATTAAGAATTAGATACAGCAGAGTAACATTTTGAATAATGGAGGAAGAATAACACGGACTTAGATATATACAAGTTTGTGGTTACAATTAAATTCTAATTATACCGAGTTACTTCACTGTTATAAAGAAAGCTTTATCTTACAAATTATGTCGAGTTTTGTAGCACAGTTTTTCATTTACATTTTAATAAATCTTTGAAGTGACAACAAAGTTATCCATTTCATTTATTACATTTCATTGGGTAGGTTTTCTATTTCGGTGTATGCTACTATATACTAACTGAATATTTCAATAATACACATTTTAATGAGACGAATAGTCAAACTGCTGACGTTGGAACTTAAGTCTGCACCTCCCATTGTGACATTCTTTCGACCACTTTGCATAAATTTAGGCCCTTGACATCGCCGATGAGTTCCAGAATGTCGAAACAGCTGTACGATGTAGTTTAATTCATTGTTTGGCTCTTCTGTATCATATCTAATTTTGTATAGTAGTGTGCTATCCAATTGTGAGGGTTTTTTTTACAACATTACATGTACAGATATATCAATTACATGTACAGATATATCAATTACATGTATGTAACAGATGCTTGTAAATCATATCTCTAGTCTCAAACTGAGACAATAGGAAAACATATATCCGCTGTTTAATTATGCCAAAGAACAATTTTCTTATCTTGTTCAAGGACTTATTTCATAAAGTTTTACAAATATATCGTTATTTGAATTATTGTTATATGAGTCATTTCGCACATAACTCTCTTTTTCTAATAAATGATTATGTCTTTATTCGGAAGAGCCTTCTAGACACATGTTATATAAATCTTCTAGACACATGTTGTATAAATCTTCTAAACACATATTGTATAAATCTTCTAGACACATGTTGTATAAATCTTCTAAACACATGTTGTATAAATCTTCTAGACACATGTTGTATAAATCTTCTAGACACATGTTGTATAAATCTTCTAAACACATATTGTATAAATCTTCTAGACACATGTTGTATAAATCTTCTAAACACATGTTGTATAAATCTCCTAGACACATGTTGTTTGAATCTTCTAGACACATTTTGAATAAATCATTGTACATAGTATTCATAAAGCTTGCATAGGTTAACTCAGTTTAATTCATTATCCGATTTTTGTAACTAACGCTAAATTATTATGGAAAGACATTATTCCCTTAATGATATCTTTGATATTTTATGTTAAGAATATTGATGGAGTGCCAGAGAGTCAAAATTTGGAAACATAAAAAAAATATGGTTTGGGTTTTGATTACAATTGCGATACAATTCAATATGGATACTGAAGTAAAATATGTGAACAATACAACAGTTCTTGACATACCTAATACGTTAAAGAACTAACATTGTAAAAAATTGTAATGGGCGTGATTTGAAACCACAAACCAATCAACACGATCCCTTAATTATTTATTTCTTCTAACTAAATAAAAAAAGAAAATATCCTGTTCAATTAAAAACAAATTTCACAGCCGTCAGCAAAACCTCTTCATTCCACAATGCGTTTTCAATAGAAGGAAAAGTTAAAAACCCTATACGTGATAAATATAACATATTTTTCTGATGTGATATTTCTCCTAAACACGAATTAATGCTATAATGGTATGAAAAGATATTCAAGCACATTCAATAAAGTTTCAAATGTCACTTTCTTATATACAGCAATTATCGATACGATTTCAATAATCATTCTTTGTCGCGGTCAAACCTCGTCAAGTCTGTCATATCTAATATATTCACAACGTACTTTTCTCAACCGGACTTATCTGACCCGTCTCCGAGCAATCAATTAGTGTCGACTTCCGTTACATCAAGTCAAGATTGGTGAATATCATATTTCTCCTATATGATTCCACCACATCAGTCATGGTGCTTCAATGTGCCAGTCGTAAATTACAAGATTGATTTTAAATGTCTAAAATCAATCAAAACAGTCTAAAATAGGCACAGTGAAGCCACACCTTTCGTCGAACAAATTTTGTTTGTTTGTTAAACCCTCCAAGGTACAAAAAGCTATTAAGTATGACCATGTAGTATTGGTTGAGTTCAGGATGGATATGGGACGGATTAGAAATCCAATCCTTAACCATGGTGAGGGACGTGAGATAATTCGCTGGACCCGGGTAGATGCTAGATTTCTGGAGCCGCCATCAATCTAGAGGGCGCCAATAGTAATGAACTATGTAATAGAAAGATGAAGACACAAAAATCTAATGTTTCCCAGGCACACTTTGTTTCGAAACTTTTTTTTTCTCAACTTTTTCATGTTTCTTCATGTTATCAATCTGTATAACGATTTTTTTTGGTATGAAAAGATACTGGGGAATTAGGCTGTATCAGAAAAGACCGAAACCTGAATGACAGCATTTGGAGAGAAATTACTTATTGGAATAAATGTTTTCTGCACATACTAGTATATCTATCTAGTTTTTATCATCTTTCGTTGAAACACTAATATGTTTAATTTCTATTTTATCAATGGTTAAGTATCATAGCATTTTGAATGAATTATGTTTCGAATTAGTGTGATTAAATCATTGTTTAAAAATTGTTAAAGCAGTCGCTAATTCAATCAATCAATAACCAAAATATTTAAAAGAAAGCATATCTTTAATTTATTTACTAACATGTTACATAAGTCAACAAATGTATCTAATGGTGTTACATGCAATAGAAAGACATCTTTTGATCATGACTTTTTTTCTAAATGATAAATGATTTTATATGGTTGGATGATAAAACAATTCTTTTGTCCATAAAATGATCACTTTCCCTTAAATAACAGTGAATGGTATAATAAGAAACATCAATACCATTCCATCATGTAATTTGCATGTTAAATCAAACGTTGGTAGTTCAGGTGTAAATTACAAAAGCATATTGACCTTCGATGTCTTTGATATCAAATTAACTAACTTATCTTTACTGCATATATATTAATGCTGCAAATTGGAAAGCGTTCCAAAAACCTTTGATTTATCGAGCTGTTAGCTAATTCATTTTTTAATTAAAATGTCGAAGACATTGTTGAACATAAATGGTAAAATGGTGCGTATCCAGTGATAATACGCCTCTAAACTGCTCTTATTGTTTCAATTGAAATTTTACCTTAACGCGTCCTCGTAAATGAATTTGGATGGTTATTCATACTTGCAGGTGCTTGATTATCTGTTTGTGCTCTTTGAAGAATATCATCAAATGATTTTTAATCATGTCTAACGGGACCGTAATACAGACAGAGGATCGAGTTTTAGCTTCAGAAGCCAGCTGGAGAATTGAGTTCACCCTGAATGGGACGAGCAATTACCAGGATTTTTACTTCCATTTTACAGATGATAATATTCGCGGCTGGGTGAGCTTTGATGGTAATAGTTATAATATCATGTTGATTAAATTGGCGACGATTCCTTAAACCAAACCCACAGCACGATGATACAGGATCGATATGAGGATGGCGAGCTGGCAGGCGTGGCTAGTTTACATGTTTTCTGTCACTGAATCCTAATAGGAGCCCGCAATTGTCACTCAGCAGCGGTTCATGACCACGGGTCGACAACGTGCCCATTAACGGCCCTTTTTATTCTATTGTAGGGGACATACGATTAGGAGATTATTGTCCTACGCCCAAGGGAAACCAAATAATGAATCTAACGAGGCAGAAAGCACCCCAATACGGCATCAACATTCTGCATAGTAGTGTGTATTGGACTGGCGGTTATGTTTGGGCAAGTAGTACAAGCGGAATCAATTTAAACTTACAGCTGTTTATATAATGAGATGATAACGGCTATAAAACCACTCGCCTGTAAAGGTTACAGAAAATACAAATAAAACTGATACGTAAATACCAACAAAGTTTAACGGTTTCCAACCTGCTGCAAGAAAGTAAATTTTAATTGTAATCACCCATAACCTTTTATATATCCTATTGTCTTATCACAGTAATCGATTACAAATCAAATTAATTTCTAAAAAAAAGCTTGGTTTTTATCAAATCGAAATGAGCGTAGATTTCAAAATGATAACAAACAATGTAAGCGATTAAACGAAATTCAAAATTAACATGTCACCTCTAAATGTATTATCATATCATATCCAAAAACAAAAATAAAGAAATTAAGATATACGTTAAACTGTATAAAAAATGATTCTGGTTCATTAATTTATATATCTAGCGACAATATCTATAGAAAGTAAAACACTTTTTCATTCCGTCTTTCTGTTTCTGTTTATACACATGTATGTTAACAGCGTCACTGATCACTATTGTTAAATAAGTATATAAAATACACAATGTTTGTATTTGTTTTACTTCTAAACACGTTTATGGAGTGATATCTATGTATGAATTATACAAACTGTAGGTACAGAAGTCCGAGTTGTGTTGTTTTAAATGTAGGTAGTAAATAAAAAAAGACTTAAGAAATATTGATTATTTGTATAACAGGTATGATTAGATATACAATGAAATGTACATTGATCATAAGTTAAACATGACGGGTTGAATTAAAACAGAGGTACTATTGGCTTCAGTAACAGAAATTTATCATTCATCAAAAATAATCATAGCTACGTGTATTCAAAAGCAGTATTGCCACTAATGGAGAAATTGTACGACATATGTAACATTTCTTATGTACATATTTTGCGATAGTTTTAATGGATTTGAGTTTGAATGATAATTTTGTTGTTGACATTCTGGTATTTTCTTAGAGTTTTTTTTTCACATCATATCATGTAATTATTTATCTATTTTCTACTTCAAATGTTATGGAACGACAAGTGAGGCTTCAATTAGTAACTGTTGTATAAAGCCGTTTTTTGTATCGTGAGTTAAAAATCTATATAAAGTAAAACCCAGAAAAAGATTAATTGTCAATGTATTTTTGAAATAACGACTAATTTTAATTGTTTGTCTTTAACGAGTTCTGTTTGAAACAGTATTACTGGTTAGATACTTTAATGATTTAATCTTTACAATAAGTTAGTGGAAATGTATGGTGTTGTTTTCAATAACGATTGGTTCATTTCACACAAGATTTGAGTTTTACAACGTGTGCATGTAATTCTAACAAATGTTGATTGTTATATACATAAGACATATATCCCTAGGAAGAAGTGAAGTTAATATGTACTTTTTTGGGGTTTTGTTTGTTTGTTTGTTTGTTTTTTACTTATTTATTGTTTTTACATATTAAAATATAGTTCATCTTGTACTATCTGATCATCGCACTTAATTTACAAAGGGTGTTGTGTTTCCTCATTGAAGTTGTTTTCGCACTCATCTATTAGTTACTAAATTTCCAGATTTGTTCGGAACAACTTACAGGTACTTCAACAAGAAGGTTTTGATGTCACTCTACACATAAAACACATTTGGATGCATCTTCTCCGTGGGAAATTTAAGCAAATGGATTTAGAAGACATAAGTGTTTTGACTCAGCTCTCCGAAGTAATTGAAATTTGCATATATTAATCAACAAAACGTTCCGTTCAGTGAGCTATTCATGATGTCTGCTTGTCTAGACTTTATTGGGTTTTTTTAGAATATGATATGGACAATAATTAGTATCAATAATAATCAGTTATGATCTGAAGTCTATTAGCCATATGTTCCCGATTAGAGTTGAAATTTCAATGAAATATACCATGTACGACTACTCTGATATAATTGCTGATATCGATGATAGACTTTCTAATAAAACCGATATGACAATTGTTACACTTTTGATAATTGATATTGTTTGTAAGTCAATAACTTATTACACAAAGCAAAAAACGCACGTAAAACTTCTATTTTAATCATAGTAATGTGACCCTTTGTAATGCTATGGTGTTGTACAATGTCATAAAATAGTCAAACTTACCAGCTTTAAAAATGAAATGAAAGAGGAAACTTTGAAATTTAACATTTCTGTTTGTTATTTAAGATAAGAGAATGCGTTGAAATTTTTTTCCGAGAGTTTAAATAAAATTATTTTCTAAAATAGATATTGGAAGAGTGTTACAACTGCAAGCGAATGGTCAGCAATAAAAACGCTTATTGCGAACGTTAGTATTGTAGTTTTCAATTGTTTTAGGGGTTAACAATGTCATCTACGAAGCACAATTATATAGCATGTTTTCTATTTACATTAACTTTCTAACTTTCTTTAAGGTTTTTTTTTATTTATAAAAGTTCAGTGAATAACAATGTCTATGGCCGAAAATTAATATTAATTCAATAATAGACTGGAATGGAAAGTATCAATGAATTTGTTTAATAAAAAAAGGAAACGAAAACCGAGGATAACAAATTTAAAAAAAAATAATAAAAAAAGTGGAAGATGACGAAAAACGTCATAAACAGTAATAGGCTTGATAGTAATATATAGATATTATTTCATAAACGCACGAGAGAACAACAACAGATAATAAAAATGAAAAAGAGATTCGTATGAATGTTTGTAAATACCGAGCATTTTACTGCATCAAAACTCTTGATATCAATATTATTACTATATTTGTTATGTTTTAGTACTTCCGTAAAGGACGGCGACTAATAAAATAAGCCAAGATTTTACAACAAAAATAATAAAGCGTAGTGCTTTGAACGCGTTGGAAACAGCCGTGTAAAATTACTTTTCTCAACATAAATCTTCAATCAGAACATTACAGAAATATGACCAAAGTATCTAACTTTTTACACGAATCCCACCAACAATATACAAAAGGAGTTCAAACTGCAAATAAACAGTAAAATATACATAAAGATCCGCCGTATTAAGCAATTGTAAGAAGAAATGCTGGAACAAATTACGAGAAAATATTTTTGTTTTACTTCCATCTTCCATCTTTCGATCATTATAAAACAATTTCCATTAATTATTATATAGTCTTTTGCAATATAACATACCAACGTAATGTGCGCCGAGAAATGCGCGTGTAAGAAATGGTGCAATGGCTGGAAATATTCTTATTACATGTACCATACAATGATAATTGTACACCAATATCTCGTTGCCATTTTGGTTTGGTCTATAAACATGAATTCCAACAATCTCTTTGCACTGGCATATTTCCATTCACGCGATCCTTGTCTCACGGATTCTCGGATAACATTTGTTGGTATATCTGGTAAGTATTCACACTTTCACATCTGTACCTTGTCGAATTAAATCGACGATAAGTTCACTCTGATTACGTTCAAGTTGTTGCATTTTCTTCTCAAGTTGTGCTCTTTACAATTCGACTTGATCCCTCTTCATTGCCAGATGTTGTGACGAGGTTGATGACGAGGAGGTGGGCGACTTCTTTGCCAGATATTGTGACGAGATTTATCTGGCGTGACTTTTTATCCGGTTTATGAATATTAATCCATAATAGTAGGATCTGAAATATAAATAAAGAAAATCAACAGTTTATCACAAAAATAATATTGACAATGATTAAAGTATCACTTCTACAACCGAGTCCAGTGCTAAACTGCCGGTGAGGACTTTATGACTGTAGACACAGCCGACAGGGTAAACGACGTAGGTAAAGCACTATGTGTACAATGGAGTAAAAGGCTGCAGCTATGTACATGGAATATCTCCATTTGTGTTTACCAAATTTCAACAGCTTTAAAGGCAAATATAACATTAATTTATCACATCGATATATTTACAAGTTTGTATTTGGGAGATAAATGTAGCGATGTTGTATTACTACGATGTGTAGAACTACTCCTTACTACATGGATCTCGATAGGAATGTCAACAGCGTCTCAGCGTAATCCTACACAACCAGAAATGTACCATTAAAGTATTAACTGTTTTTGTATTCTGATACATCATGACATCATACGAATCGCAAGCAAACAAAAATATATATATGTTTTCCGGTAAATGAACTATATAAAAAAAAACAGTTTAATGAAAATGTATTAATATCTTGTTATCAAAACACAGTAAAAGCAACAAAAAATAACGATATATCAGCAGAATCTTAATTTAAACTTAAATTCGAAGAAACTTTAACAAAATATGAACAAAGGAAAGATTTAGACGAAAACTCCTAGAAAAAAAACCAAGGAGAATAAAACCAAGCTTTCCGGAAGGGTTAGCGTTTTCTGAAAATAAAATACATAAAAGATTTCTTATATTTATATGATTGAAGAATGAAACATAGAGAATATGTAATTTTAAGATCACACTCTCTCTAATTCATTCTTGCAAATTACCTATGTTATTATTTGAAATTAAGTGAACTGAAGGAATCGATTCTTGTAGAATTCTAATAAATGATTTCGAAGTTCATTGTATTGTAATATCAAATATTGCACAATATACAACAACAAAAGTCCTAAATGACTCTCCAGTCCATTAACGCATGGGTTATAAAATTGGTTTAATGCCCTTATTTCCTAACGTCATTATATTAATACTCTACATAAAGGCCATGACTTGTTAAAATTATTGCAATTAGTAATGATATAAGAGAAAGCCATTTCTTGATTGACGCTTTTTATCAACTGTTTTAGAAGAGAACAAGAGAAAATCGCATGTCTCTGTCCATTAACACACTGCAGTACAAAACACTCGCCAGCCCATCAACTCATGTATGAACCACCGTTTTACAGAAAGAAACAAACTTGGCGTGATTTTAGTTAGCAGTAATAAAAGATATAACAAAACGGGTGTCGGATGTATTCTTTTATTTTATTTTATTTTCGCAGAAATTGAACACTAAAAAACAAACCAAAACAAAATAAGGTTTTGGTTTTAAATTGACTGTTTTCCGTGAAATATCGCTGGTTATTTAATATTAAGTTGTATAAGGTTGACAGTTCTATTGTCACTTAAACCATAATCACTCCACTCCTGAACTGGTGTGATATCAAACAAACACCTATTCTTCTAATCATGCAAGGATCGTCACACTAGCAGACGATAACGTCTAACATCATCTGATGGAATTAAAGTGTCCTGTTGGCCGACTCTCTGATAGAGGCGCCCCCTTAGGTACAAGTCATGTGACAGTCTGAGTCTAATGAGCTCGTTTAACATATCACCCCGCACGCGCTAGACAGTCATTTTATAAATTAGCTTCATCATGATGGATCCTGATCGTTGACAATTAGATATATTTAGTTAGGCGGGTTTTTTTTTGTATTGAATGACTACATCCAGTAAACGTAACTGTGAGGTTAGTCTATAATAATGTATATTAAATATAAATTATGCATAAAATAAAACTAAATTAAGAAGATAATCATCTAAGAAATATATGGTACTTAATGATAAACCATAAATTACAACAAGGGTGTGAAACATTAGTACCTAGTTTTCAATTCACATTAATATCTATAGGATCTTATAGTTAATATTGTACAGTGTAATCGCGAAAGTTCGTACTTTATATAAGGCATTAATTTTGCAACTATTCTAATTATTTTTATTCAACAAATTAGTCATTTTGAAGACTTCCAGTGACTGTCGACCATCATTCCTGATACCAACTGCAAACTAATGTGAATGTATTGTAAGATCTATATATCATAGTCCTATTGTTAGACCATGCTATCAGGTGTCACCTGTTTACATCAAGTCTAGCCTTGCGGTCAACGGGAGGTTTACCTATTGTCATTCTATTAAGCAGTCTATGTTTTGCTGTAAGTAAGAATTCTCATGTTTGTTTAAACATCAGCAGAAGAATTTGGTACATAGTGCCTAATTAGGATGTGTTGACACAAGCTGATGTGAACTTAATTGGTATGGCGAAAGGATATGGTGTAAGAGGGCTGAGAAAAGCAGCAGGCATTCATCTGCAATTTACTTCTAGAAGTAAACAAACATCGGTCATTCCTAGGCAAACAACAACTAATACGGACAAACAAACAAACCAAGGAAACTCGCCAAAAACGGGAAATAGACATGAATGTAGATTTCGGTTTCGTTAGTCGCAGATGAATGCTGTGGCCATTTTCTCACCAGAACCGTTTAGATCTCACGAGGCTTTTAAAGATCGAGTCATGTTTAGACAATACAGGGTTGAATGGTACCAGTCTCATAGAGCTGAACGAATGCTTTTCATGGCGATCAGAATCTCTTTGCTTCCATCGCTTTCTACTAAGTAAACACTCATTAGCCATGGCATGGGACACAGTAAAGATTGTAACCCGTATACCCCACTCATAGAAATAAGTCGTCTGGCAAAATGTACTTCTACCAGTATAGAACATCCAATAGCCAGAGGGAAGCTGGGGTAATACATAATCACCGTGAACATGTGATGTGCTTCTTTTTGTCTTTCTAAAAGTTCAGCTTATGTCTAACATACCTCACATCATAAATTCGATAAAATATGATGTTTCGCTGTCATACCCTTTTATTGTTTGTGATTATGAAATAAAAATAAATTTATTGCAAGTATCGTTAACAGAAAAATACATTCTGGATTGATCTATCAACTAGATTTTCACTTGTCCAAAATCATGTGTTCACCCGTTCCTAAATAGACCCCAGTTTTATGTCTCATATCCGTTAGTTCCTAATGTGGGAAGTAAATTATCATTTCTTATATTGTAATCTCAATACATGACCTTTCGCATCAAAGGTTGCTTTTGGTTGCCTGACAGCAATGATGTTGATTTGTTTTGTTTAAGCTCATATAATGATATGATATTTTCACAAAAGCACCAAAAGACATACTAATGGTGTACCTCATATATATGGTTGTATATTGTTCTTCTATGTCTTACAGGCAACAATATGGTTCTTACCTTCAGGCAGTGTCTGACATGGTTCTATAACAACTAACATACCTGAAATACATACCTATCAAAGGTAAGTTCAGAAAACAAATACAATTATTTCTTTTTGCAAAATTTATTAAAGCTTAATTATGCATTGTACTACAAATCTGCACTTATACTTAAAAATAAATGATAAGAATAATAAAAATCAAATAGATTTAAATTACAATTATTGTGTGGTATTTTTTTGTGCAGTGAAAGAAATCCGTATAGAAATAATGCTTATTCAGTTGAGCGATAAACTGTGTTATTATCCAGCTAAATGAAATACTTCATAAATCAAAATTGAAATAATTAGTGTCAAAAATACGACTTTGATCATACAGGTGTTACAATCTAGAGTAGATATAGATTCAATATACAATCCATTTTGAAGGAAATAAACATATCACTTTTAAATCATTGTAAAATTACGTCCTCCAATAAGTTTAAATAATCAAATCTATCTAGTTTTCTTTTAAACATATTGTCATTTTGTTTATTTTATAAATAATAAATCAAATGTATGCGGCATAGGTTCTTGAGCTTGTAAGACCTCGTTCCTTAGTTAATCTAAAATCAAAAACACCATTTAAAAACAACAAGTTTTTTACCGCAGGAATTTTTTTTCAGTTTTGAAAAATGACTGACACTATCAGTAAAGTGGTTAATATCAGAAATCCTTTAATTCAGGAATATTTCTTAGTTTGGATTTTTTACTGATTTTGTTCTTACTGAACTTTTCGTCTGGTGAGTAATACGGAACTTGCATTAAAAATAATTGATTTTATTTAACAAGGAAATAAAGACAATTTCCATTAAACAAAACATAATTTGATAGAATTATATTTTTAAAAAAGTCCTAGAACTGGGTGATTTTTGCAATATTTAATACAGTGAAGACCTTCCTTTTTGATGTTCGTTTTGTGGCTGTCAGCAATATAACTCACCACGGGTATTTTTACCTCTTACGTATCATAAACAATCTCCCAGACTGATTATGTACGACAAATGGTGAAATATTTGCACCTGGCAGAGATGTGATGACGTCAGTTCCCGACCATAAAACAAAATAACGTATCTGGATAAGTCCAGGTAAGAAGGGGAGAGTGCGGTCTGTGGCTATGCGTTTGATGCGGGTGTTATCAATCCGGTCGCTATGTAGTGTTTCAGATATTTTGAGTAGTATTTGGGAAAGTTTAAACTATAGGATTAGGTAGGGTCACTGTATGTCTATCAACGACTACAATCACTTACACAAATGTTACATGAGGTAGGATATATGCTGGTAATATATATTTTGTTAAAAAACGGGAAAGGAAAATATCTAACAGTTCTACAATTACCCACATGACAAAGTTTGCAGTGATATGTAACTTATACGTAATAATTGTAATATATACGTAATTGCGTTATTGTTGTATATAATAAAGTAAGATAATATATATCAACCGTGCTATCTATATTATTGTAAATGATTATAATGGTGCAAAATATTAAAAAATAATGTAATTATAATGTTCAAATAATATAATCATAATATATAAAAATCCTTCATGTTCTATATAGAAAAAAAACAACTTCCATTGGTATATAAGATTTCCTGTTGTAATCAAAATATCAAATTACATTTTTACCATTTAATTATAGATATTTACTGACTAATATAAGTCCTATTTATAGTGGTAAGTGAAACACACAAACGCTGATCGAAACACGGTTCTTCATTAACGTGGGATCAAAAATTACAAAAAATATAAAGCTTGTTTCCTTTTACAGCTAAATAGAGTTCAGATATAATTGTAGCTATAACTTACAATAACTACATTTGATATAAAACGCTGTCTGAATCAGCCTTTGTTTTACAAAATGCCTCTAGCTTAAGTCTGATAATTAAAGCGTGTCGGAAATTCACGCGGTGCAGGAGAAATGTCGCCTTTGGCAAACAACCAGATTAGTTCTTTGTAATTGTCCTCAAAAACTGAACTGCTCATATTAATCTGTCGACTGTAATATTTTCTGCTTAACAAGAATCAATCAGTATCAACGACTAAACACAGTTTTCCAAAGCCTTTAGGTCGTGCCTTGCTCTTTTTATTAATATTAGATTTTTATTTGCTATTAAGGCTTTTCTGTGCATTACTCTTTGAGTTAAAATTCATTCTATGCTAAAGCTCATTACATACTGTTAAAGTGTTATCAATTTTTTATTTTATTTTGATATAGTAATCTATCACGGTTGTATATTCATACTCGAAAGTTGTTCATATCGTTGTTATTTATTTATATATTTGATTTATCAATATTCCCATGAAGAATATCAGAGATATACCAGTTCTTAAGCAATTTACCAAAGTTTCCTAAGTAAGCGCGGACAAGTGCAAAACAGATATTTACCGATATGATCTTCAGACATTGTGGGTAATTTAGTAATGGATACGAAAAAGATTCATATTAAATATCTACATGTACATGTCTATACTATTTTAGCAAGACCAATATCAGAAATTCTAGTGAAGATTAACTGGCCGTACCCTCCCTGGTACATAAAGATGTAAATAAACTAGAATCCTGTGGTTTATAATATTTCCGATGGTCAAACAAAATCGTATTATTTTGATATCATTTAAAACCGCTAAAAACAATTTACAGTAATAGATTTACCTATATTTAAAACATTAGAGTATAGGCTGATAAGTGATTCTTAATATGAAAACTTCAGCAATGGCGGTTTATCGGACATGGGTTCACTTATCGGAGGTTGTATATGAGACAGGGACTTTGCACTTGTCAATCATCAATAACAAATGAAAACATCGTTCCGTTAAGATTTTTGATAAGTCAAACCGTTAAAGTGATCCAAATGTTCATTCGCTTAAATCTTATTTATCCAAGAATGTCCTTCACTTCAAACATATGTGTAAATCTGAAAGATTATTCATTTAAGATGTTTATTTACAAACATCATGTTCCAAGAAATTCATTTCAATCAAAATTAAGCACAACTTCTGTTTATATTTATTTATATCTGAAAGTGTTTTATCATGAAATTATTCATCTATTTACTAAAACCATTAATATCAAAAGAGCTTTTAGAAACAAAATAATAAAATAAAAAGTAAAAATGATCCCACGTTAAATTAGCACATCAAAGTTTTGAAGCTAATAAAAGCTTTAAAATATCTCTTTTCTATGAAATCATTTACATTTCAAAAAATATCTAGGCATTATTTATTAAAAAGAGGTCTAAGTCTTTAGAATCGCAATACCGAATGAGAACAGACATATATTTCAGGGCTTATTTAATTGACATATAATATATATAGATATAGGAAAGAAAAGGAAAAAAACAATAAATAGATAAAATTCGGTAAAACAATAGAATACAGGAAGAAGAAAAAAAAAGAGAGAAAAAAAAATTACATCGTCATGAACACTTAATTATGTCGGATTTTGACTTTGTTAATGAAACAGGATTTTAACACTATCAGTCCTTAACGTCACGGATGAGTTCCCTATAAAAAGTGTATAATACAGTTGTAACATTATTTAATTTAAGCTTAACTGTCACTAAATTCCAAGAGGCTATGAACAGAAAAGAATACATGTATTTTGAACAAATTTTAAAATATGATTTTAATTTCATAATATGCAAAGGACAAAAGATAGCTATTTCAGAGAAAATGATTTTGTTAACAATCAAGTTCTTCAGAATGAGAAAAAAGTGAAGAATTTATATTTAATCATCCACAGTTTCGAAAAGGAGGAAAAACCAAAAACCGAAGAATACAAACATGTTAATGAATCAAATATGTTTCACCGTTTAAAAGCCATTATATCAGTTAGTAAATAATGAGGCTGGTCTTAATGTTTTCAAAATAAGACATAATTAACCTTGTGATGTGATGATAAATGTATATACTTACACCAACAGCCGTCTACTGGTTTTCTGTTAATAAGACGTGTCTGAACGGGCCTTCTTTAGTAGTGGATCACTGGTCAGCCATTCTCGAGAATTAAAACAAAGTCCAAAATTCCCATTCTAAACAAATGGCATGAGTTGGCGCTGATAAAAAACACAAGTTGCATTTTTTTTATGTAAAAATTCCTGGATTGTTCTTAGAAGATGACACTGTTAATCATTGAAAAAAGTTGAATGTCACAACCTACAAGAATTAGATTTTTTTTAAATTTCTTTTTTCCTTTTGATTTTAGGCATGGTAAAGACCAAGTCGTTTCCTTGGCAAATGGCATGTGGCCTTTGCTTTAAACCTTGGGTCGCCCTCACTTTTATTTCCCCACGTTTTTGATGATATTTGTACAAAGCTATGTAAATAAAGTAAGTACATTCTCCTCGCTCCGACACAAAAATCACATATTTAATAATCAAACTGTTCAGGGTGAGTATTTCTCAATGAGACAATTGGGAGGAACGCCAAATCCTAAAGTGTTTGTTTCCGCAAGCAGTCTCTCCTTCAGGCTCTGCGAGATGTTTGTAGAAAACAACCCAACAATGGCGACGCAGACGAAAATGGACATTGAGCATTCGTTTGTTCCCGTAATTAAAACTCCCGGGACAGATGGCCCGTCCAGCTTCTGTCTGAAATACACAAACATCTTATAGATTATGTTTGCATATAAAAATTAGAAATTCTGCAAAATGCTAAATCACAAAGATGATTTACACTCATTTATTTTGTTCTGTCAAAAGGTTGTTGATATTTCTAAATTAGCAACGTATTGCATTTAGCTTTACCCGAAGATATTCATAGAATGATAAAAAAAACTCTACCGAAGCAAACATAAGGAAACTTATTCAAATGAGATCAGTTCGTTTTCGAAATAGATTTTTAATAGCAATTGATTTAGAAATGTTAACGTGTTTTATAACAGAAGGACAAATTTTAATCTAATGCAATAAGAGATCATTTTAACATTTCTATATCAAAACAGCGATCATTTTATCGTAGTCAGTATGTGTTACCTGAACAGTTTTAAAAAAGAAAAGAGACAGATGAAATTCTGTCAAAAATATCTTTCGTTCATAAAAAAGTAAAAACAAAACGCTTCAATATTAAGTCCTTTTATTGTGTTAAAAGTGAATTAACAGCAAACTGTGTCCGGAATCTTTTAAATCTGTTCTGATAACCACGAAAGTATTACTTGATGCTATTATTATGTACTCCATAATGGAAAGTAAAGAAATCAGTTGGAAAAGGAATTGGATACACATATAGTTATTGAGAAACGTTTCGAGAAATCCGAGTCTTTTTCTCATTAGTAATTTCGAGCATTGCGTCTAGATTGGGTTCCTGTTGGTATCTCAAGGATGCACACAAGTGATGCTTTAGTTTACATAGGATGTTTTTATTCTCTGTGTTCTTCTCCAAGATCACATCAACTACGTCTGGTGCTAAAATCGCCAACTTATTTAAAGATCAGAAAGCCAGACTATCCATACAATCAGGAGAAAAGCATTTTACTGAACAAATATTTGACAAAGCCCAAACCTTACACTTGGGCATTATCGTTCTTATACGTATGAAAAACTGCAAAGAAAAAAACTGGCAATTGTATTCTTTTCTTAACTAATATACCTATCTTTCATTATCCACGCACCGGGAAGGAAGACAATTTAAAAAAAAAAAAAAAAAAAAATGAATTTATTCAGCATCTTTCAAAACTGGAAAGGATTTCCAATATATCTGTAAGTGAATTGTCTCGAGGAATAAGAAATACATCCTATTGTTCTTGCTGCATTTGGACCCGGATCTAGGAATGCTAACGTTTTTCTCCATTATTCGTCGCTTTTAGTATGGAACTAAAATCACTGACTTATTTTTCAGAAAATATACATGAGATACACAGGCGAATCTCAACTTTGAATATCATTTTCTGAAACCGCATTATACAGTTGTTTCATCTTCTAGAAGTCGTTAGTGATGCTAAGCGGATAAATTTTGAAACTGTGGTAAATAAAAATTGATTGGAAGAAATGTCATATATATTTTGGGAGATGAACTTGTTTCGTAAGTCCATAAATTTTATCATCTTATATGTCTGATAATTACAGAACATCAATAACATGTGTATATTATTGAGGACTCACTGCCCTCGTTGATAATGTAACTGCTGAATATGGAGGTAATTTTGTCAGTTCTTTGTTCCTAATCTAAAGTACTAGGTTGTATGTTGATAATTATTTTCAAACGGATATACAATATATGTAGGATTAATTTTCTTTATTTATTTCCGCAGTTTGTCTATTTTTAATTATCATTTGTCTAAATAATTATATAATATCATCATCTTTGTTGTCGATAGGGTAATGCTTAAAGTTTTGAAATAATTTGAACAAAATTCTTGAATAATAATTACATTCAAAGTAATCTTAAAACTTTCTTCGTAGGAAGATGTTTGTGTAATAGTTTTGTTTGCCTCACTAGTCAGTGCCACAGCTTGAATAAGATAAGATGATGTGGACATTACACACGTTTCATTGATGTTTCCCGAGATATCGACACTAATACATTAGTACTATACCTGAAAGGGATGTGATACTATTCTGTTTGAAGTGGTAAGAACTCAGTGTTTCTTGAGAAAAGTCAGCAAAGTTTTAGGAATCAATGTCAAATTCTGTTAATTGTTATGATATTTTTAGTTATGTATGCTTAATAACAGGCAAAGTATAAGAAGCATTTCAAAAAAGGTTAATAATTCAGGATTAATAAAAATATATTGCACGCCCAGTTTGATCCACGACTTCAAAGGAAAATTGGCCTCTTCAGTTTATGTAACTGTAGTCACGTGCCATGGTAAAACAGTAAGTCAGAAGAGGCACGTCTCGAGCTATGTCCCACGAATCAATTGAAAATATGAAAATACTTTATACAATATCATTTGAGTTTAGTATACAAATTCAGATATTTTATAGGTAGCCCTTGTGTTTTCTACATATCCCGACCAACAAGGACGTTCAAGCTTAATTAGGATATTTTGGGAATGACTCTACAAACAGGTGTGATAAGTTAAAATATTCTGATCAGTAGCTCTTCAAACAGGAGTGCTTTATATTCATACATAAGTATTTCGAACTGCAAACCTACAAACAAGATCATTTTATATCAACCCTTGATCCTTTTTTCCTCAAAAATAATTAATGGAGCCGAAACATTTGAAATAGCGATTGCAGTTTAAAAGTTAATGGTTATTCAGTTCAGTAAGGACAGGACTTCCTTAAAACCAAAACACGATAGAAAAGAACCCTAGATAAATTAAGGGAAAATTAATTTTCTGAAGTGAAAACACGTAACGGACAAACTTGAAGTGGACGAAACTATATCTGTATAAAACAAATGCAGAAAGTATGATCGTCTGAGAGGGGGAGAAGGTAGAAATGTTATAAATAGTAGGTACGACCTTCTGAGAGGGTGAGGAGGTAGATATATGCTGAACAGCAGGTATGACCGTCTGAGAGAGGGAGGAAGTAGATATGTTATAAATAGCAGGTATGACCGTCTGAGAGGGTAAGGAAGTAGATATGTTAGAAACAGCAGGTACGACCGTCTGAGAGAGGGAGGTAGTTATGTTTTAAACAGCAGGTACGGCCGTCTAAGAGAGGAAGGGAGGTAGATATGTTATGAATAGCAGGTACGACCGTCTGAGAAGGGGAGGGAGGTAGATATGTGATAAACAGAAGGTACGACCGTCTAAGAGAGTGAGGGAGATAGATATGTTATGAACAGCAGGTATGACCGTCTGAGAGAGAGGGGAGTGAGGTAAATATGTTTTGAACAGCAGGTACGACCGTCTGCGAGGGGGAGGGAGGTAGATATGTTATAGACAGCAGGTACGACCGTCTGATAGAGGGAAGGAGGTAGATATGTTATGAACAGCAGGTACGACCGTCTGAGAGAGGGAGGGAGGTAGATATGTTATGAACAGCAGGAACGACCGTCTGAGAGAGGGAGGGGGGTAGATATGTTATGAACAGCAGGTATGACCGTCTGAGAGAGGGAGGGGGGTAGATATGTTATGAACAGCAGGAACGACCGTCTGAGAGAGGGAGGGAGGTAGAGATGTTATGAACAGCAGGAACGACCGTCTGAGAGAGGGAGGGAGGTAGAGATGTTATGAACAGCAGGTACGACCGTCTGAGAGAGGGAGGGAGGTAGATATGTTATAAACAGCAGGTACGACCGTCTGAGAGAGGGAGGGAGGTAGATATGTTATAAACAGCAGGTACGACCGTCTGAGAGAAGGAGGGAGGTAGATATGTTATAAACAGCAGGTACGACCGTCTGAGAGAGGGAGGGAGGTAGATATGTGATAAACAACTCTATATAATGCAGCGAGGGGGAATTATTTTTCTGACTTCAATCCATATTTCTTAAAGCAATGAAGAATATAACCCGGAATTGATAGCAACTTGTATCATTTTAAATGATCATTGCTGGGTATGAAAAATGTGTGCAGGTAGCAAAACATTTGGCATCGTATCTGAAAACATAATGATATGACATTCTGAAATTAAGATTCATTGAGATCAACGGAAAGAAAATTTTAAAGTTTGTCACACAAGGAAATGAAAGTGGTATTTGGGGAAGATGGTAGGAATGTTTACATTGCTGATAAATTTGGTTTACCTCGAAGTGTTTGAAACAAGGAACACTTTCATCGTTGCTTAGCAACAAATTAGGTATTTAGAATTTTCTTATTTTTGTTTCCACGGAACCAAAACCTTTCCTTCCCTAATGTTTCGAAATGAATTGATTTTATTGTATTTTAATATCACAAACAGTCTACCTATCCTGTAATCCTAATCAGAAATATAAGGAACGAAAAAAATTCTAAAAATAAATCGTATAAAAAGGAAGTTTCCAGAACAAAAAAAAAAAAAAAAAAAAAAAAAAATGATGTTAATATGCCTATACAAGACCTAATCAACCATTCTATTTCTGTCTCACACTCGATCTATGGAAAAGCAGTTTTCCTTTGTGTAAATAGTTCCAAGTTAGAAAAAAAAATCTATATTGGGTACGTTTGTTTTGTATGCCTAAGCTAAAATATGTATTTAAAAAAATCACACCTCTTCGGTTCTACTGACGAAACAGAAAATTTGAATGTACTTTACACCTTCAAGGCTAAAAATAAATGTAATACTACTAACAAACCAAATCAATGTGTATGTGGTCCGGAACTTATAAATAGACGTGTTTAAAATGTCCGATATATCTGAGAAGACCACCTAGAGTTCTTGTACTCTTGCTGATGCAGACTATTTCAGTGGTACAATATTTGATCGATACGTCCAGGTGACTAGGTTTGTTTAGTATATAGATGTACCTCTTTTAATATTGATAGGAGTGTCTAAATGTGTATTTCACACCATTAATATCTATATGAGGAAATAACATTATAATGATAATGCAATGTACATCCGTTAATGTAAAGAGAACAGTTTAGAATATTCTGATTTTAAAATTCCTAATATCTAAATTCCTGATTAAGATACTGAATTGAACGCTTAGCATAGAATATTTGCGAAGTTCCAAAATGCTGTGAAACAGGTATATGGAATATGTTCAAGACCATCAACATCACATTAAGATCAACTTATTTTGAATAAGTGAATTTTCCGGAATATTCATCACCATTCATAGTTAAATATGGCAAGAAGCTAGTACGGAAATAACTAACCAAAATACAAATAGGTAGTGCATCTAGTAAAGACCATTTAAAATAAAGTAGGTCATGCAGCTAGCATAGTAATGACCAATCAAAATAAAGTAGGTCATGCATCTAGCACAGTAATGACCATTTAAAATAAAGTAGGTCATGGAGCTAGTACGGTAATGACCAATCAAAATAAAGCAAGACGTGCTGGCACAGTCATGACCAATTAAAATAAAACATGGCGTGCAGGCACACTCATGACCAATTAAAATAAAACTGATTCGGCAGCAAAGCTGAACTTATTTCACAAGAACATTACAACACGTACAGAATGCTCTTATACGGAGAGATGTGGAAAACAAATATATACGGTAGATTGATAACTGTAAATAAAAATTAAGAGATGATTTATGAATTACTGATAATCAAATCGTGTTAGGTATTGAAGTCTTAAAGAAGCGAAAATAATCATCCTGTTCTTTCTGGAATGCTATATTGATTTTATTCTCGGTACTGAAATAAATTCCAAACGACAGAACGTTCCTCTGACCAAAATAACACAACCTTAAACAAGTTATAGACGTGTCAATTAATGGGGTACAAACAGAACCTTATCCATCAAGGTCGCTGGTACGCTCGACAGTTATACAGTAATAAGTGCTATAGATTGACAAGCGTCTGTAAGAGTGCAGTACCGTGCACTTAACGGGTATGTGGGCTTGGCTATTTGTTAAACAACTGACTTGCATGTTTATGTAAACATGGCCATTCTTCGTGTCAATGCAAAGTATGCCTAACCCCAGCCCCTTACTGTATAGAGCTGTGTTGATGACGAGAAGAACAACACGCCATCAAGCGATAATCAAATTGTCAGCAATACTTAGGCTACATTTCATAAGATCAGTTTTATTTAAATTGCTATTTTGTGTTCATTTTAACACATTACTCAGATTGGTATCAAAGCGTGGCGTATGGAATGTGATCACCTGCCAACCGAGTCATACAAACTCTTCACATATAGCTGAGCTCTGGTCATTTAAGTAACAGATGCAATATTTTGATATCTATTTTTTTTTTAATTTTTGTCTGATTATTTGTTTATATACGTTTAGATAAAAAGATTATGTAAGATATATCAATATTGGATGGGTTTACAAGAAGGAATCGTACTTAATATATCATATACTACCAAGCATAGGACATATTAACCTTCATATCTCATTAAGAAACAGAACATTTCTCCCGGAAAAGGAACATACACAGTGTGTTGGTAAAGCCGAATGGTTACTATATAGAAAAGGAACATACACAGTGTGTTGGTAAAGCCGAATGGTTAATATGTAGAACAGGAACATACACAGTGTGTTGGTAAAGCCGAATGGTTAATATATAGAACAGGAACATACACAGTGTGTTGGTAAAGCCGAATGGTTACTATATAGAACAGGAACATACACAGTGTGCTGGTAAAACCGAATGGTTACTATATAGAACAGGAACATACACAGTGTGCTGGTAAAACCGAATGGTTAATATGTAGAACAGGAACATACACAGTGTGTTGGTAAAACCGAATGGTTACTATATAGAACAGGAACATACACAGTGTGTTGGTAAAGCCGAATGGTTAATATATAGAACAGGAACATACCCGGCAGGGAAATAACACAACCTCGTGAAAAATTCCACTATTGGTTTCGTTGCTAGTAAAGGTCGAGGTGAGCGAAGGATGCGGAAATATCTGCCTTGTTCTTGATTTTAAGTTCTGGAGGTATTTTGTGATGGCACGGATAACAAATTTATTGTAATTGAAAGACACGAAGGACTTGACAATTTCATCATCACCTGTTCTTATTGAAACTTAAAACAAGTCAGTCACGACAGGAATACTATTAGTAATCTTGGATTTGTTCAAAAACGAAAAAAATATCTAACATTAGTAATATTATCAAAGGAATGAAGTATAGCCTTCTATATAACAGTTTATATCTCAAAGGTAATAAAAACAACTACGTAGCCACCAATAATGGTTGTTTAGGAATTCAGACATTTCCGAGAAAGGACACCAGGGGAATCCTTGTTTGTTGTTTATTGTGCAACAACCCATCCGGTCAAAGGTCTCTCTTGTAATTAAACAGGATCAAGATGATGTCCGAAAGCTACTGCACCATCATTAAACGTTATCACTGTCAGGATACCCAATTATTTGCTCATCGGAGAATATCTAAAAAATAGAAATATGAATTTTACTCTCCGATAGATGAGTGACAAATATTTAAACTGCTAACATATGAATGCATCAGCATTCATTTATTATTTTGGAAGTTGACTTGACTACCGGAAGTGACTGTGTGAAATGGAACTTATGTACCAAATGGAATGGTGATGAAGACAAAAAAGATAAAGAAGAAAATGAAAACACCCGTGTCATCATCCAGGTCTGTCCCGTGTTTTAACGCTAACCACATAACACCCATTCTAACGACGTATCGAAGGCGCTTTGTTCCTCCGGCGCTTGGTAATAAATATAGATGTGTTTGCCCTTTAAGCCTTCAGTAAACATTGCCATGATTGCAGCCTTACATCGGGTGTATAATGAATTCTCTCGATAGAAGTCCTGGGAGAAAACAAGACAACATATCACTTGGGGGCTATAAACCCATAAAGAACCTTCCTCTCGATGATCATTAAAACCGCAGAAAAGGCCGAAGTAAACAAATCCAGGATTTATTCTCAACGGATTGGCTTTGTCTTTTGGACAAAATTAAATCATAAATTCACACAACAGTTTATAATTGCGTTTAAAACGTAAGATATCGATACAATACAGGACATGTGATTCTCGGCTTCTTATCACAGTGTCATCTTGACAGCTATATAGATGTTCTCTTTATTCAGTCCTTTTCTTTATTTCAAACTTTGGGTCAATATAACATATCTGGTGTGTGTGGTTCTTAAGCTATTTTTTTTTTTTTAATTCGGTAAGTTTTTCGTTAAAAATATCTTTTCCCTTTAAACATGTACAGAATCCCTCTATACCAGCTTTGGTCGTTGAATGCTTGTTTATACCGTTAGTGGTAGTTGACGAGCGGTTCCACCATCTGGTATAGTGTTGACAATTTTGTAAGAACTGCAACTAAATGCGAACACGCGTGAGGTGTTTAGTTAGATTCAGACAATAAAAGTTTAGTTTTAACGTATTTCATAGTTAAATATTTACACATAATACATAATCTTGGGATAAATCAGTTGATGTGGTAAATATGGCGCGATGCAGATACATTCGGAACCTCTCTACAAACATCCACCAGAGTAGACGAATGTGTTCGACACTTTAAAAAAAATTCGCAGTTTCATGTATTTGCAACAGGCAAATCTATACTAAGAATGGTGTCCATAGACAACGAAGAAAATACTGGATTTTTAAAATTCAAAGTAGATAAATCTAGGACAAAGTATGAATAAAGTTAGATTCACAAGCAGACTCCCGGAAAAAAATGAGAATAAGACCAGGCGTTCTAAAGGATTACGCGACTTCACTGTTATCGACGACGCTAGTTTTTGTCAATTGAAAAAAAGTAATGTCACGTTCCCTAATGAGAACTAGGTCAACAACAACGGAACCACGACTAGCGAGCATCAAACACGTCCAACTTCATATCAAGCAAGTAAATAGAGTATTTCCAATCATGTTACACGCAAAATCGCGACATCGAGATAATTTTTGAACATCGAATTAACCGGTTTCACACATTATCGAGAAAATGAGGCAGTGAGATCAAGTCTCAAAATAAGACTGAGATCAAGTATTTGATCAAAGCTTGGAGAAACCTTCCGATTCAAAACTTGTAACAACCAGAAACGTAGTACAGAAACGATCTTTTACCGAATGTTCGCGACGTAACATCATACATCAAATAAGTAGTATTACGAACACGGGATGAACTTTCAAAATAATAGTTCACAAATTAACATGCTTGATTATGCTTAGACGAAATATGGTATTGCCCCAATAATTACCATTAGTGATCAGCCATGTTTTTTATCACGTTAATAACAGGAAGTCGATGAGTAATCGTTCGCCGTCTAGGGGAGGGAGGAGGGGGGGGTGGGTTCATGCTTCCTACTACAATTGGATAGACCATTTCATAGTTTAGTGGGGTTATGTTATTAGATTCGGAGGAGAATATTCTAGAGGAAAGTAAACGACCAAATTTGAGAAAGAAACCATCTCTGTTTTAAAAGTAACACGTTTTCCTACTTTGAAAGGTTCGCCAAACTTTTCGATATTTCAAATAGTCAGATTTATAATTTGGAGAACGTCAAGGTATTTTCCGTTTTAAAGCAAGAATACATTATGTTTCAGAAAAGAAAAATAATGGCAGTAAAAGATCTTCGTTCTTTGATAACCCTGTCCTGTTGTATATCTCCATTGATAACTCCGTCCTGTTGTATATCCTCATTGATAACTCCGTCCTGTTGTATATCTCAATTGATAACCCTGTCCTGTTGTATATCCCCATTGATAACTCCGTCCTGTTGTATATCTCTATTGATAACTCCGTCCTGTTGTATATCTCAATTGATAACCCTGTCCTGTTGTATATCCCCATTGATAACCCTGTCCTGTTGTATATCTCTATTGATAACCCTGTCCTGTTGTATATCCTCATTGATAACTCCGTCCTGTTGTATATCTCCATTGATAACTCCGTCCTGTTGTATATCTCTACCTCCGTCCTGTTGTATATCTCCATTGATAACTCCATCCTGTTGTATATCCCCATTGATAACCCTGTCCTGTTGTATATCCCCATTGATAACTCCGTCCTGTTGTATATCTCTATTGATAACTCCGTCCTGTTGTATATCTCCATTGATAACTCCGTCCTGTTGTATATCTCCATTGATAACTCCGTCCTGTTGTATATCCCCATTGATAACCCTGTCCTGTTGTATATCCCCATTGATAACTCCGTCCTGTTGTATATCTCCATTGATAACTCCGTCCTGTTGTATATCTCCATTGATAACTCCGTCCTGTTGTATATCTCTACCTCCGTCCTATTGTATATCTTCATTAATCACTCTGTCCAGATGTATATCTCTATTGATAACTCCGTCCTGTTGTAGATCTCTATTGATAACTCCGTCCTGTTGTAGATCTCTATTGATAACTCCGTCCTGTTGTAGATCTCTATTTATAACTCCGTCCTGTTGTATATCTCCATTGATAACTCCGTCCTGTTGTATATCTCTATTGATAACCCTGTCCTGTTGTATATCTCCACGATAATTCCGTCCTGTTGTATATCTCCATTGATAACTCCGTCCTGTTGTATATCTCCATTGATAACTCCGTCCTGTTGTATATTTCCATTGATAACTCTCTCCTGTTGTATATCTCCATTGATAACTCCGTCCTGTTGTATATCTCCATTGATAACTCCGTCCTGTTGTATATCTCTATTGATAACTCCGTCCTGTTGTATATCTCCATTGATAACTCCGTCCTGTTGTATATCTCCATTGATAACTCTCTCCTGTTGTATATCTCTATTGATAACCCTGTCCTGTTGTATATCTCCATTGATAACTCCGTCCTGTTGTATATCTCCATTGATAACTCTGTCCTGTTGTATAGCTCTATTGATAACTCCGTCCTGTTGTATATCTCCATTGATAACTCCGTCCTGTTGTATATCTCCATTGATAACTCTCTCCTGTTGTGTATCTCCATTGATAACTCTCTCCTGTTGTATATCCTCATTGATAACTCCGTCCTGTTGTATATCTCCATTGATAACTCCGTCCTGTTGTATATCTCCATTGATAACTCCGTCCTGTTGTATATCTCCATTGATAACTCTGTCCTGTTGTATATCTCCATTGATAACTCCGTCCTGTTGTATATCTCCATTGATAACTCCGTCCTGTTGTATATCTCCATTGATAACTCTCTCCTGTTGTGTATCTCCATTGATAATTCTCTCCTGTTGTATATCTCTATTGATAACTCTGTCCTGTTGTATAGCTCTATTGATAACTCCGTCCTGTTGTATATCTCCATTGATAACTCCGTCCTGTTGTATATCTCCATTGATAACTCTCTCCTGTTGTGTATCTCCATTGATAACTCTCTCCTGTTGTATATCCTCATTGATAACTCCGTCCTGTTGTATATCTCCATTGATAACTCCGTCCTGTTGTATATCTCCATTGATAACTCCGTCCTGTTGTATATCTCCATTGATAACTCTGTCCTGTTGTATAGCTCTATTGATAACTCCGTCCTGTTGTATATCTCCATTGATAACTCCGTCCTGTTGTATATCTCCATTGATAACTCTCTCCTGTTGTGTATCTCCATTGATAATTCTCTCCTGTTGTATATCTCTATTGATAACCCTGTCCTGTTGTATATCTCCATTGATAACTCTCTCCTGTTGTATATCTCCATTGATAACTCCGTCCTGTTGTATATCTCTTTTGATAACTGAGTATTTTTTTCATTGATTTCTTTGCATTTGATATTTGTATTGGTTAGTGTTTGTTTACCTGGTTAATCATTATCCAGGTTAAATGATCATGAATGAAATTAACCGCCAAGAGGATTCCTTATTCATTTTTGCGTATTTAGGTTAAATAATCTCTAACGTATTATCTCCTATCAAAGAGAATGAAAACGACACAAAGTAAAATTAAACCCATTAATTCTATAAACGACTAAGGCCGGTTATTTTGCAGATTAAAAGGGTGTTGTTATCGATGAAATTGGGCCGTCCGAATTCAGACTGACCCTTGTGCTCCTTGTGTTTCACCAACAAATGTCAGGGCCATATGGGAAGTCTTTGATACCCGTCGCGCGCACTGGGTAAGCCTCCCTCCCCAGATATTGTCAGACCCGGGTGCGTGACTTGGCACACCGGGGGAGACTTAGGCGCCGCGCCGTGGGGTAAAGGAAGGATTCCTAGTGTAGGGGTCAACAACTTGGGGGTCAACCTGCAGGACTGCCCGTAGTTTTTGTTTCATTTCTATCATTATTTTATTTTTTACTTTCCAAATTAATAACATGATAACATGTCGTTCTCCAATGATGGGGGAGTCCTTTGACATTTTTCTTGATTGTTTGTTTTCTTCTATGAAAAAAGTTACTCTTTGCCGATAATTTGATTTAACAAATGAACTAGAACTAAATTTTCATTCGCTATCATAGTGTTTTTCCATGAAAATATTGAAACCAAAATTCTTTTTCAGGAATAAAATTATCTATCTATTTAAAGGAATTCTTATCTTATTGGGTATGGTATCAGAGTTTTTTTATCTGCTTCTAAGAGGCTAAACATCTCCTTTTTAAATTTATTGCAGTTGTAAAGATCCAATAAAGACTTTCTAGTGAATCATATACAGAAGATATAGGATTTCGTTGTTGAGTGAACATTGAGCATTGTATGTTGTCTCCCAATTACGTCGTGTCTTAATTAATAAAATAATATTGTCTTCGAAATGTGTAGTGTCTAAATTAATAAGACAGTATTGTCCCCTAATAGTTTGATGTCTAATTAGATAAGATAATATTGTCTCCCAATAGTTTTGTCCCTAAATAAATAAGAAAATGTTGTCTCCCAATTGTGGTATGTCTAAATTAATAAGCTAATGACATCCAATTGTGTAGTGTCTAAACAAATATAATAATGTTATCTATAGTGGTGTCTAAATAAATGTAATAATGTTATCTATAGTGGTGTCTAAATAAATGAGATAATGTTGTCTATAGTGGTGTCTAAATAAATGAGATAATGTTGTCTATAGTGGTGTCTAAATAAATGAGATAATGTTGTCTATAGTGGTGTCTAAATAAATGTAATAATGTTGTCTATAGTGGTGTCTAAATAAATGAGATAATGTTGTCTATAGTGGTGTCTAAATAAATGAGATAATGTTGTCTATAGTGGTGTCTAAATAAATGAGATAATATTGTCTGTAGTGGTGTCTAAATAAATGAGATAATATTGTCTATAGTGGTGTCTAAATAAATGAGATAATATTGTCTGTAGTGGTGTCTAAATAAATGTAATAATGTTATCTATAGTGGTGTCTAAATAAATATAATAATGTTATCTATAGTGGTGTCTAAATAAATGTAATAATGTTATCTATAGTGGTGTCTAAATAAATGAGATAATATTGTCTGTAGTGGTGTCTAAATAAATGTAGATAATATTGTCTATAGTGGTGTCTAAATAAATGTAATAATGTTATCTATAGTGGTGTCTAAATAAATGTAATAATGTTATCTATAGTGGTGTCTAAATAAATGTAATAATGTTATCTATAGTGGTGTCTAAATAAATGTAATAATGTTATCTATAGTGGTGTCTAAATAAATGTAATAATGTTATCTATAGTGGTGTCTAAATAAATGTAATAATGTTATCTATAGTGGTGTCTAAATAAATGTAATAATGTTATCTATAGTGGTGTCTAAATAAATGTAATAATGTTATCTATAGTGGTGTCTAAATAAATGTAATAATGTTATCTATAGTGGTGTCTAAATAAATGTAATAATGTTATCTATAGTGGTGTCTAAATAAATGTAATAATGTTATCTATAGTGGTGTCTAAATAAATGTAATAATGTTGTCTGTAGTGGTGTCTAAATAAATGAGATAATGTTGTCTCTCATTAGTGTGGAGTCTAAATAGAATAGAATATTTTTTATCTCAAAAAAGTGCGAAGTCTGACTAAGATAAAGCAAAGTTGTCTCCCAAAATAGTGTGGTGTCTAAATAAATAACATACAGTTGTCTCCCAATAGTATGATATATAAATGAATATGCTAAAGTTGTCTCCCAATTGTGTGGTGTCTAAATAAATAACATAAAGTTGTCTCCCAAAGTAGTGTGGTGTCTAAATAAATAACACAAAGTTGTCTCCCAAAGTAGTGTGGTGTCTAAATAAATAACACAAAGTTGTCTCCCAAAGTAGTGTGGTGTCTAAATAAATAACACAAAGTTGTCTCCCAAAGTAGTGTGGTGTCTAAATAAATAACACAAAGTTGTCTCCCAAAGTAGTGTGGTGTCTAAATAAATAACATAAAGTTGTCTCCCAAAGTAGTGTGGTGTCTAAATAAATAACACAAAGTTGTCTCCCAAAGTAGTGTGGTGTCTAAATAAATAACACAAAGTTGTCTCTCAATAGTATGGTATATAAATGATTGCGATAATGTTGTCTCCCTATAGTGTGGTGCCTAAATAATTCAGATAATGTTGCTCACTATAGTGTGGTGCCTAAATAGAAGAAGATAATGTTTTCTAACAAAAAAAGTGCGATGTCTAACTAACATTAAACGATGTTGTCGCATCAAATTTCTGTTTTTCAACTTGATAGTTATATAGATCTCATAATCCACAAGGTAGCTTCAGCGTAGGTACAATGTATATATAACGTCGATTTAAAGTCATTTGAAATATTTGGGACAATATTTTCTTTCTTTTGATATAATATTCTTAATATCAATATTTATCAAACTATTTCTATGTAAAACAATAGTCACAAAAAGCGCCTCCTACCGAACAGATATATTTTAGCTCGGTACATACGACCATTATGAATGGATATGCGTGTAAATATTGATATTTTAAACGTGCACACACTCCAGCACAGACAAGAATATGTATATAAAGTTTTATATTTAATGGTGTCGTACTGTTAAAGTACAGTGCTGAACTTTGCATTTATGCATGTACATAACATTATCCCTCTAGATTCAAATAATAGCTAGCTTATTCTAAAATCGATACTCCTCTATCTCATTATGTTGGGGAAATAAATATCATTTGCTTCTCCTTCACATTGACCAGGAAAGACGCATGACATAGGGCAGCCATAGTGTTCGACATTCTGACCTTGTTTAAAGACGGGAACATTTGGAATTTGTGACACGTAAAAGGGCAAACCATTGGACGTTGAAACTATGACGTCACCATTAAAAGACACCATTGAAGAATGATCTTGTAAAAGACATGAAATATGATTTTGAAAAACAAACCAATAAAGTATGCACTATCTACGTTGTAAAAGACATCAATTTAAGAATGATCAATGGACCTGAAAAAGACATCAATGAGGCATGACTGTGTGACATTGTTGAAAAATTTTTTTTTTTTTTAAAATGTGAACTTGTCAAATTACCAGTGTAACGTGTTCCTGTTACAGTGTAAATGACATCAGTGTAACGTGTTCCTGTTACAGTGTAAATGACATCAGTGTAACGTGTTCCTGTTACAGTGTAAATGACATCAGTGTAATATGTTCCTGTTACAGTGTAAATGACATCAGTGTAACATGTTCCTGTTACAGTGTAAATGACATCAGTGTAATGTGTTCCTGTTACAGTGCAAATGACACCAGTGTAATATGTTCCTGTTACAGTGTAAATGACATCAGTGTAACATGTTCCTGTTACAGTGTAAATGACATCAGTGTAATGTGTTCCTGTTACAGTGTAAATGACATCAGTGTAATGTGTTCCTGTTACAGTGTAAATGACATCAGTGTAATGTGTTCCTGTTACAGTGTAAATGACACCAGTGTAATATGTTCCTGTTACAGTGTAAATGACATCAGTGTAATGTGTTCCTGTTACAGTGTAAATGACACCAGTGTAATATGTTCCTGTAACAGTGTAAATGACATCAGTGTAATGTGTTCCTGTTACAGTGTAAATGACATCAGTGTAATATGTTCCTGTTACAGTGTAAATGACATCAGTGTAATGTGTTCCTGTTACAGTGTAAATGACATCAGTGTAATGTGTTCCTGTTACAGTGTAAATGACATCAGTGTAACATGTTCCTGTTACAGTGTAAATGACATCAGTGTAATGTGTTCCTGTTACAGTGTAAATTACATCAGTGTAATATGGTCATAATACAGTGTAAAGGGACAACAATTTTATACGATCCTCTAACGTTGTAAAGGGGACACCAATGGGATATGACCTTGTGACAACGTAAAGCGACACCAATGTAATATATATTCGTGTGCCTTTGTAAAGGACACCAATGTGGTATGACCATGTGACGTTATAAAGAGACACCAATGTAATATGACCCTGTGACGTTGTGAAGGGTACATCAATGTGACCCTGTGACGTTATAAAGAGACATCAATGTAATATGGCTCTGTGACGTTATAAAGAGACATCAATGTAATATGGCCCTGTGACGTTGTAAAGAGACATCAATGTAATATGGCTCTGTGACGTTATAAAGAGACATCAATATAATATGACCCTGTACGTTATAAAGAGACATCAATGTAATATGGCCCTGTGACGTTATAAAGAGACATCAATGTAATATGGTCCTGTGACGTTATAAAGAGACATCAATATAATATGGCCCTGTGATAGTGGAAGAAAGACAGCACGTTAGTTATTACTTTACCTGGTATTAAGATGTGATATCTTATTTCATAACTTGATTTATTTCTTCACTCTTTGTAACTGTTCATTCAAGTTTTTTGTCATCTTAAAAGCGAGGTTTAGAGATACTGGGTATTCGGGTTTACGACTGCATTATTGTACTAAAGAGACACCAACAACACGTGCATGCGTCCTACTCGCACCTTATGTCACCTGTCAACTGTCATTTAAAGTGACATGGTCCATCCCCCGACCCGCCAAACGGGTACTTCCCCGAAATGTAGATAAGGCTATTTTTATTTTTGAGTTTGGCGATAACAGGTGACACCATCAGTGAGAAATATCGCAGGATCCCATCTAGAGTTCGTACTACATCGTGTTAAATGAGCAATCCCGCGTCTTTGTGACACTTCTTCCGGTCTGTAACGTGGTTCTGATTGCCATCACTATTTTTGCGGAAAATCTATCTACATGACATATTTGACTTGATAACAGCCAGGTTAGCATGCTTTATAAGAACATGTTCTCGATACCCTTCGTCACTTATAAACTTGTGTCTGTCTCTGAGTACCCGGCACGTGCTGTCGTAAATAGGTATAGTTATATCCGTGATGACTCGCTATAGGTCACCAGTATTGGTTTCACACCGGAAGAAAGTAGTGGCACGCCTTCGCCATAATATCACAAGGAAGGGAAAGTTCGGACAAAATCTATACTTAATAATTTTTTTTAACATTTAGACCGACAAAATATATTTCATATTTTTCCCCGGTGTTAAATCACTGACGATATTATATATAAGTGAGACCTTATCACTCGGTTCGGCGATAACTTTGTTCTTATCGAGTGACACAAAGTGCCACAGCTTGTGGATAAAAACGTATCCACGTGAAAAAAATACGAAAATAAAACATCAGGAAATCGAGTCATAGTAAAACGGACAACAGGTGTTGTGATGTGACGCACGAACTGTCAAACAGGAAGTCGGGATTTTGTAGCTCTCCGGCGTGCGGAGGAAACAAAGAGATAGGACAGGTAATTTTGAATTTCGCATTATACTTGTAATGCAAGCGTTTGGCATCGCCATGACAACAGCATAGGTAACATGTCAACGGTGGAAGGCTGGAACATTTGAAGAGCACGGATTGTAGAACAGTCGCGGCGTGGTAATCCCTCATAAATTTTATTGGGAAATATTTTACGCCGTCGGATACTGTAGAAGATAAAATGCTCTTCATGCCTCTGGGTATCAGTAATTTATAATCCCAGGTTATAGACCTAGAGATAAGCGCTGTTTATAGCTGAGGTTGTCATGTACCCAGTCTTATTTACTGATATTTGAGAGCGAAAATATGACTGGGAAATGAGAGAGATCTGTAGAATTAATAAATTGCCAGAATCCGTTTTGTTGAACTGATCCTTGCTCAGCAGGCTGTGCTGGATGAGAATTATTGATACATTATGTATTGATAGTGCAGTACTCGGATAGTTCTGATAACGAGACATTTGTGAGTCATTCTCTATTGTTTTAATTGTTGGTCGATATTTTGGTCCTGTGATTTAATGTTTCAGTCCACCCGTCTACAATCCAGTACATACTTATGTAAATATGGCGACATACAAAACATACCCTGATAATAAACACGAAGATATGGTTGATTTGGATGGGAGCGTCGCTTTTCTCTGAATCCCAAAACATTTGGGGTCAAAGTTTATATCCGGTATACCGAAGACTCCATCCCTCCCACACTTCATTCATTGCATCAGAAGACTTAAATGATGGGCGTCATCATCTGACGTCACAGAACATACCACACGAGCTATCTCTAGTTTTGCAAATATGCATGGCCGAAGCTACCATCCTGCGAAAGATCATTCGGAAAATATACGTCAATCTGGCATTTTGGACAATCCATATCTAGTAATCCAAGGAAAAAACAATTCCATTTTATTGAGAAAGATCGAGCTCGTGTTTTCGAAACTTGTTGAATACTTTTCTTTATAAAGCCAGGAGTCCCAGGAGACATCTGCCATCAACGTCATCGAAGTTGCCTAGCAACGTATTACAAGATTTGGAAGGAGTAAATGATGACAACGAAATTACGCATGTGCAAGGCTGCACCTCGTACATACATGCTCAATTTGTACAAGGTTTCCCCAACAGTTTCGCCAAGCGTGTGCTGCCATAATCTTTTATCGGTTTGTTCGTCATTAGAGACTTTGTCAACAAACTCACGGCGCTTGTATTAGGGCTAATTAATCTATTCCTTCTAGCCTCGGTTCGTCTCCTTTTGAAATAGACACGCGCCTCAATTTGTGATATGAATGGGAAGTGGGGTACCGGTCACTATTATCCGGGTGTTCAATGCGCGTACAGGTCCATATAAGGTAAACATTATGATGGAAAAAGTCACGTGCCTCGCACGCGACAGTATTTGAAATATTATACTGCAGCAGTTTTAATGTCTCTGAACATGCAGTAACAATGATATGGACATTAGGAAAATATCAAGGTATAATATGCTATAAAGCAATAAATATAACAATTTTAAGTATAATGGAATGAAAATTAAACATTTTTTTATCAAATATTAAACAACCAGAATTACCATTGATAGGTATTCAGTGGCGATTTCTATAATTAGTTTTACATCAATGATATCATCGAATTAATGACGTCATTTTCAAATTACAATGCCGTGACCACAAATGCAGTACGCATGATAGGTATTTAATAAAATAATAAAACGCTGAATTAACTAGCCCAGAATTGTTAGAGTCGAGAGAGCTATTGGTATACAGCTCATACAGCAGTGGTGTTGTAGTGTATCATCTACAGTTTGTAAACAGGGTAAACACAAATCAGGTAATATGTATTGCGTGTTCCAGTTATCACTGTTTTATCAGATATAAGCTAGAATTTATGCATTATGCACGTGAAGGACTTATTCAAAGCGTGGGTAGTAAAAAAGGTGTTTTTAAAGAATCACCGAGAGGCGAGAAACCCAGCGCCATTGCAAGGTCAAATAACATCAGTAATTGGTGATTATATTACTTCAGGGGTTAAGATCGAATGAAACTTGTCAGAAGACAGGACATCACTAACGTTTATAAAAACTCATCACAATTGACTGGAGACTTTTAGCTGTAGAGCAGCTGAAAACTCCACTTTAACTCTACAAGTAACTTAATAAAGAATAATATTTCTCATTCCCTTCGTCAACCGGAGTGTGCTTAACTCAATCTGTCAGAATAGCGTTGTGGCGTGTGTGGAGCAGATTTGATAACCTGTCATTGTGCGCGACACTGTTAGTATCGGGGGCCAAATATTATCTCAAACTTTGTACTTCTGATCCTGTCCCGATTTGATAAAATATACTCGAATAATCACACAGCTTTTGTCAAAGGTTAAAATCAATCTGGAATCAGACCGAGCCCTTCTCGTTCTCGTAATAAACTCTGAAACCAACACCGCACATCGCATTCAAGTCAATTGGCATCATGGTAGCTCGCGAGAGGCTGTGGGAGGGTGAAACAAAATGGTGGTCAGTACAAACGGTGAAGCGGAGTCGGGAGTAAAGCAGATAGTTTGGTGTTTAAAGGGGAAGAGAATGAAGTTAAGCATAGGAAAATTAATAACAAAGGGTTACCCCGATCTTTGGCGCCATGTCTGATCCATAATTAGCCATTTCGAAAGGAAAGTTTGATGACAGATGACCCGAAATATCCATTACCAGCTGGGAGAGTAGTGAAATTAGTCCTCTGTAATCCAGTTCAACTCATAAGTGTGAGACGAAACACTTACAACATATTTCCAAACAAGCCAGTTTAGACAAAGATTGTCAAAAACAGCACTGACGTGCAGCCTAATTCTGCAAGGTCTGTCCCCCTGGTCTTTTTGCCACTTACTGCGGCTAGTAAAATCTCAAACTTTTATTTGAATTTGCTTGTGTTGACTTTTCCTAAGAAAATAAAGTTGGCCAAACTATGTATATTTACCGGTGCTCTCCAATTATTGATCAGGCAATAAATGTTAGTAGGGATTGAGCTTGGGCGCACCTCTCTTATAGATAGACGAGTTGGTGAAGAAGGCATGCCGAGCCAGCTGATAACACTAACAGTCAGCGTGATAAAGTGACTGTCAGAGGACATGGTGGAACTGGGGCAATGTAATCGGGGTAGATCTCCAGGACGCGTCTAGGATTACCCCCGCTCCCTCAGACCCTCAAAATCTCCGGTACAGACGATGGCAGACGACAGTGACGTGGCCGCTTAAGTCATGATGTTACGTTTCCCGCGTAATTGTGTTTTTTAAGTTTATACTTTGCTTTAAAATATCTGAATTGATTTTTACCGAGCCTTTGAGAACGTGGTAAATATTTTACACAAGGAACAGTAAAACACAACAAACAAGGCGTTTTGGCGGGAAAAAGAGATTTTTTGTTGTATCTGATATACAGCCACGTGAGCCACACGGATACTGTCATTGCGAAAGTTTTCTCCGGAAAAGCTGATGTCTATAAATCGTTTAACACGGGATACTCCATGACGAGTGGCAGTAAACTGGCGGGCAACACTTGTCGATAGCACGAGCAACAATGAAACGGCCGCCATTTATTGCCGACTTTATGACGTCTGCTCGGTGCGTTCGTTCAGATCTGGGTATAAAGCTAGGTTCACTGCTTGTCTCAACAACTCCTCCTATCGCTTTTATTGTCTCAAAATGAAGTCATTTTCAAAGGAACTAGATTATTTTTAAAATGGTTGAGAACTTTACGTTCGCTTTATGATACTATATAATAACGGTAAAGCTCTCGCAACATCACGTGATCTAATGACGTCATTATTATAGTGAGAGTTCGTCTATCAACAATATAACTTTGGCCTTTTTATGGATGGTCCTTGTAATCGATCTCGCTGGTAAATACATCTAGGTATGATCTTATAAACTAACACAACAAATTTTGAAATTCATAAAAAAAAAAACAAACAACAGCAGGTCTTAATAATTTTCAAACGCATATTTGGGGAGTGAGCATTGTACCCTGTGTGTGAGATATTTGCATATCAGATGAAATAGAGGAGGCTAAAGTTTACGGAAAATTTCTTACTCTTCGTGTCCTTTTCTTCATAAATCTTTCTAGATTTTTCTACTTTGAAGTCGAGGTACAGTTTTCCTAACTTGTTCTGTGTTTATCTCGAGTTGAGTTATCTTGTTAATTGTAACCGAAACGTATGGTGATAGTTACATGTCCAATTTGTCACAACTTACAAAGGATGGTAATGCTGTTCATTGTACATCATACTTCTAACAAGATTTTAAAAAGAGCTCGAATGTGTTTGAAATTAAGAGTGTTAGTTATACTGTCGCCAATGAAGACCGGCAAACACTGATATTCCAGATAGTAATGTTTCACTTACGTTTTTGACAAGTCCGTTGTCTTGATACATCTAAAAAAAATTAAAGGAAAAGTGCTGTCACCTGTCTTTTATTACTATTCTTTATGGTACGACATGTCTAGCTGTTTGTCCACCTGCCTGTATCGTAGAAAAAGATTTTGTCAAACTGTCTGTACCTTAGAACTAGGTTTTTGACTTACTCTCTGTACCTTAGAACTAGGTTTTTGACCGACTGTCTTTACCGTGAAATTCGGTTTTTGACCACCTGTCTTTACCGTAGAACTAGGTTTTTGACCGACTGTCTTTACCGTAGAACTAGGTTTTTGACCACCTGTCTTTACCGTAGAACTAGTCTTTACCGTTTTTGACCGTCTTTACTGTCTTTGACTGTATTTACCGTAGAACTAGGTTTTTGACCGACTGTCTTTACCGTAGAACAAGGTTTTTTGACCTACTGTCTTTACCGTAGAACTAGGTCTTTGACCGACTGTCTTTACCGTAGAACTAGGTTTTTGATCGACTGTCTTTACAGTAGAACAAGATTTTTGACCGACCGTCTTTACCGTAGAACTAGGTTTTGACCGACTGTCTTTACCGTAGAACTAGGTCTTTGACCGACTGTCTTTACCGTAGAACTAGGTCTTTGACCGACTGTCTTTACCGTAGAACAAGGTTTTTGACCTACTGTCTTTACCGTAGAACTAGGTCTTTGACCGACTGTATTTACCGTAGAACTAGGTCTTTGACCGACTGTCTTTACCGTAGAACTAGGTCTTTGACCGACTGTCTTTACCGTAGAACTAGGTTTTTGACCGACTGTTTTTACCGTAGAACTAGGTTTTTGACCGACTGAATTTACCGTAGAACTAGGTTTTTGACCGACTGAATTTACTGTAGAACTAGGTTTTTGACCGACTGTCTTTACCGTAGAACTAGGTTTTTGACCGACTGTCTTTACCGTAGAACTAGGTTTTTTGACCTACTGTCTGTACCGTAGAACTAGGTGTTTGACCTACTGAGCAAGGTTTGGAATGTTATAACCAGTGCCATCATTACGTTTCAAGTTTTTTTCTACAAAATGTCGTTTTCAGTATGTAAGTAAGTGTGACCTTTGTTGTACTATTTTGACTACTCCAGAGAGGTATAGTTTCTTGTCCGTTGCTTTCATTATGTGTCCACTGATCTATATCTCTGTCCATTAAGTCTTGCTATAGAGCTGTCATTGGTATATAGAGTATTGAAGAAATCCTACTTAATCTTCTACGACCGCCAACTCCTTTTACCCTAGGTCCGAAGGGGCGGTAAAAGTCATAAGGGGTCAGGACGTCTGATAGCGGTCGTTATCCACACCGACAATCCAGAAGGGGCCGATAATGGCCCTTTTAAGTATAAAATGTCTGGACACTGGCAGAGCTGATTTCGGGGTTGCCTGGAACTTGTATCGCGCCAAGATAGGCTACTAGATTAGCCTTGATTATAAATGGAGGTAATCGTTCGGTTGCCAGCCTTGGGTCCGTCCTGGTCAGGAGTCTGACGATCGCCATTCCCTGAAACACATTTATTTACAACGGTTCCGAGTCGTGTTTTATCGGTGTAGACAAAAATATCCCAGTTCCTTGTGTTGGAATGTGACATGTTACCGATTAGATTTGCCTTCTATTACAGTACCGAGCGTGACATTTGTTATGCTGTGCTTTAACTTTTACCATACTAAGAGAAAGGATTGCTCTACCGTCCAGCTACACAATGTTTGAATCCCTCTGTGTGGACTAAGTATATCCGACGGGAAGTCTTTCGATATTGGGTTTTCCTAAGGTCATTAATTACCGGCTGTCTGTCACAGTGTAATTAACAACTTACATACCTTGAGATTTTATCTCCAGAAGTATTATGTCACGCGCGTCTTAAAGATGCTTTTTAAGAAACTCCGCGTTACACGGGTTTTCACGATCATGTCTCAACTAAGTAGTTCTGGGGGTGGGGTGAGGTAGGGTGGGTGGGATAGGAGGAGGAATTCAATGATAAGATTGGGAAAACTTGAGGTGCGATAAGAATAACGCCCTCATCAGTTCAGACCATCTTTCACATCAACCCTTCAGGATACAGATAACAGCTTCTACTGTCAAACTTACAACACGGATAACTCAGAACTTCTCTCACATTTACTTCGAAATATCAGTAATACCCGGAACATCTGTCAAACATATCTCTCAACATACCATCACCCCGGAATACCTCGCACTTTACTCTTATGTTTACGTTTATGACGGCAACACAAAGCAATATCAATCTGTCAGTTAGAAACAATGTCTTCTGTGTCGCTGTGTAGTATTTCCTTATTTTCGGCTTATCTTCCATGGGAAATCGAAACTTCTGGATTAAAAAAGAAGAGAGAAACATACTTTTGTTGACAAGGAATATATTCCGAGGAAATTAAGAAACACCAGAAACACGTTGATTTACCTTACTTCCAAAGATATGTTTAAAAGTCACGGTTCGATGAATCCATCAAACATTGACTTCCTTCTTGTAAACCGTAGAATTGTAGTCACAATAATATGTTAATTGTTTTGCACACTAAAAACTCCAGGTGGTTTTGGAGTGGTCACATCACCATCCAGTCATGTTCTCTGTAACGTGTCAACTAAGTTATTCCAAATGAACAGGTTCTTTCGTGAAAAATAACATTTGGTTTATAAGGAAGTTCTGTGACATAAACCTCTGCATGACTCTTTTTGTATGGCAACAAAAAAGCTACGTCGACCTTAGTTTAGACAGCTCCCAATCTCATCATGATGATAGTTTACGCATCACAGCATCGAAATTATCCTTACTGCTTCACGTCACGTCGATGTCAGTTGCACTGTGACGTCATAGATGAAATAGGGTAAAAAATTAATAGAGAACGGGATGATGTCAACAGCGTAACCAAAACATATCTCTTTCTGTGAAGCCATTAAACTCCCGTCATCAAAGTGTAAACGACATACTTGGCATAATCTAGCGTCATCTATATGTTTGATTCTGATGTCAGTCTCATGTTACTGAAGTCAAGGAAAACGCGTTCAAATGAATCTGAACCAAATCCGTTAATTCCTTCATGTAGGCTCGTCTGCTCTTACCAACTGGCATTCGTTGTTATTTCATTAGTTTGCGAGAGAAAATTACAAGAGCAGATAACTCTATCACGAAAAGACGGAATAGTCCACGGATAAAACCTCCCCATTTAGTGTTTGTATTGTCTTGTAGCAAAATGTATGTATGTGAATTAAAATGTAACATACATTATTGAGTATAAACAGGTCGTTAAATTGCTAATTGCTTGATGTTATAACTCTCTATAGTAATAAAACACACTGATGTTACGTGATATTTTAAACGGGCATCAACCAGACACCATAACAGGGTGGAAACAGTTTCGAAAATATCTCTTTTATCGTGTTGTGCGGTCGTATCATTTTCCGGATTGTCAATGTCATAGAGTCCAAGGGGTTCCCTGCATTCGTCACTAGTTTCCGTCTTGTCCTGACCTGCCTATGTCGGGTACAATCGTATCACATTTGGACGGACATGACAGGACTTTATCGAACATTGTGACGTCAGAGAGATTATATAGATAGAGGTATCAGAGGCAGGAGAGGTGATACGAAGATACTGAAACAGAGTAGCTGGGGCAGGTATAACACGTGACATCACGTGTCGGAAATAGGATCTAGATAGCAAAGGTAGTTGGTCTGTTCTTCGTGGGTATAGGTAACATTAAAAAGTAAGATTTACATGTTCAAAATAAGAAAGGGATCATCATCATCATCATCGTCATCATCATCGTCGTCATCGTCATCATCATCGTCATCGTCATCATCATCGTCATCATCATCATCATCATCATCATCATCATCATCATCATCATCATCATCATCATCATCATCATCATCATCATCATCATCATCATCAATCATCATCATCATCATCATCATCATCATCATCATCATCATCATCATCATCATCATCATCATCATCATCAGATGGATATTCCAACTCACATCAATCATTCTGGCACAAGTCAACACCAGTCAACCTTAACACGCCTAGAAATGCACGTGTTTATCTTCACTAGAACACATCCATTCCAGTATCATTGTACAAACCAAGAGATATGTCATATAATATCAATATAAAAGACATATTTTGATAAAATGGCGGAACGAATTTCACATAGGAACCGCTCTTGTTGACGGAAATGGAACCACACTTTATAGAATTAATTCATAATGAATGATTACCATATTTACCCACTATAAAATGTATAGGTACTAATATACTAATATAAAAATACTATAAAATGTGATGATATCAGAATATCAGACTAGTGTTGAGGGCGATAATGAATGGTATTGGGTCTTTCTGGTGAGTGTTTTGTTAGAGTATGTAAAAAGACTAAAGAACAAAATTTGGACTTGTCCTTTTACTACTGTTGTATCGAGGTCTAACGTCTATTGCTTGTCATTGGAGTACCAGAAGGAACAAAGAAAAAAAAAACCACATCGCCGTTTAGTTAGCTCAGTATTTCAAACTTACAAGCCCTGAAGAACTACAGGGCTCACTCCACAAGCAATTATGAAGGCTTGGCCTTATTGGTGAAGAAAAGATTTCATTTAAACATAATATATTATCAGTGGTTCAAAGGCATTGGACAGACTTTGTTACGACGTGCTAGTCTCGTTCCCAGTATGGCAATACATAGACACTAAAGACAACAAAATATCAACCACGAACACGTGTTGATAAGAGAGAAAGAAAATAAGGCGAGGAGACCGGAAGAAGATAAGAACAGGAAGTTCCGGTTGTGGAGGTAATCCACTAAGCGATTTCAAATCTTTTTGATTTTTTTTATGATAGAAAGGCAGTACAACGAAGACAGGTCACACTTTAAAACTGAAAACAACCAAGAAATAATTAAAGGATCGCCACAAAATGTACAATGAACAGAACGTTTAATTAACTAAAGGTTAAATATAATGATAACGGTTAATCTTTATTAAGATGTATAATGTAGAACGTATTTTAAACAGACACCAGAAAGTCACTTATTTTGATTAATATCGAATAATTAGGAATATCATCTAATTAATGTAGTAAAATATACGTAATGTTTTGAAAATGCCAATTACACAATTTGTTGACTTTTAGAAAAGCGAAAATTCAAGTTTAAAATGCCAATTACACAATTTGTTGTCTTTTAGAAAAGCAAAAATTCAAGTTTAAAATGCCAATTAAACAATTTGTTGGCTTTTAGAAAGCGAAAGTTCAAGTTTAAAATGCCAATTAAACAATTTGTTGGCTTTTAAAAAAAATTCAAGTTTAAAATGCCAATTAAACAATTTGTTGGCTTTTAGTAAAGCGAAAATTCAAGTTTAAAATGCCAATTAAACAATTTGTTGGCTTTTAGAAAGCGAAAATTCAAGTTTAAAATGCCAATTAAACAATTTGTTGGCTTTTAGAAAGCGAAAATTCAAGTTTAAAATGCCAATTAAACAATTTGTTGGCTTTTAGTAAAGCGAAAATTCAAGTTTAAGATTTGTGATTACACAACTTGTTTTTTTTTTTTTTTTTTAGATAAACGAAAGTTCAAGTTCAAAATTTGAATACAGCATATACAATAAGTAAAACAACGAGTTATGTATCTAACTTTTATTATAAACATTACGGCATACTTAAACATTGTTTTCAATTCTAAATTTACGATTGAGTTACAATTTAAAAAGTATAGAATTGTTTATATACGTGAAAGATTACAAACAACAATAGCTGAAAGCATCCCCGTCTTGTAAAAGTTTTCGGCGAAAAGATGGAAGCAAGACAAAATTAAAAAGTGTAAAAATGACAGAACAAGTAAAGAAGATTAATTTAATGTATAGATTTACATTCTGTTACAGCTCAGACACTCAAACCTTCAGATCAACGTAAACACTAAATTCTTACATAGCAGCCTTCGTGCTACAAGGGGTTAGTTTAGAAATACTAGATACACATGTATTACGTTTTAATATCACTGCAAGTAAATTATTCTATGACGTTTTCGTTCGGGTTTTTTTGTTTTGTTTTTTTGTTTTTTTTTTTACTTTTTTTTCTTTAAAAGCATTGCGTGCTTTGTTCGATGCATTATTGTTGGGTAAAAAGACGGCATTTGACCCCTAAAATGTGCCGTTACATTGTCGACGTGGTGGTATCGAGAGTTAGAGAGTCGATAGTTTCACCCAGATATTCTGTATTGATTTACACAGAGATCAGATATAAGTTATGAGAGAAAAGATGTGAAAAATAAAATAAAAAGCAGACAGTGTGACCAGCCACCATTATAAACAGATCTGTGGATGTGCTCGTCCTTAAATGTCCTTATCTACAATGATAACTTTTGTTTTTAGTGTGTTAAAGTCAGTGGGTTTGTATATGTAGTTTTATCACAGTTCGCGCGCAAATCTAATTTATCATTACGAGCATGTGTTTTGATTACTACAGTAAATATGTATTTAGTGTTTGGCCCCTCCCCCTCCCAGAACAGCGATACACAGGCACGTTGTGTACCTAAAGTCTACAGATCAGTATCTTTTTATCGCAAATAACAAATTTACTCAGGATTGTTACAACATAACCTCTGTATACCAGCGCGTTATAAAGCTGTTGACATCTCTATCTGTGTCCACAGCACAATCAGGGATTGTGTGTGTTCAGGTTTGCAAACACTAGACACGCGAAAATATTTGCTAGGTGCTATCAGGCAATTCGCAATTGTATATAAACTGATTGGAACACTGTCATACCAGTCAAACTGCCGAACTACCCGCGGATGTGCTGGAATCGTCTGTCCAGTTTAACTGCCGAACTACCCACGGGCGTGCTGGAATTGTCCGTCAAGTTAAATTGCTGGAGAACTACACCGCTTGAGCCGTTCCTCCAGCCAAATGCTGAACTACCCTAGGACGTGCTGGAACCATCACTCCTAGATCACTAGAGAACATCCAGTTAAACTGCCAAACAACCTGGAAAATATACAATGGCGTGTTGGAACTGTTCCTCCGGTACGAATGAAGAATTTCCCGTGGAGATATCATTCCGGGATCCACATAGGCGCGATATTAACATCTCTGTATTATCAGAATCGGTCCTGCTTTTGTATCTAAAGTGTGTTGTTTCACGTGCAAAAGGTAAATACTGGAGACATTTACATATAGGACCTGCGGATCGTGTCAGCGGTGTTTGTGACAACCAGAATCTTCTTTTATTAGGACATTCCTCCCTGGGTGAAGTATCACAGAACACGTGATTTGTACAGATTATTCTGTGTTGATATTGATATTCAGCAGAATAATTTCTTGACCTCGTCAGCATGTGTGTACCATTCAAATGAAAGTATATATATATACTTGTGTATCTATATATGTATAACAACCAGCATTGCATGAACTTAATGAAATACAGTAAGGTTCATACGTGATATATAGTTGGTTCACACGTGATGTATAGTTGGTTCATACGTGATGTATAGTTGGTTCACACGTGATGTATAGTTGGTTCACACGTGATATATAGTTGGTTCAAACGTGATATAAAGTTGGTTCACACGTGATATATAGTTGGTTCACACGTGATATATAGTTGGTTCACACGTGATATATAGTTGGTTCATACGTGATGTATAGTTGGTTCATACGTGATGTATAGTTGGTTCATACGTGATATATAGTTGGTTCACACGTGATGTATAGTTGGTTCATACGTGATGTATAGTTGGTTCATACGTGATGTATAGTTGGTTCACACGTGATGTATAGTTGGTTCATACGTTATATATAGTTGGTTCATACGTGATATATAGTTGGTTCATACGTGATGTATAGTTGGTTCATACGTGATGTATAGTTGGTTCACACGTGATATATAGTTGGTTCAAACGTGATATATAGTTGGTTCACACGTGATGTATAGTTGGTTCACACGTGATATATAGTTGGTTCAAACGTGATATATAGTTGGTTCATACGTGATGTATAGTTGGTTCATACGTGATGTATAGTTGGTTCACACGTGATGTATAGTTGGTTCATACGTGATGTATAGTTGGTTCATACGTGATGTATAGTTGGTTCATACGTGATGTATAGTTGGTTCATACGTGATGTATAGTTGGTTCATACGTGATGTATAGTTGGTTCACACGTGATGTATAGTTGGTTCATACGTGATGTATAGTTGGTTCATACTTGGTTCACACGTGATATATAGTTGGTTCATACGTGATGTATAGTTGGTTCATACGTGATGTATAGTTGGTTCATACGTGATGTATAGTTGGTTCATACGTGATATATAGTTGGTTCATACGTGATGTATAGTTGGTTCATACGTTATATATAGTTGGTTCATACGTGATGTATAGTTGGTTCACTTGTGATATGTAGTTGGTTCATACGTGATGTATAGTTGGTTCACACGTGATATATAGTTGGTTCATACGTGATATATAGTTGGTTCACACGTGATGTATAGTTGGTTCACACGTGATAACCGTGATATATAGTTGGTCCATACGTGATATATAATTGGTTCACACGTGATGTATAGTTGGTTCACACGTGATATATAGTTGGTTCACACGTGATATATAGTTGGTTCACACGTGATCTTCATTATGGTTCTTGACGTATCTGTTTACTCATCTTTTGTAATTTATCTATATAGATACATTGACTTTACAATCGAGTTATTGATAAGATGATTGTGATGATGTTATTTTACAATCGAGTTATTGGTAAGATGATTGTGATGATGTTATTTTACAATCGAGTTATTGGTAAGATGATTGTGATGATGTTATTTTACAATCGAGTTATTGGTAAGATGATTGTGATGATGTTATTTTACAATCGAGTAATTGATGAGATAATTGTGATGACGTTATTTTACAATCGAGTTATTGGTAAGATGATTGTGATGATGTTATTTTACAATCGAGTAACTGATGAGATAATTGTGATGACGTTATTTTACAATCGAGTTATTGATAAGATGATTGTGATGATGTTATTTTACAATCGAGTGTGATGATGTGATGATGTTATTTTACAATCGAGTTATTGATGAGATAATTGTGATGATGTTATTTTACAATCGAGTTATTGATAAGATGATTGTGATGATGTTATTTTATAATCGAGTTATTGATAAGATGATTGTGATGATGTTATTTTATAATCGAGTTATTGATAAGATGATTGTGATGATGTTATCTTCATTCTGTAACAACTTATTTAAACTTTGAGTCATCAGTTACAGTTATATATCCACTTAACGACTTTGTCATCCCTTGAGGTAAAATTCACCAATTCTTCAGGTAAAATCTCCCAACATACAAAACGTATATTCAGGTAAAATCTCCCAACATACAAAATGTATATTCAGGTAAAATCTCTTCACATACAAAATGTACATTCAGGTAAAATCTCCGAACATACAAAATGTATATTCAGGTAAAATCTCCCAACATACAAAATGTACACTCAGGTAAAATCTCTTAACATACAAAATGTACATTCAGGTAAAATCTCCCAACATACAAAATGTACATTCTGGTAAAATCTCCCAACATACAAAATGCACATTCTGGTAAAATCTCTTCACATACAAAATGTACATTCAGGTAAAATCTCCCAACATACAAAATGTACATTCTGGTAAAATCTCTTCACATACAAAATGTACATTCAGGTAAAATCTCCGAACATACAAAATGTATATTCAGGTAAAATCTCCCAACATACAAAATGTACACTCAGGTAAAATCTCTTAACATACAAAATGTACATTCAGGTAAAATCTCCCAACATACAAAATGTACATTCTGGTAAAATCTCTTCACATACAAAATGTACATTCAGGTAAAATCTCCCAACATACAAAATGTACATTCAGGTAAAATCTCCGAACATACAAAATGTACATTCAGGTAAAATCTCCGAACATACAAAATGTACCTTCAGGTAAAATCTCTTAACATACAAAATGTACATTTAGGTAAGATCTCCCACCACACAAAATGTACATTCAGGTAAAATTTCCTTACATACAAAATGTACATTCAGGTAAAATTCCCTTACATACAAAATGTACATTCAGGTAAGATCTCCCACCACACAAAATGTACATTCAGGTAAAATTTCCTAATACACATCCAGATACAGACTTATACATATATATACACAAAAGCCTTCAAATGAAGTTTTACACGTGCATCTCGGTAAACCCTACGACACACATTCCAGTAGAATCTCTCAATATACGTTCAGGTAAACTTCTCTGCACATATTAATATAATCTTCCGACATACATCTAGGTAAAGCCTTCAACATACGTTCAGATGAAATCTTCCAACATTCAGGTAAACACTTCAACTCACATTCAGGTAAAATCTCCCAACATACATTCATGTAAAGTCTTCCGAGATTCATTCATGTAAAGTTTTCCAACATACAGTCACGTAGATTCTCCTGACAAACACAATTAAAATTTCCTCGGCATTCATTCATGTAAAGTTTTCCAACATACATTTATGTAAAGTTTGCACACATACAAGTAAATTTCCACGACATTCACGTAAAGTCTCCTGCCATTCATTCAGGTAAAGTCTCCTGCCATTCATTCACGTAAAGTCTCCTGACATTCATTCACGTAAAGATACAATCGTTTAGTTTAACTTAAGTTTCGAAACTCTCAAACTTTTAAAATTCGGTTATCATTATATATATGTTTTGATATTTCTCAAGAATATATAAAACAGATATGCTATGAGGTATATTTTTCAGTTTTAAATCTTTATTGTTTTACCTGTTTGATAAGCCTTGAGGCATGTCGTATCACGTGACCATCTGTAACCTGGCACGGAAAGGCGGCAAATTGCTTTCAGCCTCCTCGGCTGCTTGCTTTTGTTGTCGTGTGCCTGTGATCTCTCTAAGAGTAGATCGAACGCTACTTACCCGAGAGACGGTCAATATCTACTCTTTATTCCAACGGTATGGTCAATATCACCAGGGTTATTAAGTAGGCTACCTAATAAAAAAAAACTATCTAAAGCTCTCATTACTTTTTTGGGGGATTGATATGAAAACTTGAAAATTAAATATGACGCGACCGCTGCAGGTACTCAATCGTGTATCGGTCACACCAGCCAGAAGCGGACTACGTCATGCGGTGAGGAGAATAGTTACTGAGAAGAAATTCAATTTTATGTCTTTGTGTATTAGTTCTGATGACACGATTCGAGTTGTAGGGGTAATAATTGGCATTAGCTATATAAACTACGCCTAAAGGACTTATCATCAAAAGATTTCAGATCAGTATTGAAAATAACAGAAGAACCGGTATTCATATTTCTAAGGAACTATAGAAAAAACCTGAATTTCTCTAGACGGGTGTTACCCGTCGCGTCACGTACTCCGGCGAACATTGAGATACAATTCCGTTACAAAAATTACGTTTAAATCGCCAAATTAAAAAGAGTGTAAAACTCTAGCGTCAAATCGTTGGCAGATAAAGAAATGATATTTCCTTTAAGTATTGAGCCATAGTGTGAAAAACAAATTATAAATTAGCCATATCACCACGACCACGTCCGATTACAACAAGAGCTTCAACAACAATGCTATATAGAGCCGAGGAATAATAGTCGACCAAACATCTTCCATTGGGACGGTGAGAATGGTAGAAATGGGCAACAGAGTACGGTCACAATTCACCGACTCCATTCAGACTTCTGCATTTGGGGGCGGACCGCAGAATTTCTGAAGAGTTTGAACCTTTGTCAGTAGAAAGGGCTCTCCTAAATAGCATCGTTTTAAATTTTGAATGATACAAAAACATATTTTTAGCTCAAACGTTGCTGCCCGTCATTAGAATTACAAGGAGAATTATACCTCAAAGGACGTTTGAGCTCCACTCGGTTATACAGAGAACCAGGACAGCCAAGCAGGAGACTTATGGTAAAAGGCATGTACTACAGGACATCGAAATATTACAAACCAGAGACGCTCTGGCCTTGACCTTAAAGCTCCATGCTCTTTAGTTGTCACCAGAACAAGCTCAAAATGTTTAACGTTGATTCGGAGTATTAGTTCGAAAAGAACATCAACTTCATCAATCATTTAATATTTTAAAATGGTATTTTCGACAAAAATGTATTAATTTTTTATAAAAGAATATTCGTGCAGTAAATTATTTGCCTTTGTATCCTCATAACAGGAAGTTCCATGTATCCAGTCTCTATACTTGGTCCAATGGAACTTAAATCATATTAATTTATTTATTTTCGGGTCTTTCGATTAAAGAGCAGATTCAGTGAAAGACACTAATACTAAAGCAGATGTGCGTGTTGTATTGTTTGTTTTCTTTTTCCTAAGTCTCAAATCATTTAATATTCCTTTGTAATAATGTAGATATTTTAAGTAACAAGGAGTTACCTCTGTGATGAAACAGCTGATGATTAAATGTCATACCTCCGTTGTTAAGGAGACGCCTGGGCGTGTAATCAGAAATCATTAGAGACAGAATTCTGTCGTTGATAACCCCCTTTGACAAAATCTTGTAATACATTTTTACGAATTAAATCGTTACCAGCTAACCAAGCATCACCCCATTTTGCTACAGGATTTGTTGTCTTTTCTGATTTCAGTCAGATTTTAAATATTGTTTTGTTTTTGCATGTAGGAGTCAACATATTTATTTACACAGAATTGCCCTCTGTCATCTTGAACATTTTATGTACTCTAAATAATGATATCAATATGCTACCTACAATCTGTATTGCACTTGGAAATTAAAAGAAAATTTGAACTTGCAATCGCATGAATATTTTCATGTTGCCACTAAGTCAGTGTATATAATGATCGGTCCCGCGGAAATCGTAAATAAAATGTTTGTAATTATTATTGTTTTCATTTTTATTTTTTGTTGTTGTCGACTTTTTTTCATAAACTTCTAGTTAAATAGTCAAGTAAATCTACATTTTGTTCTTTAATTACATGTATCATACATAATTCTTTCAAATCTTAAAAAGAATGTGCTGAAAAAATTAAAAGTATTAGTTTAAATCTCAAAATATTTAAAATTATAAGACTTAATTATCTTAACTTTTTACATTCAACAATTTATTAAAAATAAAGTAATAGAATATTTACTGATATGTTTATTCAAAAGCTGATGATTTTTCGAATTGTTATCTAACGTAAAATAAAAAATTACAACTTAACATTTTCACCAGAACTAAAACACTGCCTTATCCCAGGTATATATCAATACGTAAAATTAAGCCGATATAAATAATTCATTGCTGATTTATTTAAAAAGAGTCTTTTTAATGTTTTTATAAATTCGCCGGAAGCTCGTCCGATTAATATTCCCTAACTACTGAGCGTCCATTTCGGGACTACTGCATGCTAACTTTTAATGTCACTCGGCTGTTTACTAATCAAATTTGCCAAGAAGATGACGATTAAATGTTTGCGTGTTTGTGGCTGAGTACCATTACAATGTAATTCAGTAATGGTGACTATGGCCGGTCTACATAGCGTGCTAATTGTGTCTACAATCATTCCTATGAACAGCGTATCATTAACGGGTATTGTATAAGTGCGATTGATTCGAAACACTGAAACTTAATTCATTTTATGCTGATAAAATCTTTCTAAAATCGTAATTAATTCTAATGAAGGCGATATTTGAATTTTTTTTTAAACATCAACAAATATTTTGTACATTATTACAGTAAATAAATGGTTTAAATCATCTCCCGTAATTCTGTAGTTTATCATCATATATAATTTATTAACGAAAAAAAATGGTAATATGATAACTGCTATTAATTGCAGTCCGTCTATGAGTTACAAATTAATTGAAGGATGCTTTTTGTACCGAAGCATCGGCCTGCTAACATTTGCAATAGAGAGAATTAAATATTTATAATGTAACCATATATATGTCATTAAGTTCGGTACAACTTAATACTATAACATTGAATAGAGAGAATAATACTACGTGTTTTATGGTCCACCACCCACGTTTGTTCTATATGTGAAAGTGTACTAATATAGACTTATTGGCATTTTTTTTTTATTTCTCTCTCGCTAATTACTCCCACTAATTTAACTCACTATATATTACAAGTATTTTGCAGAGTTATTGTTTGAACAGGGATAACTTTAACAAAACTAAATATTGACAAATCAATGTTTTGGTACTAGCGGTAAAGGTGAGGCGATAACAGGATGCCTATTTTTTTTATTGTTATAAAGATATATTATTTATCTAGTGTAAATCTACAAACAAATAGGTATATGTGTTTTTCCCCTGCTGTCGATTACTTTGCTAATGCGTTTAACAAATAAATACATTTATCGGCACACCGCGCGCAGATAATACTTTACGGCTCATCTAGACACCTGTAAAAATTTCTCCTGAAAGTCAGGACTCGCTCAACCTTAAGTGTTTTTCTAACGTAGACCAGATAAATACTGATCCCTATTGATACAAATTAAATCCTAAAAATGCCTTGAGAAATTTGTTTAAAGAATTCTTTCATAATTGTTATATTTTTGTAAGTTTTATCATCGCTGTTTGTATAAACTATCGTTCTCATCAATTCGGGTATGAAAATCAGATCCTCTGTAAAATAAACATGTAAGAAAGATTCACAACCCAAAAATCTGAGAGATAAATAGCGAGTGAGTGAATGAGCTCTAAAAATGCAATGACAAAATATTTGTTTTTGTAGGAAAGCGTCCCACCTTGGCCTTTTTAACGTTAGCAACTTGACGCGAATTTCACCCGAGAAAGTGAAAATTCGACAGTCAGTACGCTTACCCAACCGACCTTAACATAACACTATTTCCTAGTTTGAGAATATATATTAGCTAAAAATGAGCAAGTTTACCGGCGGACTGAGTTGAAGGTTTGGAGAGTTAGGATAAAGCTGTCACCCGACGCATTTATCAAACCGTATCTCGTCCCAATCTGAGATATATAGTCCACCCGCTCTGCATGCGTAGCAACAGTGACCGCTGGTATCCGGCTTAAGTTGGACTTTCTAGACCTAACCGCCCCAACACATACCGAACGGTCAGCTACTACCAAAACGGGCTTAGCCCTGTTATAAATGTAAGTATGAAGAATAATTCCCGCCGAACTTTACCGAAAGGTTCTAACTGATTAAAACCTTTCACTTTCTATATCATTGGAAACATAAACAAGACGTAATATATCTGGAAAATAGTGTAATTCTGAGGAATCCGTATCTACAACAGCAAAAATAATAACTTTTAAATATATATAATAATATATAAATCTTACTGATAAAGAGCTGATATCTGAAGAAAAGGAGAGGTAATGTAGAAACAGTACCGCCTAGGTTTCAGACCGATCACAAAGAGAAAGAGTGTTTCACTCTAGAATCCATTTACACATTGTCAATGCTAAAGTATTTTTGTCCATACGAAATAAATTAACACTAAATTATACCTCCCACGAAAAAATATTCGGAAAGTCACTTAACCTTCAAGCTCCAAACTGGGTCCGAAATCCTCCCGGACACATGTCACATTTCCACACACATTCACGGATACCGAAATTCATTTTAAAAAAAAAACAGTACATACATCGTCATTTTGCGTTCGAACACATATTCATCTCTTGGCAAAAACTTCCACATCTCATGTTCAAATACAAGGAAATTGTCTTTGAAATCATTTCTGAACAATAAAGGTAAAATCTTTGGTATATAGCATTTGCTCCTGCCTTCAAATATAAAAATTGTCACAATTTTCCGTCACGGCTCGTCATAAGGCCGCTGTAGAGTGAGGGGCGTATGTCTTGTAGTACCCGTCAGGGGCAGGCTGCATGGGCCCTACTCCCATAGTGTCCTTACCACTCATCATAGGGAGTCCCATGTGGTTGTACCCATAACCACCTTGCATTTCGTACATTTTAAGGTCCATTTTGCTATCGGTGATTAAACTGTTTATAGAGAACGGATGGTTAAACGAGTGGGTGGGGTTGTGATGAGGGTGGTAGCCCTGATGTATCGGATCATGCTGCATGTGCCTCATAGAATGTGGGGGCATCTCGTGGCCCAGGGACACGGGTGGAATTGGAGGGGGTGGCTGCGCCTGTTGCTGATGTTGAGGTGGTGGAGGTGGTGGTGGAGGGGTGTGCTCGATCGGCTGCAGTGGTTCCCGCTTGGTCTCAGTCAGGGTCACGGGCACGTTTCCGGGGGGAGAAGCAGAAGGCGGAGGCGGTGAGCATGGATCACCACGGGGTGACATGGAACATTCACTACCGTCTACAGAATTATCGTGACGTGAAGCCTGACGAATCATCTCCTTTTTCACACACTTGAAACGTTTCTGTCTCCTCAGATAACATCCGTTTTCGAACATATTTCCCGAATCTGGATGCAGGGTCCAGTAACTGCCCTTTCCGGGTCTATCCGGCGTCCTTGGAACTTTCACAAAACAGTCGTTGAAAGAAAGACTGTGACGGATAGAGTTCTGCCAGCGTTGTTGATTCTGGCGGTAAAAAGGGAACAAGTCCATGATAAACTGATAAATCTCACTCAGAGTGTTCATCTTATTAGGTGATTGTTGAATAGCCATAGTTATGAGCGAGATGTAGGAGTACGGAGGTTTAGCATGAGTATAACTACGTCTGTATGTCTTGTCTCGGGCTCGGTTGATGGCTTGTGCCCTGTTAAAAGTATCCATCCTCATTGGGGACATGGCTCCACTCATTCCGTTCATTGGCATTTGTCCCATACTGGACATCCCCGACATTCCATTCATTGAGTTCATAGAGTTCATTCCCGCGTGCATACTCCCGTGCATGCCCATGGGTGCGGCCATCCCCATACTTGTCATCCCCGGGGGGGTCATAGTGCTCATGCCACCCATGGCCGGAGGAGAGTAACTGACGTTGCTCATAGGCATTGTGGTCATCGTCCCCATGTTTCCGATGCTGTTCATACTGGGAAGAGATGTCGGGTAGTTGCTGCCGCTGACCGCATCATACGGGGACTTGGTTGACAACATTGTCAGATAGTCTCCGGACTGTGGACACTCAGGTCCAAGGGGCTGTTTCTCGTACATTTGTATACACTGAACGTTAAACACACACAGCACAGTGTAAATGTAGTACAACACTCGACAACGAACGCCAACGATATCAGCAAACTTGCTTGACCTCGGGTAAATATACAACGTACCTGGACCAACAAATTGTTCGACTCCGCCCACGTATGCAAATCTACGATAAGTACCACTGGTATCGCTATGACAGTTCTAAGCTCCGCCCATTTATTGAACTGCCGGGAAGTTTTGGTCGTCGCTTGATCAGGCGGTCTGTCTGTCAATTGAAGCTTTATACCTCCTCCTTCAATGTTGTCCGTGTAAATAGGAGTAAACTCCCGTCCACAAAACTTCCAAACATCAACACAAACCATGTGTCGGTCAAACCATTGATAATCACGACGTCCTCAATTCAACGTTACTATCCAGCCTTAGCACTACAAACGTCCCAATGTCGTGTTTTCTAATCATTGGTCTGAAATGTTAAGCACATTTCTTAAAAAGCACATGATAAAATGTATTCCTCGAAATAACGCCGAGGGAAATTTTTGCCTCATATATTATTGGTTGTATATTTTTTTTATAGAAATAATAATAAAATATAGAAAATAGTAATCTGAAATGAAAACAAACCCTGGTGATGGTTGGAAATTTTAAATCTCGTTTGAGTTTCATCATCATTTTACAAATCTAGTGAACGGAGCTTCTTTCAAAAGAAAAAGAAACGTCTCTGGTGACAGGTGATCTGTACAAAAGTTTTAACATTTGTATAGCAGTGCTGGTATCTACTGCTGATCAGGCCGGTTCATGTTTGGATGTAAATTAAATATATACTTCTTCAACAAAACGACACAGAAAACCGGAAATTTATTTACTTTAATGCTTTTATTGTAAATATCACTTCAGAATATTTTCTTTATTCGAAAATCCCAGTGTAGTTAGATTACATAAATTAACTATTGTGATGAAGTACGCAAGTGACATTTCGGTTGTTTTTTAGCAGGACGACATACCAAGTGCATATTCAGGGAATTATTTCTTTATTTCTGAAAATTATCGCTCACTATTATAACTTTAACTTTTTCACCATTCCTTATAAAAAGCATTATTTTGATTTCGTGGTTGTACATTTTATATTGTTGATAGTATAATCATGTTTCGTCAGTTAAATAAAGCAGATTAAAAATGCATAATTTATGGGGGAAATATAATGAAAAAAGGGTGATGTTGTATATTTAATTTTCATTATCTAAAATCATAGATAAATAGCATAGATAAAAAGATTTAAACGTTTTAAAATAATTTTTACGAGAATCATATTCCTATTAAAATGATTTAAAACTCTCAAACACAAAATTCTCACTCTGGTCCCGGCCGAGGTGCACACGTGGTCTAGTACACCACAATCAAGCCTAAAGCGATACATAAAGCTCCGATCAGCCCGGTATTGATCAGAATTATATTTCTCTTGTTGTCCTATTGTCCGGTTTGGGTGAAAACGTTCATTGATTGTCAAATGCAGCGTTAAAAGAGATATTGAATGTTTCTCGGCAGTTTTATGTGGCCACAACAGAAATATCGTATTTGACGGAGCAGTACACGGGACTGGTATTTTACTCGAGTCACACCTGTCGTCGATTTCATCAACCATTAACCCTTAGATCATGATGTTGTAATTGTCTCTTCTGTGTCTCGTGATTCAGTGATTTAAATTTATCTATCTAGTTGATACAATTCGTTCTCACTTGTTTCAGTGAGAATTTAAAAAAAAAATCAGGCAAAAGGAAGGAAATTAAATCAACAATGAAAACAATCTTGTTGCATACATATATATTTTTTTTCATTTGTCATTCATTCATTTTTTAATCCTAAAGTCAGTTGAATATTATTCATAATTCCTTTTATTTTGATCTGATCAATTTTTTATGTCGATATGTTAGTTGATCGTTAAAATGTTTGTTATTTTACAATAACGTACAATTAGTCGGGTCTGCCATTAATCAGAATTTGCCTTATCAATAAAACGGAACGAATTTAATCAAAATTTATCATAAAATCTATCTCGGAGTGAAGCTCGGGGAAAACGTTATATTTTCGATGTATAATTAATTAGGAAATCTGATTGATGGCGATTGGAAGATTGAATTATCCTGAAGGTGAAAGGTCAGCATGACGTTATTAAGGAGGAAGCTCACGGTGATGAATGCGGATAAATACAACCGTCTCCGGGCAGCGAATCATATCTCAGGTGTTCCTCACCTCGCGTGCACGTGGGTCCATTAGAAAAAAAGATGTCATCTAATCAGGGCACAGAGCATCCCTTATCTTGTCTCTCCCTCTGTTGTAAAGGTGGTCCTAGTTCCATTGTGTCTGACAATTCATTTCTGAGTAAATTGTAATCGTAAACGTCAAAACGGGATATGCTTACGCCATATCCTGTGTAGTAGAGCCCCGGGGGGAGTAACCAGGTTTTTTTCTTTATCCCCACCCACAGGCATGTTACGGTTGTTTTTGTCTTTTTGACTTTTAGTATGAAAGTGTGATGTTGACAGAGTTCGGGCACACTTACCACCCGCGCAAAACTGTCACCACGAATATTTACCCAACTCTGACACACGTTTCTGAAAATAGTTTTACTTTAACAAGCAAAAGCTACGACCATTTTAAACATATATGTTCATTTTTTTTTCAGAATGTTAATGGTGACTTTTTTTCTTCACATTATTGTACAACAAACAAAACATTGTCTTGATAATTAAAATAGGCGCTACCAGACATCACAATATGAAGCATATACATTGTCAGGTAAAACAAAGTAAGGTTTGGGCTAATAATCATATAAATTAAGGTTTAATCTTTCAGGCCCTAGAAACTTGACTTGAGCCATCATGTCCAACAAATTAGGCTTGAGCCATCAGGTCCTACAAACTAAGACTTGAGCCATCATGTCCAACAAACTAAGGCTTGAGCCATCAGGCCCTAGAAACTAAGACTTGAGCCATCATGTCCTACAAACTTAGGCTTGAGTCATCAGGTCCTACAAACTTACGCTTGAGCCATCAGGTCCTACAAACTTACGCTTGAGCCATCAGGTCCTACAAACTAAGGCTTGAGTCATAAGGTCCTACAAACTAAGGCTTGAGCCATCAGGTCCTACAAACTTACGCTTGAGCCACCCAGTCCTACAAACGTAGGCTGGAGCCATCAGATCCTACAAACTTAGGCTTGAGTCATTAGGTCCTACAAACTTAGACTTGAGTCATAAGGTCCTACAAACTTAGACTTGAGTCATTAGGTCCTACAAACTTAGACTTGAGCCACCCAGTCCTACAAACTTAGGCTTGAGCCATCAGATCCTACAAACTTAGGCTTGAGTCATTAGGTCCTACAAACTAAGGCTTGAGTCATAAGGTCCTACAAACTTAGACTTGAGCCATCAGGTCCTACAAACTTACGCTTGAGCCATTAGGTCCTACAAACTTAGTCTGGAGCCATCAGGTCCTACAAACTTACGCTTGAGTCATAAGGTCCTACAAACTTACGCTTGAGTCATAAGGTCCTACAAACTTACGCTTGAGTCATAAGGTCCTACAAACTAAAGCTTGAGCCATCAGGTCCTACAAACTTAGACTCGAGCCATTAGGTCCTACAAACTAAAGCTTGGGCCATCAAGTCCTACAAACTTAGGCTTGAGTCATGAGGTCCTACAAACTTACGCTTGAGTCATCCGGTGATACAAACTAAGATTTGAGCCATCCGCTCCTACAAACTTAGGCTTGAGTCATGAGGTCCTACAAACTTACGCTTGAGTCATAAGGTCCTACAAACTTAGGCTGGAGCCATCAGGTCCTACAAACTTAGTCTTGAGCCATCAGGTCCTACAAACTTACGCTTGAGTCATCCGGTCCTACAAACTTACGCTTGAGTCATCCGGTCATACAAACTAAGATTTGAGCCATCCGCTCCTACAAACTTAGGCTTGAGTCATCAGGTCCTACAAACTAAGGCTTGAGCCATTAGGCCCTACAAACTTAGGCTGGAGCCATCAGGTCCTACAAACTTAGTCTTGAGCCATCAGGTCCTACCAGTGTGTATAGAAAGACACTCACTAGAAAATGGTTCAGTTTTTGTTTATTTGGGTTTTTTTTTGCAGGAGGATTATCTTTAGTTGTATGCCTCGCTGTACCAGTATATGTTTAGAACAATTTTAGCAATAAAATAAAAAGTTATGACTTAACATAAATAAACAACATGCACCAACTGACGATACCATTTAGTTGAAATATATTTTGTTTCTCTTACAATATTTAAGCAAGATTATTTGGAAAAAATTATGTATTTCACCGAAACCCTCTCCCCTCGGGATACGATGGCCCCAATGTTTTTTTCTTAACAATCTTACATAGTCTTACAATGGACACAGGATAGAAAATAATTGAATCATTTGAAAATTTAGCATTATCATAATTCACTCAATAATTTTATCTATCGCAATATGCAGTAGTTGTAAGATTATTTTCTGGGCCTATTTCGTCAGAGAGAGTGTAATTATGAATGAAGCACCTAATGGTTAACGGCGAAAATATCCTACTTAAATTTTATGATTTAATTTAACACAACACAAGAACTTACTTTTAGCAATAGTCTCTGTCCAAAGTTATTAACAATGACCTCATGCTATTAAATGATAAGTATATCAAACATTAGCCAATGGGAACGCTTCTGTCAAGAAGGGGTAAATCATTTTGAACTGGCACAAAAATTTTTGAACGTGTAATCTGGGACCAACCGGCAAATTATTCCATTGGGAGTTTTGACGTAAATATACAAAGTTTTGAATCAATGTGTCCTGAGTTTGGGAGGGGTAAGGAGCAGGGGAACATGGGGCTATTATCCCAGGTAAATCTGTTTTTATTGTTTTATCGCCCGGCAACAAAGATTTGACACCCGGCTCTACAAGGTGCTTATAGTACATACGTAATAGGGATCTGTCACCATATAAACTTGGCAATCAGGAGAAGTGTCTTCCCGACACTAATACAGCCCCATTGCGCCCCGTCAAGGAGGGACTTCAGTATGCCACAATGAATGGAAATTGTAGACATTCCAGGGCCGGATTCGTCACACCTGAGCAGCTGATTATAAAGTAAACACGTGCATTACTTTATTGTTCAAAACACCGCTTGTTTATGTAATGTCGTTTGACGAAGAAAGTTATGCTGTATTGCTTTGTATATAAAACTGGTGTACAACAAAAAAAACATTCATTGTATAAATTAAGTGTACATGTCAGTGTGAGAGTACCCATGAATGGAACACATTCAGCACCGGTACGATTTACCATAATTCTAGGTCCGACTCCGTGACAGTATCTTTTATCGCGATTCAAGGTCCGACTCAGCACCACTATCGTTTATCGTGGTTCTAGGTCCGACACATCACCACTATCGTTTATCATGGTTCTAGGTCCGACACAGCACCACTATCGTTTATCGTGGTTCTAGGTCCGACTCAGCACCACTATCTTTTATCGTGATTCTAGGTCCGACTCAGCACCACTATCGTTTATCGTGGTTCTAGGTCCGACTCAGCACCACTATCTTTTATCGTGATTCTAGGTCCGACTCAGCACCACTATCGTTTATCGTGGTTCTAGGTCCGACTCAGCACCACTATCGTTTATCGTGGTTCTTGGTCCGACACAGCACCACTATCGTTTCTCGTGGTTATAGGTCTGACACAGCACCACTATCATTTAGCGTGATTCTAGGTCCGACTCAGCACCACTATCGTTTATCATAATGATCCCTCTAGCTCAACACAATCAACCTTTCACCGATAATTAAAGATGCACTATATTCATGCACGTTTTTTGCTCCTGATTGCATTACTGCTCGTCGCTCCAACAATGACATTTTACCTGTATGTAATCCCGATTGCCTTTACCAACAGAAATCGATTTCATGTCATCATGTCCCCACTGCAATTAAATTTAAAGGCTCCGACTTGGGAAATTAGAGCACAGGTGTAACTCATGAATAACATCAAAGCGCGCCGCCTCTGTAACACGGTATAAAGATTTCTGGCCTGCTGGGTCTCTGGTGGGTATAACGGCATGATAAAAATATAGATTATATATTGAATAAAGCGAAAACACCAATGAGGTATGGAGGGAAAATAAACATACCCGTCATCTTAATGGTTGTTATGCACACCCGGGCGCGAGTTCTGGCCCGGGGGACAGGTCTTATCGGACGGTCGTCTCTTAGGCTGCAATATACAAATGTAATTAAATGCTATTTCTTGATTGCCTAATTGAGTGATTCCGATGATAGTGGCGTCCGTCAGCTGGACAATTAAAAAAGGTAGGTCGACTACAGGTGTGCTGATGGTAGATATACGTCACCAACAATATCGCACAGACTATTCAACCATCGAGCCGTTACAGAATTTATCCATAAAATCATTCCGGCTTTAAATGATTTACGTTATTTCAGAAATCAACAATGTTTGTAGCTTTCACCACAATAACGTTTAAGGTCATATTTACATAACCATTTTAGGTATATTTTTTCCGAAACAGTTTCGTCCGTGCTATTTCTCCCATCACCACATCTGTCATATGGCATCCGTCGTTTGGCTTACGAGGCCTCGTCACAAAACGCATTCCGGGCAACCCCGCCCTAATCCACGTTATATTACAACTATGGCTGGTAAATATTTAATGTTTGTTGAAAGAAATTTCACTTTCAAATCTAGGAAATGATGAAAATTTCCCGTTATAATGAGAACTGATCCTGTTAAAGAAAGGAACGAGGTATTGTTTGTCGGTTGTCCGGAGACCTTCTGTTCGGCTCTGTGGTAGACGCGTCGCGATAATTACCGAAGTGATTTTGTGTTTCTGTGGTTGAAATAACACTAAATAAAGTATGGAGGTACATCGGGAACATCGGATGCGCACGTAATGAATAACAAAAATCACCACTTTTGTTACGTGCGCAAGTAAAAACATACACACACCATACATGCCCACGTTATACATAGCTCATGTCCCCGCTATACCTTCGTAATAACACATGTCTTTTTTTTTTTTTTTATTTTTGAGAAAAAAATTCTTTCTGTAAATTGTTTGAGAAGTTTGAGATAAAATATTTTACGAGACATAACATATTTGATCAGACACTTTACCCTGAGGTAAATACTATCAATGTAAAACACGACAACATATAGAATCGAAATTATCATTTAACTCTCTCGGATTCAGACGCCATTTTTGACACGAATCAATATCTACTTTCATTGGTCTTTCCTTCCCTAATTATTCTATCTTAATTCTATTTTTTCCACAATTTAAACACAAAACGGTTTTTCAATCAAATCTTTCGTTGCTACATGTGTTTGACTTTGACGTTTTTGCTGTGACTGTGGTAGAACAGTATCTTTCGGTACAGTCACTTCTGACCGAATCAAAACAGAACCATATACGATGTGAACATCTAGAAAAAAAACTATAAGACACATCATTGCATTTTCTATGTAAAGAATTAAAAATAAATAAATAAAACCCGCACGAACGAGGTCACAGTCTTTCTGATATGTACCGTCCATACACGACTTCCCTTAAAACCTCTGACAAAATCGTTCGCATTGGTATAAATTACCAGCACACTAAACACGAGGATCTGTTTTCTAGGACTTGTATATGTACTTCCACTGCATGATAATGCACTCTGTTAACTGTGGCTATATACAATATATATTAGGGTCTGTTAGATTAAAGAACGGCTTCGTACTATTGTGATCCCAACTCCCCCTCAATAAATACGAGATCATTATCGCTCCAACATGAGTGATGACAGGGGCGTACAATGGCATGGACTTAATGTTTTGTTCAATTGGCATTTTTTTCTGCAGTAATTAAATATTCTATTTTCCTCATCCATAAACACTAACCCATCTATAACACTCAATACAGAACAGAATTATACAGGTAAAGTATAGTCATCTTACGGGGAACACAATTTAGATATACAATATGTATATGTAAAACTTCAAAATGTTGCGTCATCCCTTAATTTACAGCAAAAATAACTATATGTGTCATATTCAAAATTAATTACCAAAGAGCTACTTTTGAAAATTGTTTTCCAAGTTTGTACTGCTGCCGATGCAGTATGAAACAGTCGGGACAAACTTGCTGTCTGTCACGATAGCATCTCTATGGGTGAAACAGAGATACACATTATATCGCCGCCGTAAATCGTCCTCGGAAATCTGACGCCGGATTTCGAGAAGCCTACTTTTAAATCGTCATTGTTGCTGCTTTTTCCAATACGGAACGGCAGGTAAAATTTAACACTTATTGGAGAAATATTGTCCCGTTAATCATGAACCTCCATCAAGTAGCTTATCTCGTCAAATCACACACGCGAAAGATGAACTCGAAACGCTATGGAAATTATCGGACATCATTGGGAAGTTACATACAAACATTTTAAAGGTAACGTAAATCACGATTTCTATACCTATGGGACTGGACGTCATTCTACAACCAATACCGGGGATGATGTGCTTTCTGATTGAATTTTTAATAATACTGCTGCAAGGAAAATGATTTCTGATACACCATTGTATTCGTAATACTCGTCGATTAATGAGACGAGCTACCGATGTGAAGTTGTGAGTGACCCCAGGTTGGGGGTATTACGCAATATGATCAACAAAACCAGTAGTCATGTCGATTTCACTAATCACTATTGTAATAGCGTGTCGTTATCTGCAACACATGCTTAACCAAAATACACGAACTGTAAAACAAGGTCTGTGTGTTTCTTTGTAAATAAATAAATAAATAAATTGATGTTTACTGTCCAGTTCAATGTTTAACGTGCCCTAGCTATACACTCGGGGTGTCTTTCCTGAAGTAAATTTATTTATTGTTTTAAACATTTTTTGTTATCAAATGGGTTGGACACTCTTAATTTATTCTAAACTCATTAACTCATTAATTCTTCTCCTTCATGCAATCATGAAATCACATCTTAACAAAAACTATTACTATAATGACTGTTTGTAGGTTTAAGAGGGGAAAACAGGAAAGATGATGGGGGTTGGGGAGGAGGAGGGAGGGGGGCACCGCCCCAAACAACAGGTTTGGTTGTTTATTTATTTTGCATACTATGCTTTAGGCGTTACAAAAAATATCAAAGTAAGCCAAGGGTTGCTCGATTCAATAAAAAAACGATTTTTTAAAAACTGTTTTCAGTAATTCCAAAATGTGACCTGAAATCAAATCAGATCGTAAAACGACACTTTTATTTCAGTTTTCCAAGTTCGTTGTGATTTTGATTAAACTGCACGTGTCTCTAGTATCTTAATCATGAGTGACTGTTGGTCAAGGTAGAACAATACATAGAGCGACCACACTGGTCATTTTTAGAAATGCCGTATCATGGTGTTTTGTGATCAAAGAGCCGACGATGAGTGGTAGGTATTGTAACCGGGCAATAGTGCACATCGGCCAGCAAAGCGTCTCCATGGATATTCCAGAGTGGGATAAGGCACGAGACTGGGAGTACGTCAGGGCCTATTCCTAACATACCTGTCCATTACTTGTGACGAGCCACAGGTGAGCACGGCAGTCATCCTACATGTAAATTAACGAATTAAAAATGTGATCCGTCCATCGACATGGGTGGCGAATGTCCGTTAATCTCGAGGCCTGGTGATTAATAAAAAGATGACGTCATCAGCATGGTAAACTGAAGGTGATGTTTCTATTTATTGGTAAAACACCGGACCATTGGCAGCTCGTTTTCAACAAATCGATAGCACATTCATTTTCAGCCAAGCTGTTCTGAAATGATGTGCTTATTTAATTATATATATCGACCTAGAGTATAAAAGAATGCTAAAATGTTCTCTATGTACAGTAATCATTACAGAACACAACACAGCCTACACCGATTGTGGTACGTTTTAAAACAACAAAAACAAGCATCACAGTATCAAGCTGACCAAGCCGTTATACGATACGTACCCGAGCGAAAAGCAATTACTCCATATTGTATTGAAGAATTGGGAGAAAGGAGCCCTCTCATTATCGATAATGGGGATACGAAGCATGTTATGGCGAGTAGGTCGGAATAATTTATTTTACAATTGTTTTTCATCAACGGATTTAATGCGGTCTGTCCCCGTCGAGCTTTGTCCGGCGTGCTATCAGATCACACATTGATAGTGAAAGGTCCCAAAAGGCCAGGTGTTTTTACAGGTGTTTTAAAACTCAGCAAAACGATTGACAATTATCATTTGGTGCAATACTGTTAATTTCGGTTCTGACAGATCTCGCTCAATCACGGACTATCCATTACGTTGTTTTTTTAGTGTTATATTGCACACAAAACGACTACGTCATCAAACATTGTTGATAATGTGTTCACGTAATAACAACAAATAAAAGAGACATTTTATCGTTATTTTAACGATTAAGATTCCGCTCGAGTAGATAAGATATACTTTTAGTCGTGTAATTACACATGTGTTTTTAACGGATTTACAAGGTAAACACCTTTCACAACACGCGTTAGAATGAGAGTGATAGAATGGGCATGTTGACAGACTAATTAGCAACAAACAACGGCCAAACATTAAACAATACACCAGGTATTATGTTTCTGCACAACGCGCACACCATTCGAAATAACTTCACTCCTAAAGCACAAGAAATCACGTACCATGCGGACGTTTATTCATTTTTTTATGATTTATAAAATCAAACGTTTAATGAGACACCTGGCAATGTCTCATGGCATTTTGATGCAGGCCAGACCAAGTCTAGACGAAAAAGACTGACGTCACCATTTCTATAACAAGATTGATATATATCGATTGTTTAAAAAAATGCTTTTATAGAAATTGTTCAGTTTTCATCTTTTGATAACATTTTCCATTTTCGTTGAAGACCCATATGTTTAAAAAGTTATCACGAATGCTTCCCATTCTTACGAGAGAGAGAGAGAGAGAGAGAGAGAGAGAGAGAGAGAGAGAGAGAGAGAGAGAGAGAGAGAGAGAGAGAGAGAGAGAGAGAGATATATAAATCGGGTGTTAAAGAGGAACTAGTAGTATAATTTACCAAATATATTCGAAACGTCTTGTTCCTGACTGGCTGGCATTGTTTCGTTGTATTGTTCAATTCGAAATTAAAAACTAAATGACGTACATGAAATAAAAATAAACCTCACCTTTTGTTTGTGTATGATAATAAAAATTAAAGAATTTTGATATGTTTAAAGATCGAACGCGTATCATTAGCTACAACTTACATAAAGCAGTGGATTTAATCCGAAACTTAATAATTGTTTGTGTCACTGTGCGTTGAAATATCAAGTCTTTATTTCAAGTACTTTTCTGTGACCAAGAAATTTAAAACTACGGTTTTTGTAGGATATATGAATGGTTTGTGTATTTGATTACACGATTTCAAAATCTCCGACTCGTAATAAAATAATGTTAGTCACTGGTGCTTAGAAAAACTACCAAATCTGGAACTTGTCATGTTAGAATTGTTTGCGTCGCAAAATATTAAATCCACACGTCCCGCGTTAAGCGTTGACAGAGAAAAGTAACTAGTTTGATTCATAATAAATAACTTGATAACTTGTCAAAGAATCGTGGACAGACATGTCATTATTATGAAAAGAAAGCACCAATCTACCGGATGTTTCTTACTTTCGACGAAAACAGACACGGGATATTCACGAGAGATCACTTATATATTTTGTTTAATTGTATTAAATCCGGCTCGTTATTCTGGTGTCAGTGTCGCCAAACTCCTTCGAGACTAAACAGTAGAATTCCGAAAGGAAACCTATTAACTTTTGACACTTGGTACGTAACTGCAAATTGAAATTGATCAAACTAAGCCTGACTGTTACATAAGTAAACTTTTACCTCTTGGTTTTGTGGCGAAAGTTAACGGAAAGGGACGGATCTAGAATGACAGATGATATTTACTTTCCACCACCACGCACAATACCTATATCTATACCTATTGTGTTCGGTCCTATTGTACACGTGGAAAGGCCACGTGGCAAAAAAGTTTGTTTCAATTAGCCAACAATGTCCCCCATTTGGCTTCTCGGTTGTTCTATTGTGACAGGTAGTCCCTTTTTCCTCCTCGCGTGATCACGAGACCCCAGTACGTGTCCCCGGGCGGGTGTGTCTAGTGATAGCGTACAATGCTATCTGGGTCAGGTCTGACACCTTTTGTATCTCCGCTGTCAACACATATTTTACCGTTAAACCATCCTCTCTGCTCGTTTCACTTCCAGTGCTTCAGGTAATTGCACGATTTAGAGGCACTTCTGATGAATGCATCGAGTAATAATGGAGATTTTTTTAGGTCAGTAAAGAATACAATTAACGCTAATAGCAAGTCAACATTCCGTGACCCACACTAAAGGTTGCACAAGTAAAATGATACAGGTGGAGCGAATTGACAAAGTGATGTAATTCTATATTGCCTTTACGCTGCGAAAACCAGCGCCGTAAAAATGCGAAGTTCCCCCCTTTTAACTAGCAGTTGTTTTATTACAGAGAAATAAAACACAATTATATGCGTATGACTTGATACAGGACTGGTGATAGCAATCAATTTAACAGTACATAATTACAGGGGGATATGGAAATCACTCAGTACCCGTAATTGCAACAATAAAATATTTCGAGATTCCTATTACGAATTACTGACATAATTCATTCATTCGCGTATTAATAAACATTGTCGTAATTGAAACAAACACGTAGTTTGTATGTACTGACCCCTGTGTGTTCCGTTTGTTTATTAGAAATAAAATGATACCCCCTCTTTAAAAACAAGGAGTGTGAGAAGAAGTTACTTGGGTGTACAATCAACGATATAATTTTTTATCTGTTTAAAGTATTAGATTTTTAATGTTATTGAATTTGATTTTTTAAAGAAAATTTTAAATTCACCCGAATTTTTGTTATTGAGATATGAATTATTAATTATAAAGTTGTAATCCTGGACTGGGATTTGGGGCCAAGGCCAGGCCAGGTACGGCGTACACCAATCATCGGAAAAGAAGAAATGATGGCGGTTGATGTTGTAGAAAGTGAGCATTTTGATGTTGATGTAGAATTTCTACAATGTACGAGACAAAAGGACATTCTGTGTAGGCATGGTTATATGTCACCACAAGCTTACATTTTGTTATTTCGGCCTAATTATCGAGGTACCTATTACAGACGAGAGGTGTGTTTCAACCGGAAAAGAAATGTATTACCAAGCATGTATTGGAAAACAAATCATTCCTCATAAAGAAAGTATATGTGTTACCGAGATCTATGGCCCTTAAAATAGAAAACAAACACACACACACACACACACACACACACACACACACACACACACACACACACACACACACACACACACACACACACACAAACACACCCACACACACACACACACACGCACGCACGCACATAAAAATACTTTCAGCTTTTCCTTCCTTGGCGTTGCAATACTATAATACAGATATATTGACCATGTGTTGGGAATTTGTGTACGCATGATATAAATGGTTTGTGCTTCGCCTTTTACACTCCGAACAGCAGACCTGGCCGTACGTATCAGAGCAAACTAAGGTCTGCCATACAGACCGGTCACATGACGGTTCCAGAGCAATCAGACACGACACCGAAACCAAGCAGTTCCTGATTGGGACTGAAATCAAACAGGGGAGATGGTAGAATAAACATCTGTTTTTATACTTGTCGATTAATTGATATGCAATATCACGACCATAGCTCGTCACGATCCACTTTGTCATATTGTCATATGCAAGCCGAGGCTCACAGCTAGTTAGGAGAAGAGGTTTTTATATACTTATAAAATGGCTTTATAAAATAATGGTCTGATAGAATATTTTTATAACAATTATGACAACAGAATATCTATACTGTATAGTATACCGTCGGAGTGTAATTTATCTGATATCCGCTTCAATAGCGTCCGAACAGAAGAGAAATACGAATTTCATTCAGTGCATGTTAACTGAAAAGGAAAAAAAAAAAAAAAAAAAAAGGCGGGGGCGGGGGGTATGATAAAAGATAAAAAGAGTGACACAAGGTAGGAGTAAAAAATATTTTTAAAAAAGATATATTTCAAATGAATGACACCCGTTAGGAGTGGTTTTGTTAAATCATTCATATCATTACGTAACACTAGATGCTTGAAACTCAAATTGGGCCTCTCAACGATATAGAGGCTAAAGATAAATATCCAATACACCAATAGAAAAAATTACATGCTAAACTACACGTACCTGAATATTTATCAACTTTTAATTACGTACGGAATTACTGATAAAATAGGTCTATACTGTATACCAACTGTCAATGTTCTATATCTGTCAGAAATATATGCATGTGTGTAAAACATTCTCCCCACTAATTGAAACCCTATACATTAAATATTCACACATTTTACATTACAACAACAGCAGCAATACACAAGAACCAAATACAACATTAAGACAATGAAACACACTTGTAGTGAAAATACATGTCTGACAAACATTTTACTGATATATAATCTTTGATTTCATCGATAAAGGTTCATGAACATATGACGCGATATGTCGGAAATGCATCCCGTGGTAACGTAATGTATAAAACCACAAAACAGGACGTGAATGGCAGATTCGTTTAGTTGTGATTTAAATGATTCCTGTATAAATTTACATCAATTCTTTATTATTCATTCATGCTGTGACTCGCTAGTTAAATTTAGTTGAAGATAGAGGACATAATTTTAATTTATTTATCATTTTTTAAACAAAAAAAAAAAAAAAAAAAAAAAAACAAAAAAAAACAAACAAACAAATAAAAAGGAAGAAAATAAAAGACTCAACTAGAAGACAGAATTATCTCAGAGAACCCCCGTTTAAAAGAGGATCAACAGTACAAAGCCCAAGTAATAGATTTAATGTTTATGTCAGCCCGTTTTCAGAGCCAAACATGAATGTAAAGAATGTATAACAACAAACTACAAGTGTCAGGCGTAATATGTAACTATCGTAATTAGAAAAATCATCAAGGATACCTCGTCAATTAGGATTTACTGCAAATCAGTATTCTGTCTTTTATGAACAAAAAAGTCAATCAATTACCCCTGTTTGTCCTGCGTGTCGAGCAGATGACCCCACACCTTTGTGTGAAATCAAGATGTAACACCTGACCACTCCAGAGGTCCCTTCTCATTACGCACAGACAAGAGAAAATAAAGAAGACGAAATCGTGCCATCTTCGCTCGTTTGGTTCTGCTTGAAGAAAACGTGGGCAGACGATAGACAAGGAAATGTTGATCATCGACCCTAACCATGTAAGTAACTGTTCGTTCCACCAACCCATACGAGAGAAGTACGAATAAGATACGACGAAAAGAAGAAATGAATATAAACAAGGTTTTGATATAAGCAATTTACAATTTAATTAAACAGGGGCTATGACATATATATAAATAGGAACATATACAAATAAGGTAGAACGAGGACGAGGCAGATCGTGAGACAAGGAAGTCTTGCAAGGGTTAGGGGCTTGTAAGCTCATGCATTCTCACGCCTGACCGAGCCGAGAACTAGGGTGACCGAACAAGTTAAGTAGCAAGCATCAATGTGAGGAGCAGGACACGTAGAGACTGACACAACCAACGAATCCCTCCCCAGCACTTGTGGGGGACTCCTTGAAGACCATTCGTCATCCAGATAGCCCGCCAATCACACTTTACAATCAACTCATTATGTTCTTTCAGCGTTTTATTCATTGTGAACCTAGAAAACGTCGGCAGTTGCTCTTCCCCAGTTAAAAGCACTTGAGATCTTCTTTTGATACTGCTCAGGTGCAAGGGGCACTTTCCACATTATTGCAGTTCTGTGTTGCGATACAAAGCCGTCACGACCACAGGCAAATTCTTCCCAGTTTGCCCCGGGTTAAAGATGTCTAACTTCTTTTTTCTTTGCATTATTCTTCTAACAGATGGGCCTGTTTTATTCCAGTCAGTCTTAACAGAAATAAGTGGCCTGAAAAATAGAAGACATTAATGAAACATGGAATGCGAGGCTCGTGTTCTGCTCTCAGATCAACCACTCACGAAAAAACGAAATTACACACTGAAAATCACGGCATCTGTAAGGTCGTTATAACCCTGGACGTTAATCCTCAACTTCTCTTTGTCATGTGCTGGGTCATTATCATATCTATAATCGCTTCTGAGTACTTTACCATCTACAGGAGTACACGACCTGCTCACCTGATTCAGTTGTTCTCGGGTCTTGCTCATTTCTCATCCTAGTTCATCGCTGTAGTAAATATTCCATGGTTAATTTAACAGATAATAACATTGACTTTAGCATCTCTTCAAATAAATGTTGGTCTCTGTTTGATTTCCTATTACACTTTAATAAAGATTTCAAGTTAAATTGAGCGTATACATTGCTTTATTTGCCATGAAATTGGATTTTTCTCGCTTGATTGAATCAATTTTGTGGTTTTGAGTGTCATACGAGGGTTTACACATCGCATAGAGGATGTCACACAGCACTAGCTTATGCAATTGTTATATCACAATGTTACAGATTTTAAAAAAACATTACACATCTATATTGAATTGTGTAGTAAAACATATTTTTATTTACATATGATAACTAATTAGATTAAAGTATTGACACACGTGTGGTATATTGTGTTTTCTCATACAACAGACATATATCAATGAGAGCCCGGTCTGTGTGTATTTGCCGTGTCAAAACTATTTGCTTGATAAACATGCAAATATGTTTTGCATATTATATCTGTTAATGTTTGATCAGGGTTGGCAAAGAGTTTTGAAGGAAGTATTTCGTTTGGTTATTGATGAAGAACTCTGCAGACTTTGATTGACTTGACTGTTGTTACTGTGAAATCAAACTCCGGAGCCGATATGTTTCCGGATACTTTAGCTTAACGACAACATGCAAACAATATTTCAAGGATTGTTTTAAAATAATTAATATGAATTACATGAAAACACAAAAATGTACACATTCGCAAAAATCTGCATAAGAAGAAATATTTTCAGGCAACAGAGAAGAGAAGTATTTTAGGTTTGAAGTGTTGTTAAGCTGGTTTAGAGTGGAACCCTGGGAGCCCGTAATGGCCAACTATTTATGTACCCCTCCATTGAACTAGTGTTTGCCGACTTCTCAGCGAGCATGTGGAGGGCAAACAACTGTATTTGAGTTTTATATAAAGGCGTAGGATTTTGTCAATGGTGACGAGAAGAAAAAACACACAAGTTTGTCAGTAATATAGTGGAAGTACACACGGTCAACCAATAACTGTGGTGTATTACTATGTTAGCATCACGTCTAATAAACCACTAGGTAAACCTGGCTGACAATACGGACTTGATGTCTACTGGCTAATGTAAACACAAAAGAAGATGTTTTGTAGTAGGACTATCATAAATCAAGATTTCCCGTGGTAGGAGTTACAGCTTCTTTGCAGTCCATACTGCTATCCAGTGTTATCCAATATTATTTAATGTTTCGTTAAATAAGAAATATTCCGTTATATTCCAGTATATTCCATTCTTCAGGATATGATAGAACTAGATTGACAGAAAAGTAACTTACATTTTTTCAATAATGTTATCTGACAATATATCCAAAACAAACCGAATTTCATAATAAAAATTGAAAACTATAATGACAGCAGTTCCCTAAGAATATTATATATATTTTATATAGAAATCTATTACACGTGGTGTGTTTTGTGATTAGTTGTTTATATGTTGTATTCGTGTTCGTATCGAGTTTTGGTACACTGACAATGACTATGAAATTCTACATACGTGATCAAATTGATTCATTTTTGGATCAAATATTGCTTTCGTTTTTACATTTAACAATCACACGTACATTCACAACGTAATTTCGGAGTCCTGTGAATTTTCAGTGATATATTTACCTGTAATGGTTTTGTAAATATTGCTACTCTCCCGAGAACTACTGAAAAAGGTGATATCACAAGTGAATCTTCTCTACTTTATTGTTTAAAAACATATTTTTGTAATTCAGCGGAAATGTTTTCGTTTGTAAATTAGAGACATATTTTTTTCTGATTAATTCGATTATCAACATATGTCAAACATTATGTTTAACATTGCTATATTTTCACGAGAAAAGAGCAATGCTTTAATTTGCTATTTGATAATGACAAGTGCATTTATTTGTGTTGTATGTTAAGTTTGATATTAAATATTTACATTGTGCTGTATTAAGAAATTTCATGGAATGTTTTTTTGGTGTTGTATATTGAGTTTGATATTAAATATTTACATTGTGCTGTATTGAGAAATTTCATGGAATGTTTTTTGGTTTTGTATGTTGAGTTTGATATTAAATATTTACAAGTGTGCTGTATTGAGAAATTTCATGGAATGTTTTTTGGTTTTGTATGTTGAGTTTGATATTAAATATTTACAAGTGTGCTGTATTGAGAAATTTCATGGAATGTTTTTTGGTTTTGTATGTTGAGTTTGATATTAAATATTTACAAGTGTGCTGTATTGAGAAATTTCATGGAATGTTTTTTTGGTTTTGTATGTTGAGTTTGATATTAAATATTTACAAGTGTACTGTAGTGAGAAATTTCATGGAATGTTTTTTGGTTTTGTATGTTGAGTTTGATATTAAATATTTACAAGTGTGCTGTATTGAGAAATTTCATGGAATGTTTTTTTGGTGTTGTATGTTGAGTTTGATATTAAATATTTACAAGTAGCTGTATTGAGAAATTTCATGGAATGTTTTTTGGTTTTGTATGTTGAGTTTGATATTAAATATTTACAAGTGTGCTGCATTGAGAAATTTCATGGAATATCTTTATGTGTTGTGTGTTGAGTCTGGATTTTATTATTTACTATTTTCTATAAATAGATTGACACAATTTGACCAACTCGTATTCTATTATTTAAATAACTGGTTGTTCGAATTCATTTATATACATCATTAGCAAAGATTAACTTGTTTTCTGAACCGATGTAGAAATACTGTGCGCCCTGACTTCATATCTTGATGACTACTTCACATGATAATATCTTATCTTTGATGACCTTTGTTTTTTTGGTATACTCATAGTAAACATGACCTGTTCCCTATGGTGACCAATATTGTTCTTTACATTCACAGGTTAAATATTTATTATAATCTTTGTCTTTGGTATACCGAATAACTTTCTTTCCTATTAAGATCAATGTGAATGATGGATTTGACCCATATTTTGGCATTTCTTGACTTATATTTTGATATACACGTAATTATATATTATCCTAATATGTCAAAAGAAACATCCATTAAAGTTTATTGACAGTTGTAGTGATTATCAATTCGACATGTAATCTGTAGTAGGTTATGAAGAAAATTCTAATACATTGTGGCTAAAGATTATTTTAATCAGTACGGTAGAAAAATTATCTTAATGCTAAAGTTGTCATATTCGATTTTTTATATTGTTATACAACGTAACGTCTTGTTGATATACACTCTGCATGCTTGGTGCGGAAATGCAAGGTATGAAATATCATGTAATATTGGTGACGAACTCGTTTTCTCTGGAAACAGATATACTGGTGTTTTTACACTTTTTATGATTCTATATTTTTGTGGTAGTGGTGTGGTGGGTAGCAATGCTACAGATCGCTTCTGCAAGTAGAGCTCCAAAGGTTTCATGTTAACTGATATTGGTAATGCTTCATTTTCCTTTTGTAATCGTTGCATTTAACAAGTCATTTTGCCCTCATTTATTGCGAATTGTACAATTTAGTTTATATATTTGGTATTCTCTTGGTATTCTGAAATAGACCTCTCTTCAGGACTTCTTCTGATATCATCTGCTATCAGTTGTGTTGAATTTTGTGACTCTTTAGAAGACGCATTGAATATGAAACGACCTATTACGCCATCCCATCTAGTGATTAAGAAAAATGAAAACAAAAGGGAGCAAACTCTGCCATAAAGAATTGAAAACGATAAGTGTTTTTAAATGTGTCGCTAAAACTGACCTACGAGTTCATGTTATTACATTTTTTCTGTATCATACATGAGAAAATTTCTCGGGTGTGATATTCAAGTGCACCATTCTCATAGTAATCTCTCTTTTAAATTTCAGTTTTTCATCTTATTTATATTTTAATCCAATCATCTAAATGATATTCGAGAACAATTTTAGGAATGTTCAACACGTTGATACATTTTCTCTTGTGATACTGAAATATCATTTTATAGATGATATTCTGTATAATATTCGATTGTTATAGGTATGACATGTGGTACTATATAACATTTAATTTATTCAAGTACATTTTTATGCGTCAGTACTGCTGTATAAATTTAACATTTAAGACCATTTTTTTTCTTTACAATATATGAAGACAATTATAAAGCTAGGGTATCCTGTTATAATTTTCGTATGATACTCTACTAATTCAGAAATTCAACTTCCGAGTATGACATTGCAGTGCTATAGATTAGACTTTATATGTATATTATATTTGATTTTTTTCTCTATACTATCAGGATACTATTAAAGGGATGTGATACACTTGATATAACTTTTGTCTGAAGTATTGTTATAATAGTCAACGTTTGTTGTATGGGTGTAGATTTTTACACATATTTGAACATTATTTGATGGGCGTGACAGTCAATTTTAGAATTTTAGAAGACGGAATACTATTTTTTTATTTAAGCATATTTTATTGTATCAATATATACATTGGGATTGGGCACAAGTTGGCGAACTTATATTAAGCCCTTTCCTGGAATACTATCATAAGTATGTATATCAAAGTACATTTTCTGTGTATTTGTCAGTTGTACTGTAGGGTTGTAATATTTGAAACATCTACATTTTCTGTATATTTGTCAGTTGTACTGTAGGGTTGTAATATTTGAAACCTCTACATTTTCTGTATACTTGTCAGTTGTACTGTAGGCTTGTAATATTTGAAACCTTTACTGTACTGTAGGGTTGTAATACTTGTCAGTTGTACTGTAGGGTTGTAACATTTGAAACCTCTACATTTTCTGTACATTTGTCAGTTGTACTGTGGGGTTGTAATATTTGAAACCTCTACATTTTCTGTATAATTGTCAGTTGTACTGTATTGTTGTAATATTTGAAACCTCTACATTTTCTGTATATTTGTCAATTGTACTGTAGGGTTGTAATATTTGAAACCTCTACATTTTCTGTACATTTGTCAGTTGTACTGTATTGTTGTAATATTTGAAACCTCTACATTTTCTGTATATTTGTCAGTTGTACTGTATTGTTGTAATATTTGAAACCTCTACATTTTCTGTACATTTGTCAGTTGTATTGTAGGATTGTAATATTTGAAACCCCTACATTTTCTGTATATTTGTCAGTTGTACTGTAGGATTGTAATATTTGAAACCTCTACATTTTCTGTATATTTGTCAGTTGTACTGTATTGTTGTAATATTTGAAACCTCTACATTTTCTGTATATTTATCAGTTGTACAGTAGGATTGTAATATTTGAAACCTCTACATTTTCTATATATTTGTCAGTTGTACTGTATTGTTGTAATATTTGAAACCTTAACATTTTCTGTATAATTGTCAGTTGTACTGTAAGGTTGTAATATTTGAAACCTCTACATTTTCTGTATATTTGTCAGTTGTATTGTAGTGTTGTAATATTTGAAATTCCTACATTTTCTGTATAATTGTCAGTTGTACTGTAAGGTTGTAATATTTGAAACCTCTACATTTTCTGTATATTTGTCAGTTGTATTGTAGTGTTGTAATATTTGAAATCCCTACATTTTATGTATAATTGTCAGTTGTACTGTAAGGTTGTAATATTTGAAACCTCTACATTTTCTGTATACTTGTCAGTTGTACTGTAGGCTTGTAATATTTGAAACCTTTACATTTTCTGTACATTTGTCAGTTGTACAGTAGGATTGTAATATTTGAAACCCCTACATTTTCTGTATAATTGTCAGTTGTACTGTAGGGTTGTAATACTTGTCAGTTGTACTGTAGGGTTGTAACATTTGAAACCTCTACATTTTCTGTACATTTGTCAGTTGTACTGTGGGGTTGTAATATTTGAAACCTCTACATTTTCTGTATAATTGTCAGTTGTACTGTATTGTAATATTTGAAACCTTGTATATATTTGAAACCTCTACATTTTCTGTATATTTGTCAATTGTACTGTATTGTTGTAATATTTGAAACCTCTACATTTTTTGTACATTTGTCAGTTGTACTGTAGGGTTGTAATATTTGAAACCTCTACATTTTCTGTATATTTGTCAGTTGTACTGTAGGGTTGTAATATTTGAAACCTCTACATTTTCTGTATATTTGTCAGTTGTACTGTAGGATTGTAATATTTGAAACCTCTACATTTTCTGTATATTTATCAGTTGTACAGTAGGATTGTAATATTTGAAACCTCTACATTTTCTATATATTTGTCAGTTGTAATGTAGGGTTGTAATATCTGAAACCTCTATTCTATGATATCTAGTAATAAAAATTGAATATTCCACAATATTTTATAATATATATACAACGATATTTTAGTACTATTTTGCGTTTGAAATATTTATCGAAATTTCTTTGTTTGGTACTTGAGTACTGTTAAATGGATGTGATATTGGAGTTATTTTCTATTATCAGTGCTGTTATTTTATGTGGATGTTTCTATATAACATATGGTATTAATATTTGAATACTTTTTAAATGATATGTTATGTATGTAGATAAGAATAATATCATGTCAGATGTGAATGGAGTTTTATTTACTTTGAACTTAAATACTTATATATATATATACATTGTATTACGTTAGTTGAAACGTAACATGTAATGTAACTTATAAGCTTTATAATTTATGTTTGTTTAATTGATGGTGGGAGATCTATAACACATTTACGTTTGCGGTAGTGGTAATGAGTAAACATAACTATGATTAGTAGATTCAATGTAATTGCTCATATTCCAAATAGTATGAAAACCATATGTAATACTTATTTTGATTTATCCTATACTAGGTAGATTGGTGAATGCCGAGTTACTTGTTTGTACGTCTATGTGTGGTAAAGCGATATTCTTAATTGATTCAGAAGATTGGGCTTAGTGAAACAAAGATCAATGTGAACTGTTGGGAGTTGATGTGATTCTTAATGAATTAAAATGTCATAAAATTAAGAAAGGTGTTTCGATAAAGACTTCTTAAAGAGCGACTCCAGTAATTGTTGTTTAACGTTGATGACACGGAGTTAGATTAGATCTATTTAATGGACGATCATCCTCTCAAAACCCAATGTGCTTCCCTTCATACTGCTAAAATGTTCTACTTAAATTGATTGATACTCGGTAACCATCACAATAATCCGAAAAACAAATACGTGTTCCTTTTACGATAAGACCTGACATGATGCAGGTCAGACTGGAACCAACTCATGACGCATGCGCGAACGCAACAGAGACCAATTCTAGAAACGTCAGAGCTTTGTTCTGTTCCTATGTCACGTGGTCTGTTGATATCAAAGTCTCGTGAAAACCTCGTGTCAGCGATAAGTTATGCAATTCCCGTTAGACACGTGCCGATGTCCAATGCCTTCTGTTAAGGCGATTGGCGTTCAGGTTAAAATGTGGTGTTTATTCATTCGAAATAACCCCAATACATCACACCAATACCATGTCGATAAAGACTGAAAGCCAAAAGGGAAAAAGAAAAGATTTCAATTTTCTTATATGTTTTACTGAGTTCAATTTAATGACTTAAAAGACAGAAGAATGAGAAATATTTGTTGACATTAGATCCCGTTAAACTGTTCCTGGTTTTATAGACATCATTTTCACTTTTTTTTCACATTGTACTTTTACATCTCGTTCTTACAATACAAGTGCACTGTCTACAGAAGATACTTTATCTTGATATAGTATTATCCTAATATATATGATCGATCTCTTTTAATAAATGTATATCACATCTAGATCTATCGATGACCGACAAATCATATAACCGATAATTTAATTCTGGCCTTTCGTTTGTTTATGTTACAAAAGACAGCCAGATCACCACGGTCCTTCTGTATATTTCCTAGCAGCTGTTACATTCAAGTGTAAAATCTGACGTAATCAAGAAAACCTCCATAATTAGATTTCTATGGAGACTTTGCTGACCCCTGACCTGTAAATTAAATTAATCATCTTTAATATATCATCACCCTAAGTGCAGATCGTTAGTAAATTGTCTCTTATCCGTTACTTACAGTTAGAAATATTGATGTTCACACCGGTCGTTTATTCACACAAAGTGATGGTTTGTACTCTACAGCTAACATTTTGTATCCAGTCTGTATCGAGATTGCCGGTTGTACAAGGTTTTTGAATCATTCGAATAGTGGTAAGGTAAAGAATAAACACATGAACTTCGATGAAATTATCAGAAATAACAAGATTTTCCTAAGTCGCCTCCTAGGATTCAAATTGACGAATCCCAGAAGGACTTAACAACTGTATGATGTAGTTTAGTTCATCATTTCATTCTGCTCTATTGAACCCTAAATTTGTGTTGAAAGGTGTTATTCATTGGTGTGTACAATCAAGGTCTACACTACTGTGTTTTGGGTGTCACTACACTACACCTGTCCTTAGTACTTTGATGTCTAGGTCAACACTACTATGTTTTGGACTGTCCCTACACTACATCACACCAGTCCGTAGTAGCGTGATGTCTAGGTCAACACTGCTGTGTTTTGGGGTGTCCCTACACTACATTACACCTGTCCTTAGTAGTGTGATGTATATGTCTACACTTCTGTGTTTTGGGGGAGTCCATACACTACATAACACCAGTCCGTAGTATTTTGATGTATATGTGTACACTACTGTGTTCTGGAGTGTCCCTACACTACATTACACCTGTCCTTAGTAGTTTGATGTATTTGTGTACACTACTGTGTTTTGGAGTGTCACTACACTACATTACACCTGTCCTTAGTAGTGTGATGTATATGTGTACACTAATGTGTTTTGGAGTGTCCCTACACTACACTTCACATGTCCGTTATAGTGTGATGTATTTGTGTACACTACTGTGTTTTGGGGTGTCCCTACACTGCATTACACTTGTTCTTAGTAGTTTGATGTATATGTGTACACTACTGTGTTTTGGGGTGTCCCTACACTACATTACACCTGTTCTTAGTAGTGTGATGTCTAGGTCAACACTACTGTGATTTGGGGTGTCCCTACACTACATTACACCTGTCCTTAGTAGTGTGATGTATAGGTGTACACTACTGTGTTTTGGGGTGTCCCTACACTGCATTACACTTGTTCTTAGTAGTTTGATGTATATGTGTACACTACTGTGTTTTGGGGTGTCCCTACACTACATTACACCTGTTCTTAGTAGTGTGATGTCTAGGTCAACACTACTGTGATTTGGGGTGTCCCTACACTACATTACACCTGTCCTTAGTAGTGTGATGTATAGGTGTACACTACTGTGTTTTGGGGTGTCCCTACACTACTGTGTTTTGGGGTGTCCCTACACTACATACATTACACCAGTGTGATGTCTAGGTCAACACTACTGTGATTTGGGGTGTCGTAGTAGTGTGATGTATAGGTGTACACTACTGTGTTTTGGGGTGTCCCTACACTACATTACACCTGTCCGTAGTAGTGTGATGTATAGGTGTACACTACTGTGTTTTGGAGTATCCCTACATTACATTACACCTGTCCGTAGTAGTGTGATGTATAGGTGTACACTACTGTGTTTTGGGGTGTCCCTACACTACATTACACCTGTCCGTAGTAGTGTGATGTATAGGTGTACACTACTGTGTTTTGGAGTATCCCTACATTACATTACACATATTGGGAGTGTTCCTACCTAATTTAAAGTGTAATAATTTGATGACTATCTACAAGGTATGTCTGCGCTGTACGTGTGCCTACTCTACACTACACCATTTTGTTGAACATATGACACTTAACCAATAATGGAATTTATTAAGGAAGGAAACAAATTAGTTATTAAAAACTTTGACACGATCTCTGACATATATACATTATATGTTACAAAAATTGTCACGTGACATTGATAGACAGTGGCAGGTATATAGGGTAAAGTTGGTCTGTGTTACCTGTCCAATCTGCCGCAATATCGGATCTAGCTGCCAGTAACAATGGAGAGCCCCCTTTGATCATCATAACGTTATGAAGAACCCATTCACTTCAAACTCGAAATACCTCGGTGAGGTCAGGATCAATATGTACTGAAGAATAAGCGATATCGCTGACCAGTTATATTCATATACAGCATACAGCAAACGCCTGGGCTTCCATTTAACCGGAGATGGGCTATAAAGAGTACTTTGTACGGGAAACTATAGCTGGGGACGGGTGTGGATCTGAGGGGCGTGGCCCAACTATATGGGACACCTGCGATTCTCTATGACATGAAGTAGGCCTAAGTACTTTGCGAAGGGATCTCCACTTCAAACGTTAGTAATTATATATAACAATAGTGCTAAATTCACCATCATCACCTGATCAATGCCTGTCCTTCTCAGTAGGCTATCGATTAAAATGCACCCTTGTATTATGAACACAACAATAATTAGCATAGCGATGGGTTGTTTATTCCTTAAAGCAAATAGATAAATAAAAAGTTGTTCAGTAAATAGATAAACACGTGTACAAGTCTTAAAGGAAATGAAAGTGATGGCAATGGCATGAATTATACCGTACTGCCAATAAATATATCTTCTCACAATAATGGATTATATATATATATATAGGTGATAGGTGTTTGAGGATGTGTCAGAAATCTCAGAGAGAGAGAGAGAGAGAGAGAGAGAGAGAGAGAGAGAGAGAGAGAGAGAGAGAGAGAGAGAGAGAGAGAGAGAGAGAGAGAGAGAGAGAGAGGAGACATTGTAAGTAGCAGTTTTAGATATAACGTGTGCCTGTAATCAACTCAGGCGTACCAAGAACCAACAACCATATTAATACAGGAAGCAATTAATTACAACCTCGTCATGTCAAATTGATAGTTCTTACAAAAACTAATAAAGAAATATTGTCATAACCCAATCTCAAATTCGATATAACTAGAGCAAAATATGAACAAAAGGAAGGTTTACACGGAGACTCCCGAAAATGTACAAGGAGAATAAGGCCATGTGTTTCGGAAGGTAAAGCGTCTTCTGCTTCATGGACGATATCTGCCTTGTAAATCTTGGTCAAGTACGTAATGCCACGTTCTCAAACAAGACAAGATATGCAACATCGGAACCAACAGATAAACTAACGAGCAGCTAACACATCCAGATTCATATAGCAAAGAGAAATAGAATATTTTTCTACGAGATCTCTATGAGACCGTAAAATTCTTTACCATAACTTTCATCAACCTGCATCCTTTGTCACCCTGTGTTACGAGTTTGTCCGTCAGATGTCGACGAAAATCGTCATTATAGAATACCTAATGAACTGCGACATGTCATCAATCAATATAGGTTGGAGATGCATGAGTGTTGCCATCCAGAAATGGAAAATTGAGTATCTGGAAAATGAAATCATCATGTGGTGGAAAGTTATCCATGTTGGTTTCGTTGTAGAAAAAGATCGAGACAAGCGACTGATGTAGAAGAGTCTGTCGTGTCCTTTAATTCCAATTCTGGTGGTTATGGATTGACGATGGATGTAAAATTCTTGTACACGGTTTTAGTGGCCTGTTTTGAAAAAACTCTTCGATAAATTCAGCCTATTATGAAAACAAAAACTAGTCAGCCAATAGAGGGGCACAGTTAGGTCCCACAGAAATGCCAATAGTCTGTTGGAAGATCTCGATGAAACCAGAAACTCGATCATTTTTATGATTCATAAAGTTCTTCTTTGATTTGCATAAACATGAATGAAATAGACGTCTCACCATGCTGATCTAATCTAGTATTAATCACACAATCTATGATTGTACGTTTATTTTAAGTGTTAAAGTTTTATGTGCACTGAACGATATACATGTATAACTTTAAAGGAATTAATAGTGTTGACATTGTCATCTGAGACCAGGGAGTGCACATACAGCACATTTATATTGGTTACAATATTTTTGTAGCTTGTGTCAATTTTTCTATACGAAAATATCAACAGATAAAGAAAAAAGCAGTCAAAAGGGTAAAGGCGTGGAATACGAGGTGAAGGTTGTAAGGCACGTGCGTAAATCACAGACAGATGTCGGATATCAAACTTGTATTTCTATCTTTTAGACTTTGCAGACTAAGTAGAGAGTCCTGTATCGAAAGGAAAAACCGTGTGATATTCTCATGATGTTTTATAGTATATAAAGTTAATAGTGACAATGTAAAGTACAGCTGAACGAGCATTTTCTTATCACCGAAATATCACGAAGTAAACAAAATGTCTGTCTCGTTCTTTTAGAATTATGATGAAATAGAATGTACCTACAAAGCGAGCTTTCATTTCAACAGACACCAAGGCAGTGGTGGTTCTTTCCCACCCTTTAGTTGAGTTTCGCCTTTAAGAAATAGTTAATGCTTGTAAGTAAGTTCAGAAACCTAGTTAAATATAAAAATGGCAAATAATTATAATCCCTTCGAAAACCAAGATAAAAAGACGAAAGGAACTTTCACAGAGACATCTTAAACAGTACATATTGATATATAGATTTAACTAAATCTTCTCAACAACCAATCCATTACGACACACTGACAAATAGTGAACAAATTATCGATATATATTCCAGGGTGATGATGAAAATATTAAAATCATAGTCTTTATCAACCTGCATCTCTCGAAGTTCTTAGTTGTTAAATCAGGGAGCATGTCCTTGCATAGCAATCAGTTTCAGAATCAAAAACACTGAACTACACAAAACCATAACTTTCTCATCCTTGTCGAAGGGGAGAAAATTACAATTACAATCATCAGACATGTACTACTGAATACAAACGAAGAATTTCATTCATTGTCTGTAAAGCGAGTTCAGTATCCACAGAAACACGTTTCAGCGACAAAGCAAAAGGTCTATTCACTAGGACTGATGTGGACATAATTGTTGATAACAAAATATAAAATACTTACGTACGATTCGAAACCACAAAAGTGCACTGTCTTGATTCTATCTTGGTTAAGGATAACTGCTATTTTGTAAGTAAAGTTACAAACACTCAGTTTTATACAAAAGCGATGTAAGATATGTGATTAGTATCGTATTTCGAAAGCTAAACATTAGATAAGGCTAAACACTAGATACACCATTATCGAAAATATTTGCTAATTGGTGAAAATAGACTTAACCTAAGAACAAGCCAATTAATATGAATAAAGCGTATGAATAAACAAGATATTACCTAGCTGGAGGATATTAAGGGAGATGGTCGCAGAGTTTATAACAGAGATTGTATATAATCTTTTTCTACAATAATATATACAGTATACCTTACGAGATAACAATAACGTTTGCAATTGATTCTTCTTGAAAACTTTCAACATCGCTATCGAAATAATGGCATGCATTGTATATTATAAAAACCAATATTATTAACCTATTTAACAACAACAAAAGTAAAAACAAAGTTATGTAACAAACAGAAAATATATTAATTTCTTTAAATAACAAATTTAACGACACGAAACACCTAGACAGAGAGGGTAAGTTTTGTGTGAAATAAAGTAAAATTTGGAAATAATTCTGTTGTAATGAGCAGAGTTATAAAGTTTTTAGGATGGATATTGTTATATACATAGCATGTTATCTAGGATTCTCAGAAGAACGATTCGTCACATAGGCACTTACGTGTATGCGTAATTGTCAGACAAAACGGATAGACATAGTAAATGTTTGCATAAAATTATGGAAATGTGTGATAATAACATGTATTTTGTGTATTTAAAGTTCCTATTCAAAAGATGTCTCAAATGAACATCTATAAATAGACCTTCAAATGTCGCAATAGATACAGTATACACAAACTGAAAAATGTTAATAGTGCTGTGTGTTGTTTCAAAGAATCAACTGTATGACTTTCAGGAGGACGCCAAAATATGAATATATTTATCAAAACAATTACCATGTTACTGGTATTTATACACATTTCATATGTTTCGTTATGACACACATATGGTAGGATCTAGCGGGACTGTGATTGGCTAAGATTTCTGTTGTTTCCATTGCGACCTCATAATTTCATAGCGTCATATGCATGTTGACGTCAATTTATTTGTTTTTCATTTTGCTTTGAAACTTTACAGCTATGGTTTTACGTATAAAAGCACTATCCTGCAGGGCCGAAAGAAAATAATGGAGGAAAGATAGATAACAGGTACTCTGGCCAGGAAAAGGAATTATATCGAAGACAAAAAGAGACTGGAAGGAAAAAAATGAGTGACCATGTGGGCAGAAACAAAATAATTCTTCCTGGAATCTAGGATCGCTTCACAAAAATAAAGAACTGTATTAATAGTTGATATTAGTTGTATTCATTCAAATTACTCAAATTTATCCCTAAACCGATACAAAATTGCTTCAGAATCAATATTTGCTTTTTTCGGAATGGTTGATAACCATCGACATTATAAAAGGAAAATGGTCTACCGAAATCAAGGTTTAGGAAATGTTTTTGGCCTACACGGTATCAAGAATATAAGGAAGATCGCCAAATGAACCAAATTTAAAGTATCTTTCCTTTTGTGTAACACTTGATTTAATAAATTGACTCTAAATACAAACTAATGATATGTAATGATTTGCTGAAATCCCATTGAAAAATACTAAATAATACTTGAGGCATTTTAAACTAGACAATATTGGATTTTGCTATTTCTGATTATAGACACTACGAATTAATTCAATAGAATTATGTTACATATGAAGCTTCTTAAAATATGACTTTTGATTTCAATCTCATACATTACCAAGGATACATTCATATTAGAAAAAATTTGCCAGCAAATTTCGCCACGTGTTATTTTGGTATTATTTTTGGTCAAAATTAAGCGAAATACCTATTTCTACAACCTGCAATGGAACTAAATTAGAACAAACAAATGCTTAGAAGTATCTTATATCCATTTGTGTATGTAATCGACTTATTGAAAGAAAAAATAATTGCATTAAATGGGTTTATAAATATTATTAAAGGTTCAATGAGAATACTTCACTACATGCAATTTCGCATGCACGGTAGGAGAAAAAGATATGAATAATACAGTTACAATTTGTATACATATTTTGCGCAGGAAATATAAGATAACCCGATGAATTTACTAGGAAAGCCCTCATAACATTGATGTTTTGTAAAATAAATAACCATAAAATTTAGATAAAATATAGATAAACCGAACCCTGTACATTTACTGTACTATCTCTGGGAAAGACTATCTCAGATTTGTTTAAGTAAACAATAACTCCACTTAATCACAAGGGACATTTCGCTGTGGCAATTCCTGCAAAAAACATTTATAAATTGGTTGAAAAAATACACATTTTTGTTGTTCAAGACAAATTTGCAACCCGACTTCTTTCATTATTTTCACTTATCTCGTACAGAAACCTGTAACACAGGCTTTTAAGCATTTTATAATTTTGTTATATTACATGGGACCTAAGAAAATACAACTGGAAACATCAGAAGGATAAACGGTTACACCATTCATGCGAATCAGTTTCAGAAATTGATATTAATGATTATAATGTAAATGTAAATACTAAATGAGGACAAATTAAACAACAAAGGAACCATCACTCATAATAACGGGAGTAAAACTTGAAATTTCACAACTAAATGAAACATCCCATCATAGTGCTAACCATAGAATTTACCATAATCTTCATCACTCTGTATTGTGAGTTCAGTTGAAATTGAAGTTCTTTTCACGAATACTATGATATGGAGATGGTGTTACACTTCTTGGTCAACGCAATTAGAAAACTAGAACTAGAAAACATAAATTTATCGGATAAGGTAAAAAAATTACCTTACCAAATCCTTCAATTTCACTTTGAAATATATGAATGACATCATAAGTTTTATAATAATTCAACTGACCGTGTTGATTGGATATACATTCATAAAAGTGAAACTACGGACCTACATCACTCACTCACTATTGACACATACCTTACAGTATCATATTACCACTAAAATATATGCCATCATATTTCAATATTCAGTTTGGTTTTCAGTAACAACATCCCTTATGACCCTTAAACTCTATTTGAATCGATATTTAAACGATATTCAAGATTGACCCATGAATTCACAACAGCGCCAGCAGACATAAGATCGTTTATATTAGAATTATTTATGATAAACAAATGTACATAAACAACCACATTTACTGGCATCTAAACAAAATCGTAATTTAAACTTACGAGCACCTGATTTTGTCGGTATTTTCCTATTGTTTCGATACTCTTACGACAGACATATTTTCTTACATGTTGATTCATCAACTAAATGAACTGTAAATCTAACAATAATTCTAAAAAAAATGTTAATATGTACAAACAAAAATATATCATTATTATTAAATTAACAATTCATTACATAATTAATTTAAAGATCAAGCAACATTTTTTATTGCCGATCCATGTTTTACTTTTTCTCGTTTCCATTTGTATTATTGTAGCTGTACAAGGACAAAATAAATGTCTCATTAAAACATAATTAAAAACATTTGAACCTTCATATGACACTGTAAATAATGTAAATGTCTTTAATATGCCGTGATATGCATGCTTAAGAGAAAATAATGTGAACATATTTTAAGTGATACATAACAATGAATCTAATGATCTAAGCAATCCGATTTTCTTTTTTCTAATATATTACATTCTTAAAACTATTATATTGCAACAAGTCAGATCAATGATAGATTAATAATGTCGTGTTACGTCTACAAAATGTTACTGGTTTTTGCGATGTCTGCATTTCCCCATGCGATGAAAAAATATTTGTTCATGTTTTAACATTTCAAACATCACAAACAAAAGTTTGATCTATAATATCATCATGATCAGTGTGATATAACAGTGTCTTCCTCCAATAAGAATGTAGCTACTTGTAACAATGTAACTTTTCTGTCATGTAGGATTGATCAAGGCGGTATAGTTCTATGCATGATAGTATAGTGTTGCTGACCTTCCAAGAGAAACACTGATGGGTGACTGTTTTAAGGATAAAGCGATGATTGTGTGTAGTGAAGATATCAGTTGCACTATTATCAGAATATGTATATTTAAAAGTGCATAATTATGCCGTTTTTAATTATAAAAGTTAGTAACCCCGATATAAAATATTTTATTTCATTTTCGTTATCAAAATCAACAACAACTCTTACATCTATATGACAATAGGGCTTACCATATGTGTCGTCTTGAATGTGGATATATCGCCTGTATTGTCTCGAGTTCCAGATAACTCACTAATATTATCTCTAGTTCTAGATATCTCACCTTTATTTTCTCGAGATGTTCAAAAGGTCCTACCAGATATATTGTCTCGAATGAGGGTATTTCGACTGATTGTTTTAAGTTTTATATTCCTCGTCTATAATGTCTCTAATTTCAGATACCTTACCTGTATTGTCTTGAACTTCAGAAAACTATTTTCTATGTCTCGAGATACAGATATCCAAACTTCCCATCGTACACGACGTCAATCAGCCGAGGTAAATAAGAATGTTCATGAGAGCAAGAGGAAACGACTCCACGAGAGACCAGGAGTTAACGTATTGCAATTTCCGTTTAAGGAACTTGAAAGTATATAACCCGAATCTAAAAACATGAAGGATTCAGTACACAATAAATAACCCATTACCTTGATTTGAAACCACATTTTTCCATTTACTGAACGCACTTAAACTAGGTTAAAGTCCCGTTGTATCCAATCAACACAAAAAAGAAATGCAAGATAGACTGACATTGCGCCTGTGAATTATATCCATTTGTGTTTACTATATCTTTTCCATCTTTACAGAAACATTTTGAAATGTTTTCGCCATATGTATATCAGATCGTTTTTTCATTGCAGATAACAATTATGTTACTACAAGAAACTCTGACCTTAAATATTGTATATTACTAGGGTTGATACGACATCGGAAATTCCATCACACATCTGTTGGACGTTTGCACTCCTTACAATGAGATTTTTATATGGAATGTTATTTAATCTATGTCAATGATTTTCGCGTGTGTCAAAACATGTTCAGACTTCTCCATTTCAAATCATCTAAGGCACAAGGCTGCAAAATTACACTGATATATATATCAAAACTTCCGATTCCAATTTTCTTAATTTTCTGTGTGCATATATTTCAAAGCAAACGCTTTGCCATAAGAAAGATAAGTTTCGAAACTCCGGTCAGTCATAATTATAAATATGCGTTGATTTGAACAAAACAAAGAGAAAATTCAAGATTAAGAAAAAGTGAAAGACAAAGACACAAATAATTTTTTTAAATAAGTAAAAGACTGATTATTCACATCATTATTGATGTTATTCAAAACATGTGGTTTCTGAATAAAGCAGTTTCTACTGTGATAGCTATTTTGATACGTTAAAAGGACTATGAATTAATTTCGATTTTAACACAATTTAATTAATTTTCAATACTATAAACTATAATATCATTATATCAGTATTAATTCTATCGTCACGAGGCAAGAGGTTCCTCATGTGAAGTGAAAAAAATACAAAATTTAATTAATAATTTACATCCCCGGTTCTAGGGTTTGACCAGCCCTGGCTTTTTAATCACGTGGAGATTCTCCTGTGGGAGAAACGTTTCTTGTAAAAACATCAATCTTTAAATCAAGTGGTGGTGTTGATGTCTAGATTAATCTATTTGTTAAGAACATCAGGATACTTCTATTTTCCGACTTATATTATTAGTATGGCATTTCGGTCGAAAATCTCATATTGTGTGGTTGAATCAACTAATAATATAATCAATGAAGTGTAAAAGATTTATCATGTTTGATTACAAAGTCCGACGATATGTGGATAAGATTTTAATAACACTATGAAATCAAAAGGAAATTATCATTAATAAATCAAATATACATAAAAAAAAACTATGTAGATCCATATAGAAAAATCCAAAGATTTCAATTAATTATATCTACATGCAACATCCAACGTAGTGTGGATAAATTCAAATAAATTCCACAATTATCCACATGATCAACCTACGATGCCTGCTTATACAAGACATCAGGTTCCGCTTGTTGAAAAGCTGGTTAGGATTAACAAGGGGTTAGTGTATATTTTAAAATAGGACTTCAACAAAATTGAGAAAATTTGACAACAGCTGTAGATTTGCTGTGACGGGTCAGATTAATATATTTTCCTTGGAAACTCCGTTTTTTTTTGTTTTTTTTTACAGCGACAATTTAATTTTTAACTAACCGCTGGTCAAGTCCACCACACTTGGTATTCGTTTTCAGTCAGCTCATTATAGCCTCCACTTATCACTTCCATGTAATTGTTTTTTTCTAATGGTATCGTTTCCATACTCTGTCTTCAATGCGAATTTGTCCTAATCATAATATGTCATAAATATCTAGATAACTAGTGGTAGGCTTACAAGGTTCAAAAGACAATATACCCTAAATACGTACATATTTCCCCCCATCACCCGTCAAAAGAAAAAAAATGTAATGCATGCATGTTTGCGTTATAATTTTTGTGGATTTAAGTCATTGTAATGTCGTGTTCTACATTCAGGTGTGTTTTCCTACCTTTGATTGACAGTGGTTGACAGTGTGAAATGGGCGTGACCATCACAACGCCTGTACTGCTAATAGGCTCTGCCTTCTTGTAGACCCAGAACAGTACGAAAACATCGGAGAATAACACCACCTTCCCATATTTGGTAAACGTCTCCGGGCTGTAGAATAGATTTGTATTGTCATAAGCACCTTATGTGTACGTATAGATGCATGATTAACTACAGTGCTCTGAAACAGTACAAGCTAAGTGTGGTATCTCTGTACTTTTTTCTATACTGACTCATGAAAACTAATAAAATTCTATAAACCAGACATTCAAATATATCACACATAATATGAAAATTACACATGATTCATAAAACTACCATGTACCAATATGATGGTTATTATCAAGGTAATTGCAAGGTCATGTTTGGTTTTGTGTCGGTAAAACATTATAGATTCTAACAGGATTTCATCTCTAAGGGGCTTATCAAAAATATAATTTTAAATATTGACTTAATTACTTCAATTACATATATTCATTGTATCGCATGAAAAAGATAATATCCACGTGTAAAATAAACTGTAATTCTAATTTGAATCGATAGTTGGATTAGAGGTAAATATGATTAAAGAAAAGGGAACATGCAGTTCAAGGTAAAAAGGATACGGAAATTATTACTATGTGATGAGGGAGGCTAAAAATCGTTTGCTTCATCGGTGGGGCCCACCACATAAATCAATCCAAGTAATGGTACGTTCTCAAAAATAGAACAGGGGTAGCAACAACGAGGACGAATTTATTGCAATGAGATAGCTATGACGACCACGGGACTTTCCAATAATAATCACCATACTGAATCTAGACACCGCTTGAGTAGCAGTATTGTGCTTTATACTAGAAGCAGATATAACAGCAAGATTGAAAACACCACTCATAAATTTGTAAATGCTCTCTATAGATATATATATATACTTTCATTTTTACATTTTACATTTATTAATTATTCCCAGTTATCTCTGTTTATCATGACAGTAGACAAAGTAAAAATAACTAATCATATGTAATGTTTATCAACATTTCTGATTTGTCATTATTGTAATGGTTTATCATTGGGAAAAATTAAATCCGAATATTTTCACTTTTCACGATAATTTACCTCAGTTTTGATCGCAGTGTTTACATCAAGTGCTACCATGCATAGTAAACGTTGCCGTTGGTAATATTTAATGGCACATGGTTTTGATTAAAATTTTCGATGAAAATATCTGTTTTTACTGATAGGGCACACTAATATAACGTAAATGAACTTCAACAACAAATATATTATTATATCACATATTTTTGTGTGGCTGAATTGTTGTGGCTGTAAACACTTAATTTTATCGACGCCAACATGTAAACTCATGGATTCAGAGTTCGCACGAAATCAAAGAAAATTAGTCTCACACGAAAATTGATGATTTTACAGAGAGCATTTACCACCAATAATACATTATCTGTGCTTTTCTCTTTCAGTTATGAAAAGTTAACACATGTAGATACAGTATCAGTAATTCAACAAATACATTTGATATGAAAGGCTGTGTTTGATATTGATCTAGTAGAAGAAAAGCAAACACTGCACGATGTATATATAACATGGATAGCAAGATTGCTGATAGTAGCAAACACTAGCATTAATTACACAAGTAAATCTGTCATCAAACACAACAATATTTGATGAACCCCAATACTTACATATACTTATATACATACACATCCTGTTCATATACAATGATCACAAATAAAGCTTATGATGAAACTCTACCTAAGCCGACAGTTAATTTGAACTAACATTCAGAAAGTTTGATTTGTTGTTCACTGTTAGTAAATATTGACGTTTGTTGTGTAATAATCCTATAAATCAAGTAGTCATTTATGTATGTTATGGCTGTAGCTGTGGTCCGAAAATGTGTTAGTTTTCCGTCAACAGTCAACCTTTCAGGTGATTTATACAGATTTTAGGAATTTTGTGTGGTTACCAAGTGGAAATCTGTCAGTAGGTTCTTAAAATAACATAAATGCGTTTATCACCAACAAGGCCCAAATATTGCAAATCGATATCATTAAATGTGTCGTTTATTAAAATAAGTATCCATGTTCAATCATAACTAGTCTCTGTCTTGTTATTTATCGTTACATGTATTAGGTCCAGCAAGTTTCCTCATAGTGGCCATGTTTAGGGTCCATCAAGCTTGATAAATATGACGTAAATACTTTCTTTCTTTTGGCGTTAAGTTTATATATAAGGTCATACAAAACAGATTGCATAAGTCGTCAGAAATTTTTTAATCATTTGACATCACAAGAGATTCCGTACACCAAAAACAATGTAGTTGACGACTTCAGGCACAAAAATCGTGATAATTTGAATAGAACCTTGAATACCGAAACAACTGCGACATGGAAACATCATAGGTCGGGGATGCAGGGATATTGCTATCCCGAAATGGAAAATAGCCATCATCACGTTTACCATTCAGCTTGGTGGAATACTGTCCCTGTTGGTTTTGTTGTAGGAAAAAGAGTGTGTCGTGTCTTTGATTTCCAGTTCTGGTCAATATATACGATGGACTTAGATACATTTCTTATTATTTAAAGGCAAGACGTAATCAATATATATGAAATTCAAGGACTATGCAAAAGGTCTTTGTGACTTGTTCTGATAGGCTCTTCAATAAATTAAGTATCTTTTGAAAGCAACTAGTTAGCCAACAAAGGAGCACAGTTAGTTCCTAGGTATGTCAATGTAAAAATATATAAGTGATATATTTGAGCATACACAATTTCAAAAATATGGGCGTTTTGTTTTTCAGTGAATACACTCAATTGCTTTGGCCTCGTGCAGTAATTAATTACCATCATCTGGAATAAATTGTTGTTGACTCTGCAACGTGACTTTTGGTGTCTACAAGATATGTAATACATTTCTTATGGTTGTGTACAATCAATACTAATTAATTACTTCTGTATCTTATTAGGGCAGGCGTTTCTTCTGATCGTAAATGCTCTCTGGCAGGAACTTTGAAGGTAGAACGTTTCCAAAAATGGACCGCTGCTCAGATGATAAAACTACCAGAAATTTACCATTATAAATCCTCAGTAGATACAGTGTGTTCATTAAATGAGTCTTTATACTGGAATGTGGGTAAGTATATATATTATGTTATTTATATCGGAAAACTTACTTTATTCTTGTCATCTTAATCGTGTCTAGAAATGCCGTAGAATATAAGTGTTGTCACAATGTACCATTCAATGGGGAATTATTTTAATATTACTTTTGGCATTTTAAATTAATCCGACGGAGAAGAACATCGATCCATTTTTATCCACATTAATTCTTATTTTATTTTTATTTCAAAAGAGCCACTAATTACTTCCTTTCGAAAAATTGAAATTTTGCATCATCCTCTTAAAAATTGCTCCATTCTTGTCACCATAACCCCTCATATCACACGGAAAGATTTGAAGCATAACAAAAAATGCATATCGAGATGTAGATTTAAATAAGAAAAGAAAAGAAAAAAGAAAAAAGAAAAAACCGGTGAGGGCGAAAATAGTTGATAAATGATTACATTTATGTTCCTTAAATTCGTTTTCTGTAAAAACATGCTACTTTCGATTCAATACAAATATGAAGAGCAGATTGAAATGCAGAATATTTAATGATAGGAAAACAATAATATAGAATAACAGACACCAAACATTTCCACAAGATCAAATGATTAAAATTTCCCGAGAAATAGAGCTTTGTTATACAAAACCATACTAAAATGCTGTACTCGAATTCCTATTTTACAAAGACGAGTATTTTCACACAACACTTTCCAAGAAAATATATTACCAGTTTGGACGGGTTCAGACATAATAGAAAATTGACATACATCACATATAACCACGAAATGAACTCAAATAATTTCATTAAAAGTATACGGAATTGCACTGTGATCAGAGAAGGGTCAATTCGCCACTGATTGAAACACCTGGTGAAGAACTATCTTGTTAGTCTTGTTTTACAGAAGAAAATTGTGATGTTGACTTGAAAAAATGTTTTATTACACTAAAAATGAGAGATAATTTGGAAAAACATCGCCAGCTTTTCTGTGTTCTTCCAAAAGGATATTGTATTTTAGGAAGTCAAAAGATCTACATAACAATTTTTCTAGAGAATTTACCAAGAACAGCATTATTTTTAATAAAGGTACCCTTGCCTTTGCTACTAGGAGGAAAGTTCTATCTTTTTTCTTCCTTGCTATACTTCATCAGTATTCTTATAAAGGACGAATGTCTGTTTAGAGTCGTGTTCAAAGCTATTGGAGACTTTCAATAGACTCGGGTTCCTAACTTGTGGGGACTTGGTCGCTCTCATAAGTGTCAGGGGGATTTGTAGGTTGTTCTAACGATCATGTTCCATGTTGTAAATCAGTCGGCTAATACGTGTAAGTCATAAGCGATCTTCAAAGCTAAGTGCTATTGTGTTTGGAGGACTACTTTTGGGGTGTAATAGGGTAAGATTCTGTCTCGCAATAATATTGACATGGTGTAAAGAGGTCAGCAACTTATTTCTGAATTATTAATGAGCCCAAAATCGGTGTAGGTTTTCATTTTACGTCACATGCCACAAAGACGCGAGAGTCCTGGCATGGGTCAATACTGGACACAGTGGTCAGATGTTGATTTAATATGGAACTTTGTCGCCAGCCAGTCTGTCACCGTCCACTGTTCGGCCGCTTGTGTCAACATGCTAATGTATGGCTTTGGTACTGTACCGGTGACCCTTGTCTTAAACATCAGACGTCCGGAAACAAGTACGTACTTGGTCAACAGATCATATACAACCTCCTCTTTCTCTAGAGAAAACAAAGTAACAATTTGAATGGTGATGAAAATATAGGTCACCGTTTTTTCTTCTTGATTTGCTGCTGGTTCTGTTGTTGTTTTGTTGTTTGTTGTTGTTGTTGTTGCTGCTGATTCTGTTGTTGTTGTTGTTGTTGCTGATTCTGTTGTTGTTGTTGTCGTTTGTTGTTGTTGCTGCTGATTCTGTTGTTTGTTGTTGTTGTTGCTGCTGATTCTGTTGTTTGTTGTTGTTGCTGATTCTTTTGTTGTTGTTGCTGCTGCTGATTCTGTTGTTGTTGTTGTTTGTTGTTGTTGCTGCTGATTCTGTTGTTGTTTGTTATTGCTGCTGATTCTGTTGTTGTTGTTGTTTGTTGTTGTTGCTGCTGATTCTGTTGTTGTTTGTTGTTGCTGCTGATTCTGTTGTTGTTTGTTGTTGTTGCTGCTGATTCTGTTGTTGTTTGTTGTTGTTATTGCTGCTGCTGATTCTGTTGTTGTTGTTATTGTTGTTGCTGCTGATTCTGTTGTTATTGTTGTTGCTGCTGATTCTGTTGTTGTTTGTTGTTGCTGCTGATTCTGTTTTTGTTATTGTTGCTGCTGCTGATTCTGTTGTTGTTATTGTTGCTGCTGATTCTGTTGTTGTTTGTTGTTGTTGCTGCTGATTCTGTTGTTGTTTGTTGTTGCTGCTGATTCTGTTGTTGTTATTGTTGCTGCTGATTCTGTTGTTGTTGCTGATTCTGTTGTTTGTTGTTGTTGCTGCTGATTCTGTTGTTGTTGTTGTTGTTATTGTTGCTGCTGATTCTGTTGTTGTTGTTGTTGCTGATTCTGTTGTTTGTTGTTGCTGCTGATTCTGTTGTTGTTGTTGTTGCTGCTGCTGATTCTGCTGTTGTTGTTATTGTTGCTGCTGCTGCTGTTGATATTTTCCTTCATCCTGAAACTTAATGATCCCTGCTTATTGATATTGTAATTTGGGATGTACTCTCTGGCACAAAGAATGTTTGAACAAAATACATATGACATTTTCCAGAAACATGACTTTGTTTTCTGTCCCATTCAAAAACTTTCTGTATTTAATTCTAATTGATTTTACTATTTATTTAATCTGTTATAAATTATGTGAAGAACATATAACAATGCAGATGTTGTTAACAAAATAGGAGAGAAACCTTGAATTCGGATATCGCGCCATTTCTGATCGCACAGGATTTCACACATTTTTCAAATAGTCAAATACTTATCTCATCAAAACATTCATGAATGTGAGGAGACACTGAGAAATAGACATGTTCTCTGGGTTTACGTGTTAGAAACCCAGAATAATGCTAAAACCTATTTTAGTAAATGCTAAGTATTATTTCCAACTTCAATGTGAACTTAAAAAATCTTTAAAAGATCTAAAATAAAAGACCTGATTGATCGCGTCTATAAAGTGACAAATGAGGGAAACACTTGTACATTTAAACATTGGCCTCATAACATCGGTAGTTATGTTATTGGAACAAGATCAGTGTCAGATACAAAATCTGGCAGGGTCGTATGTACTCTAATATGCCATGTTGAACATCAAAGAAGAGCTGTACACGATGATGTTTTTACGTGAAATGACTACTCGTTTATTTACTCTAGTTATCAGCAAAAAGGCGTAATTTCTACTTAAACAGTATACAGTTGTCCAAGTGTGTAGGAACTCCTGGATGTTCCGTCAATATCCCATTAACCAGGTAATAGGGACACGTTTACTCTACGGAGAAAATAATATGTACTTTATTGAAACTGATGACACTGCCGTGACGTCATCATCATAGTGTTCATTTCACTGAAAGAAATAGATTCGGAGATGTTTTATTGCGTAGCAACGATATGTACTACGCAATTATTTAGGATCATCAATCCAGGGTCCCTTACAGACAATACAGAATTAGATTTTATCTTTAAGGCTGGAGAGATGGAGCTGAAAATGTCATTAAGTCAACTTTCTTTTATAGAAGTTGAACTGGTAAACATTAACGCAACGACGAGATTTTTATTGACCGAAAAATATGAACTTGTAATGGAATAAAACAAATCGAGAAATAGATAAATGAGAAGAAAAAACGTATCCATTCTTCGATTTTAACTACTTTTTCAAACCAATAAATTTCTGAAAAACATATATCATCGTATGGATGCCAGTTCAACTTCTAAAAATATAAATCATTTGAATTGTCGACATTTTCACTGAGTTAGCTCCCTTCGGAAATAAAAAACATCAATTATACAATTACTTGCTGGAATTGGCAGCATCAACTGCTGTAAATATTTTACGTTAAATATTTTATATTAAATATCGTCGAATTATGGTAGCACTTTATCGATCTTTCTTTACCACCTCCAGATTTTACGGACAGCTACCTGTTTATATCATTTTGTAATGTTCCATTATACGTAAACATTTTACCTGTCTTGACCTCTTGTTCTCAGCATCGGGTCTGTTAACTAGGATTTTGCGGACATGACAGTTGTCTGACAATTCGTCACATCCTGCTAAGATAAATGTACGAATTTTAGTATGCTAATTCATCTATTGCGTTGACCAACTGTAGACTAATTACGCCAGACTGCTGATTTTGTGAGTACTTTAAATCATATACGTCTATTTGTCATGTTCATGTCTTTACTGTAGTTGTTTTCGTTTTGTTTTGTTTTGAAACTTGGGTGGCATTCACTGATGCCAGACCTCATTTCACATTACCAGCATTACTTTCTTTAAGCGGTAAGGCAACAGTCCTTGACCAGACATATTTCGTTACAGTTACTCTTTGATTTATCTTCAGTACCAATAAATTTGCTTTATCTGGTTCATGTTCTTTGTTGGATACGTTTGAACGATATCGCAAGCCTGTGTGTTCAGTTCTTTCGATCAGGTGCGTTCGATCGATCAGGTGCGTTCGATCTCTAAATCCAGCGGTCACCTCTTTTCGATCTCTACTCTCCAATCAGGCGCATTCTATCTATAATATTATCGTTCGATATACACAGTCCCACTCAACATCTGTATTAAGTGTTATTCAAAGGCTTTCAAACAAACATTAAGTGTGGAATTAAGGGCTAGAAAGGTATTATGTAATTGTAGATAGGGTCAATATTGACTTTGGGGCTTAACGTGTAGTTTTTAATGAACCCCGCTCTTATTGTATGAGAAACTGACCGCCGTTTTCCTTTTGGGCTACATTCGACATCTCTGGAGGTCGCGCATAATATTTATTCATTACCTGGCAACATCACGGACTGGAAGAGAACATTATTCTTCCTGTTTTATAAATGTTTATTTACAGTGAAGATTTCAGACGTCAAAATGAAAACTAGGAGTGCTTCAAATTTACCGACAGGGTAAAAATTGGGACAGTTCTATCCCCCCTTCTTTTGCAAATAAACGAAACTTTGAGAAATTTGACAATGGAAATCATGACCTTCAAAACTTTTTTAAAATTTTTTCCTGCAATTTTGATTTTAACTCAATTTTCTGCTGTCAGTACCCCTGTTAACATACACATGGTTCGTGAACAATTCCATAATCATGCTTTAACACTGAACAATACAAAAATATACAGTTTACCTGTAAAATGATCAAATATCTATCTATATGTATGTATGTATGTATGTATGTATGTATGTATGTATTTATGTATGTATGTATGTATGTATGTATGTATGTATGTATGTATGTATGTATGTATGTATGTATGTATGTATGTGTGTGTGTATGTGTGTGTGTGTGTGTGTGTGTGTGTGTGTGTGTGTGTGTGTGTGTGTGCGTTTGTGTGTGTGTGTGTGTGTGTGCGTGCGTGCGTGCTGGCGTAAGTGCGTTTGTTTGTTTATGTTTGTGTGTGTGTTGGATGGGGGTGGGGGGTCATAAGTTTTCTTCAGTTGCAATTTACACTGCAACCATTCCATGCCGATTGAATTCAGACAAGCTGTATTTTTTTAGTTAAAATGAAATTAATTGTACACACATTGAAACAAAACCAATGGACCTGATTATCTTCGAAGGTTCAAACTCTATTTTACTTGTGATCTGATATCTACACGCTGTTAACTTCTGACATCGATGAAACCTACGAGACTTAATTTAGTGTTAATATTTAAAACAAATAATTACTGAGTTAAGTTTAAACACATTAGTATATAGTTTTATTTCATATGGTAGGTGAAACTCTTTGCAAATGTTTCAAAATTTTAAATTGGACCTTGCCATTAATCCCGTTTGAATCCCACTGACACCAATTTTACTGCGAACACTTATGAATAAAATAATGAGAGAGAGAGAAAGTTTCACCAAATTTAAACATTTAATTTCAGCCATTGATCAATTCAATTTGTATTTAATTTGAGGACATAATTAAAGTCAGAATTTAATAACCAACTGATGATCAGACGCTGTCAGAGTGAAAATAACGCGTCACATACATTTAAGATTAGAAATAAAAAAACAGAACTTTTCTTAGATTTTAGATAGTTCTTGAAAATAGTTAGAACAAAATAGAAATAAATAAAAAATAAAAATTTTGAGTAAATTCTAAATATCCTAACCTGTTTTACTTTATTCCAGTCCCAAAATAGTTTCTGAAGTAAGAATTGGTGTTTCGGAGAAAGCAGCACTGGTTATTTATTTGGTCGAATCGGTCTAAGGGAAGTAACTCGTTTTATAGTAAGTTTTACTTACGCACATTCGCGGTTTTATCGTTTCAGGTGAATGATTTTTTACCAAAGCTTATACAGCGGCATTTCAGAAAAATATTAAAAGATCATTTGTAGATGAAAATTCCGAAATGTATGCCTCTGATCAGGAAATTAATCATTTCTTCGTTACAAATATATATTTTTTAAAAAAGATAAAAATTAGTTGTGACATGTTTTAGTTGAAACTCACACATGAATCTCCTTCATAATCTTACCAACTTCTTAACAAAACGATTATTTTGACAACTTCAATGTGAAATATTTTATGTATAAATCTCCAAATGTATGCCCCTGACTATCAAGTATAATAACTTTCCAATACATAGATATAACTTTGACAAAATTTAATTAAAAATTAGTTTTGTCTTTTTTTTATGGCACGTAATTTCAGTTCACAGTCCCAACGCTGTACTGGTAAACACGTCATCAATGAACGTGTATTGATGAGTCATCGACGGACTGCTGTTTATATATAGTAAATAATCATATTGTTTTCTGATCAAAGTGCATTGATATCTTCGAAATAAAGGATTTCATATGTAGTTATCGAAATGAAAAATAAGGTATCAATATCTATAGACTAACGGTAATTTTCTCTTTATATTATAATGATTTAAGAAATATGTTAATGTGTAGTGCCAAATCATCCAACATAATGATTTTATCTATTCATGTATGTGTTAAACTTTATTATTCAGTATTTTTCGTCAAATAAAATCAATATATTTAGTTTAATATGTCAATCACGTGAAGTTGTGAGAGACACGCGTTAATCTCAGTATAAACATACGGGTAAGAAAATGGCATTGTATGAGTTCAATGAATTTTCTAACAAAAGAAATCCAAAAGTCTTCATGAAAATGTTTAGTTTTTAGCATATTTCAGTACCGGAAAGCGGCTACACACCGGTGTAAAATGTCTGGGGTTTGTCTTGCACACTGCATGTATTTCTAATCTCGATAATTGATACGCACACAATATACGGATAACCCTTTGATGGGTTGGGGTTCTGTTACAAGTCCCTGTAATCCTCACTTTGATCACCTAAGAATGCAGTTTGCAGCTGCAGTCATAATTGAAGTTGTCCTTCCTTACTTTTTCCGTCTTTCTTTTCTTGTATAAAGACAGCGCGGAAAAAATGTCCATTGTTTTTCCGTGTACTGAATAAAGCATGGTTCGTGTTCTATTAAAAAACATGCTTATCTATGACGTCATAATATGCAGACGTCACGTGAGATTTCCTGGTCGTCATTGTCACTCTGTTGCTAGCGACGGAAGGCATCGTAGTTAGAGAAGGAGTAAGAAAGAGATAAGCGACTTGTTATTTTCCTGTTGAAGACCAATTGTTCAAAGGTACGTATAACACAAATCACCATCCAATATGGTAAGTACACAACACAATTCCTTTGTGATATAATGACGTTTTTGACTTGAACTGGAAAGCAGCCACGAGATAACTCCTTACCATGCTTGGGCGCAATCTTTTTTAACATTTTAAATTAATATGCATTTAGCGCTTCTTACTTAGTATAATGTATTGCGATGTTAACCTATCAGTGTGACGAGCCTGACTAGACAATAACTAGACCGAATTCACAACGCTCATAGGTGGTTACAATATCACAGTAGCATTTGCGTTGCTTTTTTTACCTTTCTGTGTTGACTGATCACATGTCACGTAATTGATTCGCGCGATAGTAAGTTTTACTTCCGCTTAATTTGTATAGAGACAGACTGTGACGGTGCATGGTTCGATTCCTCATTGAAGCACAGTTCTGTGGCAAGCCAACTTATCATTTATTCGTTGAGCTATGTCGGTCCATATTTGAGTTCAATCATAACAGATATCTCATGTCATGCGAAATCTCGTCTTATATAAAATGAAGTCAAGTCCAGAAAATCTCATGGATCACTATGTGTTTTACCAGTTGTTTGCCCTAATGACCTTTTATGTGTTGACGGCCCGTTAAGAATGTCATAATAATGAGGATGATGATAATTTAAGTCGGTACATTATATACGACAATAAACACAAGCTAAAGGTTTGTACAACCGACTGTAAACATATGTAAATTATATCTAAACAGCAGGCATACATACAAAAGCATATACGACGGTATTGGTTAATGAAGATACAAGTATAAGCGTATGGCATTATATTTAAAAACCAACAAAACAATTCTATTAATATATACACACAATGCAACACAGACTACTACACATGATCATGATATAAAACATTAACATAACTTTTAGGTGTTTGTTTTCGAGCATGAATGCTATATAAATGGGTAGGAATTAAAATTTGATAAAACGAAAGCCGTGTAAATTGCTTTCCGTCCTTCTAGTGTCAAATCTTTAGCAATTCGTGCCAGGACATTTATTTGTCTGGAATCTTAAACATACAGGTACGTGACTTTGTCAACTTTTTAATTGTCAAATTTCTCAAGAAGTGTCACAAAATGGTTTAACGTGTCTTACGACAAATCATGGTGATCTTCCAACACAATAAAAGCAAACTTCAATTGTTCTATATGATCAATAATACGCTCAGATGAACCGTTACCGTGATCCATAAGTTTTGCCTCTCCACACATTTCTCGACATCGTTGAGCAGAAAGTTGATTCTTGGATAGACTTAAGTTTGCCTGTTCCAGGCCCATACAAGATATCTCATACAGAGACGAGCGGTCTTACCATACGGTTGTCTTTACTGTTATTAAATATTATTATAATTTATCTATTTACATTTCGTTTTAGAGTTGGTTATTAAACTGTCAATTCGTCCCAGTGATCTTTAAAATAGATATCTCGTATATAGACTGTCTGTAATCGATCAGTATTTCAACATTTGTCTTTTCTTTCTAGACTTATAAAACGGTTTGGACCATTATATTAAACAGTGATGTCGTTATTTATTAATTAATATTTGTAATTAGGATATCACATCAATATACCTCGACATTGCAGGGTTAATTACTTAATTACTACAGACAAAACCTAAATAACACGAACTGATGTTTCAGAATACACAATGGATGATGAACAACTGCGCCGTATAGCGCGGGATTTGATAAATACTGCAATAGACAACGCAATGGACAAAATCTTTAAAGAGGAAATGACTGGAGATCTTGACCAGGGGGTGGATGATATTGTGAAACTGACCATTGGACAGTCAGTTACCGCCATACGCGATGGAAAAACTTCCCCCACCGATGATAAGATGAAGGAATGGGTAGGACACTTTGATAAAGAATTAAGCGATAAAGTCGAGTTGACCATTGGACAATCAGACACCGCCATCCGCGATGGTCAAACATCACCGTCTGACAAAAAAATGGAAGGACTGTTCAAAACAACACCGGAAGTACCAACCATCACAACAGGAAGTAATTCACCGGAGGTTAGTTACGCGGGAATCAATCAAGAAGTGACCGGAAGCGGAAGTGACCATCTGCTTCAAATAACCCCCGCCATCGTCCAAGGTATTATTTAAAACCCTATTATTTCGTATACAGCATTACTCAGTAAGATAAGTACAAGACGTCAGACTGTCTTATATTAAACAAATCATTGAGATGAATGAGCGAATCGTCCTAGAAATATATCATTTGTTTTCATTGATATCAATGGAATCCCGGATCATTTTATCGGAGCTGTATCGTCTTTCATCTAAGTTAATATATTCTAATTACTTAATCAGATATTTAATTCGTCTTCTTGTTATATAACAGCTGATGAGACCATGACTACACGTCAGTTCAGCGAAACATCCGGCAAAAAGAATGTATTGGGACGACTGTTCGACGTACTTTTTAAGGTTAGCTTATCATACTATGGTGAACCACGTGTTAGAACATGATCGAATCTGAGTCTGTAATCAACTATTGGGATATCATTTAATATACACAATCTAGTGCTGACAAAAATAAACATACTAATGTCCGTGAAAAAAGAAGTTCTTTCACTGAAAACAAAAAATTCAAAACGAAAGTCACTATTTTGAACCGATTTCAACAAAGCTTATAGTTTCTTCATTAGAGTTAAAAAAAAAAAAAAAACAATAGAGAATATACAAGTTATATTTCGGCATTTTCATTACACGGATAATTAATAAGGCACTTTCTACATAATTTGTTTTTACGATTGTTTCAGAGAAACAAGAATGGAGCCAAGACAATCGTCACTGCTACAGAAGGTGAGAATAGTATCTACTATAAAGAAGATTTATGTGAAATATCACGTTGTAATGATATATGTGTCATTTTGTTTATTCTGTGTCCAATAGGTGGCAGCAGTGGCACCTCAGTCGACGGGCAGACGACATGTTCATCCAAAGCCCGCAGCAAGAAAGACTGGATCCGTAGAAACCTGTTGTGCTGCTTCGTACGACAGACTGCCAAAGCGGAGGGAAAATATCAATAAGGACTCAAAAGTCAACACTGGATTATGTAACCTACAGCTCCCGTGCTTGTTTATATATTTGTTTTATTTTTATTAAATATAGATGAGAAATATATGACATTTGTTTTAATTTTCAGATCAAAAGATTAACAGTGAAGAAACAGAATAACCTTTGTGACATTTTAAGATGCAAAAATATAGAGTAAAAAAAATGTAAAAAGAATGGAGTACGTATACTTAAATACACGCGACAAGATTTAATAGTAAAAACGTCATGCGTTCAGAGTTCTTGGCATGTCGATTCTCTTTGACAGGCAAACATCTTCCTGTCAAAAGCGTCACAGCTGTTTGAAAAAGTTGTCTCTAGGAAACAGGACTTCTACAATGTTTAATAAATGGAAATTAGTTTTATCAAATTATTTACAGATGTATCGCTATACTTAAAGTATGTACATTTCATAAATGTTGATTTAGTAGTAGAATAGAATGATACTGTCGTCGATTGTGCACATTCAACTGCAAAGTTGGTGAAATATCAAAATTGGAAAAGCTGTTGCCATTTGCGGTCAGAAATGTCCTGTTAGGGCATTACTGGAACTTTATCTGTGATTATCAGTTTCGTAAATTTCGTTGCTTACTGTTTTCATTTTGGACTATCAAGAATTTTATCAAGGCCGAAAAAAAATGTATAATTCAAGTTTTCGTCTGAACCTTGTTACGTCTGATATCGTCAAAGAGTGTATCGTCTGATGCTATTCCTAGACCCCTAAACCATCATTATCGCTCCTACTCTTTTAACGAACAGTCTCAAGGGGATCTTTGGCATGCGAGGATGGACAATCATCGCACGAGCCACCGTTTATAGTCCTATCCACCGGACTCTACCTCCATGTAGATTGCGACAGATATCAATACAACCACGGCTGCACGGATCTCCGAGTCTAAGTGTGATGAAATCGCTCAACCATGACTGATCCCATTCTACCTGTGCGCTCACGTGCCTACGACTCGAATAGCGTTAAGAGAACACAACCCATGGCATCCAGTAGAAATTAATGTACATGTAGTTGCAAATTAATCAAATAGCCTCAAAATCTCACCTTATTTCAGTTTTTTTCGTGAAAAAATGACTACGTAATTTGTTATTTTAAACATTAATACCTTTCGAGACTACTGTATGGACCCCATATATATACCTTCATACATCCCTATGTCCTTCTCGTCCGCTGAAAGGCCGAAAGGTCGTAATAGTGGACGTAAAACCTTAAATAATTAAAACCATTTAAAACATTTTCGCCCTTATAGAGTCGACTATGGCAAATCGAAAGCCACTGGACGATTGTTCCTTGAGTTAAACTTCCAGTGTAAATCATATTAGCAAAACGTTAAAGCGACAAACAATGTTCAATTTTCTTTTTTGAAAGAAACATTGGCATTTCAAACTCTACATTTAATAGGTCTAGAATCAATAACGTAACGGTAGCACCGTGGTAAGATCCCTGCTCTCAGCTGAAAAGTTCTTGGATTGAATGCTCCTATCTTTTTTCTTTTATTGAAGGGAGATCACGTGTTATTTTTCTATTTTATTTCGAAAGGAAACGTTTAAATATGAAAAAATCAAATCGTTGGTTGTTTGAAATGTGAAATGAAGTGTTAATATCAATCTAATAATTCTTACGTCGTCTCCAATCACAAAAACGTCAGTGTATCTCTCTCTCGGCGGAAACGAAATTGTAAATATAGGAAAGTTGTGAGGTAAGGGATTATCCTTAATTTTACTATCTTATATATGATAATTGTCGCATAATATATTAATGTACATAAATTATTTATTTGTAAGTTTGCTATCTGATCAGTTGTTACTGTTTGTAATAATGCGGGAGAGGCTTAACATACTTTCAATAACTTGTGCCCAATCCCTTTGTTTCAATTGAATATGTTTAAAAGGCGATGATTGACTTGTTTTGTTTCATAAGAATTAAAGTAAATTCGATTTCGTTAATTTGCGTGCACTGGGTTTTAAACTCACAACCAGTGACAAATTTTCTAACAAAAGAAATCCAAAGGTATTTGTCTTCATGAAAATGTTTAGTTTTTAGCATATTTCAGTACCGGTAAGCGGCTTCACACCGGTGTAAAATGTCTGGGGTTTGTCTTGCACACTGCATGTATTTCTAATCTCGATAATTGATACGCACACAATATACGGATAACCCTTTGATGGGTTGGGGTTCTGTTACAAGTCCCTGTAATCCTCACTTTGATCACCTAAGAATGCAGTTTGCAGTTGCAGTCATAATTGAAGTTGTTCTTCCTTACTTTTTCCGTCTTTCTTTTCTTGTATAAAGACAGCGCGGAAAAAATGTCCATTGTTTTTCCGTGTACTGAATAAAGCATGGTTCGTGTTCTATTAAAAACATGCTTATCTATGACGTCATAATATGCAGACGTCACGTGAGATTTCCTGGTCGTCATTGTCACTCTGTTGCTAGCGACGGAAGGCATCGTAGTTAGAGAAGGAGTAAGAAGGAGATAAGCGACTTGTTATTTTCCTGTTGAAGACCATTTTTTCAAAGGTACGTATAACACAAATCACCATCCAATATGGTAAGTACACAACACAATTCCCTTGTGATATAATGACGTTTTTGACTTGAACTGGAAAGCAGCCACGAGATAACTCCTTACCATGCTTGGGCGCAATCTTTTTTAACATTTTAAATTAATATGCATTTAGCGCTTCTTACTTAGTATATGTATTGCGATGTTAATCTATCAGTGTGACGAGCCTGACTAGACAATAACTAGACCGAATTCACAACGCTCATAGGTGGTTACAATATCACAGTAGCATTTGCGTTGCTTTTTTTTTACCTTTCTGTGTTGACTGATCACATGTCACGTAATTGATTCGCGCGATAGTAAGTTTTACTTCCGCTTAATTTGTATAGAGACAGACTGTGACGGTGCATGGTTCGATTCCTCATTGAAGCACAGTTCTGTGGCAAGCCAACTTATCATTTATTCGTTGAGCTATGTCGGTCCATATTTGAGTTCAATCATAACAGATATCTCATGTCATGCGAAATCTCGTCTTATATAAAATGAAGTCAAGTCCAGAAAATCTCATGGATCACTATGTGTTTTACCAGTTGTTTGCCCTAATGACCTTTTGTGTTGACGGCCCGTTAAGAATGTCATAATAATGATGATGATGATAATTTAAGTCGGTACATCATATATGACAATAAACACAAGCTAAAGGTTTGTACAACCGACTGTAAACATATGTAAATTATATCAAAACAGCAGGCATACATACAAAAGCATATACGACGGTATTGGTTAATTAAGATATAAGTATAAGCGTATGGCATTATATTAAAAAACCAACAAAACAATTCTATTAATATACACACACAATGCAACACAGACTACTACACATGATCATGATATAAAACATTAACATAACTTTTAGGTGTTTGATTTTGAGCATGAATGCTATATAAATGGGTAGGAATTAAAATTTGATAAAACGAAAGCCGTGTAAATTGCTTTCCGTCCTTCTAGTGTCAAATCTTTAGCAATTCGTGCCAGGACATTTATTTGTCTGGAATCTTAAACATACAGGTACGTGACTTTGTCAACTTTTTAATTGTCAAATTTCTCAAGAAGTGTCACAAAATGGTTTAACGTGTCTTACGACAAATCATGGTGATCTTCCAACACAATAAAAGCAAACTTCAATTGTTCTATATGATCAATAATACGCTCAGATGAACCGTTACCGTGATCCATAAGTTTTGCCTCTCCACACATTTCTCGACATCGTTGAGCAGAAAGTTGATTCTTGGATAGACTTAAGTTTGCCTGTTCCAGGCCCATACAAGATATCTCATACAGAAACGAGCGGTCTTACCATACGGTTGTCTTTACTGTTATTAAATATTATTATAATTTATCTATTTACATTTCGTTTTAGAGTTGGTTATTAAACTGTCAATTCGTCCCAGTGATCTTTAAAATAGATATCTCGTATATAGACTGTCTGTAATCGATCAGTATTTCAACATTTGTCTTTTCTTTCTAGACTTATAAAACGGTTTGGACCATTATATTAAACAGTGATGTCGTTGTTTATTAATTAATATTTGTAATTAGGATATCACATCAATATACCTCGACATTGCAGGGTTAATTACTTAATTACTACAGACAAAACCTAAATAACACGAACTGATGTTTCAGAATACACAATGGATGATGAACAACTGCGCCGTATAGCGCGGGATTTGATAAATACTGCAATAGACAACGCAATGGACAAAATCTTTAAAGAGGAAATGACTGGAGATATTGACCAGGGGGTGGATGATATTGTGAAACTGACCATTGGACAGTCAGTTACCGCCATACGCGATGGAAAAACTTCCCCCACCGATGATAAGATGAAGGAATGGGTAGGACACTTTGATAAAGAATTAAGCGATAAAGTCGAGTTGACCATTGGACAATCAGACACCGCCATCCGCGATGGTCAAACCTCACCGTCTGACAAAAAAATGGAAGGACTGTTCAAAACAACACCGGAAGTACCAACCATCACAACAGGAAGTAATTCACCGGAGGTTAGTTACGCGGGAATCAATCAAGAAGTGACCGGAAGCGGAAGTGACCATCTGCTTCAAATAACCCCCGCCATCGTCCAAGGTATTATTTAAAACCCTATTATTTCGTATACAGCATTACTCAGTAAGATAAGTACAAGACGTCAGACTGTCTTATATTAAACAAATCATTGAGATGAATGAGCGAATCGTCCTAGAAATATATCATTTGTTTTCATTGATATCAATGGAATCCCGGATCATTTTATCGGAGCTGTATCGTCTTTCATCTAACTTAATATATTCTAATTACTTAATCAGATATTTAATTCGTCTTCTTGTTATATAACAGCTGATGAGACCATGACTACACGTCAGTTCAGCGAGACATCCGGCAAAAAGAATGTATTGGGACGACTGTTTGACATACTTTTTAAGGTTAGCTTATCATACCATGGTGAACCACGTATTAGAACATGATCCAATCTGAATCGGTGATCAACTATTGGCACAATAATATACACAATCTAGTGCTGACAAAAATAAACATACTAATGTCCGTGAAAAAAGAAGTTCTTTCACTGAAAACAAAAAATTCAAAACGAAAGTCACCATTTTGAACCGATTTCAACAAAGCTTATAGTTTCTTCATTAGAGTTAAAAACCAATAGAGAATATACAAAAGTTATATTTCGGCATTTTCTTTACATGGATAATTAATAAGGCACTTTCTACATAATTTGTTTTTACGATTGTTTTAGAGAAACAAGAATGGAGCCAAGACAATCGTCACTGCTACAGAAGGTGAGAATAGTATCTACTATTAAGAAGATTTATGTGAAATATCACGTTGTAATGATATATGTGTCATTTTGTTTATTCTGTGTCCAATAGGTGGCAGCAGTGGCACCTCAGTCGACGGGCAGACGACATGTTCATCCAAAGCCCGCAGCAAGAAAGACTGGATCCGTAGAAACCTGTTGTGCTGCTTCGTACGGCAGACTGCCAAAGCGGGGGGAAAATATCGATAAGGACTCCCAAGTCAACACTGGAGGCATGCGAGGATGGACAATCATATTTTTTCACAATTGCTGCTCTGAGAGGTGCGCATGTTGAGATTCTTTTGAGCACAGATGTTGTTACCTCTGTCAGCTGGGTCAGATTGAACCTTGGAAATATCCTGTAAAAGATTATGACTTGTCAAAGAGATAAAGTACAAAATACGGTCCAGTCGTAACAAATGGTGTTCGTTATCGATAAGTAGTAAAATTAACAAGAGGCCCAGAAAGCCTGTATCGCTCACCTGGATCTTTATGACCAACATTACTATATCTGTGCATATATTCCACGTTTAATACATTTGACCCCTGTGACCTTGACTATGGGTCAAGGTAATTTTTTTTACTTTCTTGGACTTCATAAAAGGAACATACTGGCCAAATATAATGATTCTAAGCTTTTCAATATTTCAGAAGAAATTGTTTAAACGTTTTAACACATTTGACTCCTGTGACCTTGAAGATTGGTGAAGGTCATTTCTTTTCGCAAACATTGTAGGACACCATACGAGGAGCATAGTAGCCTAAGATAATGATTCTAGGCCTTCCAGTATTTTGGAAGAAGTCGTTTAAATGTTTAAACACATTTGACCTCTGTGAACTTGAATATGGGTCAAGGTTATTATTTTTTTTGCAGACTTTGTTGGGCTTCATCATAGGAGCCTTCCAGTCAAATGTAATGATTCTAGGCCTTCCAGTATTTTGGAAGAAGTCGTTTAAAGGCTTTAACACATTTGACCTTTGTGACCTTGAATATGGGTCAGTGTCATTTCTTTTTGCAAACTTTGTTTGGCTTTATCAAAGGAACCTTCCAGCCAAATATAATGATTCTAGGCCTTCTGGTATATTGCACTAAGTCGTTTAAAGGCTTTAACACATTTGACCTCTGTGACATTGGGTCAAGGTCATTTCTTTTTGCAAGCTTTGTTTGGCTTCATCAAAGGAACCTTCCAGCCAAATATAATAACTCTACGCCTTTTGGTATTTCAGAAGAAGTTGTTTAAATGAAAAGTTGATGGACGCCGCACAGACGGCCTTTGGGCCAGGTGAGCTAATAATAGAAGATTATCTTTGGTTAATTACCAACTTTATGTCATAATAGCAGTGCAAGTTCTGACCTGCAAAATAATTACTCCCTATTCTCACTAATAATCTCCAAATATCTCAAAAATATTATATGAGGTTGGAGTGACTAAAAATGTTCTTGCATCCTTTGGTAAAGTTGGGAAATAGGGTTTTAATAATTTAATTAATTTGTTACTGTGACATGCAGCAGTACTACTTTCAAGAATCCATAATCCATAAGATCACCAGTAAAATTGTTTTGACTATCATCATCGTCATCAGTATTATCGGAGTCTGACACATCAGTTTCCTGGGTTTCTGATATTTCCTTACTGAAATCACTATCTGAAACCTGACTTCTTATTTCAATATCATTTTGTAAATTAATTTATTGACTATTTCTCGAAGTTGAATCGTCTGATCTCTCTGATTCTCTCTTAATGAATCATTTTCATTTTCAAATATACTTTCCGAATTCTGGTCAAGCAAATCAAACTAAGATTCAGAACTTCCTTCCGTAAAATTGATCATTTCTAAAGTTCTTTTGATAGCACGGCGCAGGATAATTTGATCACTCACTAATTGACTTGCCATTTTCCTAGTTAATTTCGAAGGAAAAAATGTGTAATATGATATGGCCACATACTTACACCAAAAATTTAGATATGAAATAAGTAAATGACACAATTATTTATCAACACTTAATTTGTCATGAAAAACATATGTTCCTACATGCTATAATATTGAATAATGTGTAATATATTTTCATTTCAGAAGAGCCTATATAAGCCCTCTCCTTACCAAATATAACAGTATATACATGCACATTACATATGAATATTACTTATACAGAAATTTCAAAAATTATTATAGAGTTTGGACAGGAAATTAATTGTGCTTTTCAGTGAATTTCAATGGACAAGAAACATTTTAAATATCAAAATTATTGTAAAATTAAGCTAGTTAACGGTCTAGAAAAATTGTTTGGTGTCTCTGATGTATTTCTGAACCGTCTCCGTAATATCAATATTCATATTTACGTCTTGAGGCTGAAAACCATAAATGAAAGTTTGAATATTGAGAGGAATAGTCATTTAGCGCTAACGAAGGTTAAATAATATTAGTCTTTGATTAGAATACAGAGGACAGTGCAGGAAAAAATGTTCACGATCTTCGAATGGAGCACCACATGTACAAACAGGGCTATCATTAAGATATGAATTGAATAAATCAGATTTTAGATTCCTTGCAAAATTTCTTAACTGACATAATGTTATATTAATTTTCCTATCACCATGACATTTAAAAATGTTACATTTTGGGTAAGCACCCATATCTGATGAGTTTAAACATTCCTTTTTTAGTGCACCAAGAGATGTCATAGTGGGTAACAGACAAGGCTGGCTCATTCCATTCCGACATAAGTTTTGGAAAAAAACTAGAATTATATAAATGCGTTCTTGATAATGGAACATAAAATAACCGTTATGTCGAAAGTTGTAATTAACAGTGTTGTTAAAAAAAGGGAAGTAGCAAGTCTGATACATGAAGTGGACAAATACTGTTAAAAAATTTTAAAAATACAATATTTTGATGTAAATGTCTTCTCTGACTAAGTGTAACAAAGCCAGTCTCTTTATATAAAATGTCATGGCTAGTGCCTCGCCTTAATCCAGAAATAATTTGTAATGCTTCAAGTTGGACTGACTCTAAGACTTCGAGCGAATGAAATATAAATTTTCCCAAGTGAATTCCTATCAATCTTAAATTTCAACATTCTAAGAATATTAAGTCTTGAATAAGCTTTTTCATAAATAAAATTTATATGAGTTGACCAGTTGGCATTGCCATTGAATATCAAACCAAGGTGTTTATGATTAGAGACATTATTTATAACTCCATTATTAAAAATAAGGTCAGGATGCAACGTCCCAGAGTCAGCCCGTCTTGAATGTTAATGTTATTTTTTATATATATAAGTATTCCGCCACCACTATTATTAGTCCTATCCTTTCTGAAAATATTGCCAAATTTTTCAAGAGATATATTGCTGTCAGAAATGGAATTATTAAGATGAGTTTCAGTAACACATAAGATATTATATTCAGAAAATTCAGCATCAAGAATGTGGGTCTTGTTACTTAAAGAACAAATACTGATATGACAAACAGATAAATCATTAAGATTGATATTGTCTTGTAGATGGGGTCCAGGGTTCGGATGGATATCGCCACAGGCTAGTAATATGAAGAGAAGTAATATATGAAAATGGTAAATAGTAGAAGACGAGCTCAGTGAACCACCAGAGGCACCAATACTAAGTAGTGTGTCATTCACAACTCCCTTCATACCTGGATGAATCACTAATTTAACCAAAAAAGATATACATTAAATGTGATGAACAGTGGTAAGGAGAGTGATGTGAATGAACAAGGAAATTCATGATAAAGTACAACTGGCAAAGAAATGGATTTAAATATCGTAAGCAATGATTACATGTGTAACTGTTATTCTCAATACAGGCATGGCAAATGGCTAATATATACATTTTAAACAAGTGTAACAAAACGGCATATATACATATAAAAACAATTAACATTACTTTATCATTCAGTGATGTATGTTCGGCATAAGACATCATAGATTATTCAAGTCAATAGATTGATCGGCATAAGAATCCGTCCCAGTCTGATTAACATGTGAGAAGTTTGTATGGACATCTAAGAGACCGCTGGCTCAAGAATTCTGTGATTTTTTTTTTTTTTTTGAATACTAATTACAAAATTAATACAACAGTATAGGGTATGAAATTGACGAAGGGAAGTAGAAATAAAATGAGATAGAAAATGATGAATGCAATATAACTCTCAATGTCGTTTTGTCAATCGTTACTGATATACGTTCATTAATTCATCAGTAATTACTATACATATACTGGGAAAATATTCCTATACATGTATATATACATATATGTTAGTTCATGCTTATGAAGGTTTTAATATATTGTATTAACTTATCAATTATGATTTAAGAAAAAGGTCATGATATCAAATATCTTTTTTTATTAATAGGAGCTATAAAGAAAAATGAATTAATAAATTATGGAAAACCAACCAAAAATTGTGTTGATTTTTTACCCATTTTTTTTTAAATCGGTAAATCAAGATGAGATATACATATCTAATCATTTAAACATAGTGATAACATAAAAAGGTAAAGTAGATCAAACTGTATTTTTATCGCATTTACTACACCATTAAACTTGACCGTCGTAGACCATATATTACAGGGTTTTCCATAATTTTGTTAGTAGTAGGCTGTGTAGTGAAAGTAGGAGGCTGGCCTGCTGTGTACGTGTAGTCGTGTACGGAACATTATTACGGAACTGGATTGGTGTAGGCGGCCAAATGATCAAAGTAGCCGGTCAAATTGGCCGACGACCGGCTCTTATGGAAAACCCTCTATTATATTTATGAAAATAACATAGATATTTTACAATAGAAATATATTTACACCTCATGATATAATGTACATATCATAGGACTGTTTAAGTCACATTTTGATCTATTACTTTCAAAGGTAAGAACAGATTAGTCTCACAAAGACAACAATTAAATATTTAATGATCAGTATAGACAGATAATATCACACATGAAAGTAAATTCTATTACAGGGTTAGTAAATCAGGGTCACAGCTGGTGCGCGGACAAAACATGTGCACTGGCACCACTACTGAGACCTCACCTGTACAGGTGTTCAATAATAACATGCCTCCACCGGACATAGCAACACTCTATGGGACAGTATACTACTGTAGTTTGGCATGACATCACTTGAATGAAAGTATAACCACATGATTAAATTATTTTCAAAACAAGCGAAAACAGATGATGATATAAGCGTTATTAGGTAACTTCGCAGCAGGCTTCGGAATTAGGTAATTAAACTTACAAAATGAGTTCGGTATCAGAGATATATTGTCACATAATTATTTTTACATTAGCGGTACAGTGATCATATCAGCACATTATGTAGCAATGCTTGCACTGGCAATGTTCTGTAAGTTAATTACATTGCATAATTTATTCAAGTTTTCAAAATAAGTATAATAGCATATATAACTGCATCAATCGTATTCTTCGGCAGATCTTAGTTTATTTAGCGCGCGTTGGCAATGCATTCCTGTTCATCTCCTTTTTATGTATATGAATAAGGTATAGATTATACTTTTGTGATATGCTATAACCAGCATTTTGCTAAAGCGCTATTTAATATTAAAGTAGACAATAAGGATTGGGACATTTACACTAGCATGGAGAAAGAACAATGAATTGATAACAGACAACCATAGTTGAGTAAATGAAACGACATCTTAATAACAGTTAGACAAATCTGATTTCTTGATCAGCATATCCATTATTTACATACAGTCATTACTGGTCAAACCTTGTCACCACCAAGCATCAATGCCTTTCGGTTAATTTGAGAAATGGATGTGCCTTCAAATACACTAATTTGGTCTTCTTTCGCTGACCTTCAGGGAGGCTCCTCCTCTTCGTAAGTAGTTCATAATGCAGTTATGCTGGTGAAGGGGGTAGGTCTGGGACTACAGCAAAGCCGGATCCGGGTTTAACCTTGATCACTGTCCTGTAGACTTACGAAACATACTATAATGTTCCTCTTTTCCTGAGGACCATTTGGGAGCCTATGAATTGCCTGAAACAACATGGCATCTGCAATATGAGCTGGCACCCCCAGAGTATTCTTGAGAAAGACACGGACTGCCAACTGGGTGTCACGAGGAGGTTCCTTAGCATTGCCGGGGATACCACGTACCACCAAATTCCACTTTCTGCCCCACAATTCTAAAGCCATTCTCATTTTTCTCACTTTCAAGGCAGGCTTCTAAATTTGGGATAGTTTCCTCATGTAGAATTTTCGTTTCCCCCATCACATATTCTAATGTAGCTTCATGTTTATCAAGTCTTCTCAATTTTCTTTACCACTGTTATAATTGAACATACATTTTCCTTCAGTGAAGCTATTTCACCAGAAATTTTCGAATCCAGTTTATCAAAGCATTTACTGATGTTAGAAAAGTCTTTACACTGATACGCTGATTTCACTTGTCTAGCTTGGCTCATGATTGCTACGTATCGACTCCAAGAGTGTGATATTTATGCTTGGCTGAACAGTCCGTCAACACTCTCTATAGTTTTGGGGAAAATTGTAACAAAACACACTTTTTAAGACAAAAGAACACTGTTTGATTTCTCCTATAGTCAGATTGGATAAAATGATGATCAACAGTTCAGAGTGTTTGGAAATTGTGATGGAGGAATAGTGTAAAATGTTTTTACGAGCCGAGAAACAATGTCCATGCTAGTCCATATCACATTATCACTTCATAACAGCATTAATTAGGGTGAAATAGGGAACTATTGAGACTCTTGGTATAATTCAATGTAACTCTTAATAATTTTGTTATTCTATGAAACTCTATTATAACTATGTAATTCTATGTAACTCTGTAATTCTTAAAGACAATAGCCAAATACAATCACCACTTGATCTGTTATACTCAATCACAAGTCATACCAATTAACTGACTTCATACTTTTAGGACAGTATTGGGATTCAATCATTGTAACTTATAGTAAAAGTAACATGACTACTAACTAACATTAGTTGTAACCACTTATAATACAATTTGATCCAGGACCAAAAGAAAACAAGTCAAGCAATGATGCAAACCTCAATAAAATGAACGAATTCCATAATAACGATTTCATAAGAAGAATTTGTAGTAGAATATAGAATAATTTGATTGAATCAAAACCATTTCAATCTTGTTCTAATGATTTCTATTTCTTATTTCCTGCATTAAAATCGAATAAAAACCTCTATGAATAAATCTGCACCTACTTAGCTATAAACATACTTGACATTGACATTACAACTGACATTTGGATATTCCTCTTTACAAATTAACCTCTTTTCTTCATGTATTTCAAGTTTGACAAGATATCAACAACGACACAAAGTCAATTAGCTACATAAACTTAACCAAAATACACACACTGACTTACTTGCCTGATTAATGTAGGCACACTAGTAAAATGTTTTTAACAAAAGGTTCACTTGCATCACTCAGCTTCATGTGAAAATTTGTGTTTACAAATTATTTCAATCGATTCACCGCCAACAACTTGCATGGGCGCAGCCATATTTGATATCGCATGGTATTATGGGTACACAGTTACTATTTTTAACACCTGCATGATTTCGTATTTAAATTCTTTTCTACACAATGATTATACTTAACTCCTTGATTAAAACAGACGTATTTTCATGAGCTTACAACAATTGTAAAAACAAAAAGTACATCTTTTCAACGGAAAGTGTCAAAATATACTCATCGTCGCTCGGTCAGCGCTGCCGCTGGGTAGGCCATCGCCTGCTCCCAACTCACTTGATTCCGACAAATCGCAATATTTAAGCTTTACAAGTATAATGTAACTTTGCAAAATAATGATGAAATTATTACTACAGGTAAATATTACAATCGGACTGTTATTGCTTTCCAAAACATGCTTTGAATGGCACTTACCTACAAGGAGGCCAAAAAGCGTTTTTGTTAGCGGGTACACAAATGTCTCGTGATCAAGCAGCATCATTGCTTCCACATCTCTGCGAGTTATCTCCCTTGTACCACATCTTTATAATTTTTTTTCAGGGGGGGGGTTGTTATTTTGTTTTGGTCATTGTTTCGTTTTACGTAAAATTTGTAGAAAAGTTGAGCATATGCCCCAATTTACCACATTACAAGTATACGATAGTTAATTTGAAGGAATTATTTAGAGTTCTATCCGCAACCATACCTAGCCAGTAGGTGAACTTACAGATAAAAAAAACATTACGAATATATGTTAATTGGTAAGAACACGTGAAATGACCGTAAAGTTAACCTAACTATGATGTTGATAAATTATTTCTTGTTTCGAAAAAGAAACGTTTTAACACTTGTGAAACGTTTTTTCCCAATCGTTTAAAACAAAATCATATCGTGTTAATGTGCTACGTTAAAAACACGTGACATAGACGTTGTCCTTCCTTACTTTTTCCGTCTTTCTTTTCTTGTATAAAGACAACCCGGAAAATGTCCATTGTTTTTCCATGTACTGAATAAATCATGGTTCGTCTTCTATTAATAAACATGCTTAGCTATGACGTCATAATATGCAGACGTCACGTAAGATTTCCTGGTCGTCATCGTCACTCTGTTGCTAGCGACGGAAGGCATCGTAGTCAGAGAAGGAGGAAGAAGGAGATAAGCGACTTGTTATTTTCCTGTTGAAGACCAATTTTCCCTCAAAGGTACACAAATCACCATCCAATATGGTATCTACACTATACAATTCCTTTGTGATATAATGACGTTTTTGACTTGAACTCGAAAGCAGCCATGAGACAAATCCTTACCATGCTTGGGCGCGATCTTTTTTTAACATTATCAATTAAAATGCATTTAGCGCTTCTTACTTCGTATAATGTATTGCGAAGTTAATCTATCTGTGTGACGAGCCCGACTAGACAATAACTAGACCGAATTCACAACGCTCATAGGTGGTTACAATATTACAGTAGCATTTACTTTGCTTTTTTTACCTTTCTGTGTTGACTGATCACATGCCACGTAATTGATTCGCGCGATAGTAAATTTTACTTCCGCTTAATTTGTACAGAGACAGACTGGGACGGTGCATGGTTCGATACCTCATTGAAGCACAGTTCTTATCATTTATTCGATGAGCTATGTCGGTCCATATTTGAGTTCAATCATAACAGATATCTCATGTAATGCGACATCTCGTCTTATATAAAATGAAGTCAAGTCCAGAAAATCTCATGGATCACTATGTGTTTTACCGGTTGATGGCCCTAATGATCTTTGATGTGTTGACGAGCCGTTAAGAATGTCATAATAATAATGATGATGATGATTTAAGTCGATACATCATTTATAACAATAATCACAAGCTAAAGGTTTGGACAACCGACTGTAAACATATGTAAATTATATCAAAACAGCAGGCATATATACAAAAGCATATACGACGGTATTGGTTAATTAAGATATGCAATAATTTATTTCCAGTTCTAAACGTTTTAACATTTAATCGTCGATAACCAGGACACCTAGTATGTCTATACTACCCCTTCCCCACACCCCTTCCATTCATCCGGTTTCATCCCCCTCCCAACACCGACGGGTATTGTTTTATTTATATAATTATAATGTTTATTTAATACATACTTCGTAAAATATTCATATTTTACCAAAACCATATACTAAGATCACGGCTGTGGTTCCTTAATCTTGTCGGCAAAGCAGGTAGAGTCCGGCATCGCAGAAGGACAAGGAGTGATCCAGGAGAACGACAACTAAGGCATGGGATGTGACTGAATATTTTAGATAAGTAGAGCGCAATGTGTGTCCAGTAAAGAGTCAGTTCTTTGCCGACTGGATTAGGAAATGACAGTCACCAAATCCACAGAATTACTCGTCGGTGCCCCCACCCCCTTACCCCAATTTTGTTTTCTTTTTCTCATTTTCTAAGCCTATCTTTAATTAAAAATATGAAAAGTTCTAAGGCTATTGCGTGACTATCTTAATTTGTATGTTTTTATTTGTTACGGAAAGGACGTAAGTAAGTTGTTATAACTTTTGTCCAATCCTGTTGTATTTTGTTCGCAATAAAATTGATTGACACTAAACTAAGATATAAGTATAAGCGTGTGGCATTATATTAAAAAAACCTACAAAACAATTCTATTAATATATACACACAATGCAACACAGACTACTAAACATGATCATGATATAAAACATTAACATAACTTTTAGGCGTTTGATTTTGAGCATGAATGCTATATTTAAAAAAAAGGATCAAAGGAAATTACAGACCTGTAAGTCTGACAAGTGTGGTAGTTAAGTCACTGGAAAAACCAGTGAGAGATAGTATTGTTGAGCACATGGACAAATACAATCTTCTGAGCCCCAAACAGTTTGGTTTTGTGTCTGGAAGGTCAACTCAACTGCAGTTGCTAACAGTACTAGAAGAATGGACAGAGATAATAGAAAAGGGCGGGGAGTTGGATGTCATATACATGGACTTCATGAAGGCGTTCGACAAAGTGCCACATCAACGCTTACTGAAGAAATTGTCAGGGTATGGTTTAAGTCCTCAAGTTGTTAACTGGATACAAGACTTTTTATACAATAGATGCCAACGAGTAATTGTCAATGGCGAATCTTCTAAAACATACCCACTACTGAGTGGTATCCCGCAAGGAAGCGTATTGGGTCCCATATTATTTGTTGTATCTATCAACGATCCATCTGAAATACCCAAATCTCGATCGCCACTCTTTGCTGATGATATCAAGTTTTATAGACAAGTAAACAACGAACATGATATCAAAATGAATTAGATAATCTTCAGAATTGGTCCAACGAATGGCTACTGAAATTCCACCCTAGCAAATGCAAAGTTCTTTCAATTAAGGCAACCCAAAAACGAAATTATTATACGGAAGGATCTGGAGGAGAAAAAATTCAGCTGGAGCAAGTTAGCAAAAAAAAGGAGATTGGTGTCACCATAGATGAGGATTTAAGCTTCCGAGCACACATACAGTCAATGGTTAACAAAGCAAACAGTATAGTAGGACTAATTAGAAGATCTTTCTCTTACCTTGACGAGTCAATGTTTAAAATGCTGTTTACATCTCTAGTGCGACCCCACCTGGAGTATGCCGCCAGTGTATGGAGCCCGTCAAAATTAAAAGATATAGAACTTATTGAAAACATACAGAGAAGGGCCACAAAACTGCTTCCTGGATTTGAAAATCTCTCATACCCGGAACGGCTGGAAAAACTAAATCTTCCGACACTTCAACACCGAAGGACCAGAGGAGATATGATTAACGTTTTTAAGATAGTAAACAACATATATAATAGTAGGGTAACAAGGAACGTTTTTGAAATGGACAATATAAGCAGAACTAGAGGTCATAACAAGAAAATATTTAAAAAAAACGATGTCGTCTTGATGTTAGAAAGCACTTTTTCAGTTACCGAGTTGTGGATTTGTGGAATAGTTTACCACAAACAGTAATCAATGTGGACTCTGTAATAAAATTTTAAATAAAGTTAGATGAACATTGGAAAAATATCCGTTTCTATACATGATTGTACATTAATTAACTGATATAAGCCATTACACAGGAATTACTTACTATGCAATATGTAATATTTGATATGGACACAGAGGCTTTAAGCCTGCGTCCATTATTGATGCTGATAAATATAAATATATAAGTGGGTAGGAATTAAAATTTGATAAAACGAAAGCCGTGTAAATTGCTTTTCGCCCTTCTAGTGTCAAATCTTTAGCAATTCGTGCCAGGACATTTATTTGTCTGGAGTCTTAAACATACAGGTACGTGACTTTGTCAACTTATCAAATTTCTCAAGAAGTGTGACAAAATGGTTTAACGTGTCTTACGACAAATCATGGTGATCTTCCAACACAATAAACGCGAACTTCAGTTGTTCTATATGATCAATAATACACTCAGATGAACCGTTACCGTGATCCATAAGTTTTGCCTCTCCATACATTTCTCGACATCGTTGAGCAGAAAGTTGATTCTTGGATAGACTTAAGTTTGCCCGTTCCAGGCCCATACAAGATATCTCATACAGAAACGAGCTGTCTTACCATACTGTTACTGTTATTAAATATTATCATAATTTATCTATTTACATTTCGTTTTAGAGTTGGTTATTAAACTGTCAATTCGTTCCAGTGAGCTTTAAAATAGATATCTTGTATATAGACAGTCTGTAATCGGTCAGTATTTCAACGTTTGTCTTTTCTTTCTAGACTTATAAAACAGTTTGGACCATTATATTAAACAGTGATGTCGTTGTTTATTAATTAATATTTGTAATTAGGATATCACATCATTATCCCTCGACATTGCAGGGTCAGTTACTTAATTACTTCAGACAAAACCTAAATAACACGAACTGATGTTTCAGAATACACAATGGATGATGAACAACTGCGCCGTATAGCGCGGGATTTGATAAATACTGCAATAGACAACGCAATGGACAAAATCTTTAAAGAGGAAATGGCTGGAGATCTTGACATGGGGGTGGATGATATTGTGAAACTGACCATTGGACAGTCAGTTACCGCCATACGAGATGGAAAAACTTCCCCCACCGATGATAAGATGAAGGAATGGGTAGGACACTTTGATAAAGAATTAAGAGATAAAGTCGCGTTGACCATTAGACAATCAGACACCGCCATCTGCGATGGTCAAACATCACCCTCTGACAAAACAATAGAAGGACTGTTCAAAACAACATCGGAAGTACCAACCATCACAACAGGAAGTAATTCACCGGAGGTTAGTTACGCGGGAATCAATCAAGAAGTGGCCGGAAGCGGAAGTGACCATCTGCTTCAAATAACCACCGCCATCATCCAAGGTATTATTGAAAACCCTATTATTTCTTATACGGCATTACTGAGTAAGATAAGTACAAGACGTCAGACTGTCTTATATTAAACAAATAATTGCGATGAATGAGCGAATCGTTCTAGAAATATATCATACGTTTTCATTGATATCAATGGAATTCCGCATCATTTTATCAGAGCTGTATCGTCTGAATTCATCTTAGTAAAAATATTCTAATTACTTAATCAGATATTTAATTCGTATTCTTGTTATAAAACAGCTGATGAGACCATGACTACACGTCAGTTCAGCGAGACATCCGGCAAAAAGAATGTATTGGGACGACTGTTTGACATACTTTTTAAGGTTAGCTTATCATCACCATTGTGAACCACGTGTTAGAACATGATCGAATCTGAGTCTGTGATCAACTATTGGGATATCATTTAATATACACAATCTAGTGCTGACAAAAATAAACATACTAATGTCAGTGAAAAAAGAAGTTCTTTCATTTTAAAACAAAACAAAATTCAAAACGAAAGTCACTATTTTGAACCGATTTCAACGAAGCTTATAGTTTCTTCATTAGAGTTAAAAAACAATAGAGAATATACAAAAGTTATATTTCGGCATTTTCATTACACGGATAATTAATAAGGCACTTTCTACATAATTTGTTTTTACGATTGTTTTAGAGAAACAAGAATGGAGCCAAGAAAATCGTCACTGCTAGAGAAGGTGAGAAAATTATCTACTATCAAGAAGGTTTATGTGAAATATCACGTTTTAATGTTATATGTGTCAATTTGATTTATTCTTTGTCCAATAGGTGGCAGCAGTGGCACCTCAGTCGACGGGCAGACGACATGTTCATCCAAAGCCCGCAGCAAGAAAGACTGGATCCGTAGAAACCTGTTGTGCTGCTTCGTACGACAGACTGCCAAAGCGGGTGGAAAATATCAATAAGGACTCCAAAGTCAACACTGGATTATGTAACCTACAGCTTCCGTGCTTGTTTATTTATTTGTTTTATTTTTATCAAATACAGATGAGAAATATATGACATTTGTTGTTGTTTTACTTTTCGGATCAAAAGATTAACTGTAAAGAAACAGAATAACCTTTGTGACATTTTAAGTTGCAAAAATATAGAGTAAAAATGTAAAAAGAATGGAGTACGTACATTTAAGAACACGCGACAAGATTTAATAGTAAAAACGTCATACGTTCAGAGTTCTGGGCATGTCGATTCTCTTTGACAGGCAAACATCTTCCTGTCAAAAGCGTCACAGCTGTTTGAAAAAGTTGTCTCTAGGAAACAAGACTTCTACAATGTTTAATAAATGGAAATTAGTTTTATCAAATTATTTACAGATGTATCGCTATACTTAAAGTATGTACATTTCATAAATGTTGATTCAGCAGTAGAATAGAATGATACTGTCGTCGATTGTGCACATTGAACTGCAAAGTTGGTGAAATTTCAAAATTGGAAAAGCTGTTGCCATTTGCGGTCAGAAACGTCCTTTTAGGGCATTATTGGAACTTTATCTGTGATCATCTTTTTCGTAAATTTCGTTGCTTACTGTTTTTATTTTGGAGAGTCAAGAATTTTATCAAGGCCGAAAAAATTTATAATTCAAGTTTCCGTCTGAACCTAGTTACACCATTAAAATGTAAACCAGTTATAATGTTACCCAGTTACACAATTACAATGTTACCCAGTTACACAATTACAATGTAACCCACACTTACACAATCACAATGTTACCCACAAGTAGACAATTACAATGTATCCCACAGTTACACAATCACAATGTAACACACACAATCACAATGTTACCCACAAGTAGACAATTACAATGTAACCCACACTTACACAATCACAATGTTACCCACAAGTAGACAATTACAATGTAACCCACAGTTACACAATCACAATGTTACCCACAAGTAGACAATTACAATGTAACCCACAGTTACACAATTACAATGTAACCCACAGTTACACAATCACAATGTTACCCACAGGTAGACAATTACAATGTAACCCACAGTTACACAATCACAATGTAACTTTTAGTTATAATGTAACCTCCAGTTACAATGTTCAAAGTGAACTTTTTATTCCAATGTAACCTTCAGTCACTATCAATTTAATGCAGCCTTGAATTTAACAACTTTTAAAACATCAAGTCACATACTTTTAATGCACATTTGTACTGAATTTGTATCTCTGCTGGTAGAGAATTTGATGTACCTGGGGGAAGCAAGAATGATTTATCACCATTGTTGGATGTCCTTTGTTGTATCTTGCCTCGGTAAAGTGACAGTTACTTTAACACTAAGATATGATGTCATATTTTTTATCTGCTGAAATTCTTCTTTCTTACTATATTCAGTGGAAGGAGAAGAAATGATTGAATATAAATGGTAAAACTCCTAAAGTGTTTGATTTAACACGAATCTTCAACAACAGCAGAAAATATGTAATATTAAGTTTATGTGTATATATGTAATAGGTCAAAATTATTGCCTATTTTATTTGTTAACCTGAGACTTCCCTCTTAGTTATATAATCCTTCAGGTGTCACTTAATTGAGAAATAGAGAACACTGAAAAAATATCTCAGAAGAAACCAAATTGGCGGGTGTTGTGGGTAGAGCAGGAAATGCTTGTCCTTCCTTAACACCTGGTCCCAGACAAAGGGAGACATTGCACAAAAAAGTGAACAAAACTGTTAGATTAGAAAAATAACATTTAATCATATAAAATGTAGATATTATAACAATATTTCAGAATGACACATCACATACAGTAACACAGAAGTGTCAGAATCATGTCAAATTGTTCCATTTAACATTTCATAATTTTTTTGTTGCACATAACTGTCAAATATTCCAAGATATTTTTTCACAAATGCTGCTCTGAGGGGTGCGCATGTTGAGATTCTTTTGAGCACAGATGTTGTTACCTCTGTCAGCTGGGTCAGATTGAACCTTGGAAACATCCTGTAAAAGATTATAACTTGTTGTATAATAATAATTAAATTATTATTATTATTATAACTTGTTAAAGGGATAAAGTACAAAACACAGTCCAGTCGTAACAAATGGTATTGGTTATCGATAAGTAGTAAAATTAATAACAGAAGATTATCTATGGTTAATTACCAACTATATTTCATAATTTAATAGCAGTCCAAGTTCTGACCTGTAGAAATTACTCCTTATTCTCACTAATACATAAATATGTGAAACTCATTTGGTTTTAAATGGTTTGGAGAGTGATGCCCATATTGTTCCATACCCTGTTTGGTCAAGTGAGCTCCTAATGAAGTCCTCCTCACGCAGGTGGTCCTCCGGGATATCCTCAAACATGACAATGTGGAGGATACTGAGAGCATCCTCCTTGTTCACACGTAGAGTTGTTACCATGTTGATAAAAGCAAATATGATAATCTCTGCTAATTTCTCTTCACACATCACAACACATTCTGAAATAGACATTAAAATCTCTTAAAAATGTATAACACTATTACATTTTTTATAAAAAGGTCCTAGTTTGTGTAAATGAAGTAACCATTTTAAGTGGGCAATTGCAGTTGATTAGTTTTTCTTAAACATTCCCTGCTTTTTATCATTTCCCAAACCAGTTAAATGAAAATTGATTCTGTAACGTTGTTTTGATTTTTTTTTTTTTTTCAGTAAGTTTCAGCTTCAGCAATGATCAAATTTATAACCTCACCTGTTTTCCTGTATCCAATGGGACATGTTTTTTCTACAATCTCTGGATCCTCGAGGGCTGAGTTTACATTGATATTACAATTCCATGTATTCCTCTCACTTTCCTCTGACCAGCTATACTCTGGCTTCATCACACTGCTGGTACCCAGCAGTTGTTTAAGTCTCTTGGGAGTGTATGTACTGACAAAGGAATACACTATAGATGCCCGTGGTAAATGTTCACAAATTTCTTCAGCGACAGTTTGAATGTGTGATGGAAGCACACATAGAAATATTAAATGGGAAGTTGATGCCAACTTAATGTTGTCATGGGCACAGTCCACTCCTTTGTTTCTTAAATACTCTGTTGAAACAATTTAAAAAAAAAATATCAGATAATATTTTAACTGAATTTATTAAGGAATATAAAGATTTTAAATGTTGACAGTACTATTTACCAATAACTAGATAATACAACCTGACAGTGTGAGTATTTTCTATGTCTTGTAGTATGTAAAACATTTCACATGTATTTACATTAAATCAAATGTACCATTGCATGTTTGAAAAAATCTTAGCCAATGGGAAAGCATTGCTTACATCATGGAATTTCATCAAATTTGGTAAATTTCTTTACTGAAATTACTTAATGTGATTTTCTCTACACATCATTGATATTAATTTTGCTTTTAAATCTCTATAATTGATATTTGTAAATTTCATCAGTTAGTAATCTTAAATATTTATGCTACTTTTGAATCAGCGAAAGTCATTACCTCAGACACTTCACCTTATAACAGTTCATTACTAAGTTTTTTAAAATTACGATCATCGTGGATTTTGCGGTTATCCAAACTTTTAATACTTTTAATCTCAGTTATTTATAAAGCTATGTAACTCCTGGACAAATATCGTGACACTGGAGACTTGAGCTATTCTGGAGAAATTGCCTTCGCACTTTTCTAAAGTTGGCCAAGGTCACTTATTTCAATTAACATCATAGCCTATTATTCAATTAGGTTACTAGTCAAGAGTTCATGCTAAATTCATAGACAACAATTACTGGAAGTTTGATATAAAAACAGGTGCTCTTGGCTGTTTACCAAAATTAATTAGAACAATACAAAAACATACCAAGGGTCTCCGGTCGCCTTGTAGATATTTTTAAGTCTTTAGGGTTCATATCTCCATAAGTAAGCAGACAATGAGCAAGCTGACTCCCTAAACGACCACATCCTATGATTCCAACCTTCAGTGGGTCACGAGGTTCACGATCCTGTAATATCTTGGCAGTTCTTTTCTGTGGACTTTTAAGCTGTTTTTTCAACTGTCTGTAACAGATAGGTTATTTTTAATGTTATATCTTGAACTATGTATCCCAGTAAAATTTCTTTTACTTTCTTTAAAATTCCCTAAGACTTCTATTATGCCTTAAAAACGACACTTAAATACCCATACATAATCCTTTCCACACTTTACACTTAACATATTAGAAATGGTTGGATGGTCCTAAGGTGAAAACCCACTTAAAACTTAAAACTTAAAAACTTCAAACTTCAAGAGCATCCTCTCCACACCACCTGATGTCAACTCTCTCCTCACCATCTGATGTCAACCCTCTCCTCACCACCTGATGACAACTCTCTCCTCAACACCTGTTGTCAACTCTCTCCTCACCATCTGATAACAACCCTCTCCTCTACACCTGATGACAACTCTCTCCTCACCGTCTGATGTCAACCCTCTCCTCACCACCTGATGACAACTTTCTCCTCACCACCTTATGTCAACTCTCTCCTCACCACCTGATGTCAACTCTCTCCTCAACATCTAATGACAACCTTCTCCTCACCCCCTGATGACAACCCTCTCTTCACAATGTGATGACATCCCTCTTTTCACCATCAGATGTCAGCCCTTTCTTCACTGTGTGATGACAACCCTCCCCTGAACATCTGATGTCAACTCTCTCCTCACAACCTGATGACAATCCATTCCTCACCATCTGAAGACATACTTCTCCTCACCATCTGATGCTAACCCTCTCTTCACCATCTGAGGTCAACCCTTTTCTCAGTATGTTATGATGTCTCTCTTTTCTCCATCTGATGACAACCCTCACGTCACCATGTGACGATGATCATCTGTACTACACATTATCCACGGTTATTACTTCACACAGGATGAAATATTCATATAACCCTCTCTTAACCATTTTTGACAACAACCTGCATATCATCCTAGATTATCTCACAACACAATCTGATGACAAACCTATCTGATAATAACCCTACCTAGACAACGTAATGATAACCCTTTCTACAACATCTGATAATAGCCCTACCCACATGATATTGTGGTAACCCTCTTCACAACATCTGCTAACAACCCTCTAAAAATCTCATGACAACCCTCTACAGCATCTGATAATAATTATACCCAAAATATATGATGTTAACACAATCTACAAAATTTTATGAAAACCCTTTCAACAAAATCTGATAATAGCCGTATCTACACAATCTGACAATAATCCTCTCTATACTACCTGATGACAACCCTCTACACAATAGCCCTTTTCATACCATAAGATAATGTGTAAGGTCATACATTTAAGACGTCTCCAACCCATTCAATGATAATTAGCCTCTCCCCTCCGCTAGATCCAAAATCCTGCAGTGTCATCTCAAGAAAGACACCCCTACCTATCGTCGCAACAAATGACTTTTTATGTAGGATTAGAGATGCTTTACATTTGTATGTGTGTGAGAATTCGCAAATTGTGGAATATCCTGAAGTTCAATCGAGGGTTTTACAACATTTTATAACTTCGGGATGGAATATACAAAACCTTAAAACTAATATGATTATTGTACGAGAATACATTCTAGCTACGAAGTGAACAAGTACCTTGCTTCATGTAGGACACTTGCAAAATATGTTGCTTGGGCACATGAAGACACGGTGATGGCATGTGTCCTGTTACGGAGATGAAGAAGTTGTGTTTCCTCTGCAGACAGAGCACTTTCGAATTGTAATGTTTCTAAGTTGTTGGCAATATCTACTGGAGTTGTGTCATCCGAAGCCTGCTTCAGGCGCGTCATCAACTCCATTTTGTTTCTATGTAAATCGCGCACGCGCAAGCAAACGGACTTCCTGCAACAACTTCCGCTTTAACGCAAACTATTTACGCAGCTTGGAAGGGAACGTTTGGTAACGTTTGGATAGACAACGACTACACTATCAACATAGGCGCACACGTTTGTAAGTTATTCTGGTAAGATATAAACTTCGATTCTGTGAATGTAAATCGTGTTTTAATGAAACTGAAAAAGGGAAAAAGAAAAGACTTGGTAAATAATGTGTACCCTAGTGTATATATAGTAGGTCAGATAGTCCTGGCCCCACTTGTATAAAACATCTCAACTTGAGTTTTCCTTAAATCGAGATTTTCCTCAGTTGATATCTCCTCAAAAACGGCTTGTATAAAATTTTCTCAAGGAACAGGAGGAAGTCATCGGCTAGGATGTCTTCATGCAAGATATTTTCAAGGAGATATTATTATTAGCTGAGGAAAATCTGGGCTTGAGGAAATCTCAAGTTGAGATGTTTTATACAAGTGGGGCCTGATACCTTAGGTCATATATAGTAACACTGAGGTCAGATAGTCCTGATACCTTAGGGTAATAGCTTATTGCTGTAGATCATCAGTAAATGATTTAGATTTTCAGAAAGCTCCCCCATTAATTGACGCTGGAATTCGTTATGAAAAAAATCTTGGGAGTGAATAGGTGAATTATGCTGTATAATGGATGACAGATTGTCATTTGAAAGTGGCTTTCAATAGAGCTATGGACAAAAAAAATCACTGTTTGTAAGAATTTGTTTCAAATTTGACAAAAACTGGGCAATGTCACAAATATTTATCACTCCTGGGCCAAAGGAATGTAACTAACATTTTATGAATAAAATATATATATATATCTGTGGCCCCAGATTCACTCCTTACCTCCTGCTGTAATTCTATATATTAATTAACACCATTTCACATTACAGACATAGACTATTAAGGTGTGGTGTCATCAGCAATCATGGCCCAGTATAAAGGTGCTGCGTCCGAGGGAGGCCGTGCTGCCAACTTAATCAAGAAACGACAGAAGGAACAGGAAGAAATGGAGATAAAGAAGAAGAAAATTGAAGAAGAATTAAAGATTGGCAGCATACAGAACAAATTTGCAACACACTATGATGCTATAGAACAGCAGTTAAAGTCAAACACTATTGGTAAACATTGTTATTGATCTGATTCTGACGAAGGTGGAGAAATGCATGTAGGGATGTGAAAATACATCACTGCTGAAGTAGAGTTTAATTGTAGGGCTGTAGAAATACATCACTGCTGAAGTACAGTTTAATTATAGGGATGTAGAAATACATCACTGCTTAAGTAGTTTCATTGTAGGGATGTAGAAATACATCACTGCTGAAGTACAGTTTAATTATAGGGATGTAGAAATACATCACTGCTGAGTTAGAGTTTAATTGTAGGGATGTAGAAATACATCACTGCTGAAGTAGAATTTAATTGTAGGGATGTAGAAATACATCACTGCTGAAGTAGAGTTTAATTGTAGGGATGTAGAAATACATCACTGCTGAGTTAGAGTTTAATTGTAGGGATGTAGAAATACATCACTGCTGAAGTAGAATTTAATTGTAGGGATGTAGAAATACATCACTGCTGAAGTAGAGTTTAATTGTAGGGATGTAGAAATACATCACTGCTGAAGTAGAGTTTAATTGTAGGGATGTAGAAATACATCACTGCTGAATTAGAGTTTAATTGTAGGGATGTAGAAATACATCACTGTTGAAGTAGAGTTTGATTGTAGGGATGTAGAAATACATCACTGTTGAAGTAGTTTCATTGTAGGGATGTAGAAATACATCACTGCTGAAGTAGAGTTTGATTGTAGGGATGTAGAAATACATCACTGATGAAGTAGAGTTTGATTGTAGGGATGTAGAAATACATCACTGCTGAAGTAGAGTTTGATTGTAGGGATGTAGAAATACATCACTGCTGAAGTAGTTTCATTGTAGGGATGTAGAAATACATCACTGCTGAAGTAGTTTCATTGTAGGGATGTAGAAATACATCACTGCTGAAGTAGAGTTTAATTGTAGGGATGTAGAATTATATTATGAATAGAGATGGAGTAGGATGTTTTGAACCTAGATAGTGTAGAGGTATAGAGGATTGATTTAAGGTACATGTACATCATAGGTGTGGTCACACCTGATTTAAGGTACCTGTATATTGTAGATATGGTCACACTTGACTTAAGGTACCAGTACTTTAGTATTACAGTCCCGTGTGGTGTAAGATTTCATACTTTTATTTATAGGTCTGGTCACCCTTGATGAGATGCGAGCTAAACAAGAAGATGTCATTAAGAAGAGAGAAAAGCAGCTGGCGAAGAAACACTCAGAGGCTCAACTGTTGGATCAACAGAAGAAAGATAGGAAAAAGAAAGAACAAAGGAAGGTATAAAGGACAGGTTCTAGTAGTGGTTTAGGATTAGTAGATTCAACCATTGGTTTAGGGGAAATGGATATTCTACCTCAGGGTTTAGAAGGGCTATGTTTGGAAAGATCAGAAAAAAAAAGTATGGTATACCTCAAATTTAAGGAATTTGTTTTATTCGAGAGATGGAGTCAGTTACTGACAGAGATTGTCATGAGCAGGCAAACATTATTTTGATTGTGATCTCATAATATAATGTTCTCATTTTAACATGTGAAGGTTAATTTATGCACCAATGTCGGATAGAGATACCACCCTGTCAAATTTCATCTTTCCAGATGGCTATGCTTTCCTTTGATCCTCATGATGATGAAGAAGAGGAGGAGGATGAAGATGAAAAGATGGAAAAATTAGAAGAAATAAAAACAAAAGAAACTGAAAAAGGGAAAAAGAAAAGACTTGGTAAATAATGTGTATCCTAGTGTATATATAGTAACACTGAGGTCAGATAGTCCTGATACCTTAGATCATATATAGTAACACTGAGGTCAGATAGTCCTGATACCTTAGGTCATATTAAGTAACACTGAGTTCAGATAGTCCTGATACCTTAGGTCATGTATAGTAACACTGAGGTCAGATAGTCCTGATACCTTAGGTCATATATAGTAACACTGAGGTCAGATAGTCCTGATACCTGAGGTCATATAGAGTAACACTGAGGTCAGATAGTCTTGATACCTTAGGTCATATATAGTAACACTGAGGTCAGATAGTCCTGATACCTTAGGTAATATATAGTAACACTGAGGTCAGTTAGTCCTGATACCTTAGGGTAATATATAGTAACACTGAGGTCAGTTAGTCCTGATACCTTAGGTTATATATAGTAACACTGAGGTCAGTTAGTCCTGATACCTTAGGTTATATATAGTAACACTGAGGTCAATTAGTCCTGATGCCTTAGGGTAATATATAGTAACACTGAGGTCAGATAGTCCTGATACCTTAGGTCATTTATAGTAACACTGAGGTCAGATAGCTCTGATACCCTAGGGGGATATTTAGTAACACTGGGGTTAGAAAGACTTGGTATATTAGGGCTATATTTAGTAACACTGGGGATAGATAGACTTGGTATATTAGGGCTATATATAGTAACACTGGGGATAGATAGACTTGGTATATTAGGGCTATATACAGTAACACTGGGGTTAGATAGACTTGGTATATTAGGGCTATATATAGTAACACTGGGAATAGATAGACTTGGTATATTAGGGCTATATATAGTAACACTGGGGTTAGATAGACTTGGTATATTAGGGCTATATATAGTAACACTGGGGTTAGATAGACTTGGTATATTAGGGTTATATATAGTAACACTGGGGTTAGATAGACTTGGTGTATTAGTGCTATATATAGTAACACTGGGGTTAGATAGACTTGGTATATTAGGATTATATATAGTAACACTGGGGATAGATAGACTTGGTATATTAGGGCTATATATAGTAACACTGAGGATAGATAGATTTGGTATATAAGTTCTATATATTATGACACCACGGTCAGATATGCTGTATTGCACATTGTATGATATGAATCAGTACTGTTATAGCATGTGGACTTTTCTCTGACAGGGAAGGACCCTGATGTGGACACCAGTTTTTTACCAGACAGAGATCGAGAAGAAGAGGAAAACAAACTTAGGTAAGACCTACTCCAGGATGGAATATCATATTTAGCTGGTCACTTTCTGTTTAGGTCCCGTGGCCTCCAGTAATTGTAATTTTAAACTTTCTGTATATTTAAGCCTGTTACGGTCCTTTTAAACTCCCAAAATCCTTGGGCCTCTGTAATGGTCATAAATTGTTAGGGTTCGGGCCTCATTTTATGTTCCTTATAAACTATCAATTTCCTGGGCCTCTTGTGATGTACCTTCTGAATTATTTGGTCTCTGGGCCACTTGTTATGGTCCTCATAAGTTTTTATGGTTTCTGGTCCACTTTTAATGATCCTTATAATCTATTAAAAGTCCCAGGGCCTCTTGACTGTTAATGGTCCTTGTAGACAGTAAAGGTCCCTGGACCTCTTGTCATAGTCCTTCTGTAATATTAGAACTGGAGGACCTCATGCTTTGTAATGGTCCTTGTAGACTGTAAAGGTCCCTGGACCTCTTGTCATAGTCCTTCTGTAATATTAGAACCGGAGGACCTCATGCTTTGTAATGGTCCTTGTAGACTGTGGACCTCATTCACCTGTTGCTGATGATAGAAACAAGGACTTTGTCGACAGGAAAACATTTGAATTAACAGAATAAACATTACTTTATAATGAAAATTTTGATTCTAGGTCTTTATTATTTAAAAATAACGTTTTTTGTCAGTATCAACCAGATTAAATATCAGAAGTTAGGTGTTTAGTTATTTTCAGTCTCATGTAAAAAACGTTTCATCAAAATTGACAGTTTTTCATTTAATGTTTTTTCTTGATTATAGAGAACAACTACAACAAGAATGGGTTGGAAAACAGGAGAAGTTAAAGAATGAGGAAATAGACATCACATATAGTTACTGGGATGGGTCTGGACATCGGCGTCAGGTGAGGATGAGGAAGGGAAACACAATGCAGCAGTTCCTACAAAAATGTCTGGAGACACTACGGAAAGAGTTCAACGACCTCAAGTGTGTGACTGTTGATCAGCTCATGTATGTCAAAGAGGACTTAATTATTCCACATCATTACAGTTTCTACGACTTTATTGTCACTAAAGCCCGCGGCAAGAGTGGCCCATTGTTTAGTTTTGATGTTCATGCAGATGTAAGGATTATTAGTGATGCAACAGTGGAAAAGGACGAATCTCATGCGGGTAAAGTGTGTCTGCGGAGTTGGTATGACAGAAATAAGCACATTTTTCCGGCGAGTCGATGGGAGCCATATGACCCAGAGAAAAGATGGGACTCGTATACAGTGTCCGACAAAAATGCTATTAAAATCACTGTCAAGTAGATGTTTGTATCCATTTGTGTTCCATTAAAATCTTTGTCAAATTGATGTTTTTATTTGTAAATCATCCTTAATAAATATATATATTTATATATAAATACATGTAAGATTTGTAGTGAATTAATATCCTTTAATGTCTTTGTCAAGGAAATGTTTGAATTGGTCTACCAGTAAAGTCACTGTGGAGTAAATATTTGTACCGATTTGCCGTCCATCAAAGTAATTGTCAAGGAAGTATTGTATTTGGTCCAGTAATCTTCCATAACCAGAATCTGCTAAAATGGAGGGAATGAGTTCTGGCATTCATAGGTTACATATATTTCTATGGTGAGGAAAAGGGATGATGGCATTGACAATCATATCAAGTGTCTTACCTTGTTCAAATCAACGGATTTTGGATCAGATATCATATAATTTTTAATTAGTCATTTTTGTAGAGTTTTTTAGAGTTCAAAGGTAATGGTTATTGTAACTCAAAGCTACCTCTGAAGATTTTTCATATCATAATGGTGTTGGACCAAATTCCATACAAAAGTCGGAAAGGAGATATTTTAAACAGTTTTGAATACCAAGCTTCACCTCTACTGCTCACAGAGGTGCTGTGCTTCATATTTCAGCAGGACAGGAGTTTGTATACAAACACAATGGAATTGAAGCACCATTAAATGCTGTGGAGACAGGAAAAGGAAAAATCTGTAACAACAAAAACAGCAAAATTATGACTGATACTTTATTGTTCATTTTTTAAAATTTTTGACATGAATCAGTCCATATATGGTATAACAAAAGCCAGGATCTCTGGCCTGCAGTACTTACAAATAGGTCTGCACCTTTACTTATTAATGACATCACCATGAACTTTTATACAAAGGTCATGGACAGGTAGACAGCATGAGACAATATTAAAACAAATCACTTAAATCAATACTTTGTTCAGTACTAATACCATTACACCTTTGGAACAAGAGGATTGCATGTGGGAGTTAGCACACACATATCATAATGACATGAATTAAAATTAAGGTACAATTCAATTTTTCCCCTAAAAAAGATTTCTCTAAAAAGCATGTTCATAAAGTTTAATACCAAAACATTGCAGCAGCAGTGATATTATTTATAAATTATCACAGAAACAATGGACAATAAAAAACTACCATAAGTTACATCACCTGTTTCTTCATTGTAATTAACATTGTACTTAATTCATTATCAGGTTCCTGATAGTAATGTATCACACAATAAAACTAATCCTTAACTAAAAGTCCATTGATCTAGCAGGGAAAGCATCAAAGTCTGATGTGTTGTGTGACTGAGTGATGTGTTGTGTGACTGAGTCTGATGTGTTGTGTGACTGAGCCTGATGTGTGTGTGACTGAGTCTGATGTGTCGTGTGACTGAGCCTGATGTGTGTGTGACTTAGTCCGATAAGTGTGTAACTAACCCTCATGTGTTGTGTTACTAACCCTGATGTGTTGTGTAGCTGAGTCTGATGTGTTGTGTGACTGAGTCTGATGTGTTGTGTGACTGAGTCTGATGTGTTGTGTGAGTGAGCCTGATGTGCTGTGTGACTGAGCCTGATGTGTGTGTGACTGAGTCTGATGTGTCGTGTGACTGAGCCTGATGTGTGTGTGACTGAGTCTGATGTGTCGTGTGACTGAGTCTGATGTGCTGTGTGACTGAGTGATGTGTTGTGTGACTGAGTCTGATGTGTTGTGTGACTGAGCCTGATGTGTGTGTGACTGAGTCTGATGTGTCGTGTGACTGAGCCTGATGTGTGTGTGACTTTGTCTGATAAGTGTGTAACTAACCCTCATGTGTTGTGTTACTAACCCTGATGTGTTGTGTAGCTGAGTCTGATGTGTTGTGTGACTGAGTCTGATGTGTTGTGTGACTGAGTCTGATGTGTTGTGTGAGTGAGCCTGATGTGCTGTGTGACTGAGCCTGATGTGTGTGTGACTGAGTCTGATGTGTCGTGTGACTGAGCCTGATGTGTGTGTGACTGAGTCTGATGTGTCGTGTGACTGAGTCTGATGTGCTGTTTGACTGAGTCTGATGTGTTGTGTGACTATGTCTGATGTATTGTGTAACCGAGTCTGATGTGTTGTGTAACTGAGTCCGATGTGTTTATGACAAAATCTGACCTATTGTAGGCTGGATCCGACGTGTTGTATGGCTGAATCAGATGTGTTGTATGACAGGATTTCAGAACATAAAATAATTTAAGGATCTGAACATCCTGAAAAGCACATGTAATGTTAACTACATTAGACAACTCTAAACACAGAAACGGTATTTGTATTTAAGTGAAGTGTTATTACTGGGGAGACTATTTGTATATACAGCAGTTAACATATCAGTAAAAATGTGTAGTAGACCATTAGTAAGTTATCACATGTCATTGTCATCACCACATCTGCTGACCTGATGTTATATTACAAGTAAAATGATATCAGACTAATACGGTCATACAATTAATGCTGTCAAGTTGCAAAGTTGTACATAGCATTAACAATTGTATTGTATTATGCTCATAATGATAAATATTTGAGCAATTCTGTTAAAATACTTATCATTTATAGTGATATTGCAAATAAACATACGGTGAAGAAGTCTCAAGGTACTCTTCAATATCCTAACTCCTTGACAAACTAGAAAACGGGTAACTTTCCTAACTCCTTGACTAACTAGAAAACGGGTAACTTTCCTAACCCCCTGGCTAACTAGAAAACGGGTAACTTTCCTAACTCCTTGACTAACAAGAAAACAGGGAACTGTTTATTCTAATTCTCTGGCTAACTAGAAATTGGGTAACCCTTTTCCTAACTCCTTGGCTAACTAGAAATTGGGTAACCCTTTTCCTAACTCCTTGGCTAACTAGAAATTGGGTAACCCTTTTCCTAACTCCTTGGCTAACTAGAAATTGGGTAACCCTTTTCCTAACTCCTTGACTAACTAGAAATTGGGTAACCCTTTTCCTAACTCCTTGGCTAACTAGAAATTGGGTAACCCTTTTCCTAACTCCTTGGCTAACTAGAAATTGGGTAACCCTTTTCCTAACTCCTTGGCTAACTAGAAATTGGGTAACCCTTTTCCTAACTCCTTGGCTAACTAGAAATTGGGTAACCCTTTTCCTAACTCCTTGGCTAACTAGAAATTGGGTAACCCTTTTCCTAACTCCTTGGCTAACTAGAAACTGGGTAACCCTTTTCCTAACTCCTTGGCTAACTTGAAATTGGGAATGGGGAACTGTTTTTCCTATGTCCCTTGGTAACTAGATAACAAGAACTCTTGACGAGATACCTTTACACAGAAAGTAATATTGTATCAGGAGAATAAGTCCCTCAGAAAACCAAAACCATTGGTCAGCTGAAAACTGCAACCATGTCCTAAATTAGGAGTTGTCATATCTGTAGCATTTTGTTATGTTTTCTGTATTCCTTTAAATAAAGCACTGTTAAAATTAATTAAAACTGCAAAAATAAAAGCACTTTTTAAGACATATGAACAATTTTAAAAAGTGAACCAATAATTTCCCAGAAATCTAGGGCTATCACATTTTCTGTACAATTTAGGAGGGAGACTCCCACTTTTGTTTCCAATCTTAGAATTAATCTTCTAAAATAGACATAATTTTACAAATCTCATCTTTTTAAAGACGGAAGTCTAAGGGGGATCTTCATACACATTTCTCTGCAGCTTTAAAGTTTTAAATATAAGCAGTCTCTCCTCAAGGAAACTCCAGATGTTAGAACTAAAACAAATACATTTTCTGTTCCTTGAATTCCAACATAGATATTTGATCTTTTTTGTTGAATTACTTTCATTGTTAACAATACATGGCAAATGGCAGGGTGTAGGTTACCTGTTAAATTTGTGTTGTTTTATGTTGTACCCCTGTCATAAGTCAGTTAAGGGTTATCTGGAGCAAACACATCACTTTTATCTAATACTCTGACTAGTCATATACTGGACGTCTCTAGTGACTAGTTCCAATCTATATAACTACTGCAACAAAATCTGATAAACGTCAGTCAACACAATAAAGTCAGTTAATTAACACAAACCACTCATGTATCCCTTACAAGGGAAATTGTTTTTACAAATTGAAAACTGGGACTAAATGATGATAACTGACACCACTGGAGAGTGAATCGGGCACACTAGATACATTATAGTGACAACGAAGGACCCATGCAACACAAGCTGTGGCCGATGACATCACAAGCCCAAACAGCCTTTATCGTTCACCTGCTTTCCTATGAAGCCTATGAAGAGAAGATTTATACCTTGTTTGTCCAATATACCACTTGTTAAGATATCAGACCCTGGGCCTTTTGGTTTTCCTGGAAAATATGTGTAAAGGTTTTGACATTTATTCACTGTGACCATGAAATGGGTCAAAGTCAATTATTTGAATGAATTTAAAACTCCTTCATCCAAGTATTTTATTGGCCAGCTACCAAGAAAATGCCTCCAGTTTATTGAACTGAAGTCATTCAAAGGATAAAGTGACGACAGATGCCACACCAAAGCAGCGAACAAAGGCCATTTGGTTTCTCATTACTTTATTATGGTTATTTAACTTAACATCATCTACCTGAAGGGAGTTTTCCTATGTACAGAACATTTTAATACAGATCTGAAAGTTCGGAAAATATGTTTACAGTCTGAAATCAAATGTTGCCTACTTAACATGATCAGATTTCAAACATCAGGACAAAGAGAAACAACAACCTATTGATAGCATTAAATAACAAGAAGTTCAAATCTCGCAACAAGAATGGCCTTGTTAATCTGGGATAAAATAATACCCAAATATAGCACCATTACCTATTGATCCTATGGTGGATTATAGGAAGGGTGGGAACAGGGGCAATACTGACAGTCTATTTTGGTATTCGGGCAAGATCACAACAATACAAACAAATCTGCTACAAATATAGGCATAAAAACACAATCTATAATAGGGAAATAAATAAAACTATCAACAATCAACAGAACTTTCGTGGGTACTACCTGGTAGTCACTGTTCATTGTCACAATACTGGTCACCATCACAATACTGGTCACCATCACAGTGCTAGTCACTCTGTTCATCGTCACCATACTGGTCACCGTCACAATACTAGTCACTATGTTCATCGTCACAATACTGGTCACTCTGATCAATGTCACGGTACTGGTCACTCTGATCAACATCACCATGCTGGTCACTCTGATCAACATCACCATGCTGGTCACTCTTATCAACATCACAGTACTGGTCACTCTTATCAACATCACAGTACTGGTCACTCTTATCAATGTCACAGTACTGGTCACTCTGATCAATGTCACGGTACTGGTCACTCTGATCAACATCACCATGCTGGTCACTCTGATCAACATCACCATGCTGGTCACTCTGATCAACATCACATTACTGGTCACTCTTATCAATGTCACGGTACTGGTCACTCTGATCAACATCACCATGCTGGTCACCCTGATCAACATCACCATGCTGGTCACTCTGATCAACATCACCATGCTGGTCACTCTTATCAACATCACAGTACTGGTCACTCTTATCAACATCACAGTACTGGTCACTCTTATCAATGTCACAGTACTGGTCACTCTGATCAATGTCACGGTACTGGTCACTCTGATCAACATCACCATGCTGGTCACTCTGATCAACGTCACATTACTGGTCACTCTTATCAATGTCACGGTACTGGTCACTCTGATCAACATCACCATGCTGGTCACCCTGATCAACATCACCATGCTGGTCACTCTGATCAACATCACCATGCTGGTCACTCTGATCAACATCACATTACTGGTCACTCTTATCAATGTCACGGTACTGGTCACCCTGATCAACATCACAGTACTGGTCACTCTTATCAATGTCACAGTACTGGTCACTCTGATCAATGTCACAGTACTGGTCACTCTTATCAACATCACAGTACTGGTCACTGATCAATGTCACAGTACTGGTCACTCTGATCGATATCACAGTACTGGTCACTCCTGATCAATGTCACAGTACTGGTCACTCTTATCAATGTCATGGTACTGGTCACTCTTATCAATGTCACAGTACTGGTCACTCTGATTGATGTCACAGTACTGGTCACTCTGATCAATGTCACGGTACTGGTCTCTCTTATCAACATCACAGTACTGGTCACTGATCAATGTCACAGTACTGGTCACTCTGATCGATATCACAGTACTGGTCACTCCTGATCAATGTCACAGTACTGGTCACTCTTATCAATGTCACGGTACTGGTCACTCTTATCAATGTCACAGTACTGGTCACTCTGATCAATGTCACAGTACTGGTCACTCTGATCAATGTCACAGTACTGGTCACTCTGATCAATGTCACAGTACTGGTCACTCTGATCAATGTCACAGTACTGGTCACTCTGATCAATGTCACAGTACTGGTCACTCTGATCAATGTCACAGTACTGGTCACTCTGATCAATGTCACGGTACTGGTCACTCTGATCAATGTCACAGTACTGGTCACTCTTATCAATGTCACAGTACTGGTCACTCTGATCAATGTCACAGTACTGGTCACTCTTATCAATGTCATGGTACTGGTCACTCTTATCAATGTCACAGTACTGGTCACTCTTATCAATGTCATGGTACTGGTCACTCTTATCAATGTCACAGTACTGGTCACTCTGATCGATGTCACAGTACTGGTCACTCTGATCAATGTCACAGTACTGGTCACTCTGATCAATGTCACAGTACTGGTCACTCTGATCAATGTCACAGTACTGGTCACTCTTATCAATGTCACAGTACTGGTCACTCTGATCAATGTCACAGTACTGGTCACTCTGATCAATGTCACAGTACTGGTCACTCTGATCAATGTCACAGTACTGGTCACTCTGATCAATGTCACGGTACTGGTCACTCTGATCAATGTCACGGTACTGGTCACTCTTATCAACATCACAGTACTGGTCACTGATCAATGTCACAGTACTGGTCACTCTGATCGATATCACAGTACTGGTCACTCCTGATCAATGTCACAGTACTGGTCACTCTTATCAATGTCACGGTACTGGTCACTCTTATCAATGTCACAGTACTGGTCACTCTGATCAATGTCACAGTACTGGTCACTCTGATCAATGTCACAGTACTGGTCACTCTGATCAATGTCACGGTACTGGTCACTCTTATCAATGTCACAGTACTGGTCACTCTTATCAATGTCACAGTACTGGTCACTCTTATCAATGTCACAGTACTGGTCACTCTTATCAATGTCACAGTACTGGTCACTCTTATCAATGTCATGGTACTGGTCACTCTTATCAATGTCACAGTACTGGTCACTCTGATCGATGTCACCGTACTGGTCACTCTGATCGATGTCACAGTACTGGTCACTCTGATCAATGTCACGGTACTGGTCACTCTGATCAATGTCACGGTACTGGTCACTCTGATCAATGTCACGGTACTGGTCACTCTTATCAATGTCACAGTACTGGTCACTCTGATCAATGTCACGGTACTGGTCACTCTGATCAATGTCACGGTACTGGTCACTCTTATCAATGTCACAGTACTGGTCACTCTGATCAATGTCACGGTACTGGTCACTCTTATCAATGTCACAGTACTGGTCACTCTTATCAATGTCACAGTACTGGTCACTCTTATCAATGTCACAGTACTGGTCACTCTGATCAATGTCACGGTACTGGTCACTCTTATCAATGTCACAGTACTGGTCACTCTTATCAATGTCACGGTACTGGTCACTCTGATCAATGTCACGGTACTGGTCACTCTGATCAATGTCACAGTACTGGTCACTCTTATCAATGTCACAGTACTGGTCACTCCTGATCAATGTCACAGTACTGGTCACTCTGATCGATGTCACAGTACTGGTCACTCTGATCAATGTCACAGTACTGGTCACTCCTGATCAATATCTAGAAGCTGTTAATACTAACAAACAATCATTGCACCAGTATTTGAACACTATTTAAATATCACTTAGTAAATCCCCACCCCCTCCCTCGTATCTAAGTTTGATTATAACTGTATTGCAATATTATGTTTCTCATGGTTATGGAACATTATTTGATGGTAAACCCCACCTCATCAAAATTTAGGCCAGTATGTTGTAATTTTGGAAAAAGAAAGTTCCTTCCTTTAAAGAAAAAGTTGGCAGAATCTGCTTCTCATAAATGTGGTCTCTTTTTTAATGTACATGATAAACATAAAGGACCAGATACAAAATAATTTGTCTAATATACAAAGTAAAAAGAACCTGGTCATACTTTATTTGTTTTCTTCTGTAACTGGTGATGTTCAAGTTAAGTTCAAGTCAGACTATGGTAAATGTAATCGATACAAAAAGGTGGTCATACAAGGATGAATGTCTAGTAATCATTAGAGCAATTAAACTATAGAAAAACAAACACATCACATAGCATTAAAATAACTAACCCTTAGTAATCACATCTATAGTTAAATGAAACTATTACTAAAACTACAAAAGACCTGAAGCTTAATTTCAGGTCAGGAAAGAATAATGTATTATCAAATTCCCAAAAGTCTACTAACATTAACAATTCAAAACACTCTCATAATACTTGCATATACACTAATATTTCCCCAATTTGGACTCTGTCTATCATTACCAACAAGGAAAACATCCTTCTGTTATGTAGTATTTGGATATAAGAGTACAAATTTAGTTGCACTGCAGACAACTTGTCCAGAGACTTTTACAAATTTTAAACTCATCTTTCAATTGTTCAGTAGTGTTCTGATCCATCAATAGAAATACAATCTAACTCTCAATATATTGCAACAGAATCAAGTGAATCCCCAGAGACTAAGAAAACATGTATCATGTGATTCCAGTGGAGGTATTCCCTATCCAGAATATTGCATCAAAAAGTTAAAAAAAAAAAAAAAAAAGCAGTCAGTAGATGGGCAAAAAACCTTGCTCCAAAATAGAAATTCACAAGCACTTTTTGTTTGTGACAAGTTTCCACGTGAAAGAGAGTGAAAATTCTCTACATCATACTACAGAAGATGTTGGTCAATCAGACCTGAGTGTCTTAGACATTGAATCCTAGATAACACCATACATGCAGATTACCATTGGAGAATCTGTACGAATAAAAAAAACCCGAAAATTCTAGAAACTGCTTTTCCTTTTGGCTGAACGGGCCTTGATAACAACATAAAACACAACCAACTGATGTGACAGGATGCTAATGTTTGGTGAACCTGCATGGAAATGAAAAATTGAATAAACTGTTCAGAAATGATTTTCATATGTTGTTTTGTGTAGTTATAAAAGTCACTGTGATGTAGTCTGAGAGAAACCTTCACCATTAAAAAGTAGAAGTGTACATAAGTAAAGAAGAATTGCACTAATTATCTACAAACTGATGGACAGACACAAACAACATGAATAATATATATATATATATACAGCAAATAAGTTTTTGCTGAAGTTCAAAAGTTCAAACAAATCACATGTACCTGAAACTTGAAAGATATTTGATGGAGAGTGTGTGTTACAACAAGTACATGTTTACAAAACAGAACATAATGGAAATTAATACTGTGACCAATGCAATACATGTACATTGGAAAATAATGATTGTGAGAACACCGACATAAATAAGTCAGCTAACTTAAAAGAGTTTAAATATCAAAGGATTACTCGTACCTCATATCATATAAAAATTGTAACATGTCTTCACACTATTTACACCTTTGTTTATGGTCGACCTGAACTTCGTATCTTAATGATACATACTATTGTGATATATTCTTGATATATTGGAAACACAATACAGAAGGGAATTCAGTATTAAGATTGGTACATAGTTCTAAGGTAGGCAAACCATCAGTCAGATTAAGTCAGTAGACTGTATAATGCTTTATTTTTCTGCACTTAAGTGGTATAACATCACAATTTCAAGGGACGTTTTACCATCATCATACTTTTATTAACATAGCACTTCAACACGTCAAAGAAATTGGGAAAAATACAAAAAGTGGACAACTGCTAAATAGAAAAATAAAATCTTTGTAAAGGAAACTTAGCACAGGAAAGTGCAAAAGGAACTGAAGGTGTCATCAGAAAACATCAGATCTACGGTAAACAACAGATAAACACAGAAAGAGACCTTATATACCAACAGTGGTGTTGTTTCTCTGTAGAGACCTTATACACCAACAGTGGTGTTGTTTCTCTGTAGAGACCTTATATACCAATAGTGGTGTTGTTTCTCTGTAGAGACCTTATACACCAACAGTGGTGTTGTTTCTCTGTAGAGACCTTATATAACAAGTGGTGTTGTTTCTCTGTAGAGACCTTATATACCAACAGTGGTGTTGTTTCTCTGTAGAGACCTTATATACCAACAGTGGTGTTGTTTCTCTGTAGAGACCTTATACACCAACAGTGGTGTTGTTTCTCTGTAGAGACCTTATATACCAACAGTGGTGTTGTTTCTCTGTAGAAACCTTATATAACAAGTGGTGTTGTTTCTCTGTAGAAACCTTATATACCAACAGTGGTGTTGTTTCTCTGTAGAGACCTTATATCAACAGTGGTGTTGTTTCTCTGTAGAGACCTTATACACCAACAGTGGTGTTGTTTCTCTGTAGATACCTTATATACCAACAGCGGTGTTGTTTCTCTGTAGAAGTCTCTAAAGAAATCTGATGTACCAACCCAGGTCAGACAGGTAATATATGCAAAGAATTATAAATAGAATGAATCACAAAAACAGGGTATCAAATGAGAAAGAAATCATATAAATCACAGCCAGACTATACCGGGGACCTTAAAGTTGATATGATACCATTGGTATGGACAAAGGGTAACACATTGTTACAGAGACTGGTTCTACAATACAACCATTGGGCATCATAAATAAACATTTATCTACAGGACACACAGAAGCACTATCACAATAAACATTTGGCAATCTGGACCCTTACTGGCCGACCGTACCCAGCCCACCCCATACAACATTAAAAAGTTTATCATACAAATCCTGGAGAAAGCATTGTCTACTGGTAGATGGTCTCGCTCCATTTCACTGTCCTACACTGACAGAGTTAAAGCAAAGTCATATTGGAGACCGTTTTGTCTGTGTTAAAGCTCTTGGTTACTGTGGTAACCATGGTGAAGGAAGCCCCGCTATGTTGTTTTCGTATTTACTTAAGCACAGGCACGGTCACCAGGTATTGCACCTGTCCATTAAAATAAACTGACCTTGGTCGTTAAAACAACCTTGGAATTACAAAAACATTTGGACATCCACACAACATTGGGATATATCCTGATAACCTTGGAAAAAAGGTGACGTAGGTTCAAAGGATCTCAGCATTACAGAAGACAACCACAGGGAACGATTTGATATGTGTTTGCCATTGTGACGATAACTGGAAGAACTTGATTCCTCTCCACTCTGTACCGTCCACCATCACTGTGAACAGAGACATACAATTATCGTGATTGGTTTATCTTATACTGCTCCAACTGGTTCATATTACTTTACTATGACTGGTTAATAGTATGTAACTTAGACAAGTAACTATTATATAAGAGTGGGTCATATTCTAGATACTAACACTGGTTAATCTCACATTACTTTAATGGCTCATATTGCTTTTGACTGGTTCATCTTGTATTTCTCAGACTGGTTCATATTTATTATACTTGACTGGTTCATCTTGTATTTCTCAGACTGGTTCATATTTATTATACTTGACTGGTTCATCTTGTATTTCTCAGACTGGTTCATATTTATTATACTTGACTGGTTCATCTTGTATTTCTCAGACTGGTTCATATTTATTATACTTGACTGGTTCATCTTTCACTGTTTATTCTGCAGAAAATTTCAATCTATCAGGCTATTGGTGTGATTTGTATAAGAAACTGAAATATTCACCTCTGAGTGAATAATTCTGACTTTTGGATGTACATATAAGTCTATTGATTCCCTCCACAACCTGGCTTTTCGACTCAATCTCCTTGGCCTTCTTACCAAGCCTCATGACTAAAATGACAAATAAAACAATGAATCAGACGTGCTAACATACATAATCACCTCAATCTGATGCTACAGTCTGTATCATGATATACTCAGCAAAAATATATCAAAATCTTATTGTTTAACTAATATACTTTAAAATATGAAAATGATCAGAATGATAACACATAATTTGGTTCAGTACTTTGTGGGTGTAATAAGTTTTATAATCATTTTGATAAATTAAAAAAAAAAATTGTTAACCCTGGCCTTAAATTATTTTCAAAATACATGCATCCATTCATGTCTTTATTGTTCAGTTAAACTTATTGAAGGCTTAAAATGTATTGACAATTTTGTATTGGCAGATATGTAAAGTAACATGGATTGAGAAACACACTAACTCTTTTGCTTTTTCTCCCTGGTAACCACGACCATCGAGAAGCATGCTGATTGGCTGTCGCCAGGTGAAATGGGTGGCTGTGTGACTCGTTGGACCTGGAGGGATCGGAAGGTACTTTTGAGGGAGGACTTATTGCTGTCCTTTTTACTGGCTTTGTCTGTTTTTTCTGAGCTGTCAGGTTTGTTGGTGGCTGTCCAGTAATCAACCTGTAGCTCCATAAGCTCTCCCAGACCAGACGGGCTACTGGTGCTTCCCTGACTGAAAACACAAGCAAAATGATTTTTTATAATGATTAATGAACAATACTACATACTGAACGTTATGATATTTGGCTGGAGGGTTGCTGGGATGTAAAACAAAAAGAAATGACCTCTATCTTTATTCAATGTCACAGGGGTTAAATTTGTAAAAAAAAAAAAAAAAAACACTTCTTCTGACTAACCAAAAGGTGAAAGTTATTTTTTTGGCATTCAAAGTCCCATAACTCATGCCAATTGTAATGGATGACACTGGTTATCAAACACCTATGAGGTTTTATTGATGTGAACCCATATACCAAATATGGAGAGCATCAGACTACTATCATGTGGAGAGTAATAAATGGTAAGTCATCATCCTTCAAAGTCCCATAACTCTTGTAAATATTGAAGGATTTTACTGGTCATCCATACGAGGTCTCCTGGATATAATGCCACATATCAAATTCACAAGTTATTGTGTGGAAAGTCAAATTGGATAGACAAATCGACGGACAGACAAACTGACGGCTGATTATGACAGGGCATATGTATCTTGGTGTGGGACCCTAATTAACTCATTCATTGTTTACCTATTCAGTGATAATATTAACATTGTGTTGTTTATTCAACCAAGAAGGACATCAAAGAATAGGATTCAATTTTTTCATCAAGATTCACTGAAATACATGGTACAGTAAACTGTCTATTAAGGTGACAAACTGACATATAGATGTTTTGTAAGGGGACACCATGTCTTAGTCGATGTAATAAAACGTGACGACATTGATCTCACCAAAGCCTGAATCAAAAGTAGTCTAAACACTATGCTTGTATTCATACAAGGACTTCTTTGTAAACATTTGTTATGGAGCAACAAATTATCCTATTGATCATGTAGAGGCATGGGTAAATATGTTTATGACTGTAATGCTCCAAGATCCCTCTTAATACCGTAAGTGATATAAAGTAGGCAAATAAATCTCATAATCATTTATAGACATGGCTGTACTTAAAGTGTGCTCATCATAAAACTTTATATATATTATTGCAAAACAATTGTTACCTACAAAAGACATTGTGGTGGTTCTACCAACAAAACCTTATATTGCTAATATCTAAGGCAGATGTACCTACCTCTGGTTGGAAAGGGTGAGGTTGACACTGGGAGAGCTGGGAGGGGTCTGTGTCTCCTTTGGCTTATCTAGTAGAATCATGGCAGAGGGAGGTGAGCTGGACAAAGAGGGAGAGTTCACCATACAACTTGTGTCATCCAGGTCCACTACAACAAGACACCGGATTTATGTTACCATGCTTCTGGGAAGGTTATCTGATTAGTAATGGGGGAAGACCATCAACCCTGACGGTCACTTGAGTTGCGAGGAATTTAAAGAAAATTAAACGAGATGATGTAATTGCATAAATGATACAAAATAATGTAGAGACATTAACAGTGTTAATCCTGCTCAAGTAACGATCTATAAACACGCTGGTCCAATACCTACCTGATGCATTTAACATTTCCGGATTTCCAATTTTCACTTCCTGTAAAGCCAGATAAAAGTAATTAGGGACAAAGAAATTTCCTCACCATTACCAAAATTACTAAAATAAAATATTTGTAAAACATGATATTTCAATACCGCAATGCAACTATCAACAAAACTGAGTGACCTCTGACCCCTTAACTTCAACCACAGTGTACATGCACTTGTAATTAAAAACAATTATTTAATAAATGCTTGACACAAATGATGTCTTGTTTAAGGATATTAATAAGTCTGGCACTTTTTACATCAGATGATGGCCAGGAACTTAAAACTTACACTCAGGAAAGGTAGAAACATCTGAGAAGACTCATCATCAGAGCTGTAAACAGAACAGAATTGTATGATAATTGAAAGAGGCATTCTAACAAGGATACAGACTTACCACCACCCATTCCCTGTTTTAATGATCACACTCCGAAGTAAATGTACAATGACAGCAGAAAACACAAATTACCGGGTAAAAATAATCTATAAGTTAGGACCTTATAAAGAGTATATGATAAATCTATAACAAAATATGTCAACTATGCTGATGTCTTACCATTGCATTGATGTGTCTGTAACAAGACCTTGCAACTAAGACTAATACATGCATCATGCACCAAAGTTGAATGAAATTTCCCCTGTCTCCTGAGCTGGACTGTCCAGGAGAAATGTACATTAAACAAGTAACTAATTACCTTATATTGTAAATGAGAACGTTGAAACATTGAGCCAAATTCTGTCCATCATTATTTATACTGATGGTTCTTTACAGTAATAGTGTCACAGTTTTTGTTTGCTGAAGGTTGAAATGTGAACAGATGTTAAAGGCAGTCAGCAGAATCGTGAAATCTTTCAAGACATAACCATACATATGCAATGACTTTTGTTGTGAGGGTATAATAATCAACAGTTAGAATATATCTGAACATTCGTAACTCTTCACCCCTAAAGATCTAAAAAAGATCCATTTGGTTTTGAGATAACAAATAGGAATCAACCTGTAAAGATGTTATTGCTAGAAACTTGTCAATATGTTTGTTTGTGGGGTCTACTTTCCTATGAACAGTCAAGGTCATATTGTAGTAGCTATATACCTTACTGAACATCATATGGGAGGTCACATCATGCTGTTGAAAGCAATTTGAGTAAAGTGTCTAGCCAAAATTGTTAAAACCATGATAGCATGGGACATTCTGTTCCTTAAACTACCCCCAAGTAGGGTTTGGAACACATGCCTTTGATCTCCATCTGACCTTGTATTAACAGGATACGTGTACTCTAACAACTGAGCCGTCATGGCCTGTGTCCATGTGTATAGAGATATACTATGAGTGTGCACATTATAGTTGTAATCTTGATCTAGTCTGTGACATGTAAAAGTAATATGCTAAAATACGACTGCAAACTTACTGAATGTTGTTTATATAGAAATTACTACGACAGCAAATTCATCAGTCTGATGATTTTGCAAAATGACAACTCCGTAAATTTTGATAGCAGCCCATCCAGTACATCATGCATCAATACCTACCTCCTACCACGACACATGACCATTGCTTCAGAGATTGGGATTTGTAACAGTCCGTTGGCATTACTCAGGTACTTTGACACCCGATTCAGAATTTCCTGAGAATCTGCAACAAATGAAAAGGTTTCTTAAATACAAATTTTTAAACATAACACAGATTTAAAGTTCATTTAGATACAACACATGAACTATGATTTTCTTCCTGATTATCTTTTCACCAGAGCTGGATCTGGCACATACTTGCCAAGTGACACAAAGCTCAGGAGTGACACCTGCAGAATATAGCTGTTTCCCATGTCCTTTTCATCACCCTCACAAATCCTCAAATCCTGCATGCAGTAAATATGAACTGCATTTGTGTTCATAATGACTTACTTCTGGTTAACTTCCAATCTTCAATAGTTTATACTTTATGTATGGGTTAACTTCCAATCCTCATTAGTTTATACTTTATGTATGGGTCAACTTCCAATCCTCAATAGTTTATACGTTATGTAAAGGTTAACTTCCAATCCTCAATAGTTTATACGTTATGTATGGGTTAACTTCCAATCCTCAATAGTTTATACTTTATGTGTGGGTCAACTACCAATCCTCATTAGTTTATACTTAAGGTACAGGTATCAATAAATCTTAAAGCCAAACAGGCATGAGTAGGGACCAAAGGAAACATACATATGAAATGTGAGAAAAATTCATCCAGTTCTTCTCAAAAAGTGGTGATAAACTGTATTAGGCTAAATCCAAGATGACCATCTGTCAGCCATTTTGTTTACTTTAATCATTTCTAAAATCAAATGGGCATTAATAGGAACCAAGGAGAAATATGAAATTTGAAAGAGATCCATTGGGTACTAATTCTCAAGAAGAATAGATAATGGACTTCATTGTTTAAAAAAATCCAAAATGGCTGCCTGATGACCCCTTTTTGTTTCTGATCAGACTCAAAATCAAATGGGAACAACAAGGGACCAAAGGAAACCTACATAACAAATATGAGGAAGATTCATCCAGTACTTCTCAAGAAATAGTGAAAACAAACTTTTTTATGGACAGATGGACGACGGACGAACCACAGGCTACCAACATAGGGCAATTTGAATGTACCATCTGATGATGGTGTGTTAAAAATGTTGATATAAAGAGGAAGAAAATATGATTGGAATGCTACTTCTCTCTACAACCCTGTCTTGTAGGAGTTACAAACCGAACTTTGTCCTATAATCCTTTCACAACCAGATTATTTAGGACCATCCCTGTCCTATAGCAGTTACAAACCTTACTTTGTCCGGTTTCTTTCAATACCTGATTCTGAAGGACTATCTTTTTTTTACATTACCTAGCTTAGAGATCTCTGGCTTCTCAAATGTATCCTTCCACAGGGAGTCGAGGAACAGGGAACTGTAGGTGTTATCCAGGGCTCCAAGATGTTTACCTATACAACTTGCACCTGTAATAGGACAAATATCATCCCATTTAAATCTCCCTTGATCAAGACAGAATGTCTCTTTGACAGGACAAGTTGCTGAACACAAAAGACTGACAGACCTGTCAACACATTGCTTTTACTTGAGTCAAGCAAAAAAGGAAACGTCAATATACTTATATTGCTCACCAGTTATAATTCAGTTCTGTGAATCTAAAGGAATGTCAGCGATAGCCCTTATACACACATATATATATACTGATATTTACAATTCATTATGGATATTTGTCATCAACTTATTGTCACACATGTTATAAATATTCTCCAGGGAAAGAAACCTGATCAACAATTGGTCTGGGCAATTTTATCTGATCCCTTCATGCCATCATTATATGAGAAAATATCATGACCTATGGCCTTTCAAATATATATATATTATTCAAATATTCAAATAAAATTCTTTAAAGGTAACATATTTGACCCCTTTGACTTTGATAGCTAAATTTCACAACTCGTGAGTTATTCAGATGAAATTGTTTGAAGGCAACACCTTTGATCCCTTGGACCTTGAAAGTAGTTTAAACTTTTCGATCATTTTGAAAAAATTTGAAAAAAGGAGACACTGCTCAAAATGTTTCCTGCCAAAAATCCTAAACCTGTTGGCATCTGATTATTCAGGAGATTTTTTCAGATTTCAACTCATTCATAAAAAAGTTGCAAACCCTTTACTCTAACTTCCATCTAGCTAATGACAATGACCTCGTGGATGTTCCTATGGTATTTGACAGTTTGGTATTGAAAGACAATGTTGATGTTGTTGTCATGGAAATCATTGGGTGGTTATCAGTCATTAATACTTTTAAATACATCAACCATCAGGGCAGGCCAAGGGAAGTCTATAGTGACAGGAGTCTACAGTGAGAGGAGCCTACAGTGACAGGAGTCTATAGTGACAGATGTCTATAGTGACAGGAGTCTATAGTGACAGATGTCTATAGTGACAGGAGTCTGTAGTCGATAGTGACAGATGACTATAGTGATAGGAGTCTATATTGACATGAGTCGATAGTGACAGGAGTCTGTAGTCTATAGTGACAGGATGAATGTAGGAGTCTTAGTGACAGGAGTCTATAGTGACAGGAGTCCATAGTGACATGAGCCTATAGTGACAGGAGTCCATAGTGACAGGATGAATGTAGGAGTCTTAGTGACAGGAGTCTATAGTGACAGGAGTCTATAGTGACATGAGCCTATAGTGACAGGAGTCCATAGTGACAGGATGAATGTAGGAGTCTTAGTGACAGGAGTCTATAGTGACAGGAGTCTATAGTGACATGAGCCTATAGTGACAGGAGTCTATAGTGACAGGATGAATGTAGGAGTCTTAGTGACAGGAGTCTATAGTGACAGGAGTCTATAGTGACAGGAGCCTATAGTGACATGAGCCTATAGTGACAGGAGTCTTAGTGACAGGAGTCTATAGTGACATGAGCCTATAGTGACAGGAGCCTATAGTGACAGGATGAATGTAGGAGTCTTAGTGACAGGAGTCCATAGTGACATGAGCCTATAGCGACATGAGCCTATAGTGACAGGAGTCTATAGTGACAGGATGAATGTAGGTCCGTGACAATGCCAACCTTGACCAGATTTCTTAATAATTGTGTATAGACATTTTCTTTCCCTAACTTAGATATACTAATACACCATCAATTAACAAACCTATATATATACATGCATGTTATGTACAAAACAGCAACAGAGCAGCTATGTCTGCATCCTGATTGGTCAGTCGCTGCAACCTGCATCCTGCCTTAACCAATCAAATGTTACTTACCAAATGGTATGACTAGAAAGCGTACGTAGTTCTGCCAGTCATGAGGTTTGGCGGAGAACTGTTCTACATATGGTCGTAGTACGGAATTGATGTAGCCATCGCCCCCAGCAATGCCCACCTTCACAGGTTGTGGACTTTTAGAGTTACTGTTACAACTGTAAGTAGGTGACGGTCTACCAGGTAACATGTATTTACTTAGACAGGTGTTACTGAAATACTTAATAAATTCAACTTCTAACCAATATTGTTTATTGTCGAAATATGTAAAAATGAAGCATCAACAAGCCAAAATATTTGTATCACTAACATTTGCAAGTCTGTCGGCTGTCTCCAGGTGATTTCCTTTTTTCGTCCTTAATAACAACAGTATGATGTAAGCAAAACAAAAGTTTTGTCTTGTTGATATTTCCTGTTTACATACTAAACATATAAAATAAAGCTGGTAGGAGTGAGTCCGACACACAGGAGGTTCTTTTTTTTATCCAACATCATCAATTTTTCAAGTTAACATAGATCTTCATTAGATCATTAGATCTGGATAAAACAAACACTGTCATTAGATCTGGATAAAACAAACACTGTCATTAGATCACAAACACTGTCATTAGATCTGGATAAAACAAATGCTGTCATTAGATCTGGATAAAACAAACACTGTCATTAGATCTGGATAAAACAAACACTGTCATTAGATCTGGATAAAACAAACACTGTCATTAGATCTGGATAAAACAAACACTGTCATTAGATCTGGATAAAACAAACACTGTCATTAGATCTGGATAAAACAAACACTGTCATTAGATCTGGATAAAACAAACACTGTCATTAGATCTGGATAAAACAAACGCTGTCATTAGATCACAAACACTGTCATTAGCGATCTGGATAAAACAAACACTGTCATTAGATCTGGATAAAACAAACACTGTCATTAGATCTGGATAAAACAAACACTGTCATTAGATCTCAAAACAAACACTGTCATTAGATCTGGATAAAACAAACACTGTCATTAGATCTGGATAAAACAAACACTGTCATTAGATCTGGATAAAACAAACACTGTCATTAGATCTGGATAAAACAAACACTGTCATTAGATCTGGATAAAACAAACACTGTCATTAGATCTGGATAAAACAAACACTGTCATTAGATCTGGATAAAACAAACACTGTCATTAGATCACAAACACTGTCATTAGATCTGGATAAAACAAACACTGTCATTAGATCTGGATAAAACAAACACTGTCATTAGATCTGGATAAAACAAACACTGTCATTAGATCTGGATAAAACAAACACTGTCATTAGATCTGGATAAAACAAACACTGTCATTAGATCTGGATAAAACAAACACTGTCATTAGATCTGGATAAAACAAACACTGTCATTAGATCTGGATAAAACAAACACTGTCATTAGATCTGGATAAAACAAACACTGTCATTAGATCTGGATAAAACAAACACTGTCATTAGATCTGGATAAAACAAACACTGTCATTAGATCTGGATAAAACAAACACTGTCATTAGATCACAAACACTGTCATTAGATCTGGATAAAACAAACACTGTCATTAGATCACAACACTGTCATTAGATCTGGATAAAACAAACACTGTCATTAGATCTGGATAAAACAAACACTGTCATTAGATCTGGATAAAACAAACACTGTCATTAGATCTGGATAAAACAAACACTGTCATTAGATCTGGATAAAACAAACACTGTCATTAGATCTGGATAAAAACAAACACTGTCATTAGATCTGGATAAAACAAACACTGTCATTAGATCTGGATAAAACAAACACTGTCATTAGATCTGGATAAAACAAACACTGTCATTAGATCTGGATAAAACAAACACTGTCATTAGATCTGGATAAAACAAACACTGTCATTAGATCTGGATAAAACAAACACTGTCATTAGATCTGGATAAAACAAACACTGTCATTAGATCTGGATAAAACAAACACTGTCATTAGATCTGGATAAAACAAACGCTGTCATTAGATCACAAACACTGTCATTAGATCTGGATAAAACAAACACTGTCATTAGATCTGGATAAAACAAACACTGTCATTAGATCTGGATAAAACAAACACTGTCATTAGATCTGGATAAAACAAACACTGTCATTAGATCTGGATAAAACAAACACTGTCATTAGATCTGGATAAAACAAACACTGTCATTAGATCTGGATAAAACAAACACTGTCATTAGATCTGGATAAAACAAACACTGTCATTAGATCTGGATAAAACAAACACTGTCATTAGATCTGGATAAAACAAACACTGTCATTAGATCTGGATAAAACAAACACTGTCATTAGATCTGGATAAAACAAACACTGTCCTTAGATCTGGATAAAACAAACACTGTCATTAGATCTGGATAAAACAAACACTGTCATTAGATCTGGATAAAACAAACACTGTCATTAGATCTGGATAAAACAAACACTGTCATTAGATCTGGATAAAACAAACACTGTCATTAGATCTGGATAAAACAAACACTGTCATTAGATCTGGATAAAACAAACACTGTCATTCATTAGATCTGGATAAAACAAACACTGTCATTAGATCTGGATAAAACAAACACTGTCATTAGATCTGGATAAAACAAACACTGTCATTAGATCTGGATAAAACAAACACTGTCATTAGATCTGGATAAAACAAACACTGTCATTAGATCTGGATAAAACAAACACTGTCATTAGATCTGGATAAAACAAACACTGTCATTAGATCTGGATAAAACAAACACTGTCATTAGATCTGGATAAAACAAACACTGTCATTAGATAAAACAAACACTGTCATTAGATCTGGATAAAACAAACACTGTCATTAGATCTGGATAAAACAAACACTGTCATTAGTGCTGGATAAAACAAACACTGTCATTAGATCTGGACAAAACAATTGTCTTGAGATGTGTTCAAATCATACGCGCTCTTTAGATAACAAACACTGTCATTAGATCTGGATAAAACAAACACTGTCATTAGATCTGGATAAAACAAACACTGTCATTAGATCTGGATAAAACAAACACTGTCATTAGATCTGGATAAAACAAACACTGTCATTAGATCTGGATAAAACAAACACTGTCATTAGATCTGGATAAAACAAACACTGTCATTAGATCTGGATAAAACAAACACTGTCATTAGATCTGGATAAAACAAACACTGTCATTAGATCTGGATAAAACAAACACTGTCATTAGATCTGGATAAAACAAACACTGTCATTAGATCTGGATAAAACAAACACTGTCATTAGATCTGGATAAAACAAACACTGTCATTAGATCTGGATAAAACAAACACTGTCATTAGATCTGGATAAAACAAACACTGTCATTAGATCTGGATAAAACAAACACTGTCATTAGATCTGGATAAAACAAACACTGTCATTAGATCTGGATAAAACAAATGTCATTAGATCTGGATAAAACAAACACTGTCATTAGATCTGGATAAAACAAACACTGTCATTAGATCTGGATAAAACAAACACTGTCATTAGATCTGGATAAAACAAACACTGTCATTAGATCTGGATAAAACAAACACTGTCATTAGATCTGGATAAAACAAACACTGTCATTAGATCTGGATAAAACAAACACTGTCATTAGATCTGGATAAAACAAACACTGTCATTAGATCTGGATAAAACAAACACTGTCATTAGATCTGGATAAAACAAACACTGTCATTAGATCTGGATAAAACAAACACTGTCATTAGATCTGGATAAAACAAACACTGTCATTAGATCTGGATAAAACAAACACTGTCATTAGATCTATAAAACAAACACTGTCATTAGATCTGGATAAAACAAACACTGTCATTAGATCTGGATAAAACAAACACTGTCATTAGATCTGGATAAAACAAACACTGTCATTAGATCTGGATAAAACAAACACTGTCATTAGATCTGGATAAAACAAACACTGTCATTAGATCTGGATAAAACAAACACTGTCATTAGATCTGGATAAAACAAACACTGTCATTAGATCTGGATAAAACAAACACTGTCATTAGATCTGGATAAAACAAACACTGTCATTAGATCTGGATAAAACAAACACTGTCATTAGATCTGGATAAAACAAACACTGTCATTAGATCTGGATAAAACAAACACTGTCATTAGATCTGGATAAAACAAACACTGTCATTAGATCTGGATAAAACAAACACTGTCATTAGATCTGGATAAAACAAACACTGTCATTAGATCTGGATAAAACAAACACTGTCATTAGATCTGTATAAAACAAACACTGTCATTAGATCTGGATAAAACAAACACTGTCATTAGATCTGGATAAAACAAACACTGTCATTAGATCTGGATAAAACAAACACTGTCATTCTGGATAAAACAAACACTGTCATTAGATCTGGATAAAACAAACACTGTCATTAGATCTGGATAAAACAAACACTGTCATTAGATCTGGATAAAACAAACACTGTCATTAGATCTGTATAAAACAAACACTGTCATTAGATCTGGATAAAACAAACACTGTCATTAGATCTGGATAAAACAAACACTGTCATTAGATCTGGATAAAACAAACACTGTCATTAGATCTGGATAAAACAAACACTGTCATTAGATCTGGATAAAACAAACACTGTCATTAGATCTGGATAAAACAAACACTGTCATTAGATCTGGATAAAACAAACACTGTCATTAGATCTGGATAAAACAAACACTGTCATTAGATCTGGATAAAACAAACACTGTCATTAGATCTGGATAAAACAAACACTGTCATTAGATCTGGATAAAACAAACACTGTCATTAGATCATAAAACAAACACTGTCATTAGATCTGGATAAAACAATCTCTGTCATTTGATCTGTATAAAACAATCTCTGTCATTAGATCTGGATAAAACAAACACTGTCATTAGATCTGGATAAAACAAACACTGTCATTAGATCTGGATAAAACAAACACTGTCATTAGATCTGGATAAAACAAACACTGTCATTAGATCTGGATAAAACAAACACTGTCATTAGATCTGGATAAAACAAACACTGTCATTAGATCTGGATAAAACAAACACTGTCATTAGATCTGGATAAAACAAACACTGTCATTAGATCTGGATAAAACAAACACTGTCATTAGATCTGGATAAAACAAACACTGTCATTAGATCTGGATAAAACAAACACTGTCATTAGATCTGGATAAAACAAACACTGTCATTAGATCTGGATAAAACAAACACTGTCATTAGATCTGGATAAAACAAACACTGTCATTAGATCTGGATAAAACAAACACTGTCATTAGATCTGGATAAAACAAACACTGTCATTAGATCAGGATAAAACAAACACTGTCATTAGATCTGGATAAAACAAACACAGTCATTAGATCTGGATAAAACAAACACTGTCATTAGATCTGGATAAAACAAACACTGTCATTAGATCTGGATAAAACAAACACTGTCATTAGATCTGGATAAAACAAACACTGTCATTAGATCTGGATAAAACAAACACTGTCATTAGATCTGGATAAAACAAATGCTGTCATTAGATCTGGATAAAACAAACACTGTCATTAGATCTGGATAAAACAAATGCTGTCATTAGATCTGGATAAAACAAACACTGTCATTAGATCTGGATAAAACAAACACTGTCATTAGATCAAACACTGTCATTAGATAATAAAACAAACACTGTCATTAGATCTGGATAAAACAAACACTGTCATTAGATCTGGATAAAACAAACACTGTCATTAGATCTGGATAAAACAAACACTGTCATTAGATCTGGATAAAACAAACACTGTCATTAGATCTGGATAAAACAAACACTGTCATTAGATCTGGATAAAACAAACACTGTCATTAGATCTGGATAAAACAAACACTGTCATTAGATCTGGATAAAACAAACACTGTCATTAGATCTGGATAAAACAAACACTGTCATTAGATCTGGATAAAACAAACACTGTCATTAGATCTGTATAAAACAAACACTGTCATTAGATCTGGATAAAACAAACACTGTCATTAGATCTGTATAAAACAAAAAAACAAACACTGTCATTAGATCTGGATAAAACAAACACTGTCATTAGATCTGGATAAAACAAACACTGTCATTAGATCTGGATAAAACAAACTCTGTCATTAGATCTGGATAAAACAAACACTGTCATTAGATCTGGATAAAACAAACACTGTCATTAGATCTAAAACAAACACTGTCATTAGATATAAAACAAACACTGTCATTAGATCTGGATAAAACAAACACTGTCATTAGATCTGGATAAAACAAACACTGTCATTAGATCTGGATAAAACAAACACTGTCAATAGATCTGGATAAAACAAACACTGTCATTAGATCTGGATAAAACAAACACTGTCATTAGATCTGGATAAAACAAACACTGTCATTAGATCTGGATAAAACAAACACTGTCATTAGATCTGGATAAAACAAACACTGTCATTAGATCTGGATAAAACAAACACTGTCATTAGATCTGGATAAAACAAACACTGTCATTAGATCTGGATAAAACAAACACTGTCATTAGATCTGGATAAAACAAACACTGTCATTAGATCTGGATAAAACAAACGCTGTCATTAGATCTGGATAAAACAAACACTGTCATTAGATCTGGATAAAACAAACACTGTCATTAGATCTGGATAAAACAAACACTGTCCTTAGATCTGGATAAAACAAACACTGTCATTAGATCTGGATAAAACAAACACTGTCATTAGATCTGGATAAAACAAACACTGTCATTAGATCTGGATAAAACAAACACTGTCATTAGATCTGGATAAAACAAACACTGTCATTAGATCTGGATAAAACAAACACTGTCATTAGATCTGGATAAAACAAACACTGTCATTAGATCTGGATAAAACAAACACTGTCATTAGATCTGGATAAAACAAACACTGTCATTAGATCTGGATAAAACAAACACTGTCATTAGATCTGGATAAAACAAACACTGTCATTAGATCTGTATAAAACAAACACTGTCATTAGATCTGGATAAAACAAACACTGTCATTAGATCTGGATAAAACAAACACTGTCATTAGATCTGGATAAAACAAACACTGTCATTAGATCTGTATAAAACAAACACTGTCATTAGATCTGGATAAAACAAACACTGTCATTAGATCTGGATAAAACAAACACTGTCATTAGATCTGGATAAAACAAACACTGTCATTAGATCTGGATAAAACAAACACTGTCATTAGATCTGGATAAAACAAACACTGTCATTAGATCTGGATAAAACAAACACTGTCATTAGATCTGGATAAAACAAACACTGTCATTAGATCTGGATAAAACAAACACTGTCATTAGATCTGGATAAAACAAACACTGTCATTAGATCTGGATAAAACAAACACTGTCATTAGATCTGGATAAAACAAACACTGTCATTAGATCTGGATAAAACAAACACTGTCATTAGATCTGGATAAAACAAACACTGTCATTAGATCTGGATAAAACAAACACTGTCATTAGATCTGGATAAAACAAACACTGTCATTAGATCTGGATAAAACAAACACTGTCATTAGATCTGGATAAAACAAACACTGTCATTAGATCTGGATAAAACAAACACTGTCATTAGATCTGTATACAACAAACACTGTCATTAGATCTGGATAAAACAAACACTGTCATTAGATCTGGATAAAACAAACACTGTCATTAGATCTGGATAAAACAAACACTGTCATTAGATCTGGATAAAACAAACACTGTCATTAGATCTGGATAAAACAAACACTGTCATTAGATCTGGATAAAACAAACACTGTCATTAGATCTGGATAAAACAAACACTGTCATTAGATCTGGATAAAACAAACACTGTCATTAGATCTGGATAAAACAAACACTGTCATTAGATCTGGATAAAACAAACACTGTCATTAGATCTGGATAAAACAAACACTGTCATTAGATCTGGATAAAACAAACACTGTCATTAGATCTGGATAAAACAAACACTGTCATTAGATCTGGATAAAACAAACACTGTCATTAGATCTGGATAAAACAAACACTGTCATTAGATCTGGATAAAACAAACACTGTCATTAGATCTGGATAAAACAAACACTGTCATTAGATCTGGATAAAACAAACACTGTCATTAGATCTGGATAAAACAAACACTGTCATTAGATCTGGATAAAACAAACACTGTCATTAGATCTGGATAAAACAAACACTGTCATTAGATCTGGATAAAACAAACACTGTCATTAGATCTGGATAAAACAAACACTGTCATTAGATCTGGATAAAACAAACACTGTCATTAGATCTGGATAAAACAAACACTGTCATTAGATCTGGATAAAACAAACACTGTCATTAGATCTGGATAAAACAAACACTGTCATTAGATCTGGATAAAACAAACACTGTCATTAGATCTGGATAAAACAAACACTGTCATTAGATCTGGATAAAACAAACACTGTCATTAGATCTGGATAAAACAAACACTGTCATTAGATCTGGATAAAACAAACACTGTCATTAGATCTGGATAAAACAAACACTGTCATTAGATCTGGATAAAACAAACACTGTCATTAGATCTGGATAAAACAAACACTGTCATTAGATCTGGATAAAACAAACACTGTCATTAGATCTGGATAAAACAAACACTGTCATTAGATCTGGATAAAACAAACACTGTCATTAGATCTGGATAAAACAAACACTGTCATTAGATCTGGATAAAACAAACACTGTCATTAGATCTGGATAAAACAAACACTGTCATTAGATCTGGATAAAACAAACACTGTCATTAGATCTGGATAAAACAAACACTGTCATTAGATCTGTATAAAACAAACACTGTCATTAGATCTGGATAAAACAAACACTGTCATTAGATCTGGATAAAACAAACACTGTCATTAGATCTGGATAAAACAAACACTGTCATTAGATCTGGATAAAACAAACACTGTCATTAGATCTGGATAAAACAAACACTGTCATTAGATCTGGATAAAACAAACACTGTCATTAGATCTGGATAAAACAAACACTGTCATTAGATCTGGATAAAACAAACACTGTCATTAGATCTGGATAAAACAAACACTGTCATTAGATCTGGATAAAACAAACACTGTCATTAGATCTGGATAAAACAAACACTGTCATTAGATCTGGATAAAACAAACACTGTCAAACAGATCTGGATAAAACAAACACTGTCATTAGATCTGGATAAAACAAACACTGTCATTAGATCTGGATAAAACAAACACTGTCATTAGATCTGTATAAAACAAACACTGTCATTAGATCTGGATAAAACAAACACTGTCATTAGATCTGGATAAAACAAACACTGTCATTAGATCTGGATAAAACAAACACTGTCATTAGATCTGGATAAAACAAACACTGTCATTAGATCTGGATAAAACAAACACTGTCATTAGATCTGGATGAAAAGAACCTCCTGTGTTGGACTCACTCCTATCAGCTTTATTGTGAGGATTTTGCCAATGAAACCTTGTGTATAATTTTGAATCCACAAAAGATTTGTTAGGATTGAAACAAATTGAAACAAAAAAAAAAAAAAAAAAAAATAAAATAACAATTCTACATCAAAAAAAAAAAAAAAAAAAAAGAAAAAAAAAAAAAAAAAAAATTTAAAAAAAAAAAAAAAAAAAAACTTAACAAATTTACAGTAAAATCTTATGTGGCAATCTTTTTCAATCATTTAAGCATAGATAAAACATATCCAGTATTTTTGCTAATGGTATTGGTCCACAACACGTTTCGGATTTGGATATTTTTTGTCTTTTACTTATCAATTACAATACTCTTTGGAAGTAGTACTTACAATTTCTGGATTTTTGTGACCAAAAAGCTCATAGCTGCCTTGACGTCAGCATCTCCACATGTACAGATCACCTTTAGCTGTTTCTCCTGGAGTTTCTGCACCATCAACTGAACCAAGAATCATGATCATGCAGTCACTAAATGAAAGCATATCTTGTAATTATTTCACTAAATAAAAATAACCTAAACACATCAGCTGACAACTACAATTACACACAATACAAATAACCTAAACACATCAGCTGACAGCTACAATTACACACAATACAAATAACCTAAACACATCAGCTGACAGCTACAATTACACACAATACAAATAACCTAAACACATCAGCTGACAGCTACAATTACACACAATACAAATAACCTAAACACATCAGCTGACAGCTACAATTACACACAATACAAATGGCCCTGCCATGTGTATAACTCTAAACACAAGTATAACTGGAAGGTTACATTCAACTTCAGATAGTCAGTTTATATGCTCCGAACACAAAACATATTTAATATCCACTATAGACCACTATTGGTAACACGGATACATATTTAGAGACATTAAAAACTGTGTGAATTAAATGGTAATTAATCATGAGCTGTAATGGGCTCTTCTTTGCGATTCTTATCACCCTTCATATCCTCCTCCTGCACAGTAAGTCTTCATTTAATTCAAAACATACAGTTTCAATTCAATTTACCGAGACAAAATTGTTCACTAGAATTGAGATATAAAATGTTAACATTGACGTTTGGATGATCATGTCATGTCTAAACAAAGAATTTACCAATAAAATAATCAATATGTGACCTTGACCTTCCACCCGATGACCCTGACATTTTGGTCACGTGGCTGCCCATTAATCAGCTTTGAATCATGATACTATAACATATGATTTACTTATATAGTATTCAAAATATGACCTTGAACTTGAGCTACAGTCAGTTGACATCTTGTTTCATTTCAGCAAATTTTACTTCATAACATCATAAAATTTCTACCAATGAAAAATGTAGAATTTGACCTTTAACCTTGTGTCCTTGACCAGCTATAAGACGATTTCCCATTTGATTCTTGTCAACTTTGCTTTCCCCAGGTACAAATTTATCTTTTGCTTCAACCTGGCAACCTTGACCTCTCGCAAAATGATTCTCATTGAATCTGCTCAACTTTGCTTTATAATACTATACAAACTATCCGTCAGTAAAATGTTTAAATTTGACCTGATTTTGTTCCAGTAACTGTCAATTTTGCTTCTTAATATCATCAGTAAGGTATTTCAAATAATAAATTTTGATGGTATATTATCTGTTCTGTTTTTAGTAACAATTACCTGGACCATAGCAGTGTTTTTAATCCCCCTCATGCAAAGAAATGGAAAGAATAGCAGCATGCAAATTAAATGTAGCGGAACTGGCTCAAATTCAAGTTCATCTTTAATCTTTGCATGATATCATTGAATAAAGATTACACTAAAGCTTCAGATTGAAACAAAACATGGACAACATTAGAGTATGTTTTTAGGAGTAGAAAATATCACATCAATAAGTTTTGGGTAAAATGACCACCCACCTGCCCCTGCCATTCCACTGTGTTGACCAGTACTACATTCTCTGGTAAAAGGTCATCTGATCCTCCCAGGACAGCACTCAACTGATCAAGTAATGCTTTCCTCGGCTGTAAAAAAAAAGAGCAGTATATATAGGTAGTTGCCTAGCAACAGTTGTAACTACCATAAAAAACATGCTGGAATCAACAATGACAAGAAAGACAGATGTTGACATTAAAGCCTATGACTAGTTGTAGATACCAACTTCTACAGCAGAACCAGTGAAACAGTTAAGATCATGTGTCTCATTCTGATGACGAGTATTATAAATAACACGTCACCTTTCAGCAATCAAAAAATCAGTAAAGTATATGTATACTAAAAAGTAGGCCTATTGGACTTAATGAGCTAAAATCAAATGGAAAATGAAATGTGAAATATACATAGTTAAACACTGGTCTTCTCATGTTTTTATGCTATGAAACTTCAAGAGGTGATATTTTACTATATGGGGACCACATGGTTCTGGGTACCACATAGTTCTGGGTACCACATAGTTCTGGGTACCACATGGTCATGGGTACCACATGGTTCTGGGTACCACATGGTCCTGGGTACCACATAGTTCTGGGTACCACATGGTTCTGGGTACCACATGGTCATGGGTACCACATGGTTCTGGGTACCACATAGTTCTGGGTACCACATGGTCCTGGGTACCACATACTTCTGGGTACCACATAGTTCTGGGTACCACATGGTTCTGGGTACCACATGGTCCTGGGTACCACATAGTTCTGGGTACCACATGGTTCTGGGTACCACATGGTCATGGGTACCACATGGTTCTGGGTACCACATAGTTCTGGGTACCACATGGTCCTGGGTACCACATAGTTCTGGGTACCACATGATACTGTTCATGGGATCAACAGTTCAGGTGTAGCCAAACCTTATCACCTCTGATAGACTGTCAGTATCATCCCCATGAGCTAGGCCTGCAATCTAAGGGAGCTAGACTATGGTTGCCTCTTCAAGACAGTCCATAAACAAAATGGCTATGATATGAAACACTAGGCTGCCCAAAGCCAATATGCTAGAATAAATACCAGTAAGCCTGTAATGTTCTGAAACTGGTTGTTCTAAACAGTTTGAAGTACCTCATTTAATAATTGTGAAAAAATACACTGCCTGATTTAAAATCAGTTCCTCTCTTTCTATCAGGACCATGGACATGCTTTCTACAAGATCTTTCGGTTCCTCATGTGGTATTACTGATTGGGTCCACGAATGTCAGCTAGGGGCCTAAAAGACTATAACCAATGAGACAGGGATAATGAGTCTCAATGGGTTTTACTATTGTTGATAAATGTGTTGTGTACAACACAATCTAGGGAAGTAGTTCATCTACCATCAGCTTTATATATAATTACCTGTATACTCTAGGTATCACTATACATATTTATTTGATTGTCATATTTCACATTTTTAACACCTGTATTGTAAAAGCAGCCAAATTGTAAGCCATCAATTTCATTTTTACATCCATTACATTTTACATCGTGATTTCATGTATATAGATATTCATCGGACATTTGTCTAGTAAACTGAACAAAAGGACATATCCTATAGTTATATATTATTGAAATATTGCATGAAAATACCTTGATCAACCAAAATTTCACTGGTTGTGCTATATCAAACCAGTATCTACATGTAATACTTACCAGCCTGAAAATAAACTACTCAAGTCATACAAGAGAGAGCGTACAGCACTGACACTAATCAAGGCCTGTGAACAGTTACTGTAAAATCATTAATTTTTGTGGGGCATTTATTTTTGATGAATTTCATGGGTACTCTAAATCCACAAAATAATAAACAGATAAATGTTGACATGGATTACAGAAGTGTCAAACGTTATCAACTCCAAGTTTTAAGGATTGTGGAAAAACTTCCCGAGTTTGTGAATTTGTGTAATATATAGCCTTAAGAGCAAACAAAATGAGGTTGTTTGTGTCATTCATTAACAGACATACAGGTCAATTTCAAAGTTATCGAAAGAAAAGATTATTAAATGAAACACAATTTCAGTAATTCATTTAAAAGTTAGAGGTAGATTTATGAAAGTTATGATATAATATTTCATGAAATAACCCAAGTAACATCACAACACTTACGCGCAAGTGTTATCTCAGACATCACAGTAAGCAGATGAAATGTTCAGAATAGAGGTATGCAATTACAAACTTGACACAATAGCACTCACTGTGTTGGAGTGTCCATGTACTTGAAGATATTTATTAAGCACTACAGGTCACACTAAAGCAAGAAACATCATCAGTAAAATGTGACACTTAAAAAGAGGCCCAATGGGCCTGCACTGCTCACTTGGTATTAAAAGTTCATCAAAAGTAAAATTGGTATCATTGGCTTCAAAGTAGGCACATCCAATCAATTCTAACCAATTTCCACAATACAAAGTTTCTAATACTAAACTCTAAATAGTGACATTTATGACCTGTGTTGTCATTTCTTTTTTTACTCAAAATTTATCGAACTTTATTGACCTAGAAACACCTTTCCACCAAATATCCTACTTTTTAAAATTTTTTGATTTACCAGAAGAAGTCTTGAACAGGTTTCAACAATTCGACTCCTGTGACCTTGAATATGGCTCAAGGTCATTTTTTTACCAGATTTGTAAGGCTTCATCCCAGATACATATTAGCCAAATATCATGCTTCAGAGTCTTTCAGTTGGTCAGAAGAAGTTATGAAAAAGTTTTAACAAATGCGACCCCTGTGACCTTGTATATAGGTAAAGGTTATTTCTTTTCCCAAACTCTGTCAGGCTTCATCATAGGAACATATCATCCAAAAACCATGCTTCTGCACCTTTTGGTTAGTGCACATGAAGTCACTTTAATTTCTTTTTAACAAATTTGACCATTCGACCTTCAATATGTGCCAAGGCCATTTCTTTTCACAAACTTTGTCAGGTTTCATCCTAGGAACCTGTTAGCTAAATACCATGCTTTTTAGTCTTCTGGTAAGAAGAAGTTATTTAAACAAATTTGACCCCTGTGACCTTGAATAAGGGTCAAGGTCATTTCTTTTTGCAAATTTTGTTGGGCTCCATCCCAACACACCACCAGCCATATATCATGACACCAGAAAATGTTGATTATTGAGAAGAAGTCATTTAAAAGGAAAAATTGACACTGGATCAATGAAAGATGACACACCATGGCAGTTTTTTCATATCAAAGCATTATACGCTCATGTGCAACCATTAGCAAGAGAACCAGACCACACTTATATTTTCAGCTGTGCAGTAAGTTCCATGTGACTGTGTATTTGATTTCCATGTCACATTTTCTTGAGCTTGAGTGGCAAATAAACGGCTTCCTGAAAGATTCCGTTTACATTTGACCAAAATTGTTGAAATCTGATTCTTTATATGAACATGTTTTTATTTTGACAAAAGTCAGATTTTCATAACACTTTGTCAGAAGTCAAATCATTGTTTTAATGTGTTGTATATGGCTGAAAATTTGAACTTTTGGTTAAAATGAATGTTTAAGAAGGATTTTGCTTTTTTGGAACCAAAATTTTACTGGAAATTATCAGAGTTTTTTCAGTTTCCCATATTCAAGTTTTAGTAGTCTTTATTACTACTAAGATAAAAGGAATTTTGTGGGGACTGACAAAATACCTACATTTAAGTAGGCTAGTTGAGGTTTTTTAATTCAAATAAAAAAAAATTAGCTGTTCAAGCAGTTTTATTTGGATGGGCAAGAATTACCACTAAATCAAGGCTTAACAAAAATGTTGAATTTTGGATAACCACGAAATTTGAGCCCCACAAAAATATATGATTTTACAGTAAATTAAACATGCAAAAGCAGGCAGTGATGACACTGACCAAAGCTTGTGTCCAGTTGACCAAATCATCCAGTGTCAATTTACTGTAAGAAGTGATATAAAATAATCCGACCTATCTTCAATACCAGTTAAAGCTACTCCACTGGTATTACCACAAAAATATACGATGGCAAAGAGCTGATTCATTTATGAGAACTTTTTTTACAGCCGGAATTTCTCAACTTAACTAAAAAATTTTCAAACCTTATTTTAACAATAGTACATTTTGTTATATATTACGAATAAATAAAAAAAAAAACTCTGAAAAGAGGAAAGAAATATTAGATGTTAATTGTGCTGTTGTGGTTTTACATACTCATAGAAAGGCCAATGGCCCTTAAATTGTTATCTGAAATTTAAGAAGTTTCAGAGATACTTGTGTAATGTTAAGAGAGACAAATTCATAGGTATAACAGTTATTATTTCTTTTTTGCATATATATCATTTTCATGATTAGAAAAAAAACTAGCTACAGTTTTAAAATTAATTTTGCATGCTTCCAATTGCAGAATGCTAAATATGCTTATTTTTTTGATAAATGGATGGAACTTGGATGAAATTACCACAATTCAAGGGAGATATGAATGAATTGGGCAATTTAACACTGACAAAAGAGGTAATTTTGAAATGCACCGGGCAATTTCAAATCTAAAGGGAGATTTTTCACAAATAAGTTTAGGGTAATTCATAGATAGATTTTTCACAAATAATTATTGGGTAATTCATAGGGAGATTTTTCACAAATAATTATAGGGTAATTCATAGAAAGGTAATTTACTAATAATTTTGTTTGAACAAATTGAATTCCTCACCTAAAACAAAAGGCCCAAAGGCTTAAACAGTCACCTGAGTGAACTCACCTATTGAAATGAAAGTGTAGTAAAGAGAAGAAAAAATGGGAAATGCTATTTGATTCTACCATATTTGGGTATCGAGAAGATTTTTTGAAATTTCGGTCAATTTTTTACTATTTTCAGCCCCACCCCTCAGTCCCCTAGGGGGTGGGGACTATCTTAATTCACAAATTTTGCTCATCTTTGGCGATGGAAGGTTTCTGCCAAGTTTCATTAAAATCAGTTACAGGATTTTCCAGAATTCAAAAATGTAAAAAGTTTATGGACAGGCGATGGACGATGATGCAAAAGGGTATTTATTGCAATAGGTCACTATGAGACTTTGTCACAAGTGGCTTTATCATCTACAAACAGCAGATCTGAATATGGCATTTCTTTGTCTGATGAAAAAAAAAAGAATTTTTAATACAAGAATTGATAAGATCTGACTGTTACCTTTTTGTTAAGTCTCTTTAAAAGATGACCAAAAAAATATAATGAGAAGTAGGAAACCGATTCAACATGGTGACTACATGGATTATGACCTAGAAATAAATTTCATGAGCTTGGTAATATTCTAGAAAGAAAAAACATAGAAATACCTCTGAAACATTATATAAGGTGCCCCAGGTTAATAAGCTAATATATATACACACTGCAACCATCAAACACAACACATGCATATATACATATATAATTATATATATATTAAAGCTCCAAATACATCAGCCATGTCATTCATATATACATGCAATAATGCTTCAAATATTATAGATACCAGAAACCCAGATATAATGGGAGGCAATAGTTCACACAACAGGTTCCCTAGTAAATGGTCAACACAGGAAGTGTTACCATGGATCCCAGGTCTAGAGAAAGTTAATTCTTTACAAAATATATTCCCACATGACTGCCCCCCCCCACTTATTTTACGTTTACTTTTTCCTGGCAGGACTCACCATGTTGTAAATCCAAGTCTCCATGCATGTGCATTTGAATTTCAGAACATACCTTTCCAAAACAGAATAATGCTCAACAGGCTATCACAAAGCATTCTCTTTTGTACGAAAAATGAAACACAAGCTCAAAAGTCGACAGTCCTCAACTGTCAAACAGCCTCTTTCTCTTTGAAAAATTTCACACCTCATAGCGCCTTGATGAAAATAGATATGGAACAAAATGTTTCCCAGTGACAGGTCATCACTTCATGCATTACAGTGGACACCAGGCATAAAGGGAGGTAATTATAGTTCCTACAATAGGTTTCCTAGTCACTAGTGCCTTTTCACCATGTTACAATAAAACTAGATTTAAATCACTTTGAAATAATATCTTCTTCTTCTATATTTTATCATTGAAGAAAAGCTCTTTTCTCCTCCTCCCTTTGTTTTTACTCTTAATTATTTGAAATTTGAAAATTTAAGAAACCTGCATCCAATACTTCTCAAGAAAATCCCAATACCAAACTTTCATAGCAAAATCCAAAATGGTCAATTGTCAGCCATTTTGTTTTTTCAGTCAAAAAAGTTAAAAGGGCACAACTAGGGATAAAGCCAATTTTGGAAAGACCCATCTAGGACTTTTCCAGAAGAAGCAATAACAATCTTTCATTGTCAAAAATCCCAGATGGCCACCGGTCAGCCATTTTGTTTTTTGATCAGTCCCATAATGGAATACGCATAATTTCTATAATTTCTAACTGCAGCAAACCTACATATGAAATTTGAGAATGATCCATCCAACACTTCTCCAGAAACTGGACAAAAAATATGACTGTCAAACACCAAGATGACTGCCTGTTGGCCATCTTTTTTTTTTTTTTTCAATCAGTTCTAAAATACAGAAGGCACAACAAAGGACTAAGGTCAACCTACATCATAAAATCAGAGAATGATCCATTCAGAAATAGTGATAACAAGAATTGTTTGAAGATGGACGGACAATGGAAGTATGATACAAAAAAAGACAGTTGATAAAGGGTGATTTGATAAGCTGATGATTGTGGGATAGAAATAAGTACTTTAAAACAAAAAAAAAAAATTCTAAAATAGTGGTTATTTTATTGGACAATTTTCATGATCCTGGTAGACTCATGAATTCTGACGCTAGCCTAAAAGATAGTGACCAGCTTTCCTGCTGAGGCAGACGATCAGCATTAACATTGTAGAAATATATTATAACGATATGTTAAAACATGTCACGACGTGAGTATGATTATGATAATCTTTGTGACATGTTCCATTAGACTTTTCGCTTAAAGTGAGTTTTTCAGAATGTCGATAAAGATCATGATTTCTAAAGTATGTGATATTCTAAATTCAGGGATCAACTTCAATTATGATTTATCACAACTAAGTAAAATCATGTCACATGGTATCGTCTCTTACCTTTACAGGAAAATAATATAGAGAATGACAATTATTCCCAATCCCTATGACGGAGCTTTTATGTCATCAATGTTTGAAAGGAGTATTTTGATTGGCTCGGACATTGTGAGTGGCCTTTTCACATAAAATTTTGCAGGTCTTAGTTTTTCTTGAATTTTGTTGATATTGTGAGAATAACATCACTTTTAGACTCGAATTATTTCAAAATGGGGATAGCATGCTTGTTTTTACTCATATACTGGCAATTAAATCATGTATTTTGTCATTTTAACACTTGACAAAAGCAAAATTCATTAATCTCCAGTATATGCATAAAAACAAGCATATTATCCTCTAATTTTGAAATGGTGATAGACATCTCACTCCCAATTAGGAAAAGCAGCACAAACGAAACTAAATGATGATGGAAGTGACAAATCCCATATCCTACACCATGAAAGTCGGATTATCAAAGCTGTTAACCTCTTGTGACATTTCTCCATAAGAACCTGAAAGTGAGTGGCACCATAACACCTTTGTTTTATATCTCCTCCTTCATTGTGGCAATAATGGCATTGTATTCACACACTGAACTGGTTAGAGGATAAATCCTATCACTCTGCTTGCCTATTATCAGCAAATTTTGTTGCATTGTTACCATTTTTCGGGATGTTCTTGATTAGAAATTTAAGTATGACAGTTGGATGAAGAGTGATTGAAGCAATCACCACGTAAACTCACTGTGGTGTTAGTCTGCAAACTGGCATCGTCACCAAAAAAAAAAGCCTTTAGTAGGTTTAAAAACAAAACAAAAGCAGGAACAGGCAATAGAAATGAAAGCCGTAGGAGTAAATAAAGTATAGACGTCACTAAAGTATTTCATGGTATAAGTTACATAGTACCCTGGCTATCATTACATGGGACTTAAGTGACCTGGCCTATATTGGGAGAAACTCCTGATTAGTAGCTTTAGACATTAACAGCCCTGTATCAAATCAGAATTTCAAACTTAATAGTCACATCAGTAATAAATGCTTTAACTTTAAACTCAAAATCTCTACTGCTCATTTACCTGGACTATTGCATCACAAGGTCACTTTTATCTATAGACAACCTATTTCTGTAATAATCTTCTGGTATGAAATAGACTAACACTTAGAGGCCAGTACTGTTTCAGGGCATCCACATCTCTAAATCGCAAATATTGATTAAAATTCATACCATATTACATACCATTATACATAAAACAGAACAAATTTACTCCTGAATTTTTTTTTCTAAAATAGGATTTAAACATAAAAATTTGATCTATAAGAATCATCCTTTCAACATTTGTTTTGCTTTGTTGATGAAAACATAATTAGATATCTTCTGTGTTACTTTTACCATATGGGAACATTAATGCTGACCTTAACTCATGGCAAAAGGCAGGCAGGTGTCTGAAAAAATGTTAGTAGTCTTTACTAAGATTTGTAAAATACACATAGATTAAGTAAGTATGAGTACTATATGAGTAAGGATAATAAGTAATCACAGACACTGTCTTCTGTTTAAAGATAAAGTTGTCTTGGATTCATAGGACAAAGGGAGAGATCAAATTACAATAACTATCTCAAACCAGCTGAACGTCTCTACAACTGTCCTACCTTAAATCAGGTTGGAGTTGGGTCAAGGTCATCTACATAATAGCATAATAAAGAAAGAAATATACTGGAAATAGGATTAGTCACTGACAGTTCAACTAAATGTGAAGAAATTTCTGTACATAGTGTAATACATAATTCAATTAAAAAAAAAATGGCAAAATAATTGGACTTGGGATTTTTGGTTCATCAGAAGAAGTTGCTAGGCATTTCAACCAATACAACACCTATGATGTGAGTCATTTCTATCTTCAAAGCAAGACATTTTAGTGTTTTCAAAATGGTGCTAACAGGTAAATATGATTGTAGACCTACTGGTTCTTGAGAAGAAGCTTTTTAATTTTAACTAATTGAACAAATTAGACATCATCACCATAGATAGATCAGAAATAAAGGTCAAGATATTTCACTTAAAAACACTTGCAAATTAAAGCGGGCCATTGCCTACTACTAATCAAGTCTTAACACTACACAAAAAGATGTTTCAAAAACTTAATTGTTGCAATCTTGAATATGAATAAACAATTTTTTTCAAGTCTTTAGATTACTCACCTCCCCCCACCCCGACCACCACCACCACCACCACCACCACCACCACCTGCCCTTCATCAAATCCCTGTGACCTTCACATCAATTATGCCAGGTTTAAAATTATAAAATTGATGTAAAAATAATGGACACGGGCATCCCACAGCATTACTTTTGACGGTTAATTTCAATAAAATGTGTTGTTAAAAAATTCCCATTATTTTCCATATCAATTTTTTTCACATTCAGTTGATTTGTCCACTTATGTACTAGTAAAAAGAAACTTCCAGAAGTTTGCATTCCAAACCAGGAGTGATCAAGCTAAAACATGCTAAGTGAATAAAATACTGAACCCCTGTGAAATGTGGGGCAGTGGCTCCCCACCCATTGCACAGACATTTCAAAGTGCATATATATATATGATAGACAAAGCTCCATCACAGAAACTTGAAATCACATCTAAATCTAAAATACATGTAGTTCAAACATTCTTTTTCAAGACAAAAAAAACCCACCAAATATGAATGAAAGAAATAATAATAAAGAGAAAAGACAGAAGTAAACAGTGCAGTGAAAAGCTAGCTGAGTGAGAGGCACATGAAAAAAAAATGGGTAAATGTATGCTGGCAAGGTTTGTAGAGCCTAATGATATATGCAAATCAGCCTGGTCAGTCCAATACCACACGTGTTAGACAGGTACTGACCGAACCCTCAACCACTCCAGTGCTATTGCGTCGCACAAGCTGTTTCACATCCTTCTTGGCTTGTTTTTCTCGGTATGAGCGGCTCCGCATGCGAGACATCTTGGGTTTCAGTTTTGGAGATTTGGGCTTGCCGTGCGATTCAACCTGGTCCGGGTCAGTATCGCGGTCCTATATATATACCCAAACAGACGAGTGTTTTATCAGGGTATACGCCACGAATTATTATTGCTTATCAGCTGATACATTAATTAGTGTTCATGGGCTAAATGTTAAATAAACCAATAAAACAAGGCATACAAATGGGCCAACAAACCCTGATAAAAACCTGCAGACTAAGCATACAACCCCACAAACCAAGCAAAGGGTAGATAACTTACACAAAACGTATCAACACGCTCAGTGCTTGTTTGAGCAGTAGATGTTACTCTGTTTTGGCTCCCTTTTAGATTTCAATACCATACATGATGTTGACAAAGAGGATATGATGCAGTTGTTAATAAACAGGGTTCAAATTTGGGAAAATTCAAACAACAGCCCTTTCCTATTTACACCTTGGTCATATAAAACACAAAATAGGCCAAGATATGTGCAGGACTGTTTTAACAAAAAGTTAAAATGACAGCACAAATTCACCCTGTAAAAACCATGCAGACTTTTTTTCTGTGCTTGAGAAGTGAAAATGCTGCATCAACTACAATTGAGGTAAAAACTAGAGAAGACAGTATGTGGCCAACCATACATTACCTCGCATGGCGCAGCTTTCTCTTGGCTTCCCTGAATCAAGGGCTGCACACATTCCTAAATCAACATGGGCCCGAGATTTAGAAGTCTATAAACCAGACTTACCCATTATCTTAATAATTAAATCGCTACATCCTTAAGACCAGAATTTTAAATCTGATCCCAACAACAACATCCTAAATGTACAAGCTTACATCAAAAACAAAATCACACAAAACTACAAAATAAACTTGGATTCTAGTATCATCTGCTTTCACTTTAAACATACCTAGATAACATTTTTTCAACTACAACATGCAAAATGTCAGAGTAACCAATTCTGTTTTTATGCTCTTAGTCAAGATTCCACAGAAACAATTAATTAGTGTAAATGTAGGTTTTTTTACTATCAAACACTGTTTTTGAGGTTATGAAAGTTAAAGAAGATGGTGTAAATTCATGTTGAGTAGTAAAATTGTGTCAAACACTGAAATGTGAATACAGTCACTATCCTTTCAATGTAATCAAAAGAATCTAGGATAACAATGTAATATACAAATTGACAGGTAGGAGGAAGGTTTAAGCCTGCATCTCTGTAACCTGCTACCTTCAGTAAAGGATAGGTGTAAACTATTCAGCATGTCTGTAGTCCATTTGTTTGAAGACTGGGTGAACAATTATGGAAACATTTCTGTCGGCTGTTGACTAGGAGATTGGTTTAAGGTAACATTTCTGTAGTGTGCTAGCTAGGGGATTGGTGTAAGGTAGCATTTCTGTAGTGTGCTAGCTAGGGGATTGGTGTAAGGTAGCATTTCTTTAGTCTGCTACCTAGAGGATTGGTGTAAGGTAGCATTTCTTCAGTCTGCTAGCTAGTGTAGGGTGAAAGGTAGGTAATATTTGCATAGCCTGCAATGGAAATGGGTGTAAGGTAGTTTTTCTCTAGCCTGCTGTTAGGAAATTGATGTAAAATAACTTTTCTGTAGCCCGCAGGCTTGGAAATGGGTGTAAAATAACTTTTCTGTAGCCTGCTAGTTAGGAAATGGGTGTCAAATAGCTTTTCTAAGCCTGCAGGCTAGGAAATGGGTGTAAAATAGCTTTTCTGTAGCCTTCTGGTTAGGAAATGGGTGTAAAATAGCTTTTCTAAGCCTGCAGGCTAGGAAATAGGTGTAAAATTGCTTTTCTGTAGCCTTCTGGTTAGGAAATGGGTGTAAAATAGCTTTTCTGTTGCCTACTAGCTAGAGGTTTGGTGTAAAATTACCGGTACTTTTCTTTAGCCTACTAGCTAGAGGGTAGGTGTAAAATAGCTTTTCAGCAGTCAACTTAATCAGGGTTGGGTTTATGAAGGCTACTAGGTAAGTGTAGGCTAAAGGTAATATACAGGCATATAAGAGTGACAGAATGGGACATTGTGTGTGTAAATGATAGTTAAGGGAAGACTGAAGACCTCGTAGTTGTATATGATGAATCAGAAAGCTTTAGTAACAAATATCAAGCTAGTTAACACTTGAAAGAAGAGGTCAAGAGTTTCCAGATACCCTCGAAATACTACAGTGTTCCGTGCAAATCTCATGCTGGATGGCCAAACAAGATCATACAGCTGCGTAATTTTATTAATTCTCTAGGAGGAATTATTTAAAATCACAAAGGTTTTTTACTATCATATATAATGAGATTTCAGTTAATATGGGTGTGTCCTTGGTAATGATTTTTCATAGAAAATACCAAACTCAAAATTTAATATAAGTGTCTACTGATGTTTGATCTTTTAATGAAATTTCAAATTTGCTCTGCATGAATATGAGGGAAAAGTCTTATCATCTTCATCATTCTTTGCTTGATGATAACTGGTTACCATGGCTACCAAAATATCACTCTATTATTCCTTATTAGTTAGCACATACAAGGATAATAACTATTCATAGTAAGCTTATCATATTTGACCAACAAAAGTTTCGCAGAAATACAACAGTGGACACAAAAACCTCTAAGAACAGAAAATAAACAAAAGAAAATTGTACTTACAGCTAAACTGTCGGAGTCATTTTTCCGAGAACTGTTGTCGTCACTGAGTTTACCACTTTCCTGTACAATAACACAAGAGTCATGCACACACAGTGTTATATACTCTATACTGGGTTAGATATTTATAATAACCTATCATGGACATCAAAGCAACCGTCTAATGCCTTCATTCACTACACAAACTTATCATGTTGAAGTATTACTAATCTGAGTGTAATCACCATATTTCAGTGTCTATATATCTAAGTGTAATACATATCCCTGATCCATCTGAATGTAACACATATTTATTTATGATATATCTGAGTGTAATACATACCCCTGATCTAACCGAGTGTAGTACATGCCCCTTTCATCTGAGTGTAATACATATCCCTTTGTCTGAGTGTAATATATATCACTGGTCTACCTGAGTGTAATACATATATCTGGTCTACCTGTGTGTAATACATATATCTGGTCACATGAGTGTAATACATATCTCTGGACTACCTGAGTGTAATACACATCTCTGGCCATCTGAGTGTAAGAGATATCTCTGGTCTACCTGAGTGTAATACATATCTCTGGCCTACCTGAGTGTAATACATATCTCTGGTCTACCTGAGTGTTTTACATATGCCTGACCTACCTGAGTGTAAGAGATATAACTGGTGTACCTGAGTGTAATACATGTATCTTGTCTACATGAGTGTAATACATATCACTGGTCTACCTGAGTGTAATACATATCTCTGGCCATCTGAGTGTAAGAGATATATCTGGCCTACCTGTGTGTAATACATATCACTGGTCTACCTGAGTGTAATACATATTTCTGTCCTTCCTGAGTGTAATACATATCTCTGGCCATCTGAGTGTAAGAGATATATCTGGTCTACCTGAGTGTAATACATATTCCTGGTCTACCTGTGTGTAATACATATCACTGGTCTACCTGAGTGTAATACATATTCCTGGTCTACCTGTGTGTAATACATATATCTGGCCTACCTGTGTGTAATACATATTACTGGTCTACCTGAGTGTAATACATATATCTGGTCTACCTGTGTGTAATACATATATCTGGTCACATGAGTGTAATACATATCTCTGGTCTACCTGAGTGTAATACATATATCTGGTCACATGAGTGTAATACATATCTCTGGTCTACCTGAGTGTAATACATATATCTGGTCTACCTGTGTGTAATACATATATCTGGTCACATGAGTGTAATACATATCTCTGGTCTACCTGAGTGTAATACATATATCCTGAGTGTAATACATATATCTGTGTGTAATACATATCTCTGGTCTACCTGAGTGTAATACATATATCTGGTCACATGAGTGTAATACATATCTCTGGTCATATATCTGGTCACATGAGTGTAATACATATCTCTGGTCTACCTGAGTGTAATACATATATCTGGTCTACCTGTGTGTAATACATATATCTGGTCACATGAGTGTAATACATATCTCTGGTCTACCTGAGTGTAATACATATATCTGGTCTACCATATATCTGGTCTACCTGTGTGTAATACATATATCTGGTCTACCTGTTTGCAATACATATCCCTTTGTCTGAGCGTAATACATATCCTTTGGTCTACCTGAGTGCAATACATATATATCTGGCTTACCTGTGTGTAATACATATCCTTTGGTCTATCTGAGTGTAGCACATATTCCTTGGTTTATTTGACAGCAATACATGTCCCCTTTATGTAAAGCATAGCCTTGTCATGATACCATACAGTAACGTGACATTTGTGCACCACATAAACGATAACATCCCCCCACCTCCCCCCACCCCCCACCCCCAACCACACAACCCCACTTTTGGTTTGAGAGAGCTAACATATGTAAATGTAACAAGTACAGTAACAAGATATTTTTGGACCCCCTAATTACTGCATCTAATGTTGCTGAATCTTAAATGTGTTGTAGGAGCCAGTGATTTAATGATTATGTGACTGCTGAATGTCGTCTCCAACAACAAGGCATGCATGACAACTTAAATAGTTAGACCGGAACGACATGGACAACTAAGTACAAGGTAGTTTATATTGGACAAGAAACATAGGAGGAGTTCTATTGTAAGGTGTGTCAGATAACAGACAAAAACTAAAAAGAGAACTAAAGCATTTCGTGACTAATCTGACCATGCTTTACGAAAGTGACCATCAACATTGTACTTACTCTACTTGATTCAGAAGCATCAAATCCATTGCGAGTAAAGAATGGCCTACAAAATAGAAATCATTTATAACTAAATCATTTTTTCATATATCTGGCAAAAAAACCTTGAAGAATTCAGAATACATTTTTAATATGAATATGTAGGATTATGATGTGAAAGACCATACAGGTGTTTTATTATTCAACATGAAAATGTAGGCAAGATATAAATGTCCCAGCTCCAATGTATACAACTATGCATGTCTATCTTTAACAAATTCCTTTAAAGCGTAAAGATGACCTTGACCTTGGAATCCTGTAACATCAACTCATATCAGGTTTTGTTAATAACTGGTCTTTGTCCAAAAAAGGTAGTTTGATAGAAATTCATCATCAATTTAAGTGATAGAGTGATAACACTGATTTTGGTTAGTGATCAAGATGGATCACCATGAGCACCAAAAGGCCCAGGTTTTATATCAGTAATGTAAAGGATATATTCCAGAGTCTGGGTTTTAATTATCACAACAGATCTTATATTGATTTATTGGTTTCAAGTTAAATACTATTAATTGAAATTGTTCATAGATATGATATACCAAACTAAGGTAAATATGTACCAAAGTCAGGGTTTTGTAGCAAAAAGGGATATATGTTCCAGAGTCTGGGTGTTGTACCAGTAAGGTAGTACCTGTGTCTGGATGTTGTACCAGTAAGGTAGTACCTGAGTCTGGATGTTGTACCAGTAAGGTAGTACCTGTGTCTGTGTGTTGTAAGAGTAAGGTAGTACCTGAGTCTGGATGTTGTAAGAGTAAGGTAGTACCTAGGTCTGGGTGTTGTACCATTAAGGATTAAGGTAGTACCTGTGTCTGGGTGTTGTACCCGTAAGGTAGTACCTGTGTCTGGATGTTGTACCAGTAAGGTAGTACCTGTGTCTGGGTGTTGTAAGAGTAAGGTAGTACCTAGGTCAGGGTATTGTACCAGTAAGGTAGTACCTGTGTCTGGGTGTTGTACCCGTAAGGTAGTACCTGTGTCTGGATGTTGTACCAGTAAGGTAGTACCTGTGTCTGGGTGTTGTACCAGTAAGGTAGTACCTGTGTCTGGATGTTGTACCAGTAAGGTAGTACCCGTGTCTGGATGTTGTACCAGTAAGGTAGTACCTGTGTCTGGATGTTGTACCAGTAAGCTAGTACCCTTGTCTGGATGTTGTACCATTAAGGTAGTACCTGTGTCTGGATGTTGTACCAGTAAGGTAGTACCTGTGTCTGGGTGTTGTACCAGTAAGGTAGTACCTGTGTCTGGGTGTTGTACCAGTAAGGTAGTACCCAAGTCTGGGTGTTGTACCAGTAAGGTAGTACCTGTGCCTGAGTGTTGTACCAGTAAGGTAGTACCTGTGTCTGAGTGTTGTACCAGTAAGGTAGTACATGAGTCTGGGTGTTGTACCACTTAGGTAGTACCTAGGTCTGAGTGTTGTACCAGTAAGGTAGTACCCGTGTCTGGGTGTTGTACCAGTAAGGTAGTACCTGTTTCTGAGTGTTGTACCAGTAAGGTAGTACCTGTGTCTGGGTGTTGTACCAGTAAGGTAGTACCTGTGTCTGGGTGTTGTACCAGTAAGGTAGTACCTGTGTCTGGGTGTTGTACCAGTAAGGTAGTACCTGTGTCTGGATGTTGTACCAGTAAGGTAGTACCTGTGTCTGGGTGTTGTACCAGTAAGGTAGTACCTGTGTCTGGGTGTTGTACCAGTAAGGTAGTACCCAAGTCTGGGTGTTGTACCAGTAAGGTAGTACCTGTGTCTGGGGTAGTTGTACCAGTAAGGTAGTACCTGTGTCTGGATGTTGTACCAGTAAGGTAGTACCTGTGTCTGTGTGTTGTACCAGTAAGGTAGTATGTTGTACCAGTAAGGTAGTACATGAGTCTGGGTGTTGTACCAGTAAGGTAGTACCTGTGTCTGGGTGTTGTACCAGTAAGGTAGTACCTGTGTCTGAGTGTTGTACCAGTAAGGTAGTACCTGTGTCTGGGTGTTGTACCCCTAAGGTAGTACCTGTGGCTGGATGTTGTACCAGTAAGGTAGTACCTGTGTCTGGGTGTTGTACCAGTAAGCTAGTACCCTTGTCTGGGTGTTGTAAGAGTAAGGTAGTACCCGAGTCTGGGTGTTGTACCAGTAAGGTAGTACCTGAGTCTGGGTGTTGTACCAGTTAGGTAGTACCTGTGTCTGGGTGTTGTACCAGTAAGGTAGTACCTGTGTCTGGGTGTTGTACCAGTAAGGTAGTACCTGAATCTGGGTTTTCTACCAGTAAGGTAGTACCTGTGTCTGGGTTTTCTACCACTAAGGTAAATGGTTTGTACCTGAGTCTGGGTTTTGGTGTAGACACCACACTGACAGTATCTAACTCTGGCTCTGCTCCACTGTCACTTAGATCCTCTAACTCATCAATCAAGTCCTCAATGTCATCAGCATCAGCAGGGTCTGGGTTTACATCAGGATCACAGAGTTCATGGTCTGCCTCAGAATCCAGGCCCTGTAACAAAACAAAATGACATGACTGCTGTGTTATGATATCAAATAAAACTCACTTCAGTAAGCTCCAATAAATATTGAAAGAAATGCAATTTCTGACTACTAACATTCTTAGTCTGTGTTTGATACAAGGTCCAACTTACATAAATGTTTTGTAAAATTCTTTTTTTTTTGACATAATTATGATGTAATGACCAATGCTGGTTGCTAATGCATTAAGTTTGTGTAAGATTATTACCTGGTTCAAAGATACAGGCAATATTGTATTAGGAATTGTGTACTTAATTAACCTCTGACCTGAGGGTAAAGGTCACTGTGATTCAGTTTCAGGGCTCTGCATACTATCTGTGGGTGATTAACCAACTGCATTCTGTTCAAATATGATTGCTGAGACATGAATGCATTGAAAATTTTGCACTTTGATCTTTTATATGCAGGTGAAGGACACGGTGGCTTAATTTCACAGCACACCATCTCTGAGTGATGTAGCTGTGTTTTTAAGTCCCATCAAATGTAAGGTATCTTTGACAGCCTGGATAAGAATTAACCGAGTACTCATCCTGGTATTTAACCACTGATTTTGAGGTGAAAGCCACAGTGACCTAATTCCTGTACATTGCACCATCATTAGGGGATGCAGTTACATTTCATTTTTTATATACATATCTCTACATCAAAACACCATGCTACATGTTAGGGACATACAAAATAAGTATGGTTTACCATTGATGGCACTTTGTAGCAATCACTTGTGACAATCTGCTGACTATATAATCACAACAATGACACAGACATGTACCTATCAGTGTCAGAATTTAAATGTCAACAATCTATTGCTAAGGATTACACTCTTGTGCATATCATTTTTTAATGAGTTGAGCTTAATGACCAACTTAATATGTCAATATCTTTCAACAGAATGTGTCGAGTGTTGTGGTACTCAAACGCCTGCACAGTGTAGACCACAATCCCTCCCACTCGCAGACATGGTTGAAACACCAGCTCACGCCCACTCAAGACCCAAGCTTTCACCTGTATACTGACACAGGTTCAACTCAGTGTGGACAGAGGCTGGGAATTAGAGACAAACATCATGTCTAACTTACAACAGTACTGCAGTGTATGTGTGTTATCCGTGGGTCTTGGTGCGGTAGTTTGTGACCTAATGATGTTTCAGTTGACCATACTTTTGGCTCTGATAGCAAAAACACAAGTACACTGTTTATGCAAAATGATGGAAAGATGCTTTTATTAATTACTGCCTTTGGGTTTGTGCTATTTATATTGATGCCATATTTGGTCATGCAATGATGAGTTGCATTTAACATTACAAATGAATGTAGTCAGCTCACAAATTTTATCAATGAATTATATTTTGTCTTAAATACTGCCTCATTTTGTTTTGAATGTGTAAGCAAATGTCAGGACTGACTTGAGGTGACAAATTATACTGTATATCAATATGTTTTAACCATGGACTAAGAGTATCCTTGGTAATTTACAAGTACCTACTGCATAATAAGCTCCATGCATCAGAGACACATTTTCACAGAGACAGCTAAAGGATGGACTTCCCCTGCCATGGCTAAAATTTGGTACATGGCTAAAGCATGGACTTCCCCTGCCATGGCTAAAGTTTGGTACATGGCTAAAACATGGACTTCCCCTGCCATGGCTAAAGTTTGGTACATGGCTAAAGCATGGACCTCCCCTGCCATGGCTAAAGTTTGGTACATGGCTAAAGCATGGACTTCCCCCGCCATGGCTAAAGTTTGGTACATGGCTAAAGCATGGACTTCCCCTGCCATGGCTAAAGTTTGGTACATGGCTAAAGCATGGACCTCCCCTTGCCATGGCTAAAGTTTGGTACATGGCTAAAGCATGGACTTCCCCTGCCATGACTAACGTTTGGTACATAGCTAAAGCATGGACCTCCCCTTGCCATGGCTAAAGTTTGGTACATGGCTAAAGCATGGACTTCCCCTGCCATGGCTAAAGTTTGGTACATGGCTAAAGTTTGGTACATGGCTAAAGCATGGACTTCCCCTGCCATGGCTAAAGTTTGGTACATGGCTAAAGCATGGACTTCCCCTGCCATGGCTAAAGTTTGGTACATGGCTAAAGCATGGACCTCCCCTTGCCATGGCTAAAGTTTGGTACATGGCTAAAGCATGGACTTCCCCTGCCATGGCTAAAGTTTGGTACATGGCTAAAGCATGGACTACTTCCATGGCTAAAGTTTGGTATGGACTTTCCCCTGCCATGGCTAAAATTAGGTACATGGCTAAAGCATGGACTTCCCCTGCCATGGCTAAAGTTTGGTACATGGCTAAAGCATGGACTTCCCCTGCCATGGCTAAAGTTTGGTACATGGCTAAAGCATGGACTTCCCCTGCCATGGCTAAAGTTTGGTACATGGCTAAAACATGGACTTCCCCTGCCATCACTAAAGTTTGGTACATGGCTAAAGCATGGACTTCCCCTGCCATGGCTAAAGTTTGGTACATGGCTGATGGCTACATGGCTAAAGCATGGCTAAAGCATGGACTTCCCCTGCCATGGCTAAAGTTTGGTACATGGCTAAAGCATGGACTTCCCCTGCCATGGCTAAAGTTTGGTACATGGCTAAAGCATGGACTTCCCCTGCCATGGCTAAAGTTTGGTACATGGCTAAAGCATGGACTTCCCCTGCCATGGCTAAAGTTTGGTACATGGCTAAAGCATGGACTTCCCATGGCTAAAGCATACCATGGCTAAAGTTTGGTACATGGCTGAAGCATGGACTTCCCCTGCCATGGCTAAAGTTTGGTACATGGCTAAAGCATGGACTTACCCCTGCCATAGCTAAAGTTTAGTACATGGCCGAAGCATGGACCTCCCCTGCCATGGCTAAAGTTTGGTACATGGCTGAAGCATGGACCTCCCCCCGCCATGGTTAAAGTTTAGTACATGGCTGAAGCAAGGTCTTCTCCTTCCGTGGCTAAAGTTTGGTACATGGCTAAAGCATGGACCTCCCCTTGCCATGGCTAAAGTTTGGTACATGGCTAAAGCATGAAAGTTTGGTACATGGCTAAAGCATGAGTTTTGGTACAAAACACCCCTCATGGCTAAAACATGGCTGAAGCAGAAAGTTTGGTACATGGCATGGACTTCCCCTGCCAAAACGTTTGGTACTGGTGGACCTCCCATGCCATGGCTAAAGTTTGGTACATGGCTAAAGCATGGACTTCCCCTGCCATGGCTAAAGTTTGGTACATGGCTAAAGCATGGACTTCCCCTGCCATGGCTAAAGTTTGGTACATGGCTAAAGCATGGACTTCCCCTGCCATGACTAACGTTTGGTACATAGCTAAAGCATGGACCTCCCATGCCATGGCTAAAGTTTGGTACATGAATTGCAATTTTTCCGTGGCTAAAGTTTGGTATGCAGGCCTTTTGCTGTTTTTACAACTGGTGGTAACATCTTCGTGAGTAGTGAGTAGTGAATTCATGATTGAAGACAAAAAGAGAGTGAATTGAAAACCTCTTTACAAAACACCTCAAAAAGGAGACTGAAAGTTGCTGGTGGAGGCAGATTTTTTTAGTACTGAATGTGTTCTTTCACATCTAAGATGGTTTCTAATAAGCGCCCCACTTAATTGCAATTTTTTAAGCGCTCTGGGTGCTTATTGGATCGAATACGGTAAATTTGCAGTATCTGACTGTTGTCGCATCTGATTAGAACACCCCCACAAGTAAAGTAACTATCATAGATAGCGTGTTATATAAAAAGAAATGGATGACCAGGTTCTGGAGAGAGTGATGTCACAGAATGTTTAGACTACATTAAATGAAAGCAACTAAAAGTTATGCTCTGACCATGGAATTTTAGCAAAGAGCACTAACACTGTAATTGTGGGGATCGCAGGTCCTGAATTCAGTACACTGTACATCCACTTAGTATGACCAATGAGTACATTAAATTTCATGATCCTCCATTAACTGTGCAAAGTTATGCTCCAGACACGAAAGGACGAACGGACAAAAAGCAGCAACTATAGATGTTCCCCCAAATAATTTTAAGGAAGCATACTAACATAAAATAATACCTTCAGTCACCACAGAGACACATATAGTCTATATAGAACAACTAACAATTATTTGTGTTAGTTTTTTATCAGCATTCTGTAATGAGGTTCCAGACCTTTATTTCTGTCTCTGTTTCTCTCTTTCTTTCTCTCTCTCTTTCTATCTCTCTCTTTCCTTCTCTCTAGATTCTATCTATTCTATGAAACTGTGGCCTGTGTGATCCAGCCCTAATGACAACTTTATTTTTCAGGGAATGATAGGGGACACGGACACAGAAGTGGATCTAAATTTGTATTTTAACTGTCCATCACAGTGACCTCCAGCTGTGGATTTTCACACATGTCATTTGATTATGATCTCGCTAGTGTTGGGGTTGAAACATCCAGGTTAAAACACAGGCCATACTTAATCCCCTACAATCCGGGTGACAGTATACACGATCGATGATCGTGTACAACAACACCGGACAAGTACTGTAGACCCTTCTTTGGGATTAGAATTAAACGGACTATTTTGCTGTATGAACATTCAAACAACATGGGGTAAAGGAGGTTGGAGTATGTGATGAATTACATTGTCAGTGAAGATAATGTGTTTCTTTTAAAGTGAAATTCCTGTATTACTTACATCCTCTGATGCTTTGAACTTCTTCAGCAATGCAATAAATCTCTGTTTTATGTTTCTCTGTAGCTGAAACCAAAAAATTAAAGGTTATGAGCATCAGCTTAGATGTAAAAATGTATATCGTTATTTAATACATAAACATAACTGGCTAAACTTCATACATCCCAACATTTGCCTTGATTTACATGTACCTGTGGAACTCAAACAAATCTACTCTTGGGTCTTTATGCCAAGCCTTTAAGTCAAGAGATGTGTGGAGCTTGTCACTGAGCTCACATACAGGTTGGTAAAGCTTATTACCAAACATCTTTTACCGATTCAATGTCTTTGTTACACTTCCACTTCAATTTCCTCAAAGGGACAATTATATATAGGGCATAGTATGAGTTTTACATAGCTGGCAAAAACTCACATAGGGGTCTTAATATACCAAACAACAAAAGTGCAGAAATCTGTAACATTTTCTTTCAGTAAAAACCACAGGCCAATTCATTTCCTATTCAAAAAGGAATATGATGCCTCAAGAACCAAATCCGGCCATTTTCTTTATGGTAGCTTCTAGCACTTAATTGTGAGATTAAATCATACAGGACAGGAGTAACACTATGGCAATTACACCAAAAGTTAATAGTGAGCATGTCCGCTATCCCCTGCCACTACAGCTATACAGCATTGCCTCATGGTTCTGATCAGATTTCTGATTTTAACAATGGTAACCCTTTCTTGACGAAGAGAGTGTAAGAGTTCTGCAATGAAATTAACATGGTGACGCTGTCTAATACCGTGTCCAAGATGTCCAGTAATGCTATGTAATTAGTGGTTCTTGGACTGTTACCAGATCAGTCTTTCCTCTCCATGTGATCCCTCCCCGCACCACCACACTACCAGCTCCACACTGATTGTGCTGGATAATATCACCATAGTTATATCTCTCGTGACGTCGTCTGCATACACACCTCCCTTCAACAACATACTGGACATTGAAGCGCAACTCAGTTAAATGACTTTGTTCCATTGGTGTTGCAGCCCAACTTAAGACAACTTGACCGATGGTGTTGTGTCAATGGAACACTGGTTACTGGATGTCTACCATGTAAACTCACCGCGAAGAGATGATTCCACACAGTTTGACAAGAAACACTAAGTCTTGTAGCTCTGTGAAGTCTATCAGCAATTTTTGGCACAGAAAGGGAACTTTGAAGTCTTGACTTTGTTACAAGAAAACAGTCCTCTGTGCCATTGTTTTTCTAGGTTGTCCAGATGGAAGGACAGTCAGAAACATATCTGGTCGTCTCATTCAGGATATTGTTGAAGGATGAACATGGTAGTGAAAAGCAACATCTCTAATGTACCTACCAGCATCAAACATACCTATTATCAACTGACACAGGTTTTCTGACAAGCCTGGCATCGACCCATTTGACATTTAGGTGAACTTTCAAAGGGCATTTACCTACATGTGTCAAAGTTATGTGCAATCATGCATAAAGTACTACATGCCAGAAATGACAGAATGTTCATGTATATGATCCTGGTGTGCTATTTCATCAAACTTTATGATTTACAGTACACTACTGCACACTGATCCTACATCATAAAAATACAAACAAAAATATATTTGATATAATAACATCATTGAATAGAAAAAGATGCTAAAGTATTTTGCTGAGTATATTTTGTGCTATTTCCAAATGTACATTTTGAATTTAACCATATTCTTGTGTTTTTGAAATAACAAATATCGTGTTCACAAATAGGATTGACTGTGGTCTCTGTATAGAGTTGTCTATTATAAATAACCAGGTTGAACTAATTAATCCATACCCAAATAAGGTCATTACCAGTTAAAATGATATTTCCCTATACTAAGCTACAGACTAAAATTACTGTGGAATTCGTTTAGAAACCCAAAAGTTCTCTATAATCTTCTCTGTACTTTGAATCCCTTCTATCTATAAAGTCCGGTTATTCCTTCCAATACAAGACTTGTGACCTCAAGAAATCAATCTTACAGTCCTTTGATGTAATGCTCTACTGGTTATATGTTTAATTACAAAGCAAAGAAATCTATCTGTCATTTTTTTCAATTGTTTTTAGCTTAATTAAACCTATCTTTGTATTTTATATATAAACTTTATTTATTTTACAACAATATTGCAAAACAAGTTATGTCAACTTATATTGATCACTCTTGTTGGCCTGGATGTAAGCGCGAGGGGTCTTATTGTGGGAGGAAACCAGAGTACCCGGGAAAAACCCATGTGGTCGGGTAGGTGACCCCTTACATTTTCACATCCGTTCCAGGAATCAAACCCCGGTCAGCTAGGTGAAAGGCGAATACGTTACCACTGCGCCACCCGACCACCCATCTTTGTATTGAAGTCATACGTTAGAAGTTAATCTATGAACTGGAATCCAACATAATAAATGGTTACATGTTGAGAGCATGTACCTAAACCCCTCCACATTTTCAGCTACATCATACTGAATCCTTTCAAACACAACAAAATATACAAATTGCCTTCAATCCTGTTTCCTGGATACAGACTTCACATCCTCAGAATATAAACTCTGAATACGCTTTTCTCAAACCTCATCAAGCCACTTTGACAAAATACCAAGATTAAGGGTGCTACAAAGTATTTAAGTGTTTACAGATCATTGTAAGTGATTTTTCCTTAAATGTTGAATTTCTCCATAAATCTATCCCTAATTCCTCCTAGCATGTGACCTCTTTCAAACCATCCTCCTCCATTGTGATTGCTAAATGTGATTTACATTTGAAATGTGATCTAAACTTACTCGTCCACGAGGCACAGGTCGTATATTACCCCGACTAACTTTCCTAGGCCGAGTACGTCCATCATCCTCCATCAGTGTGTTATCACAATCACTGAAACCATCATTTGACCACTCTTCATGGTCTGGGTAATCATCATCGCTGTCGTTATCAACATCAGGAGAACGATCTGTCAAAAAGAACAACAGTGGCATCAAAAGAACAGACATCAACAGAGACATCAACAGTGACAACACAGACATTTATAGTGACAACACAGACATCTATAGTGACAACACAGACATCAATAGTGACAACACAGACATCAATAGTGACAACACAGACATCAAGTGACAACACAGACATCAACAGTGAAAAGATTGACATCAAAAGTGGCAACTCAGACATCACTAGTGACAACACTGACATCAAAAGTGACAACACTGACATCAAAAGTGACAACACCAACATCAACAGTGAAAAGATTGCCATCAAAAGTGACAACACAGACATCAATAGTGACAACACAGGCATCAATAGTGGCAACACAGACATCAACAGTGAAAAGATTGACATCAATATTGGCAACTCAGACATCAATAGTGACAACACAGGCATCAATAGTGACAACACAGACATCAATAGTGACAACACTGACATCAAAAGTGACAACACTGACATCAACAGATTGAAAAGATTGCCATCAATAGTGACAACACAGACATCAATAGTGACAACACAGACATCAATAGTGACAACACAGACATCAATAGTGACAACACAGACATCAACAGTGAGAACTCAGACATCAATACTGAGAACTCAGACATCAATAGTGAGAACATAGACATCAATAGTGCGAACTCAGACATCAATAGTGAGAACTCAGACATCAACAGTGACAACAAAGATATCAACAGTGAAAAGATTGACATCAATAGTGGCAACTCAGACATCAATATTGACAACACAGGCATCAATAGTGGCAACTCAGACATCAATAGTGACAACACTGATATCAATAGTGATAACACTGACATCAATCATAACAACACAGACATCAACAGTGACGCCATAGACATCAATAGTGGCAACTCAGACATCAATAGTGACAACACTGACATCAATAGTGACAACCAGACATCAATAGTGACAACACTGACATCAATAGTGACAACACAGACATTAATAGTGACAACACACACATCAAAAGTGACAACACTGAAATCAACAGTGACAACACAGACATCAATAGCAACAACAAAGACATCAAAAGTGATAACACTGACATCAATCGTTACAATACAGACATCAACAGTGATGCCATAGACATCATTAGTGACAAAACTGACATCAAAACTTTGAACTCAGACATCAACAGTGACAACAAAGACATCATTAGTGACAACACAGACATCAGCAGTGACAACATAGACATCAACAAATTAACAATGACAACATAGACATCAATAGTGACTACAGAGACATTAACAATGACAACATAGACATCAAAAGAATACGACATCAACAGTATAACACAGACATTTATAGTGGCAACGCAGACATCAATAGTGACAACACTGACATCATCAACAAATTAACTGTGACAAAGTAGATCAATATTGAGAACACAGACATCAACAGTGACAAAAATGTCCTCATTGTCCGACTGAAGGTGACTGACCCCTTACCAACATCAGATGAAATGGCTTTTCTCTGGTCACTCTCTACATGGTCCACCGGTTGACTTGACACTGTCACCATTGTCAATTTGGCCACTAGCACTGTACTGTTGTCTTTGGTATCGCTGAATAGGTTAAGATCCTTATCTATTGATCTCTGTAGAACCTACAAACAAAATAACATGTAAACCAATCATATCACATTAAAAAAACAGGCTTACATGTGTTCAGCCAATTGTTTACAACCTAAAACAAAAACAAAAATGGCAGATTTTGGCTTTTTGTTCTTTACTTTTAAATGTCAATGGTAAAAACCATGCTTGTCTTTCAGTATATGATGTAACATATGGACAAGAACGAGGGATACACTGATTATGAACAACAGACACAGCAATGACGACCTTAGACATCAAAGACTGATGACCTTGAATTTGTTTCCTTACCTGTCCCATATTAATCTGACCCACAGCCAATGTCTTGTAGCCTAGGATGGTTTTATTTTTATACTTTTTCCGTCTCTGTAACATTACATGGAGTTTGTTTCCATCTCGCTTCAGAAAATGTGGATACTGAAAACCAATGAGTTAGATCTTAATAAGAATTCTCTTCTCATTATAACACATGTAATCAAAACACTGCTATTTAGAAAATTGCAATATGTGGTGTGACACAGTGTCCTTTTTTAAGATATTTACGGCTATTGGTTACAGGTGTATTCATGACTTTTAAGACTGTCCTGGTAGGTATTGGCTGACCAAAGTCATCAACCAAAATTAATCAGTAGCTGAAATGGTGTTAATCAAATTTCAGTTCAACATTCCCATCCAACACTGAAAATGAGCAAAAACAGAGAATTTCTTTAAATTTTTAAAGTTCATGGGCCATAACTCTGGAAATATTCATTGACAAGAACCAGGTAAAAATCTAACCTCCAATTTTCCATTATACAACAATATACCAGATTTCAAATCAAAATGTTAATAAGTAGATAGGTACTCCAAATTAGAGTGTATACCAGCTGAAACGTGGTCTCTTAAGAATATTTCTCAAGCATCCCCATGTCAATCTTTCTTTTGTTAATATTTTGCTCTCATAACATCCATTTTGAGTTTGGTTTGCCATTTTGTTTATGTCAGTATTTTCTTGTTGTTTTTATATCAACACAATTTTCCAGAGACGGAAGTATTCTCCCATGAATACAGGCACTTACACATCTTTAGCTACCTTCATTATCAATTTCGACATTTTTCTGGAATTGTTTAAAAAAAAAAGAAAACGAAACATGATATAATTACCTCATTTTTTTTAACCAATTACACTCAGGCTGTACAAATCAATGTATTGATCACTATTCATCATTCGATATGAAAACAATCAATAGTAATTCTTTGACTGCATGATGACTAAGATTTTATCCAACGATATTTTCAGCTTGGAAACGTCATGGAAAAGTCTAATCGGAATCCAATTCGTGTCGTGTTACACTATCAGTAACACAATACATGACGGAAAGATCATTACTCATATTAAATGTCATGATCACCAGCCTGATGCAATTGGTAGGAATCACAACCCTGGTGGCAAGCTTTGATTACAATTTGTAAAATGAATGAAGCAAAAATAAGCACATTCAAACAGAATGCTCTGACTGGAAATGAATTCAACTGAGCCAAAAATACATAAGCCATCAGCAGACTGGCTCAACAAGTGAGTCAATGAAAGATGGTTCATGAGCTGAGTGACATAAACTCATCTTATACTAACTTCTCTATCAGCTGAGTGACATAGACTCATCTTATACTAACTTCTCTATCAGCTGAGTGACATAAACTCGTCTTATACTAACAACTCCATCAGCTAAGTGACATAGATTCACCTTATACTAACTTCTCTATCAGCTGAGTGACATACACTCATCTTATACTAACAACTCCATCAGCTGAGTGACATAAACTCATCTTATACTAACTTCTCTATCAGCTGAGTGACATAGACTCATCTTATACTAACAACTCCATCAGCTGAGTGACATAAACTCATCTTATACTAACTTCTCTATCAGCTGAGTGACATAGACTCATCTTATACTAACTTCTCTATCAGCTGAGTGACATAAACTCGTCTTATACTAACTTCTCTATCAGCTGAGTGACATAAACTCATCTTATACTAACTACTCCATCAGCTGAGTGACATAAACTCGTCTTATACTAACTTCTCTATCAGCTGAGTGACATAGATTCACCTTATACTAACAACTCCATCAGCTGAGTGACATAAACTCATCTTATACTAACTTCTCTATCAGCTGAGTGACATACACTCATCTTACACTAATTTCTCTATCAGCTGAGTGACATAGATTCACCTTATACTAACTTCTCTATCAGCTGAGTGACATAAACTCATCTTATACTAACTTCTCTATCAGCTAAGTGACATAGATTCACCTTATACTAATTTCTCTATCAGCTGAGTGACATAAACTCATCTTACACTAATTTCTCTATCAGCTGAGTGACATAAACTCATCTTACACTAATTTCTCTATCAGCTGAGTGACATAGACTGTTTTCTTATACTAATTTCTTTTTATATTGCAGCTAAATGAAAGGCAAAATCTTAAAAACTTTAAAAATTACTCATCTATCAGGCAGTTAAAATGACCTAAATTTACTTGTCCAGTTTCTAATTTTCCCAGATATATCACAAATGAAATTCTTAAAGAGCCGGACCCACTTCTCGACCGATATTATTTTATATAAAAAAAAAATCATGATTTTCTATTTTTCTTGGGTAGCAAAAGTTCTGACTAACCCTGTAATACCGCAATTTTAAAGTAAATCACCACCAATCTAACGTAATAAATAGTTTTAAAAAAGAATTTGCTAATTCATGATTATGCGGGAAGTCCTGCCCTCTGACGCATGAGCAAAGAACTGTAAATAAATCGGCCGTCTTCCAACATGGCAGAAAGAGTGTGAGGGAAGTGGGGAAGAAAACATGTTTTGAAGGCCTCTTTGCAATTAATCATTTTTTCTCGTAATCTGCACGTTTTCGTGTCATATCTAAGCATTGAAAGATGTGATCAATACATACATTAGATGATTTCCATACAGGATATATAGAGTATTGATTGCATTTATCGGTAAAATCTCCTTACAAGCGATGTCACATGGACGTACTACTCACCTCTTCCTCCATTTTTTTGGGGGTTCTGACCACATCTGAACATATCATGTGACTTTTCCTCATCAATATTCCTATCCTGGTGTTGATTAATGAGACTAATTCGGGCACCGATATCTGCGGTACCCTTTCAATTTCAAGTTCGAAACTTTATACAAATCTTTACTTATATATTATCTATTAATATACAACAACATTTTCAGTCAATAAAATATGAAAAAATATCTATAACAGAGTGGGTCTGGCTCTTTAACTTGTTTTCTTTCACTTTAAGTAATTATGAAAAGTTTTCAATCCACAGAGTTAATATTGATGAAAAATAATTCTGCTAACTCTATACTTCATTTTTAACATTGGCTGTCATCACTCAACTTCTTCTACTTCTTTTTAATCACTGTCTACCCTGATCAGTATCTGACAATGCTGAAATCATTAGGTTTCCACTATCTTGCGTTGATTGGAAACTTATGATTTTGCATTGATATGTAATCAAAGTTTATGAATTATAAATATCAAGTGTGACAGGTTTTCAGATCATTACATTTCAGTGTATATATTTTTTTTCCAAACTGCAACAAACTTGCTCTCTATTTGATCAGTGTGGTTTTTGTCTTGCTTGCCACATTTAAAAAAAAAAAAAAAAAGCTATTGGGTTAAATTAAAACCCATAAGTCAATTTCAAGGATACACAAGAATTTCAAATATGCTACAGAGCACAAAAGCTTCAGCATAGAAGCTTAGACTATACACACTATGTATTGATTTTTATCAGTTTTGTCTCATCTGCAATAGCACAGTGTGTGACTTGTCTCAAGATGGAACTGAACCCATGTCTTACTTACCTGCTCATACAATGTACCTAGTCTTGTGTTTAGGCTGACCCCCAAATAACCTTGGCACTAAGGAGAAACACTTACCAACATATATATACTGTCTTTAGAAAATATAGGTTACTGATAATTAGTGTTAGAAGATCAAACCCATCCCCATTCCCATTTCTACATTGACTATACAACTGACTACTGATGTTAGCTGGTACAGAGTCATCCTGTTATCTCTCAATATCTGTACAATAACTCGACTAATGACCACTGAAAGAGTTCTGTTTGTGAGGCCATCATATAACTAGGCAGTAATAGACACATCTGATGCATAAAATCATTTGTCAAGACAAGGTGAGAAGCTTATAATAGTCATGATATACGGACACAATATTCTTCCTCATTGCAAAACCCTAACTTGTGATTTCCTTAGATAAAAGAAATATGGAATATAACTCCTCTGTTTCCTTTATTCCGGATTTTCTACCTTTTTAACCACAATGAGTTAAGCATCATTGTGTGGAACGATACTGATGATCCCACACTTGTGCTGGTGTTTATCAGTAAACTGTGTTGCTGCACTGATGCAGGTAGACAAACATGAATCAGAAGTAGCCAAACATTTGTTGAATATGAATCTGAACTATTGTAAGACTCCCACAATGGGTACCTGTACATTGTTGGCTCAGTTATAACTATTCTCACAGGGTTATGATCACACAAGGCTTGGTGATCACACTGCAGACTGGGTTATGATCACACTAGGTTTGGTGATCACACTGCAGACTGGGTTATGATCACACTAGGCTTGGTGATCACACTGCAGACTGGGTTATGATCACACTAGGTTTGGTGATCACACTGCAGACTGGGTTATGATCACACTAGGCTTGGTGATCACACTGCAGACTGGGTTATCATCACACTTCGGTTATGATCACACTGTAGACTGGGTTATCATCACACTAGGCTTGGTGATCACACTGCAGACTGGGTTATGATCACACTTGGCTGGGTTATCACACTGCAGACAGGGTTATGATCACACTTGGGTTATGATCACACTGCAGACAGGGTTATGATTACACTTGGGTTATGATCACACTGCAGACAGGGTTATGATCACACTGCAGACAGGGTTATGATCACACTTGGGTTATGATCACACTGCAGACAGGGTTATGATCACACTTGGGTTATGATCACACTGCAGACAGGGTTATGATCACACTTGGGTTATGATCACACTGCAGACAGGGTTATGATCACACTTGGGTTATGATCACACTGCAGACAGGGTTATGATCACACTTGGGTTATGATCACACTGCAGACAGGGTTACACTGATCACACTTTATGGGTTATGATCACACTGCAGACAGGGTTATGATCACACTTGGGTTATGATCACACTGCAGACAGGGTTATGATCACACTTGGGTTATGATCACACTGCAGACAGGGTTATGATCACACTTGGGTTATGATCACACTGTATACAGGGTTATGATCACACTTGGGTTATGATCACACTGTATACAGGGTTATGAATACACTTGGCTTGGTGATCACACTGCAGACAGGGTTATGAATACACTTGGGTTGGTGATCACACTGCAGACTGGGTTATGATCACACTAGGCTTGGTGATCACACTGCAGACAGGGTTATGAATACACTTGGGTTGGTGATCACACTGCAGACAGGGTTATGATCACACTAGGCTTGGTGATCACACTGCAGACAGGGTTATGATCACACTAGGCTTGGTGATCACACTGCAGACAGGGTTATGAATACACTTGGGTTGGTGATCACACTGCAGACAGGGTTATGATCACACTAGGCTTGGTGATCACACTGCAGACAGGGTTATGATCACACTTGGGTTATGATCACACTGCAGACTGGGTTATGATCACACTTTGGTTATGATCACACTTGGGTTGTGATCACACTGCAGACAGGGTTATGATCACACTAGGGTTGGTGATCACACTGCAGACAGGGTTATGATCACACTTGGGTTGTGATCACACTGCAGACAGGGTTATGATCATGATGACACTTTATGCTTGGTAAGCAGTGTTGGATGAGTGATCACACTTGTCAGCTGGTTTGACATTGTTATATATGACAATGCTGTTGGCAATACTGACATTTTGATTTAATTTGATCAAATGGTGGCATGCTGAATTTGATCTCAAATCTGAGTTTTATTCAAATGTTCCTAATAACAAATAATAATAACCAAATATCACAATTTAGCTGGATGAAGGCATCCATCTTATTTACTTCAACAATAAATTATCATGTGCTAAAGTTTCAGGAAGATCTAGATCCCCTCTGTGGTTTGATGGAAAAACTAAACATAGTGGTGGCCATCTTAATCTGATGACTATGATCCTGACCAGTAATCATTGTTTGGTTTGTTGGACTTTATTAATCTAATTATTGGCATAAAACATATTTTAGTACACAAGTGATTGCAACCAAAGGACTTGTTTATAGCATTAATACTAACTTTCAGAATAGTGATACACTAATTTCTACCATCTTATGTCAAGTTGTTGTAATTGCAGCTCATAAAAAAGTTAGAAATCCTAAATCAGCATTTCAGATGCTAAATAAATCTAGGTCTTGGAAATAAATGAAAACTCATGAGTGCTCACAACAAACACATGACAATGAAGAACTCTAAACAATAAATAGTGAAATCCTATTGACTTCATTAAATCTTCAGTCTCATGGTTTTCATATGGGAAATATATGTCACTTTTCTACACAGCCAAATCTCAGTAATTAATCTGAATGCCAAATAACACAGTCGTATGAATTAAAGTAAAAATACATTAACTCAATCCTTTTCTTGCCAATACCTCGCCATATTTCACTTCAAACAACCAAAAGATCCTACTCTGTGTGAAACACCCTGAAGACTAGGATTAAGCTGTCTTAGTCATGATCAATGACTCAATTTCAAGCCTTATCACCATGGAGCACTGCTATTAAGGTGCAAGTATATTTTCCTGGAACAACATAAATAGTTTAACAAGTGTTACTGTTGGGTGACTAAATATATCAGGAGAGCCTCAAAGTGATACAGGGACCAGGACTACACCATATAAGTCTCTAAACAGCCTCACTAAACATTTAGTGACACACTGAGACTACACCATGTAAGTCTCTAAACAGCCTCACTAAGCATTTAGTGACACACAAAGACTACACCATATAAGTCTCTAAACAGCCTCAATAAACATTTAGTGACACACCGAGACTACACCATGTAAGTCTCTAAACAGCCTCAATAAACATTTAGTGACACACCAAGACTACACCATGTAAGTCTCTAAACAGCCTCAATAAACATTTAGTGACACACCAAGACTACACCATGTAAGTCTCTAAACAGCCTCAATAAACATTTAGTGACACACAAAGACTACACCATATAAGTCTCTAAACAGCCTCACTAAGCATTTAGTGACACACAAAGACTACACCATATAAGTCTCTAGATTGTCACAAAGTATTGGTGATACTGGGACTACACTATATAAGTCTCTAGATTATCTCAAAGTTTTGTTGATACAGGCACTACACCATACAAGTCTTTTAACAGCCTCAATAAACATTCAGTGACACACCAAGACTACACCATGTAAGTCTCTAGTTTGCCTCAAAGTATTGGTGATACTGGGACTACACCATAAGTCTCTAGATTGTCTCAAAGTATTGGTGATACTGGGACGACACCATATAAGTCTCTAGATTGTCTCAATACACATTTAGTGACACACCGAGACTACACCATGTAAGTCTCTAGATTGTCACAAAGTATTGGTGATACTGGGACTACACCATGTAAGTCTCTAGATTGTCTCAAGGTATTTGTGATACATTTAGTGACACACTACACCATATAAGTCTCTAGATTGTCTCAAAGTATTGGTGATACTGGGACGACACCATATAAGTCTCTAGATTGTCTCAAAGTATTGGTGATACTGGGACGACACCATATAAGTCTCTAGATTGTCTCAAAGTATTGGTGATACTGGGACTACACTATATAAGTCTCTAGATTGTCTCAAGGTATTTGTGATACTGGGACTACACTATATAAGTCTCTAGATTGTCTCAAAGTATTGGTGATACTGGGACAGCCTAAAAGTAAGTTATTTTAGTGGCTTTAAATACATTATTGAAGTCTGAAATGGTATAAGCGTTTACAATGTACGTTCTTCTTTATATTACAATTATCATTACAACCTGAAGTTTATTTGAAGAGATCAGCTTAGATCCAAACACAATATCATTTTGGACTTTACCTGTAGAGAAAAGGCTAAATCTAATTCCACATCCAGAAGACCTGATGATGGCATACTTATTTCGTTGGAGCGAAGTGTTCTCTTGGAGTTCTGAAAAAACAAAAACAGGAAAAATAAAATCATCGTTTTATGACACAGAATTAAGGTAAACAATTATTAATGATGATATTTTCTTTATATATGTAATTGATTACTTTGAGATTAGACTGAATGTTTATCCAGTCTCCCATTGGTTAATAACAAGGTTCATACAATATGTGAATTACGTTTCAGATATGGACTGGGGAAAGCAGCTTGGAATTTATGTGAATGAAGACTCCGTCATTTTCCTTACATGCCATGGGGCCATATTATGTATTCATCATGTGATAATGAGAACAGTTAACGAAAGGGTCTCTTATTATGATTTCGAAGTTGCAGAAACTTTGGTACATGGAATTAATATAACTAACTAGATGTATTCACATAAGATTTTAATGACAGTATAATATGTATTGCACTGGTACTATGAAGTGCTATAAAAAGGTTAAAACATGAAACAAACTTTATTCCTGAATTTATTCTGAATTTAAAGCTTTCTATGCTTATTTAGAAACTGTTAAGATGTTTTGTCTGATTTGTCCCTGATTTAGTTAGGGAAAACAGCTTTTTAGCTGTAAAACAAGGCCAAATCTATCTCTGTCACTGACATACAAGCACCCTGCAAGTATTTATATCTGAATATGTAAGTTAACATATTGCACCATACAAGCTATATACTCAATTGAAAGCTCTGACATCACATCTTATTTTATATATAAAAGTATACTTTACTCTTGACGACTAATTCAATGTGTTACTCATACCATGTGTATCTCGTTTTATTCAGTACCTACACATATGTATTGTTTACTCTCACTGAATGTTTTCACATAAAACTGGCAGGACACTCCTCAGACTAAACCTAATATATGCACATCTTAGGGAAAATCTCCCCAAACCTCTGTGCAACATGACAACATTGATTTAGTTTGTCTCTCTATGTTTAACCTATAGCCTGTCTGGACTCATTTACCCTTTCAAACTTTCCCAAACATTTCCCCAACTTAATTGTGTGGTAGATGTGGGTGACAGTGCTACAATAACATGGAGCCAGCTACAGATTTGTAAACAAGACATGACAGAGACTGGGGTGTATTGATCCTGTTGCTCTTCCTGTCATCTCTGTGCTACAATGTACATAACACGAGGACAAAAACAGGATAAGAATGTTACGTATGGGCAGAATAGCTCTATCAAACACTTCCTAATGAGCCGAAATTCTAACAGCAGTCATGTGGAACACTGAAGGAAGGTCCCTAACTGATAGTTAGTCCTTGATATAGGAATCCAAAGATCATATTGTGTGTCAAGAGAAGTGATATGTAGTTATCTTACAACTACACAGAAATTTCACCAATATCATTTCACATTTGTCCAAATAACACATTTTAAGTAGAATCCACTTATCATCACTTCCTATTTATATATATTAACGAGGTGAAGTAGACTCTGCTTGTTTTTACTTCCTTTTCAGTTTGTTGAAAGACAAATTTGCTTGTTTATTTCTATAGGACATGCATACTGAAAAAACTAAGATTTTTTCCAGGGAATCAATTTTTTGCTATTTTTTAAGATAAAAAATCATATCATACCATGGAAAGTAGAAACATGGAGGTCGATTGTTAAATGATGAAAGCATGAATGTATTTCATGGCTTCCATGAAAAATTAATCCCTTTTTGTGAAAAGCTTTTGCGTAAAAAAAAACCCCATAAAACCCTTTTTATAGAAGTTAACAATTAGTAATTGATACCACCCACCTAGCACAGCTCATGTGATCAAATTAAAACCATTCTATGTTCCGTACATAAACTGCAGAAGTTTCCAAATGCCTACATTTTCAGAAGCTCTGAAAGCCTATACTTTGCTGCTTTTTAACATTTAAAGCCATCATAAGAGACATCATGAAGGATGTTGTTCACATCTTCCCTAGACATAACATTACAGATATAAGAGGGTCAACTTTGGCCCCAGAGACAAAATGAAGGATGTTGTTCACATCTTCCCTAGACATAACATTACAGGTATGAGAGGGTCAACTTTGGCCCCAGAGACAACATGAAGGATGTTGTTCACATCTTCCCTAGACATAACATTACAGGTATAAGAGGGTCAACTTTGGCCCCAGAGACATCATGAAGGATGTTGTTCACATCTTCCCTAGACATAACATTACAGGTATAAGAGGGTCAACTTTGGCCCCAGAGACAACATGAAGGATGTTGTTCACATCTTCCCTAGGTATGAAGAGGTATAAGAGGGTCAACTTTGGCCCCAGAGACAACATGAAGGATGTTGTTCACATCTTCCCTAGACATAACATTACAGGTATGAGAGGGTCATGAAGGATGTTGTTCACATGTAACATTACAGGTATAAGAGGGTCAACTTTGGCCCCAGAGACAACATGAAGGATGTTGTTCACATCTTCCCTAGACATAACATTACAGGTATAAGAGGGTCAACTTTGGCCCCAGAGACAACATGAAGGATGTTGTTCACATCTTCCCTAGACATAACATTACAGGATGTTGTTCACATCTTCCCTAGACATAACATTACAGGTATAAGAGGGTCAACTTTGGCCCCAGAGACAACATGAAGGATGTTGTTCACATCTTCTTAACATTACAGGTATAAGAGGGTCAACTTTGGCCCCAGAGACAACATGAAGGATGTTGTTCACATCTTCCCTAGACATAACATTACAGGTATAAGAGGGTCAAGTTTGACCCTTGGAGAAGCTGATGAATGTATTTTTGTCCTGGTGTGACACCAGACTCCTTAGCATAAACTTGGGAACTCTAGAGAAATTTTCAAACATAACAGGATGCAGTGTATTTAAATATAAACTTAAATCATGACAGGAGCATTTTGGTTACTCATGAAAGAAAAAAGTTTAAGCTGGACAAACTGACTCTACAACATCAGTTCACTTGTCCTCTGGGCAGGTAAGCTAAAAATGGAATACATGAACTTTCTATATATTACTTGATGTTGCCATGACATTTGTAGAGAGCCTCAAGACATATTACACACACATTGCTGAAATCCATTATTACAGCTTTGCTACTATAGCTTGTGCTGTGCAATTGTTACTGCTATGCTCAGTAGTACACATATCTTCAGTCACACAACAGGTTTTTTTTCCCTGCTTTCCACTCAGTATCAGTGAACATGCACCTGTGTCTAAAGGCCTCTACATCAAGAATCATACAACACAATTCTACAAGAACACCTGTGTAAATTTTACTTGTTGAAAACATTTTCTAACTATATCTAGGAATAAGATAACACAGGACTATCACAATAAAAAAGTGGTTTTTTTTTTCTTTGTACAGATTAAATATACTGCAAGACTATTTTTTGGTAGTACATACATTATATAAGTCTTGCAATATTGCAAATTCCATTTGTGCTATTATCAATAAATCTTCAGAGTTTTTATCGTTATGATCAGAAGTCTTACCTGCATTTTGACAGCGATAATTAATGAATGGTTTTCATTTTCCAGTGGCTTTAACACGATCAGACGGTTTAGTGTGAGGGAGCACAATCTGAAAAGACAACAGGTTACATGGTACACATACAATGCATTTCATGAAATCATATTAAATAAAAGTGTGAAGGACACTCATAAATGCTGTGTATGATGTGTTTATCGAAATAAAGGAAGATTTTATCAGGGGGGGGGATATTTTAATTTAAAATCTATTCAAATATACAGCAACTCTTACTTTAAATATATTACTATATAACACAAACAGCTTCTTGACTAAACCTGATAATGGGCTTAAGTTATATTTGCCTTTGCACCAGTGTCATTTATAAATCCAATAGAAAGACAGTTTCTATTTTGATGCTATATTTATTGACAAACAGAAGAAACACAACCTCCAATATTTTCATTACTTTATTCCCACTATCATCATTAATTATACAACCATTCGAGGATGCACATCTAAGCTATTGGACAACACAGTGAATTAAGATTAATCCATTAATACTTTAACAAGGCCAAGGCAAATGAGGTGGTTGACATCAAAATTTTTCGACTTCAAACATGAGTATGACCCCTGTTAGCATTTGCTGTTGCTCGATTTCTGTGATGCATAGAATTTTATGCACAGTCTATTTGTACCACAGGGATGTTCTTGCACTCACCAAGAAGTACCTGGCACAGAGCAGGAGGAGTCTAATAGACCTGGATGTATTTGAATGTGTCAACCTAACATGTTCCATATAAGCATTTTGATGAGAGATTGGCACTATATGGCGGCCAAGGTAACTTATTTACATTGTTTTGACAGAAATATCCTATTGTATGTCACGCCACAAGAAAGTTGAGCATTGTCTTGTTGGAAAATTACCTTGTGTTGGTGGATAAATAAGCACCACGACAGGTTACAGAACAGTGTCAATATATCATTTAGCTGTCAAACTGTGCCTTCAATAACAGCTAAGTGGGTTCCGCAGCCACTACAGATCTTGCCCCACAACATTACACTACCACCACCACCAAACCTGTCACATTTAACCATGAAGTTATTGGCATAGCATTTACCAAGATGTTAAAAAACATATTGGCAATACAGGATAAGTTTTGACTCATCAAAGAAGAGTTCCTGGCACATCATTACACCGGAAATACATTTAGATGCTTTTGTGGGACCCATTTGATTTTGATACAATGTTGCTGATCATTAAGGGGCATTCCCACTTAAATGTGACTTGGCTTCATGATGTGGGAGATGAGAGGCCTTAGCACAGTATCTCGGCTGATGTTTCGATTCTGTGCCCCTGACTTCTTCATTTGCAATATTTTGTGTACTTGTACAAGTGCTACAACCTCATGAAACAATCCTGAGGAGGCAGCATAACTCTCAATTGGCCTGTCTGAGGTTGGTCAGCAGTGTACCAATCAGTCTAAGAGACAGAATGTTGTGCTTTAGTTGACGTTCAGAACTCTTGCTACAGCATCTTCTTTCACTCTGTCTATAGTATATCTCCCTTCCTTCTGTCTATAATATCTATCTCCCTGTCTATAATATCTATCTTCCCTCTGTCTATAATATCTATCTCCACTCCCTCTGTCTATAATATCTATCTTCCCTCCCTCTGTCTATAATATCTATCTCCCTTCCCTCTGTCTATAATATCTATCTCCCTTCCCTCTGTCTATAATATCTATCTTCCCTCCCTCTGTCTATAATATCTATCTCCCTTCCCTCTGTCTATAATATCTATCTCCCTGTCTATAATATCTATCTTCCCTCCCTCTCCCTTACCTCTGTCTATAATATCTATCTCCCTGTCTATAATATCTATCTTCTCTCCCACTGTCAATAAAATCTATCTCTCTTCCCTCTGTCTATAATATCTATCTTCTCTCCCACTGTCAATAAAATCTATCTCTCTTCCCTCTGTCTATAATATCTATCTCCCTTCCCTCTGTCTATAATATCTATCTCCCTTCCCTCTGTCTATAATATTTACCTCCCTTCCCTCTGTCTATCATATTTACCTTCTTTTACTCTGTCTATAGTAGATCTTCCTTTGCTCTGTTGATATTCATCTTCCTTCCCTCTGTTTATAATATTAATCATCATTCTGTCTGTCTATGATAAACATCTTTTTCTGACTGTCAATAACACTGTATGTATATACATGTATTGTCTTTATTGAGTACATAATTACCCCAGTATAACCTGGATTGAAAGGGTTCTGATCTTACATTGATCCATCAACCCAGAATTTATTACACCATACAATGTCAAATATCCATAACTGTACCAAATAACTTAACTATCATTCTCTGTAAATTAGAAGAAAGCCAATGTCCCTTGGTGCAGATACAACAAAAGGATGAGCTATGTTCATGTTGAGTAAAGACAGACTTTAGAAACACTGGAGCCTGTGCCATTCTACTGATGATGAAATGAAGGCCCACAGAGGTCAAGTCAATTGGAAACATATACAAGGTTTGTTTACACAACATCTATCTACACTGCACACAAATATCTACAGTGTATCTACTCATTATCCTGAGTAAACAACTGGTTTTCTGACCTCAACCAAAAATCTGAAAATCACATGTCTTGAAATTTTGATAAATTAACCTAATTGACCTGTGAAAAGAAGATCATGCAGTACTGTATACAGTGTAAATTACAAAATGTGGATTTTCATAATCTTCCCTCCTATTCATATATTCAAAGCTATTCCTTAATGGAAGAGTAAGTAAAGATTATCAGCTCTGAAAAAAAATTGTGCTTTATCTTAATGATATTGTGACATGACTGGAGATTATCCCATTGTCATGTAAATGAACAAAGATTGGCATAGAGGATGGGTATGGTGTGTAGTCATGTCCTCTAATCCTTGTTGAGGTCAGGTCTGAAAGCAATTATGTAAATTACCACTTTACAACACATTGAAACAAGCGTGAGTACAACATTCTGATGTTGTAGAGTGGAAATTGAGGGAGTGATCTCTATGTGGGCCAGGATGCCAAACGCAAGAGGAATATCTGTGGTATTCTTACACCCATTTACAGAGTGGACTTTCTGTCTCTCCAACATACAAAGGTGGACAATCTGTAAGAATAGTGAGGTAGATCTTTCACCAGATTTGTCTGTTGTTATTTTGTCCTTAGGTGCTACCAACATCCCCTGAATGGTATTGTGGGGCTTGGTGAGTACCATCACTGCCACTTGGTGGATTTTTCTCTTTATTAGCTCTGATATTCCTCATATGTATGGAGGAGTAGTGTGTCCATTGGCTGGTTGGCAGCCACTTGCTGGTTATGTGGCTTTGGTCCAGCTGCCAGCAAGATCCAAAGACCAGTTACTATAGCCAAGACACACTGAGGACTTTCTTAAGGTGGTACTCATGAATGTTTGGCCTTATCTGTGGAACATATGAAGTTGACCCTGTGGGTTAAAGTACTGAATTACATACAGTTTGTGTTTCAGAGGTTGATGGCTGTCGTATTGAAGGCATAGGTCTGTTTTGGGTGGGTTTACCAATAGACAGTGAATTCAAGGGATTCGTTTTCACACAGAATTGTATGGCTGGGTGACAGTTCTTTTAATGATCCATGAAATTATCTACCACATTCATCAGATTGAAAGCCAGTTTATTATCAATATATCCACCTTAAATATCTCTAAAAGCTCAATTCTTTGGAGTGTTCCATGACAAGGTTGGCTATGATCAGACAGATCAAGGAGAGTCACACCAGTTTGTGGTGAAAGTTACCAATCACAATGAAGACATACATCCATAAGATCTGTGATATGTTGGAAGGATAACACTGTTAGCTGGATGAGTGTAGGATCATCCCAAGTCTCTGTCAGATGACATGCGAGCTCATCTGGGACACTGGTAAACAGGACTGTCACATCCTCAGGTCTCAGCACAGTTAGTACTGTTACAGTGGGTCTCTTCCCAGTTCAGTACTATCAAAGGGAATAAAACTTTAGAGAGGAACTAAGCTTTGTTATATGTGATAGAATCTCAAGATGACACTATGGTTCTGAGGGGCAGGAGTACTTCTGTAACCCTAGGATGTTGGTGGATGTAGGATATATGCACCTATACTGGGTGACTGTCAGAATCCATTAATGGTGTTTAAGGGCTCTCAGAAGTTGTACTGGTGTAGTGATATGTCTATCAGTAAGATCCCTCTTGTGACACTTAACCAAACTCTTATCACTCAGGAGTTCTTTGCTCTCCTCTAGGTATATGGACTTAAGCATCATAAGAGTTGCTCATCTTTTGTCTGCTGGCAATATTAGGATTTCCATGTCTTCTTTGTGTGATGCCAGGACACATTCATCTCTTGATATCTAGGATTTTGGTGTTATCTTTATCTGTACTTTGAATTTGGCACGATCATAAATAGGATTGAAGAACAAGAAATCCCAAAGGGATCTTGGCACCCACCATAGTCAGTGTTCCCACTCACTTTTCAAACTGGGGGTATTCATACCCCCACCTTCCAAAAACTGGAGGTATGAAGTTAAAAAGTGGGGGTATGATTGATGTTATAGGTATATAGGGTCAAATTCCATGTTTCTTTTCAGTTCATATTAGTTAATGTGTTCTTTATGGAATATGAGGATGAGTATGTCCTCCTTGGCCAGCCACAGTGCCGTCTTCAGTTGAGCCTCGAGTATAGGCTGATAATTCTTTTTCAAGCATGTTTTGGCAGCGTTCATGTACACCTTTTGTCGTTTTGTCTGAATCGATAGTAGATGATCTTTTGACTGCTGATGTCGCACAAGCGCTGATCTCTGAAAATTTTTGGTTCCTTTACAAAACGGCGAAAATTTACAGTGCGGCATTTCCTTACATAGGGAACAGAACATACCAGAATCTTCTTTTCTCAGCCAATCGAATTCTGACAGCCATTTCTGTTGAAAAGTTTTTGGATATTGTGCCGATGATGTTTTAGTATGTTTTCTTGTTTCAGACGAGCTGTCTATTTCATCATCATCTCTACTTTTTCGTTTGTTTCTGCTAACAGCAGACGATTCCCAAAAGCTATTGAGTGTCACCTGCGCCATTTTGTGTATACATCTATGCATTCGGGTATCTCGGTTCTAGGCATAATCCGCATAAAGCGGCCCGACACGTTCCGAAGGATTATCATAAGTCTGACGGGTTGAGGGCAAGAATTAGTGATTCATAAATGTGCGTGAATATTACGTATATCTCTGTATTTTCTTACGTGGGAATTTACATTTTAAACGTGAATTACGTACATATGTGCGTGAATGGGAACACTGATAGTTTGATCTTCATTTGTGCTTGAAAAATGTAATCTTTTCCCTCCTTTACTCTACTTTCACTCGATTATATGAAATCTTAAAAACTAATTTAAGATTTAAGATAATCTTTATGTGCCAAATCCAAAATGGTCATCTTTCAGCAATTTTTATTTTTCAAATTAATTGCAAAAATCAAAATGGCACAACTTTGGACCAAAAGAAATCTACACATGATATTTGAGAAAGATCCATCCAGTGCTTCCAAGAAAAAGCAATAATAAACTCATTGTAAAAATCTAAGATGGCTGCATGTCAGCCATTTTATTTTTCTGATCAGTTCTAAAATCATAGGGACAAAGTAGAACATACATATGAAATTTGAGAGAGAGCCATCCAATACTTCTCAAGAAATGGTGATAACAAACTTTTATTAAAAAAGATCAATGATGGCTGCCTGTCTTCTATTCTTCGTTTTCTAATCAGTATTAAAATCAAACAGCCACAGCTAGGGACAAAGGGGAACCTACTTAAGAAATTTTTGAAAGATTTATTCCATACTCCACAAGAAATAACGATAACAAATTAGAAATTTTCAGTGTAAAAATCCAAAATGACCACTTGTTGGCTATCAATGACCTTATAGCCATCAGCCTGAATTTCCTCAAGGTGCTTAAGAACTGCAGTCAAATATATCTTAGCAGACATCATACAGTTACTTTTAAGAAGTGTATTGAATAAACAATTGACTATAATATATGAAACAAGACTTTTCTAGTTCTATTAGAGTATACTTTCTGTCACTTAACCAAGTCGGGTAAAAATGACCGGTACACTATATCCACCCGACATTATTAACATCTGACAGACAGCGGCATGATTATTCTAGGACCATCTGTAAGATTAAAGTGTCATGGTCAGATTGCATGTAGTGTTGGGGACTTGGGGTACCCAAAAATGATACTCATTGGTTATCTTACCATTAATTTTTTTGATGGCCCAGTAGGCAACATAATACTATTGTTTTGTTATCAGACAATCAGACTTTGTTTATAAGCATAGCAGTCATGGCTTCTAGGTTGGTTTTATGTATCTCTAAGGCCTGCACAACTACCATGAAAATTGGCATTCACAAACTTTAGTACCTGAATGTCTGTAGTTTAACAAAAATCTTAAATGCTCATGTGTGGGGTTAATAGAGAATCCTTCCATGAATATACCACAATGCATACATTTAATTTCCAGGAGTCAATTAAGTTATGCACATGTAATTGTGAATATATAAATAACATTGTGCCTTAGGAAAAAGAATCATATAAGATTTACACTTAAGGGAAAGTGATTTCATTAGAAGCTACTGGTAATTCTCATGAAACTCCTCTGTGTCAGAGATAAACTACATGTAATTACTTAAAACAGAAATATTTGGATATTGTACAACCATCGTTACAAATCGACCGTTTTAGTTATTATGTACTTCTGAAATTCTTATGTTTTGAGGACACCGTCTCTCTGTTACGTAATGAAAGTAACCATGCCGCCTCGGGCAGTAGCTGATTGACAGACGATGCACTCATCACTACGATCAAGCATTACACCTGTCAAACGAATCCTAAATTTATAAACACCAGTTCACAAGACGTCTGCAATCGATGGAGTCTTAATAAATATTATGTACATTTTAAATGAAGTCAGCTAAAACAGCTTTAATCAGTATGTACGACGGATATTTCCCAAAATGATGTTTTCTAATCCAAAGATTTCTTTAATCAAGCAAGTTTTTCATATGAATCAGCATCATGCACCCGATGACATTCGCTGTAGCGGAGATATCGAAAAATGGTGCATGCACAACTACCAGAAAAATAAATTATACAGACCTTGGTATACAGTTTGGGGATGTTTTTTCCACTTCCCATGTAGCAAATAATTTCATGGGCATGGATTTAGTCCCCACGGCAGTCGTCTTCCCTACTTTCTCCGCCATTATTCTCTCATTATACACACGACATGCGCAGCACCTAAGTTTTCGGAACCTTTCGGCATTTGACCTATACACCATAGTGCAAAATGTAAACATTGATGAAACAGGTAGAATACAGTTTATACAATTGGGTAATCCATTCTAAAACGCAATTGCCCCGGAAGCAGGATAATGCTATTCACACAGTTTCTTCCGTACTTATTATTTACACGATTTAAGAAAGCAATTATATTAAGGAGGAGTACGACATCAATGCATTGTTTCCTCTATGTATTGAAGAGCTCTTAATCACATACGAAGCCCATAATAAAAAATAACGTATAGAATAAGTAATTGTACAGCGTTTCCTCACACTACCACTGCCATATACGAGTTCTTGTTAGTTCAGCGAATTTAGGATTAAAGCTGGGCATAATTACAACAGGGTTTATTACAATTATTCTGTTTCATAATGCTGTAACGGAGTTTACGAGAATCAATCTGAACCAACTTTGAAATGTAACTCTACTGTACGTGGGGCGAATGGCAGTATTAAAAGACCAGACAATGTATGATAAACGTTAGCGAAAAATAAATAACCCACCATGAATGTTGCTAAAAAGTGTTGGCAAATGTTGAAGAGTTTAGGATTTAATTTTATTTTAAGCGTGTAAAATAAAAAAAAATATCACATCAACAAGAGTTTAGAAGAAACGCATCAATTATGACATCATATGTAATTAGTTTTCCGAGCAAAAAGCTAGCTATTATGCAATGAAATATAATTTGAGACTGCAGTGTTCGCTTATTCGACAGATTCTAAGATAAATAGAATCTTACATTCATGTTTATGTGATATACTGTGGAATTTATAAAACTTATCAAATAATTCAACTTGTGACTTTTCTTAATGCTCATGACGCGTTAAATTATTAAATAATTAAGAAAATTCCAAATATCATTGGAAAGATGCAAGATCCTCTCTCAATAACTTTATGGCAAAAGCTGAAATGTTCAACAGAAATTTGGAACATGCCATTGAAAGGTGAACTATGCTTATCTCAAACAGCTCTTACGAAAGTGTCGCCTTTGTCCAAGAATCGCGGTCTAAGGTTTAGATGTAAAGTCTGTGATCAAATGTAATCGTGATTAGAAATTCTTTCAGTTATACAGTGTAAGTATAGAAATTTAATGAAAAACAAATGAACATTTTGGTAGTGAAGGCTGTTTATTTTCAGAAGTAATGAATTCCCCTTTTTTTAAAAAGATTTATTGATGTCGGAACCCTCTGAGGTTTGACAAGGAGTAATACAAAACTGTAAAGTTCTACTAGTTTATCTCTGTATATAAATGCTTTTACACATGATATGAATTCATGCAAGTGTTTTATAAGCTGATGATATACTTTATTGTAACACTTACTTCCCCCTACGGCGGATGCATTACAGAAGATGATCAACTTGACAACTGGACAAGCAAGACAACTTGACTATTTGTGTGTTGCTAGAAGAAGTTATCTCCTCTTAGTCACGGAAACTGACAGATATGTACCAGCTAAGGAACACCACAAGATGGAGAGAATATTGCATCTGTCCATTAAGACTTCTTGACAGTTTGTCTATATAGGGTTTCTGACTTGCCTGAAGGTCGGTTATCAGAGGCAGAACAGGCCAGTGGGGTGTGGAGTTGTATTGAGAAGGTAAGGACAGTGGGGTATGGGGTTGTATTGAGAAGGTAAGGACAGTGAGGTGTGTGGTTGTCTTGAGAAGGTAAGGACAGTGAGGTGTGGGGTTGTGTTGAGAAGGTAAGGACAGTGGGGTGTGGGGTTGTGTTGAGAAGGTAAGGACAGTGGGGTGTGGGGTTGTGTTGAGAAGGTAAGGACAGTGGGGTGTGGGGTTGTGTTGAGAAGGTAAGGACAGTTGGGTGTGGGGTTGTGTTGAGAAGGTTATGACAGTGAGGTGTGGGGTTGTGTTGAGAAGGTAAGGACAGTGGGGTGTGGGGTTGTATTGAGAAGATAAGGACATTGAGGTGTGTGGTTGTGTTGAGAAAGTAAGGATAGTGAGATGTGGGGTTGTGTTGAGAAGGTAAGGACAGTGGGGTGTGGGGTTGTGTTGAGAAGGTAAGGACAGTGGGGTGTGGAGTTGTGTTGTGAAGGTAAGGACACTGGGGTGTGGAGTTGTATTGAGAAGGTAAGGACATTGAGGTGTGTGGTTGTGTTGAGAAAGTAAGGACAGTGAGGTGTGTGGTTGTCTTGAGAAGGTAAGGACAGTGAGGTGTGGGAGGACAGTGGGGTGTGGGGTTGTGTGGAGAAGGTAAGGACAGTGAAGTGTGGGATTGTGTTGAGAAGGTAATGACAGTGAGATGTGGGGTTGTGTTGAGAAGGTAATGACAGTGAGGTGTGGGGTTGTGTTGAGAAGGTAAGGAGAGTTGGGTGTGGGGTTGTGTTGAGAAGGTAAGGACAGTGGGGTGTGGGGTTGTGTTGAGAAGGTAATGACAGTGAGATGTGGGGTTGTGTTGAGAAGGTAATGACAGTGAGGTGTGGGGTTGTGTTGAGAAGGTAAGGACAGTGGGGTGTGGGGTTGTGTTGAGAAGGTAATGACAGTGAGATGTGGGGTTGTGTTGAGAAGGTAAGGACAGTGGGGTGTGGGGTTGTGTGGAGAAGGTGTGAAGTGTGGGATTGTGTTGAGAAGGTAATGACAGTGAGATGTGGGGTTGTGTTGAGAAGGTAATGACAGTGAGGTGTGGGGTTGTGTTGAGAAGGTAAGGAGAGTTGGGTGTGGGGTTGTGTTGAGAAGGTAAGGACAGTGGGGTGTGGGGTTGTGTTGAGAAGGTAATGACAGTGAGATGTGGGGTTGTGTTGAGAAGGTAATGACAGTGAGGTGTGGGGTTGTGTTGAGAAGGTAAGGAGAGTTGGGTGTGGGGTTGTGTTGAGAAGGTAAGGACAGTGGGGTGTGGGGTTGTGTTGAGGAGGTAACAGGAGGATTGTGTTGAGAAGGCAAGGACAGTGAGGTGTGGGGTTGTGTTGAGAACGTAAGGACAGTTGGGTGTGGGGTTGTGTGGAGAAGGTAAGGATAGTGGGATGTGGGGTTGTGTTGAGAAGGTAATGACAGTGAGGTGTGGGGTTGTGTTGAGAAGGCAAGGACAGTGAGGTGTGGGGTTGTGTGGAGAAGGTAAGGACAGTGGGGTGTGGGGTTGTGTTGAGGAGGTAAGGACAGTCGGGTGTAGGATTGTGTTGAGAAGGCAAGGACAGTGAGGTGTGGGGTTGTGTTGAGAAGGTTATGACAGTGAGGTGTGGGGTTGTGTTGAGAAGGTAAGGACAGTGGGGTGTGGGGTTGTATTGAGAAGATAAGGACATTGAGGTGTGTGGTTGTGTTGAGAAAGTAAGGATAGTGAGATGTGGGGTTGTGTTGAGAAGGTAAGGACAGTGGGGTGTGGGGTTGTGTTGAGAAGGTAAGGACAGTGGGGTGTGGGGTTGTGTTGTGAAGGTAAGGACATTGAGGTGTGTGGTTGTGTTGAGAAAGTAAGGACAGTGAGGTGTGGGGTTGTGTGGAGAAGGTAAGGACAGTCAGGTGTGGGGTTGTGTGGAGAAGGTAAGGACACTGGGGTGTGGGGTTGTGTTGAGAAGGTAAGGACAGTGGGGTGTGGGGTTGTGTTGAGAAGGTAATGACAGTCGGGTGTGGGGTTGTGTTGAGAAGGTAAGGACAGTGGGGTGTGGGGTTGTGTGGAGAAGGTAAGGACAGTGAAGTGTGGGATTGTGTTGAGAAGGTAATGACAGTGAGATGTGGGGTTGTGTTGAGAAGGTAATGACAGTGAGGTGTGGGGTTGTGTTGAGAAGGTAATGACAGTCGGGTGTGGGGTTGTGTTGAGAAGGTAAGGAGAGTTGGGTGTGGGGTTGTGTTGAGAAGGTAAGGACAGTGGGGTGTGGGGTTGTGTTGAGAAGGTAAGGACAGTCGGGTGTGGGGTTGTGTTGAGAAGGCAAGGACAGTGAGGTGTGGGGTTGTGTTGAGAAGGTAATGACAGTGAGGTGTGGGGTTGTGTTGAGAAGGTAATGACAGTCGGGTGTGGGGTTGTGTTGAGAAGGTAAGGACAGTGAGGTGTGGGGTTGTGTTGAGAAGGTAAGGACAGTCAGGTGTGGGGTTGTGTTGAGAAGGTAAGGACAGTTGGGTGTGGGGTTGTGTTGAGAAGGTAAGGACAGTGGGGTGTGGGGTTGTGTTGAGGAGGTAAGGACAGTCGGGTGTAGGATTGTGTTGAGAAGGTAAGGACAGTGAGGTGTGGGGTTGTGTTGAGAAGGTAAGGACAGTTGGGTGTGGGGTTGTGTTGAGAAGGTAAGGACAGTTGGGTGTGGGGTTGTGTTGAGAAGGTAAGGACAGTGAGGTGTGGGGTTGTGTTGAGAAGGTAAGGACAGTTGGGTGTGGGGTTGTGTTGAGAAGGTAAGGACAGTGGGGTGTGGGGTTGTGTTGAGAAGGTAATGACAGTGGGATGTGGGGTTGTGTTGAGAAGGTAAGGACAGTTGGGTGTGGGGTTGTGTTGAGAAGGTAAGGACAGTGGGGTGTGGGGTTGTGTTGAGAAGGTAATGTCAGTGGGGTGTAGGAATGTGTTGAGAAGGTAATGACAGAGAGGTGCGGGGTTGTAGGTAATTTGAGTCACTTGAAGTAGTAGGTTTGTTGTGACTAGGCAGGTAAATTTAGTCACTAGGTGAGGTATATGGGTGTGACTTGGCAGGCAGAATCAGCCAGTAGATATAGCTATTTAGGCATGTAGGGTAAGTGGGTGTGGTCAGTAAGTGTGGCCAGTGAGTGTGGCCAGTGGGTGTCGCCACTGGGTGTGGCCAGTGGTTATGGACAGTGGTCAAGTCAGTCATTGAGATCATTTGTCTTATTGACATTTGTTTACAATTGAATTACAATTTACAATTGACTTTGATGAGGTATGATAATGTTTACAATTGAAATTCACATATCGTTAAGAAAGTGTGCCAAAAATAACAATGTGTGTGTTTATGAGAAATGGGGGGAGGGGGGAGGCCTGTTCCATTCCAAATAGATATGTTAATATTCTTGAAAATCCCTGAATACATTTTGTTAGGTCATCTGACAAAGTGTTTTGTCCACCTTCGTGCACCGTCTACCATGTGCCATCTGCTGTACATTTTAAACTTATTCTCAGATTTCACCTGTGAGGTTGAGCTGAAACTTGACTGAAATATGATCCCGACGAAATGTTGGTGACAAAGTGTTATTATTTCTTTGCCTTCTCAAAAGTGCAATATGGCTACCATGGCAGCTGTATTGTAACATGATTGCAATCATGTATTCCCGGAACACCTATTTTAAACTTTTTTTTTTCAAATTCTACCACTGCCATTGAGCTGAAAGTTGGTGGGAATGTTAAGGAAGAGAGGCTGAAAAAGATTTCGACCTTGTCAGAATTTCAATATTGCAGCCATGGTGGCCATTTTGAAACATGATAATGCAATCATGGTTTCCCTGGATAATACCCATTTTAAACTTTTTGTCAAGTTCCACCAGTGAAATTTAACAGAAATTTACCTCAAATGATCCTGACTAACTTACATTTTGGAGTTAGTTGAAAATCCAATTAAGCTGCAACCTTAAAAAGACATGCTTCAATTCCATTGGTGCCATTGAGCTGAAATTTTTGTGAGAATGTTACGAAACTGAAATGAAGAATGTTTTTACCTTTACTGCTGAAATATTTCAGACTGTTTTAAAGATTTAATAAGTGTTCCTACCACTACCACTGTTGTTATATCCTATATAGATCATGATAGTCAGATTTCGTTTGAAATCACTGGGCCTCTTGTTAAGGTTTACATCATACCATCAGGTTCTACACCTTATTTCATTTAGGTGGTGATCAGTCAAGGGTAACAGGTCAAAGGTCAAATTTGACATCTCCTGCCAATTCATTAAAAAGTGATACATATATGCATGGGAGCAAGAGCAATCATATCAAAGAGACATTTTCTAAATTCAGCATACCTATAAATCTGTATTTCCTTTGTGACAGGTGACTGAGATTGTTGACCCATACATTTAGTCTGATGGTTACATTTCCCAGGTACTTGGTGACAAGAAATTTGGGTGTATCGAGAAGATCAAGACCATTGGATCAACGTATATGGCTGCATCTGGACTCACACAACTGACTTACTTCTCGGATATGAGTCACGTTATTGCTCTGGCTGAATATGCATTCGCTATTCAGGCACAACTGCATTCTGTCAATGAGCATTCCTTCAACAACTTCAAAATAATCAGTCAGTGTTTTTACCTAAAAAAAACCCAGATTAAATTTTTTTTTCATTTATTTTATTTTTCAAAGCATTTTAAACATACAGATAAACAATCTTGCACACCTCACACACCAAAGCAATTGTACATTTCATTTCAGTAATAATTACCATAACTTTAGTATAACTTTAGTATGCAAATACAGTACCTACACCCATCTTTGTATCCCAACAACAAAAGATTCAAAAGAAAAACAATCCCGCCCTCCCTACGATCCATGAGCCATCACGGCAGGAACGCAGAGTGATCTCCCTTCCTCTTACCTTTATGGCTGCCGACGAGTGCGGAGGTGTCTGAGCTAAGTGCTTTTCTTACTCCTTCTCTTCGTACTGCCATTGTCGTTTGAGTATATTGTTACTCTATTAGTAGTCTATAAACCCATCTCCCAACTTATATTGTGAAATTAAGTATTGTCATTTGTTTATTTTGACCGTATTTCCGGCCGTTTTTTCCTCCACGTATTCGAGTGCGTGACTACTTGTCTCGTTGCTCGGATTTGCGTGAAGTTGGAATTTGTTTTCTTGCTGCTTTGTCGGCCGTGTTGTACGGCCGTTTTATTTATGCAGTGCAATCTTGTTGCGTACGGTAGGCTTTGTGCTCTCGTTCGTAGTTTTTTGATTGTTCGAGAACTTCGTTTCCGGCCGTGTTTTTCCTCCGCGTGTTCGAGTGCGTGACTACTTGTCTCGTCACTCGGATTTTCGTGAAGTTGAAATTGTTTTCTTGCTGCTTTGTCGGCCGTTTTGTACGACCGTTTTCTTTTTTTTGCAGTACAATCTTGCTGCGTACGGTAGGTTTTATGATCTCGTTCGTAGTTTTTTGATTGTTAGAAAACTTTTTATCCTTGTTTTCATTGTTACAATTTTTTATTGTTTCGATGCTGGATAAAGGTGCCGGGTTTACGTCGGGGGTCAGCGCATGGATGTTCCTATTTCTATAGATAATGGGAACCCCATGATACCTGTCCCATTTGCCGACATTACAGCCAGACCTCACTATGTGAACTTTGTTTGCACATGGAGTCTGCTGCTTAGGCTCCCATGCCTTTCCAGCTAACTTTCCGCCGGAAGAGGGATTCGTCCTCTTCTTCCGGTAAGGGAAGTAAGCTTTTTAAGACCTCCCTCCTGAAGTTCTGAACCAGAGCGTTCCTGCTGGGGGTGCTCTCGTTCCACCGAGCTCCGCCCTTCAGCAGGGGGTGGCTCCCCCTGTCCAGGTGCGTCCTGGAGTAGGGGGGGGGGGGGGGGGCAGCCCGACCCTGACTCGGCGCAGTCAAGGGTCGAATTGGCCGGTAGCTCTCGATAGGCGGCGGTGTTACCGTCGGAAAGGGACTTCCGGTCGAGGTCTTTGATTCCTTCAGGGACCTCGGCACGCCAGGTGGCGTCGTTGGTGGGGGCCGCTTTGACTCCGGAACTGTGCCTTCGGGTATAGGTTCAGGGGCCACAGACTTTTTGTCAGGATTGTCTGTGGCTACGGGGATTAGTGACACTTGAGTTCACTAATCCTGGTGTCAGCGCGGGGTCTGTTTTCCCACCCTCACAGGCTTCTGGCTCTGGGACTTCCGTCCCAATCCAGATTTCCCAGTGCAGGGTTTCCCAGGGGGTTTTCCTCCAAGGGTTTGGGGCTTCAGGCCAGGAGTCCGGTTTCCGGTCTCCCTTTCCCCCGGGCTCAGGGAGTAGGGGTGCCTGCGGGCACTTATTCCTGGGTCGCCCAGGCCAACCTGCGGATGGTTTTGGGTACCAACAGTTACTCAGCAGTTACGGGCTTAGCCCGTACATGTCTGGGTTTCCACCTGGTGGGAGTGGCGGTTCATCCTGGTCCTTTGGACAGGATGTCCAGCCCCAGACTCAGGCAGGCCATCTTGGCCAGTTCTGGGGTCACTCCCGGCCCGCTGGACCGTTCCCATTCCCTCAGGGGTTTGGGTTTTTACCCCATGGGTCTTCACTCGTGGAACCCATAGGGGTTGGTCTCTCCTCTAGGAGATGTTATAGCAGTGCGGAATCCCCCCAATGTTCTGCTACTTCGGGGGCCTTGTTGGCCGGTCCTATAAAGGTTTGCCAGACCTTAAGGACTTCCGCCTCCAGCGCGGACCCGTCGGTCTCCTGTTCCCAGGGGTCGGCTTCGGGTCTCCGACCCAAGCCTACAGCTACAGCTGTTGGTCGCGCTGCGTCCAAATGCCATAAAGAGGAGTTCCCCTCTGCGGAGATGGCTCCTCTGGCGGCCCCTGTTCCTCCCAAGGGGACTTCGGTCTCTATTGAGGAGGAGATGGACATCGAGGGTGCGGGCTCGGCAGAGGAAGACGATGTCATTCATCTTTCTCCTGGGCCAAGAGGGTTCACAAGGGGAAGATGGCCCTGAGACTGCTGAAGCCGAGGCTCAGCATGTGCTTTCTGGGATGCGGGTCCTCCGGGCCAACATCTCCCGGATTCTCAGGGCGGAGGTTTGCCCACCGCCTCAGCATCGTCGGCGCCTGAATCCACCATCCTTCTGGGTTCCCTGGTGGCTCCTCGGGCTTCCGTTCGCTCAGATCGGTCTCTGCCAGAAGGCAATATCATGTCTTCGGTTCTGGCCACGGCCCGGGCTCCGGTTTTAGAGAAGGACTCCTTCTCTACCCGTGCTCCCGGGTTTGTCGGTCTGCAGCTCAGTGTTGGTGAATTGTCGGAGGCTTCAGCTTCCGACTATGCCACACATGATGGGCAGCTGGCCTCTCAACCAGCACAGCTGGAGTTGAGACAGCTGGCTGCCTGGCCCGGCAAATCAGTGGACCAGGTGGTGCTCGATCCCAAAGAGCACCACAGGATGGAGAGAATGTTGCACCTCTCCATCCAAGTTCTGTCATACATAGACTTCCTGACAGTTTGTCTATACAGGGTATCCGATTTGCCTGAGTGTCGGTTATCCGAGACAGAACAGCCGACATACAGGACACGGCAGCCTTGCAGGTTCTCTGCTCTCGGGCCTGTTGGGGAGCTCTTCCTTGGGTTCAGAAGGATATGAAGGAGGACTCGGTCGCCTCAGCACTTCTGGTGAAGAGGTTTCAGGCTGAGAAGGCCAGTGCCTCGCAGGGGTCAGTGCCTCCTAAGAAGAAGGCGAAGTCTTCGGCTGCTCAGTTTTCTGCACAGCCCAAGTCCCAACCTCACTTCAACGGCAACAAGGGGAAGGGTAGGAAGGGTAAGAAACCTCCTGGGGGCAAGAAGAAGGGTTCCTGACTATTTCTGCTTCTTGGCCGCGAAAGGCGAAGGGTATGGCCGGGTGGACGGTGGTTCTCCTTTCCCGGGCTCATGTCCTTCTCCTGCAGGCTCAGGCTCCGGGTGGGCAGACGATTCTCTGGTCTGGCAGGGGCTCGATCTGCCCCATCCGGAACTCCCTGTGGGCGGACGTCTCTCTGCTTTCCTTTCCTAGTGGCAGGATATTACAGAGGACGCTTGGGCTTTTGTCGGTGGTCAGGGAGGGTCTAGGTATTCCCCTTCTTCAGGATTCGTTCCTCGCCTCCTGGCCGTTTTTGTTTCTTTCCTCCTCCCGGGGATTCAGAAAGGGCACGGGTGCTCCAGAAGGAAGTAGGGACCATGCTGCCAAGGCAGAGATGCCCTTGGGGCTCATGACAGCTCCTTTGGTGTTCACCAAGTTGCTGCTGGTGTTTCCTTCACTCCTGCAGAATAGACGTCCACATCTATTTCGACGACTCCCTCATGCCTCTTTTGGTGTGGGAATCGTTAGTGAAGGACACTCGTCTGGTCCTGAAACTCTTGCTCAGAGTCGGCTTCATTCCTTCCAGAGAGAAGTCAGAGGTTCCTTCATATTAGGACTTCTTCTTCCTGGGGAACCATTTTGACATGGTTCGGGCTTAGCCCTTCCACCTCTGGAGAAGTTTGAGAAGGTCAGGGCTCTGGCTCTGACTTTCATCACTTGGTCGCTTGTCCAGGTACATTGGTTCCTCAGTTTTCTGGGGTATCTCAACTCCTTGGCATATGTGGTCTAGGGAGGATTCACATCGGACCTCTCCAGATGTTCCTCCTGTCTGACTGGGTTCCGTCATCCAGGAGGCCTGGATCCCGCTTACCCAGTCGGTCAGGGAGTTCTCTTGCTGGTGGACCATTCAGGAGAACGTTTTCCACGGGGACCCCTTGCACCAAGCCTATCCCCTCTATGATCCTGTTCATGGACGCGTTCATGACAGGAATGTGAGCTTACCTCGATGGCCAATGCCGCTTGGGGGAGTGGTCTGGCGAATAACTCTCGGAGCACATCAGTGTACTCGAGATGAGACTGTTCATTTGGCTCTGCAGTCCTTTAGGGGTATCCTGCAGTCCAAAGTGTGGCTACCGACAACAGTTGTCGCGTATCTGGAGAGACAGGGGCCACCAGGTCTCATGTCCCCTGTGTGCCCTCTCCATCCACATCCCATCTTCTCTGCCAGGACATGCAGTTGACCATAGCGGTCAAGCATCTTTCTGGCAGGCTGAGTGTGTTGGTGGCCACTCT